>NC_132935.1:85163129-86420272 GCF_034638445.1 Ciconia boyciana
CCAAGTGAGCCTAACTGAGAATGAGGGGCAAAAGCACCCCATTGTGACTGGCCCAGAGGCTCCGTGCATCCTTGGCATAGACTGCTTCAGGAGAGGGTATTTCAAGGACCCAAAAGGGTACTGGTGGGCTTTTGGTGTAGCTGCCTTGGAAATGGAGGAAATGAAATAGCTGTCTACCTTGCCTGGTCTCTCAGAGGACCCTTCTGTTGTGGGGTTGCTGAGGGTTGAAGGACAACAGGTGCCAATTGCTACCACAACAGTGCACCAAAGGCAATATTGTACCAACCGAGACTCCCTGATTGCCATCCATTCCCATCCTGATTCCCACCCAAACTTATTCGTCGACTGGAGAGCCAAGGAGTGATCAGTAAGAGTCATTCACCTATTAACAGTCCTACACGGCCAGTGTGAAAAACTAATGGAGAGTGGAGATTGACAGTAGACTATCGTGGCCTGAATGAAGTTGTGCTGCCACTAAGTGCTGCCGTGCCGGACATGGTGGAACTTCAATATGAACTGGAGTCAAAAGCAGCCAAATGGTGTATGCTACAATTGATATCACTGATGCGTTTTTCTTAATCCCTTTGGAAGTAGGGTGCAGGCCACAGTTTGCTTCCACTTGGGTGTCCAGTACACCTGGAATCGATTTCCCCAGGGGTGGAAACACAGCCCTACTATTTGCCATGGACTGATCCAGACTGCACTAGAACAAGGTGAAGCTCCATAACATCTGCAATATATTTGTGACATCATAATCATGTGGGGCAATACAGCAGAAGAAATTTTTGAGAAAGGGAAAAAAACAGTCCAAATCTTCCTGAAAGCCCGTTTTGCCATAAAACAAAGTAAGGTCAAGGGACCTGCACAGGAGATCCACTTTTTAGGAATAAAATGGCAAGATGGACATCGTCAGATCCCAATGGATGTGATCAACAAAAGAACAGCCATGTTTCCACCAACCAGTAAAAAGGAAACACAAGCTTTCTTAGGTGTTGTGGGTTTTTGGAGAATGTGTACTCTAAATTACAGTATGATCCTAAGTCCTCTTTATCAAGTGACCCAGAAGAAGAATGATTTCAAATGGGGCCCTGAGCATATATAAGACTTTGAACAAATTAAATGGGAGATAGTTCAAGCAGTAGCCCTTGGGCCAGTCCAGGCAGGGCAAGATGTAAAGAATGTGCTCTACACTGCAGCCAGGGAGAATGGCCCTACCTGGAGCCTCTGGCAGAAAGCACCAGGGGAGACTCGAGGTTGACCCCTAGGGTTTTAGAGTCGGGGATACAGTCGAGTATACCTGCTATACTCCAGCTGAGAAAGAGATATTGGCAGCATATGAAGGGGTTTGAGCTGCTTTGGAAGAGGTTGATACTGAAGCACAGCTCCTCCTGGCACCCCGACTACCGGTGCTGGGCTGGAGGTTCAAAGGGAGGGTCCACTCTACATATCACGTAACTGATTCTATCTGAAGAAAGTGGTTCGCATTGATCACACAACAGGCTCCAATAGGAAACCCCAGTCACCCAGGAGTCTTGGAAGTGATCATGGACTGGACAGAAGGCAAAGATTTCAGAATATCACCAGAGAAGGACGTGACACTTGCTGAGGAGGCCCCACTGTACAATAAACTACCAGAAAATGAGAAGCAATATGCCCTGTTCACTAATGGGTTCTGTTGCATTGTAGAAAAACATGGGAGATGGAAAGCTCCTGTATGGAGTCCTGTATGACAAGTTGTAGAAACTGCTGAAGGAGAAGGTGAATCAAGCCAATTTGCAGAAGTAAAGGCCATCCAGATGGCTTTAGACATTGCTGAACGAGAAAAGTGGCCAGTGCTCTATCTCTATACTGACTCATGGATGACAGCAAATGCCCTGTGGGAGAGGTTACAGCAATGGAAGCAGAGCAACTGGCAGTGCAGAGGCAAACCCATCTGGGTTGCAGTATTGTGGCAAAAGATTGCTGCCCAGGTAGAGAACCTGGTTGTAAAAGTACTTCACATAGATGCTCAGGTACCCAAGAGTCAGGCCACTGAGGAACATCAGAACAACCAGCAGGTGGATCAGGCTGCTAAGATTGAAGTGGCTCAGGTGGATCTGGACTGGCAACGTAAGTGTGAATTATTTATAGCTCAGTGGGCCCATGACAGCTCAGGCCATGAAGGAAGAGATGCAACATATAGATGGGCTCGTGATCGAGGGGTGGACTTGACCATGGACACTATTGCACAGGTTATCCATGAACGTGAAACATGCGCTGCAATTAAACAAGCCAAGCGGTTAAAACCTCTGTGGTATGGAGGGCGATGGCTGCAATATAAATATGGTGAGGCCTGGCAGATCGATTATATCACACTCCCACAAGCCTGTCCAAGGCAAGTGCTATGTGCTTACAATGGTGGAAGCAACCACTGGACGCCTGGAAACATATCCTGTGCCCCATGCCACTGCCTGGAACACTATCGTGGGCCTTGAAAAGCAAGTCCTATGGTGACATGGCACCCCAGAAAGAATTGAGTCAGACAACGGGACTCATTTCCAGAACAGCCTCATAGACACCTGGGCCAAAGAGCATGGCATTGAGTGGGTATATCACATCCCCTATCATGCACCAGCCTCTAGGAAAATCAAACAATACAATGGACTGTTAAAGACTACACTGAGAGCAATGAGTGGTGGGACATTCAAACATTGGGATACACATTAGGCAAAGGCCACTTGGTTAGTCAACACTAGGGGATCTTCCAATCGATCTGGCCCTGCCTAATCAAAACTTTTACGTACTGTAGAAGGGGATGAAGACCCTGTAGTGCGCATAAAAAATATGCTGGGGAAGACGGTCTGGGTTACTCCTGCCTCGGGATAAGGCAAATGTATTCATGGGATTGCTTTTGCTCAAGAACCTGGGTGAACTTGGTGGGTAATGCAAAAGGATGGGGAAGTCCACTGTGTACCTCAAGGGGATTTGATTTTGTGTGAGAATAGCCAATAAACTAAATGATATGGTGGTAATTGCTATATAATACCATAAGTCATAACTTTTATGATTGCTATAAGCCATATCAATAGTATTTCAGTAAGAATCACCCAGATTAATGGAGAATTAACTTCAATGAAACCAAGGAAAATGTAGTGGTGATGGAACCAGAACTGATTTCAGCATGCCACACCACACACCATCCCTCCTGCCCTGAAGGACTGTTATGACAGATGGAGCCCAAAGTCATGGAGTAAATGAATTCAATGGACAATTTAGAGGATTGGCCCATAGACCGAGGGAACGATATCTGTGCGTATATATCAAAAGACAGGGAAAATGGTAGTGAGTAACTGGAATGTATTAGACAGGGTAGAACCTGAGCATGACATAGATGGTATAGAATAAGGGGTGGCTACTGTCCTGGTTTCAGCTGGGATAGAGTTAATTTATGGAGAATTAACTTCAATGAAACCAAGGAAAATGTAGTGGTGATGGAACCAGAACTGATTTCAGCATGCCACACCACACACCATCCCTCCTGCCCTGAAGGACTGTTATGACAGATGGAGCCCAAAGTCATGGAGTAAATGAATTCAATGGACAATTTAGAGGATTGGCCCATAGACCGAGGGAACGATATCTGTGCGTATATATCAAAAGACAGGGAAAATGGTAGTGAGTAACTGGAATGTATTAGACAGGGTAGAACCTGAGCATGACATAGATGGTATAGAATAAGGGGTGGCTACTGTCCTGGTTTCAGCTGGGATAGAGTTAATTTTCTTCCTAGTAGCTGGGATAGTGCTGTGTTTTGGATATTAGTATGAGAATAATATTGATAACACGCTGAATTTTTTGTTGTTGCTAAGTAATGCTTACACTAGTCAAGGACTTTTCAGCTTCCCATGCTCTGCCAGGTGCACAAGGAGCTGGGAGGGGGTACAGCCAAGATAGTTGACCCAAACTGACCAAAGGGCTATCCTATACCATATGGTGTCATGCTCAGTGTATAAACTGGGGGATGTTGGCTGGGGGTTAGCGATTGCTTCTCGGGGACTGGCTGGGCATCAATCGGTGGGTGGTAAGTGGCTGTATCACTTGTTTTTTTCCTGGGTTTTGTTCCTCTCTCGCTCTTTTGTTGTTTTCCTTCTCATTACAATAATTTATTATTATTATTATTATTATTATTATTATTATTATTATTATTATTATTATTATTCATATTATTATTATTATTATTATTATTAAATATTACTTTTTTGTTGTTCCAATTATTCAACTGTTCTTATCTCAACCCACGAGTTTTCTTACTTTAGCTCTTTTGATTCTCTCCCCCATTCCACCAGGGGGAAGGGTGAGTGAGTGGCTGTGTGGTACTTAATTCTGACTGGGGCTAAACCACAAGAGTCATCCATTGCTGTTTCTATTCTTACATAACTATAAAAAAAACACTTCTGCTACTAAGGGTTAAAACCTCCCTTGGTCTTTCACACAAAAATATACATATGTGTGAAGAAGTGACTATAGCTCTAACAGGGCTTTAATTACTTGAATGAGTAGATTGCAGTAAGTAGCATGAATACAAGCTTGGATAACAAAAGCAGTGCAGCTATTCTAAGTCCTCCTCAACATTTTTTTTTCCAACACTGTGACAGATTTAGCATTTCAACACACATACTAGACACATATAATGCTCATTTATTAACTGTTCCCCATTCTATCTCTCCACTCATAATAGGATTTTAATCCCCCAAAACAAGGTAATTGAGGTCAGAACTTCAAACATTACTAATTTTTAGGTACTTGATGTGTTTTATAATCTCTGTAGGTTCCGGAAAACCTCACGTGTTTGTTGCTTCTCTTGAATTCCTGTGATGTCCCATGTTCAAAGCCACTACATATTATAACTCTTTCATGACGTGCCTCAGAGCTTAGGACAAAATCCCCAAACACTGTCTACTTAAACCACCTCACTGAAAAATCCATCAGTCTGATCTTTTATACCGATTATACAGCACAATTAAAAAAAAACAAAATCAAGAAATATATTGCTTAATTTTTATTCCCTTCTTGGCACATGAAGAGAGCTAAATTTCTCAGAACAGCAATCCAACGAACAAACAAAAAATTAAAAATAAATAAATGGGGATGCAAACTTCAGATTTCTAATACAGCATGAAGCAAACAGGTGCGAGTCCTAAAACAGTCCCATCTTCAGAATCTTGTTGCCTCCAAACACAACCTTAAATCCTCTCTTTGGAATAATTTTGGCTTTTGTAAAAAGATGTTTTAAAATTTAGCCACAAGCTGTTATACAGAGGCTCATATGCTTACTCAGATGGTAAAAATTCTGGATTCAAATCCATCCTTCAAACAGATGATATCCAGCCACATATTCTCCCCCCATATCTGAAGGAAGAGCTTTAACCTGAACATGACATTTCTTATAGTGAAGAATCCTTTCCACCACTTATAGTGTCATACTATTGTGGTTTTTGTTTGGGTTTTTTTTCTGTCTTACTTCCCCCCCTTCCCCTGAGTGCACATCACCAAAACAACAGGTTTATGTGTCTCTTCCTTATTAATCTACCACCTGATGGCAATTATATTCACCTGGGAGACAGGAAATGATACAAGGGAAGTAAACTATACTGAGTGCAGAATGTGAATCGAGGCAATACTCTCAATTTCTTGGTCATGTATCCTAACCAACAGTTTATTACATGAATGTAAAGGTACTTTACATTCCACTCTATCCCCATCTTTGCATCTCAACAACAGTAGTCTGTATTTTACTTACATTCCTAAGAGAATTTCTTAAAGGGCAAATTGTTGATCCCTCTCTGTATAGGCAAGGGTTAGGGGCTAACATGCCCAGACAAGGCATACTTACAGAAAGAAATTTCCCAGTACCTGGGAAAAACTGAAGTAAAATAATGAGACACCTATTGAAGTACTCAGCATCTGGTTGAGCAGGATTTTATCACAGTTTTTCCACTGTGGAGCTCTGCATCAACCTAAATCAGAAATTGAAATTTCTAGCCCAAAAGCTTTACTGATCATTTTAGTAAACTGGCTCAAATAAAGTCTTATTATAGTACAAGGTCTGCAGTACAGCTAGGAAGCCTTACCATCACTAAATCAGTTTAGTGCTCCTCGTCTACACTTTTTACTTCCACCCTGTAACTCCAGAGATGGCAGAAATGGGCTAAGCTCCATGCAGATCTCACAATACAGGTTCCCATCCATCCCCACATTTCCCCATAAAACAAATTCTTCATAAGTGTTGAGTCAATGCCTCTATGTGACAGAGAGAATTTTGACCAGTACTCACTACACAGAAGTCTTTGCATTCCTAGTATTCTTACTGTTCACTTGCACAGCATTAGCTGAAAATTATGGCATAATCCAAAGACACACATCTTTACACCACCAGTAATTCAAAGCAAGTTATAAAAAAAGTTTTATTTTACTTATCCAACTCTAAAAAAGCATAAATGCACAAGTGAAAAAAAAGTTCTCCCATGTCCTGGGGAGGTGGCCAATATGACACAGAGCTCCTTCACAAGACCAAATACTGGATTTGCTGTTAATCCCTGCAATATACAAGGACTGCTCCAGCTCAATCAAAAGCAATTGGAAATGTCATTGAAACTCTGCTTTCCCATCAGAGAATGGCTCACCAGATGCCAAGGCTCTGAAAACCTCTCTGCAATCAACAAAAGGTTAAGTACAAAGATTCTCCTGTTACACATAGCAAGGGGGACAGAAGGGTCTCACAGGCTAACAGCTCCAGTCCTCTTCACTATCCTCTCCCCAATACACTCCCCCACTCCAAAGCACTCTGGCCATTTGACAGGCAAGTGTTAAGAAAAAGCTGGTTTTCAGCGTAGAAAAGCCTCACTGGTTTCTCCAATGTAGAAGACTGAAAACTGTGTTGAAAAACAGTCCATTCTTATCACTGTGAGACTGAATAATGACTACATAAAAAACAAGGATAATTTATAGTAAGAAGTAACTCAAATAAAAATGGAACAGGGATTAGCCTTCTAACACTCTCTAGCATCGCTTTTTTGATGAATTATCATATCCTTAGTCTACTACATCACTGTTTCACATTAACAAACGTGCTAGAACCCAAAATTGTGTCCCCATCATAGTTGTGTTTTGATACCAAAGACAAAGTATTTTCCCAGTCATGTTCTAGAACAAAACCAGTAACAGTGATTCCATTGTCACTACTCATGGGATAATTTCTATTAAATAAATGTTAAAAGATTATGTTCTTCTATGACTGTAAATCTGTTTTGTTGAGTATGCTCTAATTATTGCAGTAATTAAACTTATTAAACACTGCACAGGAATGTGGCATTCACAGTTTTAAAAGGGGGAAAAAAAACCCAAACTTATTATGATACACATACATTCGGTGCTGGCTCGTCACTAAAACAAGCAGGTGTCCATGCTCATCTCAAGCTTCAAGAGTCAAAACTTCCTGAATGGTCTTTGAAATGTTATGTAAAGCATTCACTAGTACAAAACTAACATCTGAATTTATGGCTCAATTGATTATTATTTTTATTGTGAGATTTCAAGTGTAAATAACCCACTTCAAGGCAAACTACAGGTTGCCTTTTTCTACATGTTTTTATCTGTAAGAAGAAAATACAAACAAATTGAAACCAGAGTGCATTTCTGAATTGCTGTTTATTTTGGCCTTTAACTTTAATGATCAAATAGTAATGCAAAAGACAAAAAAATGGACATCTATGTGCAAGTGAAAACATCCTACTGAACTACTCTTCCAATGTATGTATGGCTCCAAGAGTTAGAAACCAGTTATCTAATTAGGTAATCACCAATGCAACAGTTTAGTTTAAGGTGCCTTAATTTAAAGATGCTCTTTAGCAGCCTCTTATATTTACATACCTTCAAGAACTTCCACATGTAAAGCACATCATACTTGCAGAGGCTCTGCAAGTAGCTGCCTGCTAGCAAGATATCAATAAGAATCATTCTGAATGTATTTCAGACTACTTGAGAAATGGCACAGTGGTTTAAAAAGCTGAGGAATGTCAGAATACTTATCTATTATTTTTACCTGAGACAATAGATATTGTCAAGAATTTGTAGGGTATTTTCCTTTCTTTCCAAAATCCTCATCCTCTAGTGTTTCTAGAGCACCATCATGATCACATAATAGAGAATAACTATCCTCTGCTACCTTAAATCATTCCTCCATACATTCTTCTGTAAGACAGTGTGAAGGAAGCAGACAAACTGTAGCTATTCAGTTTACCCTCAGCTTCTCTCTCAAAGGAAGAGCATGTTTCTGTAAGGGTGCTAGCTACACAGCACAAGTGTTGCACAGCAACAATCCCGCTATGAACAGGGTCATATGTAGTCACTATGGGTCACTGTGGAAGATGTCAAGCAGAACGGGCTAAGAGTGCTTTTACTTACACTGACTGCTGGCCCTCAGAGCTGCAACACAACTTGACAGGTATGTTCACAGACAGAGAGTTAATCTGAAGCAAACTTTAAAACCCTACCCATATCTCAACTTCTCAACTTAAATTCACCTGACCATTCAGTAAAACCCTGCATGAGCCATCAAAATTCAGGGCATAAAGTTGGCCTGTGGCTGGTCAGCCTCACAGGTCCTTTCTGCCTCTGGAACCTGTGCACACTCTCCATCTCCATGTAAGACTGGTTAGCTGTAACTCCCTAATACTATTTCTGCCTTCTTTACCTACACTGTCTGTACTGTCCAGAAAAACAGAGGAAATCTAAAAAAGTCTCCAAACCACTTCCTAGAAGGCCTTTGACTCCTGGAAGAAACAGATGAAAATGGAAATCTAAATGTGAGCTATAAACTGTGGTGACAATGACAGCAAAGAGTTAAGTCCCATTATGCAGAATCCTGCACAGAACTGACCAGCCCCTATTGATCAACTACTACTGCTACATAGGAGCAGTACACAAATTTTCCCCAAGTTTTCCTCTCACAAAGAAGCAATCGTTTAATATCTTCTGTTTCCCAGACAAAAGATTTATTCTCTCAACCAGGCAGATCTCCTCAAAGCTGGCAAAGTATGCCATATAGTACCGTAAGGTTTCAAAAGCATAGTCACCTCACACCTGAAGAACTAGCTTAATTTATCCAGCAGAACAAAATTAAGTAATCAATTTTCAAATGAGACTTAAAGATGATGTACATGTAATGTACATTAACGAGCATTAATATGCCAAAGATAGATATTTAAATAGATTATGGTGAAAATTAGTACAGGGAATCAATGTTATATTATATCCTATGGAAGGAGTTAGTACTAATTCATTGTCCCATGTGACCTCTTAAATCATCTCCTATCCTAAATCCAAAATCTTTTTTGAAATTGTGGCTAGTGTGAATCTGTATGTCCCTCAACCATAAGTTAGACAAAAAATCCATCCCTTTATTCTTCTTTCTAAAACAGTAATTAACTATAATACGTTTTGTACGTTTAAAAAAATTTGCTAACTACACACTTAACTGTTCTGCATTCTTTTCTAAAAATCACTGTGAAGTAAAACAATATTTGAAAGACCTTGACAATTTACCTTCTATAAATAAAACAAACGTCCTATAACATAGATCTGTGTGCAGAGTTATACATAATTAAGATCTGCGTGCAGAGTTATACATAATTATATAAATATATATAACAGCTGGTAAATTTTTCTATTACGTATATACAATGACTCAGTAATCCCACAAAATAATCAGGTAGGTTAGTTTGGATGACACCACAACAAAAGTTGTATTATTCATAGGAAAAATAATCCCTAAAGTTCATAAATATTTGAGGCATTCCAAATGACTTTTAAGTAAAAATGAAACAATGTAATATTTCTTAATTAAATCATAAGAACGTTAATTTCTTACAGTTTGAATGTAAATCATAGGAAACACTAGTTATTTACATATACAAATAAACTTAATATTAAGATCTGTGCCTTGAAATTATAACAACATGAATTTTTTATGGAATTAAGATTTCCAAGTCATTGGGAGCAATAAGCTACCAAAAAATTAAAGAAATCATAGGCTCTGTAACTACAAATAACAGACTGATGATGAGACTAGTTTTGGATGCTTTCAACAACAAACTATACTTCTCTCTGAAAATTACTTTCATGCTGCATCATATGCAGCATGGTAATAGGCTGAACTGCAGGTGAGAACGCAGAGGTGCAGAAAGAGCTCGAAGTTCTTTTCCAGACCAAAGAAATTGTGATTACTAGCGCTAAGAAAGGAAACAAAAGTGGCAGAATTTAACATTTCTCAGCATTAAAAGGTGTGTTGCACTGTAAAATAATATGGTATTAATTCATTCATATATAGCTATTCTTCAGAATATTTTAAGCTACAAATGCAAAGGGACAAACTTGAATATTTAATATTTTTTTAAAAGTAATTATTACCTCAGTAATATCCTTTTGCATCTCCACTCAGTAAAAAGAGAGAGAAGGTTTGACTTGCAATTCTGCATAGTATTCATTTTGTCCAAAACTAGCTTGAGGGGAAATGATGACTAAAAATATTTTGAAAAATAGCAACAACATCTGGGAGGATGTTTCTAAACATACAGAACATTGCAGGTCTGCCTTTATGGCAGTCCCACTGATACAGATGCTCAGCTTGTTTTCCAGATTCTTCTCTGACACTATAAAACTCACAGTACAACCATTTCATTCAGACACAAAATGTATGCAATCAAAAATCAGCAATGCACTTAAATTTTAATTTTAGCATCATTAAATTATCATTGTTTATATGCTGTACTTTGTTTAAAATTAGGCATCTATACTCCCACTTGCAATATTACAAATCTACTGGAAACTTAATACCAAAGGTGCATTATAACACTTCAGTACCAGCTTCCCAAATATGCAAAGAAACAATGTTGATACCCTAGGTAACACAAAACACAGGTGAGTACTGAAACACCTGTCCTGATCTAGCTAGTCTACAGAAATTTTCATATAGCCACCTCAGACATTTGAAAGAAATTTCACGTTTTCCGTAAATATAGAGACTTCCATACATTATAATAAAAGCTTTTAAGTTCTCATACTGTCCTGTATTTGTCAGTCAGAGCAAGAAAGATTTCTCTGTTGTCCATCTCTTTCCTTTTTACCTAAAATAAAGACTAAGTGCATAAGTGCAACTATGGTGCATTTGTGTGTGTGACTAGAATCAATCTCTGTTTAATGATACAAGTTGCAAGATAACCTATATTTACTAGAAGTGTTTAAATTGAATGATTATGTTCTGGGGTTTTGTTTTAGTTTCTTTTTGTTGTTGTTGGGGTTTTTTTTTTTTTGGGGGGGGGTTACCCTCACTGAAAAAATAGTAAGCCCTATTAAAAACATTACGCTTTAAAATAAATCAGAAAGTTGTGGACATTAAATTAAGTGCACAATAACTGTACAGATTGGCCTACTAATAACACTGATTACTCAGTTTTCATATCAATGTTTGCAGAAAGATATGCTTAAATACATAAAAATATATTTTGCCATATCTGAATGCATGAGGTTTTATATTCCTTCTAAAAGATTACTATTCTTATGATATTCAGGTACTCTCGGTATCACAGATCTGCTTTGGCGGTTTGCTGATTTCCTTCCTAGGCTTGTTCTGCGTATTAAAGCTTCTGTAAAGAAGAGCAAGACATTAAGTGGACAGAAGTATGCACAAGCAGAAGTAGTGAATAGACTTAATCTATACTTGGTGGTTGTTTGCATTTTTGCATTACAGGATCAGAGTTAGTAATGACTGCGTGCTAGGAATAAAGTTTTTGTTACACGTGACTTTAAATTTGGTGGTTTGGATTCAGTTTACTGTAAAACTGTGGGTACCTCAAAGGTATGTATAAAGATAGATTCTTAACTGCACTTTATAACTTCAAAAGACTTTAGTTGTAGCTGTTATTTTAAAAGAATTTAACCAAAAGACTAGATTTCACTCATTTTCTAAAAGACATAAATGAATCCTGATGTTGGATGAAATAGGAGGTTGAGTTCATTGGTGGGCTCTGTCAACAAAACACTGACATTTTCAGAGTTTCCATTTGGGGCTTTCATTTTGATCAGGGCAAGGGTAATTCACAGCTGGACCCCACAAAACCTGGGGCATCAGGGGAATGTCAAGACCAACACATGAGTTCCTCTCACTGCGTACATGGGCAGACCTCTCATGGAGTCCCAGTCATGACTTCTAGGGGACCACCACCCACGTAGTGGCTGCTTCTGCCCCGTGAAGTACAATTTACAAGGAACTCATATGAAAGAAAAACCAGTCCATTTCCTCCTTTTAAATGTTACTTACAGCAGTGCTGTAAGTGTTGGATGAATCATGACTCCCCATTAGTAAACATCCATAAATACTTTCATCTGAACATTTAGGTCCTATTAAGAGAGACAAAATGAAAGTAGCATCTCCTCAAGAAAGCATACATGGTAGGTTTTTCTTGAATATGAAACAGGAGCTGTTCAAGAAGGGTTAATTACCTGTAGTTTTTCCAAAAAGCTATGTTTACAAATACAGTGGTATAAAATCCCCTATCAGTGTATTGTTGTTTAAATAAATAAATCTTAAGTTTACTAAAATGACTGACATTATATATTAAAAAACAAAACAAAACAAAACAAAAAAACCCAAACAAAACAAACAACCACACTGGACACACTTCATAGCTAAGAAACCAGCATCAGGATCTAGTTGTTCTGCAAAAATATTCTGATGTATTTGATTTTTTATAAGGTGGCAAGAAACATAATTCTGTTCCTGCTATGATTTACTCTCCCCTCCTGCTGCCATCTCCTTTCATATATTTGTTTCCCATCTTCTTTACACCTGTTCCTCCTTTTTTTCCCCCTGCTTATTTCCAGCTACTGGAGTGTCCTACTCATTTTGTAGCACTACCGACACTTCTCCTTGTACGGTCTTCAATTAGTACATTATAAAAAAAATCTCTGAAATAGTTTAACAAGAATTTAGATTTTCTTGTTTTAATTATTATTTATCTGTGATAAATACCAAAAAATTACAAGACACTACGTTTCAAGAATAAAAAAAGCTTCCTATCTACAGACCACATTCCTTATTTGGAGTTTATCTCAAAGTACAACTGTACTCAAGCAGCCCTTTTTACTTTTACCTATAGTGACTTAAAAGTCACTAGACATATGACTTCTAAAATCAGCAGTGAATGAACTATTGATGAACACATCCAGCACAGATGGAAGCCCAAAATTGGGAAGCCATACTCATCTAGCCCAGGGCCAACTACTGGCTAATTAAGTAAAAGTTACATGAACTTGCATTCCTGGATAAAATGATGAACCAGCATTACTATTTTCTGCATAATATACGAGGCATACAAAAAAAAAATCTTTAAAACTCTCTGCTTGGTACAACTGAATGCCCTTTGAACCACAAAAAAAAATCTGTACTTTCTATTTTAATTTTGTGTTTTCCCTTCTTAACCTACCTCCTTGCCTCTTGACTGCCGTCCATTATTCTGTGTTCTACTTTTGTTCCTCTTCCAGTGTTTCTCAAGTAAAATGATGAAACTGGAAGTAGAACCACCTAACCTGCTGAAGACAAGGAATAAGATGAGAATGATGGATCCTCCTGCACCACCATTCCCACACATCATCTAGGACTGCTGATGTAGTTTGAGGTACTTCTGCAGGATTAAGCAGTCATCTCCTGCTCACCATACTGAGAATATTGCTGCTTTTGCATACTCTGCTGAATGAGCTGCTTTCCCCTGACAGTCACATACAAAATTTAACACATACAAAATTTGAGAATAAGAAATGTAGATCCATTGAATCTAATAAACTATGACCTTACATTTTGGAGCTAACCTTTTTTGTACATCTGTAGCACTGCACAAAAATAGGCCTTTTGTTGACTCTTTTTACTAGCTCTATGAAACCTCAACTAACTTTTTTTTTTTAACAAAAGATACTAGTTTGTTTGATTTATCATCCTCTTGTAACAGACAACAACATAATGATAAACTGCAACATCCTTTATCATAATATGAGGAAGAGTATCTTATCCTTTTGGGAACCATTCACAATCCTACAATACAAAAAAGGACAGGCTTATTGCAGTAAAACAGTGGAGAATATCATAATGTAGTTCATCCTTTATTTTAATAAAGATCCTTCTGAATTGTTTTGGGCTATAAAAAATATTCATATGTTCAAAAACAAGCATCTCTGGACATACATCAAACACATTAGTACGTGACAGCCATACAGCATTTTCCATCTGAGGCTTTCATTACTAATGCCCATGTGAAACAGATAATTTTATTATTCCCATCCCATTACTTGATATATACAAAATACAAGATCACACAGCAGCTGATTGATGGGAAAGAACCCAGAAGTTCTGACCACCAGTTCTGGGAGCTAATCAAAGACATTCTTCTCTCAAAGCAATTATATACTTCAGGTAGCTTCTGACATTCTTAATATATCCATTAAGCAAAGTTTTTTCATTTCAAAAATAAATAACTGTAGAAAAAATAAAGGAAAAATAAGTAGAAAACAACTTTTTCATTTCTGTTTTTTAACCCGTAAATTCAAATTTCAAGTGTCTTTCCAACTTTTTTATTTTAAACAAAAGCAAAAATACTTTTTATTTAATTACACCTCAGCTATTTGAAAGAACAAAAAAGCCCCACAAACACAACAACATACATTTTATTGTTGATTAAAAAACCCCAAACACACACCAAAACACAAAAATTTGTTAGTTTAAATTACTCAAAGCTTTAACGATGTACTGACTGCCTTAATGTCACACTGCAGTGACAGAAGCCCAGAAGTGTACTACATCCTCAGAATCACTCATTTGAAACAGCTAAGCTGATTTCTTATCATTCTCTTGAAATATTTCATCTTATTTGTGAAATCCTGTTTCGAGACAATATAGGGGAAAGGAAGGAGAAAAGGCTGCTTCCACCCTTAGACTGCCAAGCATAACACATATTATTAATTAGAAAACAGGTTTCTACTTTAGGCTTCTGAAGTTCCAAAATACCCTTTTTTTTTAAATAAAAAATGCAACACAAAACCCTATTTATAGAAAGGGTGGAGACATATTTTTTTCTAAATAGTAACTGCAATAATATAACAGAATAACTGAAGAACAAAATAACATAACATATTTAAGAACTGCCTTACAAATTGTTATTCACAAAAAAACATTGCAGTCATCTTCAAATCACTACCAAGAGCCTTAACACATCAAAATGTGCAACTTCCTGAAAAGAATGCGTGTGTGTCCTTGGTGGTGACTGATTGACACAGTCCAGCACATTCTCACTCAACTTGATGTGGGACACACCCAAGCAAGATTTACATCATCCCCAAATACAGAGAATTTCTACACTATAGTATTTCTTAAGCAAGTCAGATACAATCACTTTGTTTTCTGCTGAAAAAGGGGTTTTGTCAGCGGAAGGCTACTGAATTTTAAGATGTGTCATATTTTTCCTTATTTTCAGGATTTCAATCTGTTGGACAGGCCTTTTAGAACTCTAAAGTTTTAACTGGAGTTGCCTATAGATGCAAAACATCTTAAAAAGGTGTCTTATTGTTACAATTTTCTGATTGCCATCTGTATTTAGAAAAATTAAGATTGTGTATTTTAAAGATAATAGATTTATGGTAACAAATGTGCTTTAGTGCACAAGTTTCACAGTTGCATGCCATTATTGCATAAAAGTCTGGTTTAGTAAATGTCACTTCTGTCTAAAATACTACCAGCTTTTTACAGCCTGTACTGAGGAAAAGATTCTTCCCCTGCACTCTGGGCTATATTATTTGCCATTAAAACTTCACTTTTAAAAACATAGTGGTTACCAACATAGCTACACACATAAATATTCAATTATGCCTCTACAGTGCATACAAGTAAAAGCAAATCCTTTACAGACCTTTTGCCCTTCAGCTAAATCTTCCAGCTTTAGAATAGATTTATATTATCCATTTGTTTCTAGTTAGGAAAACTTTTCACTTGAAAATATTCAGAAAAAAAAAGTCAGACAATGATGACTTGATACATCTAAACGTTGTTCTCTATTCAGAGAACTCATACTTGACAACATTAGTGAAACTTTTCAACAAAAACAAACAAACCCTCATCCTTGTGCTGAATCAGTGGCTGTTAATGGCTTCCAAACCCATTAGAGAACATTATGATATTTTAATGTTGCAGGGGCTAAAGTAAGTCTTTCCTGAATTTATTTCACTGTATAATGTTGCATTTGACCTTTTGTGTCCTATCATATAAAACTTTTCATTTTATTCCATCAAATTTTACAGAGAAGGCCTTTTCTTGTTTGCATTATTAGAACTGTGTACTATTAAAATCCTTTTATAGTGAACTCAGGCTTTTATTCTTTATGCTCATTAAAAATATAGACATTCTTAATGCATACGTCTACATATGCAAGGAATCATACTTCTCCTTTTTATTACAGTGCCTTAGGAAACACCTCAAAGAAATGGAGAAAATCTTTTTATTATGCGGAAATTTGCAGTGCATATCAAATTGTATGATAAGGTCTTTTTTTCATTTGGCATTTCACTATTGAATCTTCATTTTTAAAGGGCTCCAAAAACATGTGAAGTTGTCAGTGTTGGAGTACTCCATCTACTCATAAGACAGGGAAGGCCAGGAAAAACAGGGGTTCAAATTCCATGCAAACTGGAAGAAACAGTTTTTGTACAATGCTCTCACAGTTCTGAGAGATCATGACATATGGGTTACTGTCATATACAATACCACCAACTGGCAACAGATTATGTAGTAGTTGGATCTATGCAGGAGATACCTGTTGTGATTTGTCTGCATCACTAAGCCACCATAGCTGTGGACTTCAGTTAATGCCAACAAATATATATCCAATATCAAACAACTAACAACATTTGCCTTCTAGCATTTGCATAACTGATATTTTCATGGTATGAAATAATGAAATCTAAATATATTTTGTAATATATTATGCTTTGAAAATGTGAGAATCTTCTGAAAGAGGGCTTCAAGAAGGAAAAGAGCAACTACTGAATTATACAGTTGTCCTGGTTTCAGCTGAGATAGAGTTAATTTTCTTTATAGTGGCTGGTATGGGGCTATGTTTTGGATTTGTGCTGAAAACAGTGTTGATAATACAGGGATGTTTTAGTTGTTGCTGCACTAGTCAAGGACTTTTCAGCTTCCCATGCTTTGCCAGGTGCAGAAGAAGTCGGGAGGGGACACAGCCAGGATAGTTGATCCAAACTGACCAAAGGGCTATTCTGCACCATATGATGTCATGCTCAGTATATAAAGCTGCGGAAGAAGAAGGAAGGGGGGTTGTTCGGAGCGATGGCATTTGTCTTCAAGTAACCATTACACGTGATGGAGCCCTGCTTTCCTGGAGATGGCTGAACACCTGCCTGCCCATTGGAAGGAGTGAATTAATTCCTTGTTTTGCTTTGCTTGTGTGCACGGCTTTTGCTTTCCTTATTAAACTGTCTTTATCTCAACCCATGAGTTTTCTCACTTTTACTCTTCTGATTCTCTCCCCCATCCCACTGTGGGGGGAGTGAGCGAGCGGCTGTGTGGTGCTTATTGCCATCTGGGGTTAAACCACAACAGTTTACATAACTGAAAAGCTTATGCGAGTCAAACACTTCTGAACTTTATTTCAAGTTCTGATACGGAGAGCATTCGAGTATGACAAGAACAAAAGGTTCTGAGTCATATTTAAAAGAAAGATTTCCACCACACATACTGCTTCATATATCTGTATATATGTTCTTCACTCCTTTATGTTCCTATATATCCCTATATATATAATTGTGCCTTGACTGACATGGCAAGGCATTGAAACAGTAGTTCTCTTTATTATAAGACAGTTTGAATTAAAGAACGACTTCCAAGACTCCTACAGACTAACATCATTTTAAGCATTACACTACAGGCTGACTAATGTCTCTAACAGATTTTCCACCTTCTTACCAAGACACCACACAGGAATTATTTTCTTTTCCAATATCAAGTTTATTAAATCCAAATTACAACACCATTTTCCATCCTCATGCTTCACTTTTAGGCTACACAGTCAGATAGACAGTAGTCTCTCCAAATAAACACTTGGGTTCAGTGAGCTGCATTTGCTGCCAAGGAAGAAAGGGTATACACAGTGAACTAAGACCTCTGCTACAGTCAGATCAGATAGATTTGTGTCAAGCTGCCATTTTGGGTTTGATGATAGACAGCTGCTCCCTATGCTGCCCTCTACAAACAACATATTCGGTACCAAAATGGAATGGGGTCTAGCATTGTAGAGATGTATAAAACAGATGAACCTTAAAGTACATCATAATTCCTTGACATAATCTTTAGCCTACTTCACCATTCCATCAAATCACAGATGACAGGTGATGTAGACATTGTTACCAATTTTTGTAACGAGCAGGATCAACTTTATCAAAATACTTCTTTTAGTCTGCTGTCTGTTGTATCTTGTTCTCATAACTAAATGTACTGTGATTTAGAAACACAAGATTTACCCATTTATTTAATTAGGTAAAGACAAGAGGTTCCTTGAAACATCAGTACACCAAAACATTTGAAAGACACCAAGTATCAAAAATTAAGCAATGTTGGATCAGAGTTTAACCCATGCATATGTTTAACCCATGAACAGTCCTTTGCCATCCAAACTTCCCTCTCCAGTTACCTTGGTTGATGAATAAATTGATAAAACTATTCTTAGTAACTTAGCATCAGCCTAATGGGAAGCCTACAGGGTTAATGGATGGCTTCCCCCTTGGGTCATCATATTTTAAAGAAAACTCATCTAAATTAATTTTCCGATTCTGACAGACAGATGCGGTCAGATGGATAGCTGATGGTATGGGGCTTGAGGTACTCCTAAAAAAGTAGCAGTTCTTATTTGACTGGGGAGAGGGATGGGGCATAGTTCCAATTGAAGCACTTTGTAAAAGCTTTCAGATCAGTCAAAAGAAAACCAAACCCATGAAGAAGCCCAAACAGACAAGAAAACCCATCTCCTGATCTTTTCTGGGTATCCAATGAGCTTCAAAAACAGCATACTGCATTATACTGCCAGTATTCTCAATGTTGAACACCATTATCTTGAAGTGAATGTGAATATTTTTTCATTAAGTTCCTACAATTTTATATGGTGTAGTCAAACCACATATGAAAACATTTTTCCAGAATACTTCTGAGAATCTCAAGAATAAAGAAAGGAAACATTACACTGTCTAGAGACCACAATGAATACCAAATACATTAGCCTCAACATTTCTTTAATTTGGTAAGAAATGTTAATGACATGTACACAGACTATTTACTGAGGAGTACCTAAAGACAACACAAAAATAAATGTTCTTTTTCACTAGCAGGAAATTGTCAGGGCTTCCAAAACAATTCCATACAAGAATAATATTTGATTCTTAGTGAATAAAAAAAATTTACACCAGGTCTTCCATTTTCCTGTCCGTGGAAAGGCAGGAAGGTGACCAATGGGAAAAAAAGGTTGGGAGAAGGCAAATCACTCAGAGAGGAACAGCTACTTGAACAGATGAAGTTCAAGTTTGCTGCCTACCTTTAATTAGGGCAACATTTCTTCAGAGACTTCTTTCTTACAAAAACTAAACCTTCAGAAAGGGACATCAATTTTGTGCTGAACTATTTCTACCATCTTGTGGTCTCATTGCCAGCCAAAATAAAACCAAGATGTGAATCTCAATAATGGCATCTTAATCTTGGGGCTGTGTCCCAGTTCATATGGTAAACTAATTGCTCAGTTTGTAACTATTCAAGGCAGGGTCTTGGATTTCAAAGCATTCACAGTCTTGGAAAATAATCTGGGAAATCACTCAGACTTATTTCAAATGATCAAAAATTGACAGAGAAATACGGTTTTGTTGCTTTCCTTCCTATGTACAAGAACAAAAAATAGTGGACTCTTCCAGCATGATAAGGACTATAATTTTCTCTTATCTACTAATACTTGCTGCAGTCTACAGTGAAAAGAACTGTAATGAGATATTGCCTAGAAACTGAATGATGCACGGACAATTGCAATCAGTTTTTTTACAAGTCAAGTTTTTTTACAACTTTCCTTTGTCCGAGTTAATATTGTCATTGCACTTACTACAGCAAAGGGGATACAGAGGAATGAAAGAAAACCATGCAAAAGAGTAAAATGAACATGACGAATTAATTGAAGAAGTTAGTTATTCATAACTCACAAGGACCACAGACATGCTTTGCCTCAGCAGAATGTTAGGTTACCATCAATATTACTTTCATATCATTTGGAAATATTTCACAATCATTTTGAAAATAGATGACTAACTATATGAAAAATCTTATACCTTCTGTTGCTCAACAAGGAGAAAAAGGTGGCCCATCAGACTGCAGTATGACTACTAACAGTAAAGACAAAGATAGCCTCTGTGAGCAGAACAATATGCATGAGATTATCTTCCCCTTTTGGCATGTGCATTAATACTGCTCTTAAAAAATATAACAATTAAAGCAAATAAATGGATTAAATTAATACAAAATGACATTCTGCAAGATGGCAATGACCAGCTAAGTCACAGAAAACACCTCACAGATCCATTAGAAACCAAAGACAGTCTTACAGTTAAGCCTTAAATTAGCTGACATTATATGAGAGTGGAGATAATACTGGGAAAGACTCTAATGTTGACAAATTATCTTTGAGATATTAGCTGACAAATTTCATCAGAAAAGGAAAATACAGTCTCCTTGGTTCCTCTAAAAATGTTAGTTATATTTGTATACTGTCTGCTTCTAACCGGATTAACAATACCACCTGAGATTTATCTGTGTGGGAGTAAACTCAGCCCAAGCGTTCAATTTTTTTGTTGTGGGGTTCTGTTTGGTTTTTAAAGGTTTTGGGTTTGGGTTGGGGGGGAAAAGGGGTGTTGGGGGTGGTGGTGATCAAACACCATTACCAGCAGAACAGAATTTTAGACTTTACAAATATATTTAAAGACATACACATATTTAATGACCTATAATTTTTCCCCTCCAATACACAGAAAATTGTTTCTTCTAGAAGTTCTGCTATTCTCTGATGTAAGTCCCACATGACAAAATAACTCTTAGGTCAAAGCTTGATTCAGTTATATAAAACAAAATAAAAAATTAAGAACTGCAGTCTTTTTAAATGAATGAATAACAAGAGCAGAATGGCTTCTGTCATCTAGTGAAAAGTATAAAATTCTATTATACTTTCAAACTTACACATTACATACAAAGAATAATTTATGCAACTTAATAATTTACAACATAATAATGATTTGTAAAACTGAATTATTGATGAAATAATGCTATTCTTTAAAGGAATAATAAATGAGAACATTCACTCCTGCATGCAGCAGTTTCACCTTATTTACAGAATTCATATTATACTCAAGACTCCTCCTTAGGATAGTAATTACCCCAGGAGAAGGCTCTTCTCAAAGAATAAGGGGCTCCTGCCTGCAAAATAATGTGTACTTACTTACACAACAAAATATATAATGCACTATCCATGTTTTCTTTATGAAACAGTATTTTTCTTACTCCCCACTGTTCACATCCTTCCATTGTTACCACTGATGTTTCTTTTTCAGGTTTACTCTTTACACTTCATTCCATGAGTTAAGACAGTTCCTACTGAAAGTATAATTTACCTTGCTTTAGAAATAAAAAAGTTTTCTTATGGATTAGTTCAGTAACTCAGTTCACCACAAGAACACATGCAGTGGAAGCAGCAGAATGCAGAAATACGCTTGGGGGGGGAGCAGAACATACATGTTGGCATAAGTTGGTCATGGCACCATGGACTTGGATGGCTTCCAGAGCCCACAGCCCAATCCCCAAGAGTTAGTGTCAGGGTCATGATGGGAAACTGAAATCCCTGATGGAGTCATGAAAAACCTTCTACATGGGATCCATCACTGGACAGGCAACTCTTTAGACCAAAAGCGAGATGGAGCACTGCAGTGGGATCACGACTCACATGGATCTGAATCCGATTTAGAAGATGCCAACAAGCTGCCCAAGAAACACTTCTTAGTTCCTACTCCCTAGAGAGGTACTTCGCACTTACTCCAAGACATCACTGAATTAATCCTGCAACTCTAGCTCTACACTGACCATCATTCAGAGAGTAAGCTAAGCTACCTCTCCTATCTCTGGCCTCAAAGCAGTATCAAAATCCTGATCTGAATAATAACCTCCCTGTTGCAAGGGATTATGTACTTGGCATGCTGCCTTCTCCATGCTGGGGTCTATATTTCTTGCTAATTTAGTAACCATATTACCTTATTCTCTAGTATATCTTAAGTTTCTGGTATGCCCAGAAGCAGAAAGAGTCAGGAAATATGAGGAAAAGAAAGGTAAACTCACAGGTGCTAGACTTTTCAGGGAGTAAATACTACAGGTGCTAGTAAAAATAACAAGAAAGTGATCATTTAAGCACACTTAGGAGGGGACAATATACTAGAAACCTGTCTGTCTTCATAGAACAAGGTGTCTCATATCGCCTTAATGTCTTCTCCCACCAGTGTTAAGGACAACAGGACTCTGTCCCAGTCTCTGGTAGGGCAGCCTTAGCTTTAGCACAGTCATTTTATCTGGATATCAACAATCCATTTCATTTAGAAATCTTTTACTCTGTTTTGAACCAACAGATGAACATAAAAGAGTTTGAACACATGCCAGCACCTTGTGCCCTTGTTAAATATGACATGAAATTCCAAGGACTAAAAAGCTAATTTGAGTTTTTGTTACAACTAGAAAATTCTTCTTCCTATGTTATTTGAGCTATATATTTGACGCTATTATGTGAAGATATAACCCCAGCTGTGAGCTTTACACCAAACATATGTAAAGCTTCGATCACTTAAGACCTGGAAGTAAATAAAACCATAAATTTCATATAAGAACTGCTTTTACATATGTTTGAAGTGATGTTTCAAAGGAAGGTAAATCTGCATATTGGAAATAAAATATTGCCAAAGCCATTGCAACAATATAAAACAATGTATTTTTTGCAAAGTTTTAGTAATAATTCAGTTTGGCTTAAGTTATAATTAAAAGATTATCAACATAAATGTGGTTTTTTTCCTTATAAACAATCAGAATTGGAAATATTCCATGCTAAGTCAACAGTATTATTTGCTCAGAGTGTAAGAGAAATGTAATTTAAAGGGTTTTTTTCTTATAAAAGAAGTTTAAAATTATAACACATACTTTATAGTCACATAAAATAACTTGAAATGTCCATTATGTCACAATGGATTTTTAAATCTAAATATTTTAATTCCGTCCCAAATTGCAGAGTAACCCAGAAAAATGAAAATTCTGTCTTTAATTAGTTCTGTTGTTAGGTTTGTCTTAAGCAACTTGGTCCACAGAGAGACAGATATTAATTCCTTCTAGAGGTATACATGCATACCAACATTACAATACTTTATTCCCCTTTTACATTCTCTAGTCTAAAAATCATACGGTGTTAATGGTAATATGTTGCTGAGGTCCCTACATATACTGTTAAAATGACATCTATCACTGAAATAAGTACTCCTCTGTTGGAAAACCAACCAAGGGGACATGGAAATCAAGTCTGTAAAACTGTGAGGAATTAACAATAGTGCCTGGTTCTCTCAGTTATCAGTGGGCTCATCATGAAAAATCTCAGTTATTCTAACGTTTTACACACTGAACATTCTTCCAGCACACGTTTAATAGGTCTAGTGGACCTAGTCCTAAAACACAGAGGATTACCAGAATACCACATAAACATACATGATTTTTGTTTTTACCATTTGTCCTCCATCTAACCATTTTCTCACCTTCAGCATGGTTTGGAACAGCAGGTTAACTTCCCTGCTTCTAAGAAGCCCCGCAGAGACCTGAAACGTAAAGTAGAATTTTTTTTCCTGAAGCTCCCTAACATACCTGAAACCTGGGTGAAGTGGTATTCACTGAGATGGTACAGGCACATCCTTTCCTCTAACAGGAAGTGTGTAGGGGCAGAACAGCTCATGCACCTGCCTTCTCCAAGAGCTGGCAGTAAATTTACAGTCTAGGGAGAAGAGACATGATGAAGCCCAAGAAGCAGCACAACGTTCTGCCAATTAAATTTGTGAGTTTGGCATCCCCCATTCAAACTCAAGTTCACTTGGCCCCAAGACACTGAATATATTTTATGTTTTTGTTAGTTCTTCCCTCTAGTATCTTCTTTTGACTAACAGAGTGCTAGACTTCTTTATAAATTTTTATTATTTAAAACTTCAAATCTGTTAGAAACCTAAATATGTTCTATTGCATACTCTTGCATTCTGAAAATTTGTAGTCTTTCACCATGTGGTTGCTGTTACTAGTGACCTTTAATATGCTCTCTACCACAACTCAAGCAAATGAACTAAACAAAGCTAAGCATATTAATTAAACAGGGGTTTGTTTTGTTTTCTACCCCTTCCTGAAAACTGATGGAATTGGATGCACTATGGAGAGCTTGCTTTGAGCAAATGAAAAACTTAAACAGCTAGGATGCAACAGTATCAAAAAGTAGCAAACCTGCGCTTGTTAACAGCTATAATTATTCATGCACTCAACACCCAAAATGAAACTATTAAGACAATAAAAATGCAAAACCAATGCTTTCAAAATACCTCCACTTTACAGTACAGAATATTTGTTCTCCTTATCACTTATCCTCAAAGGTTTATCACCCATATTTTTATGTTTTTTTCCAAACAAGATTTTATTTTGAAGAAACAGAAGGTATCTTCAAGAGTAAAATCCAATAAAATGCAATACAACACCAGAGAAAACCATACAAATCTAGGTTTACTTTTATTACAGAAAAAATGCTAGACACCAACATTTACTAGTCTTGAAGAGTTTAGTCTGTTGCTCTGCAGTTGCAAAAGAGGAAAAACAGACATCAAGGGAGAAATTTTAATCAAGTCACAAGATTTTGTCAGCCAAAACTGTGAATCAGCCCATTAAAAAACCCAAACCAACAAACAAAAAAACCAAAAACCACCCAACCAGAAAAAAACCCAACACAGTCCCACACAACATAGTTTTCTTCTCAAGCTGAAGCCAGTTTTTAACTAGAAGTTAATGCTAGATAGGATGTTACCATTTCTTGTAGAAGCTTGGCAAAAACCATTTACATAAAAACCAGCTGTGTTCTGAAGGTTAACTAATCAAGAGATTCAGGGAAGTACATGAGGAACATAAAAATTCTAGATTACCCACACAGTTATTGATGTATATTTTGTTATCATTGTATTAGATTTTTGTAATTTTTAATGAAAAGGACTTGTCCTTGAAAAGATTCAGCAACAAAACACAGATAACATATTAGCAACAGAGAGGCATATGTGCCAGATCATTCTAGTCAAATGGAATGAAAATGCCACAGTTAATTCATTCTGAAATATGTCTAGGTTACTGGAAGAGATAGGAGAAGATCTCTAGCTGACTAGTTTTGAGCTTTGTTACAATAGGACCCTTTTTCATTATTTTTAGGGAGAAGTGAGGAATCTTTTTAAGATACATCAATGTTGTAATAGTGACTTTCCTTAAAAATAATTCTACCAGTAGCTAAAATAGACAAAACCCAGTGATATGCTAATATAATTTAATGCTCTACAGTCTTCACTACACTCTGACAACATCCTAGTAAGGGATTTTTGTTTACTGATGAGAATTAAGGTGTTCTTTGCCTAGTGTTACATTTAGAAGATCATGGACCTATTCAGAGAGTGATGCAACAGTCCCTGAGAATGGAAGGGACCAGTTTTATTCTTGTGGAAGCCATGGCATAAGTTGATGGGTGTGGAAATGATGCATGTCGAAGGACTCTCTACTACAGAGTTGGCTGGGTCTGGTCGTATGCCAAGAACACAAAAACTGGGCACATTGTCAGACTGGAGAACCTAAACAGTCAGCAAGACCAAAAGCCAGAAACCCAAATGCATTTTGAGTTGTAACACTTGCGTTCGTTTCATTTAAGTCTGTACACCAAGCCTATCACACCTAGAACAGCTACAAACTACAATATTTCTAATTTGCCACTAGTGCAGGAGACACTTCAAAAATGTTCTTTCCAAACAGTTGTGTGTTTTATGAATAATCTCTCCTTAATAGTAATAAATATAACTGTTTACTAACAAATCTTCCAAATGTAAACATTATGTTTTCTACTAGTTCTAGATTACTTTCCATGTAGAAAAAGAGATTACAAGATTAAAAGCAACCTCCCCTCGCCCTCTATTTTATTTTTATTGTGACACAAACTTGCGAGGTGTACTATGTGATTAAAAGCCTTGTGGCAGTGACACCTAGGTTTGGATTTGGCTTTTGTTTTCCCCCCTCCCTTTCACTGCTCACACAAAAAATTACCTTGTATTAAGGAACAACTGAAATTACAAATCCTTTTAGTGATGAATTGCTTAAACATTTCAAGATCTTAAGAACAGAACAATGAAGAACAATGCCCTCCCAATTCAGCTTGTTCAGCTTCTTAGCAACTTCATAATCATCTTCTCATGTGGACTCACACAACAAAGAGCAACTCTCCCCCTCTCCTATAGATAGATGTAAGGAGTTATGTAACAAAATGCAAGGATGTGAAGGATATTTCTTGGTTTATTGGGTTTTTAACATCCTAAAATTCAGTGTCATCTACCAAAACCAGCTTCTCTATCTCCTTTCATCCCACTTTCCCTTCTGCCGGAAGAGGCAAGGAGGCCAGTAGTGTCCCTCAGTTCTCAGTCCCATGATGTAGACTGCAATAGCTGACTGACAAAGTCAAACTCTTTCCTTTCTGTCACAAACAGGCTTTCCCTGGCGTAGTACTACCTGAACCTCAAAACAAGCAGAAACCTGAGACGAAATCTTACTGAAACATTTTTTAGTAATTCATAGCAGATGAAGAGTTTCTTCATGCTCCCTACAAGTTACAACACACTGCTTTGATTATATTCAATACAAAATGCTTGAAGGTATGTCTTCACTGGGATGATTACAAGCACACCACTGTAAAAACAAAACCAACATTTTAGATTCAAATACAAGACTCCAAAGATCACTCTTAAGCTTTAACTTCTAGTACTCATGCTTTGATCTTAAACTGCATTCCAGTTTGTGGATTAAAATGAGCCAACAAAGAAGACGAATTCTCCAATTTCCACGTCCATCCTCCATTTTTACACACTGTAATAATTTTTCACACATTAAGCTTATATTATAACTATTATTGTTTTGAAAGCTAAACAAAGAGGAGTCTTTTTTTCTTCCCCAAAACAGTAATGAATAAAAGTAAAACAAGCACTGTAAAACAGGAAAACAGGTATCGTGCTTTTAAGGAGTGCTCTTGAATGCACTGTCTTTTAAGAAATTTCAAAGTCTACAAAGAGATAGCTGGGAATTGTATAAACCTCTGCTTCAGGGAGTGCTTTAATTTCTAGACCACAAGAAAAGAATACAAAAGATCCTTAAGTTCACCCAGTCCAACTCCAGGCTGAGCCAGACCAGTTACTTAGAACCCAGTCAACTGTTTATCTTTGATAAACAGACAAAAAGTAGAAACCATGCTCTTATTTCCCATTTGGCATGAAAATGCCACCCCACAATTTAAGTTCCCTATTTATCTCTCAGCTCAGGCATCTGCATCCCTCTAACCCTCCACCCTCTTCCCCTTTGTGGGATCAGGGACTAGCATAATGGGAGGCTGTAACACACTGACAGCCAATTCAAGCATAGCAAGATTTCTGGACTTTCAAGGTGAAAAATAAAAATAACTTTAATATTTAGCCTAATTTTATTAGATGTGCTTTGTCAGAATGTGTGGGCTGTTCCCTGCCCTTCCATTCTTATTATTCTATCTACCAAATATGTAAGAAGACTGAAAAAGAAACACGGATTTACAACATAATCACCCATTAAAACCACAGAAATCCACTAAGTACCAGCTCAAAACATACACAGGCTGTATATACAGCTGTAGTTGAAAGTTAAAATTATTTTCTTCTGGTAATTACAGACAGCTCTAAATATAATACATATTTCATACTTAATTGAATTGGTTTACTCTGTTACTTATTTTAGAGAAGTAATCTAAATATAGCACTTCCCCCCACCCCCTGCAGTACTTTCTGTAGCCATTAACATCTGACAATACAATAAAATTGTATTGTCTATTTTGGATACAAGTTAAGTACTTTTACTTGCATTTTAATTCAACATTTCTTAAGCAGGAATAAACAGCCATCCCTCACTCAGCAGAGTGACAAGATTTATAAGGTGTAGTAAGACACTTTAAAAGGTGAACTAATGCCTTACCATTCACTCCAAAGAGTAATATTTGTTGTGGCCTGACCACATTAGTCACAAGAAAGAAAACAAGCGTTGTAGGAACCTGTAATAACTGAGGACATCGGCTTTCTAGTATGTAGGAAGACAGTGGCGCACACACTTGAATCCCCACAAACCACACAGAGCACATCACACTGTGAGGCTTTATCTGCAGCTGTGGGCCAGATTCTCACACATTCATGTAAACTCACAATTTAACTAAATGTATGTCATTTGAATACCTATTCATATACAAATAGGCAAATTTCTAATTAGTTCATTTTCACAGGGAAAGACAAGTCTCTTTTTTAGCCTGGTCAAATTACTTTTATTTAATGTTTGGTTGAGGAATTGGTTGGAAAGGTAACAAGGCAAAGAAATGTTCCAGGGTTCCCTCCCCACTGGGCCCCAGAAACTTCTTTCTTTCATTCCTTCTGTAGGCCTTTTCTATTGCTACATATTACTTTGGGTCTCTTAGCATATGCCAAGCTTTAAAACTAGCCACTAAAGACATGGATTATCTTCTATGCTTTCATTGGGGTTTATTCTAGTATAACTACAATTTTGCAACAGCTCATACAGTGTAATGCGGAACTGGCAATATATTCAAGAGTGAGGATCACAGTTCTCTTATTCCAGACACCAGATAGTGAAACAAGGGCATCAGGAACAAGAGCAAGTTCATACAGCACCTAAACTACCCCACTGGTGTAGCAGTCTCTCTCAATTCTTGACATGTATGCATTTATGTGGATAAGAAAATGGTAATGCAATCATCAGCTGATACAACTCCCCATATCCGAGGAATGGAAGGACTCAAACAAGCAACAAACTCTTTCAGAATAGGATCTGTGTTTCATCCAACCTGTCCATTCTATTTGATTTATTTTTTTTTTTTAAGGAAAGCTTAGAAAGGGAAACTTAAAGGCAGTATTCACAGATTTCCCAACACTGTCAAGTCACAAAAGAATAAATACTTGTTGTATCCATGATGATGCATCTACTGCATATGCAAGCTTACTTGATCCAAACAGTCTGAGCTCACTACATACTTGCAGAATGACATTAAGGTGAATCTGCACTGGTCATTTTTCTGAGATTTTGACTGAAAGCATCTATGTCCTAATGAAAATGGGGATGAGGGAGTGTGGAAAAATCTAGTTAAAACAGAGTATAACAAAGGTAAAACTACACACTGAATTATGAACAATGCAGCCTCAAAAGGTTGTAACAGAAAAGCAGCCTAAAGCCAGGGATATGGCTTTAGGGCATTTAGTTAAATACTTAGTTAAATAATATTAACTAGGTAGATGGAAACAAGCAAAAGAAATCTATTCCCTTCCCCACATAATATTATATGGTACCCAATCATAGAAATAAAAAGTAAACCAGATTATTGAATTCTATTTTATGACAGCACAGAATAGTTTAATTTTACCCTGTCTCACCCTTCTTATTAAGCAAAGATGGTCAGTCTAAAGAAAAGAGACAAATTATGCTCATGTAACCAAGAATTATATTTATAGTTAAGCATAACAGTAATACTGGAATGTTTTATATAACTCCTCCATTGCTGATGATGCATTAACTTTATCTTTAATACAGCTGGATGAGGATGCTAACTACAAATGATTCCTGATTTATTTTTTTTTTCCTCCCCCAAGGTGTGAAAATCCTTAGGAACTGGGCCAGTGGGACATAAACTATTGCTCAGCTGCCAGTAAATTATTTCAGAGTATCCAGAGAAAACAAAGCATAGCTCAGTAAAAGTCAGACTGCTTTGAAAACCAACACCAAGCAGGTCCTAAAAGGAAGAAGAATCTTTCAGGAAGCTATAGTTTGGAGTGACTTGTCTTTCACCATTTGTGTTACCCAGCTCCTACCTGGGATTGAAGAACTGAGTCAGGGTGCAACAGAATTTACAATTTATTAATCATAAACATCATCCCAAAGTGTAGGTGTTAAAACAGATATCCCCAACATTGTCCTTTCAAATGCATGTTTTTGCCCAAATATTTCCCACAAAGAATTCTTCACTGAATCAACCAGATACAGCCACCCCTATAAAGGGTGAAGTTACGGCTTTCCTTTATGCTTTCACGAATTATTTTCCCCTGAAGCATGCATCCCTGAGTGCACCAAGCCCAGGCAAACACTACCACACAACAGTCTATCGTATTGTGCAAACATAAGGAAGCTAATGATTAAACAGCGTGCCCTCTAACAATGCAAATACATGAAAAAGCAGCATAAGTATAGTATTTTCTCTGCCTGAATGATTTATAATTGGAAGCAAAAGAAAAAGAAACCTCATTTAGTAGTCATTATTTGGTAATTTACAAAAATGTTGCACTACACTGGCAAACTTAATCCGCACTTTCCTATGAAAAGACAGCTTCCCTAGTGGTATTGAGCAAGGAGATAATACACAGTTTAATGAGGAACAACTGATCACCTGTAGTTCTGGAGGGGCAAACACTCTTCTCCCCCTTCTGAAAACAGTTGTTACCATTCAAATAATATTCAAACCAAAAAGGTATCAGCATCTTTTTAGCTGCTGGTTTCACCTTGGATTTGGAGGGTATACTGGAAGCTACTGGTGAGTATTAACACATTGGTCTGTTACATAGTTTAAAAAAAAGTAATCCATATGAGAACATAAATTGTGAGCAACATCTCTCAAAGCTACAACACAAATTCAAATCCTGTCCAGATAAACAGTAAAAGGAACTAACCTATATGGAATACATTTGCAGTTTTTCATGGGTTTTAGGTAGAAAATGTTGACACAAGAGGCACAGACACAGCTGACACCTCTGATGGCGTTGTCTGCTATAACAAATTTACTTAGTATATCATTTGGCAACTAAACATCTACATACAGAACTAGAGTGTGGTGTTCTCGGGAAAGAAGACAAATTGAAGTTGCACAGAAATCTGTTTGATAAAGCACATAGTTTACAATTCTGACATTTTAGAAGCTATTTTAAAAACCTGCTGTTGAAATTAGCACATCAAAACCTGCTGGGGCTGACCAACCAGCAAATAGATTAGGAAGCTAAACATTACAAATTTTGAGACCTGAATCTGACACACACATATTACAACTATTCTGTCAGTTCATCTGCAAACAGGCAGGTTTTTTTAAGCAATCTTTAATACAGACTACACACAATAGTGTCTATAACTTTCTTAATATAATTTCTGACATACAAATGAAGACTCAAAGGCACACCAGTTTCCAAATGTTTGGTAATGTGGGATGCTTTTTTGTTTGTTTGTTTGTTTTCTTTTTTTTTTTTTTTTAGAATCTAAATTCAAGAATGCTTAGACATCTCAATTCTTAAATACAATATTTCAAGTTAGTGAAAACTTCCAAAAATTTATCTCTCAATACAAATATTTTTATCCCCTGTTACTATTTATGTATTCTAAAAGACGTAATAGTTACTTCAGCCTTATTTACTTTTCCAGTGGTTTAGCTAGGAGCTCCAGTTGATTTTAATAACAGAACTGAAGACTAAATGTACAATTTAATCTTACTGATTAAGTTCCTTCTCACCTCCTTCACCTTGCTAATAAAACCATTTTGAAGGCTCTAATAAAATACTTTTTTACAGTCACATTTGCTCAATTTCTTCCAGTCAGGTTGCTTACAAAATGTACTGCCTTTTTTCTCTTTTTCATCAGTCAGATATAGTGGATTAATATTTTAAAGATTATGGTAGATGCTATGATCATATCATTTACCCCATAAACAGAAGAAAAAAATAAGTCTGTACCCATTAATTAATTCCACCAGCTGTTTCACATAACTAGATAATACTTCAACAAAACAGGGGCCAGGAGATTGCTGTCAACTAAGGCACTCATGCGACAAAAATGGCATTTTCCTCCTCTGATAGGCAAGCTGCCAACAGATTTAAAGGATTATTGAGCAGTTTTAAAACCTTAGGAAAGTTACATATAAGAGTTGATGGTTCATTCTGAGACAAGGAATCCCCTGGATGCTGCATTTCATGTCAAAATAAAGGCCCAGTGGAACTAAACAGAAGCAAAGTCATGCCATCCTGAAACAGGATGGAAGGTCTGCATTTGCATGAATATCTTTTACACATTTTTACGGTGTAGTTATTGTTTACTGTACTTCCAAATATTATGCAAGTAAATGCATGTTTACATCTAGATAATACACTCAAAACTTGTATTAAATATCAGATAATATTCAAATGTAGCATGAGCTACCTAAAAATGAAAAGAAACAGCAGTAGTCCCCTTATTGATCTTATTTCTAACTACAAGTGACTTGCTATTTTGCTCAAAATAGCTTGTCTTGCTCAAAAACACTTCAGATATTCCAGATGTAGACAGCAAGACTGAGCTGATAAGTTTTGAGACTACATCCTCATTACAATCTTTAACTTTAAGAAAAGATGCTGTCATTCTGTAATCAATGACAAGCCAAGAGCTTCCACCCCTGCAGTAGGTAAAAGACTCTCCTAGTGCTTCATAAAACATCCTCTAAATTAATTGTTTTCACATTTCATCCTTTTCCTTTAAGATTCGAAACAGGAAAAACAATTGAACATAGTATGTGACTTACACAATTTACTTGACATGTTCTTAATATATACTATCATGTTCCTGCAGTTATCTGGTTAAACAAAGTCAGAGTCTTCCTACACAGGCCTCATTTCCTAAACAGGGTCCTTCACAATTCAGAATGTACTTAGATAAATTCTACTTTGTCCAAATACCACAAATTTCAATAGCCCAAAGCTGTCATGAAAATCAGAATTTATAAGCAGTCTTTTATTTCTCCCCTCATGGGGCAACCATATACCTATGGCGTTCACTGTGTAGTCTTTGATCACAGGCTAACAGAAACTACATACTGTGCAAAGAAAATGCATCAAAAAGCACCAGTGTGCTGTTTCCTCTAGCTCTTTGATCATTTTGATAGATTTCAGAATTAGAAAATAAGCGCCTGGAAAAAGTCATTACTAACTCCAAACACATTTAACTTACTTCATTAGTTAAATAATGACTGTTTAATGAAATACATTAGAAACATTAACAGCAACAAACAAGAAAGAAAAATTCTAACAAACAAAATTATGAAACCTTGGAAAGACAAAAGCAAATTCATGTTTGCTTGTTTGTTGGGTTTTGGGTTGCTTTTTTTTTTTTGTTTGATCAGGTTTTTTGTTTGGTTGTTGTAATTTAGACTGTGATTTAATACTTTTATCCTCTAAGAGTATTTCAATTCACTTTTTTCTGTTCATGGTTCAATTTAATGGATAAAACATATTGCTGCACAGGAAGGAAAAAGACTTAACACTACACTAAAACAGTAATTCTTAAGACTTTTTTTTCATGTAGACATTGTTGTTCTTTACAAGTTTTCTTCTATCTACTGCAAATGGAAAGCTAAACAAAACAAAACAAGATCATGTACATTCTTCTCTTCAATGACAATGTTGCAAGAATCCTAGTCTGCACATATGCTATACTAAAACATGTCAGGTCCCAATATATTAGGAATTTGTAATTCATTCAATCCAAACCTTTGTTTAGTCTATTTGTACCTATACTTTGAGACAACAAATTATTTTATCAGAGACATGTACACACACACAAAATATCAAAAAGGTCTCACTGGAAATGCATGCCTTAAATGCAGAAGTATGCACTGCTGCAATTTTTGAAAACAGCAACCTATTTCTAGGCATGCTCACAGTCATCATCTTCATGCAATTCCCTAAAATATTTTATCAAAAACTATTTTGCTATTGCCTCTAACTGCCTGAGTGACTTCTGAGATTTTTCTTTCTCAGCTTCTCTTTTATGGATGAGCTCAGAGAAACAGATTGCACTTCATGGTCTAAATACGGTCCAAATGTTTACAAAATGCGCACAATCTTGTGAAAAGTAGTAATTTCTTCACCATAATATTTTTTCTGTTTTCTAAAGAGATTAATATTTGTTTCTGAGAGATAATATACAGCAGTTACAGCAGCTATATTTCAACTGCTAGAGAAGAAAATACCTGTTCTTGTATTTCCCATATTCAAATTAGTACTTCCAGAGTTTAAACCATTTATTCAAGATTCACTGAAGCCTTTGTATTGAAACACTGCACCTTTCATTTCACTGACCACCACAGTGTTTGGACATGATGTAGAATTTATCTACGGTGTTTGGAGTCAAAGCTTGAACAGATTGGAGAAGGGTAACCAAGACAAAATATCAACCCAATCAAGCACAAGCAGTAACCTACTAAATGAAGAAAGAAGGGTAAGCGGCAGAAGGAGCTAGTGCTCGATGAAAGCCAGTTTTTAAACAAGTGGCTTTACTGAACCAAGCCAAACTACCACCAACAGCATCCTGGTTGAAGCAATGATCTGGACAGCTCCATCCATCCCCGAACACACCTCTGGATCTCGCAAAACTTAATTTGGAGGAAATAAAATTTCACAGAGAAATCTTATTTTTCCTCAGCAAGCATAGTTCTGGACAGAATTAATTTTTCAAAAGAAAAATAAACTATTAGGTTTATTTAAAAAAAATAAAATGTTTTGAGCCATAAAGATCTGAACATGGTCTCCAGCATCAACTGGAACAATTACCCCTGCCACATCAGAAGCCTTCATTCAGAGATCCAGGAGGGGGATGCAGTTCCTCAGGTCTCAGGCAGGACAGAATGCCTGGGACCACTCCCTGAGGCTAGGGAAGAGGGAAATTTTCTTCCTTTCCTACAGGAGGTGTGCTCTGGTTGAGGAACTGTCATCAAGTCATAGATTTGTAGGAGGCAAGCAGACTGTACAGCATCAGAGAAAACGAAGATGCATCTTCTCCAAGACCTCACAGACACAAGAATCTGAACCACCAAATGCACAGAAGGAAGGAGGAGGAAGACTCTGTGCTTTTTGGAATGGCAAATGGAGATTCCCAAAATGTGGAAGACTGCAGACCTGTGACTTCTGGTAAAAGGAATATGTTCTTTCTCCATCCAGAGATCTAAAACTGCAGAACAGGTTCTTCCCTGGTAGCAGATTTGGGGGATGGGAGGTGGGTTTGAGGGTGTAGAACATCATTCTGGTGAAACATCAAAAACAGATGAGCCTAAACCATGCAGCAGTACCAAGAAGAAATGGCAGGTCCTCGCTGCACGATACTCCCTCCTGTGAATGACAGCTAGTGAACCTGACCTGCTGCATGGCACCTTTGGATTCAAGATGCTGCAAAAAGACTGATGAGGCTTGTCTTCAGACTATTAACCCTTGTGACTTATCCACGTAGACATCAATGATACTGCCAGGGGAGACACTAGTTGTGTCAAGAGTGACTACTTGGCTCCAGGGGTGAGGATCAAGGGTCCAAGGTGGTGTCTCTGCCATCCTGCCAGCACGGAGGAAAGGCCTGAGAGAGAGCAGACACACCCTGTATATCCACACAACTAGTAGTGACAACAGAGATTTGGCTTTTGCAGCCACAGGACTCTCCTTCAGGACTGAGACTACTAGGCAGAAAGGGGATCCACCTGATAAAATGCGGCAAAAGCATCTCTGACAATAGGCTGACACACCTGCTGAGGCAAATGAGGAGAGCTCTGGACTAGGAGTGACAGAGGAGGGCAGTTACAACCCAAAGTCAAGTGAGAAAGTGATGGACTGGGTTTGAAAGCAAAGGGTGCAGGGTGATAGGCATTAGAGAGACTGAAAAACATAAAACAGCGTGGAAGGAAGAGTACCCAGCTCATGAGCCTATACATTCAGAAACAAGCAGGAGGAGCTAGAGCTTGGCATGTGGTCAGAGAAACACAACATTGTTGGAATAACTGAGATATGGCTGACATGACTGGAGTGCTGTGATAGACAGATAAAGCTCTTCAGGAAAGACAGGAAGGAGAAAGGAGAGTTTACCCTTTGCAGAAAGGAGCAGCTCAAATTTATGAGGCTCCTCTATGAGACAGATGGAGACACTGGCTGAGAACTTGTAGGTCAGGATCCAGGGACAGGCCAGGCAGCACAACAGTATGGTGGAAACGTGTTGCATCCACCCAAATCAGGCCAAGAAAGTCAACAGAACCTTCTTTAAACAATTGGAGAAAGTGTGGGGATCACGGACTCTGGTTTGTATGCAGAACTTCAAACTCCCTAACATCAGTTAGAAGAGCAATGTGGCAGGATGCAAGCAGTCAAGGAGGTTTCTAGACAGTGTCAGAAACAACTCCTTGATGCAGGTACTGGATGAGCCAAGGTGTTGTACAGCTGCATCTACTGCTCTCTACAAAAAACTGCTTGGGGATGTCATAATCAGCAGAGATCTTGGCTGCAGTAACCATGTATTGGGGTTCAAGATCCTAAATGGAGTGAGGAGGGTGAGTAACAGAGTACAGAACCTAGAATTCAGGAAAGTGGTTCTCAGCTTCTGAAAACTTCTAAGTGGGATACCATAGGAGGCAGCTTCAAAGGGTAAAAGAGCTGAGGGACTGGAAGGTCTTTAAGGAATTATCCTCCAGGTGCAAATACAGTCTATCCTGATAATTGGGAACACAAGCAGATTCCTGAGGAGACTGGCTTGGCTAAGCAGGAAACTCCTGTCAAGTTCCAGTGGAAACAATGCAGCACACAGGAGGGAGGAGCAGGGACAAAAGAGGAATTCAGTAGTGTTGCCCAGATATATAGGGATGGTATTAGGAAATCCATAGCTGAACTGAAGTTTACAATTTGAAGGGTCACACAGGGTAGCAAAAAGAGCTAATACTGCTAACTTACTAGTAAAAGGCTGAACAAGGAAAATGCAGGCCTGCAGCTGAACGTTGCAGGTGATTTAGTCACAGTAGACATCGATAAAGCTGACATACCTATGTAATCTTTTCCAGAATCTTCACTAACAAGGCCTCTGTGTTTCATGAAAGGGTTCAAGGAGGAGAGGAACTACCAGCAGCAGATGAGGATCAAGTCAGGAATTATGTGTCATACAAGTCTGTGGCATCCAATGGGCTGCATCCAAAGGTGCTGGGAGAACTGCCTCATGTCTTGCAAGACTGGGAACAGTCAGCAAGGATTTAGCAATGGTGAATCATGGCTGACCATCACGATTGCCTTCCATGATCAAGTGACTAGATTTGTGGATGAGAGGAGGTTGTGGTTATCATTCACCTCAGTTTTACAAGGGATTTCATCACTGTCACCCACAGTATTCCTATATCCAAGTTAGGATGTTGCACTTTAGGCAAACAGAAGCTGAACATGCACCAGCAGTGTGCCGTGACCACAAAGCAGCAGCACAACCAGGAGACGAAGGCAAGGTATATTCCCCCTCTACTCACAAGCACACAGCTCAAATACCAGCTCCAGTTTTGTGTGCCCCAATACAAGAAATACATCAACAAGCTAAAGCAGGTTTAGCAGACAGCCACCAATATGACCAGTGGCTGGAGCACTAGACCTGTGAAGAAAGGCTGAGGGAAAGGAGCTTTTTTCAGCCTGGAGAAATGATGACTTCAGGGGAATCAAACAGCAGCCTCACAGTACCTATCATGAGGTCATCAAGACCACAGACAACTGCTTCTTCATGGTGGCACACTTCAAAAGCACAAGAGGTAACAGCGATAAGCTGAAATAAAAGAGGTAGAGACTGGATAGAAGAAAAAAAAAACATTTTCAATCTGAGGACAGTCAAGCAGTGGACCACGTTGTCCAGGCAGGCTGTGCCGTCACCATCCTTCAAGACCCAAATTGGATAAAGCCCTGGGCAACTTCATCTGATCTCACAGTTGATCTTGCTTTGAGCAGGAGGCTGTACTAGAGATGTCCTGAGATACCCTCTAACCAGGATCATCCTATGATCTGATGTAAATAACGTGACCTAAAAATCAGTCTCAAATTCCTTTTTTTTTAAGCTATTTTCTTTTAAGGTTTTCAAAAGTCACTTCTTATTCTTCTTTTTACTATCTTGACATGCTGAATATCTACCCACATAACAAAAGTACGTATTGCACAAAACTTACCCATCATTTAAATCCCATATAACATGGTGCTGTGTGGGCTTAAAAATCTTCAACAAAGCACAAATACCAAGCTAACTTTCCACAGAAAGATTAATTTCACGGTATTAATGAAGCTATCACTTAAAGAACTTAAAAGAACCTGGTGACTTACTTCAACATACATGCAGTTGCTATACGTATACTGATGGTAAAACATATCATACATACACACACATATATAACAAATAGATAACTAGCTTTATATGCTTGTACACACACAACAGGTATAATATATTTGGATCTACCTGCTTTTTATGTAGTTAGATGGATGCACATGCATTTAATATCTACCTAAATAGAAAATGGGGGAGGGGAGTTGCCTCTCAAGTAGTTTAACTAAAAAATTCAACATGTCCTTAATTCATAATCATTTGTCTATCAGAGCAATATAATAACATGACTGTGCTCTGTGAAGAACCTCACATTGACAAAGGAGCACAAATACACACAAGACAACTCTAATTCTTAATAAGAATATATGCTAAGAGCACACGATTTCTGTTGTTTGCTTGACTTACTTGCAAAATTGTATCACAGTTACACTGTGATTTTTGACAATTAAAGGACTCAGGGAGACTGATAAAAGTAAATTTAAAAATGGCAGATCACCTGGAGTTGAAAGGTGGAAGTGGAAAAGGGAATGTGTCAAAAGGAGTAAATTAAAATGTTAATTTAAAAGTCAGAGTAGTACTGAATACATTAAAAAGAAACAAAACAACTCCAAAACCCAAAACCACACAATTAAAAAAACCCTAACAAAAAACCCCCTTACATGTGAGAATCTGGAATGAAGTACAATATGATAGAGGCAATTGTGAGAAAACAAACAAATCTAAACCAAATTTTTTATGAACAAACACAGTACAGAAGTCATTCAGTGGGCCCAAAAGAGGACATTTTCATGAAGCAGAAAAACAAGTTGTACAATCTGTGCATACTAAAGGAAGAAACAGAAACCCAGTTAGCTGGAAAATCATTAGAGAGCTCAAGTAATAGAATGAGCACAAAACATTCAATTGGAAGAATTTGAAGCTAGTAATGGTTGGTAAGGATAAATAATGCATCATAATTTGCCCACAAGGAATAAATGTTCTTTGACATCATCTACCTCTTGACTTCACCAAAGCTGCATGTGATCCAGTTATGCAACAATCACAATTGTTTGCTCAGGCAAATGTGTAACACAGATGAGAAACTAGTTTACTCTGACAAACCATCCAACTAAAACCATGGAAGAAACAGTTGCAAAATCTGTCATCTTAAAATCTTCATGATTGAAAAAAAAGGGTATTAAACACATTGGCATAAAACAATGTTGAAATAATAGATGCCTACGGGGCATCTAAATTAAAATGAACCCATCCCAGAAAGGCCAAAAATCTTCTGCTTAGAGTACTTAAACTAAATATAGTTTCAAACCTAACTTCCAAAGAGTCAGAAGTGAACCTGAATCCAGTGCATCATATCCAGTAAGCATTTTGCCAGTCAAGGTTACACATTGGTCTTTCTTGCTCATTACCTGACAACCCAGACACATGGTAGTTCAAACAAGTTCATACACATAGTGGAAAAGAGGACTGTAAAAATATAAATACATTCTAGATAATTTACAAGTTTCCAGAAGATAGATGTAGCACAACTGCTTCACAACAAAATTATCAATAGATGAATGTGAGGCTTTCCTCCACTATTCAAAACCATAAGATTGAAAAGCACTCCCCATATATACCTTCATATTTATGATATATCTTGCAAATCACATTTCTTAAGTCAGCCAGAGATTTTCATGCTTGTCTGTACCAAAGAAATTGCTGAATGGAAGTTTTTAATATAGTAAAGTTAGAGGTTTCAGTAGGCACATTAGAATTCACCCTCTTTTCCACTTGCCCCTAAAGAGTGGTTTTCACTTGCTCTAGACACTGCCAACAGTTTTACATCCAAGAGCTGCTAGAATTATGAGGCCAAAGAAGAGACAAAAAGTAATCTTTTACGTAAATAATTTGAATAGCAAATGGTCAGTACAGCAACACTGAAAATATAACACTTTAAGAAATCCGTTTAGGGGATTTTTTATTTGGTTTTGAGACTCAAGGGTGGAGGAAAAATTACAAATCTGAGATCTTCTTGGTACATGAAAAATACTAAATGGCACATGAAAAGTACTAAAGTTAAGAATAGCTTCGTACATCAGAAATCTACCTAAGAAACTATCTTAAAAACACAGCTTAGTGTGAGTTCACCATCCTACTCACATTGACTAAGTCAACTGATTTTCACCAACACTAATATACAATCCTTTAGACTTTATACCTTTCACACTTCTGTCTCACAACAGGTTTGAGAAATCACTGAAATAATCATATATATATATATATAACCTTAGCTGGTGCCAAATTTTCTTCTGAGTACAGGGCTTTGTATTTCCTAGACCGTATGTCACTCCACAACTACATACAAAATACCCTTTCCTTTGGTTCCTGATTTGCTTTCAAAATACCCTTATGAAGGTGTCAACTGGCATTCCTGGGTTCAGTGATTGTCTTCTCAGCAACAGAAAAAACTGCTGCCATGAATGTCTATTGCTTTATGCCAGGAGTATAGGTGGCCTATGAGTTTTGGTATTTCTTCACTAACTAAATTTGGTGTGGGGTAAAGCAGAAATGTACCCAGACTTATACAATGAAATTCTAGAGTGTAAACATCGAATTGCCTAATAGTCTGTAGGGGTAAGCTAGTATTCCATGCTATACTTTTCCGTGACTCCCCTAGAAAGCTCTCTTGCAATATAATCAGGTTAAACTTCAGTTTAGTTTTAATATGAACTCCTACAACATTTGTCACCAAATTTAGTACTTATTGATGTTTAGGGGTTGGAAAAATAAAGAAAAAACAACTGTTTTTTCCTGAAGGCCTTTTTTCTTCTGTAATTACTTTTATTCAATTATTTGTAATAGGGGAAAAAAAAATCACTTCTATTTTAACCGATAAAAACAATGCTTCAGAACTTTAAGTTATAGAGTTTGTGCGCTGAACAGCATTACTCTAACGAAACCTTGGACCAATAGTTTAGGCATTTTGTGGCACCATGACTTTGAGTATGTGTTATGTTTATTTAATAATATATTATTATAGATTAATAACAACATCATATAAAATGCATTCTTTTTAGTCAATAGCATGGTTTATTCTCTCCATCATAGAAGTCACAGGATTCAGCTTAAGACACCCCAGATACAGAGAGAAGAGCTTGCTAAATCAAAGTGGGAGGTGGGAAAGAAAAGAGAAAAAGGATGAGGAAGGGGAAGAAAGAAAAAAGGAGGAGATGAAGAAATAAGGCTATGCTTATTTGTGATCTTCATTCTTATACTTTACATTGAAGACTTTTAGTTATTTCAATTTATAAAAAATAGGTAGGTTGGACAGATTTGCTTCCTCCATCACATATTAAATAATCTGGTGTGAGCCTCAAGTTTGGGTTTGTTTTTTTTCCTGGCACAACATGATGGTTTCAGTGAAATTTTCACTATGGCTAATTAAGTCCAAGAGACACAAAGCAACAGAAATACTTCAGCAAACAGCCACTCAGCAAGTACCCAGGGTATTCACACAGCTGACAGAGCTGGTGTTTTATGTCTTTAGTTAAAATTGGAACAGGACGGGTTCTGGGGCCAATGAATAACTTTAAGCTAACAAAGTCTCAGTAACCCACACTTTACCTTTCCTCCCTGAAAAACATGAAAAGTTGAATCATTCCAATAGTTTGCAAAATATCTGGAAATTCACAAAAGTTCCATAAAATGGAAGAAACACTTTCCATCTTGAGATGTTTCTATTCATCAAGACCACTAAGCAAAAGGACTTGGAAAGTTAAACCATAGATTTATCACAAATTCTCTTTGCTGTCATGTCCACTGATATTCACTACATCTTTCCTAGTGAATAATTTACCAATCCCAACCAAATTTGAAAAAAACTGTAAACCAAACAACACCTTCACTGATAGCCATTGACTTTCAGCAGTCTAAGTGCTTTGAGTGGTGTAAATGATAGCAGCATTTAACTTCATTTTACAGAGTAACAGCAGATTGAGACTATTGTAATGCAAACTGGGAAAATTCTACACTATCAAATTTTTCTTTTATATGAAATGCTTCTTCTTCTCTGCCATGCTTAATATGTGGGGTGTTGCGAATATGAAACCCTTCCCAATCATCACTGGAAACCCTGTCTCATCTGCTTTTTTTAGTTATAAATAATGAGCCAGTTTGCATGATTAATACAGGAAGAAGACTTTGTATGAGCTGCATAGTTTAATTGAAGCATAAATCATGCAGCTGGTTATATCTTAGAACTATTATAATAATAAATGATTATATTTTCTCTACTTGCTTTGCATGCTTAATATAAAACTAAATTAATGCTCATCTGGTAGCTACTACATACCAGTCGTAATCTGCTGCCAAGAAGCTATTAATCTAGCTGCCAGGTGGTTCAGAAAGTTGAAGTACCTATGCTTTTTAGAAATAATTATTAGTGAAAAGCCACAAAGAATCCCCTGTTCAGTGAATAATTTCAAGTCTGTGGTTAATTCTAAACGTAAATGTAGTCCTACCATTTCAGCAAAGGACCTGGGCACACAATTCACTTCCTCTCTCCATATGCTTAGAACTGTCATTTAGTGATTTGGCAACAAAATCACTTGGTTTTAATATTCAGTTTTTGGAAACTGGTATATTCGATTCCAATTTGTCTTCTTGATGCAGCAACTACCACAAGGAAAGCAGGTTTCAAAATAGGCCATACTTTCTAACACAGGTTTATGGGAGGTTTTGTAGCAATTCAGAAGAAACATACCTAATTGTGTACTCTGGGAACTGTTACAGGAGGAAGGTTCCTGAAGTTTACCTGTAGTTCGAAGCTCTACATCAGTGCTCAGTCATTTTGGAACTTTTCTTCTAAATGCAGACATGACGTACAGAGGAAAAATTTCTACATTTACAGAATGAAAACAATATCCTTTCTGCCACAGACAAGACAATCCATTTAAAAAAAAAAATCAGGATTTTTTATAGCCCTGTTCTGCACTTTATAATAGAAATAATATCATCATACAATACTGTGAGAAACTTTATTGGTCTGTGAGGTGCTCTGGTAGTACCCAACTGTGGATGAAATTCAAACTTAAATTCAAGCAGGGTATTTCGTATCTACTGCAATTTAAAACTAGCCCCAGATCTGAATAGGTTGTTGCCCCAATTATTTTTAGCAAAGCCTGCCCTAGCACTACGAACCTCAGCAACTTCCACCAGTATGAACATTGAAATCTTGGGTCATCAATTGTAAAAGCTAAGTTCAGTCGAACTATAGACTTTTTCAGAGCAGACCAGTACGCAGTTATTGAACACAGGCATATTTGTCACTTGTGCTGATAGAGAGAATTCAGGGGAAATTTATTTTGTTTCTCTTAACCATCAAATACACATATATTTGAGAGGACAATACGGGAGGGTTTCTGTTAACATACAAAGAGCTACATTATCTAATACTATGGGAGAGCAACTAGCTGCAAACAATCCTATGTATGCAAAAGAGCTTCCAGAACTGTGCGAAAATCTACCTTAGAAAACCTTTAAAACAATTCTTTTTTTAAATAACCACATTCACGTGTTTCACAGAAAAAGAAAAAAAAATTCTCCAAAGCATTTCAAATTTTCATGCGTGCTTACTACTGGGTGCTGACTGGTACTACCTTATTTGGCAATAAGACTCCTGCAGTTAATTTTTCAAGTTTATTTTTTGCCTTCATCAAAGTAACCCCAAAGATCTTGGACTGGGAAAATATGAGAGTTTTAGAAGAATTCCTCAAAGCTAGTAACGGCACTATTTACATAATTTTCCTCTTGCAAGAGGACAGGAGAATGAAAGAACGACATATACCGGTGTTAGTCACAATACTCAACAGAATTAAAAATATAAAATTCTACTTAAATAGCACAGCACAGGAAGACATTCTAAATCCTACAACTACTATAACACAGAAACACACTCTACATTAGTTTTGAGGACTTGCCCTCCAGAGAAGATGACCTTTCTTAAGATTCAAGTTAGGCTGAACTGCAAAGGTTAAGTAAGATCAATTCAAACTGAAACATGAGGACTTATTGATTGCATCATATGTCCACCACAAATCACATCTATCTTGACCAGCTTGGCAATACTTTGCATGATTTCTGTAAAGATCGTTCCTCAGCTGGTGTCCAGTGCCCAGCAAAATGAACTGAGAAAGAGCGGGTGGCTGCCCCTACGTCCTAGCTTTTTGATGAAGGCACTACAGATGAGAATTTTCTCCTTCAAAGAGAGCAGCCTTCTGTTTCAGGAGGCATTAGGAAATGTCAGGAGTTCACCTCAGGATGTCATGCAAGAATATCTCTGCTAAATTAACACTGAGTTGTCAAAGAAAGTGCTGCATATCCCTCTCCTTTCAAGGAAAAAAAGTCCCCAAAACTGTTAAAAACCTAGAATATATCCACTTCATCATGCAAATCTTATTAAGTCAGAGAGGAAAAAGGCTTTCCTTCCAATTTTTTAGCATCAAACTCAAGCTTCCCAGTGAGATCTCTTACATGTATGTCAAGGGTAAGAGTTTCTGTGACTCTCCGTTTTGCAGGATCACTAAGGATCATTTATAGGTAAACTGCCCAGAAGGAGCAAGCATCTTAAAGCTCTTACTTGGAGTCTTCTTTCCTCACAATCTTAATGCACATAAGGCTTAAATAAATCAGATTTCATTGACCTTCTCAAGTCCATTCTAACCTCTTCTCCAGGTTATTATTATATGAGAAGTGCTATTGAGTAAAAGAACTACCTAACTTGAGCTTCGTGTTTCAAGACTACTAAAAACAAATAAACAAACAAACAAACAAAACAACCAAAAAAAGCATTGTTGTCCAAACCCTCCTACGACTAAAGTTCCTTTTCACAAGGCATATTTAGGTGAACTGTAAGGAATGCATTCCATTGATTTTTATTTTTTTTTAACTTAAGTTGAATACAACAATAGTCACATGAAACTGCTAAAATTAAGTAAGAATCAAGCATTGAGCAAATTACACTCTGCCTACAGGTCAAAAATGTCTATTAAATGATAACACAACAATCGGATAGAACTAAAATTATTTTGTTAAAGTCACTTCCTGCAGATATCAAGAATACCATGTTGCCTAGAATCCACTTTCTAGATTATTAGGTTGTTTAAATATGAGAGACTTAAAGGAATATTTGAAGAGTGGATTGCTCTTCTAATAGAAAGACTATAGACTGTTTGAATGTACTTATAAAATACAGCAAAGAACCAAAGGAATGATTTCATAAATTAAGTCATTATCATGACTAATGTATTAACCTCTAGAAATACTGAAAGACTACCATATTTGATGAATGTGGGATGTTTCCAGAACATAAACTACAGGTCCTCCAATGACTCCATTTTTACTTTCTATGGCTACCTTTGATTGTAGAGGCAAGAAAGCCTAGGATTATAATTTTCAATTTTCTGCTTATTTTGAAGAAACTTCTCCAAGTCATATTTCTATTGAGCTGAAGACTATCTAAATTACAATAGTATAAGCTCTGCATGTTCTATGTAGGAAACTAAGAAACTAGCAGGCTACAATGCCAATTTTTCCACAACATTCACTCACGTAAAATTAATAATAATAAAAAATTACCATACTTTCTTCAAAAAGCTAAAAAAATCTTACAAGTTATTAAAATGATCTGTGAAGAGAAGAGACTTATTTCCAATTTATGTACACACAGCTGTAAACAGTGCATTATAAAGGATGTCCCCATATTCAGATAAACTCATTTATGGTGCTATGAATAAAAATTGTTGAACTTGCAAGTGCATGTTGCATATGTAAACCTTCGTATCAGAGTTTGTGCACATGAACTTTTGCATTTATTCTCACTCAATTCATCCTTCTTCATCAGCATCATTCACAAGGAACCTGGCAACATTTCAATAGTGCCTATTATCTGATCAACCTGCATATATACTACAGATAGTAAGATTTCTCCAAATTACCTATTGACCAAGATTATCAGTTGTGACTTATCTAGAGTATCCCCTTAGAAAGTCATTTAACTTGATTTTACTATTTCCAGGGTCACATAATTGTAAGTTGTCCCAATCTTCATTAACTCGGATAGTTCAGATGAACTCCAGGGGCACTGCATGCTATATTATGACCTACCAAGTGCATTAAACAGAAACAAGCAGAGTTCAGCAGAGTTCATACTATATTCTCATCCTCACAGCAAAGTGAAACACACATTAATTATGGCACATGGCAAGTTGTATTGATTGTCTAATCACTTAGCACGGTAAAACTGTGTCAAATTTATGTTAACAAATTATTTTTAAAAAGGTCAATCTTCTATAGCAAATTAGGTGATTTTCCCCGTAAGTGGCACTACTTAACCAAATTCACTTGGATGGATATATATTTACAGGCTCGTGTATTAGGAAACTAAGTGGTCTAATTTTTATTGAGAGTCCCTGGAAGATGATGAGTTCTGAAATCAGATGGCTTCTTCAAGCAATTAAACTTGAGCTTGAATGCTAACTTCTGGAATGTCAGTTTGAAACACCCTGGTTTATATGCAGCACTTTGTTGGGCTTACTCAAATCGACAGCTCATCAGGTAGTGAGAAGAAAAGAAATTTTAGAAATAGTTAGAAATAGAAATTTAAAAGTTTACCAGTACTCCTGGATCTGTTTCTGACAATACCAGCATTAGCAACAAGTGCTTTTTCTTCTGGATAACAAAGCCTGAATAGTTTTCTGCTGTGTAAGACTCTGCAAAGACTCTGTGGTGTTCCTAACTGCCAAGAAGAAACAAGGAGAGCCAAAAATGCTCAAAATGTATTTGCAAAATCTTATCAAGATATGATAAAATTTACTAACAGTTGATAGGTGGGAGGAGGGGGGAGAAGAAAGAAAAGGGGTTCTGTTATACTATAGAAAAAAAGGAATCAATAACAATACAATACAAAAAGTTTTCACTTTCTTATAAAAATTAATTTAAGTTCCTCTAGAGTGTCTTACATACAATAACGCTGATTAGCGAAAGCTATGAAGCTCTAATGACAGGACATTTTTCAATAATAAACTTCTACTAGAGGATTAAAACTGCATTCACTGTTACAATATTATTTATAAAGTGTCTTATAAAACTCTGTGAGTGTATTTTAAAAAGTCAGAATTATCATAATAATTCTACAGTTGGATAATACCTTTGTGCCATTTATTCAAATATTAAAAACATTGATCAATTCTATATGAAGAGAAATATAATTTCAAAAGCATTGTCATCTTCGGTTTAAGAGAGATGGCTATACCAAAAAAAACCGCCACACCTAAACCCCATTATCTTCTGGCAAATGCCAGCTACATTATGTTGGAAATAAGGATAGTTCAGTGTATCCCAGAAGAGTTTGATAACCTGATTAACAGTACATGAAACCATCTTTTTGCTGTGCATTTAGAGAACATTCAGAGACCAACTTTTACTTTCCCAGGAAAGAGTCTGCTTCCCCATAAAGCCAAAATTTTGTTGTGCAGTAGCTGAAATAGACAATTCCTTTGTTATGGAACTGTAACTTGATTATTTCCCAAAAATTGTCTAGGGATCTAAATAGTTATTATCTTTAAAGTTAAAAATTCTCTTGGTTTTGTAATAAAAGCTACAGGAAAAACAAGGTACTAATAAAATAAAATAACGTAATAATTGCAATAACATTACAAAGAAAGACAAGAACACATTTTCCCCACATTTCGTTGGTGATAATTACTCAAACTAGCAGATAAAATATACTTGTGTTTTGGAATACAAACAAACAAAAAATGGAGAATGAACTGCAGAGCAACTGCATACCAAACAAACCAAGGTATTTGGTTGTTGGCGGGAACACCTCTCTTATGAAGAAAGGCTGAGAGAGCTGGGACCATTCAGCCTGGAGAAGAGAAGGCTTCAAGGACACCTTACTGCAACCTTTCAATATGTATAAGGGGGGCTTATAAGGAAGACAGAGACACCTTTCATCAAGGCCTGTAGTGACAGCACAAAAGGCAACAGTTTTAAATGGAAAGAGAGTAGGTTTATATTGGACATGAGAAAGAAATTTTTTTAAGTTAAGGGTGGTGAGACACTGGAGTAGGTTGCCCAGACAAGTTGTGAATGCCCCATCATTGCAGGTGTTCAAGGTCAGGTTGGACAGGTCTTTGAGCAACCTGATCTAGTGAAAGAAGTCCCTGCCCATGGCAGGGGGTTTGGAACTGGATGATCTTTAAAGGTCCCTTCCCACTCAAACTGTTCAACCATTCTATGATTTCTTGTAGTAAAGGTGTGATTAATTTGGTTTTCATAATAGCTATAAAAGAATATAAAAATGAGCTTTTTTAAACAGAGTAACTTTTAATAGAAGAATCTACTTATGATATCCCTGTAAAGGGAGCACCAAGGAAATTTGTAATATATATGGGACTACACACAAGACGTCACAACTTGTAAGGTTCATCTTCTTTAGTCCTAAAATATGATTAATATACAAAAAAAGCATAATAATTCTCTACACACATTCTGTGGTAATTGGTATGTGAACCCCAGCTCTCTGTTTTTCCTGTTAATATACACTCCAATTTATTTTTAAAAATTAGAAATGTAATAAGCTTTAATCAAACTAAAAGCTTTTATTTCTATTTATGTCTGTGGTGGGTTGACTGCCAGACCCCCACCCAGCCACTCTCTCACTCCTCCACCTCAACAGGAGAGAGGAAGAAAATAAGACTGAAAAGCTCACAGTTTCCAATAGACAGGAAGGTCACTTACCAATTACCATCACAGCCTAAAAATGCAACTTTGGGAAAATTAATTTCATTTACTACCAACTAAAAATAAAGTAGGATGCTGAGAAACAAGGAGAAAAACTAAAACACCTTTCCCCCACCATCTTCCTTTTTTTCCAGGGCTCAACTTCATTCCTTCATTCCTCTTCAACTCCTCCACCTCCTCCCCACCAAACAGCACAAAGGGATAGGGAAATCCCTGAATGGTTGAGGTTGGAAGGCACCTCTGGAGGTCATCTGGTCCAACCCCACCCCCCTCAGTCAGGGCCACCTAAAGCCAGTTGCCCAAGATAGCGTCCAGACAGCTTTTGAATATGTCCAAGGATGGAGACTCCACAACCTCCCTGGGAAACTGGTATCAGTGCTTGGTCACCCTCACAGTAAAAAAAGTGTTTCCTGATGCTCAGAGGAAAGCTCTTTCGTTTTAGATTGTGCCCATTGCCTCTCATCCTGCCACTGGTCACCACTGAAGAGAGCCAGGCTCAGCCTTCTTTGCACCCTCCCTTCAGGTATTTATATACATTGATGAGATCCCACTGAGCCTTCTCTTCTCCAGGCTGAACAGTCCCAGCTCTCTCAACCTTTCCTCATAGGAGAGATGCTCCAGTCCCTTTGTCATCTTTGTGGTCCTTCATTGGACTCTGCAGTTTGTCCGTGTCTCTCTTGTACTAGGGAGCACTGAAGTGAACAGAGCACTCCAGGTGCAGCCTCACCAGTGCTGAGTAGAGGGGAAGGATCACCTCCCTTAACCTGCTGGCAGCACTCCTCCTAATACAGCCCAGGATGCCATTGGCCTTCTTTGCCACAAGGACACATTGCTGGCTCATCTTATTCTTGGTGTCCACCAGGACACCCAGGTCCTTCTCTCCACCAAGATGCTTTCCAGCTGGGTGTCCCCCAGCATATACTGGTGTGTGTGGTTGTTCCTCCCCAGGTGTGGGGCCCTGTACTTCCTTTGCTGAACCTCAGCACCTGGGCACCCCATACAACGTCACGAGATATCTACATTTTATTTTACATCTTCTCTAAAATTTACTTGTTTGACAAGAGTGAGAAGGAGCATGACTACAGTATACCAGGTAGTAATTTTAGGTTAAGAGTGAGTATACAGGATGTATACTTACTTCTGTACAGACAAATATCCTTTAAATTTTGAAATAAGTGTTCGTTTTTCGAATTGAAGCTTTTCTTCAATATTTTGTTTCATTCATAACATTTTGTTTAAACATAAATGGAAAAAATTGTTAAATGTTTTCCTTCATCCACCATTCACCAAAACACAAAGTCCTATATTTTAAGATGTGTTTCACAGAATTTCAAGTATGGTATAACAGCAGTTGTACCTACATCAGTTATGTTAAGATGCTCATTGGTCACAAATTTGACATAGTATGTAGCTTATGTGGAAACTTGGGAGAGAGAATGTAAACTAATTATTTTATAATCCTTCAGCTATGTAGTCTGCTTAAGCTCCTCTACTATCGAAAAACAACAAAAATAAAACACAAGTCACCTGAACCTAGTTGAGAGCACATCATCTTTCCCCTCCTATTGTAAGGTAACTAACTGGCTAGCTAAGTCACCCTAGTTACAATGACTGGTTAATTCACTTGCCTCTCTTTCCCCTTTCCCCGATTAACATATAATTAATGGCAATTTACATATTACATATGTTCTCAAAATATAAATTCTACAGTGGTGCAATTCCTTGCATTAGACAGTAACATGCAAATAAGTTTTTTATGGAGTTGGCCTCCTTAATTATCTTGGTTACAGTGAGGCCTTTATCAGCTTTTTTCTCACAGTGTAATAGGAAGAAGTCTGAATCAACTCAGCAACATCCAGTTAGTAATACAGTACCAAGGACATACTACGTATTTAATGGAATGTACAGTAAATATGTAATTTATGCAGTGTCTGGAATTAGAAGTTATTGTATTTTGGGTACAAAAATAAGGTGATCTTTGCTATTTATTCAAGACCATTGTGAAAAGTCTTTGCACTTGATAACAAATACCAATATTTATCATTAACAGCTCATAGGTTTCAACTGGTATTATATCACTCAATTATAGATTTTTTTTGTGCAACTGATGCTAAAAAAATGCTACATTAAAATTACTTTGAAGCGAGAAGGCAGCACCTCCAAAAGTAGTCTAAAGCATTTAATTGTACAGTTATTTATTTTTTACTATCACTTTATTCCCTCTTTCATATTGAATTAATATTTTTAAATAAAGCTAATTCAGCTCTTATATGTTAGCATCTTGGGTAATTCAGCAGAATAAACCACAAGTAACACATTCAGCGTTAAATTGCATTAATGAAAAATACAAAGTTAAAGGTTAACCTTTAGTTTTTATCAAACTGTATGGACAAAGGCATATGTGCTTAATGTAGCTTCTTATCCAGAATAATGACAGAAGACTCACTGGGGCATGAAGCCACAACCTGCAGAGAGTTAATCACAGTCATTAATCACTGCACCACATTTTTTTTTGTTTTGTGCTTTCCAAGATGGAAGTGCTGACAAAAATAGACTTCATTTTTTGTTTACTCTATAAATTAAGTTCAAAACACCATCATACCTTGTTGGTGATCTGGAATGAAAAGTTAAATAGTTGGCTTTGTTTAAAGACTGAATGTCTCATGAACCCGGACATTTCACAAGATAAAAGAGCTTCTCAACTCAAGGTTGCTGGTTCGCATCCAGATTAGACCAGCTAGCACCCAAATTTATCATTATTCAGTACTTCTAGAGTAAGATTGGTGATGAATATCTAGGTCATAACAAAAAGATGTCCTAGTTGACAAACACATACTTTAACTTCCTAGGTATTCTTACGATAAGCAGCAGAGGACAAGGAAGAATGGAAGTCACCACATTCTTCTTGACAGGGGTGAACTGTCTGTACAGAGACACTAAATTGTCATCACTCTTGCTATCCCATTTTCTGAATGTCAAAAGGAATAATCTTCATGTTATCTTCTCATGGCAAAAGAAAAAAAGCCCAAACTTGCAATTTCTTATTCCTGCCAATCACCTCCATTCCTGCAACTTAAAGCCAAGAACACAAATTTACTTAGAAAAAAAATTATGCATAATTCTAAATAGTAAGAAGATTTGTCTTCATATTAATAAAAAAGATATTGATAATTTAATATTGTAATATTGATGCAGTTTTAAAAAGGCATGTTCTTTTCATTTTAACCTCTAAAAGGTTTTATTTTATGCAGCATGCAGTGGAACCCACAAAAGAAGAGGAGGGGAGGTTTTTTTTTTTTAAGTGCATGAAGATGACCATTATTTACATTGCACTAACGGTGACAATTGCAAGCTTCAGATGTGCTGTGAACACCTTCGGAAAAGGTTTGGTGGGGGGGATTACCATGTGTGTTTGTTGTTTGGTTTGTTCTTTTTTTTCCTCAACCGATGCACAGGCTAAACAACCAAATAACCAGCCAGATGTATTTAATAAGCTAGGAAAATACTTTTGAATAAAGTATTTGTCTAGAAGCATGTCTTCACTCCACTAGTGTACCTGTGTTCCAGATAAACTGATGAATTTCAGGTTAGGCCTAGGAATCAGTAATGCTGTTGTTTCTAAGTGAAGAACAAGCTGTTGAAATCCCAGTTAGTCCACTTTTCTTCCTCTCAAAGGTCATAAGCATTTCTCTCCAAAATTTCACTTGTCTTGACAGTGACTTTTGCCTTAATGTTCCTGAAGTTATAGCATACTTTCTTATTAGATCAACTTGGTAGGACTATTGTTTTCTGACTAAGCAGTGCTCTTAAGAGAACAGGCAAAGGAGGATTGAAAATAATCTTCAAGGATTAAGTCAAGCATTGGTGTTTCAGGTAACAACTAGATAGGAAGAAAAAACTCCACTGTTTAGATGTGCAAGGGAGGACCTAAAGTTTTTGCCTTTTAAAAAAGTAGAGTACTCTGAATTCTGGCAGCAGATACTCATCACTACTTCTGATTTAAAAATGGTTTAGTAGCTTTTTAGCACTGGACAACACTTCTTTTTTCTCCTGGGAAACAGGTGGTGTTCATGAACTGGTTGAAGACCCTACAAGACTAAGATGACTGCAGTGTTCTCTTTGTTAGACCTTTCTAAAGGAAAATTATAAACAGAGAAAGGAAAAAAACACTTCTTGGATCTATGGTTTCTATGGAATTTAGGCCATCATATAAATCAGCAAAGATTTACACCACAGAGTATCAAAAGTCATGCGTTAGTTATGATGTCTTAAACTTATTTAGCTTTCTAAAATGTTTATATGAGGTCTGAAGAGAGATTACAATCTTGCAAACCTACTACCTGTATGGTTAATTTGTCTTTAACTACTTAGAATAAAAACAGATGACTGCTAGCAGTTTCCTCAAGTTCCTTCATTATTACTTTAATTCCCACAATTTCTTACTTTTTTCTTCTAATCTTTTAAAAAAGATTTAACATCTCTTCCTCAACACTGACTTTTACTGCTCCAGTTTGGTACTATTTCAGTCTCAGGTGGGGTGTGGAGGAAGAGAAGTTTCATAATGAGGGAAAGAAAAACAAATGAAAAATTCAGAATTCCTGCTACATTACTGAAATCTTAGTCTAATTACTATATAAAGCATATACAGAAAAAAAAAAAAAGACATAAACAAAAAAATTAAAGGCACAATAAATGAAGGCATTTTGAGATGCCAATTACATCTGTTTCCAAAAATTCCAAAGGACTTTCACAGAAAAAGGAAATTTGATAGTATTTAGGAATATACATTTAAGTTCTCAGCATGGAAATGTTTATGCTGAGTGAACAGTTCCATTGAGCAACAGGCAAATATGAGCTTAATAGAATTGTTCTGTGCTTTATTTTCGTCATAGTTAAAAAAAACCAAAAACAAACAAAAAACAAACCCCCCAAAACTTAGAAGTGTCATCTCTGACATCAAAACTTCACACAGACTGCAAGAAAAAGAATTCTGCAATGGGTTTCCAATGACTTTCCGGTAACTGTACATGTCACAAAACACGGACATTTCAGAAAACAAAAGTTTAGGTTTGCAAGACAAGGCTCAAGTAATAGGTATCAAAATGTCTTGATTATCCAGTATGTTCTTTCCCAAAGAATTTGAAATGGAACAGGCTCACTATTTCTTTGAAATCATCCTAACAAACATGGCACCATCTGGGCACTTGCAAAGGTGGGGAAGAGATGTGGGTTTCCCATCATACAATCCATCAATAACTTCAGCTTAAAGTGCTTTCCCCCTGCCTTTTCCCAACACTTTCAAGATCACAGTAGCTGGATACCAGATGAGGACAATGTAAGAGCATGCTGCTGCAATAGAAAAATTCAACAGTTGCCTAAGTGTATACATAAACTTTAGGTGAACTGATAAATGTTTATGATTAGACTTGTCACCTGATTCATCATTAAGAAGGAATACTCTCCCCAAAGCTGACAAACAGTGTGTTTTAAGCATTTTTAATTTTAATCTGTACCATAAGGTTCCTGCAATCATCTGAGAATTTTATCTAAGACAGTGACATGTTATGTTTGAGCTCTGCTACGAAGTACTAGAGCTGTCCTTTACAGTATCTTTATTTTTATTGCTATTTTGCTGCAGAGTGTTCAGAAGTATTCAGTGGTCATTCATTAACCCTGCTAGGCTGAGCATCTCTTGCATTGTTGCTTGTGGTACCACAGGATGGGATGAGACAGCAAGGCCCATATGACAGCCAAGATGCGATCACAAGCTCCAAAGGGCTAGTTCATAAGTGAAACAACTCATCTGAGGATTTCCCATGTTTTCTATTCTCCGCATCCTCCTTTGTCAGATCTATGTTAAGCTCTAAATGATATACTTTTTGAGAGGTACTGAAACAGTATCTTGTAATTGATCATGTTTATACACTAGTTAAGGCACAAGTGTAAACTGGTAAGAAATAACTACAGAGCACCTTGTCACTAGAGTGCTATTAATTTTAGACTCTCTAATAATGTTCAGATTCACAATAGCCACTTTTAACCCTCCAGTCACTACCCATCAGGTTCACAGTGGCTCACTACAAAATAACACCCCACCACCCCAATACTGATTTTACAACAGAGGAATTAGTGTCAGCAAAATTACTACTAAAACACAAGTATGAAATTTTATTCAGTTGCAGGAAATCACATTTCTGATTTTAGTGGCCACTAAAAGATTTAGAAAGAGAGGAAGTAACTGCACAGGCTCTGTAAGTGAAGGCTGAAAAAGTAGGTTACAAGATACAGGTCTAGAGCACTTTTCACACCCCCTCCCTTTCATTCTCATCTCCTAGCCGTGCTAATCCCTTTCCATACTATTGCCCTGACACCACAAAAGTAATCTTTTCCTCATATGTGCATGAAGCATTTATCATGCTCTTCCTAGACAAAAATCCCATCTTTAATAAGAAAGGCCAAGACTCACAATACATATGAGGGTGGGGAAACAACGATTGCTGCTAGTCCTCTGCAGCAATAGGACTCCATTTACATTTTAGTTCTTTTATCTTCCAATTTCCCTTTGTCACCAGACGCCAACTCCCCTCTAATTATTTTCTGTGTTTCCAGAATTTCAGTATCTCAAGACTTGCCGCTATGAAAAGCAAACCGTCTTGGGAATATCTAACCCCAGACTTAAAAAACAGAATTGCTCCTTTACATTTCAGATACCATTTGCTGTACAGAAGTAGTAAAATGTCTTTGAAATGGAAGAAAATAAAAAAAACCCATGGAACCAGTCAAGGGATCATAAATGCAGAGACTGCTTCACTCATCCACCATTCACAAATCACTTTCTTGAGAGCTGACAACATAACCAGAAAAGTAATCTTTTCCCTTGTAACAGTTGCCGTAGCATACTTGCTACATTCTTTAGATATACTAACACCCAGCTATACAGTTACAACAGTTACAGCACAACAGCTGCACAGTTACAGTTATTTTTAAGATTTTGTTTCATTGTGCACACTTCTTTTGCCTGTTCTTAATTACACCTGATGGCGCAAGTGTCCACAACAAAACAAAACATTAAGCATGAACCACACAACATCAAATTTATGAATAGGCTGCTGCATCTGAATGCATTTTACAAGTGCCCCTCTCATGAGTTGTTTTTTCTGGTGGTATAACTGCACCTGGGAGGGAGAAAATTCTACAGGCTCACTGAATCTACAGAGGGCATCCAGCACAACTGATGTTTTTCTCCACCCTAAAGGTTAATGTAAGGAACACCCTGTGTTCCTTCTACATAACTGCAAATATATTTTCCTGCCTGCCCCCAATGACCATCTTTAAACTTACCACAAACTTCAACTAACATTCACATCTAGCCTAATAGTAGAAAAAACATAATTTTCTTATTGAATTCCCATAGAAAAGAGCAAGTTCAATGATCCATGCATTACAAGCACAAAACTAACAATTTTATGGTATACTCTCAGAACTTGTTTAGATTTGAAGAACTCCTGATCTGAGAGAAATCAGCCTAAAATATATTTTTTTCCTGGCAAACACATGATATCTGCTAATGTTAAACTGCACAGAAGTAATTTTAAGAAATATAATTTTGACAAAAAGTCCCTCAACAACCGAAAGACATTTCTCAAATATTCACATTGTTTAGAAGAAAAACTGAATACAATTTTTGCAGACCATAGCAAATAATTCCTACAAGGCACAAACAAGAAAAAGAGTACTTTCAGAAAGTACACAGTAGCTTTGTATATGTCTTTAATTGCCTTCCACCTTCAGGAAAGATGGTATGAGATAATAGCATGGCAAGTACATTGCATTGCCTACCTTCTATGAAGACATAACTCATGGGAACCTGAGGAGTAAAAGTTGTGCTTTTCACACCTAGAGAGATATGCAAGCGCTTGTACATTCTAGAAAAGTGTTTTAGGGCTTTACTAAGCTTAAAAGCTAGAACACTGATCTTCACCTCATTTTCCCCAAAAAAATTTTGGGGTGTTCAGTGCGCAGTATAGACATTTATTTTTATTCTCCTCACCCAGGAAAACAGACTTGATTAAAAAAAAGAAACCAAAAATCAACAATTGACAAATACCCAGAGCTACTTAGCAATCTGGAAAATGCACTCAAGCTTCCTGATTTTGGAAGGTATAACTCACTTGTTGATAATATATAATCTTCTTCCTTTCTTCAGGCAGAAAAGCATTAAGACAAATAGCAGAACACTATAAAAATAGCTATGAAAACTTTTATCTGATCCAATCATGCTTTAAAAAAATCCTGAATGACATAAGGCAAGACAAAACCATTATGATGTAAAAAAGATTTAAAATATTAAAGGATTTGATCTATGAAGACATGAGAGTAACTATTTTTTCCTTGAAAAATTAGTAAGTTAAGGGGACAACAGAGGAGATCATCATGATTACCTGGACTGATCCTCTTGCACAACAAAACCCCCCAAACAAACAAAACAAAAACAAAGGCAGAGGACTTAATCTACTCTGTTCTATATGAAAAAAAAAAAAAATTACTTAAACTGTACTATAAACCTTGAAAGATATTAAGTATTTATGTAAAATTATCACATGATGAATAATCCATCAGCTCCCTTAGGAAGTAGCTTAATGATAATTAATCGCAATTAGTGTTATAGTTTCAGTATCAATAGATGTTTCCATATTTGTATTCCACACACAACTCAGACAAGATTTGTGCCTAAGGAGTAACATGGCCGTACATATCAGTAATGCTAGTACCGGTGACATAACAGTGCAATTTTGCCTAAGAATCAACGTTAATTTGTCAAATTTACAATCCTCTCCGATAAAGAGAAATTTCACAATGTAAACTGGCAAACGTTAAAAGCTTACCATACCAATTTTAATTAAAAATCAGTGGCTGCTCAAGATCCCCTAATCCATGCAGCATAGTACATGGATTGTATCATACTCTGATATAGATTAGATTAGAATTTAAATACATGGTCTGTACCAACTTTGAGTTTATACTGTATCAGAATAACTCCATTAGCTGTAGGAAATTGTAGGCTATTATCTAATGGTTTTGCAATAGAAGAGAATACTCCAGAAACACAGCCACAAAGTTTTATTTTAAGAGCACATAAAAACCAGGGAACCAGATCTGTTGAAGGAATTTTTCTAAATAACCACTGTTCTTCTTCATACTTGTTCATCTTTTCTACTGATTTGCAAAGAAAACCTTTGTTCATCTTCCCCAAAGACTTTTCCTATGAATGCAATTCAGGATACTCTCTTGTTGACTGTCACGTGTATCCCTGACAGGATAACAATACCTGGGGTGCAGTGTTATCAAAATACACCACAACTTAGCTGGGAAAGGAAAGAGAGTAATGTACTACAAGTCAAAAATATGGGCAAGAATTCAGACCAGAAGAAAATTAAAACACCAGGCAGCCCTATAAAATACAAAGTAATACGGGTAAGTAGCAGCTCCTACACTGACCATGTCCCACTGGTAATTTCAAAAGAACAGATGGCACAGAGCTGGGTATTTCATCAGCATTTGGTAATAATTCACAATGTAGTTTTGAACATTATAATTTGAGTGCTTGGCTATTGTATTAAAATCCAGCAGGGAATGGAAATGCTCTTAAGAATAAGGTCCTTTATCAGTTGGCTCCCAGAAATCTCCTAGACTCTGCACAATTTGAATTCAGTGAATGGCTGTATATAATAGTACCTGTTAGTGGAAAAATACCAGACCCATATGGGTATTTCAGCAACCTGCAAAGAACACCACAATGCAGTAAAATCCCTGCTCTCACTTGTCAAATAAATATCAAACAAATAGTCACAATTTATTTTTAAGTTGTTGACTCTTTGCTACAAGAAGTTGAACTGAAGAAAAGTTTTCAGACAGCAGACTTCTTTTCATTTGACCCAAGGTAAGAGATGACAAAAGCTCTGACATTTCAATTTTTTTTGTCCTTAGAACAAAGCAAGAAATTTATCTTCTTTGTTTTTATCTAAATCATGCTCCTTTCTACTAATTCTGAGTCCATCTGAAAGTATGGTTCTAGAAAATTATCGAACTTAATGTGTACTTGAAGAAAAATATCTCTCACAAACCTACAAACCATACTCCTCAACAGCAGCAGAGTGAAGAGATTGTGCTTTTTACTATCACCAAGGCCCCAAGAAATATACTGTTTTTTCTTCATCTTCCAGTCTCTAGAGTAGTTTCAAAATCCTCTGAAAGACCTCCAGAAATCACCTGCCTCTTCTCTTACAGTCCCATAAAAAAATACAGATAGATTCATTTATCACAGAAGATCACTTTCTAAAGCCTTTCTAAAATTCATAGAGAACTTCACTGACTCAGAAGAAAAATTTTAGAGGCTGTTTCTAAGTCTTACATGCATTTGTGGGTGACTCAATCAAGACAGGGAGCAAGGAGAACAGTAATACACTTTGGGTATGCTTGAAGTGACTTTTTCAACAGGCTATAAATCTTCAGGTAGAAGGAAACTGCTCTTTTACAGGACAGCAAAATTTTATTTTCACACTGAAATATTCATCATAATCCTAAATTCCACTGAGAACCATCCTCAGCTAATTTTTTAAACACCCCCACCTCCCCCCAAGTTTAACATTTGATAAAGAAGAAGAGGGCAGAATTTGGTACTATGATTGAAAGCTTAGGTCTAATGTAGGCTTCTTTTTTTTCCAGTTATCACATATGAAAAAGTGCTAGAGTTAAGCCAACGTCACTCAGTAATATTAAGCAAGCATATTTTAATAAGCTCTTGAAGTTAGTCAACTAAATTTGAGACTTAGGCACTACGCCTAAGGAGGAAGAACAGAAAGGTTGTTTTCACTTCCATGATACATTTTTGCAAACAGTATTTTCGCAACAGCAGTCCAAATGGGATCATTTATGAGTCCATTAATTCAGAAGCATCTTTTCCGGCGAACTTGGGAATTGCAGAAAACGCCTATCTCCAATTCAGGTGTAACCTATTTTGAGATCAGTATGACAGATTGTGCTTAAGAGATGGGGCAAAATTAATCTCTAAAAGGGAACATATGCCATGGAGTCATTGTCATTTCATGAACTGCCCATAATTTTTCTACATTTTTTGCAACAGTCTGACAGCTTGAATAAAGAAACAATTTCAGAAAACCAAAGATTTCTACTACAAGGAGGTCATGGATAGCTAAGGGAGTGCTGTGCAGCAGGTCTGGCAGCAATGAGCAACGACAGCTTGTTCAAGGGCTACTCTGGCCACTGTCAGTGGGATGGCAAGATTAAGCAAGGCAAAGGCCAGAGACTCCCTCCATCTGCCAGCAGCCTAGCAGAATTAATTCCCAGCACGTGAGTCCCTGAAATATGCATCAGCTGCACATCTCTCTGAGGCTCTCTTGATTTTGTTTCATTTGGATTTGCACGCTGAACAGAGGTGAAGCACCCAAAGTTTGAAACACCTTCACCCTTGCTCCAATCAGACTGGTTTACCAGCAGTGTAGGAGACTGTGATTCAACGAGATTTAAGATTAGGGTAAAAAGAGGAAAGTGAAACTAAACACAATCCTACACAATCCTAGTCTTCAGAGCTGAATACTTTTTAACTTCCTTATGTTACCTTCACTCAGGAGTGCCCATGATATAACCCAGCCCTAGAGTTAAGGATTGAGAATATTGCCCTGTTTTGCAAGTAGTACCGTCAGTTACAACTCTGGTCCTCTAGCACCTCAGCATCCAGCTTGCTTCCCACCACCTCCAGTGTCTGCCCCTACCTCCTCCTCTGCCTCTTCCTTTCTCCTACACCGCTTCTTGTCTAACAGAAATTCAGCCTTAACAATTTGCATCTCACCCACCAGCACCACCTTCCAGCAAACGGGTTTTGGCTTCAGTGTCCCATGTGAGTTTCTCTGATATTTAACACTCTGAATGTGTAAAGGCCTCACTCTCGACCCCTCCAAGCCTGGCTGCCCTCTCACCAGTTGCAGCCAGGACTGCCAATGCTACAGGAAACACAACAGAAACCCAAGCTCCCCAGCCTCCCACCCCTGGGGCAGATCACACACACAAAAAGGTAGACCGCAACAGTCCTCTGCACAGTCCTCTAAAAAAGGGCCTCACACACCCGCTAATTCAAATAGACTAAGAAGAAAGTGTAGAAAGAAAACAAATGACCCACAGGACTCACCTCAGCTCCTCGCAGTTCAGATTCTTGCCTCTTCGTTCTCTCCCTGACAGCCTCCAGCGACCACTCCCACAGCCCCGCCGCTGACAGGAGACCACCCGCCAACGCCCTGCCCCCTGCACAGGTGCAGTTGCCCCCCCCCCAGCCATGCTGTGGGCAGCGCAAGCAGCGCCTTCCGGCGCTAACGGCCCTGCTCCAGAAGGTTCTGCAGGCAGCCCCGCCCCGCCCTCAGCAAGGCTTTACGTATCCCGCAGAGGCATCCTTGGTGGGGTCTGAAATGAAGCTGTTCATTACCAGCCTGGCAGGAGAGGATTTATTGGGGTACTCCTGGAGAGCACGGCCCTTCCCACATCTGCAAGGTATGTTTGGTTATGCTCGATGGAAACGCGTGAAATGTTATGTCGGTATTTTGCTCTTTGTTTAACCATGATGGCGGTTATCAGTTTGTACATTGCTTTCATCACATTTTTCCCTGACTTGGAGTCACCCTGACATCAACTTCTGTTATCATTAAACTGATCATGTTATTGATTAATATATCTGGGTCATGTAGTTTAAAAATATATACTTGTTGTTCTTACACTGTGTTCAAGTGCAATGTATCAGTTTTGAATACACCCTCTCACTTCTCTGTAAGGAGTAAAAGTTACAGAGACTGGTAGATTTTCTGATTGTTTGGCAAATATTTATCAACAGCAGAACAGATTTCCTCAGCTAGAAGAAAACAGTAAGGGTGAGTTCATCCTATAGTCTGCCCAGAAGGTTGATCATTAGAAATTACTTTATTAACCCATGGCTTTTCTCAGCATCCTGAGCTTCAGTGAACTGAGCAATCAACACATGCTAAATGAAGGTAAGGGGGGCTTTCACAGCAAAATATTACTGCTGAACAAGCATGCTGTTTTATCACGATGCACAGATTGTTTCCATTTTATTTTTGAAAGCCCTGGACCAATGGGACTTTTCAGTTTTCAAACAGAAGCTTCTGGGTTGTGGTTATATGGATACTGGGTTGTATAGTTGTAGGCATCTATATGCACTTGTTTGTATGTGTTTACACATAAATAAATTGTAGCTGTAATTCCCATGGAGTTTACATCCTGGCATGTCAAATACAATTCTCAATCTAGATAATAAATAAGAAAATAAGTTGTTCACCTACTTATGACTGATTATAAATAATCCAGTATAACTCATTATGGGTCACTGAGCCCACATGCAGTTTGGTGAAACAAACTATGGGACAGGAGCACTTTGTGTTGTAGAGGCAACTGTAGAGGCAAAAGTCACATTAAATGTATTTGTGTCATCATTGCAACATCTGAAGATTAGAAATAGATTTGCTTTTTGCCTCAAATGAATGCTTTCAGTGCAGAGTTTAAATTAAGGCACATAGAAAACTGAGTTGAATTCTGTTAAATACTTTTTTTCCTCACAGTACCTTAAGAGGAATATTTTCTAGGTAACTCTCGTACTATCTTTGAAGCATTCATTCTGTAATTGGCAAAATCACCAATATTCAGGAAATTCAAAGTAAGGAGAGGAGTCTTCTGGATTTACTCTGAGTAATTTTTAATTTAAGTCACTAAATTAAGAAGCAAATACAACATAATAAAAGAGGAGCATATCTATCCCTACATGGTTCCAGTGTATGAAATCTACATTTTGAGTGTTTTGTTGGTTGATTTAATACATACTTGTATGAAATAAATCTGGCATCCCTGAAGATATATATATATTAAAGATTGTTTTGCATCTTGAAAATTTTAAGCTGTTGTAGAACATTTTCAACAGTGTTCCTGGACTTCCTGAATTTTATGAATTATATCTACAAGAATTGGGTTTACAGTTATTCTCCAAAAGCATAATACCTCTAGGACTATCCTCTTCCTGAGAAGGGAAAGGGAGAAAGAGGGCAGAAATGTTCATTAATGCAAAAGAATAACATGGACGTTTGTCAGAAAATATAACATGGATAGAAAGGTGGTGTTATATTTCTTTGGTCCTTGTCAAGATAAACAATCCTATGTGACCGGTTCATGTGAAAGAATTGATTTATTGTTTGAGAAAGAATTGTAAGACCAAACAGCAATAAAAATTAGGGCCTTTGTTACATCTTGCTTTCCATTTCCTAATCAAGGAATTAGTTCTCACTTTATTTGGAGATTTTGTTGTTGTTGTTGTTGTTAAAAAATTGTCCAAAATCTCTAAGAGTATATTTTTCTGGTATCTAATATTGTGAATAATAGTGCACAGTGATAGGCACAAGGAGCAGCACCTGTGTTCATGATGAAAAAAAGACACTGAAGATACTTCAATGTGGTACGAAATCACATACTGAAATTACTGGTGGTTTCACTACTTTAACATATGATGGAATAAGTTTAATTAAAAGTAATGGAAATTATGATGACAGTGTATCATCTGACGTATGGTACATCTAGCCAAAATTTATATGCTGCTTTACACCAGAACAGTTTTTCTGGCTCAGAGGAAATAATCATCCTGGTTCTTGGAACATTGGAGGCAAGTAATGTTTAGTGTCTGATTTCAAAAGAAGTAGGCTGTGCATTAGAATTGGTCACTTGCTTAAGTCATTTAATCAGTGACTTCAAGTATTCACAATATTTTGGGGAAAAAATGAAATTTCCAGCTTATACTGCATTTTATCTGAAACAAAACTAACAGTGGTGGGTCTAATGTTTTTTGGCTAATTGAGATCTCAAAAGAAAATTCTGTAGTAGACTCAGTTGTATGTACATATGCATCTATAATGGAACAGAGATTTAAAAGAATGCCATATAAAACAACAGCTGTGTAGCTTATTTACAATCAAGACAGTACTACCAAGACAAGATCATTTGTTAAATATGTTCTTGTTTTGTACACTGCTGTTCTCTTAAACCTCCATAACATGGCATGACTACATGTCAGTATTAAGACAGGATGACAAAAGATTTAATTGAGTTTTATAAAGTTGTCATGGGGATCAGCTCCACTATCCCCAAGCTAAGAGCTGACTCTGAGTAAAATAAAGTCCTACTAGACTCCTACATCTCTTTTACATTGGTAATCTGACAAAAAACATGAGTCACTGACTGAAACAAGTATAAAAATAAAGTAATTTAAATTTTAATTTTTAAGTAGAACATTGTAAAGTCTCTTAGTTCAACCACTAGTTGTAGTTTTAAACATAGCTTTTTTTTCTGAAGATTCTGCTTTAAAGTCTGTAAGAATTCACATACTGTATTTCCAGATACATATTACCAGTACTGAGAGTAGGACACCTTATGTTAATGTTGAATTTTCCTACTTGACATGTACTGAGAAAGCACAGAACTGCAGCTAAATCCAGAATGTTAAAGTGTCATCTACAATAAAAGCATGCTACAGGGTGACCTAATTAAATTTAATTTAATACCCAAGTTCAAGATTTATGAACAAAGAAATTGAACAAAGTCATAAAGTAAACTCTCTTACAAAAGGGAGAAGAATTGGGAAGAGAAACAGATCACAGCATATTCTGCCCACATGAAATATTTATCTAATTGATATATAGAGTACCTATCACTTTAGTGGCTAAAAGTTTATCTAAAAAAAAAAAAAAAAACAACCAACCAAAAAAACCAACAAAAAACCCAAAGCCTTCAACAATTCTTATCCCCCAAAATAAGAAATTCCATATTGCTACAGACTGGAGTGGCTGACTTTATGTTCTTCTTTTCTTAATAAAGCACAGTATTTGTTTCCTACCCTACCCACTCTGCCCCCCACCAAAAAAAAAAAAAAAAAAAAAAAAAAAAGACAGAAATCCCTCTCCAAATAAAAGAAAACCCAAGAAAAGTGATACAGACTTTGAGAAACCAAATTAAAAAAATAAAAAAGAAACTAAAGTTACCTTAGGACACTAGCAGCTTTCTGGTCCTGGGTACAGGAGACTTGCAAAGAAGTTTCTATTTTATAACAGGTATTTTCATCAGAGAACGCTTCGAGCTGATTTTGCCTACACCATCCAAGAAAATGCCAGCTGCTTTTCAGCAAAAGTTCTAGTCTTGCAACATTGTGTAAGATCACTGGCTGGTTTCTCAATATGTAAGTGCAGTCCTGTCATACAGAAACAAAGTATCATTGACAATCAGAGATCTAAACACAATGTAGACTGAAATAAGTGATGCTGTCTGTGTCAGGTAATTCATGACAAACTCATTTTTACTTCTTCAGTATGATTTTTGCTCTTCACTTCTACTTTCAGATACATACATATTTGTTACATGTAATACTTTCACATATTGTACAGCATTTCTCTCTGGATTTTAATGTAGATCTAAAACTTCTCCAGTTATGAAAGTAAAGATTAATAGTTAGAGAAGTAGGAAACACTATAACGATATTCCTCAGATTTGTATAGCCAGTAAGATTGGCTTTGAATTACTGTCTGAAAAATGTTCATGGCTGAAGCACTCAGTGATTCCTCTTGAGAATGTTAAACCATGACAGAGTCAAAGAAAACACATGAAGGTAAACTAGAATGGAGCATTACAGTGTGTCATTTATTTCTTGGTAACTGTCTATATGTATACTCTTATGCCATGGTTTATATGAAGTAATGACAGATACCTCTCTTCAGTGAAAGGTGTTTAAACTGTTTTGCATGATAAAATCTTGTGGGTGAGTTAATCCTGACATCCTGTAATTCCTAATATTCGTTTATCATGCATACCAGTGTGTATCAACCACACAAACTGACAGCAGTTCTTGCAGTGGAGCTTCTCCAAAGTTTTGGCAGGAAAACTTAGTTATGAAAACAGGTGAAGAAGTTCATGGGTTTCATATATATATGAACATATATAATGAACAAAATAAATTGGTAGAAATTTAAATGCCTAAGAGAATTATATCACTATCAGAGTAAGGATTTAATAACTGGGTTTTTTTGTTGTTTTGTTTTAGCTTGATATGTAATCTAGTTAGATAGGATTGGTACATACTGTTCTCTCTCTGCCTAGTACCATTTGATCTAATCATTTCAGTTATTAAGAAGTTTGATATGTCCCATGCATGTTGCATTTGCTGCACTTGGGCAAGACATTGAAAAGATGAGTTAGAGTGGGGAGAAGATTGCACCTTATGTTGGGGGGGGGAGGGTATATAATTACCTAGTTGCTCCCAGAAAAGTGAAGTCACTTTACTGCGCCATCTTAGAGTGAGGTACAACTGTGGCTTGAATTATTTTCCTTAACAGTATGAAAATAACTTGTGACAAGATGTATTAATTGTAGCCCTGCACCACTTCACTGATGCTGTTTTCCTGGGCCCATGTATCTGGGAGTTTGTCAGGTAACTGGTAAGCAGTTGTCCAAGATCTTAGATATGTTGTGACACTCAAACAATACATTGATACGCAACGCAAAAGGAACATGTCTATCCCCAGAGTGTTCTCTCTGAACTTCAAAGTAATGTCTGCATGACACATATGCTTGGAGAGGCTTCTGGCCATGCAGTTCAGGAACAATTTTCCTTTTTTAATGGACACTGTAGAGCTTTCATGCTTTGCTCCAGCTTTGGTATTGATAAGCAGCTCCCTAACAGCCATAATTCTGGCCACTGATACTTGTTTTATTGGCATAAGGTAATAAAAGAGTATACTGACCACATTGCTGCAATTTTGCTAATTAAATTCTATACTTCACTACAAGGTGCTGTTTGAAAATCATCAAGGAAGTGCTTGATGTATAACAGTGCGTAGTATGAATGGGCAAATATCCAAACTTGGGTGTCCTGAACATCATCCAAGCTTACCTGCAGCCACTTCAAATTTTCTGTGTCTCAAAATAGGGCAGGGATCTTGAACGTAGGTTTCCCTGTAAAATGTTTACTTGTGATTTCATTTAAGAAGATAATTTCAAATGTTGGTTTCCCACACAGTATTGAGAAGGTATAGTCTATTATAAGTTAAATGACAAAAATATGAAGGATACATTTATATTATTTAATCTAACTCAAGAAAATGCACCAGATGCAGGAATTGTCAGATGATGTAAAAAAAAACCAACAACCAACCAACCAAAAAAAACCCAAAAAATCCCCAAACAAAATTGTAATGTCCATTCACTTTCACTTAAGTTACATGTTTTCCTGTGCTTCTGTACAAGTCAGTGTGCTTGTTCCTATTTCCAGTTGAAAATTACAACATTGATTTCAGAACTGTCCCTACATACCTATTAGTACAGCTGTGTTGCATAGAGCTAAGAACTATCGATGGGTCTTAGGAAGCAAGGAAGAGCAAAGCACTACAATGTATTTTCAGTAGTTTTCAGAACTCAGTGAAGTCTATGTACCCCTATGAAAAACAGATTTATAGAACAATTAAAACTGAGATAATGCATTGCTTTCTTGCTTTCTGACATACATAATTTCCATAGGCTACAAAATATTCACACCGTCTTTGTTAAATATTCTGGGCTACAAAGAGCTGTTATTACTGATTGCTGCACGGTATTAAGAATAAACCTATTGTCTCACTATGTTCAAGGAAAAATTTTATTACAATAATTTTCGACAGTAAATCATGTTCACCTTTGACATCTTGCCAAAAGGTGAATTTGTGGGGGTTTTGGTGTGGTTCTTTTTTAGTGGTTCTTTTTTGCTCTTTAATATCTGATAACTGGAGGGAAGAAAAAAGCTTCAGAGTCCCATTTCCTAAATCAGTTACAAAGAGTTCTGGGGGAAAAAAGAGGAAGATGTATAAATAATTAAGATGTTGCCATAGCTTTATTATTGCTGTAAGCACATTAATTTTCAGTGTTACAAATCTGCCACAGAAGGACAATGAGAGTCTTCTCAATATCAGCTAGCTCCGGCAGGACTTTGTTCACTTACATTATACTCCATAGACCAGTGTTAACAATTGCTGTTCAGAGAAAGATTTGTCCATGCCTTGTTCCGGAACCAAACATAATCAGTGTTTTGCAAAGCAACACCACTTTTGGCTCAGTTCTAAATGTTTTGAAAGTCAAGTAAACCCCAACATTTTAAGAGTTTTTCTCCAAACTGTACTGTGTGTGTCAATGGTATTTTGTTGCATGTTGCACAGCAAAGCCTTTCTGCTATCTCACTGCATTAAGAGGATGATGTTAACCAAATACTTTCAATATCAGCGAAAATAATATTTTGTTGTTAGGAGCCTGGCATCTGAAGATCTGCTGATCTGCATTTCTTGGTGGCACTTTCCTCATAATTTGTACCCTCAAGTGGCTTCAGATCACAAGTGATAAACCTTTTTCTTCTATGGAACACAGTGAACACGGTTGGGTTCTACATGGCTGTATTGTTAAAAATTGCAAATTCACTATAATGGGTGTATATACATCTGTATGGAATGCAGACAGTAAAGGATAGGCTTAAATATAAGTAGATGTAGAGATGTATGCACATATATATATATATAGGTTTAACACAGGGATGTTATGCAAATATGAGGAAGCTGCAGGCTGTTCTTTCAATGCAGGTTACATAAACAGGAGTTGGGAAAGATCCCCATTTGTTAAGTTACATTATTTTTTCCGGTAAAGCAACTAAGAAAAAGAGCTCTTGCTTTTTATTACATTATGGTGTGTATTTTAGTCTGCGCTGTTACTATTTGTCTTTAATATGCTTTGACAATACATACGTGACTTTTATAAACTTCCTTACTTCTAACATGTAGACATATGAATGATTCCCTGCATATATTATAAAAAAGCATGAAACAGGAAAAAAATATCTTAAGTATTTCTTATTTGAGTACATGTCTGAAGAGTTAGTTTTTATCAATCTTTAAACATTTATCAGAGACAAATGATTTATTCATGCTTAATAGAGCATCTCAGACTGTTGCAGGTTTCATTAGCTGAAGTTTGAGTGACTCCTGTTTGCCATAATAATACTTTACATTTATACAACGATTTTCATTCAAAAGTATTTCAAAGTGTTTTGCATAGTGTGTGTATATAAGGGATAAATTAACCAACCAGTAAATTAGAGTTACCTCTGGAGTGAAGCTCTGCAGAAACTTTGTGGCAAAAATCTTGTATGAGTTTAATTTTTATTTTTTTAATGAAATTTCATTGATTTCAAGGAAGCAGAGCATACAATTGAATTAAACTGTGTTTTATAGAGGAGAAAAGAATCTTACAGCTAGGGCACTTGACTCCAACCAAGAAGTGGTCTCTGTTACTTACTTCTGCCACAAGACCTCCTGTCATCTTCAGGCAATTTGCTTAGTCTGATTTGGGCCTTAAATGAAGTCAGGAAAACTAATAATTATACCAGCTCAGCTTTGGTGACTCTTCATGTACACCGTTAATTACTTGAAATGCAAGCAAGTTACAGTTAACTTTAGCAGCCTTTTAGCAACGAAAAAGCCCCCTTTCCACTGACAGTAAGCTAATTTGTATGCTGCTGTATTTGCTGTGTGCTAACAACATAGTTACTGAAGATCATCTGCCATGAGTCTGAACCATCAGTTATGTATCTCAGAAATAATACTTGATTTATTCCAGTTTTTTACAATTTCAATTATATTGTATGAACTTCAAACTAAGGCGGTTTCCCTGTCTATGCAGCAGTAATCACAATGTGTTCAGATCCTGGTTGGAATTTCTAGGTACTGTTTAACAGAACTAAGCTCTTCCTCACATGTCATAAGATAGTTGTTATAAGCGTGTGCATAAATTGAGATACTCTTTGGATCTGTAGTAAAACCAAGAAAGGATATAATTTTTTAGCTTTAAAAAAAAAAAAAAAACATTAAAAAATTCCAACTTGGCCAGATTATTCTCCTATGTCATGAATGTAGAGCACCAAAAAGGGTGTCAGTCCTTTTCTGATTTTCTTTTTTTCTTGAATTGAGCTGGTAGCATTGGGATCTCTCCAAGCTAAACAATGTAGAGTAGCAAGTTGGTTGGGGTGAGTAAAGTCATCTACTGAAATTGCATTTTTTCTTTCAAGGTTGGCAGGAATAAGAAAATTCTTCAAAACTAGAACAGGTGGACAACTTTTTTGCATGTCTTTTGACACTCATGTTTCTCCTGGCCTCACCTCAGCATGCTGCTGCAATGCTTGCAACCACCTTGCTGTGCTTTACCACAAATCTATTACTTTTTCTTAATCTGCATTTGGCTATTCGGTAGTTATTTCTAACTCCAACTCCCACAAGGAATAGTACAAACTTCACAACTAATTTCAGGTACAGTGGTGCAATGAATTTACAGGAACTACTAAAGGCGTAATAGGCAGAACAAAGGATGGTAGAATTTGGTCCACAGTAACGTCAGTGCAGCTGCTCACATGAGTAAATGTTTGCAGAATTGAAACTATCTTTTTGTCTCACTTTGTGCAATGAACAGTCATCCAAAAGTCCTGGTGACATACTCTGCCCTTCTGAAAGCAAGCTGTATAAGTGGAGTATGTCTGTTCTATATACTTAAGGTTCCTATCAGTAAAATATAACTTAAGGTTCCTATCAGTAAAATATACTCAACAGGATAACTTTTTGTTCAATGCTAGCTGCACTGTTGGTCACAGTTACTGGAATAAGTAAACTTAAGCTTTTTGGACATTAGCGGTGCTTCATATTCAGCCTGATCAGGCTGTTAACTTGATTTAGTAACCCCAGAGATTACTTCAAAGTACTATGTTCTTGCAGAATGTGTTCCCTTCTTCTCCTTTACGGGGCACAAGATAACTTCAAAACTTAACCACCTAACTGGTAGTGGAAGAACTATCCTCTTTTAATTACCTGCATTAAAAAAAAAACAACACAAAAACCAAACCCAAACAAACAATAAAGATATGTAGTTGCTCTGTATTACTAAAATGGTCTACACCCAGAATAAATTCATTCAAGCAGGACTTTTTTTGGTAACAAGACTAGTAACCAGATATAACTGTTTAATGCGGTTTGCTGTGTCATATCATGGGAGGAAAGAGCCCCCTAATGGCTTCAAGTTATCTAGGAAAATAAAAATAAATTTCACTTTCTGTGAGTTCAAGCTGGAAAGCAATGCAAAATTAGTTTCAAAAAGACCAGATAAGTCTTGTTGAGAAAAAGGTGATACAACTGAATCAGTTTAAACTGTTGCAAAAGGTCCAGATTAACGGCACTACAGACTCGAAAGAAAATGCACAATTTGTAACATGTAACCTCTTAAAATCTTTCTGATTTGAATTTTTTCAGCTGTTTTTCCTGAATCTGATGAAAGAAGATGCTTACACTGTAAACCTTTAATGCAGAAATGAATAACATATTTCATTAGTATAAGCTGAACTAATTGTTTGGGCTTCTGATTTTCTTTTGTGTTTTTTTTAAAAAAATAGTCTTCAAATGGAATATTCCCTTTGCAAAAGTAAATACTTTTTAGCATTATTTAGAGTTTCATGGTTAGGATGTAACCTGAATGCTATCAGATACTAATCCAGAGGGAATCATATCACTGTCTTTGAAATCACAGAACTAGCATGATTTTATTTCCAATCACAAAATTATAAGGTATGTTTAAAGAGCACAGGTATAGTAAACAAGGCTTTTCAGAGAGAAAGGAGAGAGATGAATAAGAACGGTAAGAAAGCTTTTGAGCATACATAAAGGATTATTTTTGCAAATCAAACTGCACATGAAATATTTTGAGACAGGCCTTAAGTTTTGTAGTGAATTAGGCATCTAATTATCTTAGCTCCTTATAAAATTCTGTCTACATTTGGTAGACCTAACTCTTGATACCCAGGTCTTTGTCTTACTGTTAAAATTTTCAGTCAGTTAATTAAAATGTAAAGGGTTTCTCTCCATTATCTATAGTCAGATTCTGACACACTGACTCCATAGTCAATGGATGCAGTCCTCACCTCTGGCAGTATTTTATGGAGTAAAATACCACTCAATGAAAGCTAAGGTGGCAAAATGTGCCCCCAAGTGATTTTCTTGCTACCTGGAAAGAATTTCAGAAGGAAACATTGAAATTGCTGACATGAATCAATTGTGTATATAAAAAACAACATAGGCATTATCCACAGAGAAAATATAAAGAAATAAAACAGCACAGATGCTATAGTTTAAGTAAGCCTTTGGTTTTGGCTCATCAGTTTACTTGTTTTGCCAGTGCTTATTCATATAATACATTATAGAAGATGAAGCTATCTCTTAAGCCTTGCAAGTTTTGCTCATGTGGTCACTTAGGCACCCCTTTCCTTCAAATTATTGTTAGTTTTAAAAAAATCTATATATGCCTAACATCCTCAACATTTATAATGTCTTCTACAAATGATAAATAATCATTTTGGTAACTTTGGGAATTTCACTTCACATTTGGGATTTTGAGACATCATTAAGTATTTGAGTATGATGCTTTATAGAAATTTATAAAAAATATCTGGGTAGAGGAGGAGAAGAAAGTGCTTTTCTGTATTTGTGATGTGTTTGTCATCGGATAAAATGGATTACAATTAGGTGCATAGTCTAGCAGCAATAGCCTCCTATAGGCAGTTTCTTAACTGGACAAAGCATTGGAAAGTTGTACTCGGCTGGGTGCAAATCTGCTTAAATGCTTGCGTTAATAGACTGATGCCTCTACTTCACTCAGAGAGAGTAATCACAAGAGCTGGTATAGGAAAAATTCCTTTCAGTTTGGAGCAAGGAGCAGAGTGCACAAACTGATGAGGAAGGTGGTACAGATGATCACAGTTGGAAGGAATGTGTTACTAACGAAGTGACAGTGCCATCCTCTTAGCATTATACTCCCATGGCCTATAAACCCTGAGTCAATCAACTTCCTGACTTGCTATGTAACCAAAAGCTGGGTTATTTCTGGTTTAGCCTATCACTTTCAGAATCACAACAACCTATCTCAACCTTTCACCTATCAGAGCAAAACTATTTCCAATACAGACAAAGGAAATATGTAGAAAGTTTATGTAAAGCTAGACAGTTAGGAGACAGTGGTGTCAATGTCACATCAAAACAAGCAATCAGTCCATGGGATGGCTGCTTCAAACATGCAGCATAGTGTAACAGAACATCCTAGGTTTCATATTTCAGGTCATAAACCTTGATCTTTGCTTTGCAGGCAGAATGTTAGCAATAACTACTGTATCTAGAAAAAGATGGCAGTCTAATGCCATATTATTTAAGGCAGATCATGTTTGTGCAGCAGAGGTAAGCTTGCAGTCAAAAGACAGATACTGTTTCAAACTCCTGACAAGCACTAAGAAATCCTCCAGGTAAATGTTCTCTCTACCTGGCTTCACAACATGTACAATAATGAATTAATAATATGAGAGAGCTTGTGTGCTGTTATTACTCCAGACTGCTTAGCATGTGTGGGACAAGTTACATTAAAACATCACACAAGTAGTTAGAAATCATCTTTTCTGGCTGCTTCATTCCCATTTGCCTGAGGGGTTAAGCGTGATAAATACAATGCACAAACCACGTCCTGTTCTTAATTGTCTTCGGGTGTACATAATATAGGATACATATCATCTGTGAGTGAAAGAAATTTAAGTGCAATAAATGCATTCTATAAACAGATGCCAAAGCTTGTATTTAGCATGCAAGATATAAAAAGAATAATTCCTTTTTTTAGCTATTTAGAAAACCAAAGGATGATTTCCTTACCTGGAAGATCAAACTCTGTATATCATCAGTACTACACGAGCTAAGCGGCCAGGATGAATTTTTGTCTTCCGTAATAAGCCTTTCTTCAGAGACGCAGAACATTAAGAGATGTAATTATAAGCAGAATGAACTATTCCAATGTCCAGTCTGTTATCAGTTGCACTGGCTTAGAGCTGGTATCCTCTTGCAAATGAAAAAAGGTAGCTCAGCAAGTTGTCCACTGAAGGAGCTCGATATCAGTGTTATCAGGCACCTGCAGTCACATACTGATGCTATAGTGTGTACAGTCTCCCTCTATTGCATGCTTTCTCTCACTTGCTCTCCCTCTCTCTCACCCTGACGTTCACTCAGCTCTGAGTCTGAGCTCCTTCTGCTGCTGTATAATCAATCTAGCCTGTCTGAATCTAATAGGCCTCTATTTAACCAGCCAATCAATAGCACAGATTCTGCTGCTGCTCCCCAGGGTCTTTTCCAGGAGTGGTACAAACAATAAGAGTTTGGCCAGCAGTTTAACTGAGTATTTTTCATTATTTTATCTCCCTTAAAGAAAAAATATTTAGGAAAGCCCACGTTCAAAGCTATCTTTCTCTCTGTTTTTTCATGAGAGTTATATAAACATGCACATTGTACTGCACTAGCATTCTGAACACTTTTAAATTTTTACCCATTCTATGTGTTTTAGAATACATATTAAAAAAAAAAAAAAAAAAAAGAAAAGAAAATACACACACACACTCCCCCCACCCCTCAGTCTAGAAATGAACCTGCACAGTAAGCCTCAGGCTTTGTGTTCTGAAAAATCCAGTAGCAAGTTTTGTAACTTAGACCTGTTTTTGACAAGTGTAGAAATTAAGCATAAACCAAGAAGCAGGAGAATTGTGCTTCACACACTGTGCTTCTAACCCCTGTCATCTTGAACTACCTTCTTTCCTACAATGTTTCTGTTTCAGCTTGTATGATTCTTTTTTTTTTTAAGAATTTGTCTGTATGGAAACAACATAGAATCAGATACAGGAGGAATTGGAGATACAGTATCTGTTCATCAACAGATTCACATGGGACAGCTTTTTCTGCTAAAACAGTGATCAGAACTAATTGAAACACAGAGTTAGCAACACATAGCTATTGTACTTTAAAAGCATATCCTATCTTGTATTGCACTGCATTCTCTATGTATGCAAGCAACAGACTGTCCTTTAGTAGTTAAAAACAAAATTTCAGGATTGATATTGTGCAAAGTGAGTATTTTTATTGCAAGAGACTGACATTCTTTTGGTTAGTTTTGTTTTTTTTTTTTAATTTAGGGGCACTAAATCATAAGAACATTGATTTGCAACCTGGTCATTCTGGTTGCAGTTCAAAATTATGAACTAACTTTCATGCTGAATCAAACTGTGGGAAAGTACCTACCATACTCCTGAGTCCAGAGGGTAGGCTTCATCAGTCACAGGTGTTTCCACATGGCAGCATATTGATGCTATTATATTGCTGTTCTATTATTTGAAACAGCAACTGTAACTAAAGAACACCAGGAGTACAGTGTATCTGGTGTTTTTCTAGAGAACATACTATGCCATTCTCAGTGGTGCCCTCATACATAATCCTTGCAGAAATTCGTCTGATTCCTTCCAAAGAATCCAGAAACAAAGTAAGAGCTTTGATTTTCTGCTTCTTCAGTGTTTGGACTGTCCATCAGTCTAAGGATCTCTCAACACATTCATTTCATTAAGACCTTGTGCCTGGCATCCTGTCCTGAGAACTGGAACTTGCAGTCCAACTGTTTATTCCATGGCTAAAATCGCCTCCTTAGAGAGTTAGCATAGTTCAAACCTCTTACTGAAGTATGAGCACTGTAGTCTAATGTCAGAATCTGACATAAGCATGTAAGCAAGTAGATGTACTTAAATAATTAAACTAAAGTTTCTTGTGACAATCTGGCTGATAGGGATTTTTACTTGACTCACAGGATTTCTTGTGTAAGCTCTTAGAGTGGTCAAAAAGGGTTGTTCCTTTCCAGTCCCTGTATCAGAAAATCCCCCATTAAACATGTTTACAGACCCCTGTCAGATGGTTTATGGTCTACATAACCTACCTACCAATACAGACTTCTTGGATAAACACAAGCTAGTGCTACGAAGGCATCAATTTTATGTTACTAGTCTCTTGAAAATTCTAGTCAAAGACTGAAAGGGAAAGACAGCAGGAAGAAAAAGACCCACTATTAAACTGGAGTTTGCAACACAAGAAAGAAATATACGATGTTCATAAACAACAAGGGATACCTCTAAGCCTATTCAGAGATACGGAGCTATTAGGAAAACTTTTCTGTTTAGTTTGAGTGTTTACACAAGAGTATGTGTAAGGTCATATAATGGCAGAAAATAACAACACGTTTATGCACTTGAATGTCTTTCAATGCACATACAAAAAAAATTCCAGGAAACAACCAATGAAGTCACAGTATCCACAGCAAATTCAGCTCATCCATTCTTAATGTGAAATATCACAGTATCAAATAATAACCTCTGATTCCTCAGTTGCATATGGAATACCTCATTAATTGCAGCCTACAAAACACATGTAACAGACGTCTCAAGTGTTTTGAGTGGTCTACTTCAGCTAAGTGATGTTCATGGATAGAGAAAAACATTAAAATGTGTAAATAAAAATGAAGATGGATAGAATTATGGTCATACAATTGTATGAATGAAGATCTGGTAGTGAAAGTGTGTAAGGCCTGTGTAGTCCTATATGTTGGAAGAAGGGCAATTAGGGTGGATGGTGTTCTGCCCTTGGGGGGATATTGGGAGTGGGGAGGGGTAGGTCAGTGCAAAGTTCATTCCAGATCTCAGTACGAAAGGCCCAATAGCAAATGGTGTAATAAAATAGCTGTTTTAATAAGAGAGAATAAAGAGGACTATAGAGAGTAAGTCTTACATCCCTCATATGCTGGCAACCCTTCTTTCATGTAGCACAGACCACGAGTGGATTTTCCTACAGCACACTGCAGATCCCATCCATGGAGAGGTTCTTTTCTCCCTCGCATGCTGTTGTGCCCTTTATTTTGTGTAACAAACAGAATCACATACCATCTCCTGACAGGCTGGGATGTTATCTCTGTCATAACACCCACCAGCACAGCACAGGCTGGCACAGGGCAAGCCAACAGGTTCCCTTAAAGCAGCTGCTCATGCTAACATAATGGGCTGCTCAAGCCCTAAGCACAGGGCCCAATAGAGCAGGCATGGCTTGTCCAGGATCACTAACAATGTGGAATACAATGTCTTCCACAAGGCTCCCAATACAGATGCGAGGAACACTGTTGCAGAACTCAGAGTTAAAGGAGCTCACTTTCTAAATACCCTTCTGAAATTTTTCTTCCTGACAAAGTCCCAACTTCTTTCTGCATCTAATCTAATCTAGACCAAGCAAACCAAACAGTAGTTATTATTATTACAAAATTATATATTGTGCAATTTGGTATTTTAGTGTTTGGGTTTTGCTTTTCAGCTGAAGGCAGGCCTGTCAGGGTCACATTTTTAAAAAAAGGATGACTGTGTAAATCTCAAGAACTGGCCTTTTATGCAAACACTGAACTAATGATTGAAAAAATATTTACTGACATTTTAATTGTACTTTGGAAATACAAATGTTGACACGCAGTTGTCTACAGGGTAGCTTTAGATGCCACATATGCTGTAGGTAACTTGTGTGTATTAGAACACGTTCATATTGAATATATGTGAAAATATCTCTTTGACCTCCATGTCTGTAGTGGAGTATGATAAATTGTTTTAAGAATGTATAGATACAATGTATCACAGCATGATTATTTAGCACACAAATGTATATTTAGTGGATAATATAAATGGTTACTATCTAGGTAAATAGATGTTTAATACTGTAGTGTTTAATATTGAGACCAGTGTTTAAGCTTGAAACATTGAACTGTTGAGCTAAACAATGTCAAAGTAGTTTAGAATAAAAGACATACTGTATATACTCTAGTAAGAAGCCCTGGACATCCACCTGTTTTTTGTTTTATTTTGCTTGGTTTGGGGAAAAATAAGGTGCAATTATGGCATAGAACACTTCTGTGTGTGAGTGCTGTGGTTTTATATATTATTAAGTGTAATTCTGTATGAGAAATTGTTTTTCACTATTTCAGATTTAATTAACAAAGAGGAAATATATGTCCTTCCCACCTCATGATTCCAACAACAATCAGGGTAGTTCTCCTGTAACCGAGCAATCAAAGGAAAGACAGAATATGCAGTTCTGTGAGACTAAATCTTGTGAACATCTAATGATGGAATAGCAGATGTTGCTTATTCATAGAGGTGCCTTTGATGGATCCCCTAATGATAAAAATAAAAGCCAGGGCTGTACATTTTACACCTTTCCCTGGAAAGAATGAGTTAAATGGGCTTTCTATCTTGAACCTAAACACTGGTTCAATTAATTGTACAGTTGCTGAGTGTTATTTTACTGATACAGGTATCATTCAGGTTTCACCTCCTGCCAAGTCTTAACACATTCTTAAAATGCTCAGGCTATTCACATGCTTGAAATTCAATACTGCATACTCAGGTATGCAATGTAGAAACCTAAAACATTATTTATAGTTTTACTGTTACCTAGGAAAAGTCTTCTTCCACAGACAGGGTACAAATCTGTCTTTAAAATTTGTTTTAAATGCTTGAATGTAAATACAAGGATACTGAAAGTAGATTGGGTCAATTTTATTTCATTTTTCCTTAGAAAAATTCCCTTTCAGATCCTGAAGGGCATGCTTAGGAAAGAGGCCAAGATATAGGCTATGAGACATAAATAAGATAATACATAGACTTTTGTGTTCCATATAGTATATCTCATTATTTCTCATAGAGTAGGTAAATATATTACAATTTTACTTGAAAGCTTTCTTTTTATTTCAAGCTATAGAAGCTAGTATTTAAGTTTTGTAGGTACTTGATTCAGTTTCTGTCAACATGCTGGAGAATAAGAGAAGATAAATTTCCATTTATTAAAGACTTTGTCTTTAACCATGAAAGTTATGTATACAAACCTGATACAATGGAATACATTGGAATACATATCCATAAAACACAATATACCTTATTTTCTACCTGAATTCTTTAGTGAGCTTCAGGATGAACATTGCTATAAAAAATGCAAAGTAATATAATTGAAATTATGTATTATCATCACTGTTAATATTTATTGTATTATGATGTTTCTAGGTCAGACAAATAATTCTCTAGAAAAGGCAGTGATACTCTGTTGGTGAGGGGAAACATACTTGTGGTTACAAAACAAATTTTAATGTGTAGCATTTCTAGGGCTATATTTATCTTCTGCTTCTCTGTGCAAAGATTAGGATCATCCATTCCAAGTTTAGAAATGTTTATCTTGGAATTTACCAGATCTACTTCAAATTCACATCTGTCTGTGATGTGTTTAACACAATAGGAACTGGTCTTTTTCACAGACTTCAGAACCTTCAAAGGGCCACACTGATGTTAGTTAATGAAATGTGCTGTAATAGCCTCAAGGCCAGCTGAAATGTAAAAGCTCACATCCATACAGCTAAATGTTTTTCTTCCTCAAAACACTATGGCCAAGCTATCACTTGGAAATGTTTGTGATAATTTCTGAATTTTTCATATGCCTTGCTTGGAAGAGATAGCCTAGGCCAAAACTTTTTTAGACATTTAAAAATACAGACAATTACTGAATCCATTTATGCAAATTTCCTGAGTCCCAGTACGACACAATTAAATTTCTCTGAGTTTTTCAATAAAACACAGAAAAAGTAATGACTGTATTTAAAAAGAATGGGACCTTCATGAAAATTCACAATTGCTGTAGGGCCTCTAGCTTCACAAATTCAATATTTGTATGGAGAGCCAATTCTCATTGCAAGTAGTTTCTGTTCCCTAAAACACTGACAGTAGTGAAATCTGAAAGAGACTTCAGTAACATACATACATCACTAAGATACATTTAATCTAGCAGTATGACCTTCAGCCACTGGCTGGAGATCCCAGCATGCCAGTTGGTTTATGTTTGTTTGTTTGTTGTTAGGGTTTTTTTAAAGTTCAGAATGTTGTTAAGGGCAAAAAGGAAATGCTCTCCCCCCATGTCAGTCTTTGCCCCATCTCTTGTCATCCCATGCCTGTACTTTACAGCCGCCTAGGTCTCCACTTCTCAAGGGCTCTACTGTCATACCAGGCTATCTTACATCATTATGGTGTGGTCGTAAATACATAATTCTAAACAGAATAACTATTTGTTGCTACTATGCTTATAAAATTAAGGTTGCACTTTAGAAAGATAAGCAAAAGAAATTAGCCATAGCCACCTGGTAAAAAAACAAAAACAAAAACAAAAAACAAACAAAAAACCTGCTATAGTTAAACAAGCTAAAACAAAGCTCAGGTTCAGACAGAGCAAGCCTGACAAACCTCAGTTCTGAGGAGCAGCAAATTTGATACAAAGTCTGAGGCCTGTCACTAGCAATGACAGTGCTGTATGACAGGGCTGCAGGTTATAGAATTTTTCTCACAGCCCATAGTTCCGTAGTTTCATTGTTCTTGATACTGAAGTCTTGCAAAATAGAAGTAAATTAGTTGTGCTGTCATTGCCTTCAATATCAGCTCCCAAGTGCAAGAGACACACAGTGGATGATCCTTTTCTAAGACAAAATGTAGTGTACCTGCCTCAGAAAACTGTGTACGTCTGATGAGGATAAAAGTCTGGTTTCATTAAGGATCAAAAGATGGAGGCTCCATTGGTGGGGTTATGCTAAGCAGTATTGCCTTACAAGGCTTAAAAGTTCCAAACTGGTAACAACATCAAAAGGCGGAAACCAATAATACAAGTGTTGATGTTGCAGGGAATTAAGAAAGTTACTTTTCCTGCAGCAGCAGTCACTAGTGAACTGTGTCCTACATCATGTCATGAGGTTGGTGCTGTTTGCCTGCACACTCTTAACTCTGCCTTGTTATGATGGGGTTGTGTTGTCCAAGAAGGTTTATGTATTTTGATTGACTTCATATTATTTGGTGCTTGGTAAGAACTATGAGTTTGTTGTGAGTAGTGTATTATAACCATTTTCATACCTTTCCACAACAAATTTTTATAATGTGCTACAATGTATTTGTAGACTACATGTCGGTCAGTTTACAACTTGTACTGGTTTTAAACTGATGTCATTGTTTCTTCCGAGACATGTGTAAAGCTTAAATTTCAGAAGAAAATGTATATGGAGGAAAGTGTTGCTTTAACTTTATTTTTTATTATTATTAGTGCTACTGCAGTAATGTTGCTGTCTGCAGTGTCTACAGTGTCTACAGTGTCTACAGTGCATAGAGTCTAGACACTATGCACTGTACAATGCTAAATTACAACATGATAGTTTACAGTATAAATAATTTTTTAACTGAAAATGTGCTTACTGCGCAATGAGGAGCAAAATATAATTAGTGTTGTAGCACAAATAGTATCTATCCTTATGCTTCTGTGAAATATTTATTGCAATTTGCCATTGAATCAGGCCTGCAGAATTTGGCCTATGCATATTTTTAAAAAACAGATCTCCTAGGAGTTTTTTATTGGGGGTACAAATTCTGGCAAACAGGCCTACCAAAGAGAATTAGCTCTAGCCTGTGAGATTCCTGTCATCCAATATTTAGACTCACAATATGCAAATATTTTTCTACTGAACAATGAAGACAACAGAAAATACCCAAAAGCTCCAGGCACAAAAGTCAGAGAAGCTGATAAAACACAGCTAATACTCAGAATTGAGCTCTGTATTATATCATCAATTTGAATATGATATATGTTTTTCCTGGTGTACGCCTGAAAAAAATCAGAGATGTAAATACAAACTATAAAACAATGTAATTCTTTAAAACAGATTTTGAGTTTATTTCTCTAGCTTTCATGGAGCAAGCCCAGGAAAACAATACCCTGAATTGTTAATGGATGGCAGAGTTACACTACTGTTGAAAATAGGGCTTAACATGTGAATGCCACCTTTATAGTGAAGCAAAAGATAACATGCACAGTGGCCCAGTGTATTTCCTACTGCAGAAAATAGTGTGCTATGTAGCAGAGAAAGCTGTAGCCAAATGACACAGAAGAAACTGATAGCCATCTTTCATTGCAAGTATTCACTGACTTTTTCATTTATTGGACTCATTTTCAGTATCTTTCTGATTTAAGCTAGTTTGTTGAAGTTTTCCTTGGAAGTTTAATTAAAAAAAAAAAAACAAAAAAACAAACCAGTCTTGTTTTAAACAGAACCACCTGCCAAATGGAGTAGAATTTATGTACCAAATAGGTGAGGTGATAATATATTTCAATATAGTAGTAACTACTTATTTAAAATGTGTTTAATACTGAGAAACTTACAAATGTAATATTGGAAATATTTCTGAACCACATCCAGTGGCTTCTGTCATTGAACCTGAAATACAATTAATAGTAGTGAAAATAAGATTCATAGGATTTTGCTTAATAGACTACATTTGAATTTTAATTAATCATCATGTATATTTATTGTCAAAAAGACCTGTTTTTACATAATCAGGAATACATAGCAGAAGATTGACACTTGCCCATCAAGAAAAATGATGGAAGTTTAGTAGTTTCTAAGCTACCTAGAAGCCTTTCGAGGGTCTAAACCCTAATCAGTTACGATGGATTTAAATTTTGATGTAATCAGAAACAGAAATGTTTCTTCTTGTGCAGTGGAAGGCAGAAGAGTAATGACTAACCCAGAAGAGTAATAGGGATAAGATGGAAAAGTAAGAGTAATGCTTAATATGCGAGCCTTTTTGTTTCTTCCTTGGAGACAGAGAAAATAACTGAACTTACTTTTATTTGATGACTTTGTGATTTGGAGGTTGTCCCACTGAATGCTGTCCAGTTGGCTGCAACTTTGTCTTCAGCAGGTTATGATATGTTTTCTAGGAGACTTCTTTCCTTCTTTGAAGAAGCATCTATCTTAATAGGAATTCTTATGTTATGTGTCAGGACCTGGAGTGCACTTCCCTCCTTCTAGGAGTTTAGCCGTCTGCTTCCAAGGCCAGCTTGCTGAGTAGGAAGAGCTGCTGTGAAGAGCTAGAAGAAGCCTCACCAGATGCCCTCTTCCACCACCTTTGCTTGGGACATGCCTGCAAGCCCCCATGTAAGCTACACTGTGCCTGCATTGGCGCTGCATCTGTACCTGGTTTTATATGTTCCTGATCCGAGGTTCAGTCTTGGCCTTGTCTTCTCACTGTAATCTTACTGGGTGATTGCTGACCCTGGATGTTATTACAGAATCATTCTCCTTGCTCAGGCACTGTGGGATTGCGCCCTTGTTGGTGAGGTCACTGCCCTGCTGGCTGTGCAGTGGTTCTCTGCTCCTGGCTCACCTTCCTTTGCAGACCAGTCCCTTCCTATTACTCTTTGACAGGTAGTTCATGTGGGAGTCAGGAACAAGAGCCTCAGCTTAAAAGCAGCTCCTAAACAAAGGAGAAGGGAGCCCCCATTGAGGTTTCTTCTGGCTCTTCTCAACAGCTTATATCAGCAAGCTGACCCTGAGCACAGCAGGGAAATCTTGTGGAAGGGGAAAGTGCACTTCTGGCCCTGACAATATGTGTCACATCAGCATTGCCTCAGAGCAGATGCTGGAGACAGTAGCAAATAAATACTTTCTTTGCCAAGATTTTTTTAAAGTTTGATTTTTTTTCTTCCACTTTGCCTTACAATTTCAAAAGGCATATCTTTTGTGGTTTATTTTTTATTTATTTTTCTTCATGGAGATTAGTAAAAGGTTTCTTCTGTTCTCCCAGTTAAGATCACCTTGAAGGTATTAAAGTACCGGCTTTGTTTGTTGTTTTTTTTTTTTGCCAAAGTGGGAACAAAAGAAAAACAAGGAAGAAAATCACTGCAACAGCCTTATCAGCTCCTTATTTTCTCCTCCTTCTCCCTCTTCCCCACCCCCAAGGCTCCTCTTCTCCAGGTTGAACAGTCTCACCTCTTTCAGACTCTCATATGACAGATGCTGCAGTACCTTCATAATTTTTATGGTCCTCTGTTGGACATGGTCTAGTATGTCCATGTCTTTCTTTATACTGGGAAGTCCAGAAGTTGACCCAGCACTCCAGGTACTACCTCACCAGTGCTGAGTAGAGGGGAATGGTCACCTCCCTTGACCTGCTGGCAACACTCCTAATGCAGCCCAGGATGCTGTTGGCCTTCTTGCTGCTAGAACACATTGCTGGATCCTGTTCAATTTGTTGTCTTCCAGGACCCCTACGTTATTTTCTTCAAGGCTACTTTCCTGACTATTGCCCTCCAGCATGTACTGGTGCAAGGGCTTATTCTGAATGGTCCCTCTGAATGGCAGCACAACCGTCTGGTGTATGAACAACTTCCCCCAGTTTTGTGTCATCCACAAACGTCATCATCATCCAGGTCATGAATGAAGATGTTAAACTGTATGGTCCCCCATATCAGCCCCTGAGGTACACTGGCTTTCCTAACCTCATCCTTGCAAGCTTTGACAGTGTCTTTATATTCCTCCCAAGTCATGTGTCCCTGCTTCCACCTCTTGTACGCTTTATTTTTATGTTTGAGTTTTGTCAAGAGTCCCTTATTTATCCATGTACACATCTTACTGCCTTTGCATGGTTTCCTGCTCATTGGGATGGATCAATTCTTGAGCTTGGAGGAGATCTTTGAAAATCAACCAGCTCCTCTGGACCCCTCTTCTATCCAGGGTTGTATCCCATGGAATTCTTCCAAGCAGAGGTGTGAACAGGCCAAAATCTGCTCTTCTGGAGTCTAGGGTTCTGAGTCTGCTTTTTGCCTTGCTCCCTTTTTGTCTACCTGTAGAACTGTAGCCACCTGCATCAACTAGATTTTCTCCAGAGCATTGTCACAGCCATAACAGCAGCCATTTCAGGTGTTGTGGAGGTAACTCTGCACCCCTGTGAGGGAGAGAGGTCTGTGATTTGCACTTTATTGTATATATCCTCTGAGATGAAGGTCAAGCCCACATTCAGAGTGTCTCCAGTGGGTTGGCCTGGGATCAAGGCTCTGGCTAGTAATATGAAGGGAAGGGGAAGAGAGCAGCAGAGGTTCAAGGGAGGAAACAAAATGTGCAAGTCCTCTCGAGTGCCATACAGCAATACAGGAGTAAATTATGTAAAATTAAGATTCAGTGTAATGAAATATTCTTTAAACTAAAACAATAATTGAATCAAGGTTACCTATGAATAAAATGTTGCCTACTATTCATAGAATCACTGTGCTGTCCATTACTTTTCTATTTTATAATTCAGGTATGTAGTATGTTAAATGAGTAATTGAGAATTGTCTGCTGCAATTTTTGAACTGTGACATCTAATGAGAAATTGTTCACAAATAATCTTGGATTCTGATTCTCTAGTTCCATTTGGGCAGCACTTCCACTGAAACCAATGAAAGTTTTGCCAGGCTAGATAACAAGATTGGGCATACGTGTACTGTGTTTCCAATTTGCCTCATTGCTTGAGAACATTGTGTTTTCACCATGTTAGTGCACGCACCAAAACCATCCCCCTGTAGCAGAGCAAAATATGTAGTTAAAGCAGAGTAAGAAAGTTCACGTATCCATGGGTCTCCATTGTTTCCCAGGAGTCACAATACACTGCATATTATACTGTGCCGGGAGAACTTGGGGTGAAGTTTGTTTTGTTTTTTTCCTTTAAAATAATTCAGAGAGCAAAATTATTTCGAAGTCTTCCCTAGCAACTACCTGAAAAACAGGTTCGTTCACCTCTTGTCTCCCTTAGATAGGTCTGTAGTCATCGTTGAGCTGTTGGTTCCTAGCACAGTAATTGTGGAGGCAAAACCATTCAACAGGCAGCTCTAACTGAAATCAAACCTCAAGACTGCAGAACTAGAGAAATAAATATGGAATAGATGAGAGAGCAGTGAACGCAGCCAGTGTGAGAGTAAAGAGAAAGTGGCTTTTATCAGTGTATGTTTTCATTAAAGCAGAAGCAGTACAGCCCTCCTACTCCATAATTTTCTCTGTCTTTCAAGGTTGTATGAGATGTGTTGGTGTGTTAACAAGTAACTCCACCTAAAGCCAACTTCTTTGACCATGGGCCGGCCTTAAAATCAGTGAGGCTCTGTTGATTATTTTTTCGTGTCTTAGATCAGTTTTTCCTAGGTGACTTTCAGTCACAATACAAGCAGCCTTCCCAAAGAGTCATTGGAAGCTATTTGTGAGTGAGAAATAGGAATGATGTTCCTTTTCCTGATTTGGAAAATCTTGTGTTGTAATCTAGCTACGCATAAGTAATGGATGGTCAAAAATAATTTTGTTTTCTTGCAAAGGGTTTGCAGATAAAAGAATAAAAATATTGTCAGGCTGAAATATACTTGACTTAAATGTTGCGCAGATAAAATCTTGGCCTGCTGATTGTGTCTTGTGTTTACTCTCTGTGTCTCTTCTGATGGAGGTGGTACTGCTTAGAAAGGGGTATTTGACAGTCCTGAAATGCAGTTTATCTTAGGGGGAGGCAGTTGATCCCCATGTAAGAGGCAGTATAGTCCTTTTGAATTCATTGAAGAGGATACAGTGAAAAACCTGAATGTACTGTTTTGCCTGGAGGTTGGAGACAAAAAGTCAGTTAGTGTCTTAACACTAAAAAGGGCTTATCAAGCTTCAGGGGAAAAAAGAGTGCTTGGGATTCTATTGCATCTACTTCTGCTAGATTCTGAGTTTTCAGGACCATATAAAAAAGGGCTATTAAGCCCCTCTAACTGATACCCTGGTCCATTAGGGAGGGAAAGGGCCTGTCTTTGATAGACACTCAATCTCACAGGATAGCCTCTTTTCTTTATTACCAATGGTTACTTACTGATTCCCCTTTTTCGTCTCTCACTGTAAAAAACAAACAACAAATTTCTTGCCCTTCTCCCAGCCCTCTACTTAGATTTCAAGATGATACCCAAAAGCAGGGTTAAATGTCTCCTGCGTGGCCTTCATGAAAGCACCTTTTTGTTTCAAAAGGGACATCTTTCTTGACAGTCTTACAATACAATATGAAGTCTTGCTAAAATAAAGTAAGACACTTCAAAAATAATTAAGTTTTGATTTTAGCTAAAGCAGTGATAATTTGCAGTAGCTAGTTCAGCTTTAATGCAGATATGGTTGTGAAATGCGACAATTGGAGGTACATCTGCACTGTGAAAGAATTTTCAGCTACACTGTACCTGATTGCTACACTGTACACGTGCTATCAGTCTCCATGGCACATAAACCAATTCCTTCAGACATGAAGTCTGGGTGCAGTCCTGGGAGGGATTCCCTCCTGAACTGCTCTGGATACACTAGCTTGGCTCTTCATACACTATATACTTCTCTAACTCTGTCCTGGAGTTCCTTGGAGTATTTCTCTCAAACATCCCCCTATGTTGTATCAGGTCATACAATACAAAACCTCAACATCTTGTCATGAAAAATACTAGCCTGATGGGCTGCAGCAGAGCCCTCCCTTACTTTTGGCAGTTTAGACTAGGGGATAAAAAAGGATGATGAAGACGATGTCTTAGAGACAGTGATCTCAATGTAATACTGTGGACATGAAGCCAGTGTGCTATAGAAGGAGCTAGCTGTAAGCCATGTGGATACAAGCCATTCTGTACCAGTTGGCTAGGAGGAACTATTCCCTTAGGTGAAATACTTAGCGAACTTCTCTACATTCTTTTCTACAATGACATGAGGATGTACTTATGTGCTTATGTACTCTTGGGTGGGCTCAGTGAAATTAGCATTTGTTTACATAGTAAATAAAGTTGGACATTTGTGTAAGTCATGCAGAATCACGACTTTCATGTGCACAGTATGTACATAACTGAAATAATATTTTTCCAGAAATATATGTAACTATATGTAACTACTGTAATTAATTCCCAATGTAGTGCCAAAAGCACTGTGTAAAATAAAAATACTAACCTTCAGTAACATGTTGTGCCTTTAAGTCAACCTATTATTTGGCATTAAAAATAATTTAATTCATACCTGAATGCATTTCTTTATTCAGAGCAGTCCATTTCATTCAGCGTGATGCTGTTAATATCCACACATCTGCAGATGTTAGTGGCTTTTGACCATTGAACTGAAATGTCTAGAGCAGCACCAGAATGTATTTTACAGAAACTTGCAGTGCTGAAAATTATGTAGGATGAATGAAGAAATATGACGAAGTCATATGAATAGCTAAGCCTTTAACTTGAATTAATAAAGCTACTTGGCTTTGTTGCTCTTCTGTGTCCAGGCGCTGTCTTCTTCCATACCTTCTTACTCACAGTAGTGACTTACATGTCTGTTAATTCTAAAGCATGTCCAAAATTAATAGTAGGACTAGCAGAGTTACACAGGTATTTGATTACTAGAAAGGCAGGTTTTAGCTACATAGCAGTGTGTACCTACAGCTTGATGGTATGTGTTATACCATAGAAAATGTGACAGGTTTCCTAAGCTGTATCAGGTTACAGTATATTATCTTCAGTGCTAAACAAAGGTTCATTAAAGTAAGACCAAAAGATATAGCATCTTCTTCACATCTCCTGCTGAGTGTCTTACAGAGACTAGAGTCAGTAATTTGTTTGTCCAGATGCTTACACCAGCACCTCTTCTTGTTAAAGCAGTCATTGGCTTGCACATTGGCTTCTGTGAAATTAAGTGATATTTGCGTAAGAGCTGCACAGAACTGCAGACTTATTTTTTTGTGTGAGAAATAGAGTTTTTTTCAGAAGAAAATATTTCTGAAACTGAATGATTCACTGGTGTAGAAGTAAAACTTTAGTCCCTTTTATATGACATATGCATATATACACGAATAAGTATTTTACATAGTAATGTGATATAAATGAAAACAACTATTACAGTAGAACCAATTAACATATACTGCAGCACAACTAATGATGGCAAAGGTTGAGCCTTACTCATCAGTAACCATTTGGGTGTGATAATAATTTCTCATATTTACCAAATAATCTTCTCTGCATTGCAACAGGTCTTCTTATTGTAAAATAAGATAGATCTGTGCTAATTTTACAGAAACTATTAATAAATATTGACCTTTACAATACCGATACGTGTTATGTTTGGATAGGGTGTCCAAGCAGCAGTGTTATCATCATTGTATGCATGGACCCTTAAGACTGAACAGACAAAACAAACTGGTAGATTTTTATCAGAGATCAGTTCCTTCATTGAAATTAAAATGTTTTGTGACATCATACTGATTTTGACAAGCTTTTCAAGAAAAAAAAATATTACAGAAACCTGATGCCAGGTTTCCATCTTTCTGTTCAATCTTTTTGCCATTTTGCCTGCATAGACAATCCTAGTTTTGAGGCTTCAAGACTCTGTCACAGGAGAAAATCCCTTTGGAGGCTCCAGGACTTCTGATTCTCCATCTTTTAGGCTCTTTCCACAGACATAATGATTGTAGATGGAAGTTTATTTCTATATTTCTGAAACGCATGTTTTCAAATATTTCTTCTGTAAACTTTTAAACTGGAAAGTGGAACACCTGTGTTTTCTGTTGGAAAACAAAGGTGTTGCAAAGAGGAAATGAAATTCTGACATTCATCAGTCTTTATTGAGCAGTCATCAATTTGAGTGCAGGTAGGAAGCAAGATGGAGTGGATTAGAGAGTCAATCATGGAGGATCAATGGATATTTTACTTAGTTATCTTTGATAACTTTTATCACAGAATCTCAGAATGTTTGAGGTTGGAAGGGACCTCTGGAAGTCATCTGGTCCAACCTTCCCACTCAGACCTAGAGGAGACTGCCCAGGACTGTGTCTGTCTAGAATTTTGAATATTAGGTTTTGAATATTTCTAAGGATGGAGACTCCACAGCCTCCCTGGGAAATCTGTGCCAGTACTCAGTCACCCTCACAGTAAAAAAGTGTTTCCTGGTGTTCAGAGGGAATATCCTGTGTTTTAGACTGTGCCCATTGCCTCTGATCCTGTCACTGGGCACCTCAGAATAGAGCCTGGTTCAGTCTTCCTTATTGCCTCCCTTCAAGTATTTATACACATTAGTAAGATCCCTCCTGAACCTTTTCTTCTCCAGGCTGAACAGTCCCAGCTGTCTCAGCCTTTCCTCATAGGAGAGATGCTCCAGTCCCTACATCACCTTAGTGTCCCTTTGCTGGACTCTCTCCACTGTGTCTATGTCCCTCCTGTACCAAAGAGGAGTGCTGTGTCCAGAACTGGACACAGCACTCCAGGTGTGGCTTCAGCAGTGCTGAGTAGAGAGGAAGGATCATCTTCCTTGACCTGCTGGCAATACTTTTCCTAATAAGCCCAGGTTACCATTAGCCCTCTTTGTGGCAAGGGCACATTGCTGGCTCATGTTCAACTTGGGTGTCGACCAGGATCCCCAGGCCATTTCAGCATAACCACCAAGGCGAAGGGCTCCGGAGCAGAGGATCGCATTGGGGGACCCTTCCTAAGGTGGCAAAACTATGGCAAAACCATGAGGGCAGAAGCGCAGGGAGAAAGAGGGTGCCCCAGGCCCCCCGTGAGCGGGAAAGAGTGAGCTCCTGATGAGCAGCAGCTCTGACTCGGCATGGGCAGGGACACGAGTGATGGCGGCCAAACCCCTTCACATACAAGAGCCACCCCCAGGGAGCGCGAGTGACCAGGGCATGATGTGGCAGTTTGCGCGGGCAGGGTGCAGTCCCCCTCCTGGCTCCAAAGGGTAAGTCAACTAGTGGTCGTGGCCCTCCCAGGAGAGGACCTAGCTATGGTTTCCACTCGCCCGAAAGCCATCGCCAGAAGGAATGTGGCGACCCAGACAGAGCTCCCACGCATACATACAGCTGTCCAGGTCTCTGGCTGCAGGGAGTGCCTGAGCCTGTCACTCATACCGGAGGGCAGCAGAGACAACAACTGTTTTCAGTGTAACTAGGTGAATGACCTGGTGGCCTGGTGGCAGACCTGAAAGAGGAAGTGGAAAGGTTAAGGAGTATCAGGGAGTGTGAGAGGGAGATAGATTGGTGGAGCCACACCCTACCATCGCTGAGGCCAAGGCAGCAGATGGAGGCTCCACAAGAAGCAGAGGATCCCCTACCCTTTTGCCACCAAGCAGAAGGAGGGGACCTAGGAGATGGGGGAGAATGGAAACAGGTCCCTGCTCAGGGTGGCACTCAGACCCCCAAGCTCCCTTGCCTTCCCAGTTGCCCTTACACAACAGATATGGGGCTCTGGAACTTGAGGGCCAGGCAAATGAGGATGAGGATGTAGGTGAAGGTCCATCCAGGGGGCTGCCTAGGGTAAACCAGCCAGCCCCACATATTACGACTGCCTCTGTTAAGAAAAAAAGGAGGGTAAATGTCATAGGTGATTCCCTTCTGAGGGGAACAGAAGGCCCAATACGCTGACCAGACCCATCCCACAGGGAAGTCTGCTGCCTCCCTGGGGCCCGGGTTAGGGACGTTACTAGGAAACTCCCTGGTCTGGTACAGTCCTCTGATTATTACCTGCGATTGGTTATGCAGGTTGGCTATGATGAAGTTGCAGAGAGAAGTCCAAAAGCAATCAAAAGGGACTTGAGAGCACTGGGGCGATTGGTTGAGGGATCAGGAGCACAGGTAGTGTTCTCCTCACTCCCATCAGTGGCAGAGAAGAATACTGAAAGGAACAGGGAAACTCACCTACTCAAGATGTGGCTCAGAGGCTGCTGCCATAGATGGAATTTTGTTTTTTTTTAATCATGAGGATGTTTACATGGCACTGGGCCTGCTGGCAATGGATACAGTTCAGCTGTCTCAAGAGGGTAAAAGGATTCTCTCCATGAGTTGGCAGGGCTCATCGAGAGGGCTTTAAACTAGGTTCGAAGGGGGAAGGGGATGTCACCAGGCTCACTAGAGAGGAGCCCAAGGGTGGCATGCCAATGTTGGGAGTGAAACTGATAGCCCAGCTCAAATGCATCTACACCAATGCATGCAGCATGGGCAACAAACAGGAGGAGCTGGAAGCCATTGTGCAGCAGAATATCTATGACTTAGTTGCCATCACAGAAATGTGGTGGGATGACTCTCATGATGGGAGTGCTGCAATGGATGGCTATAAGCTCTTCAGAAGCAATAGGCAAGGCAGGAGAGGTGGTGGGGTAGCTCTGTATGTCAAGGAGTGTTTAAATTGTGTAGAACACGGCAATTATGATGATGAGGTGGAGTGCTTATGGGTAAGGATGAGGGGGAAAGCCAACAAGGCAGATATCCTGCTGGTCTCTTATATACCACCCAGCCAGGATGAAGAGGCAGATGAAGCATTCTACAAACAGCTGGCAGGAGTCTCACAATCGCTAGCTTTTGTTCTTGTCGGGGACTTCAACTTACTGGACATCTGCTGGAAATACAACACAGCAGAAAGGAAAGAGTCTAGGAGGTTCCTGGACTGTGTGGAAGAGAACTTCCTGACACAGCTGGTAAGTGAGCCTACCAGGGGAGGTGCCTCATTTGACCTGCTGTTTACAGACAGAGAAGGACTGATGGGACATGTGGTGGTTGGAGGCCATCTTGGGCTTAGCAACCATGATATGATAGAGTTCTCGATTCATGGCGAAGTAAGGAGGGGGATGAGCAAAACCACTACCATGGACTTCCGGAGGGCAGACTTTGGCCTGTTCAGGACACTGGTTGAGGGACCCCCTTGGGAGACAGTCCTGAAGGGTAAAGGGGTCCAGGAAGGCTGGGCATTCTTTAAGAAGGAAGTCTTAAAGGCGCAGGAGCAGGCCGTCCCCATGTGCCGTAAGACGAACCAGTGGGGAAGATGACCGGCCTGGCTGAACAGGGAGCTTTTGCTGGAACTCAGGAAAAAAAGGAGAGTTTACCACTTTTGGAAGAAGGGGCAGGCAACTCAAGAAGAGTACAGGCATCTCATCAAGTCATGAAGAAAGAAGATTAGAAAGGCAAAAGCCCAGCTAGAACTCAATCTGGCCACTGTTGTAAGAGATAATAAAAAATGTTTTTACAAATACATTAACCACAGAAAGAGAGCCAAGGAGAATCTCCCTCCTTTATTGGATGTAGTGGGGAACATTGCCAGCAAGGATGAGGAAAAGGCTGAGGTACTTAATGCCTTCTTTGCCTTAGTCTTTAGTAGTCAGACCAGTTATCCCCAGGGCATTCAGCCCCCTGAGCTGGAAGACAGGGACGGAGAGCAGAATAAACCCCCCATAAACCAGAAGGAAGAAGTTAACGACCTGCTACGCCACCTGGACACTCACAAGTCTATGGGGCTGGATGGGATCCACCCGAGAGTACTGAGGGAGCTGTCAGAGGAGCTTGCCAAGCCACTATCCATCATTTATCAGCAGTCCTGGTTAACAGGGGAGGTCCCAGATGATTGGAGGCTTGCCAATGTGACGTCCATCTACAAGAAGGGCCAGAAGGAGGATCCGGGGAACTACAGGCCTGTCAGCCTGACCTTGGTACCAGGGAAAATTATGGAGTGGTTCATCTTGAGTGCTCTCAACAGGCATGTGCAGGCCAACCAAGGGATCAGGCCCAGCCAGCATGAGTTCATGAAAGGCAGGTCCTGCTTGACCAACCTGATCACCTTCTATGACCAGGTGACCCGCCTAGTGGATGAGGGAAAGGCTGCGGATGTTGTCTATCTAGACTTCAGTAAAGCCTTTGACAGTGTGTCCCACAGCATTCTCCTAGAGAAGCTGGTGGCTCATGGCTTACACAGGTGTACTCTTCGCTGTGTAAAAAACTGTCTGGATGGTTGGGCCAAGAGAGTTGTGGTGAATTGAGTTAAATCCAGTTGGCAACTGGTCACAAGTGGTGTTCCCCAGCGCTCAGTTTTGGGACCAATCTTGTTTAATATCTTCATCAATGATCTGGACAAAGGGATTGAGTGTGCCCTTAGTAAGATTCCAGATGACACCAAACTGGGCAGGAGTGTCAATCTGCTTGAGGGTAGGAAGGCTCTACAGAGGGATCTGGACAGGATGGATTGATGGGCCGAGGTCAATTGTATGAGGTTTTACAAGGCCAAGTGTCAGGTCCTGCACTTGAGTCACAACAACTCCATGCAACGCTGCAGGCTTGGGGAAGAGTGGCTGGAAAGCTGCCCGGCGGAAAAGGACCTGGGGGTGCTGGTTGATAGCTGCCTGAATATGAGCCAGTAGTGTGCCCAGGTGGCCAAGAAGGCCAATGGCATTCTGGCTTGTATCAAAAATAGTGTGGCCAGCAGGACTAGGGAAGTGATCGTGCCCCTGTACTCAGCACTGGTGAGGCCGCACCCCGAATACTGTGTTCAGTTTTGGGTCCCTCACTCCAAGAGAGACATTGAGGTGCTGGAGCGTGTCCAGAGAAGGACAACGAGGTATTTAAAAGACTATAGATATGATGCTTAGGGATATGGTTTAGTGGTGGACTTGGCAGTGCTAGGTTAATAGTTGGACTCGATGTTCTTAGAGGTCTTTTCCAACCTCTATGATTCTATCTGCCAAGCTGCTTTCCAGCTGGGCAGCCGCCAGCATATACTGGTGCATGGGGTTGTTCCTCCCCGGGTGCAGGACTTTTTGAACTTCCCTTTGTTGAACTTCAGGAGGTTCCTGTCAGCCCATTTCTCCTGCCTGTTCAGCCCTCTCTGGATGGCAGCATGACATCTGATGTGTCAGCCACTCCTCCCAGTTTGGCATCATTTGCAAACTTGCTGAGGATACACTGTGCCCCATCATCTGGTTCATTAATGAACATGTTAAACAGGACTGGACCCAGTACTGACCCCTGGGGTACATTGCTAGTTACTGGCCTACAGACTTTGCACAGCTGATCACCACCCTCTCGGACTAGCTGTTCAGCCAGTTTTCAATCCACCTCACTGTCTGCTCATCTAGCCCATACTTCAACAGCTTGTCTATGAGTATCTTATGGAGGACATTGTCAAAGGCCTTACTGAAGTCCAGGCAGACAATATCCACTGCTCTCCTCTCACCTACCAGGTCAGTCATTTCATCATAGAAGTTTATCAAGTTGGTCAAGCATGACTTCCCCTTGGTGAAGCCTTCCGTACTACTACTGATGATTTTCTCATCCTTAATGTGCTTGGAAATGGTTTCCAGGGTTAGTTGCTCCATCACCTTCCCAGGGACCAAGGTGAGGCTGACTGGCCTGTAGTTCCCTGGGTCCTCCTTTTTGATCTTCTTGAAAATGGAGGTGACGTGCTTTCCTCCAGTCTTCGGGCACTTCTCCCAGTCACCGTGATAGAGCAAAGATGATTCACAGTAGTCTTTCAGTGACATCAGCAAGCTCCCTCAGCACTTGTGAGTGCATCCCATCAGAGCCTGTGAAATTTTGTGTGTCCGGTTTGCCTAATTATTCCCTGACCTGATCCTCTTCCACCAAGGGTACATCTTCCTTGTACCAAACTTTCCCCCTGGTTTCCTGGGCCTGAGATTCCTGAAGACCGGAGTCAGGACACTGTTAGGTATTTACTGATATGTTTGCTAGGTCTGTAGGTGCACACAGGATTATTTTACTATGTAAAGCCAAAGGTTCTGACATCTTCTACAATGAGAATCTCCAAAAAGTGAAACAAAATAGGTGAGGATAAATAGCTGTCACAAATCAATTTACTTCCTTCCACAGACAAACCTCACTTCTCATTCTATTCTGAAGTTAATTTACTGTGAAGTATACCTATTACTTGGGCTTGGGGGGGGGGAAATGTATAATTTTTACCTTTTTTATATTTAAACAATTCTGGCATTTGTTTTTATATGAATATACTTTAGGTAAAGGAATTCTACCTGCAGTTTCTTACAGTATAAGTATTGGATGTAAAGTGTGTGGTTTTTATCTTCCAGATTTCCTTCCAGAAGCTAGAGAAGCATTGAAATAAAATGGGGAGTTGTTGATCTCTTTATGAAAATACCTATTTCCTTGAGACCCTGTGCAGGACAGGGATGAATTATTCGAATATCATATTATATTATATTATATTATATTATATTATATTATATTATATTATATTATATTATGTTATGTTACGTTATGTTACGTTATATTATATTATATATATGACCGCTTCACTTGGGTATCTCTCTTGAAAGAGAACTGCATCTTTCAAGATAATTTCTCAAAGTATTTCCACTATTTAAAGTTATTGAAGAAAGCTCAGCAGAGAAAAGACTCTGTTGCTGTTTACCATGTGTGCAAAGGTAGCAGAAACATTTGTTGTACTAATCCAATTAATTATTTGTTGTACTAATACAATTCATGGTATTATCTCTTTATAGATTTGGACAAAAATAGCAGCTCAGTACCATTGCAAATCTTGTACTGGCTTTCATGCTCCAATGTTCGTACAGTCATTTTTATGCTGGTGTCATTAGATCAGCTTTTTCTCAGCTCAGTTTAGGCTAGTCAAATCTTCTTGTCCTTGTTGTCCTTTATTGCAAGAGTTATTTTCCCCTTTGGGTTATTTACTGTAGACACATGTCATATTGCTAATGACATAAAGCACACACAGAGCAACATTTAAGGTTTTTGTTTTTTTTTTTTAATATTACGTCCTTTAACAGTCCCCTACCCTACCTTAATGTTATAATTACTATAGAGTATCTTGTATGAAATAAGCAGGAGGCTTTTTCCCAGTTTCTCTTCATGCATTGCCACTGCAGTTTGAATTTTGCAAACACCTTAAACACTAAAATAGTGTAGTGTACCCCAGTAAAATACTCAGTTTACTTTTTAAGATGAAATAGCATGTGCTTTGCTACCTTTCCTGTAGTAATTTAGACATCTCCAGGTCCCCATCTTCCCACTGTCTTGTTCCAAGCTCTCTATTCCCTATATTTTTTTCTGGCTTTACCATAGCAATACACTGGTGAGAAGAATTTACATTTACACTATAGGTACATTTTTGTTTACTTGTCATAATCTGATAGAAAAAGTGAAATGTTTGTAAAAGAATTTTATTCTGAGAGTAACTTATTTGAAATAGGCACATTCTAAAATAAGATTTTGAATGTTAAATTGCACCTTTTAGTAGTGGTACTTAATCTGGATAAATGTATGGCTCCTTAAAAGAACTTTTTAGAGGCACAAACTTTTTATTCAGATCATCAGATTATGAAAAAGACTTCATCTGAAAGGATTCATATTCTCCACTCTACAGTTTAAGAAAATCCTATTTCTGAAATCAAAGGACGTCACAGAAATATTAAGTGTCTAAACATATTAGCAGAGAAGACAAAAAATGTTATTTCTTAATCTCTTACAAAAAGCAGAACTTTATCTTTTGAACTCTGTCTTTTAAGGGTTATTGAAAATATTGAAACATGTTAGAAATAAAGGTAAGAAAGATATTGTTTTTCTATAACATCACCTTCAGACATTAGGAAGATAACAGTTCTTTACTGGGGTAAGAGGCTGAGAGAGAAAGAGGGAGAGAGATCAGTTAATTCCAGAATAATGAAAGAACTCTCTACGTGCAATTTATAGAATGAAGGGGAAAAATTAATCAGAAAGAAAGTGAAGATTTATTTGTGCTATTAAGATGATAAGAATCATGTATACTATTACAATAATGGCAGTTTACCATCATTTCATTATGGTTAGAAAGATAGGTGCTGCTTCAAATGTGATATGAAAGAACCACATGATGTTCAGATTGGGAAGCATAGGAATGATAACATACTTGCAAGAATATCGGAACTATTTCTGTGGTTGTGTATCTCAGACATTACTTACTCAATATTTCCCACATTCTCAGGAAAAAATTTCTGTCTATAGAGAGTTCATCTTAAAATTGCAGCCTTAGAATTGAGCCCTGTTAAATGTTTGCCCAGTGCTTTACGCATAAGGCAATAACATTATGCTAGTTTTTCCAAGAAGAAAACTGAAGCAGATATGAGACAGTAACAAACTCACACTGCAGCATTTTGTTCTTATACAAAAAAGGTGAATGTGTTTTAATGTGTTTCAGTGGCAAATGTCCCAAAAGTGTTGAGAGGGATCCATGAGGAAAAAAAAAGGATCTTTATTTTCTAAAGAATATGTGACATGTATAGAACACTGTCAATATTGACAAGTACTCCTGAAAAAGTATGTGTCTCTGTGAGTGGTATGAGGAAAGAAGAAAAGATGAAAAAGCACAGCAGGGAAAGATACTCTGAAAACTGAGAATACTTTTGCAAACCAAACAGTTCTACATTTTGAACTGTGTCGTTAAGATAGTAAGACTTACTATGTTTTTTAAAGTTCCTTTAAAGAGGCACCATTGGATGAGCATTGTTCACATATTTTTCTCAGGTAATTTTTGCTCTATCTACTACAGGCAGAGGGTATAGCAGAGAGTCTGTAATGAAAAGACCTTGAGGGTATAAAAAGTTCTCTCTTAAAATAACAGACAGAGAAGGTAGAGTGCTGCTGGCATTCCTTGCTGGAGTTAAATTGTTAAAGGACTAGGCACTGTAGAACTTGTACATATCCTCAAAGGTAACAGTAGCTTCAGGATCCAGAATTTGAGAATTAGATATGTTTCTTAATAAAAAGAGCATGAGTGTTTTTGTTGTTGTTGTTTAAGAAAAAAATTGAGCATGTGGAGATTTTCCTAAGGGCTTCTCTGAGAGAATGAAGAACACTACAGCAATGCTGGGGTACTCCAGCCTGAAAAGGAAGAGGTACTTGATCTTTGGAAAGAGCATTCTCCTGTGTCAAGGAGAATGAAGAAATTCCCCTTCACTCTTCCAAGACAAAAAAAAAAAAAAAAAAGAGAGAGAGAGAGAGAGAAGGACAGATTCTCAGAACAAAGTAGTTAGTGTTTATAAGAATGACTGTATAAACATGTTTAAGATTTTGATGTTATACACTCATTCTGTACTTCTAGTGATTCTGGACTAAATTCAACTCCTCCCTCAGAAACATATAGTCATAGCTGCCTGAAAAATGTGAGATACATGGGTCTAGAATGCTAAGTCAGCTAATAGGGTATTTTTTTTAAATTTCTCTTTTCTGGAACATTTTCTGGGCTATTATACCTTCATTTCCTGGATTAACACATCTTCATTAAAATGAGGTTTCCTGGTCCAGCTTTTCTTGGCCACCACATTAAATATTAACCATCAGAAACAGCACAGTTACACTTTCATGTCCTACCTCCTAGGCATCCTCTCTCTCTGATACATGGGACCTCTTCAGGTTACTGAACTGTGGAAATCATGGACTCCACAATTCTATCAGTCATTACCTCAAGGTACACAAGAACACAATGATCTTGACAGAGCACACACACTCATTTCCCAAACCACCATTTCCTTAACAAAAGTATAGTAGGTTTCTCCGTTCTGAAAGTTATTTTTGTTAAATCTGCTGAGTTTTATCTGTCTACAGCCATATTTTTCTTCCTTCATTGTTAATTCCACATGTGAAAAAAAAAAGAAAAAAGGACTCGTATACCACAGAGTGTCATTTTCTTTTCCTTTCTCCTGGTAAAGATTTCATTAACATTGTGATTCTCTCTGTTGAATATTTAAAGATTTGTACTTTTCTGGTATGAGCTTTTGAACTTTTTCTTTTGCTCCTGGTTCTTTAACCTAAAGCCATCAGCAAAGAAATTGGGGAAGCCCATCTTAGGAAGAGAAATCCATCTTATTCCTCTGTTCTTACCAGGTAAAATCTATTTGTGTTCATAATGTTTTACGATTGATATATTTAATGGTGGAGGTTCTGCCTTCACTCTCAGTAATCTCAACTCAGGAATGCGATGAAAAATAAAGGAAAAAATAGTCTTAGATATACAGATGGAAAGAGAAGAGCAAAGAGGAATTTGGGAGTAACACAGTCACATTTGCCTACTTGCCATACATTGAACATCTCAACTGATACTTAACTTTCATCATGTACTTTTCAGTAAGCAAAAAATACATTGGCTATAGAAATGGATTTGGTACAGAGCGTGCAGCAAAGCCCATTCAATAAAAATCTGACGAACGTATTTGATTAACACACTGCAACATGTTCTGGGAATAATATTAAATGTAGGCTTGTGTGAACTATTCAGAATAAATTGCTTTAATGTGTCAGTGAAATTTATCCTGTCTCTCTCAATTGAAGTAAAGGTTGAACATTTTTACTTTTAAATTCATTTTTTGTGACTGTGCACACAGGAAACATCCTTCACTTAATACTCTCCCACAGAACTTGCTACTTACTTCAGGAGCTTAGCAAAGTAGAGGAATGTCCAAAGCAAACTATCAGCAGTTGTGTTTCTTTGGAAACATGTTTTTTAGTCATGTGTACGTATACCCCATTTTCAGTAAAATAAAGGGATTTTCAAAGCCTTTTGAATATATTACATAGTTTTTAGGTATAGTGTATCCTTTTCTTGGTTCACTTAACTTGGATCAGACATCTCACAGCATGTCTTGTTCTTTGGTGCGACAGTACTGGCACCAGAACTGATTCATAAATATGTTGATGTTCTTTGATAGAACAGTGGAGCTGAACAGTAACCTATTTTCCCAAACAGATACTGAAACAGTTTCTCACATTTGTTTCTCAAGTGTTGCAGAAAAGGAGTATGGAATAGAAACTGTAGTCAAGACAAGTTTTAAGCATTCATAATACATATGTCCTCAGAAAGGAGAAAGGCAAAGGTTCAGCAGTATAAAGCTGCACTGCAGACACAGAGAGGCATGGAGTGCAGCAATAGCAGAGCCTGAAAAAATAAATATATGAAAAGCCTAAACTGTTGAGTGCTCCAGAGATGGCAGCAAGTTTCATGTGGCAGATACAACCTTTGCCCTGGAGCTGCTCAAAAGAGGAATGTCTAGCAGCATCACATGCCTTTGCAAGCTGTTTGGAAGGCAGGAGTTGGAAGTACAAGTAGCTACTTAGCTAAATTCTCACCTGACTCCAATGGATGGCTGTAAAATTCTTAATTAGTACATCTTGCTGAGACAAAATGTGACCAGAAGCCATTCAGAGGGCTAAAAACTATTTCCTCAAACTAATAACATTGATTACAAGTGTTATTTTCATATTTGTGTACTAAGACATTAGCACTATTTAGTATTTTTCCTGTTTGCTTTTGTCTGGACTCCCAAGCACTGGAATGAAAGAGTGGCTGTGGAATCATTGTGTCCTGAAAAAAACATTGAATGGTTGTGTGTACCCTCTTGACCTGTTGTGTGATACAAATTTCTGACAGAACTGTGGAAAGACGTATGCTTTCAAGGTGATATCATTTTAAAAGTCACTCTTTTTTTTTTTTTTTTCTCAAATCATTATTAATTCCTTTTTTATGTTACCCCATGGTATTCATGCAGACTTAATTTGTTACTTATCAGGTTGTTCTAGAAGACCAGAATATGAAAGTAGAGAATTAAAATTTGTATGTATCAGTAGTACTTCACTATTATATTTTTTTACTAAAATTGTATCAATCTAATTTATAAAGTTGATCAGTACTTACCTTTCTAGCTGTCTGGATTTTAAATTAATACACTACACAAATCAGACCAATTTATTAAACATAGGAAAAATTAAAAACACGGCAGTATACATTTTAAATCAAACATCTTTAAGCCAGCAGTCAATTTGTACATCAGTACATTCTAAAAAGACTAATTTACACATACTAATATATTTTAAAGTTTTTTTTAAACTGTGAAACATTTTTAAAATTAAGCATAATTCTTCATTTAAATCAGAAAAAGTTGCAGGTGTTTGGCATCTGTATAGTATGAGTATAATCTTTCAGACCATTTAATCATGAGTCTTTCAGGAATAAGTACAAAGGCATTAGTTGCATGGGTAGAAATCCTGAATATCCTTTCCACCTTCTTGAGGAACGGAGCTCAAATATTGCTGATAATCTACTTGTCAAATATGATATGACTGCAAAAGACATGCCTTTGAGAGGAAAAAGGGGAGAAAAAAGTAGTAATTTATGTTTATTGTGAGGAACTGATGAGGGGGTTCTTACAAAATATAGATCAAAACAGGAGCATGTTAAATTCAAATAATTCTATTAGTGCATGATGGAAAAAAATAAAACATGACACTGCCCAGTCTGTTTAGATGTGGGAGTAGGCCGAACTTATCAAGGATCTATCTTTGGGCTCAATATTTGAATCAGAATGACTTTCTTGAAAAATCTGAGTTTTATGTTTTCTGTAGTGATGCAAATCTAAGCAGGTTATTTACCTTTCTTAGACTTCCAGCTCAGAGCAGAATCTTTCACTACTTTTAAGATCATTCTCACTGTGAACTTTTTCTGCTCAACACTGAGCATGTGTTTGAATGATAACCTAAATTTAATCTGAATTTCCATCTCCATTTTGGGTAATTGATTGAACATTTTGTGAATTGTAATGAACACTAGAATATCAATGCAATAGCCATACTAACAAAAACAAATTTTAAGTGGGTTTTAATGAAATCACCGAGTTAAGAGTACCTTCAACTTTATGACTATAAAAATGGGGGGTTCTATCTGGAAAAAAAATACTAAAGGATATAATTTTTTTTTAACTTGTTCTTTATCAAACTAGATGAGCATATAGGACTGGAAATGAGTCACTTTTTCATACATTGAGAGAATAAAATAAAAATCACCATTCGTTTTCAAGTAACAGTCTCAGATTCCATATTAATTTTGTAGACAAAAGAAGATACCCTATAAAGAAGTCAAAAATATGCTTTCAGATTTTGGGAATATTTGAAATTGTAGGCAGTGTATATTTGGTCAATAGACTTTTCTAGGAAAATTACAATTATTACCATAGATTTTTTAAAAACAATGGCAGAAAGTCTTGTGGTTTCAGGATGAAATTATTTTTTAAATTTAAGATCAGAGAGACATGGGGAAGGCTAACATTTGTGGACAGTGTTTCTAAGACATCCATTTCATCAACAATGGATTAAAATTCTGGTCATCTAGTACCCATCCTTTGGGTCCAAACTCACAGAGTTATTTCATTGTAGATTAATTAGAATTTTATTTTTTTAAAAATTGTTTGTTGTCATTCATCATTCTGAAGAAAAATCTTGAAAACATGACCATGATAAAACCCAAGCTCTGAGCTTGCAGATAAAATAAGAATCTTTGTCTTCATGACAAAGGCAGCCAACAGCATCCTGGGCTACATTTAAAAGAGTGTTGCCAGCAGGTCGAGGGGAGTGACCTTCCCCTCTACTCAGCACTTGTGAGGTCACACCTAGAGTGCTGGGTCCAGTTCTGGTCTCCCCAGCATAAGAAAGATGTGGACATATTGGAGCAAGTCCAGGAAAGGGCCATAAAAATGATTAAGGGACAGGAGTATCTGCCAAACTAGGAGAGGCTGAGAGAGCTGGGACTGTTCAGTCTGGAGAAAAGGAGGGTCTGGAAGGGGTGGGATATCAGTGTGTGTAAATACCTGAAGGGAGGAAGTAAGGAACAGGGAGCCAGACTCTTCTCAGTGGTGTCCCATGATAGGGCAAGAGGGAATGGACACAAATTAAAATACAAGGAATTCTACTTAAATATGAGAATATTTTTTTTACCATAAGGACGATCCAGCAGTAGAATAGGTTGCTCAGAGGTTGTGGAGTTCTTAGACATACTCAAAACCCAAATGAACATGGCCCTTAGCAACTTACTGTGGTTGGCCCTGCTTTGAGCAGGGGAGCTGGACTAGACAACTTCCAGAGGTCTCTTTTGACCTCCATGACTGTGATTCAGGGCTATGAACAATTTAAGCTTTAGTCTGAAGACCTGAATAGGCTGCTAGTAGGAGGTTATCTCTCCAACCTGGCCAGTTTTGTGATGTGGCTGCTGACATAATTCATAGAATCACAGATTTTTTGGATTGGAAGGGACCTTCATGGGTCATCTAGCCCAACCCCCCTGAAAGAGCAGGGACATTTTTAACTAATCAGGTTGCTCAGAGCCCCATCCAACCTGACCTTGAATGTTTCCAGGGATGGGGCCTCCACTACCTCTCTGGGCAACCTGTTCCAGTGCCTCATCACCCTCATTGTAAAAAATTTATTTCTGAAATCCAGTCTAAATCTGCTCTCCCTTGGTTTAAAACCATTGCTCCTTGTCCTGTCACAACAGGCCTATTATCTGTTCCAGTTTCCCTGCCCTATTTTACTCCTCCCATGGAACAGTTTTTGCTGGACAGAGCAAGGCCTCCTTGGTGCTGTGAAGGTGTCGGGCTACTTTCAGCTGCCCTTCAATTCCTTTTTATCATTGTTCTGAAAAATTATTTTTTCTGCTTAATCTTTTTTTTGTTGTTAAAATATTTCTTAAATTTATTTCTTCTTGTTTTCTTCGTGTTTAGTTACCAGTATGATCATCTTGTCCAGATTTTTGGTAGCATTCTGAAGTGGGCTGTAAGTCCTCAATTACTTTGTTTTTTTTCATCTAGCATTCTGTTAACATATCTTTCCAATCTAATTTTCACTTAGTTCATTCTGGGCTACAACTATGGACTGCTAATGGTTTTTTTGTGGCAACATCTAAAGGTTTTACTCCTCTCCTTGGCTTTCCACATTTAACAGTTACACTCAAAAGTGAGTCATACTTCCATTCATAATTTCTTTGCACTTTGGTGTGAGGAGTGTGTGTTTAACCATCCAAGTAATTTTCTTTCTAATTACACTCCAAAGCCTTAAAATTTCAAAAGAGAGTACTTTTCTTGTAATATGAATGCTGCTTTTCTTTTTTAGTTTCTGTAGCTCTTGCACTGCAGTAAGTCTCCTCTTAACATAGCAGGGTAATGAATAACTCATACTTACATGTTCCATGAAATGATGATCATACTTTCTCACAGTTTCTTTCGGAGGATAAGTGTGTCCAAGTGTCCTTTTTTTCAGCTCCTTTACGCTTTTCTTCTTATGCTTGCTGTTTCAGAACACATATTTCCATTCATGACCTACAATACCATTTATTTGGTTGCACACTTCATTAAATTTATTTCCTTCTCTTCACACATCTGTTTCTATCTACCTACTATTCAGTTTCTCATGGGTGGAAGCCAATTACCTTGCGTTAAATATTGCAAGATAAAAATTGTTTTCTTACCCTCTGATTCTTTGTCTTTTCTACTGACTTTTGAGTTCAAGAACACTCAGTCTTTCTTCATGTTTTAAGAGCATTGACTGAAATCCAAACTGCATTAAAATCTATGGCAAATCTCTCTACAACTTGAAATGTGGCAAGATTTCACCGATATGCTGTAGAAGTATATGGCTTGTGAAATGCCCCTGCATTATCTTTCACTAATGTCCTGAACATTACTCATGGCTGCATCTGTTCCCAAATAGTGCTGCAATGTCTTAAATTCTATTCCCAAGCAGGATTGCTTCAGTAACAAATGAAGTGTGCTATTGGATTTTTAATACATAGTTATGGTATTTAATAACCTTATTTCCAGTCAAAATAGTTGAAGACAATCATAGTTCACACAGTACCTCAGACATCTTCATGGTTTTATTGGACCTGATCAGATTATTTATATCCTCAAATACTAAGCTGGTACCAGGTTTTCCATCAGCAAGAAAGTTGGCTACGCTTGTGTAGGAAAAAAAATTCCAATGATATCACTCATTATTGAGATAAGGAGATATGAGAGAACCTGCAGTTTTACAGTCCTACAAAGTAGTGACTCTACAGTTCTCCTTGGGTCACTAAAGGGAGGGGGAGGCGGTCTCAAAGCTCTGCGAAAGTTTCAATGTCTTCCTTTAGAAGGAAGCATAATGTTTATACAAAAAATCTTTTAAAAGTTATAAAATCAAAAGAAATGTGATTACTCCTGGGTATTCATAAGTGACTGCAGCCTGATAAAGTACATGTTAAATGTTAACTATTAAAATCAAAGGCTGTGTGTTTTTTCTTTGGTACAAGGCCTAAATAAATAAATAAAAGTTTTACATTCAGCTGTGCTTTCTAGGGCAACTAGTTTACATTCTGTGGTTATTTGTGTTGAAACATCATGACTACATAAAACATAATTAAACACTGAAGTTGTAAATTTAAAAACTAAAGAAACACTGAGATAAATTTAAAAGAAAAGGGAAATGCATTATAAATAATATCAAGTGACACTAATTTTCTCACAGGTATGTACAGCGCAAGTTGGGATTTGTCCTCAGTTCTTTTTTCACTTGCCCTCCTGGTGGGGTCAAGGGTAAAGGACACAAAGGGCAGTGAGAGCAGTTGACATCAGTTTCCTGCTCTGTACCTTTTGATATTCAAGAAGTTTTATATTTGTGCTCACATTCACATTCTTCCCTTGCTGCAAATGTATATTTTCTGTTAGAACTAAGGGGAGATACACATACGCATCAAAGAGAGAGTATGTCTCACAAGCCCAGTTTGAAATAGGACTGTCTGGAAGACATATTTGCTAGATCTAGTTCCCCTCATGCATTATTCTTGCAGGTGACACTATAACTACTGATTTTCTACCAGATAGGAAATAATTAATGGCTCATTTTCTAATTCATTTCCTGATTTGGATAATTTCTTTCATTTTCATCCACCTCTTGCTTATCTCCTTTGTACTCAGAATGTTAATTTCCCTTTCAAATCAAGTTCTGTTGAAGTCAGTACACACCTAAACAAATGGAATTCTTTTAAACAATATGTTCCCTGTGGAATCAAATCAGATTTTCCTGAAATGTCAAGACAGTTAATTTCTTTATCTATATATTTTCTAATGCATTTTTCGTCTAAGACTTTTGCTTCAATATATTGGCAGTATGCTAAGGTCATTTCTAGCCACAAACAAGAGAAAAATTTTATCTGTAATTACTGGCACATATTTCCCATTTTAGATTTTCAAAGTTGTTCAAGAGAATCTAAACCAGTATGATTTTTTTTCAATTTGGATTTCTTTTCTTTGTAAGAAGCTTGCTAATGTGACACTCACTTCTTTCTACTAAACTAAAAGTCATCAATCAAATTCACTTTGCAATGAAGAGAGGAAACATGCCTGCATGCATTTTTTATTGATTTAGCAGAAGTTTTTTTTTTCATTAAATTGCTGAATTCTTAGTCTGATGTAAAAAACCCAAAAGCCTGTGAACACATCTTTCTTAAAGGTACTGGTCAGCAAAGATGCTATTTATGGCAAACCTGGCTTGTGATACGCTTAAATTACATTTAGTGGATGGTTCAGATTCCAGACTTGATTCTGATTTTTTTTCCTCATCATTAATAATGACGTCTGAAACTCTATTCATCCAAGGTTTAATTTCAGCTGTATCTGGATGTTTTTCCCTGTTCGTTTCTTAGTGCTTATTTAAAATGCCCAGCACATTGCAGATGAGCTGCAAAAGGAAATGTCTGTTCCTCAAAGCTTTATGTTTTACTATAAAGAAAAATGAATCTGCATTTTTTTTTCTAGTATTCTGCTAATAGCTTTATTGAAGGGAAACTGTGCAAAAAGATTGTTTAAGATTAATCCTTAAAGATCCACGGTGTTGGAATACCATACCCTATAGTCTTACTCCCTAAAATTAAATTGTCTGCCTTTGGCAAATTCAGGCCTGTGCTTTGTCATTTTTGATATACTGACGTCTAACATGACTTTCCAAAAGAAGGTTTGCCTATACATAAATCTTGTCTGTATTTATCTTCAGCTGCCAATAGCTAGTGCTCCTCAAATTTACTCTTTCATCATTTTTGGCATACTGTTCATTTTGTAGTCTCTATGATGCTTGTTGTATTATGTTACTTTAAGAAGTAATTTCAGTGCCTATAACTAACTGTGCATACCTCAAGTTGTTTTTCGTTCACCAGGTGTTTCAGTTTCTATTAACGATACATGAACACTTGCATATTGTGGTTCTAATTTGGATAAACGGCTGCCATTTTCAAAACCTCAATACTACTTTTCTTACTGACTTGGTTTCTTAGTTTTCACATTGTGGCTTTTGTCTTGCAAGTGTCTTGCAACATTTCACAAGGCAAATATATGCTTACTGGCATAGCTGAAAACTATATGGATTTGTAGATTATGTTTGTTTTTCATGATAAAAATATAGTTCATGTTTTTGTAAATTAGATATTCTTTGTTTTCTTTGTTCTTCTGTAGTAAGACAATATATCTCTGATTCCTTATGGTCCTCATGTCTTCCTCCTCAGTCTGCTTATAATAAAAGTAAAGCACTCATAAAATTCTTAAAGAAACTAATATATATATTTAGGATGGATCTAGCATGTTTTAAATTAATACAAAGAAATTTCAAGTACTTATATATATATTATTCTTTTTTCACATCTCCAAAATATATTTCAACTTCAGCATAAGAACTTTTATCTGCCTTCAAAGCATCCCCACAAGTTTTCTTGACCCAATCAGACAATTTTTAATTTTGTTGTTGTTGTTGTTCAGCATGGATATTTAATAAATCCAAACCAAATTGTGCATTCTTGAGAAAGTGCTGCAACAAGAACTATGGTGAAAATCAATACTGGGTTTTTGTTCATATTCAAAGAAAAAGGAAAAAGGAAAGCAAAGAAAATAGACACAGCAACAAAACTGGTAGAAAGGGTATACACAGAAGATTGCTCTTCATCAAACATAGGCCTGAACTGCACTTCTCAGATCCAGATTGGAATTTTGTCGGATTTCAAGGTTACACCAATATGGCTCATTGCAGATACAGCGAATAGTGCTGAAGGCTGGCTCTGTGCTAGTACATAAACTTCTGTTTTTATCTTGCATTTTGCTTAGAGACATTATCTTGGGTTTTTTAGCATTCAAATTATTTGAACAACAAAAAAAGAAGTTGGTACCCCGTTCTGCAGAGATTTCTTGTTAAGGCCCACTTTTAATTTCCAGTGAATCAGTGGGTTTTCTCCAGCTTCATAAAGAAAATTCTAAAATATTTTTTAAAGAAGGCAGCTGCTTACGAGATACATAAGTCCACTTCCTCTGCTTGAATTTTTTGAGAAAAAATAGCATGATACATAATTCAGCTTTGCTCACTCACTGTATATAGTGCCTAACGCCAAAGACATTTAGCAGAGGAAGACAGTTTCAGGTTCTTCTCTTGAACCCACAGAACTGTCAAAACCAATCATGTATGTAATAGGATTGTACTGCAGTATTTCAAGGCACTATTTTTTCTTTGTAACCTGGCATTTGATTTTTAAGACATACACTATTATTTTATTACTTAAAGCAGTGACAGTAATCGGCTAGCAACCAAGGCATCACCAGTTTAAGCACAGAATTTACTTGACCATGATTCATTAATGAGGTTGTACCAATCTCTAATCCTTTTAGGTATTTATATTGCTCCCATTTCATTGTACTTCAATATTTTTGTAGTATTCATGAAATACTCCTCACAATATCCACAATGTCAGGAAATAGTTACACTGCTATGTAACAAGAAAGGATCTGAGATGCAAAAAAATTAAGACTTCCAAAAGTCTTTCAGGCCTAAAACAACAGCTGACTCTTTACTTACTTTTCTTTTTTTTTTCCCCCCAAAGCATCTAAGCTATCTAGGGACGTAAATATCCTTCAGATCTGATTAGCACCTTAATCTCTTCTATAACCACAAGACAACTAACACCACTGACTTGAATGCTCACTGCAAGCTCACAGTGTGTATTTGCTTTGTATTCATCTGCCTGGTGGTGGACTCTTTAAAAATGAAGTGTAATCCCTCCCAGAGAGCTCCAGAGGGATGGCTGCTAAGAAGGATAGGAGTGTTTTTTCCTGACCTGGCTGAGAAATAAGTGAAAAGGGACCAGTGGATAGGCCTTAAACATGTTCAGCTTGCACTGAACATTTGTATTTATGTATCACAAATTTCTATTTATAAAGTAGGTCTGCCATAAAGTACAGGAAAATACCTAGATGAGACAATATGTAAAAGTCTGGGAAAATAACTATGCCTAAGCACACCTGAGGTGAAAGGCACCCAAATTTGAGGCATCAGTACAAAAGAAGAGGCTAGAGCCATAGACTGTGAGAGAAGAAAAGGTGAGTCATTCATAAAAACCCCAAACATGGCATAGATCTATGTTTTTTATGCTGCTTAGTGTTACTAGAAAGCAAAAATCATCAACAGGAACAGCTAGTGATTAGTGGTGATTGGGCAGAGCAGCTAGTGGAGCAGGAGTGGTGGTTCTTGCTGCAGTATAGCAAAGTTTTGCTGCTCGGCAGGATCCAGGACAGAGAACAGCAGCTATCACAGGGTGAGCTGCCACTACAGGAGTTGGAACGCAGTAAGCTGCCGTGGCAGGTACCTCAAAGAAAATACTGAGTGTTTATTAAAATATTTTTTAATGATCTTTAAATAAATTTTATTGTTCTACATTGGAGAATGAGTAATTATATATTGGTCTGTTCATCTCCCTTGTTATATTTTTCTTTTCTTCACTAAAGTTCTGTTTTGTTGAATTGTTTGATTTGGTATATGTGAGATAGAAGTATACTGTTTTGTTAAATTTTCCAGGTTTGTGGATGAGAGCTTCAGCTAATAATTATTACTGACCAGTAAAACCTGAAGCTGGCCACTACCGCTGCTAATTTAGTCTTGACAAAAGGGTTACCAATTTGTGTATTTTTCATGTATCCACTTTGTGAAGATTCTTTTTTAAAGTTATTGCATAGCTGAACTTGTCATGCCTTAGCTTCCTAAAATGATCAGCTAATAGCAGCATCCACTGGAGCATCACGGAAGCATGTGGAACATGTTTGCTTACAGTGCAAAGACCTGGTAAATGGGTTTTCCCCATGCTTTGTTCAGAAGAAGCTACGTGTACCAGATCTGCCTTCTCTATGATAAAGACTGTGAGCAACATAATAATTTGATAGTCCAGTGCTAAAATGAGATAATTTTTCCTGGCTCTGCTGCAAATGTTTCACGCCTGCAAAGACCAGACAACTGTCTTTGTGATTTATGAGTTGAATTAGTAATGTGTTAAGTGGTATTACTGTATGCAACCATGTAGTGTTTAGTTTCTGCAATGAGTATGCTACACTTTATTTGTTAAGAGAGCTATGGACAACCCCTGACCAGCACTGCTCCCTAGAACATAAACCCTACTCACAGAACAAACATGTCAAGGTCGGTATGGGGTCTCTCTGAAATTTGCCCAGAATCATTGACTTCTCATAGCAAGTAGCCAACACTTACTATTTCTCTGCAACTTTTGATTTGGCCTAGGCACAGAGAAAGAATGAATATACAGCAATTTTAACTGGTTTTGTAACCAGATTTTCTTCCCTAGATAGTAGCTCTTTTCTGATTGTAACCCATGGAGAAGCAAGTTCTTTCAAATAACCATCTTGCATGTCAGCAGCTAGAAAGGGAGAAAGCTGACACACATGTGCAACAAATCATTACAGTTTCAATTAGCTTTGATCAAAGCTCTGAGATGTATTTTCTGAGATCGCAAGTATAAAGTTTCCATCTGCTTAATAACAATTCAGTGTAAATGGCAGGCACGGAAGGAGAAGCCACTATCTGCTAAGTGTGTCATCATCATCCCAGTTATTCAATGTACAATAGATTCCTTTTTAACTCTACCAAAGTTGCAATCAGCATTTATTTGTATTCAGTGTTAGAGAAATCTGTGCCTGAATGCAGAGACAGTTGTAAGTTAAAGAAGGGTTTCCAAGAGAATAATTCTTTGGCTTCATCATGTTTTCCTTAACAGTCTGCCAACAAATATTACATCAGATTTGTTATTTCCTTATGGCCAAGTCCAATCTAAGTTGACATCTGAAGTGGTTTTTTGGTTTTGTTTTTGTTTTGTTTTGTTTTTTTATTTCCCATTACCTTTAATTCCATGGAAAGGAATTTCAACAGAATTACAGTATTCTGTATAAGCATTGAAAATTGAAACTGAGGCAGCGGTGGCATTGTTAGAGAAGTACAATACAACTACGGTATGTTCCATAAATCCTCTCCAAAGACTATTTAAACCAACCTTGTTTACTGTGTTGTATTGTTTATTGTATTGTATATTCACCGACGTTGTCACAAATATTTCTTCTCTTGAGTGAGAATTTTTTTTAAATTTACGAAAAGAGAAGGGACATAGAAATTCAGAATATACACATCTCTCCAATATTAGCAAGCCTTTTCCTCTGTATTTTCTATATCTGATTAGTTAATTAAACAACTCATGCTTCTAAGATGAACAGCACTGATACCTCACCTGGAATAGTATGGCAGATCAATGAAGAATAACTAAAAGATTGAATTGAATAATTCAGAATACAGTTTAGTCACTGAGTGTCATCTCTTTCTCTGCTCAGAATATGGCTGCCAACATATTGTTATTATCTTGAATTTTCTTTTCAAAAACACTTACCACATGTTTTGTATGAATAAGTTTTTGACAGGAGCTTGTTAATGAGCAGGTTTTTTTGACTACTTAATATCTGAAATACTCTCTGTTGTGACTGAACACTGGAAACCTGAATTAGAAAGATACCCATATTTTAAAAGAGTGCTTAATCTTCATCATATGCTTAAAATCTAGTTAAGAAAAATGGGAGTTATGTATGCATGATTAACAGAGTGGTGTTTTTTCACTGAACAGCTAGAAATACTTCTATGCAATTTCTTCTTTTAAAAAAATACTTCAACTAATAATATTTCTCATAAAGCAATGTTACGCAGTACTTCCTGGGGATTTTGCCATGTGACAGAAAAGTTGATCTCAATAGATTTGCTGAGCTATGGGGACAAAGAGTACCAGAATAGCCGTTAACTTTCAAAATGGGGACCATTATAGGTGATGAGTTATCAGAGGCAACATAGTATATCTCAGGCATATCTCAGGACAAGCTGGCAACATGAAAACAGATTAGCACATAATTTTCCTAACAAATTAAAAAATACAATATAGTTTCCCAATGACCTGACAGAGACAAATATCTGTGCGGGCATCCTTTGTATTCTTGCTTTAGGTTGTTAGATCTTGCAGTTATGTTTGAGGATGATTGACATAACAACTAATGCACAATGAGGTATATATAATATTTTACTTGACAGCTGTTCCACATGTCAGCTCTGAGGTGTACAGTTAGCAACACTTCCAGTTCAAATACCTCACTTATCTGTTGGTCTTCCTGGGTTTATAGGTCATAGGTCTCCACAAAAAAAAACCCCTGTTATTATATAAAAAGAGAAATGTGAATAGACTGATTCAGTTAATAATTTAAATGGCTTAAACCTATGTATTACTATTAACTGTAGTGTGGCTTTACCAGCATATACCATTTGAAGATCTGGCTTATACAACTTTGAATAGTGTATGTTGGTGGATTTTTTTTTAATTATTTTGAATTGGGTCGGAAATAGAAGAAAATGCATAGGAAAAAAACACACCACACACATAGGCAGAGGAAAGTAGCAAAAAGATAGCTATCAAGAAAAAGCACCACTGTATCAACATTTATCAATAAGATCTAAGCTGGAGGCTTATTTCTTGAACTTGTTATACAATGAATCACTTTCTTGAAAATGGTTACTTATATGGCCTCAAATCTTATTAGAATACCATGCCACATCTTGTCAGTAGCATAACAGCTGTTACCCACAGAATCATACAGAACCTTCTCAATTTACAAGGTTCTGCTGTGCAGCAAAGCTAAAATATCACAGGCGAAAGGTATGAGGGGAATAGTTTATGCAGCCTGGCAAGCACATTCCCCAGCCAAAAAAGGGTTCAAGTATTAGCTTTTCGGAATCTTTCCAAGAGCCTTGTCTGCATTATCCACAAAATAAATCCACTGAAACCAAACAGTCTCTGTAGACTACTACTATTTTAGTCATAAATAAGAGAAGGCAGATTTCCTCGTAGATTCCCTTTACTATGCTCCAGGTAACCATGTCACTGGTTTGATTGTGTTAACTGCTTAAGGACTGCAGTGCCTTGTAAAAATGTTAGCTGTGCCATGCTCTCCTCTGTCTTGCTCTAAGACACGTTCATGTTTTAGATTAGCAGAACACTTTGATAGCAAATATTTTTAAACTATTAAACTATTACTTTTTCCTACTTATTTCTAATTTTTAAACATTAAAAAAGGCAGAATTTTCAAAAGCTCTTTGTCCAGTGTTCAGAAAACATGGTTCGTGACAAATGTAAAACCAGAAGGTTGTCATGACAAAAAAGTTAAATCAAGCAGTAACTATTCACATATTACATATGTGATTGGAAAGTGTTTGCTGAATAATAATCGTGTCTAATAGCTTTAAGCAAACAATTAAAAAACTGCTTTGGGTAATCCATAAACACGATCCAGTCAGACTATTCTTTACATGTGGCAATCTGCATCTAAGAACTAGCTGGGAAGTACCATACAGGCATGGCATGCACAGGCAAATTCTTCACTGACTTCAAAATGTTTAATTGGGGATATCAGATATAGGGGTTAGAAGTATACTCACAACACTGAGAGGTTGGCTGTATCTTTGGATTGCTACAACATTATGTGTTGAAACAGCATCAATTTTTCATTAGGCAGCTCATCCTGTCATGGTAGTTTTCCTTAACAAAAAAGTTCTTACAGAATGGATTTTCAAGATAGTATGTAGCTTTGCAGTCTTTTGGGCTTTCATTATCTTTAGTAACAGACTGATAAAACTATGTTTGCCTACGACTAGTGCATTTAAAGTGTCCATAAAGATTACAATAGATCTCTGTGTACGTTTCATTTAAGTTTCAACATGGGAATGTCATAACAGAAGGATGTATTATGTAGCAGATATGTACTGAAAAACTGCTTTGTTGCAACTTTAATATATAAAATCATTTAATATATGGTTAATTGTACTGAATGGCAGTGATTAGTTTGGAGAAATTACAATTAAAAAATCTGAGTACCCTGGATAAAGAAGATTTAATGAACAAATTACTGAATTCAGAGTCAGGATTTGATATTCTCTTCCAAGTTCTACTATGGACATGATCTTAGGGGAGGTAGTTTTAATCTGGTATTTTATAAACTTGAAATATTCTGTTTTAGGAAGCACATTAGTTGTTCTTAGAAATGTACCTTGGGAGTATAAGTCAATTGTGAGGCAAAAAGAAATATAAAATCGTATTCCATGATCAACATGTACAAAATAATGAAAGGGAAAGATGAAAAACAACTGGTTTATGGCCTAATTTTGGTATGAAGGTGAGCTAAATGGCTAAAGCCACTATGTTTTACTTTTAAACTATTAAAAAACACTCATCCCACTGAATTCAGCAGGAAGTTATCAAGATTACTCCTGTAACAGAAATTATAAAAGATGAAATCAGGCTGAAAATGATGACATAAAATTTAGGGCATTATTTAACAATTTCATGATGACATATACCATACTTTACTCTTCAAATTATGTCCAGGCCATAAGTATGCAAGAAAATCTCTCTGTTCATCTTGATCTTAGAACAAAATTTGAACATTTGCTGATTGTGCACTGGTGTCTGATAAAGCAGTATTTGAAGTAATGTTATGGTACTTGTGGTACCATCTTGGCTTCTGGTGTTCTGCACAAACACATCAATAAATATGCGTCCTCTTGTGATTTTTTTTTTCCTTAAAGCTAAACAACTTTGTCTTACCACCCTCACTGCCACAAATATCAGACCAACAGGAACCCTTGTTGCTTTTATTTCCAGCCTGCAGTGTGTGGAATTCTTTCTTGTGGTTTACTGGGACATGACATACCACTTGAGCAGTTGCAGGAAAATCTTCCTTCTCAGAGCAGTGTGCTACCACTGAAGTGATTTTAGAGCAGGCGCAGAAGAATAATAGGTTTTCAGACTTTAAAATGCATGCAGACACTGTGGGTGTACATTTAAAGAAAATTCTGATTTTGACTAAATAAAATTTTTCTGGAAATGTTCTTACACAGCTGATCTTTTCAAGTGCTTGAGCCAAAATGCCAGTGATACACAAAGATGCATTATACTAAGGTAAGTTTTTCAGTGTGCTGCTCAGCTTCATTGAGCTGTGGGGCTGAAAGAATCTAAAAGAACTAAAAAATCAACTGCACAAGTAAAAGTGGAGACATTCTGCCCAGATAGTGTATAAAAGCCTATTTTTAGATATCATAAGAGTTAGATGAAGAGTTAGAAGAGTCAGAGTTAGTTAGGTCAAACTCTCTGGGCTGTACACAGTAAGTCTACACAGTATGCCTCAGACGGAGAAGCTCATGAGAATGCTGTGGACACAGCACCACATGATACAGCAGCATGAGGTAGCAAATCTGGTAGCAAAAACAGGTAGCAAAACTGTCACACTAACTATAAGTACATCTTCAGTGTGGCATGGAGAGGGACTAAAGGCAGCCTTAAGGATTGGTCTGATGTCTACATTGTTACATACTTCAAACGTAAACTTCAAACTGTGTATTCAGGTGCATGTGGAAGGGGAGGCAGGATTAGTGCTATTATCTCTTCTGTTTTGTTGATAGTCTTCTGATCTTCCTAAATTTCCTACCCAGAGGTGGAGAAGCATTCTTGAAGAGAGGGTTTTAGCAAGGATCCTAGTCAGAGAACCAGAAGTTCAAGGGCCATTAGTCACTGGAAGTATTCAGAGCTTTATTAAAGCATCTCTTACCTCTTTCAGCCCCTTTAAGGTATTCTCACAATGGTTAAAACCAGATATCTATATTAGATTTTTTTCTTGTTATTAAGCAAAACATGAGAACAGTGGCCATTCAGAAAAAATGTTTCTTGAGATGTAATTCCATTTTTTCCTCTAAACCATTCTTTCCAAATACCATATTACTGTCATCTATATGCTCACACTGTCACGAAGGTACACTCCAGGTGCCAGTATTTTCTTCCTGTCCTTCCTGCTAAGAGCAGGTTTGGTTTGTTTCTTTGTTTGTTTGCTTTCTTTAAGAAGATATTATGCTATACGGATATATACAGTTGTAATGTTATACATAGCTTAGAAATGAAAATGTTCAAGTAAATGCAATACCATCTGTATATTTGAAACACTGACAATGTTAGCACATTTTGATAAGGATGCTGCAATTCTAGTGTAGCAAAACAAGAAAGAAAGTTTAAGGGCATGTATCTTCTTATTTTATCAGCAGGCCTATGAAAACTCATTAAAAACCACCATTTTGTCAATGTGTACTACTTTTGCTGATTTAAAAAAATAGTACAGGAAATAATGTAGTTTAATCATAGTAGTGATTTACTAAACTATTATGTAATAAGGTTCAAACTTCTACAAAATTTTCAGTCTGCACAGTTGGCCAAAAATATTTGTACATGCATTGCTGCCACCTCTTTCTACTTCTCTGGGTTTTGGATAGATAGGTGGCACCTTGTTCCACAAAGACAAATGCACTTGAAATCAATCTAAGTACATACCTGTAGCCATGATTTTATATTGAAAACTTGGTTTAATAAATACTTTATTTTATAACCCTGGTATTGCAAAGTGCCCATGGTTGCTGAATCAAGGCAATCTCAGTTAAAGAGTGGTACTCCAGTTAAATGTGTGATATGTGCTGTGCAGTCTGAGCAGCACCTTATGAGTATTGTCCTGTGAGCATTAATATAGAGAAAAGAAGTGTCAAGACTGATAGAAGTAGCTTAACATAATACTTAGAGAAATACAGAGCTAAGCCATTCCTTTTCTTCAGCAGAGAGATTCAGGGCTTCCTTTGCGTTATCCTCAGAACAGTCTTCAAAAAGGCCTTTCCTAAGTAAATATGCTAGAACACACATTTTCTTCCTTGTGAATGGCCCAGATCTCTTCCAAGAATAGTAAAACACCTGCTGCCCCTGCCAGTCCAGTTCCTCTGTTACAGTGCAGACTTTTCATATCTTGTTTTAGTAACAAGCTTCAAGGTAAGAAAAAAAAAAATCAAGATTAAAGGAAAAAGAATTCTGATGTATTATGCTGGTACCTAAGTTAGACTTCAGGATAAATATCTGGTTGCTTATGGCATAATCCATTGTAAAAATTGTCAAATCTGCCAGATATGAAATTGCAACATTGTTTCTTCTTTACTTGTTTTCTCCATCTTAATGTGTTCCTGTTTTGAGACTTTAGTGATTAAAAATAAAAACTCTGCTTCAGTTTAGAACTACTTTCCAAAACAAAAACTAGAAAGTGATGATGAAGAGATGAGGAAAGTCAAGTGCACAAGTAAAGCATGATTTCCATGTGATCCCTTTCAAAGATCTGTAGATTTGTAACTCCGTCATCAGACTATGCTTTAGAAAACTGAGATTCAGTTTTCATATCTGCCAGAAGATTTTTTTTGCAACCCTAAGCCTCTTAATTTCGCCCTGTTGCCTTTTTCTGTATACTACTACAGGCACAATAAGACAGGTTTACTGCCCAACCATTGCCATGTGTACTTCCGCAGTTACTCCTTAACACCTTATCTTAAGCAGTGGATTAATATCTTCATATGGGGATATGTATTTCTTATATATTTTTGTTGTATATTTGCTTATTCAAGTAATTGCCTTTGATATAGAAATTTTAAACATGAAAGTAACCTCCTAAAACTTCTGATTGAGATAACTGAAAGTGCTGATGAGATCCAAAATTTAATTATTTGTTATTTAATACAAGTACTTCCTTATGTCAGTTTTAATTGAGTTAGCTGTATCAGACATCATTTGCTCTACTACTATTTTATCTATCTCGGTCATGCTCCTTGTTACTTATACAATTTATTTAGCCTCACAGTTTTAATGTTTTTCTAACTACTATCATGGTAATGCTTTTCTAACTTCCAATGGACTATTTTGTTCTTTATTTTTCTGCCCTAGTTCTTAAAAACTTTAGAGGTACAATGTTCATGTCAGGACATAAGATGAAACCTGCATAACATTCTATTTTGTTTTCCACTATTTTTATAACTTCTGTTGTTACAGATATCTTCTTTGAGCTAGTTCATGTTTAAATTGATATTATTGAGCTATACACACTGACATCTTTCCTGTTGCATTAGGAAAAACAGAAACTGTCAAATGAGTAAGCCTTTCTGATATATGAGTAGTTGACATTATTTATTCTACCGTACTTTACAATTCAATATTAAAAAACAAGAAGTACGTATCTGTAATGAACCATCACTAGTATTCAGAAATTACCATACGTTTCATTTTGTTCTTAATCTTGACTAACTTAATTTTTTTCTCATTTTCACAACTTGCCAGTTTCATTCGTCCTATTTCTTAACAAAGCATTACACTAAACTCTTTTAGTATATTCTTTTAGTATATTCTTGCAGCATGTTTGGCCATGACAAAAATGGATCCAAAGAGACCATCCTGAATCCCTGAACCACTGATCTGCTCAGTTCTTATAATCCAGCTGAGTGTGGTTTTATATGACTACCCCAGCATGTGTATGATGATGGGCATCTTGTTTGTTCTGCAGTTTTGTTCTGGTTCCTCCACGCCACTCTCCTGTCTGTTTTACATCCTTCATCCTTATCTTGCAATTGTAGTTTGTACTGTTTTCCTGTACCCTGTTTGGGCAACTATGCCTTAAGTCTCAGTTTGCTTCCTCATGGTTACCTATTATTCTTATACTTAGCAGTGTTACAAAGTGCTTCTTGCTGGTTATGCTGTTAGCAGTGTTACAGTGTTACAACACTGTCAGGGATTATGCTGTTGTAGTGTCTTTATGTCTGGGTCTAAGGCAAGCTAATATTAATTACAATATGCTTAGTCAGTTTCTACTTTATGGATGCAACAGATCTATGCTTTGGCTACAATTTACATATATTATCTATCTATCTATCTCCTCTGTTCCGAATACACTACCTGTTTTCCTAAAATTCTGATAAGTACAGATTCTCTGGAATGCTTCTCTCAAATGACTTTCCGACAATTCTAGTAAACAGGAAAAGCATTATTTTCCTCTGCTAAATCCAGCTTTTTTGTCTGTGTTGTATGATTTTATTCTGTAATTTCAGTTACTTTTAAAACTATCAGTGACTTCAGTACTCAGTATTTCAATATTATGATTTTACTGAGGGCTAATTACAAATTATTGAAATATTTTAAACAATTAACAAGTAATCTTCAAAATTATTCTAAGAACTTCAACAAATGGTTAATTGAAGTGTCATAAATTTATCTATGATAACTCAAGATCTCATCTTACAGTTCTCAGAATCCAAAGAATTAGAGCAACCCCCAGCTCACTTACAGTAAGTTAGACCACAGTTGTCTTCACAGAACTTTATTTCCCAAGGTAACCAGACCTGACAGACTCACAGACCTGGAACTCATAGTGCTGCAGTCCCCTGGTGCTGTTCTGTAGCATTTTTCCAAACCTTTTGTTAATACATAGTTTTTAAACCAGTGAAAATGTTAGTTACATTTTGATGGATCAGTCTTTGGGGCCACATTCATTAAATGACTGCTAAGTGCTAATTAAAGTCTAACTAACTAAGTTTCTTTTTCACAGCATTAGGGATTAGTGGATGTTTTTCAACCTCTCTCTTGTATATGAATAATTTTTAGAGGAAATATGTTTATACCACTGGTGTTGAAGAGTGGCTTACTGAATACTAATTGCTAATTCTGATACATATCTAAAATATCTCTTAAAAGCTTCAACAGCAAAGAAGCTTTCTGAACATCTGGCTTCCTCTCAACTAGCAAATAATTTACTATACCACTAAGGTCCTGAGCTTCCCTCAGTGGAAGAGACTGTACTAGAAATCAAATAGCTTTTGAAATGCTGGGTGTTTCAGAGACGTTTGTAACAAATTGCTTCCAGAAATAATATTTACTTTAACTAGCTTAACTGAACATTACAAATGTTCAATTCTGCCTTTTCTGCATCTATATAAATTAAAGTGTCACTCAGGAAGTAAAAATTAAATTTCATTAATTTTTTCTGGTTTTACTTTTTATATATTTTGTGATAAAAGTTTAGCAATAAAAGCAGCATAATGACAAAATATACTTTAAAGGACAAAAAAGTAATTGCAAATTGCCCTCTTTCATAACTTACCCAAGTGTAAGCAGAGAAATAACTTTTAGTTATTATTCATAGTGGTACCTAAATATCCCAAATGAAATTAATTTTTCCCTGTAATAATATGTATACAATCAGAACAAAAGAAAGTCTCTGCCCAGAAACAGATTTTCAGTTTAAATAGGTCGGAGAGAGCTTTTTTGTAGAGCTCAGAATGAGAAAAGACACCCTATTCTGACTAATGACATGTGTGTCTGTATACATTTCTAACCCTGTATGGAGGCATACTGCAGGCAACAATTTCCGTTAAACACACCAGGTCAGAAGTATTTCACTATCTTGGAACTGCTGAGGACATAGCTTAAAAGATTTGTCTAAGTTTACACAGTATCAAAACAACAAATGAGCCTAGATCTCCTGAACACCTCTTCATCATTTTAATCTTTTTTCTCCAAATATATAACTTTTGCTTAACTGTGTATTTTAGATGTAAATTCCTAAACCAAATTCCTTTTAGTGTAAAACAAGCAGAAATTGTTATTTTCTTTTCTTCTTCAGCATCTTAGAAATATGTGCAATGCTTTGGACAGTGTCCACAGAAGAATGAAAGCCTGGCTCTCTTACAGAAAAGTTTCATGAACATGAAATATAAAGAATTTAAGAAGCATGTTTTAAATGTAATATTTTACACCTAAGTTCTTTGGAATTGATCCCTTGTCCAGTATAGGAAGATGTTCTCTATCACTGAGTATGATACTTACCTACAATGACTCCTTAGTGCCAGTAATTTACTTGCTGGATTATGGAGGAGTTCAGTGTTTTAACGTAGAATTATTTATAGGATGATTCTTTGCTTCCAGGTTTTCCTTCAGTCAGCTCAATGGCTTCCTAAATTGCAGCAGACCCTGTAGAGCCTTCTCTGGTGCCTAGGAGAAATGTCAGCCAAGTCTGGCCACCTGCTGCCTACAGAAGACTGTGCTTGAATGGAAGCTCTCAGGTCTTCTGCAACTTTCTTCTTTTACCAGTTATCTGGCCAAGTGTCTCTGTCTGAACTTCAGACATCTGACTCCCTCCCTTTAACAGACCCTGGGACCCCTACAAATTTCTCTGCTTTGAACAGGTAAATTTGGCAGTAAGAAAGATGTATTTTCCTCTCCTTTCAGGGATACCACATGACCCAGCACTTCCTTAAAAGGAATGAGCATTTATGTCACACATAGTTGAGGAAAAATACCCAAACAGATTTTGTCCATTACATGGATGATTTCTTACATAGAATTGAAAGAACTGAGTTCATTTATCTTCCAAAAGGCACTATATAAAGTATTTATGCACAGTACAGAAGGTAGCAGACTGTGAAGCAACAATATATATGTGCTTCTTTTGCTTCCAGATAGGAAACCTGTTTTTTATTTCAAAGTTTCAATGAACTATGTGGCAGAGTTAGTATGGGCAGCATCTACTTCGTGTTTGTTCCTTTTGATTTTGGGGAAAGATGTTTGTAGTATCTCTAGGAAAAGCTATTGCTTAAACCAAAATGCTTTTTTTGTTGTTGTTGGTTTTTTGATGGTGTGTATGATTCTGAGAAAGATGTTCCAGTGTTCTGTGGCATCTCATAGTAACACAGCTCTTGAGGGAACCAGACTGCTTATGGAACAGGAAACAGCGAGTGGGCCCTTGGACTTCCCCAGAATGATTCTGACCAGTATGGATTTCCAAAGGACTGCAGATCTTAGGATAAGTCCAGTTTTCAGAGGTAAAGCCTCTAACTATTTCCTGTGGGATTTCTGTGGAAAAAATAATCCTTTGGAAAAAATTCTGTGGTACTATCTAGACAGAAACTTCAAGAATCTGTGGCTAGTACCATGTAAGATGTGCAATCTAGTTCTGAATAAACTAATTTAGGTGTAAGAAGCAGTACAACTGAAGTGGTTGCTAAATTAAATTGGTTCTTTCAAGAAACACCAAGCCAAGTAGGAGAGAATAAGGTTGCATGTCTCTGTGGCTATTACCTCATCATAGGAGATAAGACTGTGTGTGACCATATTAGATTAACCCCTTAAATACAGGTTTTGTTTCTGATCTTTTCCTACTACATTTATGCAATCTGATTTTGAGGTTGTAAGGAACACAGTTAATTGTGGGCCTTGTCCCTGGAATTAATTTGCCTTTGCTAGCAGTACAAAAACTCATCTTCTTTGTGAGAGAGATTTTGTCTTAGTGCTGCTGAGTCTTTGAGTTTCATCCCTTAGTCTCACAGTCTTCCATTTAATGTAAAAATAATAAACCCCCCTTACGTATAAGCCAATTTTACTTAATGGTAATTTTAGTTTACTCCAAATCAGCTCCATTCGCTCAAGCCTATTGTTTTTTATTACCTTCTTTTTCTTAAACTTCCATGGTTTATCAAAATAACCTCAAATAGCATCAACGTTGTTGTCATTATTTGTCTGGTAAATAAATCTTGGCAATCATGTCTAATATTGGGCCATATTATCATTCAAAGCATTTCTTCTCATATTTTCATCTGAGAATATAAAGATCTGAAAAATTACACAATTGTTAGTCTTATTGATGGTCATCACATGCAGTGTGTTGCTGTGGCTGCCTTTTAAACTAATCATGGCCTAACTCTGTCTTAAAAACATTATCCTTTTTTTTTCCTTCTGAAACTGAATATATTATTCCATAATTGTGTTTCAATTATGATTTTATGATTTGATCTGATGACTGATTTATGATTTATTACTTGATGATACCTTGCAGCAGTAGTTCTATCTGGTTTATTACCCAGGATCCTGGTCTTAGCATTTACAAGTTTCACTTACTTTTTTCTAATCACTGCATCCTATTTCCCAGCTAGTTTCAAAGACCATTTTATTACCAATGACATCACCTACCTCACTACTACAGACACTGAAATGACATATTTGATCATCTTCATTACCTTTGCAGTACATTTTTAGAGAACTATCCTGCTTAATGTGGACTCAGCCCCTGCTATAACTGTCTTCTGCAGTATTTCATTATTACCCTTCATCCCTTCCATTAGAAATCTGACAGTGAAGTTTGTTCTAGCGTGCAGAAATCTTGGTGGATTTTTCTCCATTCTTATATTTTTTCTTCCATTTTCACTTTCAGGTGTACATTTTGGATTTCCTACTGTCACCTGGCATACCTCTGTATACCTAGGTATCCTCTGTTGTGAGATAGATAGTTCTTCAAGACTTCACAGAGACTCACATTTGAACCCTGGCATCTACCTTAGGACACTCGTTCCTGTAATCCTTAACATATAGATAATGCTGCCTTCATGGCTGGAAGAAATGGATATCCTCCTGCTGTCCAAAACGTTTACTTTCAGAAAGTCTTCTCCTGAAGTTCCCAATTTTGCAGCCTTTATCTATCTGGAGCATTACGTGTTCAAAGAAATAGTCCCATTCACCTGAATTTGAGGTGCTTAGATAAATATATTAGGACGCACAAGTATTACTTAACCTGTCTCCATATTAATGCAACTGTAGCTTCTGTAGCAATGAGGAGGTAAATATTAATTGCACTGATAATAACAAAGGTTCCATACTTTGCCGAATTGTTTTATTACAACCTTGCAAATTAATTCAGCATTAGCGTGGGCTAAGAGAAGAAGATACAAACCCCATATGATAATAGATCTGCTAGCAAATTTTAAGGAACATTTGAAACACAGAGATCTTTGACATTCACAGCAGCTTTTCATAATGTAGCAGGCTTGGGTAGTCATGTAGTTTTTGCAAATACAGTGTCTAGTAACATTGATATTTTAGGTGGAATATGGCTGCAGGCTTGATACGGAAGGCATTCTGCCCAGAATACAAATTTATTTTTCCCTAAAGACATACTAATATAAGTAATACAATTGCTTTTCAACACTTTGCAGTGTTCCTTTTTTTTTTGGTTTGGTTTGGTTTCGTTTTGTAGAATAAATTCAATTAGGACTACAACTACTGCAAGCTGTTAACCAGATTCATACTCTGGCAAACATACTTCTGTAATCCTGTCGTTAACTGATGTTTGCTTCATTTAGGGTTGAGTAAGACTTTTTTAGAACATTTAATTCCTTCTAGAATGGTTGGTATTTATCTCATAGTCAAAACCAATAGATAGCTTTCTAGATCTATCATTCAGTCCTAATTTTTTTGGCAGGCCTGAGAACAGCACATGCTGTGAATTTCCATAAGAAACAGTAACATTATTTAGATTAAGATATGATGTCCAATTATCCTGCATAGATTAAGATAATTTCTGTTAAAATAGCAAAAGACAGTTGATATTGACATATTTAATATCATAAATTTTGTTTACAAATGTGTAAACCCACTTTTTCCCCCTGAATAAAAATGACAGTGTTTGGCTTTTGATCCTGATTAATGGTGAAAACAGATGCTGAAATATGTGAATATTTCTGGGAATGTAGATGTAATTTCCTGAATTTTTCACACAATATCTTGGGTATATTTTTTCCTATTTTAGACAGAAATAAGCAGGTATGATGGACACAAATAGGGAAAATAACAGTTACCCAAACAAAAGGAGCCACCAGGTCAAAACTTATTTCAATTATAGCAGTAAAGAAACTAAGTATTTCCCATTATGTAACCAAAGAGACAGCTAGAAACATCTGTTGTAAAAGTCTGCAGCCTAGATATAATGAGTTAAGAAATAGAGGAAACTGTAGGTTACCTTGAAAAGAGCTGCTGAACTGTGGAGGCATTATAGAGGGACCAATGTAATGAAGGAGATTAATTGACTGAGAAAGTAGGAACTATCCCATGGAACTGGGTGAGACTCCATAGATTCAGTCTTTGATTATTGAATAAAAGGACATTGCTGAAATGCAAAGGAAAAGCTGCACCTATATTTTCCTACATTGCCTTTTCCTGCAGAAATAGGAATGAGAGCTCTGCATGGAAGGGGTTAAAGACTCATTAACCTACACAGGGGAAAAGCTCCCTAATAGCATACAATCTTCTAGACCTTGGGCTTTGACTTGAACTCTGTTGTCCATGAAGTTGGAGACCTAAACTGACTACAGTGACAAAAAACAGGCAGGGATGATGGAATATGAAGCCTGATCAAAGTGAGTACTGTTTGGTATCATTATAAACTGAAAAAAATATTTTGTATGTGCTTATGTCTTTGTATGTGCTTCTGGTGTCTAGAGACTGCAGAGCATCCATACGTCAAAGCAGCAGTCCACTGGTCTTCAAAGCACCTTACATGGAAACACAGTTTTATCTGCACTAGAAAGGGAAACTTAAGACGACTGGCAGGAGTAGCATTTCCACAGAGAGTATATGTCAACTATAAAATGTACCACTGGTTTAAAATGAAAGACTATATTGTTCTATATCAATAAATTGATATGTATGTCAGGGACTCCATTCATCACAGGTATGATAAAAATAATACAGTGTCTCTCAAACTGTTAAGACTCAGGGCTAGAACAAAAGCAAACAAAAAAAGGTAATGGCAGAAGAGGTATAAAGAATAGAAAACTCAGAAAAGGAGCATTAAAATGACTCAGAGGATAGAAAAAAACACTAAGACTGATGGAAGTTAAAAAAGAAAGTTAGTAGATACCAATTAATGATTAAAGCATGTGCAATCACAACATTGTAAGAAAACAATAGGAATAATTCCTCTGACCACTGGTGACACTACTTGGTTTTGATAATAATATGTAGAAAAAAATGTATGAAGTATGAAGGGGATGGAGTCAAGGCAGCCTGAGGGAGAAGATATTATATTCTTGTCTTTAAAATATTGATCAAATTCATTAATGCAACTGCTTTATATTCACTGTACATCTGTTGGTTTTCATAAGTTTTAAGGAAGTTTTCCTTAATTTTAACAGATAAAATAATATATAGATACATAGGAAAATAATTACATAAGCAAAATTTAGCTAAAGAGAAAAGTAAAACTTAATGAAAAATGGTAATAAAATATAGCAGAACTGAACTTTTCCTCAAATAAGGATGTGTTTTGACAGAAAGAGAAATAACTCTATTCTGTATGGAAAGGAAGGAAAGACAAAGACCTTAAAATGTGGAGTAATGTAGTACTTGGAACATGTACTAAGGATCTGAGATATCCAGGTTCAATCAAGAAACTTGAAACAAGAAACATGAGTCTCCTGCATGCATACAAGTTAACCATCAGAACAATGACTGTGAAGGAAAAAATATCTCATTTATTCTGTTTCAGGAGAAAACTACTTGCAAGGCTGAAAATGGGTGAAATGGGATTTATGTCATACTTAAAAATTTACTTAAAGTAAAAAGGAGTAACTAGCTGATACACTCCAGATAGATACTGAAGAATGGAAACATGTATTTCACATTAATAGAGCTTTATGTGTTTTAAAGATAACTGCAAGTGAGAGAGCATTAGACTCATACTGAGAAGGAGGGGACAGGGAAAAAAGCAGTATGTTCTGGTAATAGAAATGAGATGTTGCACTTCAAAGTTACTTATTCACACGCAGACACTCACACATACAGGTGTTGGATTTTCTTTCCTTTCCAATGTTGCTTCACTAAGTCTCTTAAATTCATCCTGGTATCACTTGTAGAAATAATAAAACATGATGTCATGAGTCCTTTATATAGTATTCAGGCAAAATGAAAAGCTAAAAATTGTAAGCAATTTGTTCATGCCTTTGGGGAAATACAAGAAATGAATGTAAATAGACATTTTAAATGAGTTTGTGTCCTGCCTGACCTTTGCAAAAAACTCTTACTTAATAATACCAACAGAGCTGATTATCAAATAAATTAGATTTGTCCAAATACAGTTGCACAGTTTTCAGTTCCGTGCAATTATGAATATAAGATTCGTTGTTAGTAGTGACAGGTAGTAGTAATACTTAGTCTAAATCAAATCCTCCGTCTTGGGCAAATATACACCTTATCAAGAGAGCATTCTTGCCTTGAACTGTTTATAGTCTAAGACCTACATCCCAGAAACACTTACGCAGGAGATTAACTTCAAGCTTCTCAGTCGTCCCTTTGTTCATCTGATTTTGCGCTTGGTGTCAATGTAATCAAATACATTTACACTTACAAGATAAAGGTCCATATAGACAAGACAGATAAAGAGCAAGGGGAAAAATGGTGTTTTGCTCCTCATATAAAGAGGGAGCTGAGAAACCACACAAGGCATTAGGTTAAGGTTTTGGGGGAATCATATTTCTAGTTAATTCTTGGAAATCAGAATTGGAATTCTAATGAAATTAGTTAATGTAATGGCCTGCATCTGGTTTGTGTACACAGGTTTCTTTTTCAAACATGAGGCAGAAAAAAATGCTCTATTCTGGCTCTGATACAGAGCTGGGACACCACATGACCAAGCACCTGGAATCCAAGGCACTAAAAAAACCCTGGGTATGGCAATACAAATATATCCTCAGGTAGCTAAGGAAAAAAACTGAGTCACAATCTCACCAAAATCCCCTTCTTTCCTTTGTGTTCTGATGTTTAGACCCTGGAAATTCAGAGGCTGGTTTTAACTGTAGAATTCTACAGGCAATACAATACACTCAGTAAAATAATTCTTCTCTGCATTTTTTTTTGTGAAAGTTTTTACAAATTTTCAAATGTTACACAAAAAAGTACCAACTTAATCATGATAAACCCTGGAGTTGAGAGGATGTGAGGGTCCCAATTCAGCCAGTGGAATTCAAAAGCTGAAAGCTTTAGAAGATAATTGAATTTTTACCTAAAGACAAACTTTCTTCTCAGACAAGATTAAATATACTTTCCATCCTATCACAGACAAGGGGGAATAGCAGGAAATGAAAAAAAAATCTCTTCATGACTGTTTTAATTGTCTCTAGTGAAGGTAGAAGAACGACTGTGTTGCACGTTAGAGGGATTTTGGCCTTGGGAAAAAAACTCTTCTAGAAGCATATTTTCGAGTAGGAACTGTGCTTCTGGTGGGCTCAGGTTTCTTGAAATTACTTAATACAAACTGTGGGTGCAATGATGTTAAAGTCAACGCAGCTCTGAATGAAATCAAGTAGCAATCAAATCTCTAAGCAGAAGTGCAATGAGGTCTAGATTCCACCCCACCTGCAGTGCCCTACAATTGACTTGCTTCAGACTTTTAGAAGCACTAAGCCGACAGAAGACTGCTGGCAAAAGCCCTAGGGGGAAATTAGGCCATCTGAGTCTGCAGCAGACTGCAGTTGACTGTGTCACAGTTGGTGATTAACTCACTGTCAAAACCCAGTGGTAAATAGAGAAACAGCAGAAGCTTCCTACCAAAGAAGAAAGAGAATGGAAAGAGTAATAAAGAATAAATATTTTCTTTCATCATATGTGTGTAAGGAATATCACTCGCTGGAGGAAACGTCAGTGGGGATGTTATTTCGGGGTATTATATCCGTAAGGAGGTTTGTTAACTTTTCCATCATCGCAGATGATGTCATATTTGGCCCTTCTGTCTCCATCTCATCAGGTACACTCTGAATGATAAGGTAGAAGAAACAAAGAGAAATATTTTTTCCTTGTTTCCTGTACATTTGATATTTCTATGGTGCAGTCATTGTGAGTTCTCAGGAACTCCAGTGAAATAAATTGTGACACATTTAGTACTAAGGATTAAAATAAGCACTTGTGACCAGTTCAGATAATTTGCCCATAACCAAATCCGAACATTATCTTTACCTGTTCAATTTTTCTTCTTTTTCCAGTGTGTTCTTCATTCTTTGAAAGAATGTGAGTGACTTTTGAAATATTCTAAAAAAGACTTGTGAAATCATAGATCATAGAATGAAAGGGATTGGAAGACACTTCCAGAGGTCATCTGGTCCAACTCTCCTGTTCAAAGCTAGGCCAACATAGAGAGGTTTTCTCAGGGCCAGTTGATTTTTTTACTGAATTTTTTTTTGCAAAATACCACTACATGTATTTCCATCTGTCAGAGAGTTTATGGTCTCAGTATATGAGGAGAAATGACAACTGGATATTATTATCAGGACAAAGTAACAGACTGGTTTAGCCTAAATGAGATAAAAAGCTGTGCATCATCAGTATACAAAGGATTATTGTGATTGATGTCAGTGTTTCTGAGTCTTGAACAGAATCTCTGTCCTTTCTGAGATGAAATGTGGGGGGGCAAGAATGGAATATAATAAAGTTTAAACAAACAGTAAGAGACCTGTTGGATTAACCCACTGATTTTCTTGTCATTGCAGGATTATTCATTATTCTTTCTATTTTTGTGCATTAAATTTAAGAAATTGAAATACTTATTTCATTTCTTTGGCTGCTAAGACATAATGTAAACTATCTCCCTCTTGGAAGATTTTTTTCCTTTCTTGATTTCATATTATCTTAAATTCACCATTATTTGCAGACTCCACTTTCTTCATGTGTCCCTCAGATGTAGCCAATAGTCCAAGCACAGGATCATGCATCACACAGTAAAAGCAGGAAATTATTCATAATGTGCTAGGGAAAGAGGTGTGGGGAAACAATTTTGTTTCACTCTTAGTCACGTCATTGACTCATATCTTCTTTAAAAATCTTTTGTTTTGTGTGGAATATTCAAATCAGATGCCTACTTCTTCAGATGGATTGAAACCTTCAACATGATGAAATTCTGTGTTTGAACGTAGCAGTACCATAACTTTTGCTGACTGCCTGATATTTGCGCATGTGGCAAAAGAACTGTTTCAACAGTAAAATATTCTCGGAGAAAATGTGCATTTTGATTGAAAGGTAGCAAGGCATGTCACTGCTGAAATACTGTACACTGACCTGTTGTTACCAACATATTTCAGTTCCAGCATCAAGGAGGATGGAACAGAAAAGCTATCTTTTGCTGTGGAGGAGTAGCAGGTAATATGATAAGAGTGTTAGGGAGGAGGTGGACAAATAAGCTTTATAGACTATCTGTAGGGCTGATCCCTTAAATGTAAATTAGGGCAACTGTCAGGAGGTTTCCTGTTATCCCAGTGAGCCATCATAGTAGCTTGGAGAGAATAAGACACTGTGCAGGTTTTATGTCCCCTACTTCTCACAGTAGAATAAGCACTATTTCCTAATCTGCCATAGTCCATGGGCAGCCATACTGGAAAGGTGTCATACTGGATGCAATACAGTATTTTAGTCTCCTTATTGGCTTTGGTTTTCTTCTTGTTACTCTTCTTCAGCTCTTGAAAGCAGCTTGTTGCTCACAGTCTTTGAGACAGGGATCACTTTGGTCTCAAGTTACTATCGCTTCTCTATTGCTGCTAGATTTGTTGAGGTTGGTATCTGCGGTCAGCTATGTCTGCTGGAGGGCTACTATGCAGTAGTGGTGCAGTGCTAAATTGCAGCTTACAGCCAAATAACAGTGATAAATAATGCCAGATAATAAGCTGTTTCTAAATTCTAAAAGAATAGTCAGTGGAAAGATAAATGCATCTGACAATAAATTAAGGTTTGTTCTCAGCTTCCATACACATTGGTCCTTGTTCCCTCATTAATGTTGCCTCTTTGGACTGCTTTCTGAAAAAAACAAAGGACACACACACTGGTGATTTATCAGTACATTGACAGATTCTCTATTTGTAAACTATAGGATGGATAGAAACAGGCCATTACACAAATATTTAGCAGTATTTTACATACACTCTTTAAGGAACACCTTGAATGTTCATATATTACCCTGTAGATGTAAACCACTCCTGTATTTATTTAAAAAGCCATTTCAGATGGAGAAACAAGATTAACTGTTCACCAGCCTACAGTAATAATTTAGATCTCTCACATACCACAAATTGTTATGGGATCTGACTATCCTACCATTACCCTACAGAAATCTAAGGAGTGTGGTGGGTTGACCCTGGCTGGATGCCAGGTGCCCACCAAGCTGCTCTATCAATCCCCCTCCTCAACTGGACAGGGAAGAAAAAACATAATGAAAGTCTCATGGGTTGAGATAAGGACAGGGAGAGATCACACACCAGTTACCATCACGGGCAAAACAGACTCAGCTTGTGGAAATGAATTTGATTTACTACCAATCAAATCAGAGTAGGATAATGAGAAATAAAAATAAATCTTAAAAAAACCTTCCCCCCACCCCTCCCTTCTTCCTGGGTTCAACTTCACTCCCAGCTTATCTACCTCCTCCCCCCGAGTGGCACAGGGGGGATGGGGAATGGGGGTTGTGGTCAGTTCATTATGTGCTGTCTCCACCACTCCTTCCTCCTCACACTCTTCCCCCCTGCTCCAGCGTGGGGGTCCCACCCACAGGAGACAGTCCTCCACAAGTTTCTCTAAACCGAGTCCTTCCTATGGGCTGCAGTTCTTCACAAACTGCTCCAGCATGAGTCCTTTCCACAGGATGCAGTCCTTCAGGAACGGACTGCTCCAGCGTGGGTCCCCCATGGGGTCACAAGTCCTGCCAGCAAATCTGCTCCAGCATGGGGTCCTCTCTCCACGCAGCCAGAGGTCCTGCCAGGAGCCTGCTCCAGTGCAGGCTCTCCACAGGGTCACAGCCTCCTTTGGTACATCCACCTGCTTCAGTGTGGGGTCCTCCACAGGCTGCAGGTGGATATCTGCTCCACTGTGGACCTCCACGGGCTGCAGGGGAACAGCCTGCTTCACCATGGTCTTCACCATTGGCTGCAGGGGAATGTCTGCTCTGGTGCCTGGAGCACCTTCTTCCCTGACCTTGGTGTCTGCAGAGTTGTTTAGCTCACATATTCTCACTCCTCTCTTATGGCTGTAGTAGTGCAGCAGCTTTTTCCCCTTCTCAAATGTGTTATCACAGAGGTGCTACCACCGTCACTGATTGGCTCAGCTTTGGCCAGTGACAGGTCCATCTTGAAGCCTGCTGATGCTGGCTCTATCAGACATGGGGGAAGCTTCTGGCATCTTCTCACAGAAGCCACCCCTGTAGCCCCTCTGTTACCAAAATGTTGCCATGCAAACTCAATACAAGGAGATATATTGTGCCCAGCTGCTTGGTGTTTTAAATAATCCATCTGGTAGCCCGTTATATGGCCAGATAAGTATAGAGTAGTGTATAATGTAACTGAGAAGCGGATACAAGATTAAAGCCTTACCCAAAGTAAATACTTCTTCATAGTTTTTCCCACTCTTGCCACAATCAGCTGGCTTTCACTTTTCGCAACAGCTCTGGGAGTAACCATGCAGGTACTACTACAAAGAGGATAGGGAGCAGTTTGCTTGCAAAGAGGTGCGCTTCCAACCTGTGGGACAAGGCAAGGTATGAATTAGAGTTGTTATTTCAAACTTCTGTACATTTCTTTTGCACCCCCAGGAGAGAAAATATCTTTGCTGTATTCTGAACACTGGTATTATTACATTGGCCCTTGTGTACATCTACCTAAATTCAGATTTAAGTCCAAGTCTGTCTTGCTTCCATGTTTAGTGCAAGGGAATGGCTAAACTCCTGGGTATGTTGGAGAGAAACATAAGCCTGTCTAACTGTTTAGTGTGGGCTGTCAGCAACACAACATCCAGTTTAGCCTTTCATTTTCTATCTGAGTTGTTGATACAAGGCCAATGCTTGGGTGGCACCATAGTCACATGCCTACAAAACAGCTGGGATTTGCAGGAATCCTGGACTGGGCCTTTCCTTGTAGTATGGTGGGTGTGCTACGCCTGAGTGACGATGCTTATTTAATGTGCATCAGCTTGGGAGTCATGGACATCCTTTGATGTCATCTAGTTTCCTCCTGAATACTTCCTGCTGGAGTGGATGTGGTCTAGCAGACCCTTCTCTGAAATCTTGTAATCTAACCTATTTTTCTCAGAATATTTCATTGGATACTGATAATTCTTTCAACTTTGAGATAACAGTTGTTTTCAGATTTCTAACTCAAGATCATTATCTCAGAATTTTTATTTCAGCTCTTTTAATAGTTCTATTTTACATACTTCCTTTTGTGTTTCACAGTTTTGCAACTGTCTTTTGCAGTTGTAGCAGCTTCTTAATATAAGTCAAGCCATCAAAAGCTTCCTCAAACCTCCATGTTTTCTGAAAAGCTACAGCTATTGTATAATAACTACAGGCTGACTATTCAGGTTTTTTACCAAAATGGTTCAACCTTTATGTTTGAAGCCACTGCCAAGCTTTGTGTCTGGTTACTGTTCTATGTTAAAATAAAATAATACATCAATAAATGCAGAGTTCCATGGTACAGCTGCCTGATTTCCTAAAGCAGAAATCTGGAGTCCAGATGTAAAATGAATGAAAGAGAAATTAAAGTCTAGCATTGCCCTGTTTGGAATAGAAAGTGATGGCTCATCTTGTACCCATCTGCTTAACTTCTTGTAAATTCTGTTGTAAAAAGAATTTGGAAGTGTTCATTCTTATGCCTTTAACGCTAGATCTCTATATTTTACGACAATATATTTACAATGGATTGTTACTAATACCACATGGTCAGAATGGAGAAGTCTCACTAAAATATTTTGAAACACTAACAGAAAACAAAAACTTGAGATATTTTCCACCAGTTGAAAGGAAGACTGGAAAAACAGCTCAGAAATGCTTAAATTCAGAAAATAAAAATTTAATTAGGATGAAAATTTCTGTAGTGGAATAAGCAGTGTTTTGGGTATATCCATGCAAATGACACTACAATTTATTTCCACATTTCATATTTGGAAGCTCTATTTTTTTTTTTTTTTTTCAGTTTTATTGTACCCAATGATATATGCCCATCACTAACAGAGTGACAAGGTAGCTTATCATACTTCCCTTTCCAGTAGAGAGGAGTCATTCTAATTCCTTTAGAATTATTATATTGGTTCCAAACAGTGTGTACACCATATATCTCTTTGTTTCTTCTTCTTTAAAATGTATATTTAATGCTTATATTTAAACTTTTGAAAGGCAAGTTGGAAATGCTTTCAGTACAGAGAGAAGTTTTGAGATATTTATGCTCAGAATGAATTACTTGTTATGCTTAGCTTAGAATAATAGATTTGCCATTTCGTTAAAGAATATTTTTATTGAACAATAATTAGTTGTATTTTATATGAGATAGCTAAAGTGCTTTTCCTCAGACTTTCAGATCTTTCTTTTAGGCAGTGGTCAGACAAAACTTCAGCTAAAGATGTTGAAGTTTCAATGACTTTTGAGCAAAGGTAGGCATTCTCATTGCTCTGATTTACTTGGCAACAAAAAAATGGGTGTAAAACATCACTAAATGTGTTAGGATTTTCAAGTGGCTTACTTTAGGGGAGCTCTGTTATAATGGTATTTTATTATCGTTTTTTACATTTATATGCTGTTATTTAAAAAATTGCTGAACTGTGGCAACAGGTAGTGAAATTCTCTTATTATTTCTGAGCTGTCTGTTAGGTTCACCCATCCAAACACTCACAAATAAAATTAGGAAGGGTGCGGTAGACAAGTTCTTTCTCACAAAGAAAAACATAGAGGCATAGAAGTTAACGGAGCTGGGGCTTGTGAGCCAGGGATGTCCAGGTGAGGCAGCAGCAACGAGGCTGGCTCTGGCTTGGGCCAGGCAGTGGGGACAGTGGGGCTGATGTGGCTGGGACAGGGCCAAGGCCAAGGGCACTTTTCTCAATATTCACAAAGTTTAAGCATCATCTGCCTCTGTCTTACAGACCCAAATTTGGCAATTTGATCTTACAGCTCAGAAGAGTAAGAGTTTTTTGTATGCTCTGGTGCAAAGCCATCCAGGTTGGTCTAAGCAACCTTTCAGAAACTGTAATGGGATACCATGCCTCACATTCTCATACAGTCTTCAAAATGTTTAAGTAGAGTTACCTTAATTTATTTCTGTGCATATTTCCTATAAGGTAAAACTTTGCATATACAGGTGTACACATTAGTCATGTTTAATCTTAGTTCAAATTCAAGGAAAGTGACTTTGGAATGTTACCTGTTCCACTTAATTCAATATACAGAATGACAAGAAAAAGAGAACAACAAGCTTGAAGGGTGATTATAAGGCAGAGAAGCTTTAAACAACATGGTAGTCACTGCAGCCCATGATTTAGCCTTTAACGAACAGCCTACAACTTTCCACCTGGGTAGCTGTGGTTCATACACATTATCTTTTCTTGAAACCAGACTACAAAAAAGCACAGATTGTGCTTTTCCTAGAAGCAGATTTAGGTTTTCTAATTTGGAGGCCTGGAGGCATCTGTCACTTTTGGGAGCCCCATAAAGAATTCAAAGCAACATCACCACAGGGCTGTTTCCTCCTGAGTAATTTACCTGAATTGGAACTACTTGGTTGTTCTTCCTAGCACCAACCTGGCACCTTTCATCTTTGCATCCAAGTTACATAATACCTAAGGTAGAAGCTAAAAACCTGTGTGCTTCCATGTGAAATATAAATCAGATGAGGAACCCTGCAAAGCAGTTAGCCTTACAAAACCAGTAAATAGATTAATCCTACTGAAAATTATATTAATGTGTACAATTAGTGCAAGGAGTCTAATTGTTTTCACTATATATAACATACTTGGTAGAATTTTAAATTTGTAACAGCAGATTCCCCAGGTAAATGAAGGCATTGAAAATACTGAAAGTTAATTGTTTGTGTGCATTATAGCAAATACACTTGCAAAAGGACTTCTGTAATTTCTACCAAGTTAATGATCTTTCCAGTACAGTATGTTCCTTTCCCACCCTTTCAGCAAGGGAGAAACTAAAAACCAAAGTAAGAGATTCAGAATCATGATATAATCCAAGGTTGTCTAAAATGCCCTTCAGACATCACATCTATGTGCTAAGCAATCCTTAGAGCTTCAGTTCAGCCCTGCAAAATAAACTGACATGAAAATATTGAAACTATTTTTGACTGGCTTGAATTAAGAGTATCAGGAAGTCAAGATGTATATTTGCCTAGATATTATGTAAATAATAATCTAATATTGTTATTAGGGAATTGTTTCTTTTTTAAGCTTTCATTTTAAATACAATTATTCCTTGTTCATAGTTTAATTAGGCTTTGCATATCCCTACATATTCCCAGATGAAGGTTTCTGTTGTTGCTGTTGAATTGGTGCCAGAATTCTTAGAGTATCACTGACTTGAGACCCTAAGCTTTACATGAAATAAACAATACACTTTATTTCCACAAATGCAGTCATTGCTAAATTGATAAAATAAAATATATAGTACTGCAAACATTTCAGAGTAATTTGAATCCTGGTTCATATTCATGGTATCAAAATGAAATACCCACATGATGGAGTGATGGAACATAACAGATTGTAGTAACGAGGATGAATAACTACATTCTTTAGAGGACATGCAGTTCCAAAATAAACTAAATACTGCTACTGTTACATAATAAGAATTCTAAAAGAATTTTCTCTTTTAAAGGAATGCAACAATATTCTGAAAACATACTCAAATACATAATAGTGCACTTGAACCTGGGAAATGGTGCTCACCTACTAGTCAATGAATATGCTGAGATTAATGCCTTTTAATAAGCTACCTGTGAATGAATTATAATACTTGTAGGTGGTTCATAGCTTATATAATTTTAGAGTAAATGCAAACAAACATACCCTATAAAGTATTGAAAATTAAAAATAACTCATAAACTTATATATGCAATTTGACCTTTTAACTGTCTTAATTGTTTGAGTGACACATGACATCTCTGCTTTAACTCAGAACCTAATTCAGAAGATGACTGGTATCCCAGCTATGTTTGTATTGTTAAGACTATGTTTATCTAAAGGCACTTGTTGCACCTCTCTGATCTTCAGAGTGATTTAAGCAGATACTAGAAGATTAATAACAAGTATAAGCTTGCATGAAATAATGAATTAGGGTCAGGATATGTAATAAAAGTTCACATTTACCCTGTTAGAAGACAGAAAAATACTAGTGACCTCTCCAAATTTTTGTATAACAGCTAAAGGACTTGAAAGAGAAGCTTACAATTTACAGCATGCTGAGTAGTACTGGAGGTGGGGAGGGGGCATACTCCTGAAACAGTACTGAAAAATCTATCTCATTTCCAATTATGTGGTAATATCTATCATGTCAAGCAACTTTTTTTCATTGCTTCCGTCAGTTTGGATTTATAGTACAGGAAGACTGACATTCCAAAAGAATACAAGGTATCTTAATATGGGCTAATTATGGTTTAAAAAGGTTTAAATGCATTCAACTCTTTTTTTTTATCATGCACAGTGCTTTATTACCTCATGCTAATACTGCTGTTCTTTTGTAGAAACCATTGTGCCATTGCATCATTTTAACTGTTTTCTCTTAATGTAGATTTATTAGTCTGCATCCTACTCACTTGGGAATTATTACCAGCAAACTAGTAGTTGCTTCAGAAGAATAAGCACTCTCCTAATGAATTGTTGTACTGTAAATGAGTGCAGTAATTTCCCAATTTTTCTTCATTAAATAAAAAAATCAAACGTATTTTCAACTTTCTCTGAATCTTTTTCATTTTCTTGATAGGTCATTCCTTTTTGCTAACGGTACTCAGATCGTTCTCAGTGATGGTCCTATGCTTAAACAACAGATGTTTGTCATAGCCAATGTTTTATCCTGAAGAAGGCCCTCTATCTGAAATTATTTTGAATTGTGGGCACAGCAGAACTCTGCAGAACTTGTCAATACAGTAGAACAGCAAACGTTATTGCAAGACATGTTGCAAATTTTATTTAATTACTTAGATTTTCTACAAAGTGGATGAAGATAGGTTTCTGTCACTGGAAAGCCATTCCCTTTGATATTTTTCAATTAATAGTGAGTGAACTAATTAAGTTTTTGGACATTCTATGCTTGCTACAAATCTACACTGATTTAGTACCACTGACATGAAAGTTAATTTTCAAATTCATATCACAGAGGAAGAGTTATGTTTGCAACATATTTAATGGGGAAACAGTGGCAGTACACTTTATCACAACAGTATTACAGATTTTGTTCCCCTTTGGGTCTGACAGAATGTTGTTCTTAAGCATGGCCTTATCAAAGTCAATAAGGAAGGATTTCTCATATATTTCAACGAAATTGTTTGGGCTCTTTTTCTCCTTCCTGTGCTACTGTATGTAGGAGAGATTTCATCCTAGTTATATTGACAGTAAGAATTTTTAGCTGTCTTGAAGGGCTGAAAGGGTGAAGTTTGCAGTCAATATAATTTATGATATTACATTTTGACACCATTTTAGAATAATTTTCCAACATAAATGAATTTAATTCAAGGCAGTTTATTTTAACTATCTGGGGAGAGGAGTTTAGAATTTCTCTTTGCCAGTCTTTGATGTGACATGCTAAACATTTTAGCTTTTATTGTTTTTCTTCTCTGTTGTTTGATTATGTAATTGTAACATGCACTGAAAAATATTCCTGTACAGATTGAGATAATTTTCATGCTCTTCCAGTGAGGAAATGTCCATCATTTCATTCTAATATCAGGTATTTTCATGTGCAGTATGAATACTTTCTTAATTTACCTGACTAAAATCTGTTACTATATATTTTTTAACTCAAGTCTTATAGTTCACTGAAGTAACTGAATCAGTCTCCTGGCATGGCTTTTCCATATCATCAGTATGTCATGGATATAGATCTGTGGATGTCTGCTGCCTCTCTTGTTTTCTGAATAAAACTGCATGACCAATTCTGATCCTGGAAACACAACAGAGACATTTCAACACAATAAATTAGAGAAAATTAGCAAAATAGTACAGTATTTACTATCATCCAGCACCACAGCTGGAGTAAATTTGGATAGCACCATTAACGTAGGTGAAGAGCTGTAGGATATGTGGCCTAAGAAAAGCTGTATTGGTGCTTGATAAAGCTTATTCACAAAACTGCATGTCAGTATATTAGCAGAAATGGGGACAAAACTGCAGAGATGGGTTTGAAAGAAAAAAAAAAAAGAGTTACCCAGCCTTCATTTTCTGCTGTAATATGTACAAAGCAATCAGTGACCAATCTTCCAAAATGCCCATTAACTAAGGAAGGGACCAACAACACATCACTAAAAAAAAGAAAATTTTCCTTTTCCATTCACTTAAGGAGCTGGATTAAACCTACAGTATCTATGGGATGGAGAATTAAATTTCAGTCAGAATAATGTCCAAGGTAGCTTCTTTGGAATGGGGATGCTATCTAAATGCTGCATACCATGACTACCGTTTCTGTCTCTTCTGCTGGTTCTCCTCAACAGTATATGCTTCCCTAAATCTATTGAGTTTCTGCTGGAATCTCATTGGATTGCAGTAATTTCAAAACCTGGCAACACTGATTTGGCTTTCACTCCCTGTTTGCTAATGGGTTACTCCTCTATTCTACTGTTCCTAGTTTTAAAGATCAGTTTGCGTCAAATACAGAACTATTTAAATAGTAGCTTATGAATATTTTTATACTTTTTATTTCAAAGCTTTTTTCCTTAGCTTCTTTTACCTTTTTCCACCGTTACACAAACAGGAGACATGTCTATATTCAAAGCAGGTTTGGAATCTGTAGAAATATTTTATTACTATTGTTCATCTCTGAATATATGCTACATTTGTAATCATTGCATGTCTTCTGTTTATGTTCAATACCATGTACTGAAGCTGTATTCAATATAACAAAAAGTATTTGTATTCCTAATAAATATCAGGCTTATGAATTTATGCCATGGAATGCAAAAGTGACAATTTGGAATTTTTCTCTGAATGGCAGAAGTGCTGTTTGGGAGTTTTCACAAATGGGAATAAGTGGTCTTCAGGAAATGATCAAGGAGTGATGAGAAAAAAAAAAAAAAACACAAAAAAATGCTTGCATTGTATAAGATTTTTTCTTCTCTTCTGCAGTGCCCCTTTCTCTGAAAAAATACTGGAACTGTGCTGAAAGCCACAGTAACTCTTTCTTCTTGAAATATTGTAATATTAAATCTGAAGATTTTTGTAACATTATCACCACCCCAATGATGCTCTATATATTCTTTGAAGGCCTACCTTTTGGACTCCTTTAAGTACACGTGAGTATCAGCCTTTGTTGAAGAAAAATACAATTTTCAAAATCTTTTTGCTAGCAGACAAAGGCATGACCCAAAGCCTTTAACCCAAAGGCAATCTTGTGTTCCAAAATTTCTCTAATAGAGAAAGCTTCTACTAAAAGAACAAATGATCAGACAGAAGACCTTCATGATAGTAAGTTAAGTAAGTTTGAATTAATGGCTATTTAAAAGACTATGGATCAAGTCTTCATCCAGAGGTGAAACGTGATGCCTCATAGTGAAAAGCAATAAGCAGGATTAATGCTTTGATTTGTGAAAGTATTTCTGACAGCAATCAGAAACCAGTTATTCTAACAACCCACTTTCTGTGGTACCCAGGCACTGAATGAAAATCTCCTATTCTTTCCTGTGAATACTCACAGGGTTAGTGTGGAGCAAGGATAATTAACTCAGTTTGTCGGATGCACTTTCATTAGTCAGACAGAAGATTAATGGAACTGAACAGTTCCATGTCTGAATGTTATATTTATTCAGGTAACAAATACATCTAAGTAATGAGTGCACTATGTAGAGAGAGGCTTCTGAAACATACTTTAGTCCATCTCTGCTCATCTGTAGAGATTTATTTAGCTTGTGGATTTAGCTTCCTTTTGATGTGTTTATTGACGGTCTGTGAATCCTCACCCTCTTTTGAGATCAGTAGGTTATTGCTTCTCGTTTAACAATCAGCCTTTTGTAAATCCTAAGAAAAATCCAAAGGGTCATCTTATAGCATGAATAAATAATAAACTACAAAGCTGTGCTTTAAACATGTTGTGTATTAAGAAAATTGTGCCACTTATCAGTACAAACCTCAGAACTAAAGTAATCAGGCAAAAAAGCCAGCAGTGCTTCAATTACTTCCCTCCAGCTTTAGTATGTTTTTGTACATGCAGCCTAAGTTTTTTCCTTACAATAATCCATTAAGACGTGTTCTAACGTGATCCCCCTTTTACTACATATTGATAATCGCTATAAGAAACACAGGCATCTTTAGATTTGGCCAACCCCTCTCCCTGCATTCCTTTTCCTGGATAATACACCACTGTCATTTTACTGAAATGAAGGTCACTACCACTTCCTAATGAAGTAATTGTCCTGGCCATACTAAAAGCAGTATATTTTAATGTGTCAGAAAGTAATAATAAACATGGAAGAATAATATCTGTTTAGTATCTGAAGAATAAAGCATGGGCAGGCAGAAGCAAAGGGTAGGGGGCAGAGATCAGTGTGTGCCTGTATGCAGAGAAAATTAATCATCTGATTTTTCAGTCCACAGAGAGTAAAATAAGAAGAGACGTGGAAGAAAGAGACATATGACAAGATTCTATTCCACATTATCACTTTGAGAAATAACAGATGTATGAAACTTGGCACATTCCCTTATAGAGCAAACTATAATTATTTTACTGGTTCCCAGACTACCTTATATTTTAGCAACGTGATCTAGTTGGATGTTTCTTGGTTAATACCGCAACTTCTAATACTAATACTAAACCTCAGAAGGACTTTAAAGTTAGACTGGTGCTAATAATTGCCTGGTGAGGCCACAGAGAGGTGTTTTTGTCAGAGCTGATATGCCTGGTAACCATATTTTAGAATTTAGGGGTTGTATTAAGAATGTTCATATTCACATAAAAGCTTCCATTAGGACAACCTAGATAATTTCCATGAAATAGATTGGTCTTTGGAAATAACAGATTTTTACCAATATTACTAGCTTGAGGTTGGATTAAACGTAGGCATACGAAAATGGTAAACTACATTCCAGGAATCATTTTGCTGTATGAGGAGGTTTGGTACTTTTCAGTTAAGAATCTTTGAGAGAAGTTATATAGTATGTGCTTTTATTACCAGATGATACTAGATCTAGAAGTAGAATCACATTCTGTGATCTGCACCTCTGCACTGAAATTACCTTCTGGCTAGTGTGAAATCCAAGAGTATCAGAATTTGAAAGGAACTCCACTGTGATACAACATTTAGATATCAGTATATTCCTCAGTGGCTGTAGGCATTTTAGACTGAATTGTAGGCACAATAGAGGAAACTTGAAGGTTCTTTTAGAGGCAGTAGCTGCTTAAAGTAAAAAAAAAGGGATCCTCAGATGTTTTTAGTAACAGAATGTCTTGTTGCTGTTGTTGAAGCTGGTAATGCATTTGAGGTCTGTCTGTGCTCGTGTGAAAAATGATTGTGTTTGCATGTATATATGTTTGCATATGGGTATCATTCAGTATGGCATAGTCTAGTAACTATATATCACTTAGAAGTGAAAAAAAAACCCAAAACAAGCTCTCTTCTACCAATGGATAAGACATTGGGAAAATAAGTTCTTCTTTGTTTGCTTGTTTAACCTGTGATTCTCCATTTTCATAGGATCTTTGTGAGGTATGGAATTTTTATCATCTTATAGCTTCAGGGAGCAAGTAAGTGTTTGATTAGGTCATTCAAGTCTTGGGAGGTAAGACATGTTCTGATGGATCAAAGTGAACTGTGTGCACATAACAGATGCATCCTTTCTCTGTGGAATATTTTTACCCTTAGGGTTTTTTTGTCTCTGGGTTTTGTGTTTTCCAAGGTTTTTTTGTTTTTCTTTTTTTTGTTTGTTCTTTATTAGATGATAAGGTCAAAAGGAAAAAAAATAATTGTGGGTTGGGGAGGCATTTAAGTTCTAGGGTGAAAACTGGGGAAAAGGAAATGCTTTCTATGTTACTTATTTTTTTTGTTTTACATTTCCTTACATATATTTTATTTTTCTGAGACACTGAAGGAAAGGAAGTAAATTCTTCTAAAAAAAAAATGGCAGACAAACCCAAAACATAGATGGATTTCGTGAAGCTGGCAGAGGATAATACACATTTTCCTCTAGAGGACATGGTAGAATATATCTCTACAAGTGCTCTACTCAGTGCTTGTCAGGCCGTACATGGAGTACTGTGTCCAATTCTGGTCTCATAATGCAAAAAGATACAGACAGATTGGAGAGGGTCCAAAGGAGGGCCATGAAGATGATGAAAGAGCTGGAGAGCCTGTCCCAGGAAAGACTGAAGGAGGTAGGTCTTTTGCTGGAGAAGAGAAGGCTCAAGGGGGACCTCATCACAGTATTCCAGTACTTAAAGGGCAACTACAAAGAGGACAGAGGCTCTCTCTTCACATGGAGCCACATGAAGAAGACAAAGGGCAATGGGTATAAGTTGCACTGGGAGAGGTTTCATCTCAACGTAAGAAAGAATATTTTTACAGTGAGAACCACCATTCACTGGAATAACCTCCGCAGCGATGTGGTAGAGTCCCCATCACCGGAGGTTTTCAAAACATGATGGGACAGTGTGCTATGTGATCTCATGTAGGCTCCCTTTCCCATGAAAAGTTGGACCAGATGATCTTTCGAGGTCCCTTGCAACCTGAGCTGTTCTATGAGCATGCTTAGAGCACCTGGTCAGAGGGGGAGTTAAAGAAAAATCCTGGAAGGAGAGAACAGTGTTTTGGAAGGATTACAGGAAATACTGGTGCAGCCTCACCTTGAGTACTGTGTGCAGTACTGGGCCCCACAATTTAAGAAGGATGTGAAGGTCCTTGAATGCATCCAGAGGAGGCCAACAAAGCTGGTGAAAGGGCTGGAAGGAATGTCCTATGAGGAGCAGCTAAGAACTTTGGGTTTGTCTAGTTTGGAGAAAAGGAGGCTGAGTGGCGACCTCATTGCTCTCTACAGCTTTCCGAGGAGGTGGAGAGAGAGGTAGTGATCTCTTCTCACTGGTATCCAGTGACAGGATGGATGGGAATGGTTCATAGATGTGTCAGAGGAGGTTCAGACTTGACATTAGGAAGCATTTTTTTACCAAGAAGGTGGTAAAACACTGGAACAGGCTTCCTAGAGAGGTGGTCGATGACTCATGCCTGTCAGTGTTTAAGAGGTATTTGGACAATGCCCTTAATATGCTTTAACTTTTGATCAGCCCTGAATTGGTCAGGCAGGTGGACTAGATGATCGTTGTAGGTCCCTTCCAACTGGAACTATTGTAATGTATTGTATTGTATTGTATTGTATTGTATTGTATTGTATTGTATTCTATTCTATTCTATTCTATTCTATTCTATTCTGTTCTACTCTACTCTACTCCACTCTATTCTATTCTGTTCTGTTCTATTTTACAGGACTGGAAAAAAGGTATTGCTTCTGCTGCTGTCTTCTATGTACTCTCCTGAAAAGCTTATGGGAGAAAAAAAATTTACAAGTTCAGTCATAAATATGCAGATTAACTTTTCACCTTATTACAGTCTTCTGCGTTAATGTGACTTGTTAAAAGAGTATGAACATGAAGAGTGTCCTAGGAGGCAACATTAAAAGGTTTCTTGGAGTGGAACTGAAGGGGGCTTGTACGAGATGGTATCCAGGGGAAAATCTGGTGTAGCTAGGAGTGAAAACAGATTGACCTCAAAAACAAACATCCAGAGAATGGTCAGTTCTGAGAATAAAATCCTTTCTAAGAAAGATACAGCAATTGAAATAAAAATGGTTCTGCAAAGCAATATACTAGCTGTGAAAATAGACAGAATATTAATTTTCTTTCCTCATAGAATAAAAGAACTGATGACTCAAACAGTCATAAAATGGCACAGGAATCCATTTTACTGGTCACTGAAACCATTTATAGCTAATTCACTTCTTCATTTTCCATGGATATGAACCAAAAAGTTATACAGCAGACAAAACTGTGTCTCTGTCCAAGGTAGCTCCTGTGAAGCCACAGTAGCTTCTTTGATTTTTCAGACAAGATAGGGGCATATATTTACAGTTCCTACTTTGTTCCAGACATCATCTTATCTCATTTTCATTGCCATAACCTTTGAGTGGGTTTAAACAGTGCATTAAATGTTAAGACTTAAGATTTCCCATATATGGTTTGATGTCTCATTATTTCGCTACGTGTTTGTTTCATATGCTCCCCTGTTATTAAGTGATGATAACCTTTTCAATGCTGTCAGCATTCTATTTTCCAAGACTCCATAGAAATATACCTGGTTTTTTAGTTCATTTCATAATAGTATTTTGGATGATAATCTGATTTTCTTTCTGTCTGTCTAAATAAATGATTCCAGAGAAATGCCTATATTTTAATAATATTGTGTAACAGACATCAGAAAGTGGACACTAAAAAAGTTAATTCCTTTTTTTTTTTTTTTTTTGCTACATGTTACATCTTCACAAAGTGCTCATTTTTCTTACAGAAGCATATAGTCTTTAATCACTGAAGAGTAATCATAAATTAACATTAGAATGAGGAAAAATAGCTTTCTAAAGCTATTGTTGAAAACAGTAGTCTCAATAAAATATTAAAACAAACTCCATGGAATTAGATAAATCTGAGAAATCTGGCTTCCTGGCAAGGGAATTTAAAAAAACCCAAACCAGTCAGGTGTCTTTAAACTTTGTAGTCCTCCACAGTTTCATCGCATATGTTGTCTTACCATTAAGATACCATGTGCAAATGTCTGAAAATACAAGAATCAAACTATTTTCCTGAGAGATCAGAGGCTGTTATAATACTTTTGATGAAAGATGGGATGAGGATGATCAATACAATGTAACAGTCTAAAAACCTAATCTACTGGGAGAAGGACTACAGTAGCTTTTAAGGTTTAGCTATCACATGCATCATGGAATAGCCTATCACATTTATTTTTAGAAACTAATATAGTATTTCCTGATAACAGTAAACATTTAATTTTAATATAGTGTTCTAATATAGCATAAGAGGACTTTAATGTTTTATATACAATCTATTAAGAACATTGCTTTTGTGGTTTGATCTGTGGTTATGTATGATAAATGAAACACTATTTTATTCTTGTAACATTTCCATGTTTTGCCCCTTGGAGGAACATAATAGTACAAGCTGACTTTTTTTTATTATTATTTTGCAAGTGTGAATTTGTTTTCTGCTGACTGACAAAGCAATTCAAATGTCAAGCAAGTGGAAATGCATTTCTGAGGTGCAAATACAGATAGATGTGTTAGCAGCTTAAATTAAACTATTCATGATATTTTGCAGCCCAGTAAGCTTAATAACAGCCATTAAAGGTCCTTAAGATTTTTTTCTGAGACAGTAAGTTAGAATTTGCACAAGACGAATACTTTCAAGATAGTTGTGACTAATGCTTATGCAGCTAAAAACTCCATTAGTAAGACATCAGTAGTTCTTAACACCTTAGCATGAAACAAATGGATACTTAAAATGAAAAGCCTTGACTCTTTTCCTTTGCAACTCAAAAATGACATGGATTCAGGAAAGTTAATTTATTTTCTGTTAGAAAGGGGTTTTCTAATTAGAATTTGCTTGTCTAAAATAAAATATCAAGCACAATTTACCAAATATTTTATCAGCTGCTGTAGTATATATAGACATTTATTCCATAGAACTAGGAAAATTTCACATAATTTCATTGCGAGAATTAGAGAAAGATTACTTTCTTTTATGTAATCTGAAATCACTGAGATTTCACAGATTTGACACGCCAACAAAACAGTAAAAGACAGGAAGGTTAAGCAGCAAAAATCATATGTTAATAGAGGAAAAAATGAAAGAATTTTCAGTCAAAGTGAAGATCTAACAGACATTGTAGGAATAGAGAATGAGAAATGAGAAAAGGTTTATTTTTTTTATTGCTCACAATTATTTGACATTGTTTTTTCCAGTACTTACAATCTCCTTGCTTTAAAAAAAAAATCCTGAATGTCACTTTTTGACGTGCTTTTCACTTTCATAGTCTTTGTGAGTCAATAAAGCTTTGTAAAGGTTCTTCTGTATTTCTTTCATCTGAAGAAGTGTGTGAATTAAAACATTATTTGAGGATGAAGGTGGAAGGAAAGAGGAAACATAGGATGAATTTGAAGTCCTTCATTCAGTTTAATTTGTTAGAGACTTTTTAGCTGGTGCTAAACATCTTAATGTTGACAGTTGAATTAAACAATCTCTCTGTAAAGTCCCCTTTTAACTCTGCTTTCTTAGCCAATGAATTGTATTTCCTTTACATGGCTAGGCATACAGTAGCTAGGAGCTTATTACCATCTGCAGAATTTGAGAGAAAATAGTTTAAAAAGAGTGAATCATGAGTGACAAGTTCCTGAAAATGACCTCTGACTTTTTCCTTACATTATTAATGGATAACTTTAGTAGGCCAGTATCCCCCCCTCTTCCCCCCCCCCCCATTGATAGACACATTTTAAATATTTCAGCTGGAACCCCTTGGCTTTCATTTCATTCATTCCTATTCCATTAATTTTATCCATTCGTTTTGTTTCACTTCCTTCCTAGTATCTTACCTGCTAAATTATTTTTTCTGAGAGTGGTTGGCAACTACCTTTGAGATTTTCCTCCATCATCTCAGAAATGAGAAGTGTGATCGCTTGATTGTCTTGTATTTCTCACTTCTCTGCGCAAAGCTATGCTGATCCACATAATGATCCTCTGCTTAAATCACTATTAGACTGAAAATATAGGAGCACAGTAGTTAGTCATCTCAGCAGGAGTCACTGAAATCAGATGTGTGGGCTGAATCAAGATTGTAGGTTCTGTATTGAGGCTAATCCTGGAAGTACAGCTGCTTCACATACTCAAACCTATCACCTGACTGTTCTCCCGTATTCTTTAAGGTGGTTCTGTTGGTTAGTTACTTGAGAAATAGACCATTTTGGATCAGGAAAGTGCAGTCAGTGAAACGATTAGCATAAATGTCTTAACAGAAAAATGCTAGGACAGACCCACAGGTTCTTCCAGGACAGGTGCTTGAACAATAATTTCAATTTTTTTCCCTTTCTTTCCCTCTCATGTTTATTTCCCAGATGTCTGCTGGCAGGAGCTGCTTTCAGCATGAGAACCAGGCCACCACCAATGTCCTGTAGAAAGCCCAAGAGTGGAGTCATGGATACACATACTAGAATCTGGGCCAGAACTTCCTACTCGAGAGGAGCAAGATCCTGACGAGTGGAGTGCATGCTCCTGCTATGCTTCCAAGGTTGACCTGGTTTTCTGTCCTGCTTCAGTTTTGCATGTGTGCAATAGCCCTTTCATGTTAAATGGAAATGATCATCTCCAGAGCCTATGTGCTCAGAGAGGTTCAGTTACTATATACACTGGTAGACAGCTGAAATATGAGGAGCATACAGAAATTTGCAGACTTCAAGTTCAATATAACACAGCAGAAGGAACAGATACTAAAAGGGGGAGATTTATAGAACAATTAGAACAATTCTGATTATGTATATATATATACAAATAAAAAATATAGATATATTCAGAATCACAGAATTGTATAGGTTGGAAAAGACCTTTAAGATCATCGAGTCCAACCGTAAACCTAACACTACCAAGACCACCACTATACCATGTCCCTAAGCACCACATCTACATGTCTTTTAAATACTTCCAGGGGTGGCGACTCAACCACTTCCCTGGGCAGCCTGTTCCAATGCTTGATAACCCTTTCTCCTAATATCCAGTCTAAACCTCCCCTGGTGCAACTTGAGGCCATTTCCTCTTGTCCTATCACTTGTTACCTGGGAGAAGAGACTGACACCCACCTCTCTACAACCTCCTTTCAGGTAGTTTTAGAGAGTGATAAGGTCTCCCCTCAGCCTCCTTTTCTCCAGGGTAAACAACCCCAGTTCCCTCAGCCGCTCCTCAGAAGACTCGTGCTCTACACCCTTCACCAGCTTTGTTGCTCTTCTTTGGACACACTCCAGCACCTCAATGTCTCTCTGGTAGTGAGGGGCCTGAAACTGAACACAGTATTCGAGGTGCGGCCTCACCAGTGCTGAGTACAGGGGCACAATCACTTCCCTAGTCCTGCTGGCTACACTATTCCTGATACAAGCCAGGATGCCATTAGCTTTCTTGGCCACCTGGGCACACTGCTGGCTCATATTCAGCTGGCTGTCAATCAACACGCCCAGGTCCTTTTCCGCCAGGCAGCTTTCCAGCCACTCTTCCCCAAGCCTTTAGTGTTGCATGGGGTTGCTGTGGCCCAAGTGCAGGACCTTGCACTTAGCCTTGCTGAACCTCATACAATTGGCCACAGCCCATCGATCCAGCCTGTCCAGGTCCCTCTTCCCAGCCTTCCTCCCCTCAAGCAGATCAACACTCCTGCACAACTTTGTGTCATCTGCAAAGTTACTGAGGGTGAACTCGATCCCTTCATCCAGATCATTGATAAAGATATTAAAGAGAACTGGCCCCAACACAGAGCCCTGGGGAAACACCGCCTGTGACTGGCCGCCAAGTGGAGTAAATTCCATTCACCACCAATCTTTGGGCCTGGCCATCCAGCCAGTTCTTTACCCAGTGAAGAGTACACCCGTCCAAGCCATGAGCAGCCAGTTTCTCCAGGAGAATGCTGTGGGAAACTGTGTCAAAGGCTTTACTGAAGTCTAGGTAGACAACATCCACAGCCTTTCCCTCATCCACTAGGCGGGTCACCTTGTCATAGAAGGAGATCAGGTTGGTCAAGCAGGACCTGCCTTTCCTGAACCCATGCTGGCTGGGCTTGATCCCTTGGTTATCTTCTACATGCCATGTGATGGCACTCAGGATGCTCTGCTCCATCAGTTTTCCCAGTACCGAGGTCAGGCTGACAGGTCTGTAGTTCCCCGGATCCTCCTTCTGGCCCTTCTTGAAGATGGGCATCACATTCGCTAATCTCCAGTCAGCAGGGACCTTCCCAGTTAGCCAGGACTGCTGGTAAATGATGGAAAGGGGCTTGGTGAGCACATCTGCCAGTTCCTTTAGTACTCTCGGGCGGATCTCATCAGGCCCCATAGACTTGTGAGTGTCTAAGTGGTGCAGCAGGTCACTAACCATTTCCCCCTGCATTATGGGGGCTCCATTTTGGTCCCTGTCCCTATCTTCTGACTCGGGGGGCTGGGTACCCAGAGAACAATTGGCCCTACTATTAAAGACTGAGGCAAAGAGGGCTTTAAGTACCTCAGCCTCTTCCTCATCCTTGGTCACTGTGTTCCCTCCCCCATGTACCAGGGGCTGGAGATTCTCCTTAGCTCTCCTTTTGCTGATAATATATTTGAAGAAGTATTTTTTGTTGTCTTTTACAGCAGCAGCCAGATTGAGCTCTAACTCAGCATTGGCCCTTCTAATTTTCTCCCTGCACAGCCTCGCTACACCTTTGTAGTCCTCCTGAGTTGCCTGCCCCTTCTTCCAGACGTCATAGACTCTCCTCTTTTTCCTGAGTTCTAGCCAAAACTCTCTATTCAGCCAGGCTGGTCTTCTTCCCCGCCGGCTGGTCTTTCGGCACCTGGGGACAGCCTGGTCTTGTGCCATTAGGACTTCCTCCTTAAGGAATGTCCAGCCTTCTTGGACAGCTTTGCCCATTAGGGCTGCCTCCCAGGGGACTCTGTCGACCAGTCTCCTAAACAGGCCAAAGCCTGCCCTCCGGAAGTCTAAGGTGGCAGTTCTGCTGACCCCCCTTGCCGCTTCTGCAAGTATCAAAAACTCTCTCATTTCATGATCACTCTGCCCAAGACGGCCTTCAGCCATCACATGGCTCACAAGTCCTTCTCTGTTTGTGAACAAGAGGTCCAGCGGGACACCTTCCCTAGTTTGCTCACTCACCAGCTGTCTCAGGAAGTTATCTGCCACATGCTCCAGGAACCTCCTAGACTGTTTCTTCTCTGATGAATTGTATTTCCAGCAGACATCCGATAGGTTGAAGTCCCTCACAAGAACAAGGGCTAGCGATCATGAGGCTTCTCCCAGCCAATTCGTTATATTCCTTTTAGTAATATTGGTTTAATTTTAAAACAAAGGAAAAAATCTTCCTAATAACAAGTAATTGGCTACTCATCAGCCTGCAAATCTGTAGTTGGCAAACATAGGAAGGACATTAACTAGACTAGCCTTGGCCATTAGGAATGAGGCGGATAAGATTCCCTCTCCAACATGATAATTCCTTAGGATGAATAAATTTTAGGGAAGGTCTTTTCTGGTCTGTATTCTAGGAATTAACAATGTTGGCACGAAATAAAAAGTTTATTGGTCAGAAAGGTGCTGGTTGGGAACATACACTGCTGTTCGCCTGTTCTGAATGTCTCACATCAGGTCTGTATGAAGTCACTGCCTCCATCCTGCACGCCTAGTAGGCTATCGTCTCTCCAAAGCGTCTCGTGAAATCTCCCTTCCTGTTCAAGGCCAATGTTTGTCTCCAGGCCAATGCTTGTGAATGTTTGAGACATTATTTTGATCTTTTTTGAATCATCCCATTGATCCACAGTACACTAATGACTGTGAGAATCAGACTGCACAGTCTAGGGTGCTTCTTATGCTACACTGAATTATTCTCAGAGAAAATAGATTTTAAAGCTGAGAGAAATCATTAGATCATTAACCTGTTTTCACAGTATATCACAAGCATTATATTTCACCCAGTTATCCCCCTAATAGATTTCTGAGATTAAACATTGCTAAAAGGCAATGATTCTTTTGGAGGAAGCCCCACTGTTCCCATTGTAAAGATCTTTTTAATACAGATAGCCTCTGCATGGTCCTATTCAGCTTTTCAGTTAGGAAGACTATTTTTCACACCACAGATCGGAAGTTCTAGTTCACACAGAGCAAGCAGCCATGGATGCTAATTAAAACCTGAAAGGACATGAATAAGTTGACATATTCTTTAAACCAACACTGGTTTTCTTGCAAACAATATATTCTAACTCAATTAGAAGTTCCAAAAAGTATTACTAGTTGAACATTTTCTCTGTTATGTGGAATATCCTATTAAATTGTCATAATAGTTTATTTGGCTGTTAAAGTATAAGCAGCTGGAACTCCTGTTATTGTTACTAACAGAAATCGAGATGTAGCTTCTGTTCATTTTGTGTTGCAACAATTTAAATATCAGCTAAATAAGCTGTAAACATTTTTATATCCAGCCACTTTGGTAGCAAGCAAGCAATGTTAAACCATATGTTCACAGTTAGGATGTTCAGGAAGGGAGCTGCCTTTATCAGCAGTTTGTACTTCAGCTGCACTTGTACCGTATTTTGCCACCTTGCTGGTTGAAGGGAATGAATGTAAAGAAGAGTCATCTGAAGATGGTGAACAGCTGACTAAGCATTAACTTTAATGAGAGCATTGAGAGCTACCAGGAGCTGTTGGAAGGGCACAGATGAACCCAGCCACTTACCTCCAAACTGTGACAGTAAATCGGAAAGAAAGTTGGGAAACAGCTAGGCCATATACCTTGAAATAGAAGCAAAGAGGAAAAGACTGAATGTTTTAGTCTAAGGACCTGACAGCCAAGGTGAATGGCTTTTCTTTCTGTATGCCTTTCACAGAGAAGAAAATCATGACATGGGTGAAGATAAATTCTGTATTTGTGGTTATAAATACATCTTGCATTTAAAAAGTACTGAAGTAAGGCTAGAATCCTAATTCTGACATTTTTAATGCTGTCTTTAAAAAGAAGGTGGTTTCCAGTTTGCTTTTCCTCCCGATGTCCTTCCTCCTGTCTTATCTGAAAACTCTGTCATGTGGAACCCTACTGCTGAGCCGGGGGAGTAACTGTGCAGACTGCTGCCATTTGAGTTAATGAAGTTACAGAGGTTTTTGAGGGAATTAATTTGGGGTTTTTTTACTTCAAGTATGAGAAAGAGAAGGTGTGCTGATGAATGTAAGCTTCCTCCTATTTTACCTTGGTGTACTCTTTTTCCAAATGGTTTCCATCCTGTCTCTTTTAATCTGTGGTTCTTATTCCAGGCTCATTCTCCTTGTCTCTGTAATTTCCAGACTTTGGATATCTCATTCCATCTCCTCCAACTCCTTGTCCATTTTTATTTTACTCACATAGGCTAGTTTGAACATTTGAATATTTGACACATTTCCCTTCTCCCCAGTTCCATAGAAGCTTTCCCTAAAATGTATCATCTAATTGTTCACTGGTAGTCCTTGTTTTTCACTTTTATGCTCCTTATTCTGGTCTCATTAAACAAATATTTCCTTCGCTTCCCTGTATGTTTTAATACTCAGGTTCTTTGTACAGCCAGTCCAGTCCAGCTCTCATCATTATCTTCTTTTTCCCACTGATGGCTTCTGTTACAGTCTAAGACCTTTTTGTCAATCTACCCTTGCTCTCTTTGTCTTCACAGTAATTAATCCAGATACTTTTTTTGGCACATTCCTTAGGCCTGAGAGAAGAAAGTCTCCTTACTCTTTGTTGAGGTATTTAGACTATTCACAAAATGTAGCATTTCAGTGCTGCAAAGGAGATTCGAAGTGGTTCTGTCCTTGAACATGTATTTGTCTGGAAATTAGGCAGAGGGACAGTGTGAAATATGGATAAATGCTGGATAACTTTATCAAACCAACAGTCTTCTACTTTTTTCTTCTTCTCTATGTAATCTGACACTAACTCTGACAATGGTGGGTAGGGAGGAAATGTTAAATTCTTGTCTGCCATCAAAATGAGGCAGAATAGATGTATTCCAGTTTCTGAGTAGAACATTTCATTTCAGTCATATTATGTAGAAGTGAGAATTTAAGTTCTGTTTCAATTTATAATAATGAAATTATTTTATGGTTAAAAAGTTGTTTTATAGTGACTATGTTCAATAACATTCTCTGAGTTTCAATTTCCTTGGTGTTTGCTTTTTCTTTGCTGTTAATCTTGTTAATTTGTTCCCTGTTAATCTTAGTATTGTAATCTATAAACTTATAATACCCAGAAGACTATATTTTTAATTTATTTTTTTTTTAGTAGTAATATGTACTGGCACCAACTCATAACAGATAAGTGTTAAGGCAAATTCTCACTACGTTATTTTCAGCTAAGTGTATAGCATACATTGTAACTTCATACTTTCTTAGATGTTCTTTATTATATTTTAGTTCATGACAGGAATGGAAAGGTCTTTCTTAGTGATTAGAAATGTAGAACAACATAAATTATTACCAAGGCTGGCTGCCTTAGAAGTGGCTGATGGAAGTCAGAGGGCAAAGTAACAAAAGGCAGAACTAATCCCTTAGAGTGAGCTATGCAAAGCAAGTCAGAGAAGGATCCCACTCTACCTGGGCACCAGATAAGAGAGTGAGTTAAAACTCATTGGAATACAGAAGAGTCTGAGAAGACATGAAGTTTTCCCTCTTTTCCATGGAACATCTTTCTTCATATCATGAAACCACTCCAGGTTTCCTCTTCTGCTAAATTAGTTTTGAGCGCACAACCTAGATTAGGGAAAAACCCAGGGTTTTGGGGGGAATACCATTATTAGAAACAGTTTGTATATCTTTTATAGAAAGAGGACCTCTGAGACAGACAGGAACAACACTCTAAATAAAACAAATACAATTATTCTATTAGTTTCTAATCAAATAGTTTTGTAAGAAAAATTGTTGACAAACAGTATCTATTGATCCTTAACAGCTCTCCTTAAATTTTTACTATTGTTTGTTTTGCTCATTTCAGTTGTCACAAACTCAGTTTTAACTAATTTAATTTCAAAATGTTCTGAGAAACTTGGTTTTTATGGAATAAAATAAAAATATTTTTCTTTTTGCACCCCCTGCTGATGGCAGTTCAGTTCAACCATTCTAATGCCAAGAGAAGGCTTTCTATAATATGCAAGGGTTGTTTTTCTTTGGATACTGTTTTGCAGTGCTGTTAAATGACTTGCTGCTGCACTAATGTAGAAAGAGATCCTTGAAGCTGAAGGCAAATAAGTCAGGCAGCTTTAAGTTACCTTTTACATTTTCTAATCCAGGGCTACTCTGCTGCCTGTGACACCGCAGAAAATCCTGGAAACTCATTCTGTAGTGCATGCCTTATGCACCAATATGCTGTGCAAAAGCTCTGGAGTCCGACAGTACCTTTTCCACCCCCAGCAATGTTAGTGGCTTACCAGCTCTGCCTCTAGCCAGATTTTCAGATTCTCATTAGTGGGCTGCCTTGTGGCTGTTTTCCTCAGTGCCTGAACCAAGGGAATCCTCCCACAGCTAGAAATAAGACATTGATAGCTACTTTGCCTCATGGGTATTTGGTACAATGCTTAGGATAAGTTCAGCTCCTGAAATAGAATTCAATAAATCTAACTATTTTTCAAAAATTACTTTTTTTGGTGAGAGGTTATAAAGCCCTTGCAATTCAATTAGTGTTCATCTGTCACAAATATAAATCAATACCAAATAATCTAGTGGATATAGCCTCCAAATTATGAATTGCTGCTAATTAAGAGCTGTGCAGAAGTCATGATTCTTTTTCAGAAGAGAAACAACAAAGGCTTGAATGAATAGGGGCACAAAGTCTCAGTTCCTAATTGCTTCAGTCTTTGTGTGCAATATATCTTGGTACAGCCAAGTCTTCATGATTTGTATAGCTGAAAAATGAGTTTGAGGTTGCTCTGGGTATGCAACTTGTAGCAACTCAGCCAGGAGACTTTTAACCTAATCTATTAGTTGAATCACTGTAGATATAGGCCTTGGTATGAAAAGTGTGCTGTATTCAAGGTGTTGTGTAGAAAGAAAAAATCATCTAGTTTGATACTTTAAGTGAGGATAAAACATGCATGAAACAACTTTGTTTTAGGAAGAAGTCTGTTAGTTTACAGAGACCTGGTCATTCTACATAGAATCATATAGAATCATTTAGGTTGGAAAAGACCTTTAAGATCATCGAGTCCAACTGTTAACCTAACACTACCAAGATGCTCTATACCATGTCCCTAAGCACCACATCTACATGTCTTTTAAATACTTCCAGGGGTGGCGACTCAACCACTTCCATGGGCAGCCTGTTCCAATGCTTGATAACCCTTTTGGTAAAGAAATTTTTCCTAATATCCAGTCTAAACCTCCCCTGGTGCAACTTGAGGCCATTTCCTCTTGTTCTATCACTTGTTACCTGGGAGAAGAGACCGACACCCAACTTGCTACAGCCTCCTTTCAGGTAGTTGTAGAGAGCAATAAGGTCTCCCCTGAGCCTCCTTTCCTCCAGGCTAAACAAACCCAGTTCCCTCAGCCGCTCCTCATGAGCCTTGTGCTCTAGACCCTTCACCAGCTTCGCTGCCCTTCTTTGGACACGCTCCAGCACCTCAATGTCCTTCTTGTAATGAGGACCCTGAAACTGAACATAGTATTCAAAGTGTGGCGTCACCAGTGCTGAGTACAGGGGCACGATCACTTCCCTAGTCCTGCTGGCCACGCTATTTTTGATACAAGCCAGAATGCTATTGGCCTTCTTGGCCACCTGGGCACACTGCTGGCTCATATTCAGCTGGCTGTCAACCAACACCCCCAGGTCCTTCTCTGCTGGGCAGCTTTCCAGCACTCTTCCCCAAACCTGTAGTGATCATGGGGTTGTTGTAACCCAAGTGCAGGACCTTGCACTTAGCCTTGTTGAACCTCATACAATTGGCCTCGGCCCATTGACCCAGCCTGTCCAGATCCCTCTGTAGAGCCTTTCTACCCTCATGCAGATCAACAGTCCCGCCCAACTTGGTGTCATCTGCAAACTTACTGAGGGTGCACTCCATCCCCTCATCCAGATCATTGATAAAGATATTAAACAGAACTGGCCCCAATACTGAGCCCTCGGGAACACCGCTTGTGATTGCTCACCAACTGGATTTAACTCTATTCACCACAACCCTTTGTGCCCGGCCATCCAGCCAGTGTTTTACCCAGAGAAGTGTACACCCGTCCAAGCCATGAGCAGGCAGTTTCTCCAGGAGAATGCTGCAGGAAATGATGTCAAAAGCTTTAGTAAAGTCCAGGTAAACAACATCCACAGCCTTTCCCTCACCCACTGAGAGGGTCATCTTGTCATAGAAGGTCATCAGGTTAGTGAAGCAGGACCTGCCTTTCATAAACCCACACTGACTGGGCGTGATCACCTGGTTGTCCTATATGTGCCACATGATGGCACTCAAGACAATCTGCTCCCTAACCTTTCCTGGCACCAAGGTCAGACTCGAGGTTTTTTAGCCTCAATAATTTGCTTGGACAAAAGGGACACAATTTTAGGGGAGGGTGTTCCTCAAGGGCAAATGCATTGATTATTTACTATATTTAAAAACTTCTGCAATAATTAGTAACAGTAGCATGTAATAAAAGCTAACTGCAATCCATAATCTCTGTATAGGGTGAAAATAATATGGTTTTCTTTGAGAAGCAGCTTGTGTATCAGTCACCACAAGCTCCTTATAATTTTGCATCAAATGAATTTATTCTTCAATTCTCTATTTACTATATACAAACTTTAGTTTTGCATACAACGATTTTACTTGCTATGTAGGAAAAATTGTGTGAATGGATGGATTTTTTTATAGTCTTATACTCCAAGAATGATGATAAAAGAAAACAACTCAGCATCACCTACATGGATAGAGAGAAACAGCCACTAGCAGTCTCTCATATAAAGTAAATGATTTGCTACAAATATAAATATTCTCCTGATCACATACTGTACTCCATTTCTGATTTGCATTGTATCAAAGGAGGCTTTCAGGAAATATTTTTTTTTCCTATTGCAAGCATTTGTGAGTACTATAGTAACTAAGGCAGAAATATTACATTTTAGTGAACAAGCTTGTAAATGAGAGATCATAAGAATTTGTCTCGTACTTTACAACATTCTCATAACAATACTAGGAAATAAAGGAACAGTCACTTTCTTGGGAAGGAGAGTGTAGACTAGACAAAACATTAAACAAATAACAGGTTTCACATAATTATCTCTGCTCCAATGTTTTGAATGTCTCATTATGTCAAGTGCAGTGATTTACTGAACAAATATTTACACTGTCTTTTTCTATCTCTTTGTTAATTACCACATATTAGGTTCTGATTAACTATTCTTTATTGTAACAGCTGAGACATGTTCTACTTGCACATTTTTCATGTTTGAATGAGAAAGAATCGGTTAGACCATGTAAGTTAAAAAAAAAATAAAAAAAAAATGCTTAATTTATGAGTCTTTGCATTTTTTTCCAGAAGGAAAGCTTCAGTCACCTTGTGCAGAGTTTTTGTAATTTTTAGTTTTGAAAGCTGCATAAGAACAAACTGTTCAGGTAGGTGTTCAGAGCAGAGTTATCAATACAATTGATATTTGTACAGTAGTATTTCATTTGGAATCATGACTACTTTACTTCAGCCTTCCAGTGCCTTACGTAAGAACCTTACCTACCAAAACTGTGAGGTATGACAGAGTATTGTAAGTGAAATTTTGATACTTCTCAGTTACTGGATGCCATCACAGGCAGGAAGAGACTTAGAATATCTCATTTCAGCCATCAGTCTAACTCTGAAGCCCCTGTCTCCAAACTTATTCTGAAGAATAGATGTGGTCAAGAATTGCCATGTTTTCATCCAGGGCTGCCCCAACAATTATTATTATAGTTGCATGTACAACAATAACCATAACATAATTGATAAAGCTAAGCAAAAACTAGAAATAAAAAAGGGTATAATAATCAAGCAATGGTTAGATAATTGCTGTTACAGCTGGAAAAGCTAACACAAAGCTCCAGACAGGCCAACATGAGTCCAAGCAAGGCCTGACACCAGCTCAGGCCCATGAGCCTGACACAAAGCCTGTGGCCTGTTGCTAGCAGTGGCAATGCCATCCCTTGTGGGCTACAGGGCTACACAACTTCCCTCGTTTTTCAACACCCTCACATTTATTCGTCTTCACTATAGTCTACGTCTCTTCTGTTAACCAGATAAAACACACAGTAAACTGCTGGTAAAAAGGCTGTGTTTTGGTACTGCGAGGAGAGTGGTTATCTTTTGTTTCTGCATGAAGACTAGAGTCAGAGTACATTCTGACCTTTAGAAATATGATTCCCCTATCAGAAAAAAAAACCAGGGAAGAGCTACACGGTCATGTCTATCTGTAAATGACTAGGCAGACTTCTATTTGGCCTTATATTCTTGATTTTCAAACCCTGTAGAGCTCATTTAATATATTTCATATATTTGCCTATTTTCTGAGCTACTTTGTTTTTTTTTCCCTGAAGCTGATATAATTCTTTTTACTGTTTTTCACACTATCAATATTATTGATGAGAGATCTTTTCTCTACAGCTTCTGCTGTATTCTGTCATAAGCTTTCCTTTTTTCAGGATTAATTCTAAAAGTCATAAATCCAGGGAAATACATCTGTTGGCTTCAGGGGACTAATTCTCTTAATTCTCATTTACAATGTATCATTTTGCTGGGAAGGGCTATCAACAAGAATGGGAAAGGAATGCTACTTAAGTTTGGCATCTTAATTCTGTAATGTTTTACAAGTGTTTTAAGATCTTGCAGAAGATGAACTGATGCCCTGACCTACTGAAATTTTAGGTAGGTGAGCAAGCATTCTAGCAGCTGCACCGTGAAATTAATTTGAGAATACTAGATATTACAGGTAGAGTTTTTTCAACATGGTTATGAATACACGATTCAGATGGGCTACACCATTCAGTCAGTGAGACACTAACATTATTTAAGACTATTCAACACTGTTCTGTTGTTACCTGATGTGAAAATCAGTTTGAACAATGGTTTGTCTATTGCTAGAAGTATTTTGATAAAAAGAGGTTCTTGGGTAACAGTACATGCAGGTCTGTATCCCTGTCTTAGTGCACTCAGTATCTGTTTTCTCCCTTTCCTCTCTTCAGCAGCCTTTCACATATTTGAATACTATCATCATGTGTCTGTTGCATGTCCAACAATGTCTTCACTGAGAAAGGCTAGTTCATTCAGTTTTTCTTTAGTTGCAGTTCTGGGAAACATGATTGATGCTTTTCAAATAGGTTTATCTTACTCAAAGTTTAGCGTTCAGAACTATTAACAGTATTATACCTGAGGATTTAATGAGGTACAGTCCTGTTTATTTTCCCAGTGTAGCATCTGTCTTGGTTAGAACACTATGGCAATGTTGACTTCAATTGATCTTATGTCTTGCTATCATTCACAGCTTTTTTTTTCCCTGAACAGCTGCAGCCTAGGATATTGTTCCTTATCCTATAATTATGCAGCTGATGATTTCTGCTTGAATACAGTATTTTGCAATTGGTCTTGATGAATTCTATCAGGTTTCTTTTTCTCCTCAGAAATCTGAAAAAATACTTCAAGGCTCACTTTTGTGGTCATATATAAGGAACTGGGCCAAGGTTTTTTGCAATGCACTGTGCCCACTTTGACATGTCTTCATTTTCAAGACTACTGAGTACATTATAACAAGTTGTGTTCTCTTGGCAATGCGTATTCATATCACAGCTTGATAAGCTTTCCATGAGGTTATCTGCTTTGTATTTCTAAAGAACATGTGCACCTGATATGGTAATGGTGCCTTACATCCCCTTTTGCCTTGGCTGCAAAATCTGTGAGGTTCTATATGCTTTATGCATGCTCATGTTGCATGCAGGTAAAATATAAGACAAGATTGCAATCAGTTCAAAGGAGCTGCTCATTTGCTTTGTTTTCAGTTTGAGATTAGGAATGACAGATGTTACATGAAAGTGGTTTTTTGCCTCTTTTCTGTAAATACAACTTCTCAGTCTTACTGAGATCCTACTGTTTTTCTTATTTTAGTCTTCTAGGTAGACATAAAGAAAAACCCTTTCAGCTTATGTACAGTACAAGTTTCCAAAGGTTTAATGTGTTACTTTTCCCCTTGTCCCAGACAAGTAACTGTAAAAAGTTCCCACACAAATAAATAAGATGCTTTCTAGCCACATACCTGCTAAACTGCACTTGCCAACCAAGTCTTTGCTATATGAGAAATTTTTGATTGTCTGGTTGTACCGTGATTTCTTCTGCAGTTATACAGTGTTAATGCTTAACAAAGGATATTGCTTTTTGTTTCATGGATTAAATTAATTTATGTTCAGTATCTTTTGTAGATAGCCAGAGGCCTTGACACTTCATTAAAAAAGGTTTCCTATTATACAACCTACTAAAATAACTTATTTTGTTTTTATTATTAGGTATTATTCAGTATCCTTCCCAAACCTAATTCTGCTTTCTGAGCAGACTTTTAGAAAGATTACACACACATAAACTTAGATTGATCTAATAAACATCTGTTAATTATGAGACCAGTTTTAATTATATTCTTAAAACCAAATAGTTTCAATAAGACATGAGACATTCAAAAGACAACATGAGCACCCAAGTAAAGTCAACTGTATCTACAAATCTACTTTATAACTGCTATATTCTCTCCTCAATTGTGGTTACTGTACAGTTCTCTCAAAACTATTAATTTGGTGTTTCCTCTCTTTCTGCAGTGAACCCTTTTTTTCCTAAAAATATCAACAACTATCTACCTATATATCTAGCACTAATGTCAGTTTAGCTGAGCCTATTGCTTTATTTATTGCTCAGCTTTATTCATATAAGGTTTTGTCAAGTCTTTTATTCTTGGAACTGACCAACTATATTTCACAGAGAATATTGAACTGTGGTTATTTCAGGCCTGGTTAGCTGTAATTTTTCAGGAAAGTTGCATAGTATTTTTTCTATTCCTTGACTGGAGTTTCATCATTCATAACATTCAGAAGACTTAAAAGCATTTGGCTTCTGAACCTTGAAGAAGGAATAATGTGAACCAAACTGGGAATTTTACGTACTTTAAAAGTTTTTCCTTTCTGAGCCAAACAGTGGTATGTAAAGTATCACTCCTGGAGGAAAACAAAAGACTGCCTTCCAAAAAGGAAGTTGTCAAAATCGAAAGTGTAGCTTTACACCCTTTTATCTATAGGCCATCTCCTTTATTTCAAAGTCAATAGTAGGTTGCAATAGCTGCTTCAACCAGCCACGAGAGGGAGGCATAATTGCATGCACTGGATCAAAGTATGTGAAGAAGTAGGAATACGGATTTTACTCTCACGTTTCATACTTGGCTACTCTGCCTGGTTTTGAGGCGAGCACTTGATCTTGGCCCAAGCTGTGGGATGCACAGCTTTTTTTAACTGGACTGCTCTGAAAACCTTGGCAAGTAATGTCAGAAACTTGGTTACTCTGCTGTGTCAGTTGGTATCCTATCCCATGCTTGGTTTATGGAGAGAGACAAGAGCATGAGGCCTCAATATAACTGAGCAAACTTCTGGTTTTAATAGTTTATGGAAAGGTAATTCAGTAATACATTCCTCAAGACAGTCGGACTAAATAGTGCCTTCCAAAAAGACCATGTCCTTCACATGGTCTTCAATGAGTGCTTCATGTGTGGGAGAATTAAGTATTTCAGCTTTTCTCAAAGACAGGCTTGTCTCTTTGCAATTTATGTATTTCCTTTTGCTATGGGACTATAGCTACTTCTTTTAGTGGAAGAGAGAGGAAACACCATTGTGGGTCTCCCAAGTGTGAAGGAATGGCTGTAGAGATATTCTACTCACTAGGTAGCCACATAAAAAATCCTAGGTAATCTAGTTAGACTACTGGTTTGGTTTTTTTTTTCCTGAGGCTCAGTGTGTCATTGTACTGAGTTTTCTCAGCAGGAAGCACTTGGCTGGCTCTGGTTTTTACAAGCCAGCCAGATACTGCATGTGGTTTTTGTGTCTAGAAATCATGGTGAAGTGCTGGAAGTATTTTTGAGAAAGAAGGAGAATAACAGGAAATAAAGGATCTCCTATAGGAATAGAGATGACATTGTTTTCATCAGCCATTGAGGGACCCATGCAAAATTCCTTCCCTGTCAGGACTGGAATTGGATGCAGCCTTTGCATAGTCATGCTAGATTTTAATGTTCTCAGAATAAGGATAAGCTACAATTAACCCCAGTCATTTTTGAGGAAAGGAAATTTTGCAATGAATTTATTGCCTGTATTATTGGAGTGCTCATACATGTTGCAGTGAAATTTAGTAAATGTTAAGAGAATATTTCTCAGTCTGTTTGATGTGAGTATTAGTTGGTTTGGGTACAATAGTAGCATTAATAGCAGTTGCTGGAATTTGAGCAATGGCAGAAAGCTTACTTAAGGCTGCATTGTGATAGAGTCACAGGAAATGGAGCCATGTGTCATGACAAACCTGTATGAACTGAAAATAAAGAGGAAAATTCTACTGGCTTCCCGTAGCTATATATTGTACCAGTCGGTCCAGTTACTACAATATCTGAGTATCTCAGTCTTTAATGTGTGTAGCTTCAAAACTTCTATACAACTAAAATTGGGTTTAAAGATCAAAATCAACTTGAAAACACTCAGAATGTGAGAGCCTGTTCCTAAGAAGAGTTTGCCTACATCAGGGAGCAGGCAGTTGGACTCGATGATGCTTATGGGTCCCTTCCAACTCAATACTCTATGATTCTGTGATATTTGAGCAGTGCCTTGAAAATGAAGATGTTGGAATTTTACCCACTTCCTTGCTTGGTATGCATATGGTATCTAATGCAATGAGATTTAGGTGTTACTTCAGCTGTCATCTCCCCTTAAGATACATTTTGGGTTCTGGGGAAACAAATTCATTCTGTCCTTCCCATCTCCAACTCCAAGGTGTGTAATCTTTTTCTCTCACCTCCTCCTGTGTAATCTGCTTCTCCCTGGCAACTTCTTACACTTCAGCATGCATATTCTGTACATATCCCCTACACATAAGCAGACAGTGGTAGAAGCTCCTTCAGTTTGAAGCTAGCTGGAAGGCATTGTGGCAATGTTCCCCCTGAGCAGTACTCTGGATTCCTTTATATTACTAAACCCAAAAGTACCTGCCTGGCTACTTCCTTCTCACTGAGAGTTAACTACTGTTATAATACTGCTATATAATATGGAGTCAGACCTATGCTCTTCCAGACTTGTGTTCTTTTAATACTGAATACATTCACATTGACAGATGTGGACACAAAATCCATCACAGCAGAGAGAATGGATGTAGTACTGATAACTAGAAACAAGGAAAATGGCACAATGAATCTGCTTCTTCTTTGGTTAAAAGCTTTAAAAATTTGAAACTAATGGGAATTGAATAACATTGAATAACAATGGTTTGATGGCACTGATAATCAGTTTGTGGTATTTGGCAGCACAGGTAGCTTAGGAATGTATACAGTGGTATTTTTTAATTTTCTGTAATTATGTATGCTAGAACAGCTTCTGTGACTGATAAGAAACTAAAATGCTAAGCTTGAGTCAGGCTGCATATGCCTCTAGTCTGCAGCTGTGCAGATTCTCCAGTTCACAGTTGCTGTCAGTCACATGCCCTGGGTGAATATACCTCTCCAGGCAGTAGTGTACCATCACACTTATATCTATGCTTGTCTGAAGACAAGCTTTCTTTTTCCTAATGTCACATTGCAGAGGGACATTGAAAGGCTTCTAAGTATACCAGATAGAATATTTTTCCTGTCTGTAAAATGTAGAAGAGAAAGTAACATGGCAAAGTAATGCCAGCAACAAGTGATGTCATTCCTCACTCTCTCAAGCATAATAGGCTGCAGGACTTTAACCCAAATACAGTATTTTATTTATGTTCCTTCTCAGATCTGAGTTGTTGCAGAACTCTTACCTTGAATGTCAATGTCTTATTTACTATTGAAGTTTCACGAGTAAGCAAATGCTTGTTTAATTCCAAAGAGAAAGAAAAACATTACAAAAAAACCTAACCCTGCACAAGTATGAAATCTGTAGAATTGTCAGGAGATACCATATGAGGGTCATTTGAGCAATCTGAACTCTGTCTCTCTTGGCATGTATATAAATCAGTACATATCTAATGTAAATTAATACATGTTTAAACATAGGTTTTAATACATTATTTCTCCTACTATATAAAAATGATTTAAAAAGGGAAAGTAAAGGTTGCATGAAGTTGCATGCAAAAGTTACAGAGTAATAATTTGCTGGTTTTCTAAATTAACTGCTCAAACAATTTCTATGGACTGTATTTGAGAGATAGTACTTCATCAACTTTTCACAGACAAAGTTTAACAAAGCAGATTAATAAATTAAGTACTTCCAGTGTTTATATGAAAGTAAACAGCCATGAAAACAATGGTTGCATGCTCTTGTTTTTACTTCCTGGCAATGCTGCCCTTTGGGAGAAGGAGGAAAGGGGATGAAAACTATGTAGCACAGGTCTGCAGAGAAAACTTAAAAACATATATTGTAATTAAAAAAAAAGAAAACCTTTGTAAGAAAATTCAGTTGACTTATGGTGGTTGCAAATGTTGAAATAGTTATCTTAGAGTATACGTAAGGCAGTGAAAAGTAGGTAAATACAGTGTGTATCTGAAGAGTCAGTTAATCAGAATGAAGATTTTGTAGCTTAGAGAAGAAGATACACAATGTTTTAATTGAAAACCAGGATTTGATAAAAGCTGAAAAATAGATTTATACAGCATGAACAAAAATATGAATTGAAGATATTCTGTATCATTATATATGTAAATGGTAATCTCATTCCATATTGTAAAATGCTTTGGGCTCACTCCATTTGGATGCTCTTTTAACACATATTTTGGTATTCACATTTCCTAAAGGACTGAGTTTAACACAACTGTAACAGTATTGTTAGATGTATCACTTTTGTATCACCTTTGGGAACTTCAGAATCTCTAATTCTGCTAACGCTAAGTACATTGCATATACTGTTCTTCTTGGTATTCCTCTGGTGGTTTTGAGGGGGAAGATGAGCTCATCGAACCTTATGGTATTTCTTATTTGCTACTTATGCAATTTAGTAGGGATAACCTTATCCTGGTTTCATTAGGCAGACAAATAGCATACCTGTGTTTTCTACCTGCAAAAGGAATTCATCCAAGTCAGGGAAGTAAATTTAAAAAATCCAGTAATCCTGTAATAGATGTATTTCTCTTTGGTTTTGAAGGATTAAATGTCAAAATCTTTAATGAGTCTTTAATGAATCTTTAATAAAATAGTGAGCAAGGTATATCCAGTACTAAGCAGATCTATATGAAATAGAGAAAATGTAAATAGCATTATATAAATCATCTTCTATTTAACTTACTTGCTGTTTTACAGAAAAAGAAAAGTTCTGTAAATAATGGAAGACTAGTTCTGTGTATATACTTCAGCTTAAAAAAATGGCATGAATGAAGGGAGTTTTAAAGGAACAATTTCTTTCACTGCCAAGAATAGAAATTCATGGTATACAGTAGCAAATGACTATGTGGCAGCAATGTAATATCAATAACCAGCACTTTAAATTAGAAGATTTTTTTTAAAGGTCTTAGGATCCAACTTTGAGTCAATCATTAAAGCCTAGTGGGATAGATTAACCTGCCATTTAGATCTTGAGAATTAAAGGTGATGTTCTTGATTTAGAGTAGATTTCTCTTGCTTACTCTGGCAGAGAAAATGCACTAGGGATCTTACTCTTGGAAATATATAAATATTTTCCTGTGCTGCAAAGGAAGTATTAGTAAATTTCTTTACCTTTTTAACAGGAACTTTCTGGGTTTTGAGGCTTGGAGAGAATTTGTCTAGTAGCTGAAAGGCTGAACACAGGCAAATGGCAAATGTTTCAAAATTACTTAAAATGAAAAATCTTTAATTTAACCCCCCAACTATTCAGTGATTTTTATTTTAGTTAAGAATAAACTCATGATCTTTCTAAAAGAAGGTGCAGAAAGATAGGAAGGCGATAGGAAAATTACTGACCGAGTCTGATACAAAAAATCGTTTACTGAATTCAGAAAATATTTTAATTTTATGGACATTGGCTCAGGCTTTACTACTTTTTCTACACAATAGTAAATGTATGTGTATGTACGCAGACTCACTCTCCAAGGGTGATCATAAAGTACTCCTTTATGAAGGAAATATGAAGCTACTGGGATGGTTGTACAAAATCATGGATTGTTATTTCACAGTTGCAAGAACTGAGATGATTAAAAGTTTGGTTGTGATGAAGACACTACATTGACTACCTATGCAAGGCTTTTGCTACACTTTGTTAAATAGCCTACACCTGGTCTAAAATTTGATGTTTTAAAGATTGGATTATTATAAGCATATTACCTGTAGATAAGAAAATCTTCAGATCCCCTTCTTCCAGTGCCAGAAGCCACCTTTCAGTCCAGAGGTGGACCTGAAACCTTGGAAGGTCTCAACTAGAGTAAGTTCTCAAAAAAACAGAGCAACTGGCATTTCCTATCTTCCTTCTATCTCATCTGGAACTCCTAGCTGAAGAAGACAGGAGCACTAGGCTATCAAGTTCCTTTTACAGAAGAGGTAAGTAAGAGGGACAGCCTTCTTTTGATCTCTAGGAAGTTAGATGCTGCTATCTCACTGGTGCTTCTGTAATGGTTCTGCTAGTGCTGACTCTCTAACAAGGGATCAACAAGATGTTTCCGGTTTTGCTTTACCCAATTGCAGCATCTTGTTGCTAACTGTTTTGCAAAGATCACGGTCAGATGATTTCTGTGCATTGTCACTGATGGTACTGTTAACAGACATGTTATCTGTTCTGCATCCTCCATCCCTTGTTCAGTGAATTGAGGTTACTAGATGTCTGTCTGTACTCTGAACCTTAGAAGTCTTCATCATGCTAGCTCATTTTTGTATTAGTTTTGTGCTTTTGCATGATTTACATATAAAATCTGTGATGTTTTTGCACTTCAGCAGTCATAAAACAATGTCACAATAATAAAATAAACCTCTACTTGTTGAATGCTAATTCAAGCATACTTTAACAATTTTCATAAACCACTGGCATGCTGATTTGGTGTATCAAGTTGCTGACATATTCAAAGCACACAGAAGAGGAAGTGAAGGTGAGGGGAAGAAAGTATTTTGTCTTGTAACCCAGCATGACAGGCATAAATTGTTACTCCCTGAGTGAGCTACTGACATGGTTGGGCACTGAAAACTTTGAGCCTGAATCCAAATAATAAAGGCATTGACTTTGAAAAGACCTAAGGATGCAAATAACTTTCATCTCATGAATACTCCTATTGATTTTGATGAGACTGCAGAAGTTCATAAAGTCCTGTGAGTGCATAAGCTTTAGGATCCAAGCCTGAGGCCAGAGATGATCTCATTATTTTAGTGTTTGAGATTCTGTAAGACAACAAAGAACACACCTCACAATTCAGTTCACATTTAGCAAAAAGTATTGTCTTTTTATCATTTTTTCTTTCCAGGTCTAGACTTTCAGTTTTAGCACAGATATACTGAAAACTGGCCCTGGTCAGAATTTTGTCTTTGACAGAGAAATATGTCATAAAGAAAACGACAACAGCTCTTAGCCATATCAATACAAATATGCAAATGATGAATGTGTTTGTTAGAAAATATTAGTTGTGTGCTACCTAAAGAATTGATAATAGCATTACTAATACTATGATCACCTCTTCTGGAAGAAAAGATGTAAGAGCCTTTTGAAGTACTAGGCAATTCTGAAGTTGAACTAAGCTGGTTTAAGCTATTTCTTAATAATTAAGTATCTGTGAAGGCAATTGCTGCAAAATCTAGGTGAGTTAGACCCTGCTAATTCATGATCTGTAACATATCCATCTACTGTGTTACTCAGCAACAGCTGTCTAGAGGACCTCATGTTGTTCTTGAAGCATAAAATGTAAATGAGGGATGGAAGGCACAGGACTCCTTGACCTTTGTTAGCCTTAGTAAGAAACCAAGGGACTGTGTATATATAACAGCCATATGTCACAGTCTCTAAGTCAGGCTTAATGTCTGGCAGGTCATATTCATTTATGATACCTAAAAATATTGTAGTAGATCAAAATAGGTACATTGCCAAAGCATACCTCAAATTATGGTTCCTGCAACTGAGCTTTATTTTTTATTTTTGTCTTCGCTGCATCAATATCATAGTAGGTTGTACATTTAGACTGTCTAAAATATGGAAAGGGAAAACGAAAGTACTTCTTGTGCATTTCATATGTCTTCCTCTGGTGGTTCATTGTGTCTGTTTTCAGTATAAAATCAGGTAATGTGGAATCTGACGTGTATTTGGAGAACACAGCTGGGTGGCCAGGTGACTAACTGCAAAAGTCAGCATGAATTTAAACTGGCCCTGGCAATGTCTGGGTGAAGGTGATGGGGTTTGTTTCTACTCCATAAAGCTAAGAAATACTTGAGTTGCTGCTACAAAGTCTCACATCTAATAGCATGCTATAATTAATGGCAATCAGAACAGATTCTTTAGTCTGAGCTCAACTAAAAGAAAGGTTTTTTCCCATGAGCCACTCCAATTCCTAATTTGTTGTTTTTTTGACCAAGATAGCCTGATTCTGTTGATCTAAAAGCTCTTTTTGTGGGTTTGTTTGGGTTTTTTATCCTATGAACAGCTTTTTAGTAAGAAGGAAGCACTGTAAAATTTGGCAAAAGTATGTGATTTAAGGCTAAAATTTTGAATTTTTCCAAATTCTGTGGTTTTGTTTAACCGTCCATTAGATAAAAATAGACCTATTGCATTCTTAACAGCCATTATTTACAAGTCAGAACACAAATTCCTTCTATTTCTTTTATAATACGAATTCAAAATATTGAAGAAGCAGTTACTAAAGTCATATACTTATTCCTCTTATACTGAAATGTTGGATTACATGGTATCCTTGTTTTGCTTAGTTTCAATGATTAGGAGAGTTTTCAAGCAGCATGGTGGAAAACTTCTAATGAACTGTTTTACCTCCTTTTTTTCTACATTTCTTCTATTTTTGAAAACACTATTAACATTTCATTTAGTGGGAATTCCTTTTTCATTTTGACTTTGAATAAAATCCATAAGCACATTTCAAATTGGTGACTGAAAATTAATACCTTAATCCCATAACTGATAAGTAAATTAAAATGATACGACAAAGTTGAAGGAATACTGCATGTTTGAATTTAAATACTTCTTTTTTGGCACCTAGTATTGGGAACTTGGGCTTAGATTTTTTTTTCTGTTTGCTTTCAAGAACTTTCTGCAGATTTTTACAGAACTGGAAGCTGATTTCAAATCTGATGTGTACCATTTCAGTCACACTTTTTATTACCATAAAATCTAACTGTGCATTTCAGTGGAGACTATACCTTTCTGCCACATGTCTTTTTGCTGTTATTTTAGTTCAAACATGTTGCTTCCAGACCGAATTTGAGTCCATGCAACCACTATGGGTTTAGTAAGGATAATTTTTGCTGGTCAAGATACACAGCATTCCTGAGAAAATAACTTGTCCATGTCATAGGTCACAGTAAGTGAGCACTGCACTCCTTGATGTTAATGCCTCAGGCACTCAGAAGTGCCTGAAGAGTCCGTGTTGAATGTGTGTTGGGTATGGGGAGCTGGGAAAGAAATAAAAAGGAAATTGAAGGAGAAACTAACTTTTTTCAGAGTAACAAAATAAAACAAACATTCAGATTTTACCAAAACAAAGATAAAGTAGTCTTACTACTGAAAATATCAGTGTTTTCATGGAGGCACTGTAATCCTAAAAAGGAATCACTGAAACTATTTTCATGTAATGCTTCAATGTTTCAAAAGAGAAGCTATTGTCAGGCACAGACAGCAGACAGATATATGTGCATCTGCATTAATTGACCACCTTTTTCTGCCAAAGTAGCATCAGGCAATTAAAAGATTAATTATAACAGAGAGGTGTAATGTATTCAAAAGTCCTATAATAAGAGCTCCATACTGATGCTGAATTCTTTGGATGCAAATTGTTATGCAGCACAAAGGAATAGTTACAATAAGTAGAAGGCAGGCTGCTGACCTTGCTGAAGATGAAAAATATATAACATTTGACAATGCCCTCATTATAATATAAAAGAGTATGCATGAATTAGTTTGACTTCATAAAACTATTTTTTAAAGTATTTCAATGTGTCCTCTTCACCCAGTGCACCCCTCCTTAATGTGGACTTATGAACCGTACTTTTTATTAGCTCTAGTTTTGTACTTCAGCTTAATGTACCTTATTAAGAAATATTCAGCACCTGTGGAACATCATTAATTTGTTAGTGTGGTTAGATGTTCAGTTCAGATTGGAGTTGGCCATCTCATATATTTTACATGCTTTCTCTTCTGCATTCTTTTTAATTCTTTTTGAAATACAACTTTTTATTTTCTTCATAATACTCATGTTCACCATTTCTTGTCAGCTTTGTCATCAGTGCAGCATGGCTGGGAAAAACTTCTAAAAATTTTATACTGATGGATTGATTTTAGACCAATGCATAAGCTAAACAATTTTTAATTTCCTAGGCTCATCTTTCACCTCGGGACCTTTAAAATGGCTCATAGTAGGTCTGCCACTACATTTTTATAAAATTAGTCAAATTTGGATCTGTGGATGTGAATTAAACTCCATTTGTAGTGAAGTTCTGTACTGGTTTTGGCTGGGATAAGAGTTAATTTTCTTCCTAGCAACTTCTATGGTGCTGTGTTTTGGATTTATGACCAAAAAGATGTTAATAACACAGGGATGTTTTAGCCATTGCTGAGCAGTGCTTACACAGGGTCAAGGCCTTTTCTGCTTCCCACACTACCCCACCAGTGAGTAGGCTGAGGGTACACAAGAAGGTAGGAGGGGACACAGCTGACCCCAGATGACCAAAGGGACATCCCACACCATGTGATGTTATGCTCAGCAATAAAAGCTGGGGGAAGAAGGAGGAAGGGGGGTAGCATTTGGAGTCATGGCGTTTGTCTTCCCAAGTAACTGTTACATGTGATGGAGCCCTGCTTTCCTGGGGATGGCTAAACATCTGCCTGCTGATAGGAAGCATTAAATGAATCCCTTATTTTGCTTTGCTTGTGTGCACAGTTTTGCTTTACCTATCAAATTGTCTTTATCTCAACCCACAAGTTTTCTCACTGTTACCCTTCCCACTCTCTCACCCATCCCACCTGGGGGAGTAAATGAGCAGCTGACTGGGGTTCAGCTGCCGGCCGAGGTTAAGCCAAGACAAGTTCTAAATGAGCGATGAACATTTCAGACTCTGACTTAAGTCAGAAAGGAAGTGGGTAAGGTTAAGAAAAAATTCTATATTCAATTTGCTATTGTTTCTAATTTTAGGTAACTTGAATAATTACTAAAACAAGTTGGATAAAACAACTTATCATTTTCTCTACTACATCTGTTCATACTATCCATTTATATGAATTCACAAAATTTTACTTTAAACTAAAAAAATAGCAAATATCTTTTGAATAAATTAGTTATTTTATAATAGGATGCTTTTTTTTTCTTACGAATATGCATAGTATGACATAAGAACAACCTTAAGGTTTTCATGTCACTGTTAAGTATGGCTGAGGAGCTTCAGATTGAATCCAGTCTCTACAACTTTATTTACAGTAGTCATCAAATGAAGACATATTGATGTCTTCCCTTTAACTATCAGTGGAAGTCAGCAAGTTCACAAGCCATGCCTAAATGTCCTCTGAACTATTTAGTAAATTACTGTCACTGAATTGTGCAGGTTTCTTCGGCCTTACCATTGAATCATCATCGAATGGTTGTTTGTAGCTGTGGAACAGCTAAGTTCTGCATAACCATTTTTCAAAATAAGTAGAGTAAGCCTAATTAAAATTAAAGTTTAACCAATATTCCCTTGGATTCAGTCCTTCTATTGTCTCCTTAACATACACATTAAGCACGTCTAATGACCACCTACCAACTTGCAGGTGCCTTGGAAAGTAAGAGTTACAGATACAATTATCTTCAGTCCTGTTTAACTACATGTGTTCAAACCACAATAGAATTAATTCAATTAAAAAATATAACCAAGAAATCAAGCTTATTAGCAAATAATATCTAGAATAGTGTTACCAACCGCATAAAGCAAATATGTGGTATCAGGTAAAACTCCTTCCCTTCAGTGTGCTATCAGCATTGCCACTGCCCTCTGCTGATTATTGGTGAGGAAAAGTAGACCAGGTAATATTTAGCTTGCAATAATAACTGTGTGAGAACTCTGGGGTAATGTAAGCTTCTCTCATGTATACACATGACCACTGGATCTTTTGGCTGTGATGACATGAACTCCTGTCAAGTCACTGCATTGATTGGAGTAACATTTTCTATCTCCAGGAAGATGTAGTTGATGAGCTTATACTTCTGGTCTTTACTTCTTTCAAGTGTTTTCTAACTAGACAGCCTTAGTTGTTACTGCTTCTCTTCTGCCTGTGATTCCAGCAAACATCTGAAGTGCAGCATATCTTGATTCTTCAAAGATTTTTTAAATGTAAATGTTCTTTTTATTATGCTTTTTTTTTCCTAAATTATCCTCTACTACCAAACCCTTAATCTGAATAAATGACAAGGGATCTCAAGGGCCAAAACCTGTTTAGCCCAGACTCTCAAAATATAATATCTCTAGTTAGCAGTTCATAACAAAAAAAAAAAAAAAAATTCTGACTGATGGAAAATTAAGTTCCAAAATCATTATTTCTTCTTAAAAACAAACTAGGTGTAAAAATCTCTACTCTGTTTCTTACTGGCACATTCAATACAGAAAGTGAAATATATATTAAAAGCTATACCTCTGAAATTCTGAAATCATATGTCAAAATCTGATAAATTTAATCGCCAAGTTTTCAGCATCAGTGTACTTTCACAGGGTGAACAAAAAAGATGCCTCAGAAGTTGTGGAAAAAGACAAGTGGAGAAATAGTTCTGCAGCTCACAGCACATATTACTGCAGGCAAAATGTTTTGCCTAGATAAAGCAGTTTTATATCAATCTTTATTTAAAGTTCTTTAGAATCTGGAATATAGACTCACAGGTCCATTACATGGAAAGCATTTGCTTTTCTTCTGCAATTGGAACATTCTGTAGCATTCAGACTTGCATCCAGCTTGGATGCAAGTCTAGACCAGTATCGTGGTCTAGATTTTCTTTAGCAGTATGTCCTTGCTGTGGTTTAATCCCAGTCAGCAATTAAGTACCACACAGCCACTCACTCACCCTCCCCCCTGGTGGGATGAGGGAGAGAATCGAAAGAGCAAAAGTAAGAAAACTTGTGGGTTGAGATAAGAACAGTTTAACAATTGGAACAACCACCAAAAAAAAAAAAAATTTGCAATGAGAAGGTAAACAAGAGAGTGAGAGAGGAACAAAACCCAGGAAAAAAACAAGTTATACAAGCGCTCACCACCCGCCAAACAACACCCAGCTGGTGACCGAGCAGCGATTGCTACCCCCTGGCCAACTCCCCCCAGTATATATATTGATCATGACATCATATGGTATGGAATAGCCCATTGGCCAGTTTGGATCAGCTGACTTGGCTGTGCCCCCTTCCAGCTTCTTGTGCACCTGGCAGAGCATGGGAAGCTCAAATGTCCTTGACTAATGTAAATATTACTTAGCAACAACTACAACATCAGTGTGTTATCAACATTATTCTCATAATAAAATCCAAAACACAGCACTGTATGAGCTACTAGAAAGAAAATTAACTCTATCCCAGCTGAAAACAGGACAGTAGCCACCCCTTATTCTATACCACCTACGTCATGCCCAGGTTCTACCCTTTCTAATACCTTCCAATTAATCATTATTTTCCCTGTCTTTTGGTATATACAGACACAGATATCATTCCCTTGGTCTATGGGCCATCCCTCTAAAATTTCCGTTGAGTTAATTTAGCCCATGACTTTGGGCTCCATCTGTCATAACAGTCCTTCAGAGCAGGAGAGATGGGGTGTGGTGTTGGATTGTTCCATGCTGAAGCCAGTTCTGGTTCCATAACCACTGCACTTTGCTTGGTTTCATTTAAGTTCATTCTTCATTAATCTGTGTGATTCTCACTGAAATAACGTTAATATGGCATTTAACAACCATAAAAGTGATGACATACAGTATTATATAGCAATTAACACCATATCATTCAGTTCATTGGCTATTTTCACCCAAAATCAAATCCCCTTGAGGTACACATTGGCTTTCCCCATCCTTTTGCATTACCCACCAAGTTCACCCAGGTTCTTGAGCAAAAGCAATCCCACAAATGCATTTGCCTTATCCTGAGACAGGAGTAACCCAGACTGTCTTCCCCAGCATGTTTTTTATGTGCACTACAGGGACTTTATCCCCTTGTACAGTATGTAGAAGGTTTGATTGGCAGGGCCAGCTCGACTGACAGATCTCCTAGTGTTGACTAACCAGGTGGCCTTTGCTAAATGTGTATCCCAGTGTTTGAATGTCCCGCCACCCATTGCTCTCACTGTAGTCTGTAACAGTCCATGGCAAATAGTGGGACTGTGTTTCCACCCCTGGGGCAATTGATTCCAGGTGTACTGAACATCCTCTCAGTGAAAGCAAACTGTGGCCTTCACTCTGCTGCCAAAGGGATTGAGAAGAACGCATTAGAAATATCAATTGTAGCATACCATTTGGTTGCTTTTGACTCCAGTTCATATTGAAGTTGCAGCACATCCAGCACGGCAGCATGCCCCGGCAGTGTGACTTCATTCAGGCCACGATAGTCTACTGTTAGTCTCCACTCTCCATTTAGACATTTGCACTGGCCATATAAGACTGTTAAAGGATGAGAGACTCTTACTGATCACTCCTTGGCTCTCCAGTCAATCAATCTGTCTATGGATGGGAATCAGGGAGTCTCGGTTGGTACGATATTGCTTCCGGTGCACTGTTGTGGTAGCAATTGGCACCTGTTGTTCTTCAATCCTCAGCAACCCCACAATGGAAGGGTCCTCCAAAAGACCAGGCAAGGTGGACACCTGTTTAATTTCCTCCATCTCCAAGGCAGCTATGCCAAAAGCCCACCAGTACCCTTTTGGGTCCTTGAAATACCCTTTCCTGAGGTAGTCTATGCCAAGGATGCACAGAGCCTCTGGGCCAGTCACAATGGGGTGCTTTCGACACTCATTCCTGGTCAGGCTCACTTGGGCCTCCAATACAGTTAGCTGTTGGGATCCCCCTGTCACTCCAGAAATACAGATGGGTTCTGCCCCTGTATAGCTTGATGGCATTAGGGTACACTGTGCACCGGTGTCTACTAGAGCCTTATACTCCTGTGGGTCTGATGTGCCAGGCCATCAAATCCACACAGTCCAGTAAACCTGGTTGTCCCTTTCCTCCACCTGGCTGGAGGCAGGGCCCCTCTAGTCCTGGTCATAGTATTCATTATGCACTTCTAGTACATACGAGTGAGGACCTCCTTCATTAAAATCAGAAGTAAGATCAGCCCTTTTACTCTGTCTGGGGAACTGTCCACTGGAAACTGGAGCAGCAATTTTCCTGGAAGGAAACCCCTTTGGTGATTGTTTTTCCTTGCAACTCACGTACCTGTGCCTCTAGGGTCGAGGTAGGTTTTCCATCCCACTTCCTCATGTCCTCTCCGTGGTCACACAGGTAAAACCACAGGGTTCGCTGTGGTGTGTACCCTCTATATCCTCTCTCTTGAGCAGAAGAACGCTGACTCCTAGTAGCTGAGATGCTGGTCCTTATAGATGGAAAGTAGGACCTATCCCCTTTGAGTTGCTGGACCTTCCGGGACAGTTTATCCTCAGCTGAGAAGAGAGAGGAAGAGATGCTTTCCTCATATTCCTGGAGCTGGCTAGCCGCTTCATCCACTTTGGACCCTCTTCGACTTTCCAGGTCAGTATTGCCAATGAGTTGGCACACAACGATGGTGCTCTCCATACCAACTTCCGCCACATGGGTCGTGTGCACTGGACTTCATCTGGATCTTTGGCTAACTGCTCGTTGTCCAGGTCACCATAAATCACCTCCGGCGTGGCTAATTCCCTCAGGTACTGGATACCTCTCTCCATGGTGGTCCATTTGCCTGGGTGACATATAACATCTTCCTTGAAGGGATATCTTTCCTTCATACCCAACAGGAGTCGCTTCCAGAGGCTGAGGACTTGTGCCCCTTTTCCTATTGCTTTGTCAATGCCTCCTTCCCTAGAAAGGGATCCCAGCTGTTTGGCTTCCTTACCCTCTCATTCCAGGCTACTGGCCCCATAATCCCAGCATCAAAGCAGCCAGGTGACAATGTGCTCGCCTGGACAACAGCTGAAATAATTTTGCATATCTCGCAGCTCACTCAGGGATAGGCATCAGGTGATTTCCATCTCGTCCATGAGTTTTTGCTCTTCCTTTCTTATTGGTGGTCCTGCTTTTTCACCTTCCCTTTCTAAATGAGCTGTCATTTCCAAGATTTCTTCTTGTGTATAGGGGCGACTGATACTGACATGACTGATACAACCAGGTTGGTTCCCTGGTTCAACCGCATTATCTGTCTCGGGGGGGGGCTGGAATAGCCACAGTGCCTGTTGCAGGGGGGCTGGAGTAGCTGTGGTGTCTGTTGTTTTGTCACTAGATCCAGAGACTTTCTCTTCCCCTTGAGGGTTCTGAATAGTGTTGAACAGGGCTTGGTAGGCATGGGCCAGGCCCCAGCACATTGCTGTGATTTGTATCTCTCTAGAATTGCCAGGGTGACAACATACTTTTTCCAAATATTCTACTAATTTTTCAGGATTCTGCACTTGTTCAGGGGTGAAGAAAATTAGCTCTATCCCAGTCGAAACCAGGACAGTCCTGGAATTCTGTACAGCACAAAAAAAAAAATTATGGCTCAGTATAAATATAAATTTTCTATAGTGGCACACTGTGTTGAAGCATACTGCTTTATTTCATTTTGTTCTGTCTCTGCATCAGCAACCAGAGATCCAAGTGAGAGACAGAGTCCAAACCCTGACCCAAAAAAGCCCTCCGCGCCCCTTCTAAGATGCTAAAATGTACCCACTGTGCCATCTGGAAACCTGGTAATGACTTATATACCACATGCATTACTGAAAAACAGCATGATACTCTGTTTTTATGGTATTACATAAAGCAAAGTTATTATTCTTTTTTATCTTTTATGTTTAAAGGAAACTATGATAATTCTTCATATGCTACAGTTAAGATTGCTACTTGCTACAGCCCATCTGCATGATTAGTCATCTTAACAAAACACCTTACTAGCTGATATATCTTGGTCTGATTCAAACCTGACTGGGAAATAAGTAGGCTACTGTGGGTTTTGTTTAATCTCACCAAGTAACCTAGTTAGATGACATACTCAAATTCAAAGTGTTTCTCAGCAGATTAAGCATGGGCCACTCAGAAAATGTTTGGAGGATCAGGGAAACCAGAGATTCAGTTCTCCGCTCTTTTACACACTATCAGTTTTGGGAACTGTGGGTGAAGTTCAGCTTTCAGGAGAGTGAATGAAATATGTCTTCACACTTGGCATGAAGTAATTATTTCCAGTCTTCAAAATAAAATATTCAGGATGTTCTCAAACTAATTTCTATTCCTCTGAGCCTAAGTAAAATGCTGAAATAACTGTAAGTAAAATGGCTTGTCCCAAACTCTCTTGTGTTGCTGAAATGGCAGACAGAAGGTGAAAGCTCAAATGTGGTTAGGTTGATAAAAGAAATTTCATAGGCTACCACTTTACTTCTGTAGTTTTAAGTTCCTCATATAATAAATGATAATAACAAGCAGTTCTAGCCTTTTTCAAAATCATGCATTATCTAAAATAATTTAAAATGGTTACCAGAAATAATTTACTTTTAAAGATTAGGGATGAAAACTCTGGGGATTTAATTCTCTGCTGGACTATCTGACAGGCATAATGGAAGAAACATTTTGGTACAGTGATAAAAGGAGCTTGACATAACCTTGCATTTGCCAGTCTAGACTCCTAGATGGCCAAAATAGACACTTATGTAAATCTAAGTAATTATGAAAATATAACTTATGAAATAGTAATTAAATCAAGAAGTTAACGTGTCTGTAGATTCTTGAAGTACCATTACTTTTTTTTTTCAGCCCAAATTGATACTTGAAATTTAAAGGTAACACTTCTTATGGTATATCAATTTCAATAATTATAGTTAAAAGTTTCTCTGTTTCACAGGTTTACTAAAAATGTTTTTCCTTATGATGTCTCTATTTCACAGGTTTCCTAAAAATGTTTTTCCTTATGATGGAGGAGAAAAGATGGTGCAGAAACAACATTCTTAAAACTGTAAGAACTATAAGTTTCAGAATTATATGTGATTTCTCTGCAAGAGTTTGCATGAACAGCAATACACTTCATTTTGGGCAATATTTCTTCTTCTTCAAGTCAGTCTTCTTCCTCTCTATTGTTCCTGATTTATAGGAAGCTATTGTGAGATGTGGTAAGAGAATGCAAGTTTCCATGCTTTCTGTACAGATGGCATCCCTGTATTTCCCTTAGATCAAGTATAGGTATATCTTGTCCCAGTTTTCCCAAAGTCACAACAGAATCTGCAGCTTCATTGAAATGAACAGAGGGGGGGGTGGAGATCATGTTATTTGAGATGAAGAAGCAATTGGACACAAGATCTCTCCATCAAAACCCTTCTGTTTCTAAACGGTAGTTACATGCTGCTAGTCTGGACTGCACAGTGTTCTCCGGATATCTGTTCTTATCAAGGATAAAAAGTATGTGTGTTTTATGGGAAATTGCCAGATGTCGACTGTGCTTGTGTGGATGGTTGGTTGGTTTGGTGGCTGAAATAAAAAATCAAACTTTTTTTTTTTTTGCAAGTCACACAAAATATCTCCTGTGACCCAAATAAAATGTATAAATTGGTAGATATTTTATATCTGTATTTCTTCTGTGAGTAAATCAGTCTATTCAGAAACAGTTCAGATGACTTTCACTTCCACTTTGGGCAAGAAATTATTCATCTGAAAATTTTCTCCCAATCGTGATTAGCACTGCACAATATTAGACTCCTGAAGTCCAAATATACTAAGCTTGATTGCTTTGGTTCGTACCTTCTGAGTGATATACATTCCCTGGGAAACTGCTGAGTACAAAGCACAGCAACCCCATTGTTTAGCAAGTCAGGTTACTGTGAATACATGGTCAAAGTTTGTACTCTTCTTTGGTGTCCCACAGGGACCCTGGTGACGATTTTGACTTTAATATTCAAAACCCTTTATGGGACTAGACTGTGCTATTTCAGACACCTGGATAATATTTTCTCTTTCTCAGGTTAACCCTGATTATTGGTGCGGCCTGATGATAGAAGTGTAGAAAACTGCAGAAATATTGTGATGAATGTCAGTTTTGGCCTTGCTTCTCTACTGTAATATCCTGTGTTTTATTAAACAAGGCTTGTAAAGGTTGTACTGTTTTCTGTGGTTGTAGAGAATAAGCGCACATGTTATTTATCTGATTCTATTTATGATATCAGGGTAGTGTTCACAGCATGTCTGACAAGCATCAGATTCTGACAAAAATTTGTCACAATACAGGGCAGGGCAAAATGTGTTCTTAATTTGACTGCTTAGATATCCTGATATTTTGTCTGGAAATCCATGCAAGAATTCAGCAATTTTGTCTGTCACTGGGATATCAGATCTATTAGAAAACAACAGGAGTCAGCTGCATTCCCTGAGGCTTCTCACACATCAGATTTCCCTCTCAGTAACCTTTCAAATTCAGTCACAAATAGTCTTATTCTAGATCATACTGGCATCTAACCTTTGTAAACTTGGACACTGGAGAGAATTAAAAAAGCAAAGTGTAAAAAGAGATACAATCTTCTATTTCAAAATGTTATCATTTCTGAAAGCAGCAACGATTTCATGACATATGAAGTTCAAAGTTGTGCTAGCTTACTTTTCCCTTCACTTTTCTTGTCTTTTAACCTTGATAATTGCTTATGCTTGCCCATATTAGCTGTTAATTTGTCACACTTTAAATGTTTTTAAAAATGCAGAATAAATGCTTATATGGGAACTTGAGAGGTTATGCCTTCATGGACAGAGAATTCCACAATATTAGTTAGGGATATAAAGTCCTGGGTGCTGGGTCATCTTATGAGATGCTGCAGAAAAGAGTGTTTCTGTCGAAATACGCTGAACTACTCTAACTTACTGCAGTGGGCTGCATGGCCCCTTACATACAGAGTTTGTGTAACTTGAATCTGGTAGATCTGGTCACAGCAACAATGTTCTCTGTGGTTCTTCAAAACATTGGCTTCCTTAAGCAAAGGGAGATAATAATGTATCATATTTAGGACATGACCAAAAAGAGAAAAATTGGTCAAACTTTCTGTGTATTCTTGGAGTTTTTTCAGTACAATATGTAAACTAATTGTTATTTTTTTCTCCCTAAAGTTGCAAAAGTCTTCTAATCCACTCCAAACCTCTGATTTCTTCATAACTGATAGTGAAGGATAATTCAAATTCACAGAGATATCACAAAATTTCAGCCATTGCAGTCTTGTCCTCCCTCTCCCCCTAATATATAGTTTGTGTATGATGTCTTTCTACCTTGTTTTAGGGCTTTGTGGTACTCTAAAAACAAATACTGAGAGGTAACATCAGCATAATTAGAAAAATTGTATTACCCTACTAATAATATCCCTCATGTCTTTATAGTCACCATTGCTTGCATTGCCAAATACCTTTTAAAAGGGAGAATACTTGTTATTCAAGGAATCTCTTCAAGGTAAATGAATGTGTCATATTCATAGATCAGAAGGGATTAGTATGAGTTTTGATTCCTACCTTCTGCATGATCCAGGCCAATGTATTTTGTGATAATTCTAACAGAAATATATTTTGGAACATTTTCTGGATGGAAATGTATGCAAAAGAGGAAGGGAGGGATCTGTGGTAGAAACAGAAGGGAAAAATGGTTTTGCTCACTCTGCTTCCTACACTGTTTCCCTAAGAATCCATTTCTACTGCAGTTCTCGACAGACCTTTGTCCTGATGCGGTACAGAAAGGCTTGAATAAAGCAGCTGATCTTAAGGACACACATTTTGGATGATGGAAAATACATTGTGGGTGTTTATCAGTTGTGCCAGTGGTTAATAAATACTAGGCAATAAGGGACATAATGTTCTGTTGCATTAAAAGATTTGTCTTAGCATTTCCTGGAGTTCGTTCACTTTCTCCTGCTTCAATCTTTACACAGTAGTAGCAGCTACTGTAGCACACTGTAAGCACTTTACGTGATAGAAATTTTGCCTGAAATCCTCAGAGGAAGATCCTGAACAAGGGTGCACAGTATTTAAACCCTACTTTATGCAATACAAGAAGGAGAACAACTGCTAGACCCATATTTTTACTGCACTACTCCACTTGTAATTTATGTAGGCTAAGGAAACACACATAGTATGCAGTGCATATGTTTTGTTTGCATGCAGAGCTTTTGCTTTCCCTATTAAGCTGTCTTTATCTCAACACAGGAGTTTTCTCACTTTTACCTTTCCCATTCTCTCCCCCATCCCACTGAGGGGGAGTGAGCGAGCGGCTGTGTGGGGCTGAGCTCCCTGCTGGGATTAACCCACAGCATTTGGACAGTAGTCCACAACACAGGCCAGAGCTGCTACCATAACTACCAAAAGAATAGCATGACCACAACATTATCTAGATATTAAAAACCATAATACCCCTCCCATCAAAAACCTGCTATAAATCTTAGGTGCTAATATCAGAATCTCCAAGACAAAGATGTACAGGGGTCTGATAAAATAAAATATGCCTTCAGAATTCAGCAGAATTGTAATTTTTCCTCATACCAAAAAATATCATTTCTGTTTAATATTTTGCTTGGAAAATAAGTGAAGAACACAGGACAGATGAAGAAAACTGCCTTTTTCTTCTGATTTGATGTTTCAATTTTCAGCAGATTCATAATTTCTCTGCCTGGTGCCATGGTCAGCACAACTAGAGAGTAAGCAGGTGAAAACAGCTCCTATCAGATTGAGAATAATTCCTTGGCGAGAGACTTTCTAAACTTCACAGATTCTTGTTGCAGTGTGGTACCTGTTTTTAAAGGTCTCTCTTTTGCCTTTCAGCCATACTGCTGTTACCTTCTATTTCATAAAAGAATAAAATAGGGGAGGGAAATTACTAGGCAGGTAGCTAATGTTTTGGCTGAAGTCATACTCTTATTGTAGTGCTTGTACGAAGTAGAGGAAGCTTGCCTTTTCTTTTCATTGTTTTCTTTTTTTTAAACAGTGCTCAAATGTTGTTTTACCCAATTCCTGTCATGAACTCATGAGCTAGAGTTTGTCCATACAGTGGACAAAGATCTACCATGTAGCCATCTTTTCTCTCTGAATGTTTTCTTTCTCCTTTCTGTGAGATTTCTGTAGTTTTCATTCCAAAGTTTTATCCCTAGAGGAAGGCATTGTATGGATCACAATGATGAGAGGTGGAAAGAACTGGTGAAAGGTAATCTTATACATGCATCGTGCATCCACTGCTACTATGAAATTTTCACTTTAGAATTCATTCTCAGTATCTTCTACAATTCCTATAGAAGTGGTAAATGATGTATGAAATGAAAAATTTTTGTTGACTGTCTGTTCCGACAATTCAGAGAATAATGTTATAGTCACTGCTGAGGCATATTTATCTTATTTGCCATAATACTTGATATTAAGACAAGCTGTCAAAAGTTTACTTTATCAAAAGAGTTAGAGAATGAGGGCAAGGGATTTTTAAGGCAAATCGACTACTCTAAGGAAAAGCAAAAGAAAAGAAAAGCAGTATTGTCACTGAACAACCCAGTTGTTAGACCTCATCTTGGAAGTAGGTCACCTTTTCTGAGGAAGAATAAGATTGCCCTAGAGGTGGAGCAATATAAGGTTAAGACAATGATTCAAGTGTTAAAAATACTTATTAGAAATAAAGTTTGCACCTATTATGAGAAGCAGAGGTTAGGGTCTATAATATCATGTAATTGCAGTTATGATTACAAAAGAAACAGAGAATTCAAACCAGATGAAGAGCTTAGTGTATATTTTCTATATGTAAATCAGTGGGTTATGTGATTTATTTTTCTGTTTTCTTGGATTAGACCCTTAACAGTTTTTCTTTTGAAATCCAGAGAGCTATAGGCTCAAAGCAGCCTACTGACAATAGGCTAGCTTTTCTTCATCAGCTTATGTGAACCACTAGGACTTAAAGACTTTATGAACAGTAGGTTTAAAATCATTGTTTTGGGGTAGTCTGTCTTACTGTTTTAAATAGTAACTTAAGAATGGCAAAGCATTTTCTTTTAAAGATGAGTGAACACACACACACGCACGCGTGCAGAAATACTGACATCTGCATTCAAATTTTGTGATACAATCTGCTGACTTGATCTCCTCAGGTTTGCTTTCATCTTCACAGCTGTTGTGACTGCTGTTGAGGTCCTTAACTTACTGGTCTTACTTGTGTTCTCTGTTGTTGCTCTTTTGACCTCAGCACTTGAAACTGTCAGCACAGAGAATTGACAGGTTTTTGCAGAACCAAAGTCAAAGACTCATTTCTCTGCTTCCGCACTATAATTATTTCTTCTTACCCTGTCTAAATCAAAGATTAGACAAAGAGCTGAAACAAAGTAGGTATCGGTGGAATAAATAACTTATGGTGCAGCCACAATTTTGTTGTCGTTGCCTTTCTGCAGAGGCATTAGCTTTGTTTTCTAGGGGAGAATGATGCTGCATTTAGTGTAGGAGTGGAAGCACTGACCTCTGTGTTCTTTCTCCCTCTCCTGCAGACTTTCAGTGAAACTTGGGTGACTTCATTGTTGTGTCTTTAAAGCTGTCAATATATCTTACCCTGTTTCAATGATACTTGGAATACTTTCTGTGGAAATTGCCTACCTTGTTCTTTGAGTTCACGACTCAAAGAACAAGGTAGTTTTATATGGAAAAGATCTAATTATAAGAAATCAAATATTGTAAAATGGAGAAATATGGGAATGTTACAGCTTTTCTTCAGAAAGGTAATTTTTATTGGGTTAGGTTTTCTGCAAAATGTACATTTCCCATCCCACATATTTTCTGGAGTCTCAGGAGGTAAATTAAAATCTACCATGCAAGACATGGTAGATTATCCAGAAAATAGTTTCCAATTTTTTTTTTTTTTTCACTTTTCACAAGAAAGTGAAAAATATGTAGACTCCCACCCTTGATAGTTCTTAACCAGAATAGTTCGAACTGTAAAAAAAAAAAGCTTTATGAATTCTTAGCTGATGGATGGACTTCTCTTTTGTAAACAGAAGAACAAAGCACAATTTTTTAAACACAGACCAAGTGCTCACCTTTTCAGCTAACTAAGCCACAACATGCAAATTTTTAACAATTTTACTGTGATAAAGACATAGTTACTTAGCACTTGAAAAGAAAATATAATGAAACCAATCTTTAGTTTAATTCTTCTTGTTGTTCCATAGTCATCGTTTCCCCTCTTTTTTTTTTTTTTCTCTTTTCATTTTAAGGCTTGTTTTTCCTGTTTTTCACTTAGTAATAGCTGATGCTGTACTCCGATAAACTTTGTCTCATTAAGTGTTAGTGTCTGATACAGCTGCAGTAGCCCTCAACAAGACTCATTGGAGGCACAGAGCAGATCGAAAAGCAATTAGCATTCTGGCTTGTGATAATTACCCACAGTATGGGAGGCTTATCCAAGATGTAGTTTCCACTGTGTCTAATAATAGGATTCTTTAAACACTGATATATTTTCATGGACACACCAGTGCTCTCATTTCAATTCTGTCACTTATCTCAGATAGGGGAAATAAACATCCCTCACTCTTTTTTTTTCCTTCATAAAGTAAAGTACACTGCTGTTCTGACAACTTGTAGTGTCACCTAAAAGTCACCTTGAATCATGTTTTAATCAGCTGGAACAAGGCAACATCTCATTTATTTCTGCAGTTTCCTTGCTCTGCAATGCACTGATTGCCGAGACATAGAAATCCAAATTGAGCTCTGATTAAAATGGAATGAGGATGCAGATGCTGCCGTTCATTCAGAGGGGCACTCTGCTCTGTGCTAGGAAAGGTCAAGGTGATTCAAGTTCCAATTAAAACAGAACGATTTGCTATGGTTCGGGAATATGTTGCATTGTAACAAGTTTATGCTGTGACAGGTTGAATAATTTCTGAATCATTTGTCTTTGATCTATTAGTTTTTATTAACACAAGAGCTTACTTAAAAACAAAGTCAGTATTTTTCACATACCGCAGCAGGACCCAATTCTGTTCTCATAAAAATATTGCTTCAGAAGCTTGGAAATCATGCATCACCTCCTAAATGTAGCCAGTACTGTAAAGACATTTTAGGTTTTGGTGAATTTTGTTTTACTGTTGATTTTTAACATCTGGAGAAATAAATTATTAGTTCAAACACACTTTTATTTTGAACTAAATCTAAAGACACAATGCATAAATCTCTGTGTGGTTGTCTAGATGTGCTAGAGATGAGACATCCACATTGCCTTTAACTGTTAGCTAAATATAGCTAAAGAAGAAACGATTACAATAATAACCCACACCATGCAGAGATTTTAAAAGTAGACACTGATGGTTGAGTTGCAGTATACAGAAATCATACTTCATTTATACACTTCAGGCTATGTCTGTTACAAGACAATCCATTTATTTGTAACGTTTTACAATGGATGAAATTGCTTATTAATTCAAGTGCACTTCTGTTAAAAAACCCTATGGCCAGAAATATGAAAGACACAACATGGTATTATTCTTAGCTGCAGAAATCATGTTTTGAGTTCTGGGAAAGCAGTTATGTCATATTATTGAGGCAGAAAGTTAACAATACCAGGTGATTTTTAAATTTACTATCTGGAACCTTCCAGGAAATAGTAACAGAAAAAGACTGAGGAGTGGGCTAAAATAAACACTGATTCTACTTGGAGACTACAAATAGATAATGTGAACACACTGGAAGAACATGGTATTTATTTCTATTTTCTATTTTTTTATTTTTGCTGAGAGTATTGACAATACTGACAATATTGTGATGGGACGTTTTTCTGAATTAGTATTGCACAGCCTCCTTATTCTTACAACTGATCTGAAATACAGTACAATCTCAGTGCAGTGCCTCACCCTTGCACCAGAGGAGTCAATAAGAAAGGGAAGAAAAATACATCTGAAACTGCTTCATAAACTGCTCATGTGATTGAGAATGTGATGACTTTCTAATAAGTAAAATGTGAGAGCATTTGTTCATTTGCAGACCAAAACTATGCAAAAATATTAAGCAGGAAATTGTTAGAAGCAAAGAAAAGGCCTTGTTGAAGATACCCACGGGAATGGATTTCTGAATGTTATTCCTTACAGACAATGCAACAGTCACCCAGTTACAACCAGTGATTTCTGAAGGAAGGGGAGTTTGCATGCAGAGCCACAGAGAGCCACAGCATGTTCCCACAGGCTCTTTGCTCAGGGCAGCTGGGGAATCATGGCTTTGTGGCAGCCTGGCAGTGTACCCACAGAGTAGTTGTGTGTGCTCCTGTCCTTGAGAGGTGCAGGGAGACTGCTTAAGGGAAGAGCAAATGGAGAGCCATGCTAACTTTACTTACTGTAAAGGATACATCACAAAGACTTTCCCCCACTCTTTAAACTCATTTGCTCTTTTCTTTCTGAGAAGCTGGTAGTTCAGAGGTTCAGCCTTTCTGCACAACTTTGCTTGGTCGAATATCTTAGCTTTAGGTGTGGTGAGATTGCTGACTTTGGCTCACCTGTATTTTCAGTCCTTGACAGAGACCATTATTCAGAGAAACCAGTACTTATGCTGTGTTAGAGAATTAAACTGATCTATCAAACATTTGTTGAGTGGTCTGTCATTGACACAACCTGCAGACCCCAAATAACAAAAATGAGCTCTGATCTGGGTAGGCTTGAGAAGACAAGTTGGTAGTGAGTGCTGGAGGTATGCACAGGGTAATTAATCATCTGATACCCATTGTGCCTCTGAAAATCTTTCCCTTATCGTATAACTCTGGCATTATAAGCCATCTACAATATGCTGTTCAAATATTTGAGGATGCTAAATTATATCTCATTTTTCTAGATGCTCGCATAGGTAAAAATAGATTGCTTGAATCTACAGACATTCGCAAAGGAAAAGTCCATTCATTTTTTAAATTGATGTTTTCCTATGCTTTATTAAAAAATTGTAGTATTTCTCAGCCCTATTTTCCAATGTCAATTGAAAATATTAACTACACAGACATTAGTATTAAATATTTCTATCCATATTTGAATATCACTAATGGTAAATGAAATGTGTTGAATATTAATGACAGTGACCAAATCATATAATCCAAAAATTGACTAGCATAATACCTGATAGTTTAATAGTATTCAGGGGCTTTAATTTTGAGGTGGACTTCATACTTTTTTTGATTCAATACTTCTAGTTGTTCAGTCAGCTTTTTCAGTGGTTTTCCACTTTACTGAGGCTACAATCCTGTTAGTAAAATGAAGTTGGTTAGAATTCATTTTCTGGCCCTGATCGCAAGTGACATGCCACCATTTTTGTGTGTACCCTTTCCACACTGGATTCCCTGGGGTTCATGTGTGCACCCTCATATCTTACTGCATACCAAAGACCTTTCCACGCCAACAGCAGTCACTGGGGGATGCATCTGCCTCCCTTAGCCCCAGTGGCAACACCTCTTCTCTTGAACCATGCAGCTTAAATGCTGCTAGCCTTTGGATGCATTGAATAATAGGAAGCTGTAGCCCTTTGCGATACTAAAATATTCCAGTCTTGGTTTATAGATTCAGCATGCTTTAGAGGAAGAAGTGCATTGCTGTAAACCAGGCACCTTAAATCACACTCGGACTAAGTTAACTCAAAATGTTCCTAATGCAAACATTTGTTGACAGCATATAAAACCAGATAGGAGGTACAAGTGTCTGTTACAGGCATAGAAAAAGAAAGAATAAACTACGCTTCATCTACTTACACTAAGAAAGGTTTCTCTCCTCCTTGTGCAGCTCAGTTCCTGTTTCCCTGTCTTAACTGAGACTGACCTTGAATTGATGCCAGCGACCCACTTTGAGTAGCAGCAGGTTTGAGGAGTCTGATTCCAAACTTCTTCCTTTTCAGGGAAATCATAATGCTGTCCTCATAGTTTCACTCACTTCCCATAAAAAACAAGTAATCTCCTCCAGAAAGGCTGCTGACAACAGGCCCTGGCCCCTGCAGTTCCCCAGTCTGTGTACAGGTGTTGTCTGGGAAGGTGCTAATTTGGTGTTGGTGTGCTCCCATGCCAAAGAGCAGGCCAACAGTTAGATAGTATGGAGGATTATATGCCAGCACTTAAGGCTAGGACCTGGACATATATACTTTACTAGAATAAGCAAAGCCTGAGAGTACAAAAATTTCATTATTGTTTTTTATCACCCTAGAAAAATAATAGGGTTAGACATGAAAACTCAAAAATCTTGTGGTTGTTTTCTTTTCTTCTTAAACACCTTCAAAATTTATTTTTTAATACAAGGATTTATCATATTCTGCCTTTGATTTCCCACAGCCTGAAACAAAATCTCTTGCCCTTCAAATCCTGTCATGGTCATTGACTGTATCAGGGAGGGATTATATGGACCAATGACACACTGAATTTCTTCAAGATACTTGTGACTAATTGTGTTTAAAAAAGAATGCTTCCTTCTGTATTAAATATTCTGTGCTTTATTAGGTGTGGGGGTGTCCTGGTTTCAGCTGGGATAGAGTTAATTTTCTTCCTAGTAGCTGGTATAGTGCGGTGCTTTGGATTTTAGTATGAGAATGATGTTGATAACATGCTGATGTTTTGGCTGTCGCTAAGCGGTATTTACATTGGCCAAGGACCTTTTTTTTTTTTCCCCAGCTTCCCATGCTCTGCCAGGTGCCCAAGAAATGGGAGGGGGCACAGCCAGGATAGTTGATCCAAACTGACCAAAGGGCTATTCCATACCATATGATGTCATGCCCAGTATATAAACTGGGGGAGTTGGCCGGGGGGTTGCGATCGCTGCTCGGGGACTGGCTGGGCGTCGGTTGGCGGGTGGTGAGAGGTTGTATAATTTTATTTTATTTTATTTTATTAATTATTTTTTTCCCTCCCCCCCCCCCCTTCATTTTGTTCCTCTTTCTCTCTCTCATTGTATTCCTTCTCATTATAATTCTTCATTATTATTATTATTATTATTATTATTATTATGTTCCAATTATTAGACTGTTCTTATCTCAGCCCACGAGTTTTCTTACTTTTGCTCTTCCGATTCTCTCCCCCATCCCACCGGGGGGGAGTGAGAGAGCGGCTGTGTGGTGCTTAGTTGCCAGCTGGGGCTAAACCACGACAGGGGGCTTGGGAAGGCTGTCTTCAATTTTTCTTGTATTTATTATAATTTTTAAGTCTGGATAATCAACTTAAATGTTTGTTGTACTAGCAATTATTGTCAAGCTTAAACACAGATGGTGTATTGTTCCTCTGCTGCAGAAAGGACCTATCTCTGAAGAATTAACAGCAGTACTGATTGATTGCTTATATGCTGAATATTCAAAATTCCAGTTGCTTAAGAAAGCTAATATTAAACCAATTTTATGTCAAAAATTGCCGTCATCTACCACTCTATTGTTGCTGCTGCTATTTCACTTGCAAAAGCTGAATTGCAGCTTATAAATTAAGATGAATAATTTTACTTGCTGAACAAAAGAATATGAGCTCAAAGCTAGGTTAAAGTGCCTGCTCTGTTACAGATTTCTTATAGGATCTGGGGATAGGGAGCACTTCAGTCCAGATCCTCAGGTGATTTTGTGCTGAACCTCCACTGATATGAGTTATGCGCTTTTTATTACAGGCCTTAGCCTCATCAGTTATTTTTAAGCTGTTGCTTGAAATGTGTGTGTTGAAACTGAATACTGGGATAGGAAACAAAGCCCTGAGAGCTGCAGGAGTTTTGTTTTTCCTTCCACCCTGCTGGCTATTAGACATGCTATATTTGGGTTTAGAGCACCTATGCTGCAGAGAAACCTGGATGATCTTCTGATGCTTGTTTCATCTGGAGCGTATTTGGTGCACCCTCGGCCAGTCAGCACAGGCTCCACAAAGGGTCCATTCTAACACACTGAGGATGGTCATGCTTTCCCGCAGTGAAGAGGTCTTGCAACTTTCCAGAGCATATCCTTGTATGTAAATGGATGCTGAGAAGTTGTCTTCTCTTGAAATTTCTGTCATATTATTTTGCCAGAGATTCAGGCCCAGGGTCTGCATCTCACAGTGTACTTGTACGTTGCTGAAGCAGATGAGCTTCTACCTCTTTATTTCATATGTTAAGGCCTATCCTATTTGAAAGGAAAAACTGTCCTTTTGTGAAAATTTGTACCATGTAAATGTTGTAGTTACTTTCTTTTTATAGAGAAGAAAATTGTGTCATGCTGTCTTGGATATTATGAGATGATGACTTAATACATATGATAGCTGCTGTAATTTTTTTTCTCTTCTGGCACTACTCTAAGATAAGAAAGGGCTAGATGCCTGGTACCTTTATACTTATATCTCTTTTGGGCTGTCAGATGCTTTCAGATAGAGCTTCAATAAGAATTTAGGAAGATCAGATTGATATAAAGTAAGTCTTAGATTACTTCATCTTTGCACACTTTTCATAATAACTGCATATTTCCATCTTTCCTCTGAATTGTGGGTAAAGCATAGAACATATAGGACAAGTTCCTACTTGCAAAGATGCTTGTTGACTAATTTAGTGTGTAAATGATATGATGTTGGAATATTTCAGGGGGATGTTTTGGAATAACTGAACAAACTGCTGGAAATCATCTCAGACTTTGGAGATGTGCTCTTGTAAGACTCAGAGTTTTACTTTATTCTTATAAAGATTCAGAAGGAAGGAATAAGTACTACTGATATGGGTAAATATTAAAAATAAAGCTCTAGATCACCAGCTCATGTAAAGTAATACAGACCTTTTTACCTTGAGATTGTAGAATGCATTTAACCTCAGTTGAAACTCCAAGCGCTGTAACTTTTTCTGCTTTCCAGTATTATAAGGTATGACCTTCCCTAAATTTGTTCTCATGAACCTTCCTTGATTCTTGAAGAATTCTCATTAATTCTGCCTTGAAAAAGAAATCTGATTATACATGGAATATGCTAAGAGCTGAATGTGTAGAATGTACTTCTCTACAGAAAATCTATGCCCCTTTAATAGACTCCAGCTCCTCTAAAAGATGAAGAATGTTGCTTGCACTTAAGCCTTTTTTTTTTTTTTTTTTTTTTTTTTTAAGGAGCACTCACTTTTGGCATAACCTTACTCCTATGATCAGTGGCCTGAGTGGGAACAGAATTAGGTTAGTGTTAAATGCTTTGGAAAATTCGTATAATGTATCTAGTTATGTTTTTATTTTTGAAAAAGCTTTTCTAAATTCTTAACTCTTTTAATAGCACTTTTAACTGATAAACTTTTTGCCTGGGAATATATCTGCATTTCCAGTACTTCTGCAGAGAAAACAGAACTATCTAGGCTCAGAAGGCAGACTGGGAGTTCTAAGGTTTCCTGATTCCCACTCCAATGTTTTGGCAATTATTTTAATGATTTTATTGGCATAGTCTATTTTTAGGAACCTAACATAGGAACTTCTGCTATCTGCATAGTCAGTGAAGATTATAAAGGCGTGATCTCGTTGGAAGCATGATTCAGAGGCACACCTCTCTTCATAGTAGGTTTAGGAGGTCTCGATTCCTAATAGATCAGATGCTTAAAGCAAATAGTATGATAGACACATAGGTTTTAATACTGATATGATGGAGAATTGTAGAATGTGGAGAATTATGTGCAAGCAACCATAGTAGATGTCCGTGTAAGAAGTGCCTTTACTTGGTCTTTTTAGGAACTGTGGCTGACATCATGTTATTACTTAAGTGATCATTACATTAAAAAGTGGAAGAGATGTCTATAGGCATGCTACCTCTATTTTTGAAATTTTATTGTATTATTAAAACATTAAGATGAATGTAAAGACAGGAATATATATTCTGTAGTGGCAGATGAACATCCTGTTGGGTCAGTATAAAGCCAGTGTACCTTTACAATAGTGTTCTAAACTTTTCAGATATTCTGAGTTTTGAATGCATAGGAAGCTTTGAAGAAAAAAAAAAGATGAAAGAGTAATTGTGAATAATTCAATAAAAATGTGCAGTGTACAATAGTTGTCAAAATTTTAGATGCTTACATACATTTAGAAAGCAACATATACATAACTATAACTACTTTGTATTTTCCTCCAGAAGATACTTAGTTGTTCAGTAACGTACTTAATTAGTCGCTAACTTTTAAGAAGGATCAGTGTGAAAATGTGTTGTGGCTCATAGAATGGAAATGGAATTAATTTTGTATCTAAAGTTAAATAAAATTTAGGGTCACTCCATAGCATAAAAATAAAAAATCAAGAAAAGCTGACTTAGATGTGCAGAAATATTAAGTTTATAGTGACTGGTTTTGGTACATCCCTTATATTCTGATGCAGCATAAAAGAACAAAGGATGTTTTAAAAAATGGACAGTAATTTCAGGGGTGGAGGGTGGGGGAGAAGGAGATTTATCTCCTGTAGTATATAAATCAGCCTGTGAATAACTAATTCATTCTTCAAGAGATCATTGAGTCCAGTGGGATGGGTAGATTTGAAGTATGTCTAACATCACAGTTGTGCAAATTAAATAAAGGTTAATGAAAGTTCATGCTTCATATCACAAGATGATCACTTTCTAGGGCAAGAAAGCTTTTTTCCCTTGTGCAGCCTTGTACACATTGGCTGGCTGGATTACTGGGAGGAGTTTAATCACCAATTATTCTTCAAGTAGAAAAACATGAATTTTCTGATAATTATGCTGTTCAAAAAGACCGAATACCCTGAACTCTTTAACAGCTCAAGGAGACGTACAATACATTTTCTTTGTGGGTCTAAGAGAAAAAGGACATACGTGGGGGATATACTCTGTAGCTCTACCTCTAGTCTAAAAATGGCTTTCTCAACAGACCTTCTGAGTCTCATGGGACAGATCAATTTGTTCTTTTTGTTTTACAGTGGGAAGGATCCTGGATCTGAAATGTATGACTTCGCTACAAGACTCAGTAGTCCTTGTGTGCATTCCTATAAATACATATTTTTTCTTCTAGTCTTCTTTGTTACAAAGACAGAGATTAGTATGTCATATTAGTAGCTGTTTGTGAACTTCTGAGTCTTCATTGTAATGGACCAATGCCAAATGTACTAACTAGTACAGGAGTTCACTTGTAATAGTGGCTTTCTCTGAGCAACCAGAGACAATGCACAACTTATGAACTCATTAGAAATTTAGTAACTTAAGCTTTTTGAAAAATTTGAATACTCTAGGAGATATTCTATGCCTTCATCTAAAAATATAAAATGTGAATAACTAGTTTTTCCTTCAAGTGCTACGAATTAGTTTGTAGTTTAATAATGTTCTGAATTACTACTGAAACTTTAACTTACAAATGTAACATAACTCTTTTGCATTTATTTGGCTATACCACTCCACTATTCAAGTGTATCTTTTTTTCTGTCCAGTAGAATTAATAGTTTGCAAAAATTCCCATTTCCCAGTGAGATCTAGTATGGAAATTTTGTATGTTCCTTAACTAATTCTTTTTTTTTTTTTTAAGAGAGAAAGATTATTTGAACCTCCTCAGTTTTGACATTTTGGAGGGGAGGGTTATTCTATTAACATGATTTTTTGTAAATATACCAGATGGCTACTTTTTTTGCTTGTTTGGAAATCATTAATATTGGCTGAGAAATTAAATAAAGACTATAAAATGCAATAATGAAGAATTCATCTGCAAAAAGTTCTGTCAAATTAGCATTTATCTGAAATGCAGAGAAAAAAGAGAACACCCCCCCCTATTTCTAAGAACAGTCTTGATCCAGTCATCCCAAAGAAAGCCCTCCAATGTCTCTGTGTTTCAAAGATTCATGTAATACCTGGCAAGATTGACTCCACTGCTAATCAGGTACAACTGATAGCAGCTTTCTTTCCAATACCAGTGCTGAATGCTAAAATGAAAACCTTTATCAGAAATCTTATTTTTTACTAAGAATGAATCCTTGTGACAATGAAGTATTTCGTTATAGGCTGCTTTAAAACAATTATATTTTCTTTGAAAACTAGATTGTCTAAGCCTTTTAAAATATAGAGAAATGTATATGTTATTCAGTGAAAGGTCTTTGTCATCTGTACATCCCAGGGAACAGAGGTTTTACAAAATGCACATCTTTTCTTTCTAGTAACATCTAAAGTAGCAGTGCTTTTCTCTTCAAAGCTACTTCCACAAATTCTAATTACACAGTTTTTCTCTTAATGTATTTTAAATCATTCATAAACATAAGCTGACTGAAGAGATTTGCAACCATGAATAGATTCTTCTTAATAGCAGACTTCACAAAAAATGTGATCTCACATTTGTGTTGCAGCACTACTTATTAAAATAATGCTTTAGGTCAAAGCTGGGTTAGTTTCTTTTCTTGTTTTGGGTTTTAACCATGATATGGACAAAGAGCTCTGTCTCAATATCTCTGTTTATAAATGGCAGATGTCAAGCTCCATATTTGGCTTTATTGCCCCTTTAGTTTCTAGTAAGATGGAAATGTATTTTAAAATATCTTCAAGCAGTGATACAGGAATTCAGTGACCCTTCAAGAATAACCTTTCTGGGAAGAAAATTGGTTTTTAAACCAAAGCATTGCATAGAAATCATTCTGGTCTCCAAACCATTCGATAAATTGTTGCTGCATACTTGGTGAGTCAGTCAATAAATACCAATGCATTGTTGAGAACAGTCACATTTTCTATGTCCTGTCACTTTGCAGCTTATTTTTTTATTTGACGTCTTTGCCTCTTGAAGCTCATTGTATGCATCTGAAAAAAGAGTCATCTGGTTAACAGCTGGAAACTGGGAAACTGCCATGTATTTTTGCACAGCCCTTGCTATCAGCAGATTAAACTCCCAGTAGAAACACTTCCATCTGTTTATTCATATGTATGAAAACTAGAAAATAAACAGCACAAAAGGTCAGTATTAGTTTTCATGTTCCCACTAGGTGTTCATCTGGGATGTGTTTATGTATGTATATGTATAGATATACATATATGTAAATGTGTGTTTATACATTTGTTTGTGTTTGTGTGTTTGTTTGTTTTTTCCTTAGGAGAGAATTTCTTTCCAAAGCACTTGGTATCTCTGGTTTGTTTTCCTCAAAATTTTACAACATTGATTCATGCCATCTTTAGACACACAGAACTACTATTTCTTTCTATTTATAAAATCATAATTAGTGAGAGAATGCATGGTATTTTCATCTGACAATACAAATCATTACAATTTTTTTTATCTTATCATATGCAAATGTCATGTTAATATATACCTGAATTACGGTATATTAACCTGAGTAGTTAGTTAATCTGACTCACTCACATGGTATTGCTTTATGACATAGCCAAATCACTGAAAACACCTTTGTGATTTACAGATGCTAAAAGAAAGCCATGTGTAACGCTGGAGCAGAAGTATCCCTTTTCTGAGTAGTGATGGCATATTAAAACGATGTTCTTTTAATTTTAAACTGAAAGTTCATTTTTTCCTTAGTATCAGCATTTTCAACACTGAAATACAAATTTAGTACATACAAGAGCAAGACAATCCAGTGCTCATTAAACTGAATGGATATATTCTCATGGAACTTAGTAGAAAACACTGAGCCTAAAACTGATAGAAAAGTCAATTTATGGGAGCAAAAGTATAAGAACCCTGATTTCATGGAATGTAACTGGTGAGCTAATGATCAGTGCTACAACAGTGGAAAAATTATTTCACTTCACTTTCCCTTATTGTCACCAACTCAACAGTACATGTGTGAGAGAAAGACATTTAAGCAGAACACTCCAACACCAACTAGCCTATAAATCCTGAACCATTTCTCTGAAAATTGCCTAGTCACAACACACACCTTTTTGACAAAGCAGGCTATAAATTTTTGTTTGTTCCTATTAGCCACCTCTGCATAGGTTCCTCTCTGTGAGCTGCAGGTGAAAGAAATTCCTGGTTCCAGCTGAGAAAGAGACTTTGTAAAAGGGCAACTGATGTAAAGAGCTGCTGTTTACTGACACTATTTGTCTTTTAGGCTGAATACAGCTGAGACAGGAATCAATACAGACAACAAAGCCATGTGAAAAGACTTTAGTAGAGTCTATATAGTTCCAGAGGGAGCTTCTGATCCTTCCCTCAGTGATATATTAAGACTCTTGATGTAAATAGTTTTAAAGAAGCATTTATAAATGCTTCCCTTGCCAAGGAAAAATGGAAGATTTAAATGCCAGAATAGGTAGTTTGTCTTTTCCTGGAGACATCCTTCTGGTTGTTGTTTTTTGTCTATTACTTCATGAGAATCATGACTAGCCAAAACAGCAGATAGATGGGGTCAGTGGCAGAAGCTGAACAGTGAATGGGGATCACTTGGAACAGTATTTTTTAAATGGGAGAGAAGAATACAAAGTTCTACAAAGAATGAAGGTTGGGTTTTTTGTTTTTTTTTTTCAGGAAGATAGGATTGCAGAGGTTGAAAAACTGCATTGGGATAAATAGGAAAAGAAAGGACCCAATCAAATGACTCTTCCTTTTGAATTCATGGAAGGTGAACTCTGAACCATACATGTTGTTATCACAGAGGAGATGAGTGTTATGTGTATGATGTAGTAATTATTCTCTACTTTCTCAAACACTTTTTTTAAAGTGAATTGAATCAGGGTCTTGATGCTTATATGTGGAAGCAAATGGAAGTTCTGTCTTTGGCTTTGATCCCAGTTCCAGATGTTCACAAGATTTTTTCAATTTTCCCTCTGCTGAATTTCAAAAGCAACAGCTCAATTTTTGGCTACGGAGTAAAGCAGTATTAAAAATGGCTCTTGTGTTAATATGTATGCCTATCAGCACATTTCTTTTCCCAACACAGACTGTTTTTACTGATACTTTCAACTTGGCTGAATGGAAAGAAAATATTTGGGTATAAACAGATGGTGTTAGATGAGTGAGAACTACTTTCAAAGACAGTGTAATGTTAACCAACTGAATGTTTTAGTACATTTACATTATAAGATGGAAACTGGATTAAAATTTTGAATAACTATTTTTAGGGTTGTGTAGCACTTTGCACTGAAGTGGCTGAAGTTTGTGGCCATCCCATTCATGCCAATGCAGTACTTATTCTTTGTATCTGGAGGTGTGCATGCATAATTACTTCAATTAAGGTAATGACTAGAGGTCTTAACTAATGATGAAAAGTCTGTTTCATTTTTATCTAATCATATTTGGCGGCATCCCCTGCCCTGAGAGTTTACAGCTTTAAAGAGACTGAGAGTCTCCTAGACTGCAGAGGAAACAGGAGGTAAAAAGGAGTTTGTTTCAAGATAATTACAGATACAAAGTTATTGCGTAAACTGGATTCTATATTTCAGTTGCAAATGGCACATAAGCTTCATGCATTCCAGTGGCTTCTATGGTTCCCCTGGCAGCTTTCATAAAGTCCTTCCAGAGAAAAATAGATTAGGATTTTCTGTGGGTCTGCCTTAGTAGGCCTTTGCTATAGACTATCAGATTTGGATGAGCAATTAGAAAAGTCAGAGCTCAGCTGAGGCATTAGGCAATGTTCAATATCTTGACGCTAAAGGAGAGAAGACGTTCCTGTGACTGCAGAATGTCTACCTGAACTCTTCTGGAGAAAGTAGGTCAAACAGTAAACAGTTACCTAAAGATGCTTGAATTCAGAAAACTTAATTGGATTGTAACTCACACCAAGTACTGAGTGAAAGAAAGGCTGGCAGTTGTTTTAGAAAGGGTAGATCAGTTCCTGTACCATACTTGAAGGGTTAAACTCAGAAAGGGAGGGAAGATAATTTGGAAGGCAGAATTTTTGTTTTCAAACAACAACACGGGTGAGTGCATCACCCCATCCTGCACATGTAAAAGGGTGCTGGTAGCTGTACTTGTTCAGCAGCTGACAATGTCAGCAAGATTCCTGATAGCAAGCATAAGAAAAAAATGTTTTTTTCTCTGTGCTACTCAGGCAACAATGAAGGGCTACGTGGCTCTAGAGAATTTGCTAACATGGGTGACCAAGAAACTGCTATCAAGACACCAAGTAGATTCTGTTGCAGTAGGTAACAATTCAGTAATAGCAGCAGTAAGACTGCACCACCAGCAGCAATTCACATGAGACCTTATTAGCAAACAAGGCTAACAATATCACATCAACAGATGGCAGCTTTCTGTATGTCTGTATTTTCTAGTGTCTGACCAAATCATAATCTCAAAACTGAATTTATCATTTTGCTTGATACTAGCCCTATAACTATACTGGTCAAATTTCTGAAAATTTACCTGGATAAATGAAATTCCAAGCCACAGTGATCAGTTCTACTCCAAAAGCAAGAAGAGGAAAGAAAGCCATTGTGGGACTTCTGAGCATTTGTATGTATATATACAAATGTGGCTTACAACAAAAATTGTTTTTAAGCTCTCTGGAAGTCAACACAGGTTCATATATTAAAAAAAAAAAACAAAAAACCACAAATGTTAGATTTTGTATCATAATGCCTAAGCTTACAAAACAAACGACAACAATAGAAAAATGGAAATTAAAATGTTATTTAAAATTAAATTGAGTATCTGCATGAAAGGAAACATTTTCATATTTTACATACTCTCTCTGTAAATGTCAAAATCACTTCAGAAAGTTTGGGTTGTTTTAGTTTTTTTTTCTGTGGGCTCCAGATGAAGGTCCAACTTGGGGAAAGCAAAACGGAAGATAAAAATTCATCATATTCTTTGCTCACTGTAACTACCGAGTTTTTTCACAGCTGTAGCTCAGACAGATAATTCAAATTACACTAGAATTAGCTTTTCAATTATGCAGAGTTGTCTTAATATTATAGACAACTATAAAATGGTACAATTTTTCAGAAACTCTGTGATTGGCAATTACTCTCTAATGCTGTCTAGACAGAAAGCAGTATTTCATTACAAATTATTTCAGTGTGTGAGAGAGAGTTTGTTTTGAATATTTTTATCCCAGAGGAAACTGAAAGAGTACATATGTCTTCACAGACTACTAAAAACTTTGATCCGGATAAATCTCATGGTAAATTGCAGCAAGAATTTTCAACCTTGAATAATTAGTATTGCTTAAACTGAAAATATAAAACTAAAATCAATGCAGGTTCAAGTGTGAATATAAGAAATGGACTACTGTTTAATCTGGTCTGTGGAAAAAATGTGGAACACATTAATAGCTTGTTCACGGCAGGGCTTTAAATATCGGGATTTTTTCCTTTTATATTTAAAATCTGTTTGAAGAAGAGTGTTGCGGTTTAACCCCAGCCGGCAACTATGCACCACCCAGCCACTCGCTCACTCCCCCTTGGTGGGATGGGGGACAGAATTGGAAGGGTAAAAGTGAGAAAAATTGTGGGTTGAGATAAAGACAGTTTAATAGGGAAAGCAAAAGCTGTGCATGCAAGCAAAGCAAAACAAGGAATTAATTCACTCCTTTCCATTGGCAGGCAGGTGTTCAGCCATCTCCAGGAAAGCAGGGCTCCATCACGTGTAATGGTTACTTGGGAAGACAAACGCCATCACTCCAAACGTCCCCCCTTCCTTCTTCTTCCCCCAGCTTTATATGCTGAGCATGATGTCATATGATATGGAATACCCCTTTGGTCAGCTGGGGTCCCCTGTCCCGGCTGTGTCCCCTCCCCATTTCTTGTGCAACCCCAGCCTACTTGCTGGTGGGGTGGGGTGAGGAGCAGAAAAGGCCTTGACTCTGTGTAAGCACTGCTCAGCAATAATGAAAACAACCCTGTATTACCAACACTGTTTCCAGAACAAAACCATAACACAGCACCATGCTAACTACTATGAAAAAAATTAACTCTACACCAGTGAAAACCAGCACAAAGAGTTAGCAATAACTTGCTTTAAGTCAGCTTTAGGAAAATGACAGAGAAAAATAAAAAATTAGTTGCATTAAGTAAGTAGCAACCCATGTGCACAGAAAATGTGACTAATTTCTACCATTATGTTTTATCAACATAAAACCCATTAAAATTACAGGAAAGATACCAGGCTATGTGTTCAGTAAAAGACAAATACAGCCTGAATTAAATTATGTTGAAAAGTACTTCTGTTACCTCGCTGTAAAATAACTCCCGAAACACACAGAGTATGTTTAGACAGGACACATTACTTTATTCTGTGCAAGGTGGACAGTTTCCACAAATTGAGCACACCTATTGCAATTCTTTCTCAGTATTTATACAGAAAAGTTAACACACCACGCCTATCTATCTAATAGATAATCATTAGACTAACTAATCATCCTCTTCTTCCATTGGTCCGTATTTTCTCCACTTCAAACTAAAGTACAGTATGACTTTAATTCACTGTGCATGCTCACAAGGAGTTGGGGGGGTAGTCCTTTCATCCCCTAGTTGGGTCAGTGGTCGCAATCTCCCCCTGCCCCTTTTACCTTTCCCCTAGTTACTGTTGTTCCTGTTGTTTTCATGGTTGTTGTGGTGTCCCTTTACCTTTACAGCTCTCCCGGTAAGAGGATGTTCCTGTTATTGGTCTTTGAAGGGTTACAGCTTCTCATTCTTTTAGGACAAACATATGCTTGTTAGTAAAATATGCAGTGCCCGTACCCTCTTATCTAACGTAGGCATTATCTATTGCCTTGAAGATTCTACAATTCTCACAGTCTCGTATGCTAGTTTCTATTTCTAACTGTCTATGATTCTCACCCTCTAGTATGCTAACTTCTATTCTAACAGTGATCCCTTCTTAACTACTAATAACTCTTATATTATTTCTATTACTATTTCTATTTTATTCTAAAATATTCTAAAATACATGCTCATATACTAAAATATTCTAAAATGCATATTCGTTATACACGATTCAAGGTGACACTTCAACCTTGCTGTTATTATTGGATGAGGCTACTCTGACTGGTGTGAACTAAAATTCATTAAATGAGCACCAAATAGTCATGGGATTGAGGTCAAAACGAAGAAATAACTTACTTACACTTGAATGTGCTAGTGATTATTTCAGAAATTATGGACCTGGGACAAAGCTGAGTTTTGACCATGCAGTACTTTTTGGGGGGGTTGTTTGGCTTTTTAAAATTTATTTTGATTTTTCAGTAGCTTTTTATTCCTCACCACCTCCTAGCAGTTGTTTTTAGGATGGGTGGTTAGTCAGGTAATGTATTTATTGGGTCTGTCTTTTGTTTTTTAATAAGGTGCTTTCAGGTCCTTCTGGAACCTTCCAGGAGCTTCTGCAGGGCACTGCCTATGTTAGCTCCTTCCTGATTGGCGTGTCCTGGGTTTGTTAGCTGTTGTCTGACTGGTGGGTTGCTGTATAAAAGGGGCCTGCAGTGTGGGTGTTGGTGAGCATCTGGAGGATCTTGGCCTGGGTAAGATGGCTGCTGATACCCAGAGACTTCAGCAGGCAGCAGTGCCTGAAGGCTGCTCTAGGCTATGTGGGAGTGCAGATGGTGATGCCCTACAGGGCTTGGTTCCCTGGCCAGGCATGATACTTAAGCACATCAGAGGCTGTGACCCGATGAAGCTCCTGAGGAGGTGGCTGCTCTTTGGATCTGGAACAGCTGGGACTGCCTAGTGGAGGCAGTAGTGGTCTCACCTGTGGGAAATGAATGGTGGTGAAAGCTCTGAGTTGCTGGGTGGAAATTTGTTCTCCACTTGGGTCATAACAACCCCATGTAATGCTATAGGTTTGGGGAAGAGTGGCTGGAAAGCTGCCTGGCAGAAAAGGATCTGGGAGTGTTGGTTCACAGCCAGATGAATATGAGCCAGCAGTGTGCCCAGGTGGCCAAGAAGGCCAATAGCATCCTGGCTTGTATCAGGAATAGTGTAGCCAGCAAGACTAGGGAAGTGATTGTCCCCCTGTACTTGGCACTGGTAAGGCCACACCTCAAATACTGTGTTCAGTTTTGGGCCCCTCACTACAAGAGAGACATTGAGGTGCTGGAGCATGTCCAAAGAAGGGCAACGAAGCTGGTAAAGGGTCTGGAGAACAACTCTTCTGAGGAGTGGCTGAGGTAACTGAGGTTGTTTAGCCTGGAGAAAAGGAGGCTGAGAGGAGACCTTATTGCTCTCTACAACTACCTGAAAGGAGGCTGTAGCAAGTTGGGTGTCAGTCTCTTCTCCCAGGTAACAAGTGATAGGACAAGAGGAAATGACCTCAAATTGCTCCAGGGGAGGTTTAGACTGGATATTAGTAAAAATTTCTTCACTGAAAGGGTTGTCAAGCATTGGAAGAGGCTGCCCAGGGAAGTGGTTGAGTCACCGTCCCTGGAGGTATTTAAAAGACATGTAGATGTGGCACTTAGGGACATGGTATAGTGGTGGACTTGGCAGTGTTAAGTTTAAAGTTGGACTTGATGATCCTAAGGATCTTTTCTAGCCTAAATGATTCTATGAAATATTATAAGGGGGAGGTGAGCAGGCTGTGTGCTATTAGGGAGGATAAATGGGGGGTTGACTGGGGCTTCATAGAAACCTTGCAGAGGGAAGAGCCCAAGTTCTGTGACATAGGGAAGGAAAGACAGACGTATAGAAGCTATGTTTGAGTGACTCGTGGATGGAGATCTGCAAGATGGGAGAGGCTTGAAGCTTTTGACTTTTAGGAGGAGGAGAAAGGCTTCTTCTCTGATGTCAGATCTGAACTTACAGAAATGGATACTGTGCTGTAATAGCCAATACAGAGGAACAGGTTCTGTTAAGGAGGACCTAGGAGAGATCTGGGCCTGAACAGAGGACTAGCACCAAGATGGAGGTCCCCTTCTGTTGGGAATGGAAGCACCTAGCTGCTGACCAGATGTGCTGTCACAGAAAGTTTACTGCTTGCCATGGATTTAAGGCCTGGATTTGTGGTGTTGCAGAGAGACTGCAGAGGGGCTGAGGCTATTAACTCTTGCTGTGAGAGGTACTGAGAGAACTGGCTGATGTCATTGTGAAGCTGCTCTCTACCTTCTTTGGATGGTTGCGGAGACCGGGAGAGGTCCTCGATGACTGGAGACAGACAGATGTTGCACTCATCTTAAAGGGTAAGTGGGAATATCAATGGAACTGCAGGTAGAGGCTGGTCAACCACACTTCACTCCCTGGTAGTACCATGGCATGAATGGAACACATAGTGGCCATGTGAAGGTAATGGGGAATGGCCAGCATGAATTTACGAAGGGTAAATAAAGCTTGACTAACCTGACTGTCCTTTATGATAAGATTATCATTTGTCACTGGGTTTATGGATGTAGGGAGAGTAGTGGCTTTTTTCTGCTGTGACTAGGAAAGGTTTTGACTCTGTTTACCAGAGCATCGCTGTATTTGAAGTGGGATGTTACAGTGCAGATGGGTGGACTAATAGCTTGGTAGAGTGCTGGATGGATGGTTGGGCCCAAAGGAAAGAGGTTAACAATTTGTACTCTACTTGGAGGTCAGTTGCAAGTGGAGTTCCTCAGGGGTTTATATTGAGGCCTACCCTGTTCCATGTTTTGATCAGTAACCTGGACAAGGCAAGAGAATGCACCTTTATCAAGTTTGTGGAGGACACCGAACTCTGGTTTACAGTTGGTATGCTCCAGGGCAGGGCTCTAAATGACATCTCTGTATGGATGAATGGTGTTAATAGTTAAGGTATAAGCAGATTGACTTGGCTTGGGGACCAATGCTATTCTTTGTTATACTCTGAAACTTGTTATTTCCATGACAGTCAGTTCAACAAATTTTGTTTTGCAGAAATTATGAAATGAGCTTAAGGTAAGTTCTGATTACAAGCCTTTATGATCATAAATTGAAGTGTTGTTCATGGAACATTAGTGCTTTGATCTGTATTTTAGCTATATATACATGTACACACACAGGTATGCATGCATATATAAAATGTTATATCACTATAAATGATGATGATATTGTGACATCTGCTGTAGTTCTTTTTTTTTACCTGACAAAGCAACTCAGTTCTTTTCTTTTTAAATAAGGCATAGTGGAACACCCTATTTTTAAAACTGGTTTGCTGCATTTTTTAACTTTGAGGGAATATTTTCTGTGTGTTGGTTCACCATATCAGTCAGTATTTCCAGTTGCCCAAGCTGTGTTGATCAATGTTGTTTGGATAACTTGGGCTTGTTACCTGAGGAACTGAATATGGCATAAAGCTCTCTCAACTAGTGTCCACTGAGTTGGTACATTCACGTAGTGCAGGGCAACAACATGGATGTTAGATTAAATTCCAGAAACAGTACAAACATGCTGGCATGGCTAAGGATTACTGCTCATTATTTTGGACTTTCAGTGCTGTTCTGAAGTAGCTACGTTGCTTTCACTTCTAAAGTGAGTATAGTAATTTAATTGCTATTGTGTTGACACAATCTGTTTTCCATCATATAGATGTGATGAGCTAAGCATAACAAAGTAAAGCTGCTAATTCTGTAGAGTTCTACAGTGATGTGACTTACATCAGAACACTGCAAAAATCTGGTTGCAGATCTGAGAGTTGGCTTTCAATCATATTAGTACTTGTCAAAATAACTCTGTATAATTATCTCTGCAGAAAAGAAGCTTTCTGCACAATTAAAAATCTAAGTTAATGGCTATTATGAGGGATTTTTAAAATTGGTTTGCATCAAGCTGAGTGAATTTCGCATTATATTTTTAATGCTTACACAAATGCTCTCATAACTAAAATCACTTGCAAAAATGTCAATTGAAAGTTAACACTCTTTGAACCAAGGAGTAAAATACATGCAACTATTTCTAATAAACTGTTCCAGCTACACTTCCTGTCTGGCAAAAGGCTGTTCCAGTTGTAGGGTGGGACTTGCCTTGGTTTGACTGAGTGCTTATCGCAGGTATGTATTCTGTGGTTCTTAAGAATCAACTCCTGAACAAGATAGAGCACTGTGCTGGAAACTGCAGTGATTAAGGGCCTGCAACAAATTTGTTGCCTGATTATACATACCTAGCATCATATGAGATGCCAAGGGTATCCAGCCAGGCTTCTGGAGGCTGTTCAAGAAAAGCCTAGGTCTGCTGCAAGTCCTATAAAATGGCAGGAAGCTTGTGGCAATATAACTTCATTAGATGCTGTGCTGTTTTTTGTCTGGGATGGAGTTAATTTTCTTCATAGCAGCTTGTATGGTGCTATGTTCTCGATTTGTGATGAAAACAGTGTTGATAACACAGGGATGTTCTAGTCATTGCTGAACAGTGCTTTTCTGTTTCTCACGCTGCCCTGCCCGCAAGTAGGTACACAAAAAGTTGGGAGGGGGCACAGCTGGGACAGCTGACCCCAACTGACTAAGGGATATCCCACACCATATGAAGTGCTCAGCAATAAAAACAGGGGGAATGTTTGGAGTGATGGTGTTCATCTTCCTAAGTAACTGTTATGCATGATGGAGCCCTGCTTTCCTGGAGATGGCTGAACACCTGCCTGCCAATGGGAAGTAGTGAATTAAAACCTCATTTTGCTTTGCTTGTGCGCGCAGCTTTTGCTTTCCCTATTAAAGTGTCTTTATCTCAACCCATGAGTTTTCTCCCTGTTACCCTTCCCCTTCACTCACTCTTCCCACAGTGCAATGGGAGAGAACAGCTGTGTTGGGCTGAGCTGCCTGCTGGACTTAATCCACAAAAAATTATTATGGTTTGATACCCAAATTAAGCATGTATGCCTATGCACTGTAAAGCAGTTGGATGGGGGAGGTGATCTGATATACAATCCCAAGGAAAAGTTTCCTGTCTCTGAAGACCCTGGAGAATATTCAAAGTTCACGGGCCAGCTTATATCCTCCTTGATGGATGGTTCTTAAAATTAACAAGAGTACAAATTTAAAATCCAAAACACTTACCTTTAATTACAGATATAAGGCATCTAATCAAATTTGATAAATAAGTATTAATTTTGCTTGTTGACTGCATACAAATTGTAAATTATAAGGAATAATTTATGTCAGTTTACTAGGATTTATTTGCTTCATTCTACCATACTTTAGTTGGGTTCCAGTTCAGGTGAGAGTTGAGGATTACTTACATGTATGACAACTCCATGAAAATCATTATGTATAGAAACAGGACTGTTATGAACATCAGTACGATATAAGGAAATAAAAATATGTGCTTCAAGTACTCTTGTTCTGAAAACCACTGTCTTGTACTTTGTTCTTTAGTACTTCTCCAAACCCAGAATATTAACAGAAGTATTTCCTCCTATTGTATGATGAGTTTTGAGTTGAGGAGACAATGATTAATTTCAAAAGTCTTTATACATAAATGTATAAAAACAAATTCAACAGTGCCATAGGGTGTAAATAAAAGAATGGACTGAAAAAAAATCCCTGTACTTTAGGAAAGATGTATTAGAGGCCAGTAAATTTGCACAAGCCAGAAGGGTAACAGTGTAAGGTGCCTCCCACTGTGCTGGTGGTCCAAATAGGAACTGCGCCACACAGAGGGATATCAGGGGGAAGGAAAGCTAGCTAGCAGCCAGGACAAAGGAAGGAGAAAACTGCAACATCCTTCCCCTCCCAGCAAGGAGAAGGAAGAAGAAACACTCTCTATGAATATCACACTCTTCTTGTGAAGGGTTCAGGTTGCCAATAGTTTGCTGTAACTCCCCCTGCTTACCCTCCCCACATGCATGCCTGCACACACACAGGTCCACTGGATGAAGGATCCCTGGAAGGCTGGGCATAACCCAGAGTCAAGGGGTAGAGACTAGGAGGAGGTGGGCAAGTGGGAGGGGATAGGATGGATTTGATTTGATATTGAACTGTGTTTAGTGAGGCTTCTCTTGTGCTTTTACAGTCCTGGCAGTATCTTCTGTCAAGTCTGCTTTTTTTTTTTTTTCCTCTCCTGGGTTTATTGAAAACCTAAGGAAAGGGAAGAGACAGCTTTTACTTTGGTCTTGCTGTCAGGCTGCAAGTCCAACTGGGCAAACTTTGGTATGTAGAGGAGGCAGCAGAGGTGCTGGCTATGTTACACCAAAACCTGAGGGAGAGAGAAAAGTTGCAGCCCCTGAAGCAGTTTGAGAAGAGGTAGGAACCATGTAAAAGACCCAGGGCTGCTGCAGTGTGGTTTCAGTCTCTGGTCATAGTCTGAGGAGATTGGAGAACTCTGTTTCTAGTTCTCTTTTGTGACCTGATTGAGTCCAGGTGCTTGGTCTCTTTGGCAGGTTTTTCTGTGAACTGAGGAAAAGGGCAGAAGGCCAGGCACACCTGTAGGGGAGACAAGAAGAGAAAAGAGCAAATTCCCCCACTCTCCTGACCTCATGCTAGATGCCCGCTCTGCTGCTACATGAGCTCTGAGGGCTGAACTCAGTAAAGGGGTTATACATTGCAAACCAAAGCCCTGGGGCTGGGCTCCTGGCACAAGGTTTACCTGCGGTTTAACTCTCCAGAGCTTCCTCTGGGGGAAAAAATATATTGAAAGGGGGAGAGGAGTGTGGCATGGTAGCAAGGCTACCTTGTTACCAGCAAGGGGGGGGGAAGTTTGAAACAGAGGATCGCTAAGTGCTCTTGATACGTGAGCATTGCTGATTGCAGTGGTACAGAGTTAACTTTGCAAGTCAGGCGATATGGCAAATCATTGACTAGTGATACTTTCCTGTATTAAAGACTGTGGACTATTAGGCTGTGAATGCATCAGTCACGCTAGCAGTAGGTTCTTAGTGCCAGAGGTGAGGTACACTTTGCCTATACCAGGATTCTGTACTTTCGGAAGTTAAGGAAGAGTAAAGGATAACTTTACCAACTTTACCAGTGTATTCAGCACAGGCAATCACAATTTTAGTCTGTTGTAGTAATTTACCAGCAACACAGAAAAACTGTGTTGATAGTATCCTGTTCTTCCCAATCAACCTTACTTCAAATTTTAAACTTTCTTGTGGACACAAGGTTTATTAGAGCGTTAGTCTTGCCATGTTTCCCTTCCAAGTAAGATATACAAACCTTAGATAGGTGTAACACAGACTTTCACGTCTGAAGTGTCTGGACTTTGTTTATAGGATCTGTATATACAAACAATTTTAGAGCAATTTATTTGGGGGGGGGTGGGACACACGTTTACTTGTTTATGTGACTTGTTCACTGGACATACTTGTTTCTCTCCATTGCCAACAAAATAGTCTGGGCAGCTGTCCGCAGTGTAGACATGGACACCAGAATATCAGCCTAATTTCTTCTTTCTTTGGATTTTATCTGGGGTTATTAGTAAGTTGAATAGGGACATGATCTCTTGGGCTGTTTGATCATTTTGGACTGCATTTTTTTACAGTATTGGAAGTTTGAACTCCATATCCTTAAAACTTGGAGGAAAATCATTTCTCTGTGGATGAAAAAAACAAAAAACAAAAAAAGGGCATTCTGCTGGAAAGTTTTACAGCCTTTCCCCATGGATTTTTAAAAGCCTGACAGCAAGCATCCGAGACTTTCTGCCCTCTCTGCTATTGCTAGGTCATAAGTTCTCTTGTATTTCATTTATTCTGTTTTGTGTAAATTGCAGCAACTCAGTTTAAATCAGATACCTATCCCTGTTCTTACTGACATATTCTTTAAAAAAAAAAGTTTGGGATGAAGACAGCATGGTTGTTTTCTAAGGACACTTCTAGAAAGGGGTATGGTTGAAAATTTTGCAGTCATACCTGATCTGTCTTCAAACTTATGAGTTTCTTGAGGTTTATTGGACACCTGAAAGAGATAGCAAAGGTCAGCTTGCACAGAAGCCCCAGTCTAAGTCTAGAACTGTCACCTCATTAAACAACGTGCAAGTTCTTGAAATGACAGTGAGTGAAATGTCATATTAATTTCTAGATTTGCTCTGAGCCAGAGAAAGATCTCATTTTCATGGTGGAGCCCAGTTTAAAGTTCTTTAGCTTTGCATGCCACTGAATATAGGAAATTGAATGTGTATGAAAGGGAAGACTGAAGCAGCTTGTGGGTGGAGAGCTGTGTGATAAAGGTATAGGCTGTCAAATGATGAGTATATTGGGTGCAATGGGGCAGGAGGAAAAAGGGCTGCATGTTGGATAGTTTGTACCTGTGATTCTGATATAGGAGTTTTAAATATATATTGGAACTTCCAGACACCTAATACAGTCATTCCTTAATGAAATAAAAATATTTCTATCCTAGATTAATTTGATATCACCAGGTATCAATTTTAGCTTCTAATAATAAAAAATTATCTTTAATATTAATTTCTATGTACATGTGTGCAAGATGGTGGAAGTTTAAGTGAAATTTTAATACTTAAGCTCCATACAGAGCAATTTTCAGCACTGAAGACAGAAGCTAGGATTTTCAGAAGGTACAATTTTTGTTCTTGCCCAATACAGTTTTGAAACATGAAAAAACAGATTAGAAAACTTAAGAACCTTACTAAACAGAATTCAGTTAAATCTCTTTATAATTCATACGTAAAGATTCTACATCCACAGAAGTCAGAAACATTTCTAAGTGTGTACAGTTGAACATGTGAAAAACCCTAATGAAAAACTGATTTCAAATATAACTTTTATAGATTAAGTGTAATGTTAAGTGTTAACAGAGTTTTTTAACTTATTCTGATTAGTTTAAATATATTTTCTAGCTGTAATGGCTTTTTAATTTTTATTAATGATTTAATTTTAATTTCTTTCTCTAGTAAGGCTTAAGCTGTAATGTTTGGATTTTCCTTATTGAAAATGTTAGAGTAGGTCCTCATGAGTCCTTAGCATCATTAGCTTTCACTGAAGTTAGTGAAATCTTACTAAGAACCCAACTTATCTCATGAACTAATAACCCATAGTAAGTAGTCTGATGTCAAAAATGTGCTTACGAGAAGTGTTATTTCTTACTACAACAGTTTCAGTAGGTCTTGGATCTACCTACTCTAATCTATTTCATTGTTACATGTACCAATGATGATAATTTATATTATTAAAGTTGAATCAGAATCTCAATCTTTAAGAAATTGAGTTTAACTTCTCAGTTTGCTATGACTTTACACAGTGGTTGTAATTGTTCACAGTCTTACTACAGACAGAAAGTAAACTAATATAAAGCTTTTCCAGTACCTGAGGAGATAGAATTAATAACATAATAGCTCTTCTTTAACTGTAGTACTTAATTTGTTTCAGTAACTGTAGGTGGAGGTAACCACCCAGTGCAGTCCCCAGTAATACAGCACAAGTGATTGCAAGTGTTGTGTCAGGTTACTGAGCACAACAAGATCTGTGCAGCACCTTGGACCTTGGCTCTGCTTAGGGAGGAATGCCAGATGTGTTTTTCCTCGGCTGTTTCTTTACTCTCACTGTATATGGCTCAGTTAGCAAGCTTTTCATGTATCAAGTGGATTTCCCTTACCTGTTAAACCTGTTGCCCTCAGAAGGTGTTTTTATATCAAAGCACACATGCTTTAAATCCATGATTAGGTACAAAAACAGTCATCGCTTGTATGTAATCTCATCATCTTTAACTTAAGCTACCATTTACTAATCTGCATTATATGATGTACTTCCACTGTGCTTCAAATATTCAGAGCCTCCCCTCCCTACCTCCAGCTCCTTTGCATTACTTTTCCCACACTGTATAATTGACTGTATTTGCTTCTGAGGAACTGACAATGTTCTTGCTAGGGCTCTTTCTGAGAGGATTTTTGTTTATGTAGGACATGTCTGTTTTCTACTCTTGCATAACCTTGAGTACCTAGAACTGACCATGCTGGCTAAGATGGAAGTCCAGATGCTAAATCTATATTTGGCTATACATTGTAGAGGTTGCAGCTATTATAGTGTTGGTTTTCCTCCTACAAAATACAGCTGGCAGCAGTGACCTGTGCATCTGCCTCTATTTTTAAAGGCTTCCCCTAACTTCAATACAAAGTTTGGACCTTTGGCACATATGACTTTCAAGACTGGCTGTTGTGAAAGCAGACACTCCTGAAAGAAACCTTCTGTTCTAATGGGGTCTTCCTCCTGCTGTTTCTGGCATGAGCAGTACTGGAGGGCAGGTACCCATTTCATCATTTTGGGGTTTGTGTCCTTTGTATTTAGCAGCTTCTATGGGGTTACCTGTGTAACTTTACTGCTAGTAGTATGACTGCATTATTTTTTCTGGGTCTAGGATAGCCAGAAGATCTAGAGAATAGTTGGAACAGAAGGGCTGTCAGTATAGATCTCATGGTACATGAGGGTCTAAACCCATTCTGTCAGTGTGTTACAAGGTCTGGCAAAATTATCATAGTGTTTTTCCAGAGTGAAATCTGATCTCCGGGTTAGTATTTGTAGGCTTGCTTAGAGATTTACATCTCTCCTGTCTAAAACCTACCCTAAAACCTACCCCTGCCCTGTACTAAAATACAGGACTCACTCTAGAGTCTAATACATTAATAATGTTGTTTTCTATTATTATTACAGTAGGAGTTATGTTCCCTCATGCACAACAGAATCCAGCTGAGACCCATGAGACAGGCTTCAATGGCAGCAAATTTCTCGCACATTTACTGAAATAATCTGCTTGCATCCTGAATCAGACGAGTAGATTTTCCCACTGAACATCTGCTACACATTTGGAGACAATGTGTCTCTATGTGTATACCCTGTTAAAAACAAAATCAACCCCCTTGTCTCTTTGAATATGAGAATTAGGGAACATGAGTGAAATCAGGAGAAACATACATACCAAACAAATGAAAGTGTTTCTTTACAATATGGTTAATGAAACTGTGCAGCTCCTTGCTGCAGAATATTCTGGTCTACTAAAAGTGAGGTCAGAAAACTGGCCAAAATCATGGAAGCAAAAAGCATCTAAAGCTATTGAATGTGGAGGTTTTCTACATCTGACTTATTTCAAAGTTCTTATTCAGGGAGTCAGTATAGTGAACCCTATTTCACAGGATATCCTGAATCATGAAGAGATTAGGTGACTTGCTGAAATCCATGAGCACTTGGTGCTGAGGTGAGAATCTAGTCCCAGTGGTCTTGTCTAGTGAATCACTGTATCATCTAACATATTTTGTCATCTAAATCATACATCATCCAAGATGCATTGTCATCCAAGTTGTCCCCTATATATGTATTGTTCATATAGCACCTCATAATTATCCCCCTTCACAACTGTTAAGAGTACTAGTTTCAACATGTGGTTATACTACCCGCTGTCTATGCATCCAACTCTTAATCAAGTGGTGAGTTTATAGTTTAAGAATTTCAAGCCATATACAATAAAGGCAGTTTGGTCTGGCAACAATCTTATCACAACTGAATTTTGGGACCCTAGCTCTCTGTGTGGAATTCAGATTCCTCAGTCAGATGGCTGTGGTTAAATCTGAAAGATAGGAGGAGCCAGCCATTGGTTTCTGTCTCCAAGTCCTAAAATGGTTGGAAGCCGGTTTATGATGTTAACTTGGGTCCATCTCCTTGCTAATACCTTTGTCACCATGTCTCTTAGTAATGAGACATCAAACTTGCTCCCTAAAGCACTGAAGCTTCTGTCTGATGAACCACAACTTTTGTGGTGCACCTGTAAACTATAGCACTAAAAATGCCACATTAAGTCCTCAGCTAACGAAGGATGGTATATCTTCTTTAATTCAACAGTGCAATGCATAATAAGAGATTCTGCTCTTTGGTGTATTCATTTAGACATACATAAGACACAGGAAGGTGAAATTTAAATGGGCAGTCTTATAAAGTTAAATGAAACCAGGAAGATTTCTTGATTTAAATTTCTGTCTTGCTTAGGGAAGAAATTGAGCTCTCTACAGCTCAATTGCATATGCATATTGGCAGTCAAAAAACAGTCTTTCAGTTATATTACACTAACAATTTTTAAAATGCTATTTTTGTTAGTTAATAATTTAAATAATTCATCCCAATCTCCCAATTAGAGAAATGATCTAACAAGAATCTTCAAATGGCAATATGCTGTCAAGCCATATTCTCATGTAGCCTAGTATCTTTGTAACAGTTGAGCAGTTGCCAAGAGAAGAGGAAAAGAGTATAGTGATTATTCTCAACCTCTCTTGAATCAGGAAGTGTAAGAGCACAGTAGCCTTTACCATTGTGAAAACAATAATATTTTGAGTTAGTCATTAATTCCCAGATTTGTCATGCAAGGAGAAGAGGCTAACAGGAAAATTGTTTAAAATTTGCATTTACCTACTGAAAGTGAGATTTTGAAAATGCTCACAAAAATGTGAATTGGGAAATAAGAATGTTGAGTTGCTCTGAAAAGCCTTAAGCTTTCAAATAGAGTTTTACTATTTTCATGAATTTTCTTTTTTAGTTTAAATGCTTACTTTTGTTTCAGGTGGGGAATTGCTTGCATAAATAGTGTATAAAAACCTGATGCTATTGCTTGTATTACATTTGTGCTTAAAGGAACTGAGTATGTTTGCATTGCTCTGTGATATCAGCAAAGATGGTCCCCACTCCTCAAATATTTTCTGGTCCAACTAGAAGTGATATAAACTGATGTTAAAATGACAACAGAGTATGTGTACTATGAAGCTTGAAATGCTAGAAATAATATTATTTAAAATGTGCCAGCATCTCAGCCTTCAGGTGACTCTTACAACCTTTGTCAAGTCGATTGGCTTATTTATGTTTGAAGGAAGATGTTTGTTATACATAAGACTGAGACCACTATTTCAGTGAACAAGTCAATAGGTTTTGACTTTTTCAAAATTAGTTGTGAACTGACTTCTTAGAAGGTTTCATAAAACTATCGATTTGAATAGATCAGGCAATAGTTTATTTCACTGCCCCTCCATCCTACCACTTGCCCTGGTAAGACTTGTGGAAAGTCTGAGTACGACAGAATTTTAATGTGAACTCCTCTCATAGTTGCACTCCACTGTTACTATGACTCATGTAAACTAGATACATCAGGCTGGGATTACTGTCACACTTTCACATCTGCTATTTATTGTTCTTCTGATCAGTTGCATTTTGACAGTCTTTGGATCTCCACTTAACTGTAGCAGATCCCTGATTTTAACTTGGTTTTGAAATGCAGTCCCATGTTGGCTATGATACTATGAAAATTATAAATATGTAATTGCTTTTATTGAACCAGTTCCTTAAAAGAACCAGTTAGTCTGTGTGCATTCCTTAAAACTTAGTTCGCATTTGTTGCAGACAGCCTACTTGGGAGCCTCAGTCAGGGGTTTTGCCCAAAATACTCTGTTTCTGCCAGATACCCTTAGTAACAACCCTTGTGACTTGCCTTCAGTTAACTTCTCTGATTTCTAGGATTGGCTCAGATTACTGCTATTTAATGAAACATGTTAGTTCATTCTAGCAGACTCCTTGTGAAGTCTTTCAGAAGTTCAGGAGAAGATTTTCTTCTGAAGCTTAATCTCTTCTGTCCTACTGTAAGGGACAGTCTGGTTATTCTTAAATTGTTTCTTTTAAGTATGCAGATGCATCTTTGTTAAAGAAGGGGCCAGCTGCTCAATTTACTTGGTTAACAGTGAGCTTCTGTCCTGAAAAGCCTTTCTTCTTTCCCATTGGGACATTATTCATCAGTGGGAAATGTGTCTTAAACTTGCATGAGGCCTTTCATACTATATAAGTCTGTTACGTTTACTTAGTTTATAAATGGGATAAATATGTGTACCTACCACTAGCTCTTGACAGAACACAGACGTGGTTATAATTAATCACTCTGGGGTGGCAGTGGATTAAGGAATATTGATCCCTAATGTCCTTCTTAGAAGGGCTTTATACATGCATGACATTGCCTTCTTGACTGCAAGTTTTATAATTAAAGGATTATAAAATAAAATTACACTTAGAGTTAATAAGGAAAAGTTTGAGTGACAATGGACTCATCTCCTATGGAATAATACAAAATCCTTGTTACTTGAGACATTTAAAAATAGACAGGGCAGCTGACCTTTTCCATCTCTGACTCCTATGTTTCAGGCTTTGATTTTAAACAAACAGCCTCGTCAAGCATTTGTCTTTGATATTTTTATTATGAACAATGAATATTTGATGTTCGGTAGAACTTACTTTGCAGAGAATACACAAAGAAAAACCTTTAGGTTTAAAAATCTAAATTTAATCATAATCCCTTTTGGTTGAAGGCATAATACATTTAATGCTTGTATCCTGATTCAGGAGAGGCAGTTAATTGAAAAGAAGGATAGCTTTATTTCAAATATAAAGAGTCTCTGTGTATTATGTTAATATTTTATTTTTTAATACTGCACCTATTTTTATTTATGGTACCTTTAAAACCCCAGTTTCTGATAGGAAGTAACTCTATAGTGTTTAATTGCTTCCAGCTGTGAGCTTTATCATGGAAGAAGTAACTCACTGGGAAAGTCCAAGGCATGAAGAAAGTATATGTTCAAGAATGGATTCTAAAAAAGATGTGCTTTTGAGAAATTTCTTTCACAGAACGTGTGTTTCTTTCTAATTCACCTGGGTTCAAGTAGAGAGGGAGGGCTATTAAAATCCCCACATTTGCAACATCATGGAATACGGATGTCATTCTTTTGCAAACTGATAACAGTGGTTTAAGAAGGGTACTTCTGAGTACATTAGTAACAGAGGAAAATGTCATTGTGCAGAAGGTAAGAATTTCTGTAAAATGCAGTGAATTACATTGTGGTTTGGGAACTGTAGAAACAATGTTAGAAAACACAGATGATAATAAAGGAGATTATTTGGTATCTGTAGGAAGAACAGCAAAGAACAGAAGTATCACCAAAAAGTATATACTCAGTTTTGCAACTGTAATCCCTCCTGCCACCTGTGCTGGAGAAGATCCACTCAATTAACTCCATGTTTCAGTAATTAATATAATTACCCCAAGCATATAAAAAGTCTCAAAGTTCATATTAAACAGATGCGCAGATTGAGGGCTCATGAACTTGATCAGCAAGAAAGAGTGGCTGTCAACAGTCTACAGAGAATGAAGTATGAATAGCTGAATAGAGAGACATCTTAAGCAGATTACAAGTTGGATTGATGACTGCATAGTGTAAGGACAGATTGTTTAGGGATCATTTCTTCCATGAATAAATTAATCAAAAAGCAGTGGTATTCCAGTTTGCTTGGGTTGGTTGGTAGCTACAAACTCCACAATACTGCAGAATAAAATGCTAGAAAGTGTTGCCACCTCTTTTGTGAAATAGAAGATCCCTAGACTGACTGTGCAGCTCTAAGGGTCCAGATACATAAAATGTGAGAAATATGGCCCATCCATTCAGCTGGAACCAGCTATGTCTGGCACAGGGCAGCCCCGGCCTCTCCTTACAGAGGCTGCCCCTGCAGCCCCCCTGCTGCCAGCACCTTGCCATGTAAACTCAATGCAGAAGATCATTTAAGTCTACTAAGGCTTGAATGCTTTAGACTATGGGCTGTGTCTTCACTGGTTACACAACGACAACCACATGGATATTCCAACTATGCTATTTCAAGATGGAAAGCCTAGTTGTCTTTCTTGCTTTTTTTGTCACTCACTTCTGAGCAGAGTCTACCCATGAGAAGCTCTTTATTAAGGCAACCATCTTCCAGGCTCAAAGATAGAAGAGCTCTGAATCTGGCAACTCATAGAGCTATTGGAGGAAAAGGGTACTGCTATGTGCTCTTGAATGCATCAAAAAGAGGGGCTAGAGTGGAGTATTATCCTCTTATGGGAGCTACAACTACGGAGAGGAAAGAAGAAAAGAAATTGGAACCTCTGAATAGCCTGAGTAGAAGTCTGCAGGCTAACATAAGCTTGTACAGAGGCAAAGAGCCCAGTAGCAAGAGAGTGATAAAGCTACTTGAAAGAAAGATGTTGAGAGAAAATCAATTGTAATGTGCTGAGAATAGGAAATGTAATTGATCCATGCTTAGGGCCCTGGTCCTCACAAGAAGCAAAGCTGAGAAGTGTGACACTTGGTGTACATTTAGGGTGCCTCTATCACTTTTACTGAGCTCCTTTGCATTGTCCATCTGTGTCAGAAGTGAAAAGTAAAGCAAATGACAGCCACTCCAGGACTGGAGGACATACAGTAAAAATGAGATTAAAAGACTGAGAGAGCAGAGGCTTCAAAAATAATTGAGCTTCAGTTTCAAGAGAGTATCGGTAGGCTTAAATCAAACAAACCACATGTGGAAACTGTTTTTTTTCTTTTTCTTTCTTTTTTCTTTTTTTGATGAGGGTATATTTTGTTTTGTAGTATGGTTTTTTTGGTTTTGGGAGTGGTGCAGCTGCATTTAGCTTGTATACAAATGGAGAGGTGATGTGTCCCAGTTACATGATTGGGAGAATGTGTATGGGAAGAACTGGCGAAAGGACTTCTTTCATACCTTTTAGTAAGTTTCAAGCCTCAGTAGAAGACAATGGATCTGGTTTTATGGTTGTCATTATGTATGTTCACAACTACTGTTATATTTAAAAATGTTGCACACCAACTCTGACTCATTCCTTCTGTTAATCAATTGCAGCTGAAATTTCTTCTTACTGTAAAATTCATTATTGGCAAAATAATGCTTTTTCACTTGCCTTCAGTTGAAGGTAGCAGAAAATGTCTCTTCATAAAAATAAGAGGAGAAACAAGTGAAGAGAGAGATGAGGTCTCTGACTAAGGTAAACTAGGAAAGTTCTGCTGAATTTGGTGGAATAATTGCCAAGCCTGGGAGCTGGGACCTGTGAGGTGCAGTTAGACTTCTGTTATGTCTAAGTAAGCAGTCTGTGAAGTATCTTTACTGTATTGTATTTTCTTCTCAATAATTTTTTATTTAAAAAAATAAGTGTCTGATTTACAGTAATGCTTTCCATGCAGGTTAAGTATTAATTTATTATACATCTTTTATGCAACAAAAACTGTCTGACTTTATTTCCTAGGTAAGTCTTAAAGAGAAGTCAAGGTGAATTCACATTAGTGATTGCCAAATAGACAGATGAATTTATCGTGCTGTAACGTGACTGAAGCCGACAGAATCATGTAAGAGATTAACTTCACCCACAATGTTGCTACTTTTTTTTTTTAATTGCATGCTGTGGTTTGCCATGCAGCTAAAGAACATATATCTTTTAATCTCAGTGTTTGGATATTCTTATGCATTCTTTCTGGGTGGAAGTGCAGCCTTCACATTTACTCTTGTGGCTTTGCTACTCTTAATCTGTACACCACCTTGTTCCCTTAAATAGACAAAATAACTTGTTTGCCTTAATTTACGAAATAAATTTCATTCCCCCCCAAGGGTGTCAGCCATACTCGGTTACACTTTTTTGAGTTAAAATAAAAATCTCTACAAACACAAAAAAGCCTATGCGAGTTAGCTTGAATTGGGGCGGGGGGGAAGGGGAAAAGAATGTCCATGATTTCCTATTTCCGATGAGACATGGAAATGAACAAAAATTAAACTTTTTAAGTGCAGTATCCTTGCTGGAAGGAGGAAAAAAAAAAAAGCACAGCAATCACCACTGTTCCACAGGAGCCATAAAATCCTGAGTGCCACTTTGGATTTGCTCCTCAAAAGGAGTTTGTCCCTGTGGCAGTTCTGAAGCTTGAAAAGCTTTGTTCTCAGCTGGAGTGACAGACTTGGCTTTATTATTGATGTTCAAATATTTCTTAGCAACTCAAGAAAATGATTCTTTAAGATGACTCATGGGGATCTGCTCCTTCTGAGAGATGATAAAAAATGGCAGCCACATGTAAGTCTTCTGTCAAATGTCTATTGTCATCTAAAATTTGAGCACTGTATAATTAAAATCTATATAAAAAACCCCGAGGAAACAATATATTTTGTCTTAAGTGTGTCACAAATTAAGGAAGATGCACATACTTTCCAGGAAGGAAGATGAGTTATCTAAACTATTTTGAGTTCCCTTACCACAGCATTAGCATTGTGTGTGTTTTAGTTTAATCAATGTCGTGAACTAATGGATGCTATATTGTCAAAATGTAAACAAAGCCTGTGTCCTTAGAATTGTGGTTGAGAATTTTGAGATGAAATTGCAAAATTTCAGGCAGGTGCAAGTTGCAGTATTTTTTTTCTCAGAGTATCTGAATACAGAAGAAAACAATGCTGATAGCTTTTACTATTCCTTTGGAGTACGACAATGACTCCCTTTCTTCATGTCTCACTGTGATACATGTTTATAAATCCCCTAAAACTCCTGCAGTGTAAATAAACACCTGGACAACAGGAGAGGCATGTGAGGACAAAGAAGCTGGGAGAATTGTCTGCATGCCTAGGTCTATTGGAAAGCTCAAGAGATTGCTCCCAGCTCTTTAGGAAAGGCAGGTCCTGCTTCACCAACCGGATCTCCTTCTATGACAAGGTGACCCGCCTAGTGGATGAGGGAAAGGCTGTGGATGTTGTCTACCTAGACTTCAGTAAAGCCTTTGACACCATTTCCCACAGCATTCTCCTGGAGAAACTGGCTGCTCATGGCTTGGACAGGCGTACTCTTCTCTGGGTAAAGAACTGGCTGGATGGCCGGGCCCAAAGAGTGGTGGTGAATGGAGTTAAATCCAGCTGGCAGCTGGTCACAAGTGGTGTCCCCCAGGGCTCAGTATTGGAGCCAGTTCTGTTTAATATCTTTATCAATGATCTGGATGAAGGGATTGAGTGCATCCTCAGTAAGTTTGCAGATGACACGAAGTTGTGCAGGAGTGTTGATCTGCTTGAGGGGAGGAAGGGTCTACAGAGGGACCTGGACAGGCTGGATCGATGGGCTGGGGCCAATTGTATGAGGTTCAACAAGGTTAAGTGCTGGGTCCTATACTTGGGTCACAACAACCCCATGCAATGCTACAGGCATGGGGAAGAGTGGCTGGAAAGCTGCCCAGCAGAGAAGGACCTGGGCGTGTTGGTTGACAGCCGCCTGAATATGAGCCAGCAGTGTGCCCAGGTGGCCAAGAAAGCCAATGGCATCCTGGCTTGTATCAAAAATAATGTGGCCAGCAGGACTAGGGAAGTGATCGTGCCCCTGTACTCAGCACTGGTGAGGCCGCACCTCGAATACTGTGTTCAGTTTTGGGACCCTCACTACAAGAGAGACATTGAGGTGCTGGAGCATGTTCAAAGAAGAGCAACGAAGCTGGTGAAGGGTCTAGAGCACAAGGCTCATGAGGAGTGGCTGAGGGAACTGGGGTTGTTTAGCCTGGAGAAAAGGAGGCTGAGGGGAGACCTTATCGCTCTCTACAACTACCTGAAAGGAGGTTGTAGAGAGGTGGGGGTCGGTCTCTTCTCCCAGGTAACAAGTGATAGGACGAGAGGAAATGGCCTCAAGTTGTGCCAGGGGAGGTTTAGACTGGATATTAGGAAATTTTACTTCACTGAAAGGGTTGTCAAGCATTGGAAGAGGCTGCCCAGGGAAGTGGTTGAGTCACCATCCCTGGAGGTATTTAAAAGACATTTGGATGAGGTGCTTATGGACATGGTGTAGTGGTGGTCTTGGTAGTGTTAGGTTTACGGTTGGACTCGATGATCTTAAAGGTCTTTTACAACCTATATGATTCTGTGATTCTTGGTGTTTAAAAACAATGAGTCCTTGTGTTTCCTTAGTCTTTTGTAGGCATACAGTTGCAAAGTACAAATAGTTACTGCAATAAAGGATACTGATCCTTACACTAGGTGAATGTTTAAACTTGATAATTCTAACAGTACTTTGTGTTTTAATTTCTACAGAGCTTTCTGAAAGTATACCATTAATATGTTTTAAGGTAATAAAGCTTATTAGGCTTTGAAATTTATGATGTCTGTCCCTTGAGCAATGGCTTTGAGTGGGGAGTGTGCATTTCTAAGAGATCTGACCACTATTTCTGAATTACCTGTATCCAAGTATATTAAAATAGACCATTGTACCAAAAGGTATAGAAGTTGACCTCAAAAGATGAGTAAACAACACTAGCATAACAGATTACAATGTGTAGCTTGCATTGCCTTGTTTCAGTAAAACATGGTTTAATCTGTATGCTTCCCCTTCAGTCATAAATGGCATTTACTGAGACTAACAAAAATTCTGGTCGTTTTCTCAGTGAATAGTCTGAAGGGAGGCCTCATGTTAAGCAATTACACATTTTATTCTGTGCTATGTTATGGAGTCTGTTTTTACACAGGTTTCATTTTTTTCTTTCATTTCTTATTCTTCTGTTACAGGCCCAAGAAGCATAGAGAAAAAGAAAAAATTTCTTTCCTTAACCTGTTACCAGATTTCTGTATATACCTATTTTTTAATAAGAAGGCAAAATAATCTAAAGACTCAAGCATTAACAGTCCATGGTGCACACTATTTTAGGGGAAAAAATCAAGGAGTAATTTCAAATAGTATTCCTAACTGGTTTGTGTTCTGTTCTGTAATTCAGCTTGTATTTGCCCTTATATATACATTTAAATTATACTTTAATCCAAATTAAGATTATTATGATGAAAATTATGTGTATGTAAGAAACAAAAGTCTAACTATTTCAGTTGTGTCCAATGTCTGTGGTTATATTTGGCTATTTCAGGAGGCAAATATCAACATGATAATTTTGAAAGAGGGTAGCTATAAGCAGTTGTATCTTTTTAGCTATTCTTAGGAGTAGAATAAAATAAATATTCTATATTTCCCTTTCAGATTTTGAATGTTGTGAATTCATTATGCAAAACTGCTGTTAACATAGAACAGCCTAAGAAACTATTGTGTTAGTGCTTACTATCTTTAAAGACTTGCTAATATTTTTCAATGTAGACCATGATTAGTTGCTTTTGAATCCATTGAACTTAAACATTATAAATCCCTGCCCAGATACTGAGTGCTTCATATATTTCAGCTGAAACTGATTCCTAATTGACCACCTGAGCATGCTGCTGGTTCATATTCAGCTGACTGTCAAAAAACACCCCCATGTCCTTTTCTGCTGGGCAGCTCTCCAGCCACTCTTCCCCAAGCCTGTAGTGTTGCATGGGGTGGTTGTGGCCCAAGTGTAGGACCTTGCACTCAGCCTTGTTGAACCTCATACAGTTGTCCTTGGCCCATTGATCCAGCCTGGCCAGATCCCTCTGTAGACCCTTTCTACCCTCAAGCAGATGAACACTCCTGCCCATCCTGATGTCGTCTGCAAACTTACTGAGGGTGCACTTGATCCCCTTGTCCAGGTCATTGATAAAGCTATTAAATTGAACTGGCCTGTGCTGGTTTTGGCTGGGATAGAGTTAATTTTCTTCATAGTAGCTACTATGAGGGTATGTTTTGGATTTGTGCTGAAAACATTTGTGTTTGATAATACAGAGCTGTTTTAGTTGTTGCTAAGTAGTGCCTTATATTAAATCAAGGACTTTTCAGCTTCCCAATGTGTCTCGTCCCACTCGGTGGGTTGCGAGATGGGTGAATCTTTTTGATTCCCTGACTGTTTGTGTACTGACAAAGGCCGATCTCTGCTCGGCAGAGCTGTGTGGTCGGTAGAGTCACGACAATGACTCAGAGGAACAGTCTGGCCAGCAACTTTATTAACTGGCAAATTCAACAAATGGACAAACTTAACGAACTGGCAAGCCCAATGAAAGAACAGAGGCGATTTGGCAATGGAGCTATTTTCCAGGCAACCTATCACAATTTATCCCAAACTTACATATATTGGAAGAGTAGAGGAAGAGAGAAGTGAGAAAAGGAAAGGAGAAGAGAGGAGGAAAGAGAAAGGAAAAGTATCACCACCCTTGGATCCTGCGATGACCATGACAGACGTGGCAATCCTCCAGTGGTGGGCACGCGTGTGGTTTCCTGGGGGGCGTGTCTTTTATAGGCTAATCCCCGCATCCAGGTACGCCCCTTCAGGACCTACATGGTTCTTGTTCTAGAAAGTTCTCAACCTTCTGCGCAGGCGCTGTGGGAGGGGGGTGGTTGTGAGTGGTCTCTCAGGTGGTTGCAAGCCCCTTCCTCAGATAAACTCTGTGTGATCTCTGGCCATACATGGTAAGGTCCGTTGGAACCCAGAACCGCGCATCCTCGGACGTGCTTTCCATGTCCCGCTCTCGCTCTCCCCCACCCCATGCTTGCCGACCTGCCATCGCCATGCAAATAGCACCTCGCCTTGCCACAATGTTTGAGACATTAATTCTTTCAGTCTCTCACACCATGCTCTGCCAGGTGCACAAAAAGTTGGGAGGGGAAACAGCTGGGACAGCTGACCCCAACTGACCAAAGGGATATCCCATATCATATGTCATGCTTAGCATATAAAGCTGGGGGAAGAAGAAGGAAAGGGGGGACATTTGGAGTTATGGCATTTTGTCTTCCCAAGTAACCCTTACGCGTGATGGAGCCCGGCTTTCCTGGAGATGGCTGAACACCTGCCTGCCCATGGGAAGTAGTGAATGAATTCCTTGTTTTGCTTTGCTTGTGTGTGCAGCTTTTGCTTTCCCTATTAAACTGTCTTTATCTCAACCCACAAGTTTTCTCACATTTACTCTTCTGATTCTCTCCCCCATCCCACTGCAGGGGAGCGAGCAAACAGCTGTGTGGTGCTTAGTCGCCAGCTGGGGCTAAAGCACAATAGGCCCCAATACTGAGCCCTGGGGAAGACCTCTTGTGACCACCCGCCAACTGGATTTTACCCCATTCACCACAACCCTTTGCGCCCAGCCATCCAGCCAGTTTCTTACCCAGTGAAGAGTACGCCCATCCAAGCCATGGGCAGACAGTTTCTCCAGGAGAATGCTGTGGATGTGCTGTGTGATGGTTTAACTAAATGGATTTTAAACAACTTTTTCAGTGTAACAAAAAAAAAAAATTCTTCAGACTTCACAAGACTGACCATCATATGAAATAGCAAGATAATGCTGGTACAAGGGATGATACCTTAATACATTAGATAGAGTTTATATCTTTCTTCTCTACAGAAGAAGCTGAACAGAAGGAGTATACTTTTAATATATAGATCAATAAAAATATCTTAACCAGTGCTCTGTAGCATGCCAGTTTTCTAAAGCAATAGTTCTTTCTTTCTTTACTTGACTGCTGTAGAAGATCTGAATCCTCCTAGAAGTCATGCAACTTCAGTATCTTTATAGCTGTAGCATTTGTCATTAATATTGCACTAGAATGAAGCAGAATTGGTGCTGTAGTATGCATAAGCTAGCAGCAATGTATCTTGGACAACTGATGTTATCTCAGCATAGCTTGGTACACCTTTCCTTTAAGACAATATACTTAAATAGAGGTTCTTCAAACCAGATTTGAAGGAACAAAAAGGAAAAACATTTCTGATGTTTATCTTAAATTGCAAAGAACTAAAGCTGACCTTTTCTAAAAGGTTTCCAACTTTTCTCAAGCTAGTACTATAAAAATTAGTATTATTGCTCCAAATATTTCTTATATGTAAATAGTTTGAAGCAGGAGTGGAGATATCCTCTCAACACTTCCATGTCTCCTTGTTTGAAAAACAAGGTGATGCAGTCAAACATCAATTAACTTGTTCAGTCTTAGAGGGTTCAAGTACGTGCTAAGTTACTAGAGCTCATAGAATTACAAAGTACTTGCTGATCCATGGTAACTATCTATTTCAGATGTAAGATAAGGCATTCAGGATCAAACCTTTTTCACAAGAACCATTCTTACTGTATTGGGTTTGTGTGGCAAGGTTTTGGTAGCGGGGGGCTGCAGGTGTGGCTTGTATGAGAAGATGTCAGAAGCTTCCCCCATGTCCAATAGAGCCAGTGCCAGCCGGCTCCAAGATGGACCCATCACTGGCCAAAGCTGAGCCAATCAGCAACAGTGGTAGTGCCTCTGTGATTTAAGAAGGAAAAAAACTGCTGCACAACAGCAGCTGGAAAAGAGGAGTGAGAATATGTGGAAGAAAAACTCTGCAGATACCAAGGTCAGGGAAGGAGGAGGGGGAGGAGGTGCTTCAGGAGCCGGAACAGACATTCCCCTGCAGCCCCTATTGGAGACCGTTGTGAGGCAGGCTGTCCCCCTGCAGGCTGTGGAGGCTAATGGTGGAGCAGATATCCACCTGCAGCCCATGGAGAACCCCATGCTGGAGCCTGTGGATGTGCCTGAAGGATGCTATGACCCTGTGGAGAGCCTGTGCTGGAGCAGGCTCCTGGCAGGACCTGTGACCCCATGGAGACGAGCCCCTGCTGGAGCAGTCTTCTGGCAAGATCCATGACCCTGCAGGAGACCCACACTGGAGCAGTGCCTTCCTGAAGGACTGCAGCCCATGGAAAGGACCCATGCTGGAGCAGTTAGTAAAGAACGACAGCCTGTGGGAAAGACCCACGTTGGAGAAGTTTGTGGAGGACTATCTTGCATGGGTGGGATCCCACACTGGAGAGGGGAAGAGTGTGAGGAGGAAGGAGTAGCAGAGACAACGTGATGAACTGACTGCAACCTCCATTCCCCATCCCTGTGCACCGCTCGGGGGGAGGACATAGAGAAAATCAGGAGTGAAGTTGAGCCCAGGAAGAAAGGAGGGGTGGGAGGAAGGTGTTTTAAGGTTTGTTTCTCTTTCTCATTATCCTACTCTGATTTGATTGATAATAAATCAATTTTGTTTTGCCCCAGTCAGTAACTGCTGAGTGATCTCCCTGGCCTTATCTTGACCCACAAGCCTTTCGTTAAATTTTCTCTCCCCTGTCCAGCTGAGGAGGGAGAGTGATAGAGTGGCTTTGGTGGGCACCTGATGTCCAGCCACCCACCACGCCTACACTGCATCTTCAATGGAAAACATCCTGTCTCACTGTCATGGGAAAAAAACCTGGGAAACTAAAGCCCAGGCTGAGTTTTTTGTTTAATTTTTTGTTTGCTTCAGCTCTCCTCTGCTTGCTCCTTGCATTTGGAAGGACCCAGCAGAATAGAACTAAATTCAGGCAACTCTGATCTTTTTTGCTTAAAGAAATTTTACTATATGTTTCTCCATTCTGGTGAGGGCAAAAGCAGGATTTATTTTTAAGTACTCTAAAAAACAGTCTGGGAAGTGTTCACATGAGATTAATATGTTTCTGCTTTCCTGTAGTGTCGTGTTTATTCTCCAAGAACCCATGGCACTACCAAAGAAGGAATGAAATAAGTACAAGGAAAATAGTTGCAATGTTTGGAGGTAAAGATCGTTTTTTAATTTATATAAAGCTAGTTTTTCCTTTTGTACAGAAAGCAAGTTTAGTGGGAGAGATTCAACTTTACCTAGGCCCACCTGTCCACACTCACCCTTGCAGTGTCTCTGTCTCCTTTGCTGTTCATTGATAGTGATGCAGTGGGAAAAATCTGATGATTAATGGCAATAGAACCAGCTTTTCAAATGACCACCAAAATTTATAATTTGTGTTCAGAAACAATCCACTCTGCAATCCAAGTTGGAGGGGGGGAGATGATGTCATCTGGCCCTGTTAAAGCTGGAAAGAGGAGAATAGGATCACACTCAATAAAAAATAACAAAATAAGGGCATGTTAGCATAACGCCCCTCTACTTGGACATGACTATATAAAGAATAGAATCTGTCTATGGTGGTAGAACAAGTGTCCTTTTGGAAATAATCACAAGATGTAAATAAATCCAAAGAGAAGCAGAGCATTATTACGGAATATTTTTTTACATCTGGGTAAAATCTTTTGTGTTGCCCCATTGTTATTTACCAAAAGGGTTTATGCTCTAGTTCTCAGTGAAGACATTTTTATTCTTCCTGTGCCTGAAGTGTTTAATTTTACTCATTAAATACTGAGCCATGATTAAAGTAATGATGACTGAAAGCCATAAAGGAGCACCTTTTTTGCCTCTTCTATCTCTTTCTTTGTAAGAAGATTTGCTGTTGTCATAGCCATATGATAGTAATCTCCTGTGCTAAGCATCTCCTGGAGTTCAGTTCTTGGTGTGTTTTCACTGACTGCTGGGAAGCACCTGTGACTCTTGTAGCTCATGATTTGACTTATGAAATCAATAAACAATATACAGTATTCACAATTTTTCTTTGGACTCTCCTGCCCACCTGAAATATAGATATACTCAGATGCTCTGTAAGATAGAAGAGCATTTTCCTTGGTATTTTGTTGTGTATAACTGTGATTCTGTTTCTCAGCTAAATCAATTTCAGATCACTTGATTCTTACAGATCCAGATCTTTACAGATCTTCACAGATCTGGATCCCAGGAATATTCCAGTTTGTACTATTTAGTCACTAGATAACAAATCCTGCCAGTTCAGGATTTCCAACTTTTTCACAATCAACATTTAGTCCCTTCTGAAATATTTTTTTCCCTGATGTAGTTCTTCATCAAGGGAAGGGCAAGGAAAGATAGAAGAGAAGACTTCTGGCAGGGCAGCCTTGTATCAATTTAAACTTACATATAATGGAAAGGATGAAAGGATGTTTTTTTAAAAATAGGGGAGTTTTTTGTTGTTTTTTTTTTTTTGGAAGGGAAAGTCAGTCAAAGATTGCATTCAGATAACTTGCCTTACCTTTTGCTAGTATGGATAGAAGGGGCAAGTTAGGGGAAAAAGAAAATGATCCCTTGAGAGACATAAGGTCCTAGAGAAGAAAAGATTTTTTTTTTCTTTAATAGATGTAATATCTTATGTAGGATTTCATAAATTCTTGTGTATCAATTAATATGGAAACTAAGATAAAGCCCTAGAAGGAAAAGATAGCAGAAGAGGTAGCTTCTTCATCTCAATTTTCAGGAAAGAGAAGTGAAGAGGAAATTACTGATGGAGAAGAGTGAAAACTAAAGAACTTCAAGGGGACCTTGATAGTTGTGTTCCTGAACAAGTGGAGGGTTATAACATCAGTCTTTTACTCTTTGCTTGCCCCCATCCAATGAACCACTTTGAAGGAAACCTCTTTTCTGTCAAGATTTGTGTTTCAAGTGCTCATGGTTGCCATCATGACAACACATAGAGATTTCTTCCAACACATCTTAACCCTTTGAAGTTCTACTTGGAGTTTTCTTGGAAAGTGGTAGCAGGATCATTCAGTGTATTGATTAAGAAAATCCAACCATTGTCTTAGGGTAGGACTAAAAGGGGGAGTATTTGTCTGGTTTTTTGGTGGTTTGTTTTGTTTTTTTTCAGATGACTTAGCATGAGGTATGTCATATTTTGTTATAACTTGGAGATTTATTTAATTCTGAAGATTCTTCAGCATATTCAATTATAACGATCATTACTTAGCATCATCTCTTTTGAAAAGTGCTAAGACCTTGGAGTTAATGTTTAAATTGTATATTAACCTTGGAGCACAGTAGCGAACATATAATAATCGTAAGTCCTCTAGATCTATTATTATCCCTCACAAATATGGGAAGATATTTGTGCATTCAGTACACAGCCTGGCTGAGGGCCTTCACTCATTCTGACAGCTGTAGTTCTGTTGCTCTGTATGCCTCTCTTAAACTTTACTGTACCGTTTTTCTGATTTCTGTTCAACCACTTTGATTTTAAACTTCCACTGCTGTGCTCTGCCTAACTCCCTTCCCAAATTCATGGCAAGGGAGTAGTCAGCAAAAACGGAGCTTTCAAATGCTCAGTAGATTTGCTCTGATATAGCTCCAATACAGCTAACCAGACTTGTGCAATGACATTGCTGTATAGAAAGAAGTTTGCAGCTATCTACTCTCAGCGGCCATGAAGAATGTACCATCTCTTGGGATGTCCACAGTCCCACCTGGAGCAACAGCTAAACATAAAAGCTCATGATGATGCTGTTATGAGCAGGCACAATAGGAAGATGTTTGGCTGTTAAGGCAGTACTATTGAACAGCCTTTTTCTATTTAATCTAAGAAATAATACATGGCAAGCTGCTTTCAGTCCATGGTCTGCTCATTGAACCTCACCAAGTTCCCATATATTAAATCAGTTCCAGTGTATTTTCATGCTTTAGATCAGTCCTTTATTTTGAAATCTAAATCTAGTCTTCTTGTGTAGATTTACTAAGAATAATAGTATAATTGAGTAGATTTTAATATGAAATATACATGAGATATTTTACTGTGCAGTGGTGTTGGAGGTACTTGTGATTATCCAGTCGACTTTTGCTATAACAAGGCTTTTTTCAGCTGATAGATAGTTGAGGTCTGCGAAGAAAAGCGTCAACAGTTCTTGCATTTCCAACTCTACATTGTAATTAGGGATACTGAAATAACTCTGCAGTTCCCTGATCTTGTATATTGTCTTGCAAATCTGTTTCATAGTCTGCTTGTCAAAACCACCAAAGCAGGAAAACTACCTTTGAATAGTGTTCTGTGGTGCAGAAAGAGAAGTTGTTCTACCTGCTGCAGACATTATAAAGGCTTTCCATGTAGAGCCGTTTGTGCAGTAGTTTTGAAGCCACTAGAATTATTTTTGAAATAAGATGATATTCACTGTTAGCTAGAAACATGGGGTTTTGACTTGTCATTTGTATTTATTCTTTTTTATAAACATTCTTACTCAGTGAAAGGTTTTTTCTTTTGATATTTCACTTCAGGAATGATTCATTATGAAAGTATGTTGAATATAAAAATATGAATTAATGGGTTATGCTATAAACTTTTTATCTATTGAAACTGAAGTGAGTGATTTTATTGAAATGTTGTATTTGTTTTCACAGAACAATGCAGAATTATTTGTGTCATGTATGTATGTATATGTATGTGTGCACTGCTTTTCACAGGAAGTGAAATGCCTTTGGTTGCTGTTTGTGTGAGAGATAAGGTGGAACGCATGGAACTCTTCCTGGGGACAGATGATGAGCCAGCAGAGAAGTGATGGGTCTGAAGCCTTCATCAGACAACTGGAAGAAACCTTGTGTTTGGGGGCCTTGGGCCTTACGAGGAACTTTCTGACACAGGTGATCAAGGAGCTGATGGGCAAGATGCTCTGCTGTAACTGATATGTACAGATAAGGAAGAACTGTTCAGGGATGTGAAGGGCAGGGGTATCCTTGGCTGCCTGCAGTGAACGTGAGATGGTGGAGCTCAGGATCCTGAGAGAAGGAAACAAGGCAAATAGCAGGATCGCAACCCTGAACTTCAGGAGAGCAGACTTCGACCTGTTCAGGAATTTGCTTAGAAGAATACCATGGCACACAATCCTGGAGAGAAGAGGGGTCTAAGAAAGCTAGTAGATTTTCAACATTCATCCACTCCAAGCCCAAGAATATTCAATTTCTCTGTGTGGGAATTAAAACTAAGGAAGCAGGAAGTTTGCATGGGTAAGTAAGAGGCTTCTGAGAAAAAGAATTTTTCAATAGTCAAAAGGTGGAAGCAGTATCAGGTGATCCAGGAGAAATATAGAGACACTGCATTAGGAAGAGTGCTGCCACTAGGTCAAGGGAGGTGATTCTTCACCTCTACTCAGCCCTGGTGAGGCCACATGTGGAGTGCTGTGCCCGCTTCTGGGCTCCCCAGTATAAGAGGCAGATGGAGCTAGTGAAGAGAGTGAAGGGCCACTACGTTGATTAAGGGACTGGATTATCTATCCTATGAAGAAATGCTGAGAGAGCTGGGACTGTTCAGAGTTTCTGACCACACAACAGAAATATTCCAATGCTCAAGGTCCAACTCCAGAATTAAAATTGCCCTGTGCTGAGACTGCCTAGAATTGTTGGCAGGGACAGTTGTGATGTAACAGAAGAGATTATTTTATCCTGTTCAGTATATTTGTATGATCCACTCATGTATCTCAACCAGGAAGCTGCAAATGAATTCAGAGTTCAAAGCCTGGTCATATGGTTTGTCAGTGGTCATTTAAGATTATTAGTATTAGATGAGGAAAATATTTTGTGATTATATCCCGAAGAGTATATTCTATACCGAGAAATGTTATGTAGGCAAAAAGTTACATATGCTGAAAAAACAAGCATTCAGAAGTGTCGTGGTTTAGCCCCAGCCAGCAACTAAGCACCACGCAGCTGCTCGCTCACTCCCCCCCGGTGGGATGGGGGAGAGAATCAGAAGAGTAAAAGTAAGAAAACTCGAGGGTTGAGATAAAAACAGTTTAATAGGGAAAGCAAAAGCTGCGCACGCAAGCAAAGCAAAGCAAGGAATTCATTCACTACTTCCCATGGGCAGGCAGGTGTTCAGCCATCTCCAGGAAAGCAGGGCTCCATCACGCGTAATGGTTACTTGGGAAGACAAACGCCATCACTCCAAATGTCCCCCCCTTCCTTCTTCTTCCCCAGCTTTTATACTGAGCATGACGTCATGTGGTATGGAATAGCCCTTTGGTCAGTTTGGATCAACTGTCCTGGCTGTGTCCCCTCCCAGCTTCTTCTGCACCTGGCAGAGCACAGGAAGCTGAAAAGTCCTTGACTAGTGCAGCAACAACTAAAACATCTCTGTATTATCAACACTGTTTTCAGCACAAATCCAAAACACAGCCCCACACCAGCCACTATAAAGAAAATTAACTCTATCTCAGCTGAAACCAGGACAAGAAGTAAGCAAACAGTATTGGTAATGTTATTTCTGTTTAGTTCACCTGTACACACACATTTTAATCCTATGATACACTTTTTTCACAGGTTCCTGGTCTCTTTCAGTTCACAAATTAGTATCTGAAAAGGAAACTGCAGGGGTTGCAGAGATAATTGTAAACATTGCATTTTCTAACTCTAAAAGATTTACATTCTTAACTTTCGATATTTACTACTTGAACTAAACCCCTTTAAACATTAGCTAGCAAAATACACAACTCGTAGTGGAAATTGATGGGTGTCCTATTTGGGTGCCAATTTCATATCTGTGTAAAACACAGCATGAGCATTTTTTTCTGCAGAAAACAGGTTGAGTAGGAATATGACTTTGGGCTTTCTTCTTGGATCTTTTTTCCCAGGCTGAATTATCTTAATGAGATGAACAGGATGAATTAGAGTTAGTTGCCTGTGTTTCTTTAGTACAGGCTGAATATGTTTATGTGATCATAAGTTATTGCTTGCTCTGTTTTTCCTCAAAATATTCTGTGAATATAGTCTGAAAACTTCCCAGTTTATAACTGACAGTTACATGATTTTGGTAGAAAACAAAACCAGAAGCAACCATGACATCCTACACCAGTTTATACCTTAAGCCAATTTTCCTGGTTTTGCGTTTCACTGAAGAGAGAAAGAGTTCTGCTTGTATTCACAAATTCTGAGCCAGCTGTGCTCTTTGTTAGTGCACTGGAACTAGGTACAGATGAAAGATATGTTTTGGGAAGTCCAATACTTTGAGACTTTTGCACCTATACTTTCTCAGAAGTTCTGCACTGATCTGGAACTTTAATATGTATAGGGTTTCTTTTCCTTTTTTTATTCTTCTCTGGAAAAAGCATGTTTTCCATGGTATATGGACTCTGTGGCTAAAAATTCGTTGTCTACAAACTTTTTAAAACTTTGGTAGCACTGTGTATAATGTATGAGGTTTCAGGAGTTAAAATTTTATCCTTTAAACTAGTCATATAACTGTTCTCATAACCCTCAAAAGGTTTTGAGGCCTACAAAATCACTGCTGAGGAGTGTTCTTAGTTGGCAGAGAAGACTGCACTTCAGGTGGGACACTGAAATCTGCTACAGGCTTACAGCATGCTTACAACCTAGAAACCAGTGTTTAGAGAAAGACAGATTTGAAGAGACGTTGGACTTAAGTGACAGTACTGAATAGACTGTTCATTGCAGAAAATCAGGTATTGCACCAAAGTGACTTTCAAGTGTCCTGAACGGAAAGCATGCATCTTTTACTTCTAAAAGAAGGGCTATTGTTAGGACTTTACAGACTCTTAGTTTTTTTCAAGTTTGGTTCTTTCAGGAAAGATATGTAAAGTCTGGTGTGGGGGAGCGAGGAGAGTCTGTCTTTTATTGTTGTTACTGTTCTTATTGTGACAACCCCTTAGTAGGCTCTGAATAGTCAGTGAACCTGCTTTCTAATTATCAAGTCCATAACAGATTGGCTCCAGGGCTTTCAAGTTGATCTAAATTGCAGTGTTGAGATGGAAGGCAGGGATGGGTTTAATCATCAGTGCTTCATGCAACAACAGATTGGGTCTTGGGATATTACATGGCTATAATCATTAAGATTCAAAATGAAAAGTGGTTTTCACTGACGTGGAAGTTACAGGAGATAATAAAATGTAAAAGAAGCTGTCTATGAAAAACAGGGAAGTAATGTGTATCTGAGTGTTTTGATGAAAATTCTTCTGAAATACAAAGCAAGGCTTCTGGTCACCCAGGGTACAGTACTTTGATTGGGCACATATAGCTCCACACAGCTTCATGGCATGCTCTGTTCAAAAAAACAGGCACAAATATAGGTTACAGAGCACACAATGTATATTTCTGCACAGGTTGGTAAAACTCTTAAATATTTATCCAGTGGTTTGTATTGTTGCCATGTCAATCTACTAGTTCAGAGGAGTTCTTCTGGGAAAAGATATGAGAGAAGATCTGTCAGATGAGGAAACTGTCAACAGAATGATACCATGGGGCTCTGTTATTATAAGGGCTATGTCTACATTTCAAAGCAGGTGCCCTCTGTGATGTGCCCTGTATTTCTGATTGCCTAATTATCCAAATTGGGGTTCTCTGTCATGCACAAAAGTTCCCTCTCTGCCCCAATCCTGTGCAAGTAGGATGTGGGAATTTAGTCTGCAAGGTGCTCTTTGCATTTTCTTGATTCCCTGATTATTTACATCTGCTGTTGTTACATTTCCAAGCCTTAAACTATACTTTCTATTAATGTTTAGCCTGGTTTTTTTTAGTATTGGTCCACATGTCAATCAATACCCATTGCAGTTCTCCTTTGTCCATACCAATATTATAATACCATGAGCATATTTTTTTAACAAAAGTAAGTATTTGTTGTCAAGCTCACTGAAAGAAGCACACCAGTACCCTGTTCTGCCTGCAAAATGGCTGGTTTCAAATACCTAGAGTACTTTCCATCCTTGTTCTTGTCTTACTCTTTCAGTGTATTTTCTTTTTCAGTTTGCTTCACTCTCTGTTTTGGTGCCCATACTGTGTGAATACTGCATTACTCCCGGGATTCTTTCTGCAGTCTAGCAGGGAGGTTTCCCCCCAGACAAAATGTAAGGGGATTCAGCTGGTCTAGGAGTTACTTTAAAAGACAGTACTATACCAGATCTCCTTCCTTCTGCCTACTGCAGTCCTCCAACACAAATCGACAGGCAGCTGCACTTTTAGCATCATACTATAAAAACACATGTATGTTAAGTAGCTAGGTAGCCTTACTGTTTTGATGTGTTATAAAAGGATTTATAGGATGCATTTTCTGAATGCATCAGGCCCTTGAGGAGTTTGCATAATGCTCAGAAGAGATGTGGCTTTTGCTACAGTCTACCTCAGGCTATCTTGGAGCAAAGAGAGAGACTTCTGCCTTCACAAATCTGCCTTATTCTTTGTAAGCAAAGCAACCTCATGCTGAGAGTTGGAATGGAGCTCTGTGAAATCTAAGTCAGAAATAAAAAGAACTGCTAAAAATAGCACACATTAATAACTACCATAAGGTGGCCTGGTCACACGGAAATACAGGGAAAAGAGACATGTTGTATAGGATGTAACTGATATGTCAAAGAAGTTTCTGAGTGTGAACTGAATTTGTAGTATGCCTTTCTATATCTGGTAATTTTAATATTGGAAGGAGCAGTTGTGATATAAAAGAAGAGAGTTAATCAGTCCTTTTGCTTTCTCATGAACGTTTCCCATGTAAACTGATTTAATTTCACCTTAAACTCTTTGATATAATGAGACCACCTATATGTCCTGGGAGAAGACAGTGTGCAAGTGGGTTAGAGATGGAAGCATGGTATTTCAAATGGGACTTAAAATAGGGGTGTTCTAAGACTAGCTGAATACAGGGAGTAAGTGAAAGACCTGGTGGAAACAGGCAAGACAATGTTTGAATAAGAAATAAAATATAATATTAGTGATTTTTTGCAGTGTTGGAATAGAAGCAAGAGATCAGAGGATTCAAAAAATAAATGGAATGCTTAACCAAAGCAAAATGGATTAAGGTGTGTAGGTAGGGTCAAAGAGTTGAGTAAAGGCAAGGTGTGTAATACTCAAACTAAATTATACTAAATTATACTTTTAAAAGGTTAAGTCCCAATGAAATATCTTCTCAATAACTGTTTGTTTGATATTCCCTATCTTAGATTCCAAAAGAAGGGGAGCTGAATCACTGTCTTACTGTCCTACTGCTAGAATTCAGTCCCTTTTCTGGATAATATTATCTTATTGATTTGTTTTCTTCTTAAAAAGTGTATTGAAGAGTAGAACTTTGAGGTTTTGATAGATTACATCTGAAAAGCAGCTGGCATTTTTTCCCCATTACATACAATAAGATATGCCAAAAAGACTGATCACAGATCTTTGAAGTTCTTTTCTGTAGTTACTCCATTTTCAGGACAGTCTTGAAATCACAAAAAGTTTAGAGATTGTTTGGAAGAAAAGTAGGATCAGGTGAATAGGAATGAGGTTTTCTTATTAAGTTCTTGTATTTATTTATTCATTCCATTAAAATGACACCTCACAGGGTATTAATTTTCAGTGTGAGTGTGTTTCATTATACCTCAAAGGCATAACTTGATATGTAGCAATGGAACATGACTAACACTACTGATTCCTGTTACCTCAAAAACCAGACCACTTCAGATGAGAGAGCTGTGCTTTGTCTAAACAGTCTGGGAATAGTTTCAGTTTATGTTGCCTTCTTAGCCATCTCTGGCAAATAGCAATTTCAGGTAATCTTTGCAAATGAATGCAAAAAACATGTCCTGGTTTTGGCTGGGACAGAGTTAATTCTCTTCCTAGTAGCTGATATAATGCTGTGGTTTTGATTTAGTGTGAGAATAATGTTGATAATACACTGATATTTTAGTCGTTGCTAAGTAATGCTTACACTAGTCAAGGACTTTTCAGCTTCCCATGCTCTGCCAGGTGCACAAGAAGCTGGGAAGAGGCACAGCCAAGTCAGCTGATTGAAACTGGGCAAAGGGATATTCCATACCACATGACATCATGATCAATATATAAACTGGGGGGAGTTGGCCAGGGGGCAGCAATTGCTGTTTGGGGACTGGCTGAGTGTTGGTCGGCAGGTGGTGAGCAGTTGCATCACTTGTTTTTTCCTTCGGTTTTGTTCCTCGCTCTCTGTCTCTGTCTCTCTCTCATTGTTTTCTTTTTCATTACTATTATTATTATTATTATTATTATTATTATTATTATATTTTACTTCAATTATTAAACTCTTCTTATCTCAACCCACAAGTTTTCTTACTTTTGCTCTTTCGATTCTCTCTCCCATCCCATCGGTGAGGGAACGGCTATGTGATACTTAATTGCTGACTGAAGCTGAACCATGACAGCCCTTTTTGGCGTCCAACATGGGGCTTCAAGGCTTTGAGATAATAACAGATTAACCAGAGCATATGAAGGAATTTATATCTGTTAACAGTTGCGGGTCACAATATTCATTCATCTGTTCTCAATATTGGTTTACCTGATCTGCACCAGGCTCATTTTTTTGCTGTACATGTTAAAGATTGGTGTTGGTTTTTGCAGTTTGCTGTGCTCTGCACGGATTAGTGATGTTTTGCCTGAGAGATTTGTTATTAAAACACTGGCCTTGAGCTTAATTTGGTATTTGGGCTTTATACTGAAGCCATTACTGTACTTTGGGTACCACCTCGTGGAGAAAATTAGCAATTATACTTCTTCCTCTCAGGGGTTTTTTATTGAGAAAATACTGAATGGCACCTTCATTACCTGTTTCTATGATGTTTCCTCCTTCATTACAACAACTTTTCAGTACCTTGAACATCCTTGGGTAGTATTAAGATTGGTATTTCTTGGGAATATTGTTTTGGTTTTGTCTAAGGTTAATAAGCAATTTAAGAATATAATCCAGAGATCTGCCCCAAGGCTGGATAGTTATGAGTGGCAGGGTGTGTGGGATAGCATGGGCAAATGCCTAGGATGGTGGGCACCTCCAGTGTTTTGGAACTTCACCCCTGAACAAGTGCAGAATCCTGAAAAACTAGTACAATATTAGCCCAACTGGAACTTAATCTGTCTACTGCTGTAAAAGACAATTAAAAAATGTTTCTATAAATACATTAGCAATGAAAGGAGGGCTAATGAGAATCTCCATCCTTTATTGGATGCAGGGGGAAACATAGTGACAAAGGATGAGGAAAAGGCTGAGGTACTTAATAACTTCTTTGCCTCAAGTCTTTAATAGTAAGACCAGTTGCTCTCCGGGTACCCACCCCCTGAGCTGGAAGGCAGGGACAGGGAGCAGAATGAAGCCCCCATAATCCAAGGGGAAATGGTTAGCAACCTGCCACACCACTTAGGCACACACAAGTGGTGTGTGTCTGGGTTAGGAGGTGTGTATGGGCAGGATGGGATCCACCCAAGGATACTCAGGGAGCTGGCAAAAGTGCTCACCAAGCTGCTTTCAATCATTTACCAGCAGTCCTGGTTAACCGAGGAGGTCAACAGTTGACTGGAGGTTAGCAAATGTGACACCCACCTACAAGAAGGGCTGGAAGGAGGATCCAGGGAACTACAGGCCTGTCAGCCTGACCTCAGTGCCGGGGAAGGTTATGGAGCAGATCATCTTGAGGGCCATCACACAGCACATACAGGACAATGAGGTGATCAGGCCCAGTCAGCATGGGTTTATGAAAGGCAGGTCTTGCTTCACTGACCTTATCTTCTTCTACGACAAGGTGACCCGCTTCGTGGATGAGGGAAAGACTGTGAATGTTGTCTACCTAGACTTTAGTAAAGCCTTTGACACGGTTTCCCACAGCATTTTCCTGGAGAAACTGGCTGCTCATGGCTTGGATGGGCATACACTTCTCTGGGTAAAGAACTGGCTGGATGGCCGGGCCCAAAGAGTGGTGGTGAATGGAGCTAAATCCAGTTGGTGACCGTCACAAGTGGTGTTCCTCAGGGTTCAGTATTGGGGCCTGTCGTGGTTTAATAACTTTATCAATGATCTGGATGAGGGGATGGAGTGCACCCTCAGTAAGTTTGCAGACAACATCAGGATGGGTGTGAGTGTTCATCTGCTTGAGGGTAGAAAGACTCTGCAGAGGGATCTGGACAGGCTGGATCGATGGGCAGAGGTCAATTGTATGAGGTTCAACAAGGCTGAGTGCAAGGTCCTGCACTTGGGTCCCAACAACCCCATGCAACACTACAGGCTTGGGGAAGAGTGGCTGGAAAGCTGCCCAGCAGAGAATGACCTGGGGGTGTTGGTTGACAGCCAGCTGAATATGAGCCAGCAGTGTGCCCAGGTGGCCAAGAAGACAAATAGCATCCTGGCTTGTAGCAAAAATAGTGTGGCCAGCAGGAGTAGGGAAGTGATTGTTGCCCTGTACTTGGCACTGGTGAGGCCACACCTTGAATACTGTGTTTGGTTTTGGGCCGCTCACTACAAGAGAGACATTGAGGTGCTGGAGCATGTCCAGAGAAGGGCAACGAAGCTGGTGAAGGGTCTAGAGCACAAGTCTTATGAGGAGTGGCTGAGGGAACTGGGGTTGTTTAGCCTGGAGAAGCAGAGGCTGAGGGGAGACCTTATTGTTCTTGACAACTACCTGAAAGGAGGTTGTAGAGAGGTGGGTGTCGGTCTCTTCTCCTAAGCAACAAGTGATAGGACAAGAGGAAATGGCCTCAAGTTGTGCCAGGGGAGGTTTAGACTGGATATTAGGAAAAATTTATTCATCAAAAGTGTTGTCAAGCATTGGAAGAGGCTGCCCAGGGAAGTGGTTGAGTCACCATCCCTGGAGGTATTTAAAAGACGTGTAAATGTGGTACTTAGGGACATGGTTTAGTGGTGGACTTGGCAGTGCTATGTTAACAGTTTGACTTGAAGATCTTAAAGGTCTTTCCCATCCTAAACGATTCTATGATATTTGGAAAAATTATGCTGTCACTCTAGCAATTCTAGGGAGACACAAATCACTGCAAAGTGCTAGGGCCTGGCCCAGGCCTACCGAGCCCTGTTCAGCACTGTTCAGTACCCTCAAGAGAAAGAGAAGGTGTCTGGATCTAACGACAAAACAACAGGCACTGCAGTTACTCCAAACCTGGCAGAAGGCACTGCAGCTACTCGAACTCCCACAACAGACACTGCACTTAACCCAGGGAACCAGCTTGTGCCAGTAGCAGTCGCCCATATACACAAGAAGAAACCTTGGAAGCGAAAGTCATCTCGTTTAGAAAGGGAAGATGAAAAAGCAAGGCCATCACAAAGAGAGGAGGAGGAAGGGGAAGAACTCATAAACGAGATGGAAACCACCCAATCCGTATCCCTGAAAGAGCTGTGAGATATGTGAAAAGATTTCAGCTGTCGCCAAGGAGAGCACATTCTCACCTGGCTGCTCCGATGCCGGGATAATGGCGCCAGTAGCCTGGAATTAGAGGGTAAGGAAGCCAAACAGCTGGGATCCCTTTCTAGGGAAGGGGCCATTGACAAAGCAATAGGAAAAGGGGCACAAGCCCTCAGCCTCTGGAGGTGACTCCTGTCAGGTATAAAGAACAGATATCCCTTCAAGGAAGATGTTATATATCGCCCAGGCAAATGGACCACCATGGAGAGAGGTATCCAGTACCTGAGGGTATTAGCCATGCTGGAGGTGGTTTATGGTGACCTGGACAACGAGCAGTTAGCCAAAGATCCAGATGAAGTCCAGTGCACACGACCCATGTAGCTGAAGTTGGTAGGGAGTGCACCATCGTCATGTGCCAACTCATTGGCGATACTGACCTGGAAAGACGAAGAGGGACAAACAGTAGATGAAAAGGCTAGCCGATTCTGGGAATACAAAGAAAGTATCTCTTCCTCCCTCGTCTTGGCTGTGGAGAAACTGTCCCGGAAGGTCCAGCAACTGAAGGAGGATAGGTTCTACTCCCCACCTGTACAGACCAGTATCTCAGCTACTAGGAGTCAGCGTTCTTCTGCTCAAGAGAGAGGATATAGAGGGTACACACCACAGCGAACCCTGTGGTTTTACTTGCGTGACCACAGAGAGGATATGAGGAAGTAGGATGGAAAACCTACCTCGACCCTAGAGGCACGGGTACGTGAGTTGCAAGGAAAAACAATCACCAAAGGGGGTTCTTCTAGGAAAATTGCTGCTCCCGTTTCCAGTGGACAGTTCCCCAGACAGAGTAAAAGGGCTGATCCTACTCCTGATTTTAATGAAGGAGATCCTCACTCGTATGTACTAGAAGTGCATAATGAATACTATGACCAGGACTAGAGGGGCCCTGCCTGCAGCCAGGTGGAGGAAAGGGACAACTGGGTTTACGGGACTGTGTGGATTCGATGGCCTGGCACATCAGACCCACAGGAGTATAAGGCTCTAGTAGACACCGGTGCACAGTGTACCTTAATGCCATCAAGCTATACAGGGGCAGAACCCATCTGTATTTCTGGAGTGACAGGGGGATCCCAACAGCTAACTGTATTGGAGGCCCAAGTGAGCCTTACCAGGAATGAGTGGCGAAAGCATCCCATTGTGACTGGCCCAGAGGCTCCATGCATCCTTGGCATAGACTACCTCAGGAAAGGGTATTTCAAGGACCCAAAAGGGTACTGGTGAGCTTTTGGCATAGCTGCCTTGGAGATGGAGGAAATTAAACAGGTGTCCACCTTGCCTGGTCTCTCAGAAGACCCTTCTGTTGTGGGGTTGCTGAGGGTTGAAGAACAACAGGTGCCAATTGCTACCACAACAGTGCACCGGAGGCAATATCGCACCAACCGAGACTCCCTGATTCCCATCCATAAGCTGATTCATCAACTGGAGAGCCAAGAAGCGATCAGTAAGACTCGTTCACCTTCTAACAGTCCCATATGGCCAGTGTGAAAGTCTAAATGGAGAGTGGAGACTAACAGCAGACTATCCTGGCCTGAACTGAAGTCACACTGTCGCTGAGTGCTGCCATGCTGGCCATGCTAGAACTTCAGTATGAACTGGAGTCAAAGGAAGCCAAATGGTATGCTACAACTGATATTGCTAATGCATTCTTCTCAATCCCTTTGGCAGCAGAGTGCAGGCCACAGTTTGCTTTCACTTGGAGGGGTGTTCAGTACACCTGGAATTGACTGCCCCAGGGGTGGAAACACAGCCCCACTATTTGCCATGGACTGATCCAGACGGCACTGGAACAGGGTGAAGCTCCAGAACATCTGCCATATATTGATGACATCATCATCATGTGGGGCAATAAAACAGAAGAATTTTTTGAGAAAGGGAAGAAAATAGTCCAAATTCTCCTGAAAGCCGGTTTTGCCATAAAACAAAGTAAGGTCAAGGGACCTGCACAGGAGATCCACTTTTCAGGAATAAAATGGCATATTGTCAGATCCCAATGGATGTGATTAACAAATAACAGCTATGCCTCCACCAACTAGAAAAAGGAAACACAAGCTTTCTTAGGCATTGTGGGTTTTTGGAGAATGTATATTCCAAATTACAGTCTTATTGTAAGCCCTCTCTATCAAGTGACCTGGAAGAAGAATGATTTCAAATGGTACCCTGAAGAACAAGAAGCCTTTGAACAAATTAAACGGGAGATAGTTCATGCAGTAGCCCTTGGGCTAGTCCGGGCAGGGCATGATGTAAAAAATGTGCTCTACACTGCAGCTGGAGAGAATGGCCCTACCTGGAGCCTCTGGCAGAAAGTACCAGGGGAGACTCGAGGTTGACCCCTAGGGTTTTGGAGTCAGGTATACAGAGGATCTGAGGCCCACTATACTCCAGCTGAGAAAAAGATCTTGGCAGCATATGAAGGGGTTTGAGCTGCTTCGGAAGTGGTTGGTGCTGAAGCACAGGTCCTCCTGGCACCCCGGCTGCTGTTGCTGGGCTGGATGTTCAAAGGGAAGGTCCCCTCTATACATCAGGCAACTGATGCTACGTGGAGTAAAGTGGGTCGCACTGATTACACAACAGGCTGAAATAGGAAACCCCAATTGCCTAGGAATCTTGGAAGTAATTATGGACTGGCCAGAAGGCAAAGATTTCAGGATATCATCAGAAGAGGAGGTGACATGTGCTTAATACGCCCCACTGTCAGGAAATGAGAAGCATTATGCCCTGTTCACTGATGGGTCCTGTTGCATTGTAGGAAAGCATCGGAGATGGAAAGTTGCTGTATGGAATCCTATACAACAAGTTGTAGAAACTGCTGAAGGAGAAGGTGGATCAAGCCAGTGTGCAGAAGTACAGGCCATGCAGTTGGCTTTAGACATTGCTGAATGAGAAAAGTGGCCAGTGCTCTATGTCTATACTGACTCATGGATGACAGCAAATGCCCTGTGGGGGTGGTTACAGCAATGGAAGCAGAGCAACTGGCAGCACAGAGGCAAACCTATCTGGGCTGCCGCATTGTGGCAAAATATTGCTGCCCAGGTAGAGAACCTGGTTGTAAAAATATGTCACATAGATGCTCACGCATCCAAGAGTCACACCATTGAAGAACATCAAAACAACCAGCAGGTGGATCAGGCTGCTAAGATTGAAGTGGCTCAGGTGGGTCTGGACTGGCAACATAAGGGTGAATTATTTATAGCTCAGTGGGCCCATGACACCTCAGGCCATCAAGGAAGAGATGCAACATACAGATGGGCTTGTGATCAAGGGGTGGACTTGACCATGGACACTATTGCACAGGTTATCCATGAATGTGAAACATGCGCTGCAATCAAACAAGCCAAACTGTTAAAACCTCTGTGGTATGGAGAGCGATGGCTGCAATATAAATATGGGGAGGCCTGGCAGATTGATTATATCACACTCCCACAAGCCTGCCCAAGGCAAGCGCTATGTGCTTACAACGGTGGAAGCAACCACCGGATGCCTGGAAACATATTCTGTGCCCCATGCCACTGCCTGGAACACTATCCTGGGCCTTGAAAAGCAAGTCCTGTGGCGACATGGCAGCCCAGAAAGAATTGAGTCAGACAACGGGACTCATTTCTGAAACAGCCTCATAGACACCTGGGCCAAAGAGCATGGCATTGAGTGGGTATATCACATCCCTATCACGCACCAGCCTCTGGGAAAATCAAACAATACAATGGACTGTGAAAGACTACACTGAGAGCAATGAGTGGTGGGACATTCAAACATTGGGATACACATTTAGCAAAGGCCACTTGATTAGTCAACACTAGGGGATCTGCCAATCGAGCTGGCCCTGCTCAATCAAAACTTTTACGTACTGTAGAAGGGGATAAAGTCCCTGTAGTGCACATAAAAACATGCTGGGGAAGACAGTCTGGGTTACTCCTGCCTCGGGATAAGGCAAGCCCATTCGTGGGATTTCTTTTGCTCAAGGATTTCTTTTGCTTTTTTGCTCAAGGTGCACCTGGTGGGTAATGCAAAAGGATGGGGAAGGCTAAATTGTACCTCAAGGGGATTTGATTTTGGGTGAGAATAGCCAATGAGCTGAATGGTCTGATGTTAATTGCTGGATAATACTGTATGTGATCACTTTTATGGTTGTTATATGCCATATCAATGGTATTTCAGTGAGAATCACCCAGATTACTGAAGAATGAACTTTGATAAAACCAAGCAAAGTACAGCGTTGATGGAACCAGAACTGGCTTCAGCATGGAACAATCCAACACCACACCCCGTCTCTTCTGCCCTGAAGGACTGTTATGACAGGTGGAGCCCAAAGTCATGGACTAAATGAACTCAACGGACATTTTAGAGGGATGGCCCATAGACCAAGGGAATGATATCTGTGTGTGTATATATCAACAGACAGGGAAAATAATGATGTTTAATTGGAATGTATTAGGGTAGGACCTGGACATGATGTAGATGGTATAGAATAAGGGTGGCTACTGTCCTGGTTTCAGCTGGGATAGTGTTAATTTTCTTTCTAGTAGCTGATATAGTGCTGTGTTTTGGACTTAGTGTGAGAATAATATTGATAACACAATGAAGTTTTAGTTGTTGCTAAGTAATATTTACACTAGTCAAGGACTTTTGAGCTTCCCGTGCTCTGCCAGGTGCACAAGAAGCTGGGAGGGGGCACAGCCAAGTCAGCTGATTGAAACTGGCCAAAGGGATATTCCATACCACATGATGTCATGATCAATATATAAACTGGGGGGAGTTGGCCAGGGGTCAGCAATCACTGCTCGGGGACTGGCTGGGTGTTGGTCAGCAGGTGGTGAGCAGTTGCATCACTTGTTTTTTCCTTCGGTTTTGTTCCTCGCTCTCTGTCTCTGTCTCTCTCTCATTGTTTTCCTTTTCATTACAATTTATTATTGTTGTTGTTGTTGTTGTTATTATTATTATTTCATTTCATTTCCATTATTAAGCTGTTCTTATCTTAACCCGCACGTTTTCTTATTTTTGCTCTTCTGATTCTCTCTCCGATCCCATCGGTGAGGGGGTGGGAGGGTGAGTGAGCAGCTGTGTTGTGCTTGGTTGCCATCTGAGGCTGAACCATGACACAAAAGTAATTTTTAAATGTAACATGAGTCATGAAGTTGCAGCATTAATGGTAATGTATGGTAGTTTAAATTTTAGTTAATATGAAACTTAACTGAATTTCTCAATTTACTGTTGTCATATATCCGAAGTTTCCTTTGCTGCCTATTCTGTGATGACTGTACTTGCTCAGAAAAAATAAAAATATTTACAGAATACTTTTCATCTATAGGCAAAAGAGTGTTGACTTAGTGACTATTGGGAAGTGACTTATTCAGGTACTGGAAAGCAGACTTCATTCAGCAACACTACAATCTTACATATTTCTTGCATATAATTTGGCGTGATTGAAAATTGCAAGGAACTGAAAAAAGAAAGATGAAGGTCTATCAAAAAATCTGAAGATTGCAGATATCATACACTTCTGTATGCATGTTCAAGTAATTTTGATTGAAACTTTTTTTTTATAACTATGGTGAGGATTTTTGTTCTTAGTGTGAGTGCAATTTTCTCATCAGCTTCCAAGAAGAAGTCAATTTCACTTAATAAAACACTCTGGTTTTGAACAGTATTAAAGGGGAAAATAGCTCCTTGTAATCTCTTCCAGTTTGTATTTCTGAGTTTATATATTCTCTCAAACTGTCCTCATTCCGATTTCTTTTTCCTTAGACCTCTGGGAATTCTGGAGAAGAATGCATCTTCACATTGCAATGCACTCTTCATGTCTGGGCAATCTACAGACTGAACTGTGTATTAAAAAGTGAGTATCTAGAGGTTTTACTTTCTGAATTGTTTTCATTTATAGAATATCACTTATATTGTGACACATAGCTAAATTCAGTAATCTCAGCAGTGATGAATGACTTCCTCAGTGTTATACGAAATGTGTAAAAAGCTGAAAAAACTTTCCCCCCCTCTTTGTCATTTAAGTGGTTTTATGACAAAACAGCTCTCTGTTACAATAAGAGAACATTTTCTGCAATTGTGCAGTGAAACAAAGCTATAGGGAAAATTTTCATCTCCTTTAACACCCAGCTGTGACCAAATTATAGTCTATTACCTTAGTTATTGGGAGATGGGGGTAGGGGAGAAAGCAAATCTATTGAATGGAGGGCAACATTCCTCCTGTGGAGATACCCAACCTAAATAAATGTGATATAGGCTTTGTTCCAATTTTCTATATGAGACTGATGAAACCCCAAGCTAACTCAAGACCTCTTCTGAAAAATTTGAAGTAGTTTGGTGTTTGTAATACGTAGGCCCTTTTAGTTTGGGAGGTAGTTTAGGAATGTCCAACAGAAAATGAATACTATAATTATAGTCACATTTCTGTGATACAAAAGTAACATTTTAGAAATTTAAGAAGATTTCATTTCTAATGATTAACAATTTGTAATAATTTTTTCTTCTATTAAACATGTTAAAACTTGACTTCCTCTTAACACAAAAAGAAGCTATTTCAGTATAGTTTCATTTGAATTTTTAAAATGTGTGAGATTTTAAATAAGCTTTTGAAATATGGTGGGGTTTGAAAGTTTTTGAATTTTTTTAAAATCAATTTTGGAATATTCTGTAATGAAAGTCCTTTCAAAACAATTACAGATGTTCAGTGAAACTGGCAAGTTCATCTCTCTTCTACATGATTGGAGTTCATTAAGGCAAGAACTCTGTTGGTCACAGAACTTCAATCATCTCATTTGCAGCTCAGCTGTATGGGAACTAAGTTTTGTCCCCCAAACCAGCTTGGTGTAGTTGACTCCCAGAATGCTGCTTCTGCTCTCCTCTTATTAGAGACACAGGCAACCAAATTTTGCTTTTTTAGCTCCTTTCAACAGGATATTACTTAGGCTTCCTGGAGTTCTCCTTTTCACCTCCAGAACTTCTATTGCTTAACTTTTGTTAACTCAAAAAAGGGCAAGATAATTGTCTTGGGAGAGGGAGGAAGAGCAAACCTACAAAACTGTTCATTAAGTTTGGACTAGGAATGCAATGCAGAAAGAGGTTGAGGGTATGCCCTTTCATAATCATACTCAAATTTGCTTTGTTCAAACAGAAGCTCTGTGGACTTGCTGGTGAAATACATAAGCTTTATATATTCTGCAATTTACTATGTGCAGTACTAAGCAGAAGATAATACTTCTTGCTGAGAGACAAGCTATAGTAGTTACAAGTGTAGAGAGCCTGGGAGGGAGCCTTTCAAATACTTCTGAGTTTAACATCACGTTGCTTATTAAAAACTTTGATAAAGATTAGTTCTAATGACTATTCTGTTTAGAAAATGTTATAGTCTTAATTTAAACATTGATGCACCCTGTTTATTTCTTGTACTGTAATCATAGATCATGACAAGGGCTTCTGAGTACCAGCCCAAGATGGTGCCGCAGGCCCCCAAGAGTAAAAGCATGAGACCACAAAATGGTCAGCTACCTTTTACTGAAGGAATAGAACCTTGAGAACTAGATACAACTGGGTTTCAGACATAGCAAGGAGAACAAAACATATATCCATTATATGTAAAATATGACTTAGTGAAAACAAAAAGGGAGGTAAAAAAAAGGTATAAAGGACAATGACAGCCTCTACAAGAAGAGGAAGAAGGAAGAACAGGAAAAGAAGGTTTTTTTCCACGCCTCCTTGTGCTTAATGACACTGCCTCCCATCACTGCTGATACAGCAGGTTCCCCTTCATGTTCAGTAAAGAAAGAGAACAGCTTTCTGGTTTATCTCTTGCTGTTTTTTTTTTTCCACTCATACCTTTTGCTATCAAAGACTTAACAATCACAAATAAAATTATATATTTCACAATGTTACTGGGTGAAACAAATGACAGTTTTAAAGAGAAATATCCATGTGTGTACTGTGCTAGCCTGTCCTTGTGACAAGGTGATTGATACTACCACACCAAACCTGAGTAAACATAGATGAAAGAGTGTTTTACAGTTTTTTCTCAAAACCTGCTTGTAACAGGTGCAAGTAATGAGAATGTTCCTAACAAAGCTCTGAAAATACTAAATGTGCTCATTTTGGGGAAAATTACAGGTGGATGATTTCAGTTTTGTAAGACTCCTCATCCAGAATATGCACATCTTAAAAAACAGGCAGGCTAGAAGCACAATGTCAAAGTGGTATTTGAAATCTTGAGAACACTAAGTACTAGAAATGCATTTTTGTCAGATCTCTAGAATACAAGCCCATGAGGAAATAAGAAAAAAAAAACCCTAGTATTTACAGGGGGTGAGGTGGGGGAGAGAATTATCAATGTAAACAGTGTGAACTAATAGGTTAAAAAAAAGGAAACAGGTGACTTAGAGCATGTTCAACCTTTCAGCCTATGGTGGTACTATTCAGTAGGTGAAAGTAGTTTCATTATTTGTGAAGCTGGAAAAAGTTTGTGTTCCCATTGTTAATAGGTTTGAAGACTAAGTTCATGGCATGAGCTACCAGCCTTTTCCTTTTTAATTGGGGGTGGGGGAAGAAGGAAAGAGGTGAAAAAGGGAAAAATATAATTCTTCCAGCTTCTGAGTGCCTGAAGCTAACAATGGATTAAAAAGCTTGTGTAAATAGTTAAGATAGGAATAAATAGATTTTGCTTGTTTATACTCCTGGGCAGAAATAATGTTTTATCTAATTTTTGTTGAAATCATTGTAGAATTTAGATTTTTTTTCTAGCTCTGAAGTTCTGGCAAATATTCAGGAAAGATCAAGAACTGCGCTGTGCTGCATTTCTAGTATCCCTTGTGACTATGCTTTGAATGAAATTACAAAAGAATGAAAATGGTAAAGGAAATAACCCATATAGTTAGTTACGAGGGAAGGTTATCAACAGTAATATAGTCAAAGCTTAACAAGAGTCTAATAGATGCTTTGAAAGTAGTATTTTAAAATAAATTGCTTATAATAAACCCTCTTACAGGCAGTGTTAATGGATTGCATTTACACAGAAGGGCTATTCAGAGCAATTTGTATATCGTAATACTTGCATTTCTGTAGTTCAATACAGAATACAAAATTAGTCCTAGCCAAGCTGCATTCCAATTATACTGTATTTAATGTCTCTCTTCATTATTCTGCTTCGATGTCTTCTGTGATGCACTGCCTACCTGAATTGTAGGTGTTTCATCAATCTTGCAATCTTTAGGGAGGAGTCAAGAATCTTGATATGTATACAGTAACAGGTATTACAGCAAGAGATTTATAACTTTCTGTTTCAGTAGAAGCCATTCAAGCAGCAGAACCCTTTAGCCTGCTGGAGATGAGTGCTCATGCCACTAACAAATGGTGATGCAGAAGTCAAGCTAACAGTTTAATATATCAAAATGTTTCAGTTTTTATTCTACAAAATTGTTCAAAGCAAAAATCCTCCGCATCCTTGTACTAGTGGGTTCTGTGTTTTACAGAGCTAATGCCCTAGAACATGAATGCTAGGAAGACTTATTAAAGACTGCATTTGTGCCAAGTGTATGGATTGGCTCTGGACAGAATTTGAGGGTTTGGTATTTTGAGTGGCTAGCACTGTGGGGCTCCTTCTTTTGGTCATATAACTACACTATGGCTGCAAAGATCCCTCTTCTGACTTCATAAAGTCCAAAGGAAATATGTGTATATATTTTCAGCAGTTTCTTGAAAGACACACAACATCAGTGCTGGCGTTTGTATCAGTAATGTCATTAGCCCATGGAAGTAAAATTTGTGTTGTTATTTCTGTTGGGAGGTTATTTTTCCTCTCCTTTTTTATTACCTTCCAAATTATACATGTAGCATGATGCATCCAAGAAGGCTTTGGAAAGTGTACAGACCATGGTTAGCTTCAGTATACTCCCAGTGTCATAACGTACATGTAGTTTGTTTTGGCATCAGTGCAGTCACTTATTTTCATAAATTCTGTGTAGTAACATAACAACCTAATTCTCTTTCTAGCTTGAATGATAGCAGAGTCTCATTTAATTTATATTCAGTCTATATAATCTGACTAGCACTACTAGCCTTTTTTGATCATGTATTTTTATGGTCCCATTATGAATCTACATCACAGTCTAATTGCATTTAATCCTTTAATGACAATGCTTAGAACTGCCTATCATAAACATGAGCTTTTTATAATTATGGCTAGTCTAAAGCCATCATAAAACAAAATAATATTTAAAAATTGTCAGTGATTCAGAAATAACAGGTCAGGCCATCAAATGGACAGAACACAAAATTCTGGGATCATCCATGTTCTTAAGCAAGACTTTGAGCAACTGTGAGAATAATGTGAATTTCATGGCATGGTAGCTAGGACACTGTTAAGCATACTATAATTCTAAAATGTCAGGTGTCGGTATTTTATGTAGAGATTTGTAGTAGAAATGTTAGGTTGATACGAGTAGAGAAAGAAGGGGAATGTCTACTTGTGAGATCACTAGATAGCAAAAGTTTCAAGAATGGCTGGCTTTTAATAACACCTAGATTAGCAGGACTGGGTAGCTCTTGTCATTCGTTATTAATGTCATTGTTAATCCTGAGTAGACCACTGGATATATGTCTTGGTGCTTCAATACTGGCCAGACCACTTGGGTGCGTGCATCTTGCAGCCAAACTGCTGGCCAGATTACTTGGACTTATCTGTTCTGGTGGTTGCTGATATGTATGAGAGTATGAGTGTAAGTAAATAAAACTAGGTTCGTTTTAAAATAAACTCACCTTCGCCTCCTGTTAGATCTTACATTGAGCTTTGCTACGTCTTTATTAGCATTAGAATATTTCTATGTATATAAAATGGACTATGTCGTTTAGACTTTTTGCATTTGGCTTTCTTTTTAAATGAGATCTCCATAACTGCAGAAGGCTTTTATGAACAACTGGATAGTTGTGTGAATGTATTAAATTGCCCTCTTCCCTAGGGAGTGTTAAATAACTATAGTTCTAAATTATTTCAAATATTGGGGATTAAGATAAATTTAATCTGTAATAATCCTAAATATGTCAATGCTGTAGTTTATCACAAGTCTGCATTCGGTATAATTGGATACAGACTCCACATGCAATACTTCAACTTGATGTGGGCCCTGGGGTTTTGGCATGTCTTTGTATACATCCATCTGCTAGACTATCTGTATGCTTGGTCACCAGGTGGTAGATAAAGAAGTTAAAGTTTTATCATGTTTTCAAAAGGATCCCCTTGGTGGCAAGCAGTCCTAAAGGAGGAGCACATTTGTAACTAATGAAGGCATTCTGCTGCCAAATGCTTGTTGTCCCTCCAGGTCATGCTCTCTCACTGATATGTCATTCCTGAGAAAGAAGGCTACAAAGGAGAAATGTGTTGTAAATACCATCTTTGAGAGAACCTTAAGATTTCTAAACTGTGTTTTGAGGCTTTGCACTTTGAATTTCAAATCAATTTTTCTTATATTCCTGTCATAAATCTCTGTGATTTCTTTCTTCTTACTTTTTCCCTGAATCTACAACTTCCCTAGAAGAATGTTAAAGTTCAGCTCTGCTTAAATCACAGGGTCTTGTCACATTGATCTGATTTATAGTTTTAAATATTCATTTCTCTTGACTGTGTATTTATGTTGATAAGTTAATGAGCAGGTGGACAGTTGAGAATGTATGTTATTAGGTGTGGAGGAAAATAAAATTTTTCATAATTTGGATCAAGCTTCTGCTAATAACAGTCATGGAGGAGTGTATTATTTTACAAGCTGTTTTCATGAAACAAATGTCAGTTTCCTAAGGAAGATAACATAGCTCCATTAAAAGCAGCAGAAATGGGCCCATTTTACTGAATGATAATATTAGAAATAATTGTTTCTGGCTGAGCTGTAACTGACTCATACAATGATACATCATTAATGACCAAATAATAAACTTTAAAATTTAATTTATTTGTCCTTCCCTCTTCCTTTCTGTTTTGATAAGGATGCCATATGGCACTTCTTGAACTCTAATATCAAAGATGACTGCAAATTTGAATATATTTGACTGAAAAAAAATTCTTATTCATTTAAATTAATGAGTCACGGTATTCTTGGAACAATATGACTCAAGGTTGCGAACAGGTGTTAGATAGCAAGAGAAAGACTACTGGTTGGTCACAGAACTCTGGTGACGGCATGAGTACATCAGATGAGCTGCTTCATTCTCCCTTTCTTGAATGCATGACAGACTGGGTAAATTCAGTGATCTTGCAGGTAATGCAACACTAACGGAAAGTAATTAAATTATTCCTATCTCTAAACCAGTGTCTACCTCATTCTTAAGGTACCATGCTTAAAAATTTCCCCCCTTCCAAAGTATAAAGCAAGTATACCTTTGTGTACATGAATATAGAAGTCTCCCCAGTTTCTCCAGTGTTTGCATAGGATTGTGCAGTTGAGGGAGGTAACTAGCTAACAGTCTTGAAAAATTTGGCCTTTGTTTAGACAGCTAAGTAGATGAAGACTATATACTTAATATTAGACCATCTCTTTAGAAAAAATACTGTCCAGATGCCTCACTCACTTCTACACATACCTAGAAATGATGACACCGCATAGCTTGGAAACCGTGTAGAGACAGATACACAACTACTTGGTGATCTAATCCTTGCCTCCTGATAACTAGAGTAATTTGGACAGTTGGTAATCAAAATAATTTCTACACTGCTTCCATTCAGAAATTTTTATTCAGATAAATATCAGGAAAAAAAAAAATAGATTAACAGACCTAAAAATAAAACCACAGTCACATAAGTTAAATAAATACCACTTGTAGATATTTTCAAAATATTAATTGTTAAAACTCTGGCAAATTATTTATTTTATACAAAAAGTTGCCTGTGATTTTTCCTGGGGAAAAAACAAACAAACAAACAAACAAAACCCAACTACTTTTCCCTTTATAGCAACTTTATAGACTGCAAAGTCCTCAGTGGTGCAAAATTGGTAAGATGGATGCATTTAAAAAAATGAAAAGGTAAGAGCACACAAATGCAGTCAGAGTGATTGTTGTATAATTCGAATAACATTTTGGATAATTCTTCGATGAGTTAAAAAAAAATAACTAAAAGAGAGACTATAATCATAAGATGAAACAGGAGATTTTTAGCAGAGAAAAAAGATGTTCAAGTTGTAGAGACAATTGAAGTGGGATTACAAATACTCAACTGGATAATGGCATAAATTAATGACATTATGCTCTATTTGTTGCCTGAGAACTTCAGTAGCAGCGAATGTTTTAGAAGTTGATACAAAAACTAGATATGTGGAAAAGATTGGTGAATGAGATCAAGAGAAACTCATTGGGATCATCCATGGCTTCCACCTCATCCTCCCACATGGAGAAGTGCCACTCCCTGACATCTAAGTTCTAATGAATATGTTATCATTTTTAGCTTTAATGCATGTGTGACTTTTTGAGTATATAGTTTTGTTACTGAAGGTTTTAATGTAATGTACCATATGGCAATTTTGTTTTTAAAAGGTATCTGTAGCCTACTGGAAGTTCTATTTTGGAAAAAAGGTGATAAAAAGCAAGAGGTTTTTCTTTTTAATTATGGGCTGAGAACTTCAGTATCAGAGAAGGCTTATAATCCACAGTGATATAAAGACCAGCTGTTCAAAAAAGAATTGGGAATGAGATAATCAGTTGCCAACATGGGTTTACAAAGAACAGGTCTTGTCAAAGTCTCTGATAAGGGTTTTTGAAAGGTTTTCAAAAATAAATCTCAGGGAGCGAGAAGAATGTAATCTAGCTTTTATTAACAACTCGTTAAAGTGTTGCTCAGCCTAATCTAAAAGGTCAAAAGTATGAGTAGTAATTTTGGGATGGAATCTTTGGTCAAAAGCTGACTAGAAGAAAGAATCTAGAGTATTATAATTAGCCATATCAAGCTGCATTCTGCAAAGCTGAGCACTGGCAGTAGTTTTATTGAACACCTTTGTTCGAATAATGATTTTTGAACCTGGTGCAAGCTGTCATATACACTTACAGATAATATTTAAAAAAAATGAACAGACTACAGAGTAACATACATCAAAGTTCTGTAAAGGATCAAGTATAGAATGAAACAATTTCAAAATATAAAGCCACTCGTTGGCAGCATCCAAGAACAAGTGAAAAGAGTAGAATGAAAGGAAGTAAAAAGACTTTCTGGGGAATTACATTCATATTGTAGATAACATGCATTATGAAAAGTATAGTTTGTGTCAAGTGCAGGAAGTACAGCTAAAGGAATTGCATTGAACTTTAGTCAACTGCAGTCTTCGAGATTGTTATTTATGGATTGTGTTGCTCAACTAGGTGTATGGCCTGTGGGATGAGAGGCAGAAGAAGTGAAAAAAGTGCGGATTCAGTGAAGCTAGAGTTACAGTAACTTAGTTTGGAGGGGAAAAAAAAAGAGAGAAATTTCTGTAAGTAACAGTAAGTGCCTGTACATTGTTAGCTCTATAAAATTATACTTACAAAATTTAGTTTGTGCTGAGAGTCAAGGATAGTAGACTAAAAGCTACCCTGTGCTTTCACTCTAACCAGATTATAAAGGAGAATGGGTTGAGGCCAGAAGGCAATTATAGACTGTCTTGTCTGTGTTCTGTTTACAGGACTAATAGTTTTTATGGAAATGTGACGATGCAAGTGATGCGTATTTTTTCCAGAGAAAACTGGGTGAAGTACTTTGGGCATACTAAGTATATTTAACCTTTCACTAAGCAAGATGGAGAGCTTACTGAATTTAAGTTTCTTTCTATTTGTATTTTTCAGTTGGCCTACATCTCAAACATACCCACATAGAACTTAATAATTTCTCTTGCATTTGTTTGTGATTGTAGGATTGCTCTTGATTGAAAGAGTGAACTCTCACTGTAAGAATCAACAAGTGTTTTCACCAAGTTGAGTAAATAAGTTTACAACTTGGCAAAAATAGCACTGGCAATGATTAAGTGCATGTGTATGTTTTTTATCTTCTTCATTGATGGACTAAGCTGCAATGCATTATATAAAAGGTTAGATTCTGAATATTCAATATGTCTTCTCTGCCTACTGAAGTAAAAATAAGAAAATAAATCACATACATTTTGTTGGCATATATTACTACTGACAATAATGATAGCAGAGGAAAGAAATTTAACTGTATTATCAGCAGAAATTAATTCAGTCAGTGAAGTGACTTACTTTGATGCTTCCTTTGGTCAATTACACAACATTAAGAAGATATTAAAAGGGAGAAGGCATCAAAGGGTAACAAAACTCGTACAATGGACTATTTTAAAAGGTTGAATCAACTAAAATGGATTTTTTTTTTTCCATTGGAAAGGGAGAAGATTAATGCTTTAAGGTGTTTTTTAATCTAGTGTTAAATATAAGATCAAGGATGCATTCACATTGAAGTAGGACAAGACATTAATGGATTTTATACCACATTTCTTTACTGTTTGGATCTTATTGGATTGGCTTGAACATATAAATTCAACCTCAAATCTTGAAAGACAGGGAAGTAAATGGTACAAATTGAATATACCAGAGATATCATGTCAGATTCTCCTCTTCTAATGTTTCTTCTGGTTTTGACCAAGCTAAATTTAGCAAATGCAATCTGGTCATCCATAAAGCATCTGGTATAGTGTCAAATGGGAAGTAATGGATTAAACTGATGAATTAGCACTTACTCAATTGCTGTGCAAGTCTCAGTTTGAAGAACTGGCCGTATGAGGCAAGAAGGGTTTGCACCTAAAAGGAAACTAGTGGGGAAGGTTCCTAATGGATATCTTTAAAAAACATACTCTTTGGGAAGTGTATTTTGAGTTTAAAATCTTCACAGAGGAAAAGTAGAAATGGGCTAAAGGTACCTGCAGGCACAAAGGTGAGAAGCTTTACCAAAACATGGAGATAATAATATCAGCTAGACAGTACAAGTGGCATAACATTGAGCCCTATAGCACTTACAGAGGAATAAAAGAGTATTGACTGCAGACTGGGACCTTGAGGTGTTTAATAAGGAGGAAAAGAATCTGGATTCTTGTGTACTAGATCATAGAATTAGGTCATCAACATGATACTACCAGGAAAAGAGTAAGAATGCAGTCAGTCTCTGTAAAACATTTACACAGATACAGGGAAGTATTAACACATTGAAAAAGGCACTGGAATATCTTGGTGTGGAAGGAATATCATGAACAATTTTTGTGGCATGAATTCTTAAAAGAAGTGGTTCATAGAACCTAAGTATGTGCAGATCACAGAATCGTATAGGTTGGAAAAGACCTTTAAGATCATCGAGTCCAACCGTAAACCTAACACTACCAAGACCACCACTATACCATGTCCACAAGCACCTCATCCAAACATCTTTTAAATACCTCCAGGGATGGTGACTCAACCACTTCCCTGGCAGCCTCTTCCAATGCTTGATAACCCTTTCAGTGAAGTAAAATTTCCTAATATCCAGTCTAAACCTCCCCCGGCACAACCTGAGGCCATTTCCTCTCGTCCTATCACTTGTTACCTGGGAGAAGAGACCGACCCCCACCTCTCTACAACCTCCTGTCAGGTAGTCGTAGAGAGCGATAAGGTCTCCCCTCAGCCTCCTTTTCTCCAGACTAAACAACCCCAGTTCCCTCAGCTGCTCCTCATAAGACTTGTGCTCTAGACCCTTCACCAGCTTCGTTGCCCTTCTCTGGACACACTCGAGCACCTCAATGTCTTTCTTGTAGTGAGGGCCCCAAAACTGAGCACAGTATTCGAGGTGCGGCCTCACCAGTGCTGAGTACAGGGGCACGATCACTTCCCTAGTCCTGCTGGCCACACTATTCCTGATACAAGCCAGGATGCCATTGGCTTTCTTGGCCACCTGGGCACACTGCTGGCTCATATTCAGGCGGCTGTCAACCAACACGCCCAGGTCCTTCTCTGCTGGGCAGCTTTCCAGCCACTCTTCCCCAAGCCTGTAGCGTTGCATGGGGTTGTTGTGACCCAACTGCAGGACCTTGCACTCAGCTTTGTTGAATCTCATACAACTGACCTCGGCCCATCGATCCAGCCTGTCCAGATTCCTCTGTAGAGCCTTCCTCCCCTCAAGCAGATCAACACTCCTGCACAACTTGGTGTCATCTGCAAACTTACTGAGGGTGCACTCGATCCCTTCGTCCAGATCATTGATAAAGACATTAAACAGGACTGGCCCCAACACAGATCCCTGGGGAACACTGCTTGTGACCGGCCACAGATATATATACACATACATGAATGTATGAATAAAAATCCTACTGGGTAAAGCCAGTGATCTTGTTGCCCCGTGTTCTGGCTTCTATCAGCAGAATGAGATTAAAAATGCATGTTTAGTTAACATATCAGGCTGTGACATATCATACCAGTAATGTATCAGACTATGAGGAAATTTCTATCATTAAATCAGTGGTGAAGGGTAAGGGAGTGGCATGCCAGAGATAAGCTGTTTAACTAAAGGAAAAGAGTGGCATGCAAGTAGGTAGGACTGGCCATGGACATTCTAGAGAAAGCTAGAAGCTATTTGATTAGCAGTACACTATGCTTCTGATGGACTATTCTGCTAGGAACTTGGAGGTAAATATCTTAACAAACATGGTGCATATATAAGAGGAAATATGCAATGAATGTCTTTGGTAGTGGTAGATGGAGTTGATTCAGGGTGTTTTCTTCTGCCATGGTGTTAATGTATATATGCATATGGCTAGGGAAGAGCAGACAGAATTTAAATGGAGTCTTGGATGAAAAAAGTCTAGCTTACACAGCCATCTAGTCCCCCTCTAGACAGAATGCAGGAGCAGGGAGTGTCTGTTGAAAATTGTTTTTCCTTGTGTCTGGACAAATTAAAATAGGACACTGTAAAAAAACAAAACAAAACAGCTGCTCAGAGACAGAGTGTCTGAGATGGAATAGTAATGTTTTGAAAACAATAGGAGTACACTTGATATGCAAGTGAGGAAAAGAGGATATATGTAAGTATATATTGTGCTAGAAAAGGGAATCAGACTGTATAAATAATAGCTGTACTCTTCATGTCTATGTGAACAATATAGATTGCATCCAGTATAGTATCAACTGTGCTTTTTATGTTAAACAGTGGCTTTATCAGCATATGAATCTCACTTCTAGAGTCTACAGACATGCACATTTTATGTGATAGAAGAACTTAGAAAGCTGAAGTCCTGATTCAAAGAATTGTCAGTTATATTAATTTTCAGCAGTTGAAAATTGATTATTTTATATAAATTCCTCCTAAAAAGAACATGAATGGTTTATACTATAAAGCGAAAATGTGTTGGTTATGTTGAAGGGAAAATTTTAAACCTACTTCTGCGTGAATATCTTGTGCTTTGTATTTTAAGTCACTACATCCTTCTGTGAACGAATCTTCTGCCTTCTTTGCTTGATTATATCCTATAATCCAATATTATATGTAAATGTAATTTTTGACCAAAGAATTTGAGGTATTTGCTTCAGGTCTTTGTTTTTCATTAACTCAAAGATCATAAATTGTCGATGAGGCAACTGCCTTGTTATGCTCAGCTCCTGGCTCCCCATCCCTTACAGAAGCAGCCTGCCCTTGCTGTTGCCTAATAGTCTCCTGCTATTCTATGCAGAGGAAAAATAAGTATGAGTTTATTCAGAACAGTTCCTTTATGAGCCAGAGAAGGAAATAAGCCATCCTAAATGGCTGACTAGTCTTAAGTAGGACTAAGGAAGTTACTGGTAAATACAAAACACCTGAATTTGGTGAACACTTGAATACTGCAGGCACAAGAAGCTGTGAGCTCACATAATACAGCAGTACAAGGAGATTCAGTTTCAGGAAAAGGGATACTATCAGAGTTGAGTTACCACCATAAAATGATTCATGCAACTTAGAAATCAAGAGAGTACTAAGGCCTACGCAGCCTTCTGCTGAGATCCCAGAACCAGCCTTATGCAGGAACTAGACTTTTTGACATATCAATAGAGAAAACTTCAAAGTGGTGTGTAGGATACTCTGAATCCCTTTAAAACAAACAAACAAACAAACAAGCAAACAAAAACTCCTTAAGTTTCTTCTTCTTCAGCAGTCGCTTTGCAGCTTTACATGAAATATGGGAAAAGGTCAGACAAATGAGTGTAAGTCTCCAATGTGATATGTACAGCTGTTGGAAGGAAAACAAAAGAGCAGAGTGACATCTAAAAGGCTTAAGGGAGTTACAGGGAAGGTTTTTTACAAGCTTATCAGGAGAAATATAATAAGATAAAGTGGCCTGATTGATAAATGGAGAATTAAACTAATGATAATTTAAAAAAAAAAAAAAGTAAAAAAGACTGAGTTCAGTTAACTATAATAAGAAGAAAAGATGACTGGATAATTAGAAAGTAATGAAATTTTCTAAAATAGCTATGAATAGGAAGTGAGATTAAGGAATACTTGAAGATGTTGAAAATATAAAAAGTTCACTTAGTTTCAATGATGTATGATTTGGAGCATTAAGGAAAAAAAATGCTCAAGTAGATTTCAACTGATCTTAAGAGTTGACATCGCTGATTTTAATGACAGAATGATTTGAATAAGATAAACTCTGGAAAATTAGTTTTAGAACCTTGCAAGAACAAAAGAAATCTAGCAAAACTAGATAAATACAGAAGTGTTTATGAAGATGGAAAAAATTACTTAGTATAAGTCCTAATAAGCTAAAGGAAAGAAAAAGAGGAAAGAATCAAAGTATTGAGGTTAGAGATGCATACACAGAACTATTATAAGTGGGGAAGTAAATCCAGTAGCTTAATACTTACTTCCCTGTTCTTAATGTCATATCTCTTGAAATAACCTAAATTGTGCAAAAGGACAGTGAAAATAGATTTCTAATTAAAATAGAATAAATTTATCATTCAGCTTCTGCAATCATTCTTTTGTAAAATGAATGATAAATATATTTGATTTCAATTATAAAAGTATTTTTTTCATTACAATATATTCTTTATATATACTAGGAACAGAAAATGTTTCCCACAACTACTGTTTTTGTCCAATTATTGGGAGATCTGTTCAGTTGGGGACTATCAAAATATTGCTATCAAAATATTTCATTTAATGTTTTGGTGATTCAGGAGCAAGAGTAAACATTGTGTTAATGAAATTCAGAGATGATACTAAACTTATGATGTTGAAATAGCTGTGATAAAAATTTACTTTTAGTTGTAACGACATGACAGAAAAATGGACACAATAGGACTGTATTAGAAAAACAAGCTAGTAAATCTTTAAAAAAAAAAAAAGAAAGAAGATTTTCTGTAGAAAAAATGAACCTAAACCATAACTTTTAAAAAGACAATAGATTGAACGTGAGTGTGCAATGAAATATGGCCAACACAATGACCAGTATCATTTACTCAGTTTTACTGGATAACTACTCAGCTATAATGATATTTATGGTCTCATCTAGCATAGGAATTGGAGTGTGATATTAGTTTTTATCGGGCAGTCCATTAGATATTATGGTATAATAATATAATTGTACTAAGGTCTTTGCTATGCTGAGTTGTTGGAATCATTATATACACTACCTAGAAATGCAGAATTAGTATCCACTCCCCATTTCTTGCAAACTAAGCTTGTCCTGTCATATTTTGTATATGCTGCAGTTGCTTGAATTATAATCAGAACCCTAATGAGACAGACTAAATCATAAATCTCAAGAAAGGTAGTGTTCATAATAACCCAGTGGTTAAACATGAGAATAATTTGAGGAAGAACTTAAATTGGAAGGCTTAAAATAAGTTGTGGCATGGTAATTTAATAAAATATTTCCCATCTCATCTGCAGAAACATCCACAATGATGTTGTTCTGGAAATGTTGCTGGTCCTTTTTTTTAGAGGTTTCTGTTCCTGATATAAACAGTGTTATCTTTTAATTAATTTCTAGGGGTTTAAAAGTCTATTTAGAAGAGAGAAAATGTCATGCATAATCTGTGTATATTCTAAATTTCACCACTAATACTCAAATACAGAAGTCATAGAACAGAATGAGGACAAATGACATATTATCTTGCAAAAATAATACTTCCAGTAGAAATCATATTGCTGGTACAATGTATTAGACGGCTACTGATTCTAGCAGAAGGACCACTTCTTGGCAAATGTAATTACTTCCTTTATGTAGAGCTTTTCATAACTAAACGGACACAGCCTTTCTTCTAGTTTAAGCAAGACCAGAAATGTGTTTGTGTGTTAAGAATTTGGATGAGGACATATAGTCCAGGATAACTGTTCATACTGTGTGAGATTCAGAACATTTAAGAGCTCCTACTTAGACATTGAGAACCTGAAGCTAAGAAATGTCATGGGATCCAGGAAAAAAACCTCACTTCTGAGCTCTTTTATAGATTTTCCACGTACTCTAACTTCCATATTGTAAGGAACTTTATTTCAGGAACTTTTCTCCCATTTTTAGAATTGTTCTGTTTGCATGCCAAGAAGTCAGCAGAGTTTAGGTGGGAGGGTGTCTTTTTGTCACTTGACTAGTAAAATCATTGTGTAGTTAGTTACTCAAGTTTAGTATTGCAGTCCTAAAGTTAGAATCTCTTATGGTCTTCCATTACTACGTACGTGCTTCTAAGTTTAAAATGAAACTGTTCATGCTGATTAGCTAAAAGCATTGGAGGCCAAAGTAATTTCACAGAGATTACATCTTCTGAGATTTTGTTTCCCAGAGCTCAATACAAACAAATGTTCTTAGCTTCTTGTATTATTAGTGTCATGTGATAGTTCACTTTGCAAATCAGTATTCATTTTCCACATAGTTTTTCAGAAACATGCTTTTTTTTTTTTTTAATGAAAGGGCATTTCCATGTTTGGGAAAGAGTAATTATGCAAAGATTTTTTTCATGAATTTTAATTATAAAATTTTAAATGTCCCATTTTAAATCATTTGGCTTAGGAATTATCTAAAAATTATATTCCCAGTGGAATTGTCTTCTGTTATAGAGCAAATTGTTTTAATTGAAACTTTCCATTCCTAAAATGATGTTCTCATACTGCTCACAGTGGTTATTTCTGACCATATTTTGAATTGCAAAATAGTTATGTACTTCGTGTCTATTAGCTCCTAAAGGGCTATTATTTATATTGTTTTGTGATTTTCTAGATTTTGTATTAATATAACTATAGTCATGATAGTTAAATAGTTAAACCATAGCTGTTTTGGAATCAAACGTGTGTCTAACTAATAGAATAATTAATAACTAAAGCCCCCTCACCTTCATGACATAAATATACAATTAATGTATGCTCCCCTGCCGAGAAACAACTTTTGGTTTTTTATTCTCTATTCTGGCTAGATTGCTAACACATTACTGTTGGAGTTCTGAGTCCTGGTCTTGTATTCTTCTGGTTTACCAGGTCTCACAACTTGGAAGGATAAATTTGGCCTAATCCAGTTACTGTATATTTGTCTGTTGTAATCTTTTCATATGTAATCAGCTGAATTGGAACTTTGTTATCTCAGAAAATCTAAATCTCTTCTCAGTAATTTACCGTGAGTCAGGCAACACTAGAATTCACACAACAGACACAAAGCAGTTATCTGCTTTTCATTTCATCTGCAAAACAGCTTCGGAGCTTCTTAGGTGAACTTCTGTCATCCCCTTCTTCACTGCTCAGCAAATGATTGCATACTATTTTTCTGGAAGTGTTCTACCTCAGTGCCTGACTGCACTTTTTGGAAGTCCAGGGTAATAGAACAAGAGTCAACAAGTTGAAGCAAGGGAAATTCCCATTAGATATATAGAAATAATTCTTCCAATTAGGATAATCAAACATATTGGAATAGGTTGTTAAGAAAGACAGTGGCCTGTCCATCCATGGAGATGTTTAAAACTTGGCTGAATAAGGCTTTGGACAACCAAGCAAGGAATTGAACTAGGTGGATTCCAGTGTGTCCTGGTTTCAGCTGGGATAGAGTTAATTTTCTTCCTAGTAGCTGGTATAGTGCTATGTCCCTTCCAACCTGAATTATTATATAATTCTATTGAATGTTAAGAGAAACTGCTTAAAGCAAGATTTGATAGAGGGACATAATATTTACTTCCCTTGTTTTGGACTCAGTCCTGCATCGTTCAAGTAGATTTTTTTCTCTGACTTGAGCAAGAATATAATGAAAACCTTTTTGACTTAAAATACCTGTAATCTAATTAGCATAGGTATGGAGTCACAGCTTCCACTGAGAATGAGAGCTCTGAATGACCAATAAAATCCTCTGAAACCTCTATAAACCTCTGAAAAAATCTATACTTTTTGAATTTGGAATTCAGTCCTCATGGCATTCAAATAACATATTTTCATCTAAGTGCACAAACAGCCCATCTATGAAGTGGGAACAATAATGCCTTCTTGCTTAATGGGTGTGTTGTGAATATTAAACTCCTTAAATTATTATCTAGATACAACAATAAGCAGTACTATAGAAAAGCCCAAACAGAAAACATTAATTCTATTCTTGGTCCTGCATTAGTATGGGAAATAGTAAGGTCTGGTTGTACATATTGAATGATGCAAATACAAAATAAAGTTGAAGACCTGCCTCATTCCCTACGCAGGTTTTAGCCTATAGATGACATCAAGTAGAAGACAAGAGATGAGAAAATATTACTTGAAATTCTGTATAACTTGCCTACCTAATATGCCACTTTCTAAATCTGAATTCTTCACTAGGTGCTCTTAAGCATAATGTGAGCATAGTTTTCCAGTATAACAGGTATTTCTGGAAAATCAAATTAAGACGCTATTGCTAATAGTATGCATGGGTACTTTAAGATTTTAAAAAAATCGCTTAATCTTATGCACACTCCAAAACTAGGTAATATGAACTCAATAAATTAAAAGGTAAGTTTTAAAAGGAATCACATTAGATTAAGAAAAATAATGCTTGGCGTAGGCAGCTATCTAGTCTCAACCCTCTCTTGTGGTTAGACTGTCAAATTAAGGAAAGTTGGTGCTTTTAACCTCAGTTTCAATTACTTTGGATTTACAGGTATAATCAAACACCTTTTGGGGACCAACACTGGAGCAAGATTAAGATTGTATGGTTATTTTCACCAAATACTCTTTCTCTGGAAATCTCTTTCCTTAGTATGCGCTATGCTGCCCTTAGAATCCTTAGATAAGCCTCCATTAATTTTCAGTGACTGAGCAGTGCAAAGACTGACAGAAGCAACATAATTACATCTACTAAGGAATGCCACAGACGTTTCTAGCACCTCAGGCCAAGCAAGACAGAATACCCCAAAGCTGCATGAGTTGTGCTGTTAACATCTAGAACAGAGAGGCTGCATGGAAATTGTCTCTTGGCCGTCTTTCCTGGAGCAGTCTTACTCTTAAATTGAACCCAGGAGCTGTTTTGGAGAATGCTGGTTGACACGGGGCCAAAATTATGCCAGGGAGTGCTCTAATCATCTACTAGTATAGGCAATTGCATTTCTATTTATTTTTCCTCTTATGATCATAACGTAACTGTCCAAAAGGTCAGGACTTTACCTGGCGTAAACATCCATAGATTTAATTCAGCAATTAAAAGAAAGGATATGGCTACGTTGCACATTACAGAGCTGTATAAAAATAGCTTGCTCAGAGCCAGATTCAGGGCTCTCATGGTAGAAGCAGTTTAACTCTTTTATAGTCTGGTATTCAAGTCTGGTGGAAGGCTCCTGTTTTTTAAAGGCCTAATCAGTCTAGGCAGAGCTCCATATTGTTTTCACTGCCTAATCTATCTCGGGTATCTTTGTTCAGCCCTGCATTATGCCCTGAGATGAACTGAATCCCTACTTCTTGTAGTACTCAACAGATACAGTGTAAGTTTAGAAGAAGGCACATTACTGCAAATATGGAATAGGTGTGGTTTCTTTCAGTTGGCCAGATTGGGATTGCCATTAATGTCTATGAAAAGTGAGGGTGAAATACTCATTTTACATGCTTTTCCAGAGTTTTAAAGATTATATTGCATTAGAAGAAATTAAACAGAATGGAGTGAAATGGAGGTTCCAGGAAGCAGAGAATCGTTCTGGTTTTAACCAAATTCATGGGCAGTGTAGGCAGTTGTAGGCACAGGCATAGTCACTATGATCTGCATTGGCTTTGAATCTGCTATTGAGAACAAAGGTATTGGCTTGGAAAGAACGTCTTCAGAAATGGAAACACAAACCAGATGAATGATTTTACAGCTTTTAAGGAAAATTTATTTTCCTAATAACAGGTATTAGAACAGGTAACCCCCAGAACTGATTTATGGATGGGCATGTAGGTATATGCCACAATACATCTTTAAATTGCAGCTGTGTGAGTGGGCAAATCATTTTACAAGTCTCTCTATTCTCCCTACTCTATTTTTTCTTGCTTATTTACGTAATGATGTCTTTAGGGTAAGGACTTTTTCTCTTAGTGTTTACAATGCCCAGTATAAATCTTAAAGTCTTTGGGGGCTACCATTCTACAAGCTAAAAAAGTAAATAATGATGAGGCTTACATGGTACATATAATAACAGTGGGCTGAATTTCTCACAAGATGAGCACGTTCTATGTTCACATGTGATACACATATACTACATATACTCACATATATTTTCACAGTATATTCACATATACTACATTCTGAAGAAGAAAGATAAGTATGTTCCTAAAATTTTATTTATAGAAAATAACATGATCATTGAGATGATGCATGCTTTGTTAGGTATAAGCAGACTTCTTTGTGAGTCTTAGTCTTAGAATATTTGTAACACATTGTCTTCTCCTTTTCAATTTAGATTTGCGCTTCAGCATTCAATGAATTCCTTTTTTCCTCCATCTCTGTAAATTTTGAAACTGGTTTTCATCAATTTGGCTAATATGCTTTGGAACATTGGTGTGAATAAAACCATTGAAAATTCCATAATCTTTGTTGTAGTTTCAAGGTGTATATATTTATATTTTTATGGACAAGTACAGATATTAAGAACTCACATTTATATTAATGGTTTATTTTGCAAAAGGCAATCCTTAAAACACCTACCAGTTCAATTTTAACATTACCTAATGGTGAAGTGTTTGGATTTTTTTAATAGATTACACAGAGTAATGTAACAGTTCTTTGTAGGAGTTTTGGTTTATGTTTTGGTTTTACGCTTGCATGTAAATTTTTGACATAAGAGAGAAATGCTTTTTTAAGATTTGAAATTCAGATTGAAACCTCTGTATTTCTGGTGATCAACAGTTAGCTGAATCTGCAGTTCTCCATCTTCCTTCTGCCCTTTGCATGTTCTTATCTAATCTTGCATGAATTGATTCAAAATATTTTGAACTTTACAACAAATATTCTACATAGCTTGATATATGTAGATTTGTTTTAAATGTTAATATGACCATTCAGAAGGTCAAAACTGTATATTCCTATCTGCAAAGATACTAGTGCAATTAAACAAATCTGCCTGACATTTTAAAATGTTAACCGGTGTACATTATTGTCCAGTGTAATGAATTAACTTGCCAAGAAATATAAGTAGATTTTATTTATGTTTATTTAAGTGTGAATAGGACTGCATGAATGATAGCATTTTACTGATATTTACAATGTTGAAGACTATTAAGTGAAAAGATTGTCTGATATTAAAACTTACAAAAAAGAAGGCCATAGACAGCATTAAAGATCTAAGCAAGAAAAGCTGGTTGCATTAAAGGGAAAATATATGGGGGTTTTTTTGTCTTCTAATGCAACATATAATTTTCTGTTATGTAAGTAAGAAATGGTGGAGTGTAGCCCCAGTTGCCTTTTGGAATTTCTCAAGGCTTTAGGAATTTTGTTTGTAGTCTGGTTTTGAATCACAAATTACACAGACTTTTTAGTGCCTCCCTCTTTTGCTGCTGTTATTCTTACCCCTCCAGTGCTCCTATGGTTCTAAGGTTGATAGCTTCAAGTTTTCTTTAGGAAGTGGGATTCTTATTAATAGCTTCATAACACCATGTTATTTCCTAATTTACTCCCTATGGATACATTGGAGAGTTGTTCTTTGTTATCCCTAAAACCAGTTTTACCCAGTTCCCAAAGTTGTATTCCTGGGATCATTAGTAATTGCTAGTAATTGACCACTTGTAATCAGTGTGTAAAGTCCTACAGTGTCTGGTGTCATCTTCTGCTTGTACTTTTGAGTGGTCCTGTTAAAACTCCCAGTTCTGGAGCTTTCAAGCTGTAGTCTCCTGACAGCTGAACTAATACTATAATAGCCAAATCTATTCACACATACACCCTTGTTCTAAGTTCATTAATAGTTCAATCTAGATATCTACTAGCTGTGACAATATCACTGGTATGTTCTCAAAATTTACACACTTTACATAAGTGTATGAGGATGTTTCTTTATACCACATAAAAATGCAGCTGCCATGTAAAGCACGTGGAGATGGGTTCACCTGAGGGAGGATATGTTATGTATTATTAAAATTTAAAGGTCTCAGTACATCACATTGCATAGATATGGGAAATACCCTGAATGAAGACTTTTGATAAAAATGGAAATGAAATTAGGTATGATAGCTGCAGTCTTTTGTTAACATATGGGTAGTTAAAATACACAGTTACAAGTAGAAATCCACTACCTTTTTATAAAGAGGAGTTATGAAAAAGTGCACTATATAAATATATCTGATACATAACCTTATTTTTACAACACAAGTCAGTAGACTACTGCTAGGCTACCTAGACTACTTCGACGAATCTTAGTGGGTGGTTCAAAAAATCTGGGTTTTGTTCTATTTTACTGAGCATTTCAAAGCACAAAATCTGAATTTTGTCATGACATCATGTATTTTGAGTGACAGTTCCCTATATCACTCATAACCTTAGAGTATTAGATAGGTAGGACTTACAAGATCACTAAGGTGTACAATTAATTGCTTGCATTTCACCTATCTGATATGATTAATATTTCTTCCCTAAGGAAGAATTTTACTATTAAATAATTATTATCCATTACTAGAAATCACATTGCACAAAATAGCATTTAAGTAGGGCAATAGTTTTCTGCAAACAGGTTTTGCAAGAGATTGGAATGTTTCATCAAGTAACCATGTTAACCTTCGTACTGTAAACTGTACATAAAGCCTTAAAAATTGTCAGTCAGAAGAAAGTGTTACATTTTATCTTCTGTATAAACTAGAATAAAATTACATGAAAAATTTCTTGTACAATAAAAACTGCAATAACTGCCACTAAAATTATGCGGGTTTTTTTTACAAAATCAATTTATCCATTTCCATCACAGCAGAATGCATTGATTCCTTTTTTCTTTTCAGTTAGCAGTTCTTAGTGTGGAAAAACTTACAACTTCATTTATCTTTGAATGTTGGTGGGAAATAAAAGTGTTGACCAAACTTCGGAAATAGTTTTTGTCTATTTTGTATTTTAGAAGGGGGTTTTTTCACCAATTTTCAATTGCCTCTTGTCTGGCTTCACCATTCAGCCACGGTAGGTGGGTCTGATTGCTTCCATTTTCTTATGATCCTGAATTATACAGCTAAATCAAGGTGGAACTCAGTGCCTGGGAAGACTCAAACAGACAAGTCCAGAAATGACCACCAGTGCATGCAATTTAAGTTCTCTACATAGAAGCTTATTCATAGCTTTTCTAGTGTTATTCCCAGAATCTTCCCACTCAACATAAATCATACTTTAATGTTCTTCTTTCTCTATATTGCAGAACCAGCTCTATGCATTATTCTTTCTTAGATGAATTTCAGTATTTGCCCCACTTCCACCTTATCATCCATTCTTCTTTTTTTTTAATTTTATAAAGAATATTACTGGAATCTATTTTGTAACACCTTGGCATTTTAATTTTCTGCTAAAGAAGCTGCTTCCAAAACCTACATCTACTGGGTCTCCATTAGGCCTCTATTTCCTCCTCTATTTCCCCAGCAATCTTTTTTTCTTAAATAGTTGAGGGTGTATCTTTTTTTCTCATTGTTTATTCATTTTCCCAGTGGTTGTTTTTTTCCTCTCCTCTTTAATTTTTTACATCTTCATGTTCCTTTACTATTGTCTTGGTTTTGTGGTTTGTGTTGGTTTTAGATTATCTTTTAAATTATCATTGCATGTAAGTTTTGCTTTCTCCAAATTCCTCCAGTATAATTTATTCCTGTATCCTCTCTCTGTTTTCATAAAAGATCTAATGTCCTTCTGCTTTCTTTATTCTTTCACTATTCTTTTGTATCTGACCTTGTGCGATATACATTCCAGTTGAATTCACTACCTTCACTGCTGGTTAGTGTAAGTAGAAGTGACAAAAGGTTTTAAGATATGTATAGGTCTTGATCCCAAAGGAGGCTACTCACATAAGGACTATAGCTACAGACTTTAAAAATCCTATTTAAAAATATTATTTATTGTTTTTTAGTAGGAACATGGTAATTTCCTGGGAGAAATCATACTACTGCTGGCTGACAGTGGTTTTCAGAAGAGTTACATGAGTTGCCTGCTTCTGGGGTTTTGGTGGGTGTTTTTTTGGTTTGGTTTTTTATGCAAATGATTTTTTTACCAAGTTTTTGAAATAAATGGGTAGTCAGTATAGTATATACAGGCATTTAATTCACAAATACAATTGCTTTAGTAATGATATCATGAATTGAAGTAAATCTTTCGGTCAGTGAAACATATCTTATTATAACTCCTGTGTAAGTCCTTTACTATAATTATATGTTTATCTATTTTTTCCTGATTTTGATGTAAGGCACCATCTTACAATGGAAGTTTTGTTACATGTGGACAATATACCTGGTCTTGTAAATCAGTTTCTCTTTTGAAAGGCCTGAACATAATACACTTTGGTGAGCATTTCATACAACTAAAGCTCCAATTATTTCTAAAATGGAAGGATTCATAAACTTTGGTATATTATACAACAATGTCCCTGTATGTCCCTATCATTAAAACCAAGAAAGGCTGAATTCTTTGTTTTGCGTACTCTCCTGGACAGTGAAGACAATAAATTATGTTCCATCTCTTAACATTTCCACATCTTATATTTGCTCCTGACTGTCAAGCTAAATGAAATTTGTTATGATAAATGTTTTATCTTCTTTCTTCATAAGTCAGTCCCAAATCTCTGACCAGTTTCCTTATTGAGCTCTGGAGACTTATAACAATTATTACTATCATATTTTTTTCCTGTCAGTTTGATCTATCCTCCCAGTTTGGACAGAGTCTGCCTTCCTGGTCATTTTGTACAACAGATATTTCTGAATTGAGGAGCTACATTAGATATTTCTTTCTGTCTATTGTTCCTTTCATCCAAACTGTGCATTGGGCTAAACTGTATCTTTTACAAACAGCTTGCTGTCAAGAGCAGCTTCTAGAAACACCTAATCTCACAGAGGCACCATTCCTGTTGGAGTTCACACACAGACTACCCACTACCCACTGAAACCTATAGAGAAGATGATGAAAGTCATACTGGGTCAGACCAGAAAATCAGTTTCCCAAGTATTTTCTCTCTACCAGTGGCCAAGCCCACCCAGTCTGAATTGCTGTGAGGGTAGGGAACATAAAAAGAAGGAGCTGCTTCTGCAAGCTTTTCTCCAAGATGATTACAGTCACTTACCAACACCATGCTGTCATCATCTCAGGACAGCCAAAGCCCAGCTGCAATTGAATCTGGTGAGGGACGTGGAGGGCAACATGGAGGGCTTCTGCAAGTACATCAACAGCAAAAGGAAAACCAGGGAAAATCTGTTGCTGTGTGGGGCAGGGGCCAGGGTGTCAAAGGACATGGAAAAGGCTGAAGTTCACAATGCATTCTTTGCGTCAGTCTGCAGCAACAAAAACAACCTTGGTGGAAGAGGATCCATTAACTTATGCAGATTGGACATGCATAAGTTAATGGAATGTGTATTGGAAAGACCATATCAGGCATATCAAAATAAAACAGCTGGTGGCCAACCACTGTTAACTTTGCCACATCAGCAGCGTCTGTTCCTGCTCCCTATTCCCTTCCCCGGGAGGAAGGGGAGAAACAGGCAATGTCATCACTGTTGCTGAATGTCACTGTGCTGTCACCATTGTCACTACCACCCTTATTTCCAAGGTCATTCCTTCTAACTTCACTCTCATCTCCAAGTGGGCATTATAGCTCATGCCTCTTAACTATATCAACTATATATGTTAACAATGTCTATATCTCCCACTCTATCCCCTCTCAGGGACCCTTCCCTGGCTTTGGCTAAAGTTCAGTTCTTGCTGAAGCTGTCATGAGCAAGCCAACAAAAAAGACTGGGAAAAGCCCTTTGTGTCTTGTAGCCCAAAAAATAAAATATTATCATTACTAGTAACAAGTCACAGGCATTGTACTGACTTCACAAGGCCTCAGGACTGAGGCTTGCACGGATTGCTTTGTCTGACTCATCATGGCCTGCCTGGAGCTTTGTTTTAGCTTGTTGAGCTGTAGTGTCAGTTTACCTAATGACTAGGTGGTTATGCTTAAGTTTTACTTTTGCTTAGCTTTGCATGGTATAGCCACAGGTTTTATATAGATAGTAGTAACAAGTACTTCTGTGTAAAAGTAAATATTTACAACATAGTGATGTGGAGGAATACATGCTTGATATGATAGCAGAGGTCTTAAAATTGGGGGAACAGTGTAGAGGTGTACAGATGTAGGATGATAAGAAAAGGGACCCATGCTTACACTGGAGAACCCGGGGCTGTAGAATGTTCAGTAAAGATCAGTCAAAAAATTTGGATCTGGGAGCAGGAGTAAACCAATTAGAAGGGTAACAACAAAGAACAAGTATTTAACATACATAAATTTTGCACAAATGGTAAATTTCAATGTAACATGGACTTGCAGACAGTGAAGAAAACAAGGTGTAGAATGTGTTAGCAAACATATAAGAATTATATGTGTATAGTTATATATGAAATGTGTGTAGTTTTAACTGTATTATTATTATTCAGACTTTTTCATAGAATAGTATTCTTTTATTTTCTTTTCATTTTCTTTTTTCTATAATTAGATCTGGACTATTAGTAATTCATTGATCAGACTGTGTAGGATTTCAGTAACACTAACTAAATCTTGGCTTTACGTAAGAGATGTGTTTCTTTTTTGCCCATAGCAGTGTTTTGAGTATAACTCTTTCTTTACATTAACTGCTTCCCTGTTATTAAAGAACCATTTCAGATCTGAGCAACCTGAACCATGTGTACTGAAAAATTCAGTTTCAGGATAGTGACTTTGTAGGGATAATCCTCTTGTTCCAGAAGAAAGAATGGTTCCCATTTCTCAATCTGAAGCTTATTTCCTGGTCTCTACTGGCTCTTTGTACTCTAGATGTCTTAGATTCACAATAGGCCAGGATCATTATCTATTCATGGTTCTGGCCTTTGGTCTTCACATGCCACTGAATGGATTTAATGAGTAGGTGTTTACTGACATTCCTAGTTCCAGTGATAGCATGCTGTAACCTTCAACCTGTCAATTCAGACCTCGTTTGGTGCAGCACAGGGGTGTGGTCTTGACTCAATTTTATTATGAAGACTGTTGCTAATGCATGAGAGGGACATGAGCTAAAGACATGCATGACAATAAAAGAAAGAACACAGGACTGAAATTGTTGAGACGGTGACAGCAGCTCAAGGATTCAAGAGAAAAACTAAGAATGTGTGAGACACTAAGGAAAAAGCAGGGAGCCTGAAGATAGCAATTTGGCAAGAATGAGGATCAGCCTATTCTGAGAAGCAGTGGAGGCCACCTTTCCCTAGTTGTCTGAGACTGGCTGGCCACCAAGGACACTGTATATATCCTGACAGCAGAGTTTTGCTGCATGATGTGGAAGACGTCTGAACAAAAGTGACATAGTGGGTAAGGTTATGATTCCTAAATGTCAGATGTTGAAGCTACATCCCTATCTTGGTAAGTGGCTGATAAAGGATGAGTCTTTTCTTTCCCAAAACAGTACATTCCATGAACGAAACCATAGAAATCCTGAGTTCTCTGAACCACAGGATGAATGTTCAAAAATCACGTCTAGCACATTCAGCAGATAGAAATTCTGGGAGCATTATTGAAGCCTACAGCAGCTAGGACTTTGATCAGTCTCATCTTGTCTGTATACACCAGCCACCATACATTGACAAAAGACTCTCCTATCTCTTGTCTACTGTCGTGGTTTAGCCCCAGCCGGCAACTAAGCACCACGCAGCCGCTTGTTCACTCCCCCCCGCTGGGATGGGGGAGAGAATCTGAAGAGTAAAAGTAAGAAAACTCGAGGGTTGAGATAAAGACAGTTTAATAGGGAAAGCAAAAGCCGCGCACGCAAGCAAAGCAAAGCAAGGAATTCATTCACTACTTCCCATGGGCAGGCAGGTGTTCAGCCATCTCCAGGAAAGCAGGGCTCCATCACGCGTAGTGGTTACTTGGGAAGACAAACGCCATCACTCCAAACGTCCCCCCCTTCCTTCTTCTTCTGCAGCTTTATATACTGAGCATGATGTCATGTGGTATGGAATAGCCCTTTGGTCAGTTTGGATCAACTGTCCTGGCTGTGTCCCCTCCCAACTTCTCCTGCACCTGGCAGAGCATGGGAAGCTGAAAAGTCCTTGACTAGTGCAGCAACAACTAAAACATCTCTGTATTATCAACACTGTTTTCAGCACAAATCCAAAACACAGACCCATACCAGCCACTATAAAGAAAATTAACTCTATCTCAGCTGAAACCAGGACATCTACATGGCAGCATGTAGTTTCATGACCCCTTGGTGCAGGAAAGTAACTGTTCAAATTTGGCTCTAGTTTAAACATGAAATATTTGCTCCACAGTCATGTGAATTCATGCATAAATCCACGCACTGGAAGGAAAGACCTAAGCAATGTATGGAAAGTACTTCCTTTCATGGAATCTCCTCCAACCACAGGGTAATCTTTCATTCATCCATATTGGGCAGGGAGCACAGTCAGAAGAATGCATAGCCCAAGATCTCTGTACTGTGAAGACTTGTCAATCATATGTTAGTAGTGTTCAGACACTCAAACCGGTCAGGTACATGTATTCCACATTTCTTCCTGACATTGCAATTTCAAGTACTCATGACAATTAGCATTGCTGTTGTCTGTTACTGCAGCAGTAAATGAAGTGACCCTTTATTTCACAACTGAAGAGCCAATCTTTGGAATTGGTGTGTGTGCTACATCATCCATGATCCAAATCTACCTCTTGGACTTTTAGCAGTCCAGCAGATATCCTCAGCTGTTGCAGACTCCAATAAATTATATACAAATGTCCTGACACTGATAGCTTGAGACTAAGGTATCACTGGAATCACACTCTTCATGTCAATCAAAGAGCGTTATGTTTTCTGGCTCTAAAATCCATTTGGAATGACTAGTTGCTTCAAATACATAGTGATAATGATTGATAGTGAATAGGAACTATCCACTGGCAACATGTGTTATTACTGAATGTCAATCCAGTAACTGTTTTGAAGTATGAAAGTGACATGATTGTTCAGTCTTTTAAACACTGTCAACACAGCAACCTCTAACTCCCTAACAGGTAAATATTTTTTGCAATACATTTATTTGTGACACCAGCAAAATATTTCACTTGAATTTCAGTGGTCATCATCTAAGTGCCAGGATGCTGATGCTTCCTAGGATTAGACAGTAGCTCTTCCTGCCTAGTAAGGAACACTTCTTAATAGCAAAAAAATGGAAGACATTTGTAGCTGGGCTTTCTAATAATTTAATTTCCTCAGAATCAAGCTTTTCCCCACTTCTAGAATAAAGAAATCTGGCTAGTTGGTTCAGTAAGCAGTATTTCAACCCTGGCTTTCCAATGCAAGGTTACAGAACAGTATTCTGTTTCCTCATTGAAAGGATTTTTTTTAAGTCTAACTAGAGTTCACCCTTTACTTTGGGACCCTATTCCTTAGCAGCACTTGGATATCCTTGCTGATCAGCATAGTCTTTGCATTTATGGCCACTTTTTTTGCTGACATACTTTTCTCTGAATGCAGTGTTCCTGTATTTATTATTTCTGCAAGACATCTTTTGTAAGATTCAGACTTACTGATGATTAGCTTCAAAATGTTTTACATAACAACATCATTTTCTGACTTCTATCAGATCAGAAATTTGTTCTGCTTCTTCCCTCCCCCCTAAATCTCAGTCTGCTTCTTTAAAGTCAGATATTACATATTAGAAGCTTGCTATTTACTATATTACTGTATGCTACATTCAAAAGTAATTGTTAGAATGGGAGTTGCAATTTAATTCCAACTACTCAATTTTATTTCAGACCCTTTTGGGGAAAATAAGTAAAAAGAAAACATGAAAACTTCAATTAGAATGTGAAGCCTCTTTAACATTCTCAGTTAATTATTTTACCCTCTTAATCTGAAATTCGTGTTGATCATCTGGTTTTGCAATTTTTAAAAAAAATAGTATATACTTTAAAACTACTGAATGATATTGTATTTTCAGATGTTTAATTGTTGGTTAGCCATTAGCATTTATCCTGTTAGGATAAGTTATATAATTGTCATCAAAGTTGTGTTTGTTATTGTCAATGGTGTATCCTGCAAGAGCTGAGTTTACAACCTCTTCCACTTCGTTACTGATACCTTTGTGTGTATATTTGATACAACTTAAGTCCTTAGTGGAATAAGAGTCCCATTAGATTTTACATTTTAATCTAATAGAGAAAAGTTGACACTTGTCATCTCAGCTTTGCATAGTCATTGTCATAGTCATATGTTCACCATGTGGTCCAGTGCCCCTTATTCGTTTACTTATTTATTTGTGTTAGGCAGTGTTGGGGATAAAGCAATGTGCTAGGGAATGCTTGATTTTAAAAAATTGTTTTTAAGTCATGAAAATATAAATACAGCTGGAGCCTACCTGTTTTTTAGTAATAAGATAAAAGGAAAGGCAGCTAGAGAAACAGTTCAGAAATGTATCTTGATTTTAATCTTGATGTTTTGTTGGCTTCATATATTTTCTGTTAGTAACTCTCATTAACCTTAATAGTTTGTTATAAAACCCACAGTGTTATCAGTCTATAAGGTTTTCAGAGATGAGTATATGTCATCATATTTGCTCTATATAGTTATTTTTTCTTCCTCACTTTTAAGTATCTAGTTCTTGATATTTGCTTGGGGAAAGCTTAGTACCCAGCATTGCCTTTAGAAGAAGCACAGCAAAACTCAACATCAGTTGAAGGGGAAGTTGAAGATTGTAGACAAGAACTTACCCTTAAAACAGAAAATCTTTAAAAAAAACAAAGCAACAAGCCAATCAAACTCCTGTTCTGACAGCTGTTCTGAGTATCGCTTTGTCTGTATTTCCTTCCCAGCTCTGCCCTGTGCTGATATGCTGGAGTGGCCAATGGCCCAGGCACCTCTACCTGGGTGCAGCCAGCCAGAGAGAGGGGTGTCCTCAGAGCTCCCTTCCTTTGGGGAGCTTTCACTACAGGCTTTCCCACTGGGTATCTGATGGCAGTGTGGCAATTTAGAGGTAGTCTGAGGCAAGTCAGTGCTGCAGTATTCTGTGTTTGATACATGCACGTGGTTATTGCTCTTTCAAAGCATAATTTTGATTTGAATTTTAAACAACTTCTGGGCACCTGATTAATCTTACTCTCAGAAAACTAAATTTTGCAAAGTATTAAAAGCATAGAGGTTACACTTTAACAGAAAAATAAGGTGTGTAAAACAGAAAGTGCACTTCAGCAGATTCCAGCCCAAATTCAGTGCCGGACAGGGAATATCTGTTAAGTGCACCCAGGTGTTTTTTCCTGCATTTGACCATGGGGATGGCAAAGATCGATGTGTCCTCTGTACAGGAAGGCTCAGCAGAAGTGGTCACTATGAGGAGCTGTGACTTAGCAAGAGTTTCTCAATGCATTTTATAAGAGATGCTCTGGCCTGATGATCGTCTGCCTTACATGTATTCTGAGGACAAAGCAATTCATTCTATTTTGAATTTCATTTGTGGAAAAGCTTGTTTGGCATGATTTTACAGCCTGAATCTTTGTTTCTAAAAATGATAGCTTCCTAGGTTTGCCATTTTTTCTTTCTCCCTCTGTCGTCCCTCCAGCTTTCCTTATTTTGTAAATGAGTACTTTTTTCTAACTGTTAGCTGTGCAAGACTATATTCCAGTCCTTAAAGACTTTTTTTCCTCTCAAAACATTACAGCTTTATCCACAGCAGTGACAGGAAGCCTGGTTGTAAGGCTGAGATGCAAGATGGAGATACAAGAGGACTGAATGTGTTACGTGCTCTGACATAGTTTTTTTGTGGGATCTTGAGCAAATCTCTTTAATTCCTCGTTTCTTACTTCTTATCTTTAAAACAGGGAGGTAGACCTGGAATTATTTTGAAGATTACCATAGCTTATATACAACAGTTTGAAAGTGGTAATCTCTTCCATAGAGCTAAATCTGTCTCTGACGTGTAGCAATGTACAAAAACATATTCTAAGTTAGAAATCCTTACTCAGGTGCAGAGATATGAACAAATTTGTACAAGCTGAGCTGTTGAGTAACTGGGCAGTATGTGCTACTTTGATCACTGAAGCCTAAAACCAGTAAGGTTAATCTAGAGTTCCATAATGTCTCCTGAAGAAAATTACTTTGGGAGTTGGAAGGCATTGCAGAAAAATACAAACACTGCAAGGTTTTTATCGACGTTATTTCAGAAGAAACTTCTTCACTAATCTAGACATATACTAGATTTCTCCTTTGTTCCATTAACGCTTAAAAAATAGAATAACATTATATGCAACTAAAAATACATTAATTGAGCTTGTGTAATACAGTGTTGGGATGCTGCATTTTTGGTGCCATTTAATCAACAAAGCCTAGTTGCATTCAAAGTATGAACCACCCTAAAATACATTTATTCATGAAAAATCTGGGCAAGTTTGCCACTGATATCAAGTAAAGATCTACAGGGTTTTAAAGAGATAACATTTTATATTTAATGTGGAGAGGGATGATTGCTGAGCAGAACAAAGAACTTCCTGGTGAAGTTTGAATTGGATTTGGATTTATAGTCTGCTAAGAAGATGTAAAGAAAAAAAATAAAATAATTTAGCATACCTTTTCATAAGAACAACTCAGTCTTCAAAAGAGGTATACACCTTATGGTGGATCATATTCCTATAATCCTTTGTTTACATAAAGATCACCACCTTTAGCTTAATTATTTATGAATATTTATATTCATATACTTTAACTGTTATTATGGGTTTCAAAAAACCCCAACCCTGATGTGAGAGGCTGATGATATAACAGCCTGTTTGTTATAATTGCTTTTTGCAGGCATGTTCCAGATAATTCTTGTGAAATCCATTCTGAATACAATTTGAAAAATAAATGCAGTACTCTTAGTGATGCCTTAAAAGGTTCCCATGCTGCCTTCAGCAACAGAAATGCTTTATATAGAATCTGATTTTTAAATCATAATATGTGCTTGATTGATCAGAATGTCATGAGATGAATGTGATTAGGAAACGTCATCAAAACTTATGCAGACTTTCTTTATTTTTATTTGTAACTCTTAAGACTGGAGTTTTGTAAGGGCCTATAGAATTATTTGTTCGATTACTTTATTGTGTTCCTAATGTACACCCTGTTGGGGTAGATAATCACTTGCTGATGTTAATAGCATATATCTTTTGGACTGTTTTAGTTATGAACAACTTAGCCAGCAGCTTTAGTTTTAGGTTATTTATTATAAATAGACTGCGCATTACCCGCTTTTCTATGTGCATATGGATTTGTAGAGAAAGGAGACAAATGGTTTCAGCTGTGAAACACTGACTGCGTAACAGCATGGGTGTTGAGGACATGAAAGAGCAGGGAGAGATTTTTACTTACATGTATTTCTTTCTTGAAATATGGAGTCGCCCTAGCTTGTGACACTATGTATATAGGTAAAGATGTGCAATAATGGGACCTTTTCATTAAAAGGGTGAATTAAGATATAATTGAAGAGAAAGAAGTATTGGGTTTGCTTGATGAGAAATGAAAGTTTTTCATGGTGCATGAGCAAACCTGGGGGGGAAAAAGGCTTAATTTTGACTTGAAATAAAACACTGAATTTGTTTCAAATTTGTATTTTATTTGTTACATTTAAAAACTCATGTGATGTTGAACTAAAACAATTCCAGGATTGAGTTTGAAACTTTTTGAAAAATTACATTTGCAAAATAGCACCACAGAAATATTTTTAGGTTTTCATTTAAATAGAATTCACCAAAAATGATTCAGTTACCTTTTCCTTTTTTTCCTTACCTTTTCAGTTACCAGGTTATGAAACTGCAAGTTTCACTTATAATACATTTGCCAAACCTTACTGAAAAAGGAATTGCTCTCAGCAAGTATATGTCTCTTAGTGAGAGTAAAAAAAAAGAAAATCTCTTTTATTACAGGAGATTACAGAGCCATCCTAAATTCAACTAGAAGCTGCAAGAAGGGCTCTCATAGCTTTTTAACTGGAACACTTTACTAGTATGAGAATATTTCATTCAAGGCAGGGTTGTTTTCGGCACCCAGATGCTGGCGTATAGGTAGAACTGGAGGCAGCACAGAGGGCAGCTGAAAGCATGAGTCCCCATATGAGATCAGCCCCCCCGCCCCGTTCAGGTCCAGACTGAAGCTCATGGGCAAAAGGAGTTGTCCCTTGCAAAAGACTTGAGCACGGAGGAGTCTAGGGATCAGCTGATTAGAACAGCTCACCTTAATTAAACATCTAAATGGAAACCGACCGTCAGTCCCTGAGCATGCCAGGAGACTGCCCTGCAAACCCTTCTCCCAACACCATCTCCCAGCAGCTTTGGGCAGCTGTTCCCACAGCTACTTGGGAGAGGCAGGGGGGCCTTGCGGGGACCCCCACAGTGGTCTGGGAGCTGCACTGAACCTCAGGCCCTTGCCTTGCCTTTACCTGAGCCATGCCGTAGGCTTGCCAGTATGTTGCTGGCCTCGATTTTCCCTTGCCCCCCTGACTGCTCAGGACCCGCCTTGTTGCTGTGGCCTCATCACCGCAGCCTCGCTCAGCTGTTCCACAGCTGACCGCAAGCCCCAGCCCCAGCCCTCTCACTGGGTGAGACTGCAGCTCCGGAAAACACGTTTCTTCTTACAGGAAACGTTGGGTGAAAATCTGTCTCTAAACCATATTGGCTGTAAACCAGGTGGCTGTAAGTTACCAGATGTGCCCTTTGAAAACTTAAAGGTGAGGGAATGGTAATTCCCAAGAGTTTGCAATGTGCAGCCAGTTGTGATCCAAGTTAGCTCCAGTTGCTCGACCTCCCAATGGTGCTGCAACTCAAGGAAAACTCATCGTAGGAGGTCAGATAGATAGAGCTTTAGGCTATCTGTACTAAGCATACTTCAGGGAGCGTTTGCACCGAAACTGTTTGCAGCTGGCTATTGATAAATTAATACTTTATGAGGCAAGCCCAGAAGATACAAAATGCACGTTCCCATTGAGAAGCCCGGTGGTGATAGCCAGCCCATTCACGTTGGGGAGTGCATGATTTGAACACATAATATGAGAAATGCTTGATTTTTCTTCTCTGTTGTGGCACTGCATTTCAGTGAGAGAGAACTAGTTTCTGTTTATGCTCTTGTGACCAATTGCACTGTCATCTGTAATGCTACCATATCTAGAGTCCTTCAGTAAAATTCTTTTAATCTTGTCTTTTAATCTTTTACATTCTCTGTAAATTTTTTTTCAAAATCGTATGTAAACCGGTTCATCTAAGGGTTAGAAACATACCAAGTCCTGGTTCTAATACTGTTGAGAATACTTCTTCTTTTCCCCTGTCACACCAGATATGATAAGCAATCTGCTGTACTGTGTAGATTTAATGTGAAATTGCAAGTGTTGCTGAACTGCGTGCTTTACCACAGCTTGAAATTACATGGGGAGCTAGTACAGTAGCTACATATTACTACCTACTTTGTAGCAGCTAAAACTGATCATGATTTATTATCAATATAGCAATCTGGAAAATAGATGTACTTACTAGCTATATGTGTGGGTTTTTTTGACAAACAAATAATACAGTATGTAAAATAATTCCAAAAGTTCTGCTTTACTAGTCTTGAGGAGTTGTACTTACCTAAAAGACTTAGGTGAAAGCCTTGGAGATACTTTGTTGCAAACATTTTTATCAGAAAAGAAGACAGATAACCTGTCAAATTCAATCGTGTTTAAAATATAGGGAGGGACTAAAACAAATGGACAACATCGAACTGACAAATAAGTATAGCCATGTGCTTGGTCACTAAAACAGTGTAAAAACCAAAAGGGTTTTCAGAATCTACTATGTAAAAATATGCAGCAAATAGAAGGTTTCAGTAAAGCATTCTATTGCATTGCACCTTGGAAAATCTTTGAAATCTAACTATTTACTCTTTTTCATAATGTTTATTTACATTTTTAAATGTGACTGTAGCTGGCAGAAATTTACTGAAGTGACTAGAAGAATTGGTATCTCATCAGAATAGACCATAGTATTCTGAAATATGAACATATATTCTCAAATCAGCAAATTATGAAACTAGACTTTTGTTTTTGTACAGAAAGATCTTCCTCCTGTTTAGTCCAGTGCTACTGGGATCATTGGGATTCTTTCTGTAGTAGAAGATTGCCACAATTACAGTTAAAGTTTTATCAATATCATTATTTATCAGAAACAAGATAATTATATGATAGATAAATCTGAAGACAGCCTTGCCATAAGAAGTTATAATCAAATCAAACCAGATAAGAAATATGGATTATAGCAATAAACAAACAAAACAGTGTGATTGAGCTCATGGTATTAGTATAAAATCTCATATATTGAACATTTTGCTAGAGGCTTCTTTTTCTAATTACTTTCTTGAAATTTTATCTCAACTTTAAGGAATGATTCAAATTACACCTTTTTTTTCTTTTTAGAAAACAATAGACTGAGGAGGGACTTGAATGAGAAACTGGAAACAATAGATAGCATCGGGAGAGAAATCTACAAGCACAGAAAAGTACAGGCAATTCAAATAATTAAAGGGTGAAAGAAAAAGACAGAAGAAAAGCGGGTGTGGGAACACTTACATAAATTGCCAAGTACGTTTCTTCATTTAGCATTCTCTTTTCTCCTTTTGGGCATTCATTAAGAGAGCAGGTCTCCCAGGCTTAATCAATTATAATGAAATATGCTTTATTTTGGCCAAATAATCTGGTCTCAGTACAGAATCCTGTGGTATTTCACTTGTTACAAGCCTCCAGGTAGACTACAACTCATTAACCATGATCCTCTGAGTCCAATCATCCACACTTTTTTTTTGTCCATCTAGCAGTTCAACTACCCAGACCTTAATGTGGGAAAGAGTGTTGAAAGCCTTGTTGCAGTCAAGATGGTTGGCATCCACAGCTTTCTCCTTGTCTACAACCTAGTCATTTTATTATAGAAGCATAATATGGGCCTTTAGGAAGGCATTTGACCAGGACACCTGTAGTAGCGTTCTTTTAAATTCTTAGTAGTCTGTGTTGTTTTGGAAACCGGCTGAAAGGCAGATTTTTAGTGCCTGGCTGTTGAAGGGGCAGTATGAAGGAATTCTTCTGTAAGATTCTTCTTACAGAAGTAAGATTCTTCAGAGGCTGGAGATGCCTTTGTAATAAAGAAAGCCTATACAAAAGAGGTGAACTTATTTTCAATGAAGAACTAGGGCTTTTGAAACTGAAAACTGACTAGCTTATATATAAATTTAAGAGCATGGTAAAGTCAGCAACAGTGAAAGAGAGCATTATTCAGCATAGAGTATCTGTTGTTGATGAAATAATAGAAATTCTGTATCCTTGAGCAAAGATGCAACAGGTCTGAAATCTTCAGTTATAGGGCCTCTTTATAACAATAAGCATGACGAGTTTATATTCAATGTCCCTGCAGATTCAATCAAAAATCACTGCATCTCTGCTCAGTTTCAAAAAGAGAAACTGCATGAAAACAAGATGAGCAAAAGAATCCCTACAATGACAGTAAATAGCTATTCCAGCTTACAATGACAATCCCAAGTACAAATACAGTGACTCATTATGTCACTAGTCACCTAATGTGCAATTTATTAGCAGCAGCTACAGAATATGTTAAGTATGTTAAAATAACATCTGTTACAAATAACAGTATGGTTAGGTGAGATCTGATCCAATCTTATGCACCGTGTAGGGGACTAAAAATTATTATGTTATTTCTTGAGTTCTGGAGGTCCTTCCTGGATGCAAATAGAACAAGACCTTTTGTTATTCTCTCCAGTTTGCTCACCCCATCAAGGATTTTTATAAGCTACTGGGTGCTTTAAAAACTACATGGGACTGGCTGCCTGGGATGTTTTGGACACTTAAGGACTGTGTGAATAACATTGCATGCCATAGATTATGTAAAGTGCATAGCAGCTTGTGGCGTGCTGCAAAAGTCTGTTGTGAATCTGTCTAAAATAAAACCTTAGTTGTGAGACAAGGGCCAACTGTGATGAATTGTAGAAAAATCTTATGAGACTCAATGACCAGATAATAAAATGGAATTCAATACAGATAAATGTAAAGTTATGCTGATGGCAAAGAGAGCGGATGAACCTAACTTGCCATTTAAAATAGATTCCCAATCTTTGCAGTCAGATGGTAGATTTCAGTTAGGAAGGAATGAGCCTCAAAAATGTAAGCTTGCTCATCACTGGCAGTCACAAAAGAAGTGTTAGGGATTATTAGGAAGGCAATAGAGATCAGAGCAGAGAAAATCATTAAGCCACTGTATAATTGCATGCTTTTCCAGAGGATGTATACTTTATACAGTTCTCCCTTAGCATGAGAGAAAAAATTGATACAAAGTTGGAAAATTTAGAGAAGTATGGTAGTGGTGATCAAAGATATAGAAAAAGCTTCCACCTGAGAAATAAGGAGGCTAGGACTCTTCAGTCTTGAAAAGAGATGTCTCAGAAAGGATATGATGAAGAGGTTTATTGAGGTTTCATCTGGGTTACGTGGGTAGAGCAGAAAGGAATGATTATGCCCTCTCTCTTCTGATATAAGAACCTGGGCTATCAATTTACACTAGTAGGAGTCACATTCACAATAAATGAAAGAAAGCAGCTCTTAATGTATTGGTTAGTCTAGCAGTGGAACTGGTAGCCACAGGACATTGTGGCTCCTAAAAATATACAAAGACTTGAGACAAGACCAAAGCAATTACAAAACATTTTCTAATGTGTTTTTTGATTTCTGGCATTCAAATTAAATGGAATTATTTTAAAACAAGCTAAGCATTTGTAACTCACTGACTATTCAGACTGATTTGAGAACGGAGCTCTGATTTGAAATGCATAGTTCATTTTCTAAAAAGGATTTGAAGTGGGCATTGAGAACAAACCTTTGCAAATTGTTTGGTTTTGCAAATTACTTATTATAGACTTTTGCAAACTATTAGAACATTCTTAGGCAACCAAACAAAACCAAATTTTATGTTTCTTTCTGCAAGCTTTACCTTCACAGAACACACAGAGAAAAGCTTATGCAATTCTCTGACTGCATTTTCCATCTTTTAACAGTTCTAGTAATCTAAATTTAAACATAGCACAGAAACCATTGTTATTACCTATTTCAATTACCTAAAAAATGTAATGACATATTTCAGTTTGGGTTTTTCTTGGAAAAATAAACATGCTCTGAGGTCTGCATTTTCTATTTTATGTATATGCTTCTTTTTCTCAGTTCATTCCAAAATGCAACTGTTACTACCTTTGATGTGAAAAAATATGGTTGTTAATTAACACGTGCTGTAAGCCATCACAGCACTTCTTAATTTAAAAAAAAGACGCTTCTAAATTACACGATAGATTATAAAGTCATTACGAAGCACTGGTGATTCAAAGCAGTGTTTCTACATGTAAGAATATTAACAATTTGTAGATTTAAAGAAAATCATTCCTTCAAACATATTGTTTTGTTTAGCAAACTCTGCTGATACTGGTCTACAAAGTTATTTTTTACTTTCCCCTTCATTAGTGCTCCTGTATTTTATCCTCTGAGTTCAGTAATGATTTCACCTAGTCAAAAAATCCTTTAAAAAAAATAATTGAGGTAAAATAAGATCTCGAGTTTCAAGACTGTAGTTTATTACTGTTAAGATGACAGTGCGGCAGAAGTAGCCACTGCTGCTCTGACTGATGAGTCGTGCTCTCTACTTTAAATTCATGCCTATGATTTAAAATTGCCACAAATCTTTTAACTAAAGCCATATTCAGAGTTGTATGTATCTGTAGTAACATCTTGTTCAGTCAAGGGTCTCTTTATACTTTTGTAATGAATAATGTCAGAGCTAAACACTGAGTTGTAACTTGGTAATAACTATTTTTTCCTGGAATTCAAAATTCAAGGGCATATTTTTTTTTATAAAGATTTGCATACACGTCCCTTTCTTGCCTGGCATTAGTAAGCTATCCTGGAATATGCAAATTAAAATAAATAAATAAATAAACTGTTGGGGTTTTCATTTTTTTGTGGTTGTTTTTTTTTTTTTGGCAGAGCTGCAGAGAACAGAATTGAGCAGGCAGAAGTAAAAAAAAGACATCAAATACTACAGGCATTTTAATGTTACAGTGTGAAATGATTTTTGTGGGCATTTATTATAATAATCACTGGAACTTGGTTTAAGTACTGTGGAATAAAACAAATAAAAAATATTTCATTAGTAGAAAAAGACTTACTCATATAAAACACTTTTTCTGAAACTTTGCTTATTGGTAAATTTCAAGTGACATCTACTTTTCTGGTTCAGTGTAAAAACAATGTGAAACAGCAGAATTTGTTGTGAAGTGGAAATTCTTGTTTCCAGCCTGCTTGATAGTGAATGTACTGAAGATGGAAATGCTACAAGTCCATCCAATTTCCCAAAAGACTGGAAACTGGACAATCACTTGTCTCTCCTGTTTGGTCTTTGAGTGTAGGTTATTCAGTGCAATTAATTAAGACTATATTGCAATAATAAGCCATACAAACATTTATTAAAAACTAAAAAAGGGACACAAGGATTTAGCCAGTATTTTCTGCCTGGTTATGTCCTAACGTATTTTGAGATAGGTCAGTCTGCATTTGGTCTGACTTAATCTTGCATGTTTGGTTGTGCTAAGGTAGTCTGTTTCTGTGCTAATATTGTGGTGGGGATCTGTAGCTTTTTTATTGTTTTGTTTGATTTGCTCCTGACAGCAACTTCTTCATTGACATTTCAAGTGCCAGTTTGGCCTACTGAGCATTAAGGGGTTTTGTTATTTGCTCTGCTAGTCAGGGGTGGGAGCTGGTGCTGCTGCTGCTGAGCCTGGGGAACAATATTGCGTGTGCGAGTGGATACGTATGAGTGGATTGTGCTTTCATTTTAATTTAGTTCTTGGTTCTGTCATTCTTTGAAGTGGAAAGCATGCTTGATGCCTCGTTGAGGTGGCTTGTGAAGCTGAATATTCCTTTTTCTCAGTTGGTGAGCGTTGGGAATTAGTCTGGTACTAGCCTGTAACTGTTGTTGCTGGAGTTCTTATGCATCCGAAGCGTTTGTTCCTGGAACTGCAAATTTAGCATTTATCTGAGTCACTTGTTCCAGTCATATTAACCTGTTCTTAAAACTGGATCTTAGGTTTCACTCTGTGGTGGGTTAACCTTGGCTGGATGCCAGGTGCCCACCAAGCCACTCTATCACTCTGCCTTCTCTACTGGCCAGGAGGCGAAAAATAAGACAAAAGGCTTGTGGGTTGAGATAATGGCAGGGAGATCACTCAGAATTATGTGCAGGTTTTGGCTGGGATAGAGTTAATTTTCTTCACAGTAGCTAGTATGGGGCTATGTTTTGGTTTTCTGCTGGAAACAGTGTTGATAACAGAGATGTTTTCATGATTGCTGAGCAGTGCTTACACAGAGTCAAGGCCTTTTCTGCTTCTCACACCACCCCACCAGCGAGTAGGCTGGAGGTGACAAGAAGCTGGGAGGGGACACAGCTGGGACAGCTGACCCCAACTGACCAAAGGGATATTCCATACCATATGACATCATGCTCAGTATATAAAGCTGGGGAAGAAGAAGGAAAGGGGGACATTCAGAGTGATGGCAATTATCTCCCCAAGTAACCCTTACATGTGATGGAGCCCTGCTTTCCTGGAGATGGCTGAACACCTGCCTGCCCATGGGAAGTAGTGAATGAATTCCTTGTTTTGCTTTGCTTGCGTGCACAGCTTTTGCTTTCCCTATTAAACTGTCTTTATCTCAACCCACAATTTTTCTCACTTTTACTCTTCAGATTCTCTCCCCCATCCCACCGGGGAGGGAGTGAGCGAGCGTCTCTGTGGTGCTTAGTTGCCGACTGGGGTTAAATCACAACAAATTACCGTCATGGGCAAAACAGACTTGACTTGGGAAAATTAATTTAATTTATTACCAATAAAATCAGGGTAGGATAATGAGAAAAGGAAACAAATCTTAAAACACCTTCCCCCCACCCCTTCCTTCTTCCTGGGCCCAATTCACACTTGATTTTCTCTATGTCCTCTCCCTGAGTGGTGCACAGGGATGGGGAATGGAGGTTGCAGTCAGTTCATCACACGTTGTCTCTGCCGCTCCTTCCTCCTCATGCTCTTCCCCTGCTCCAGTGTGGGGACCCACTCATGGGAGATAGTCCTCCATGAACTTCTCCAGCATGGGTCCTTCCCACGGGCTGCATTTCTTCACAAACTGCTCCAGCGTGGGTCCTTTCCATGGGGTGCAGTACTTCAGGAAGGGACTGCTCCAGCGTGGGTCCCCCATGGGGTCACAAGTTCTGCCAGCAAACCTGCTCCCACGTGGGCTCCTCTCTCTCTATGGGGTCACAGGTCCTGCCAGGAGCCTTCTCCAGCATGGGCTGCCCACTGGGTCACAGCCTCCTTTGGGCGCATCCACCTGCTCTGGCATGGGTTTCTCCACAGGCTGCAAGTGGATATCTGCTCCACCATGGACCTCCATGGGCTACAGGGGACAGCCTGCCTCACCATGGTCTTCACCACAGGCTGCGGGGGAATCTCTGCTCCGGCACCTGGAGCACCTCCTCCCCCTCCTTCTTCCCTGACCTTGGTGTCTGGTATTCTTTTACTCTTATGTTTTTTGTTTATTTCAAGGATACACAAAGTAGTCGTAAATGTTACTGCTAATGCAGATATATCTGATGATGGATATCTTCATATGTAGTAACTTTATAAGCATTTCCTATATTTTTTATCAAGATAATGTCCAGATTTAAAATAAAAATTGCATAACTTGTGTTTTTTTTTTCTTTTGGCATTACATTTGGTATACCCTCCAGGTAGCATGAACTCCCATATTAGATATTTGAAGGTTTTTCTTCACCTCTTACATAATTATCAATTTGTCATGGGTATTTTGGTAGGTTTGAATAGCTGTATTCAAACTTAGTTGACTGTACATCAGGATTGTTCTTTGGAATCCAGTGCATAGGGTTAGGTAATGCTTTACTCTTGTTAGAAGCTGGACTGAATTATACTTGTTGATTTAGAAGTACAGGTAAAAGACACAGACAATTTAGTAGGTCCCAAAATACTTCAATTTCAGATGTATGCATTGAAAAACAAGGCATAAATTTTAACCAGTAAGTGATGAAGATTTTTTTTTTTACTCCCAGGTAATTCCCCAGTCAAACTGGGCATTTTATGGGGATGGGGGAGGAAGTGTGATCACTGTGAGCAGGAAGCATGTCCTGTCCCTCTGCTGGGCAGCGAGACTGGTTAATCTGACAAGGTCTTCAGTGAAGGCTCAGCCCCAGTTGTTGTTCATAAATGAGCTCCCTGTTGTCTTGTTCCCATCTCTTTTACTACTGAAGTAAGTCCTAAATGCTGCCTACTTGGACTGAGGTACTGTCGTGGTTTAACCCTAACCAGCAACTAAGCATCACACAGCTGCGTGCTCACTCCTCCCCCCCGGTGGGAAGAGGGAGAGAATCGGAAGAGTAAAAGTGAGAAAACTCATGGGTTGAGATAAGAACAGTTTAATAACTGAAATAAAATAAAATAGTAGTAGTAGTAGTCGTAGTAGTAGTAGTAGTAGTAGTAGTAGTAGTAATAATAATAATAATAATAATAATAATAAAAGAATATACAAAGCAAGTGATGCATGATGCAATTGCTCACCACCCGCTGACCAATGCCCAGCCAGTCCCCGAGCAGCAGCCCCCCGGCCAGCTTTCCCTTAGTTTATATACTGAGCATGATGTCATATGGTATGGAATATGCCTTTGGCCAGTTTGGGTCAGCTGTCCCAGCTGTGTCCCCTCCCAACTTCTTGTGCATCTCCAGCCTTTTCAGTTAATAGAGCATGAGAAGCTGAAAAGTCCTTGACTTAGTATAAGCACTGCTTAGCAACAACTAAAACATCAGTGTGCTATCAACATTATTCTCATACTAAATCCAAAACACAGCTCTATACCAGCTACTAGGAAGAAAATTAACTCTATCCCAGCTGAAACCAGGTCAGGTACACAGTGTATCTGAGGTGTGACAGTTTTATGATGTTAACCCTTAGGTTGTCTGACTCTGTTCCATGGAGGCTATTGGAGTAGCCCATCTGTGCTATGCAAAGGAATCCTTTCTTGGTCCTGGCTAATCCACATGATCACATCAAGTGTTCAGGCCCCTGCAACTGAATTCCCAGCGGACGTGTAAAAGGGCAGCTCCTTTCTCATCTTGATGTGAGTGAAAAATGGCAGTCTCAGGAGCATCTGTCTCAGAACATCTGTAGCTGCCTCATTTGGCCAAGCAGTATGATATCAGCTTCCCCTGAGCTGGAAGCAGCAATAGTGACTTGGTGGTGATCACCACTGCTCTCTCTCCCTATGACTAATAACTTTAAAATTTATTCTTTCATCTTATGGTTGAAGGAACTGACATCTATCAGATATTGAATTTGTATTTAATTATTTTCATTAATTACTGTAGATTATTGCCTGTAGAACATAGATTGATAATTATACAGTGAAGCGTTCAAACCACACACCCTTTTGTATAAAATCATATATGTCTCTGGTTTGCAAAATTCTCTCAGTATTTTTAGCACATAGAAACCTTTATGTAACACTTTTTGGTTTAGGATGCCTATCATTTTTGCTCTTCTGAATTGTGAATGATTGCTTTGTAGTTCACTGGCTATTTTATGGAAGTCTGTTTCATTTAGTGTGCTAAATTATGATCACTACAGTTCAAACAAAATGTAACTGGATCAGGTTCTAGGTCTCGTGCATATAACAGGTCAGATGATTTTGTAAAATCCTTCTGAACTTAGATCTAATGTAGCTCTGTTAAAATCATTAAAAACCAAAGTGGACTAGTGTGTCTCTCACTGTCTCCTTTCCCATCAGTACTGTGTACAGTGCTATGCAAACCGGCTCTCTGTGCCTGATGCAGCAGCAGTTGCACATCACTCCCCCTTGCAGTCCTATTTGCTTCCCCTATTCAGCCTAGATTGCATCCTTTTTTAGCTTTTGCTGCTTGAACATGTTCATTTAGAAGCTTTATTAGATTTAATAGGTTATTTTGGTAGTGTTTCTTTTTTGCTGTGATTAAGGGTGACCAGTAAAAGAACAGTAAAATGCAAATAATTTACACATTCTGATGAACAAGTTCCCTGAAGGTTAAAAGAAACTTCAGCATTTTCTCTGTAGCACTGTGACAATGAATCATTAGCGATGCCCAGTGTGCCAAAGTCCCAGGTGTGCAGCTTTCAAAAACAACAGACACAAAACCAGCAGTATTTTTTTCTCATTCATCAATTTTGTGAGGTCAAATTGGCTTTCTGGAATCCCCACAGCAATTTGCAAATGATATATGAAATCAAATATTCCTACCTGCACAGTGCACAGGGAAAAGAAAAAAAAATAGCTTTCCTATCAGTGCTCTGACATGCTATTTCAGTGATACTCGGTATCCAGTCAGACACTGTCAGAAATAAGATACTAGTTCCAGACACTGAGAAAAATACCATTTACAAAAATCTTCTGCACATTTTTCTTCTTCAGTTTTCCTGTTTGTTCTCTCAACACCGTTAACCTTGATAGTTTTGTCTTTTAGAAAACATATTTGTTCATGTAAGTCCATCTCAACAGTTTTCAGAAATGTTGGAGTAATTTTTCTCTTCTTTTTCTCATGGGTCGTGGCTTCAGGAAGTATATGAACTGGATGACCTCTCAGGGTCCATTGCTCTCTCCTATGGTTCATTAAGATTACCCATGCATATTTTTTCTCTGCTGTTTTGCTTATATAGTATTTCATTCCATAGATACTTGCCAGCTCTGTCTGTAGGCAGAGTAAAAACCTTTTTCAGTGTTAATTTGTCTTGTTTTCTATTGTTCTTGTAATTTTAATAGTAAAATTATAGTTTTTCCTTTCCATTTGAAATGGAATATTCATTATAGAAGAGGTTTTCATTTGTATACTATCTCAGATTATGTAAAATTCTGCATATTATTAATCTCTTTTGTACTTAGAAAAAATATATTCTGTTTTGATCACCCACACCAAAGGTGACATGGTAGACTTAAATAGGTGATAGATTACTTAACATATGATAGGTCTCCAGAATTTCTCATCAGTGCAGATGCTGTTTATAAAGATTGTTTATTTTGAGTTCAGATATGAAAAACAAAAAGAATATAACAGGACCAGAACATTGTAAATGCTGTGTCATTAGACCAAAAGCTTACAATAACTTACAAAGCCTGTCTTTTTACACTACCTAGTCAGGACAGGTGTAATGGAACTTAGATATGACTAGTTCAAATTTGATAAAAGAAAAAAACCTTTCCCATGGAATATAAGTAAAATTTGATACTGTTTGTCAAAGATAACTGAAGGTTAAGACTTCTGCCTAAATAAAAGATACATATATGTAGACATACATAGATGACAGGTGGCTACTTTTAGAATGACTTTTGGAAGGGCTGTAAACTCTAATTAACACATTTTTTCATTTGAGGTTTGAAAAGAATTCTTCTATAACATGTTAACTCTCTTATCTTCAGGGTTTTGTGCACCCGTTTCCCAAGAACTCTGAATGCCTTTGGAAAGAAGTGCCAAGATAATGCATTAATGAAATGAGGCAATTCCTACATCTCATGAAATTGCCAAAGTCATTGGGCATCAGTGGATGTCTTCTCTCCTTCCAAAAAGTTGGGAAGTACTGTCTAGTGGTTAGTGGGGTCAGTGAACTACTAAAGCAAATACTCCTTCCAGGCATCCATAATGTTCAACTGCAGCCACCAACTCTATAGATCTGTGTCACTAAGAAACATGTGAATTATTCTGCGCAGATCTTCACACAAGCATAACTATATTACTTTTGATACCTCAGAAAGTTTGTTTCAACTTTTCTCAGCTTATTCTTCATGGCACCACATCATATAGTGTAGCAGAAGAAAAGGGATTCTGATTATTTTCTTCTTGGAGTCAACCCTGCAGTATCTTTATCTCTTTTGTATTCAGCGTTGAGGGAGATGAAATGTTCAGGAAGGTTATAGATATTTACCCCCACACCCTAAGATTTTAGTGACAGCACTGTGTGTTATCAGGGGTTTATGAATTTATAACAAGAACTTCAAAACCTGAAAATTAATTAACTTCTATAAGTAAGAAACGCTATCATTAGTGGTGGGATTTACTAGGCCCACTATCCTTTAGAAATAAAGCATGATTAGGTCTCCTAATGTCTGATAAGGCGTAGTGCTGTATTAAGCATGTTTTTGGGCAATTCTACTCTTTCCTGGCTGGGTACTTGATGTCTGAAGGAAAACTGTCATGTGAGCTCTGCTATCTTCTGAGCATAAGCAGCAATACAGTCTTTCTTCTCTGCCAAGCTTCCTGTTTTCATGCAGCTTCTAGGAACATAATGCATTTGAGATCTCTATGCTTTTGGCAAATAGAGCAAGTTTTCCATGGGAAAACAAGCTAAAAATGTTTACAGGTCAAACTTTGATTATAAGCTATTTAAAAATCTCTTGTCACAGATATTTATGTCCTATTTTCCTAAACTCCATTTTTTTTCTGTTGATACTCTGATTATATATGCCCATGCAAAAGTAGGTATGCCTTTAACCTGAATCCCTAAATGGATCTTCAATTTGAACTCAGTCAACCATGGTTAGTGCAATTTAGTTTATCTTCTTGGTAGTAAACTTACCCTTCTACTGTGTGTATGGGTAATGGACTTTGTTTAAGGTGAAATTTCATATACTTGACAGATCAATAACTCAGATCAAATTAACCATGTACCTTGAAATTTGATTTCCAAGGACTAGAGTATCTTTCTTTACCAAAGTCATAAAGACATCTCTGAAACACTATGTATAGTGTATCATCTCACTTATAGCTCATTTGTCCCAAACCCACAATGCCTGTTTGAGCACTCTCTGGACTAAGCAAACTGCAAACAAAACTGTACAAACCATGTACATATGGTCTCTAAGTTGATTATTTTCAGATCACCTGTTTCATTTGGATGGAAAAAGTCCTGACTCTCTCTGCACCATCAAACTCTTCTCTCCATCCTTTGTGGGGCAGACAGGGAGAAACCTGCTGAGAATTAATCCATTAAAACTCAGTTGTTACTTTATGTGGTATGTGTAGCCCACATAGGAAAACATGGTAGTTCAGGTTTTGACTGTCTTTAGTATGGATCAAGTGGGTTCCGGAAACATACTGTTATAGTATGGAAATTTATTTGCCACAGATATTGAAATGAGTTCCTGCTGTGATCTTCATGAAGGAGTAACCTTAACAGACTATAAATAGATGCATTTATATAAAATCCCCCATACATGAACCTCATGGACCTCTTGAGGAGAAAAATTTAAAAAAAGGATGCTTTTCATGCTACAGTGTCTTGAATCAACTCCCATTTAGTAGCAGTTTCTCCTTAACTTCCTCTCCTTCTTCCAAGGCAAAACTAAATCCTTATTGTAACCACAAATCAGTTGTTCACAGGACGCTGTTTGTGGGTACTGGTACATTTTGTCTAACAATTGCATATAGAACTAGATTCAGCTTGTTTTTGTCATCTGCTTTGTTATCCACTAGATCCTGTGTTATCTATCTGCTTTCTATCTCTATGCAGATAGATATTTCTTTTATACACATACCCACACCTGCTGTATAAATTCTTTTAGCTGGCAAATCCTTTCAGATGAAGAACTATCCTTTAGTGTATATATGCACGTTATATAGTACAATAGGATTCCATTGTCTTTGCGTAAGAAGAAATTAAAGGTTAAAAAAATATACTAAGGCAACCCTACACTTATTAGAAAGTGTATCTGGTAAAACAATAATTTCCAAGCTGTGGGTGTGTGGGGATTTCTTGTTTCATTAATGCAATGGTACAGAGAGGAAATTTTCACATGGCAGATGTAATGTGAATTTTGAATAGTTAATGTTGACTTAACTAAAATTTAAGAGCACAAAGGTGATACGTTAGCTGAGGTTCAGAAAATGGCATTAATATAAGAGAAAAAAGGTTGTTGTGGGTCAGACCAAAGGTTAATCTAGCCTACTCACCTGTCCCCATCAGAGCTTATAGAGAAAATGACTAATAATAAGGACAGGTCACATAATGGTTTTCATTTGAACTATTCTCAATTTTGAACTGGTTTTGGCTCACAAGACTTTTTGAACCAAATGTGGTTTCAGTGTGTTTTGCTTCCATGTAATTTTACAGTTTACCCTGGAAGATCTGTAAACTTTTAGCATTCGCAACATCTTGTGGCACTCTTGCATTGTCTGAGCAACTGTCTCTTTTGTTATGAATCTGGCTTATACTAGTTTCATATTATGCCCCCAGTTCTTATATTGGAAGAGACAGTGTGCAATTTCTCCATATCTACTATCTCTGTGTCAGTTTGATTTTGTAGTCCTCTGTTATCTCTATCTCTCTTTCAAGAGAAAGTGTCTTTTGAAGATGCCAAGCCAGTCTGTTGTTTTCCATATGGGAAGAGTCCAATGCCACTGAACATTCTTGCCAACGTGCTCTGGACCTTTTCCTGTCTTATTACATCTTACTTTGGAGGACTTAAATAGCAGCATAATGATATTCTCATTTCATTCTCTATGCCTTTCCTAATAACTCCTAATGCTTCATTTGGGTTTTTGACTGCTAGTGAGTACTGAGCTGCTGGTTTTATAGATCTATCATAATCCCACAGTCCCCACCTAATCAGCTCAGAGCCTGTCTGAGCTGTCATTTCATTTGTACATCAGTTACATATGCACATTTCCCTTGCGTTTCACTTTACATTTACCTATGCATATGCATTTCTGCTGCTTCTCTCTCTGTTCCAGATGAGTAAGACATGTTTACTTGTCATGGATAGAACAGAGCAGAGAAATCATGAACTTGGATAGCTTGCTTATTTTTTTCCTGTCCTGACAGGCAGTTAGCTTCCCTAGGATTTTAAAATACTGATTTGTCTGCTAAGAAGCCAGTACACAGACAACAAACACATATGTATAAGGAACTGATGCTGAAACCTGAGGTTTGTTAGTTCCAAAAACACAAGCTTCAGACACCTGGCCTAATGTTTCTTCCATCAATCCTTTCCTGTCCTTGGCAAATCCACAGAGCAGTATCATGTACTATATAAAGCTACTACCTGGCTTTGGTTGTCATAAATGTTCCAGATAAGCAGTATACACATGGGTCACTGCTGCACCTGATTAATTATCTTTTAATTATATATTTTTTTCCATATTATTTTGGTGTTTATGTTTATATGTAGTATTAATGTCTTCAGTAAGATTTAATCAATTTCCTTCGTGATACATTATTTTACTCATCTTTTTCCCTCTTTTTCATTCTCTTCTTTTCTCTTGGAACAGTTTACCACTAATATTGTCCAAGGAATTCTGGCCAATTTTGCTAAGAGTTTTATCACTGTCATTCTAGCAAATTTTGTACAAATTGGTCTTAAGAGTAGAAATTATTTAGACTTTCCTAATAGCTCACCATCAGTGCCTTTTAAACAGCTTCTCCTGAAGGCACAGAAAGTTCTTAGTGGGGTTTAACATACTATTAAATTTCTCGACTGCCACAATAACATTTGCGCTGTACAATGTCTTCAGGGAGGGGGAAAGAATGATTTATCAAGGTCAGGTCTTATAGTCATTGATTGATTTTTAGTTTGGGTATTATAAAATTTGCATCTGTTTGAGGAAGAAGCTGCAGAGATGTCTGATTCAAAAGTCTCTGATTCAAAAACACATTTATCACGGCAACTGGGATCATCTCATATGAAGTGTTCACAAGCTATTTATTATATCTATTAAACTTTAAAAAATGTATATCACAACTTTAAATAGTATATGCAATTATTCATTTGTTTCCTCCCATTGTATTTCAGAAATTACTTTAAAAGATATTTCTTTAGAGCTCTGAATCTTCAGATTTCATTTCCTTGCACAGCTGTGGAGGGTATCAGAACTCCCTTTCATCCAGCAATGCACACACAAACTGTTTTCAAATAAGGAAAACAATTTTATTTGTATAATATTCTTTCTGTTATATTGTAACGTCTTCATCAAACTTATTTCTTCCTGGTTTCCTTGTACTAATTTATAGAATTATAGAATAATTAAGACTGGAAAAGACCTCAAGAGGTCTCTAGTCTCAAGAGGTCTCTCCTGTGCAAAACAGGGTCAGTTACAAGGTCAGACCAGATTGCTCAGGGCTTTATCCAGTTGAGTCTTAAAAAGCTCCAAGGATGGAGACTACACAGCCTCTCTGGGCAGCCTACTGTACTGCTGGAGTGTCCTCAAGTGACATTTTTTTCTCTTATGTCCACACCTTACCAGCCATGACTCTTGTCCTTCTGCCAGGCACTGCTGTGAAGAGCCCACCTCAATCTTCTCAGTAACCACCAAGCAGGTATGGGCAGGCTACTGTTAGGTCACCCTGAAGCCACCTCTTCTCCAGGCTGAACAAGCCCCACTCCCTCAATCTCTCTTCACAGAACAAATGCTCCAGCCTTTGATCACCCTAGGGGTTCTCTGTCGAACTTGCCTCAGTTAAGTGACATGCTTTCTCTGCTGGGGGGCCCAAAGCTGAAAGCATTTACTAGGTGTGCTCTCATGAGTGCTGAGTAAAGGGGGATAATTTCTCCCTTCGAAATTCTGGACGTGCCCCTGTGAATACCACCCAGAGCACACTCCTGGCTCATGCTCAGTATTTACCTTCTTTCAGTCACTGCTAACTTCCCCTGATCTTCACTACTTTTCCAAAATGATAATGGCCTGTCTGTGAAATTGTCCAGCTCTCTCAGAACCCTTGGATGCAGTCTGTCAGGTCACAAGGACTTCTGTGGGTTGAGTTCCCACACATGGTCCTCATTCACTGATAGTAGTTCCTCTCCTCCTTGAACGCTTTCACTACGCACAGAGGCCTGGGAGACTTGTTGGTGAAGACGCAAGGAAGATATCAGTTAGTTCAGCCTTATTGTGACTGCTGTCACCCCATAGAACAATACAACCATGTTTTCATTTGTCAGACTTTTGCTATTTATATAGCATGAGAAGCTCTTGTGCTTGGTATCTCTTGCAAGTATCAACTCTAGGTGAGCCTTGGCTTTCCTTACACCATCCCTATGTGTCTGGGCAATATTACTATAGTGCTCCCTAGTAGCTTGTTCCTGCTTCCCCCTCCCATGTACTGTGTTTTTGCATTGAAACACAGTCATGAGTTCCCTGTTAAATTGATCTGCTAATCAGTTTCTTTTCCTGGTTATTGGGAGGGACCATTCTTGGGCTAAGAAGAGATTGCTCTTAAAGACCTGCCAGCTCTTACAAGCTCCTTTACCCTCCACAACTGCCTTTCATTGGGTGACTCCTACCAGTTTCTTGAATAAGTGAAATTCTACTCTCCTAGAGCCCAGGGTCTATAGTCTGCTACTTACATTCTTTCCTCTCCAGGGGATCTTGAACTTTCTTGTTTCATGGTCACTACAGCCAAAGCTGCTATTGATTATCATTTCCCCAGTCAGATCCTCCTTATTAGTGAATAGCAGACGTACCTGTGCATAACCTGCAATTGCGTCATCCATTACTTGCATCAAGGAATTATTCCTGATGCCTCCCCAAAACTCTGCTCAGTTGCTTGGCTGTACCTGTGTTGCTACTCTAGTAGATTGCAGGAAGATGGAAATCCCTCTTAAGAGTGGGGGACTATGATCCAGAGACTGTCTTAAGTTGTTTAAAGAAGAATTTTTATGCTTTCTCATACTAATGGGTGATCTGTAACAATCTCCTACCACAACAGCACCCTTACCAACATCTCCTTTGATCCTGACCTATTCCTTCTTTGACCCCCATCCTTATGGGAAGGATGGGGAGAGTCTTTGAAAAACCCATTATCAGTAGATTGACTAACAGCTATTTGTAAAATTTGAGAATTAATCTTTAAAGACTAACCATATACATTAACAGTTTGTAAATTTTGTCAATACTTTACAATACATGTTACTAGTAATCCTAAAACTTTTAATAGCAGGCTTGTATCTGTTTACTAAGTAAAAATCTGATATCCGTACAGCCTGTGCCTAACTTGGTTTTGGGGGAAACTCTGGAAAACAGTTGTGGTTTAGCCCCAGTTGGTAATTAACTACCACACAGCCGCTTGCTCACCCTCCCCTCCCAGTGGGATGGGGGAGAGAATCGGAAGAGCAAAAGTAGAGAAAACTCGTGGGTTGAGATAAAAACAATTTAATAATTGGAACAAAAACAACAAAAAAATAATAATGCATTGTAAAGAGAGGGAAAACAACAAGAGAGCGAGAGAGGAACAAAACCCAGGTCAAAAAAACAAGTTATAACAGTGTGCTTCAGTACCAACCACTTCCGAAGCAGCTCAAACCCCTTCATATGATGCCAAGATCTCTTTTTCAGTTGGAGTATAGCAGGCCTCGGATCCTCTGTATCCCCAGCTCCAAAACCCTAGGGGTCGACCTCGAGTCTTCCCTGGTGCTTTCTGCCAGAGGCTCCAGGTAGGGCCATTCACCCCGGCTGCGGCGTAGAGCACATTCTTTACATCTTGCCCTGCCTGGACTGGCCCAAGGGCTACTGCATGAACTATCTCCCGTGTAATTTGTTCAAAGGCTTGTCGTTGCTCAGGGCCCCATTTGAAATCGTTCTTCTTCTGGATCCCTTGATAGAGAGGGCTTACGATCAGACTGTAATTTGCAATATGCATTCTCCAAAAACCCACAAATGCCTAAGAAAACTTGTGTTTCCCCTTTTCTAGTTGGTGGAGGCATGGCTGTTATTTTATTAATCACATCCATCAGGATCTGATAACGTCCATCTTGCCATTTTATTCTTAAAAAGTGGATCTCCTGTGCAGGTCCCTTGACCTTACTTTGTTTTATGGCAAAACCAGCTCTCAGGAGGATTTGGACTATTTTCTTCCCTTTCTCAAAAACAACTTCTGCTGTATTGCCCCACACAATAATGTCATCAATGTATTGTAGATGTTCTGGAGCTTCACCCTGTTCCAGTGCTGTCTGGATCAGTCCATGGCAAATGGTAGGGCTGTGTTTCCACCCCTGGGGCAATCGATTCCAGGTGTACTGAACACCCCTCCAAGTGAAAGCAAACTGTGGCCTGCACTCTGCTGCCAAAGGGACTGAGAAGAACGCATTAGCTATATCAATTGTAGCATACCATTTGGCTGCTTTTGACTCTAGTTCATATTGAAATTATAGCATGTCTGGCACGGCAGCACTCAATGGTGGCATGACTTCATTCAAGCCAGGATAGTCTACTGTTAGTCTCCACTCTCCATTAGACTTTTTCACTGGCCATATGGGACTGTTAGAAGGTGAACAACTCTTACTGATCACTCCTTGCCTCTCCACTCGATGAATCAGTTTATGGATGGGAATTTGGGTTGGTGCGATATTTCCTCCGGTGCACCGTTGTGGTAGCAATTGGCACCTGTTGTTCTTCAACCCTCAGCAACCCCACAACAGAAGGGTCTTCTGAGAGACCAGGCAAGGTGGACACCTGTTTAATTTCCTCCATCTCCAAGGCAGCTATACCAAAGGGTACACTGTGCACCGGTGTCTACTAGAGCCTTATATTCCTGTGGGTCTGAAGTGCCAGGCCATCGAATCCACACACTCCCGTAAATCCAGTTGTCCCTTTCCTCCACCTGGCTGGAGGCAGGGCCCCTCTAGTCCTGGTCATAGTATTCATTACCCACTTCTTGTGCATACGAATCAGGAGTTCCTTCATTAAAATCAGGAGTAAGATCAGCCCTTTTACTCTTTTACTCTGTCTGGGGAACTACCCACTGGAAACTGGAGCAGCAATTTTCCTGGAAGAACCCCCTTGTGTGATTGTTTTTCCTTGCAACTCACGTACCCGTGCCTCTAGGGTTGAGGTAGGTTTTCCATCCCACTTCCTCATGTCCTCTCCGTGGTCACGCAGGTAAAACCATAGGGTGCCGCATGGTGTGTACCCTCTATATCCTCTCTCTTGAGCAGAAGAACGCTGACTCCTAGTAGCTGAGCTACTGGTCCATACAGGTGGGGAGTAGGATATATTCTCCTTGAGTCGCTGGACCTTCCGGGACAGTTTCTCCACAGCCAAGACGAGGGAGGAAGAGATACTTTCTTCATATTCCCGGAGCTGGCTAGCCGCTTCATCCATTCTTGGACCCTCTCTGTCTTTCCAGTTCAGTATTGCCAATGAGTTGGCACATGACGATGGTGGGCTCCGCACCAACTTCTGCCACATGGGTCGTGTGCACTGGACTTCATCTGGATCTTTGGCTAACTGCTCGTTGTTCAGGTCACCATAAATCACCTCCAGCATGGCTAATTCCCTCAGGTACTGGATACCTCTCTCCATGGTGGTTCATTTGCCTGGGTGACATATAACATCTTCCTTGAAGGTATACCTTTCCTTCCTAGCTGGCAGAAGTCACCTCCAGAGGCTGAGGACTGGTGCCCCTTTTCCAATCACGTTGTCAATGCTCCCTTCCCTAGAAAGGGATCCCAACTGTTTGGCTTCCTTACCCTCTAATTCCAGGCTACTGGCACCATTATCCCAGCATCAGAGCAGCCAGGTGACAATGTGCTTGCCTGGACGATGGCTGAAATAATTTTGCATATCTCGCAGCTCACTCAGGGATAGGGATCGGGTGGTTTCCCTCTCATCCACAAGTTCTTTCTCTTCCACTCCTTGTGATGGCCCTGCTCTTTCATCTTCCCTTTCCAAATGAGCTGACTTTCGCTTCCAAGATTTCTTCTTGTGTATAGGGGCGACTGTTACTGACACAGGTTGGTTCCCTGGTTGAACCACAGTGCCTGTCGCAGTGGGGGGTGGAGTAACCACGGTGCCTGTTGCAGGGGGGCTGGAGTAGCCAAGGTGCTTATTGCAGGGGGGTCTGGAGTAGCTGTGGTGTCTGTTGTTTTGTCACCAGATCCTTGAGGGTTCTGAATAGTGTTGAACAGGGCTCGGTAGGCATGGACCAGGCCCCAGCACATTGCTGTGATTTGTATCTCCTTGGAATTGTCAGGCTGACAACATACTTTTTCCAAATATTCTACTAATTCTTCAGGATTCTGCACTTGTCCAGAACACTGGAGGTGCCCACCGTCCTAGGCATTTGCCCATGCTATTCCGCACACCCTGCCACTCATAACTATCCAGTCTTGGAGCAGATCTCTGGATGATATTCTTAAATTGCTTACTAACCTTAGGCAAAACCAAAACAATATTCCCAAGCAATACCAACAGATGGATCTTAACTACCCAAGGATGTTCAAGATACTGAAAAGTCATTGTAACGAAGGAGGAAACATTGTAGAAGAAAGTAGCAAAGGTGCCATTTTGTATTTTCTCCATAAAAAACCTCTGAGAGGAAGAAGTATAATTGTTAATTTTCTCCATGAGGTGGTACCTGACGTATAGTAATGGTTTCAGTACAACACTTGATACCAAAATAAACTCAAGGTCACTGTTTTAATAACAAATCTCCTAGGCAAAACATCACTAATCATAGCAGAGCACAGCAAACTGCAAAAACCAACACTGTTCTTTAACATGTAAAGCAAAAAAATGAGCGTGGTGCAGATCAGTTAAACCAATATCGAGAACAGATGAATCAATATCGTGGCCTGCAACTGTTAACAGACCTAAATTCCTTAAAATGCTGTGGTTAATCTGTTATTATCTCAAACCCTTCGAGCCTCATGTTGGGCACTAAAAAGGACTGTTGTGGTTTAGCCCCAGTTGGCAATTAAGTACCACACAGCTGCTCGCTCACCCTCCCCTCCCAGTGGGATGAGGGAGAGAATTGGAAGAGCAAAAGTAGAGAAAACTCATGGGTTGAAATAAAAACAGTTTAATAATTAGAACAACAACAACAAATAATAATAAATTGTAATGAGAAGGAAAACAACAAGAGAGAGAGAGAGAAACAAAACCCAGGAAAAAAACAAGTGATACAACCGCTCACCAGCCGCCAAACGACACCCAGCCAGTCTCTGAGCAGCAATCGTTACCCGCTGGCCAACTCCCCCTAGTTTATATACTGAGCATGACATCATATGGTATGGAATAGCCCTTTGGTCAGTTTGGATCAACTGTCCTGGCTGTGCCCCCTCCCAGTTTCTTGTGCACCTGGCAGAGCATGGGAAGCTGAAAAGTCCCTGACCAGTGTAAGCATTACTTAGCAACAACTAAAACATCGGTGTGTTATCCATATTATTCTCATACTAATATCCAAAACACAACACTATACCAGCTACTAGGAAGAAAATTAACTCTATCCCAGCTGAAACCAGGACAAAAATCTAGTCTAAGCATTTACCTAAATTTGTATGCAAGTACTTTATTCAGTGGAGGTTTTCTTGCCTCTCTGTCCTATAGTCCTTTCCTTTTCAACAGCCCTCCTCTGCATTTCTCTTCCATGATTGCTCTTAAAAATCCATAGAAAGAGACACAGAGTGACATTTGGAATGATTATTGCAGTAAGAGGACACCTTCCATGTCATTCTCATATGTCAATTTTAAAAGATGTTAAGGAAATATTGGTTTTGGTAGTCAGGTAACACAGTGACTCATGAACACATAGTAGCATGACTGAATTTATATAATTAATAATACTAAAATGTTGTTGATAGTCTGAAGTTATTTGAAGATAGTCTGAAGCAGCACTGAGTAAAATGTTTTCACATTGTTGTTTATGCAAGATTTTATTCATTTTGGTTCTCAACATTGTCAAACCATCTAATGCACGTAACACAGCACCCATCATGCCTTGCTCTTTCTATTTGAATCATCAGCGCTTTGTTATACTCCACATTTTAGTTCATCTTTTCTTGGTGATCTTTCCGAAATTCAGGAGGTCACTTTTTTCAGACTGGGTTCTCACATGACATTTTGGTCTTCTCTTCCATACATGGAGTGAGAGCAGAAGTAACAGTAGTGGTAGTCTTCTTTTACAGAACAGAAAAAGCTAATTTATTTACAGTTCTTGGGTTTGTTTATAGCAGTGAATTAGCATTTTCTTCCATGCAGTGCAATTTAAATCCACTTTTCCATAATTCTCCTTTTTATATTTGCAAATAATTGCTATGTGAAAAATGAACACATAGTAGAAAATTGTTAAATAAGTAATCTCATTTTAAACACATTTATTCTATTAGCTACCATTTATTTGAGAGGACTACACTGTGTTACGGTGTATACCCTGGGGCTCTAGAAATCTGTTGGCATAGAGTTTTTGCACAATTGATTTATTTAGTGTCACCATGAATTTTAGCAGATCCTGGTGTTTCAGAAGTATGAAAGCTTCCTGGTTTATGGGAAGAACTTGATTGCCCAACTGCCTTGTGATTTAGCCATTCTGTAGCTGAGGACATGAGAGATGTTAACCTTTTCCTTGAAACAAACAGCCTGAAGCTGTAAGTTTCAAGAACAACAGACAATAGACGTCTGAAATTGAGCTGTTCTTAACAGTCTTAACAGAAGTGTAATACTAACAAATACATGGATGGATGTAATTAACTATTTCCCTGTTGTTTGTTTTAGTGAACCTCTAGTCTCAAAATACATTGTGTGAACTTGAGTTGCATGGTTGCATGTGGCATTCATCAAGAGGATTTTGTGAGAAAAGATGGGCCTATATGAAAACTATCTTCTTACCCCTGGGAGGCAAGAGGGATAGATAGTCAGGTGAGATTATAGTTAGCCACCAAAGTTGGTTTTTATGTCTGACTGCCTTTTAAACTTTTTTCTTCACCTGCACTGGTAGAAAGGAGTGTTATACTGTCAGTTTTGTGTGCTGCCCCCTTCACTAGTGCTTTCCTACATTTTCACAGTCCTTTCAGGGTCTTGACAAACAGCATTGCAGGTACCTTCTCCTACTGGAGTATCTGAGCCCGAGGGAATGATTTCAAGCTCTTTCCTCTGTTCATAGCTGTACCACAAGTTGCAGTTATATCAGCATTGCCATCTTGGTACCGTTATTTATGTTCCTACAGATGAGGTTATCTTTAGATATATATTAAAATTGATTAAATTCCCAAATTAAGCTTAAATGAGGAAAAAAAGTGTTCCTATCTGAACATGACTTGGTATGCTGAAGCACAGTAATGGTCAGTACAGGCAGTATAGCTTGGCTTGATGTATCACTCCAACGACAACAAAGTAAAACTTGGCTAAGTAGAGGTAAAGCAGGGGTAAAGTCCTGTTGGGTATTGATGAAATCTGCTGGAAGAGGAGGCAATGCATTTATAAAGAAAAATCTGTAACTATTGTTATGATGTTTCATTTTGATTTACAGACATTATTAAGGAATCTTAACTCAGTGATGCCACAGTTTAATATCTCCCTGAGATATTAAGCCTGTGATTTTGTCTCTGCTGAGTCTTCTACTGTTTCATGTAAAGTTCACACTTTTTGTCAAGAAAAAAAGAAATGTTTTTTTTAATGAGCCTGCCAGGTCATATTATTGCAAACTACCTTTTCATAAGAAGAACTTATTTTTCTTAAAGACCAACTTCTTGTATATGTATTTCTTTTTTGAGAGCCCAGCTGTGGCTTCACATTTGTGCCTACTTTGCAAATGAGCCATACTAATAAAGTGATAACATTGTTAACAAACCAGGAAACTTAAAATTAAACAAGTATACCCGACCATGTGTAAAAAGCAGAACAAAAGCTATTCCAGCTTCTTCCTAATATCCTCCGGTAAAATTTACATTTGCTTTACCAAAGCAAGATTGAGGCTAAAAGAATTGTCACTATTTCTGCTAATTTTGCTTGAAATAATAACCATGTAGGAATTAAACAGAAGCCTACAAGATGTGAATCATATCTTCATTTTAGAAAAATCTAAAAGTTTGTGTTTGTTTTAATACAAAAGTATGATCTCTTTGGCTAGTTGCTATTTTTCAGTTATGTGTTTGTTTTGGGGCATTTGATAGAATGTTTTGCAGTCATCAGTAGTATTATGTTCAGACACAGTTGTGGTAGATTGTTAATTAAAATTGCCTGATCCTTTCTAGGTCACTTACGCCATAGCAGACACTAAAGAACCAATCTGTCCTTGACTCTCACCTTTTGCACATGTGTCCTCACTCTGTCCCACGTTCCTAGCTAGATGATGGAAAGGGGGAATTTCACCTGTGGGCCTCAAGGGAAAAAAAAAAAAAAATTGTTTGTTTATGCATTGGTTTTTGGTTCCTCCCCTTCTTCCTGCTGCTACAGCAGAGAAGTATCTCTAGGCTTTACTGCTCTACTTACAGGTTCTGAATGTGTTATTTCTGGAGTGGAAGAGGATTAGAAAAAGATTATAGGTTAGAAAAATATACCGAGATTCTGAATATTTTTAGCTTTGCATCTTGGAAAGGTAAATGCAATAAAATCTAGAATAATGTAGGTTTATTTCAGAGGAGGCTTTCCTGTGGTTTTTGGGGTTTTTTTCCCTTCTGTTTTTCAGATATGGTGTTGAAAAAAACCACATATTTGGAAATGGCCTACAGATTGGTTGTTAATTCTTGTCTGTATTTGAGCAACTCTACAGTTAACTTCTTCTTTTCCCTAGAATAATATCTTCCTCTTTCCTTTAGTAAAATGCTCTTAGGTTATGCATGATCCACTGAAAGAAACTCAAAGCAGCTATTTCTTTACTCTGAATACTAGGATAATCAGTTCATTCACTCTTTTTATTTTTGATATTGTGTTTTATAATATATTTAGTAAACCAGGAGGTATCAAGGGGAAATTGTTTTGAGGTATGTAATTCTAGACTGTATTTTCTCACAGTGAATGAAAATTACACAATCTTTTCAGAATTTGTTTTTTAATTTAAATTTTTCAGTTCAATTAAAACTAATGATAATTCCCTATGTTTTTAAAGTGTTTTATTTATTGATATATCCTTGGTACATATTAGTTTTTCATATGCAATATTGCAGTTTCTCCAACTTGAACACAGACATTATATGCACTTTTAGAAGCTAAGTGAAAAGTTCTATCTTTTTGCATAAGCTCTTGTTCTTTCAAAATACTGCTCTTCAGGTTTTCGTGGTTGGGGTTTTTTGGGTTTGGATTGGGTTTTTGTTTTTTGGTCTTTTTTTTACAGTTTCCTACAGCTCTGCTCTTCAGTGGATCTTAGTAAATATTTTGCTAGAGAAATAATTTTCTTCTTTTTTGCCTCTTCACTTTGCTTCTCCATGGAATTTATAAAAGTACCATTGCCACAGATATATTCAGTCAGACTCATAACCCATTATAATTTATTATAAATGTCTTGAATGCGATCATGAAAGCATAAAATGATGCATTCTGTTTTCTTATTTGTTTGGTTTTGCTATGTAAAGAGCAGATATTTCTCTTTTATCCTGCTTTTGGTTTTAGTGCGCTACTGCAAAGATGAAAATAAATCAACAAAAAACCCCTCCCAACAACTTTTCAGAGTCCTAGTTCTAGTTTTTCAGAGCCTTCTTTATGGAATCGATGAGGTTACATATTCTGACTTTGTTAACGTTAAACTTCATCTTGAATTTTACTTTTAATTTTACCTAAAAGAAAGGGTAATGTGATTGAACCCTGCTGTATTTCTTTAACTTTTAATGTTTATTAAATCTGGATAGCTTATGCCTTTTAAGCATAGCGTTAATCTTGTGATTCAATGGAGTACCTGAATAAAAATACTCTTTTATACGAAAAACTAAAGAGAGTGCTTACAATCATAAACCAACTATAATGTATCATTGAGCTTCTATAGCAAAGCTTTTCATAATTGGATCCCCAGCTCTGTATCAGACTGAGCTATACAGAAAGGTTATTCTCAGTCCATTCTGAGTGTGCTTGGTTCTTTTGTTATGTTGCTGTAGGCCAGCATCATTTGCAGGGGAGCATAAGGAACAACAAGAGCTCAATGAAACAAGCTTTTATTTCCTGGATAATCTCCGGATTATCCTGGCTTCATTAGGAGTCTGGGAAGGTGGTGTGCTGGAGTGGATTGAATGTCTGACCTTCAAGAGATATTCCTGTTCTCTTTCCTTTGGACAACAGCAAGGAACAATGGTCTAGGCAGAGAACAGTATAAACTCCTCTAAACCCACCTTTGTTGAACTGGCATATGGGAATGTGGGAGACTGTTTTGAGATAGCCTGAGCAGTTTCTCTAAGAGCATTTATGGCAAGGTTTCATAAGTACAGTATTACATACACCTACATTGTTGAAATAGCAGATAAATGAGTTTTAACCTCCCAGGTAAGTGGGGATATCCCATTTATCTTTGACATTTTGTCAAACCATATGTTAACTAGGGGCACAAAGTAAGCTGTGAACATGTTAAAGTTCAGGTTCTTATATATCTACATATGCAGAAAAAAAATATTAAAAAATATTTTTAAAGCATAAAAATTATTTGCTAAAACAAGCTTAGGGAAATTCTGTTTCTTCTGTGTTTGCAGTTAACTTGCTTTAATAGATTACAACAAATGGTTTATGCTGCTGGCTGTATGCTACTCTTACGTTCCTCAAACTTGCAGCAATTTAGCAACACTTATTGCTCCTGATCTAGGTCACTTATGGATTTTGGAAATCAGGTTATGGGGTCATAACCTTCTCCTTTGGATTGCAGATAATATTTTATTGTATTAATTAATGCAAGTTTTCAGAGTCAGATTGACTTCAGAAAGTGATTTTCTTTTTTGTGGAAGAGGAGTTTAATGTTCTCACCAACTTTTTTGCTGCTTATAAATTACACTATATGGGGCAAGTAAGTGAATAGGCATATTGCTGCCAAATGGAAAATGTTGCATATTCTGTGATGGAGTCATCAAACCTGAATATGTAACCTTTCTGCTTACCTAGCTTTCAATGATAATTATCTGACATACAGGTGAATCATACTGTCTTAAAATAGAATTAATGAGCATTTCCATTGAGGATGCAATCTACTAGATTATTAAAGAGCATCTGTGTTCTTTCAATTATGGTAATTTCACTGTTTTAAATAGTGTTTTACATTTCCTGATGGGAATGTAACTATACTCAGCATATGCTTATTAAACCACTTAGCAAACACAGTTGTATTAATAAAATCCAAGGTGTGTCATTTCATTCCATATTCTAAAAACCTGCAAAATATAAACTCCAAATACAGGAACTGAGTCCCAGATACAGTGAAGCCTATTCAGGACAAGTCATGTCTAAGTACTGGGAAGTCTAGTTGAGTGGTTTTCATTCTGTATTTCACAGCATATTCCCAAGGGATTCACAAACAGGAGCCAAGGAGGACCACTGGAGAGTGTATATATAGATTTGCCTGTGTATGTGGAATTTCCAAAGGGATCTATCTATTGATTAAAAATTGTTACAAAAGTATGTGTCTTTTTGGTTGCAGTTGTATTTATTAGAGGTGAGCAATAGTTACACTAGTATTGTACATTTTGAGGGGCAAGTGGTAGCAATTTGCCTTGACTTGGAAGAATTTGGAAAGATCCTCCATACCTTGAAAGCCAATAGTGTTTAAGAAGAAAGTTAAGAGATCTGTCCCAGGAGGCCTGGGCCTATGAACAAGTCTCTTCTGTAGTTGTGCGCATGGGACAGAAACCTATCTGTGCCTTGTAAATGCCAGCTGGAGCTCAGTAATGTTGGGGACTGAAAAGGAGGATGTAGTCTCTGGAGTAAAAGAAATAACCCAGCTTTTTATATAACACTTAGAGGCCATGAGGAAGAGCTGCTTAGTTGTCCTGGTTTCAGCTGGGATAGAGTTAATTCTCTTCCTAGCAGCTGGTATAGTGATGTTTGGTAAACTGATGTTTTAGTCGTTGCTAAGTAATGCTTACACTAGTCAAGGACTTTTCAGCTTCCCATGCTCTGCCACGTGCACAAGAAACTGGGAGGGAGCACAGCCAGGATAGTTGATCCAAACTGGTCAAAGGGCTATTCCATACCATATGATGTCATGCTCAGTCTATAAACTGGGGGGATTTGGCTGGGGGGCAGTGATTGCTGCTCAGGGACTGGCTGGGTGTCGCTTGGCGGGTGGTGAGCGGTTGCATCAGTTTTTTGTTGTTATCTTTCCCTGGGTTTTGTTCCTCTCTCTCTCTCATTGTTTTCCTTTTCATTACTATATTGTTGTTGTTGTTGTTATATTTTATTTCAATTATTAAACTGTTCTTATCTCAACCCATGAGTTCTCTTACTTTTGCTTTTCAGATTCTCTCCCTCATCCCACTGGGGGCGAGGGGGGGAGGGTGAGGGAGAGGCTGTGTGGTGCTTAGTTGACAACTGAAGCTAAACCACGACATTAGTGAAAACTGAAAATGAAGAAAGGTCTTTGGGTGTCCACGAGTGAGAGCTTAATGGGAAGACGACTGTTAATAAAGGAAAACCTGGGAACTTTAGTGTCTAAAAGATAGAAGAACTGTCTAATGTTTGGTCATCTAGTCAAACTTTCTGTTTGTCTCCTTCTGAGACAAGGACCTGAATCATGTCAAAGTATATCATCAATACAGGGGGCTGATGAGCTAATCCAAGAGTGTACAGAAGACATTTTTTAATAACGTCATCTGTGTTTACAGTAAAATTATTATTAGCATGGTAGGTCTCTTCCACGTTAACCATCTTGCCCCTCAGTTAGAGGTGCAGCTGTATCCAGGAGTCCAACCATAACAGATCTGCAGAGCAAGGACTGTCCTATGGTCCAGCAGGGAACTCCATGTCCTGAAAATCAGGGCATGGAAAGACAAAGTGGTTTGTTTTATTGTTTACATGATATTTAGAAATGTTTCAAAAGACTCTCCAGATATGGCTGATTTGTGATTTATAGTAAGTCATTCTGCTACTGCCTGATGGCAGCTTACTGTATCCTGACAGCTTATTATAGAAGAGTATTATTATCACTGATATCTGAGACTGAAAGACATTAGGGCACAGCAAACTAGGTAACTTTTTTAAGGCATACATACCTGAATGGTACAAATTTGCTTTCAAATACCCTGTAGGAGTGTTTATGAAAGAAAAAAAAATTATAAGACTCAAGGGAAGCAGGTGGGATCTGGAGTCACAGCAATATGTGAAAATCTAGGCCGTTATTCTGTATCTCCTTGTGGAAGTTATTGCTTTGAAAATGTATACCCCAAATAATTTTGCTTCTCAATTTTAACAAAGAATAAACATAGTTATTTTATTTGTCAGATATCTTACCAGATAATTTGAAGAGCCTCAGCAACTTTTACATAGTCTGGACACCTTAATATCTTATTTGAAGGAGCAGTGTTTATTTCTTAGATAATTGGTGCAATTGAAAGAACATGCAGAACCCAAAATATCCTATTAAATACAGTTCTCATTTCAAGAACATTAGAAAATTTTATTTAGATTGTCATGTCTACAGAGATACAAACAGTCATTTTATTTGGCATGTACAATTCTGTCTTAAATTCTATAGGAATTAATGTAATTAACTTGTACCAATAAACAGTTTGCTTCAGATCAATGGATATGACGAGCAATGTTAAAGTGGCTGCAAAAGCCAAACTTAAATGAAACAGAGCGTTCTCTTTAGTAAAGAGCCACAGGTAATTATATTTTAAGAGACGTTAGTCTGTATTATTGAAGATGTTAGTATACCCCCTGTGTTCTTCAATAAGCTTGAAAAATTAATTTCACTTTCAAGAACATACTCAATTTTGCTCATTTTCTCCTGAGCTTCATAGTACTAAATATAGCTTCATAATGAATGGCAGAATATTTTTAACTTTTTGTTAGATTAATTTATTCATAATGTAGCAGATTTTAGATTCTATTGATACAGTAGTCGGAGTATAGTATGACAGCTATTATTTTAATGTAAAAAGATTTAGTGACATTCACAAAATTACAGAATAGGTACACATGGATATAAATCTGACACTGAACAAAAAATTCATTTTGTTTTGGCCATTAGCCAAAGGATTCTGGCGATAGTGTGTCAGTTCTTGCTGTTTCCCTTTGATGTAAACCCAAGGAAATAATTTGGAGTGCTTGTGTGTGATACAAACCAAACTTTACCATTCTTCACTCATTCTTGAGTCAGACCAGCAAGTTCACCGCAGAGCATCAAGAAGTTTTCCTAGCTTGCTATAGACATTATACTTCCCCGTACAGCAGTCTTGGCATCCTGCTATAGCACTCCCAGTCAAAGAATGAAGGAAAAAAATCTTCCTACAAGCCATTTTGTAGCTCTTATTGCTAAAGCATTAGTTTGACTGCCATATTAATAGGACTATTTGTTTAAAGAAACTTTATTACACTCTGGGCCACCTATAAGTCATACATGTTTCTTACGTACATGTTTGAAGGCTGCACTTTATAGACAAGAATGTCAGTTTAGGTCACTTGCAGAGATATTTAGGACAAGACCATTGAATAAGAAATAATAATTATATCTCTGTGGTTTCATCATCAAATTATCATGTGTGATCTGTAATTCTATTCAAACATTAATTTTAATAATGAACTGAAAGTGTTAGCTATATCGTGGACTTTGAGTTAATCAACCAGGGTTTCAGTAGCCATTGAGAGCAAATGATTATTCAAGTTAAAATAATAAGTGTAAGATTCCTTTAAAAAAAACCAAACAGACTAAAACTCCAGAGTTGTTGGTGTGGAGAGGTTTTTTTGGTAGCTTTAAATATTTACATCATATAGGGGAAAATATGAAATACCATGAAGAAAGGATAGACTTTTCAGTTTATTGAACAAGAATCTATGCATAGTTTATAGGCCATATTTTTCTCTGAGGTAATTAGGTCAGAATCATCTTGACACACCTTAGTCACCTGAACACAAAAACAAATGCAGACTTTGTCATGTGATATGCTTGAAATGTCTTGGTAATCTTCTGTTGGGGATATTTTTTGTTGTTGTTCACAGTTCATTATGAACAAGGTTATTAAGCAGTTTTCAAGTGCATAGTGGACTCTATGCAAGTTGATAAATATATTTATTAGAGATAATTTTTGACTTGTATAATGCGAATAAACTATTTCTATAACTAAAATATAGGAACAAACTGCTTGTTCCATTTAATTCAGAAGTATTTCCTATACTGTTATTAAATACTTATTTTAAGTAGTGTCAGATGCAAGAGACTTTGGATTAAAGTTCTTTAAATGGCCTGGCAGTGCAGGGATGGTTTTCAATATGCATTGTCATTTCTGCAGATAAAAACCTCACTTACAGTATTTATGTGCACTGAAAAAAGACTTACCGTTTTTAGCCTCATCTAACATATATTCAAACTGATCACAAAACTTCAGTTCACATTGGATTTTTCCTTCAAAGCAAAGGAAATACCTGCCAATTCTTTTAAGCTAGACTTATAAAAAATATTTATCCATGTGTAGGAAGGAAGACCAGCCGAGGTAGTTCAGCAATGGCTCACTGTAACTCATCTTGCTGTAAACATATTCCTTCTGATATCCTAGTATCCCCTTAACAAAATCATTCTCTCTCTTGCCTGCTTGCATTTTTCTGGCCTTAAAATGGTGGTACTGTGTGTGTTGTTTGGTTTTGTTTTCCTCTGCATTTTGACTTTTGGTACCTAGATATGCAGTAAAACTTTTTTAAGATAAAATAGGGGTAGCTGAACAAATGTTTTATTGAAGACGTTGTCAGGAAGTAAGGAGTTATTTTACTGCTTTTGGAGAATCGCTGTAGCCTACAAAACTGTGAAATATGCATTAATTCTGTTCATTTCACCTTTGTGATGCTACTGTCAAAAAAGAACTTAAACATGTAATAACGGGAGCATAACTTCAAATGTAACTGAAGTGGCTGCTGTTAGGTAGACTTTTCCAAGTGTTTCCTCTTCAACTTTTTTTCAATTATTATTTTTTTTCCTACAGTTGAGTAGCCCAGGGATTATCCTGCATTTAAAAGCCCCTTGGAATTCACAAAAGGTGTCTTTTTCTGCTGCTATGCTAAAAGGTATGCTCTGAATATTGCTTAATATATGTTGACAGAAGAATTCCTTTACAACTTCAAACTGTGACCGTTTGTCCCCAATGCTGAGCCACAGATATATTGTCTCTCCTTCTTCTTCTCTATACAGTTTCAATAGCACAAGAAAACTCAGAGGGTGAAAAATCCCTCTTTCATAATGTAATTCAAATCCCAGTCCTCATGTCCCAGGAACACATTCCTCACCCATCTATTGCACTGTGCAAAAACAATCCAAGATTAACTGAGCCACAAAAGGGAGAGTGAGTATAGCTATAAAGTCTGGTTAAGACCTTCACGTGAGAGGAAGAAACTTGGTTTCTCTTTAGGGATTTTTCTCTGTGTGTGGTGTTTTTAAATTATTATTTGTTTGTTTTTAATGATTCTTTAATATCTGTGTTATAAAAACACAATTAAGACTGTTACCCAGATATGGGAGGAGAAGGGGTTTTGAATTAGCAGATAAATTTGTGAGTTAGAAAAACTACAGTGGAAGGTCTTGCAGGGAAAAACTGGCAGGGTGAAAAAATGGGTAGAATGTAAATAGATAGGAGAGATACAGCACCAGGTGAGCAATGTGCTGTAGCTGAACTTGGAAAGGAAATATAGATGCTATCCTAAAAAGAGGAGAGAGGAAAAATAAAGATCTGTCTAAAGTGGATGATGCTGTTGGAATATGACTTGTATGGCTCTGAACATCTACCACTTAAAAATAACATGGAATTTTACATATTTTTACTAATGTTTGATAGAGTTTGCCTAGTCTTCATTTCTCTAGTAAAAATGAACTGGTTTTCTGATTCTTTGTACTTATTGCTTGTAGCTATAAGCAATAGTATTAGCAAGGTAGCTGATTTAGTAAATACTCACTAGTGACTACTGTGGGGTTGATGGCAAAACAATCCTGAGACAAAAAGTCTGTTAATATCAATGGGTTTGCCATGTAAGATGTTCATCAGTTTGCAAGCACTCAAACATTCAATATTTCTCATGTTTCAGTCAGATAATTGTTCCTGGAATGCTGGGAAAATTAGTATGAAAGCAGAGCAAAGCAGCATGATGTCTCTAAGTAGCAAGGTAATAGTCCTGATGAAATTCAGGACCACAAATCTTTTGGTCCTTTTCAGAATAAGGAAGAGAAAATTGTTTAATATTCAAGTTGCATTTACATTAATTATAGCTGTTTAATTTGTATACAGTTATAACTAGGTTTTTGCACAGTAAAGCAAAGAGAGCCTTGCTCTCCTGGTTTAATACTTAGCAATATAAGTGAGGTATATGGTTAATAAAAAGTAAGAACCAAATACATTGTTTAGATTTTTCATGGACCACTGGACATACATAATCTTTGAACCTGCAAGACAGTATAATTTAGTATCTTCATTTTACAGCTGGTTAAATTAAAACATTGGGAAGTGACATTAGGGTTCTTTCATGAATTGCTTCACCCACAGAGTACTGGAAGCAAGAAATCACTTTTATTAGTGATAAAATGCTGAAGTTTATTATAATCACAAAAGCAGTTTTATGCAAGGGCAGTTTATCACTACAAATATTGTCTTACTATATGGTGACATAAAACAAGTTATGAAAATTAGAGAGGGTTGTTCAGAATGCTGAGGAACTAAAAATACATTTCTTTTTGTTGATCTTCCCTTCAATGTGATGTGGTGATTACAAAATGGAAGCTTATTGTGAGCAGGTCCATGGGGCTAAGAGAACCCTACAGTGGAACAACTGAAAAGGAGAAACAAACTTCCTCAGTGTTTGTGGAACCACTGACTTTGAATTTGGCTCAAACTAATTTATCGATGTGCTTTTTGTCACAGAGCTCATTTGTGGAACTAATAATCTAATACTATAGTTTTATCTCAACACTTTCTAGATATAAAAGAATCATTATAATTTTTATCTTATTTTTGTAAGCTAGCTTAGTGACATTAACAATGTAAAGCCAAAGTTCCTTTCAGAAGATCAAATACAATACTTAAAACAAGCTTTTCAAAAAGGAAATGGCCTTTTCGAAATATTTCTTCATGTGTTGTGGTAGTACTATGATGTTCTGAGGTATAAACGATTTTGTGTCTTCCTTCATCATTAAAAAAAAAAAAAAAACCACCAAGATTTTTAACATCAGGAAGATCTGATTTTCATGCCTTTTTTTTTTTTTTCACTGCAGCAATGTCTTATATTGTGTATGTCTAGAAACTCATGCATTCCATCTAGTGTGTAGTCCATAGTGAAAACTGTACTTAATTCTTTTGGAGCGAAATAGTGTAAAAGTAAGAGTATTTATTTCATAGCGTTCATATTAGGAAGGCAAAGAAGTGTAATAAATAAGGAGAGTCAGCATGGGAAGGAAATAGGACAGGAAATTTCGATGACTAAATAAGGAACTAAGAAATGATGAAGGTGAGTGTCTTTGCTGTAAAATGACTACATGTTGGAGAATTGAAAAATAAGGGCATGGTATGCATCTAGCTGTTTTTTATATGACAAATAACTAACATTGCTCTTCAATACCATTAAGACTTTTTTGGATTGTTGTAAGGATTGTTTCCACTAAATCTAGGCATATGTGACAAATTGATCTTGCTAGATCTCTACAGTAAAGTAAATCGTTCCTTGCTCTCAGACATCGTTTTGTATCTCCAATCCAATGTTAGTTTTCTTTTTCTTGTTGGATCAATGTTGTTGAGTTCTGCAGCATTTTTTTGAATGTGAACTAAATCTTTTGAAGTCTACATCATAAATTGATTGCAAAGTTTTATCACATCCAGTCACCTTCGGAAAGGATAGAATCTCTAAATGTTGCGTTGTGTCTGAATGTTGTTTAAGTGTCACCTTACATGTTTCTATAAGGAAACATGGCTTAGTGTAGTGTTATGTTTTGAAATTTGTTCTTTCAATACAACTTCATATTTGATCATCTGATAAACTACAGTATAATGGTTTAATTTTCAGTGGTTCAGTGCATAGTGAGAGCACTGACTAAAGTACACTGAAAACTTTGCCTGCTATTTCCTTATTTTTTGAGCTTTTTATAGGTATTAATATGCATTTCTTCTCATTAATCAGACAGTTAAAACACTCGAGATGCTTTTCTTTTCAAGTTTAAATGCATGTAAGAAACAATAAAATAACAGTATCCAAAAAATTAATGGGAAAGTAAAGTACAAATAGATACACTGGCAACATTTATCTTGAGTTCTTCCATGTATTACAAGAGTTGTAAAATTTTGCTTGGAAGTTGCTGGTAATGACTCTTATGACAGATACAGCTCCACAAAGTCCCACAGAGACTTCCTTTCTGTGCATCAAGTCCTGTTTCCCACAGTATCTAATACATAATTTTCTAATGACAGTGCAGTTGACAAGTTGCATGAGAAGAATCCATTGAAGGAGATAAAAGTAGAAGTGATAGTCATGAAAGTTTTCTCAACTGTGAGACTGACTGAAATCAACTAATCAATTCATCTTTTCTTTCTACTAACAGTCAATTTTGTAAAGCAAGTCTGTATTGGGAGTGGAAGGGAAAACTAAGGATACTGTGGAGGCCACGCTCTGCCTTAGCTTCTTCTGTGATCATATCCAACACAGCAGCATGTTCTCTGTGGAGTACATGGTATATAATATGCGATCATTTTACTCTTATGAAGAAATGCAGGTGTGGGTTTTTTTCTCCACAGAGCTGCTACTGGCCTTTTAAGAACCCGACATAATAAAAAGATTAAAGATACTTGATACTATGATGAAGGAGGGAAGTTCCCTTTCTAGGACAAATGGAGAATGTTGGGTTTAGTTCCAAAATGTATAATGTTTTGGTTCATTTGTATAAAGTATAGCTCAAACTTGAAACTAAAGCCTTAGAAATGGGGAAAAATGAACTGCTACGGGTTGTCTATTCTTCTGTCTAAACATGTGAATTTCCATAAAATAAAAACCTACAAGGAAAATGGATACCAAAACATTTGTTTAAAATCTTTGTCTCCTTGAAGACCTTGAGCTTCAGTATTTCTTTCCTCTGTTTTCCTCTTTTAGCTGTAGACTGAAGAAGTAAAAAGGAGTGGGGTCTATTTTAAACTAAGAAGTGAAGAAAGAAACTCAATGGAATATTATTGTAATAATACAATTTTAATTATGGCAGTAGTTATGTGACTGGACTGGAGTTCATGTTAGTGAAAGTTATTCATCCTAGAAACTTAATGTTAGCTGTTTGATAAATTATTGCTCAAACTGTATTATCGTCTTGTGAAACAGAACAACCAGGAAAATCAGTAGCCTATAATCCAGTGCCATGAGCTAGAACATTTATTGCATATATTTTATATTCACTGTAAAGTGGTAGTTTCTTGGAAGAGCGAGATTTGATTTAAGGCAACAGATTGACAAGAGGAATATAACAATTAGTAGATATTTTATGCTGCACTGATTTTTCACATCTTGTAACGGAGATTTTTCCTGTCTTCTACATTGCAAACCTCTTCAAAAGAACAAATCGGTGCTTTATCCTTTGTTCCTGGGAAGATAAATTGTTCTTTGATGCTATTACCAAATACAGAAATATTCCTATTTTAAAATGTAGATTATTCTCCTTACCATCTCTATATTGTTACAGACATTGCCTGTGTAAATGAAGTTTGAATATGATTCACTAAATTAAAAAATAGGGGGAAAAAAAGATAATGGGAGAATAAAATCTTCCAGAGTTTTCTCTCAAGTCAAATATTGTTTTATTTAGACTGAAATGAAATTAATGATTTAAGATCCAAATTCTATTGCACTCTAGTCTCATGTGATGTTTTTCAAAGAACATAGTGGTTATACTATCATATGACATCATCTGCAAATACATTACAAACTAAGACACTAAGAAGCATAATAGTTACAGAAGCCTTTGCATGGCTGTTGTATTCCCTTATTTCATCAGAGAAGTGTCATTCCCCTCTGCGCCAATTGAACTAATTTGTCATTGCATAGGCGATACCTTCTATAAACTCTAGTGAAATATTCTATATAGTTTCTTAACAAATCTTTTTTTTCAAACCACTTGAAGAGAAGTTTTCAATTTGAATTCAAATTCAGGAGACGACTAGATGATGACTATGAATGTGCATCCCCTTTAGTTTGTCTAGAAGGACATTTTGATCTTTGGCAGATTCCATGCTAGGATTTGGGAATGCAGCCCACATGGTTGTAGATTAGGGTAAGAACCAGATATGGCTTTGGTTTTTGGTAGTCTCTCTAAGAACTTACTTTTTTTAGACACAGAGAAGTCGTTGTGCATGAACCTGATCAGTGATTGCTGATCTCTTCTCACTGGTATCCTGTGACAGGACACGTGGGAATAGTTCAAAGCTGCATCAGGGGAGGTTCAGACTTGACATTAGGAAACACTTCTTTACTGAGAGGGTGGTCAAATACTGGAAGAAGCTTCCTAGAGAGGTCGTTGATGCCCCATGCTTGTCAGTGTTGAAGAGGCATTTGGACAATGGCCTTAATATGCTTTAACTTTTGGTCAGTCCTGAAGTGGTCAGGTGGGTGGACTAGATGATCCCTGTAGGTCCCTACGAACTGAAATATTCTAGTGCCAAATGAGGTTGTTCTCACAAGGGCAAAGTCAGCCCTTGAGCAAATCTTCATCCTCTCTTCTGTCTCTTGGGGCGGAAAGCACCTTTTGGGTAGAAGGGTACCACCTGAAAACTGCTAAGCTTTTCCTAAGCTGCAGAACCACTGCAGTTAAATACAAAGTACACTCTAAAGGCCTCTTTCCCCTTCCTCCCTGCTGCCTTCTGGGGTAGTATCGACTCTTTGCACATGTATCACTGGGTGTTGTTGGAATGCTTCTGGCTTGTATGTTTCTGTGAAGTTTCAGCACAGATGGAGTTGTTGACTGTGTCACCGCACAAATGAGGTTTTCTTTTCTTTTTACTCTTTGTGCTTTTTTTTAACAGAAGACTGAGTACTTTCAAGCTATCTGACTTATTATTTGTTTCTAGGTGGTTATGTTTAACAATATTATTCATAAAACACAGACCAGCACAACCTTCAGGGATAGATGCTGAAATACTAGTGGAAAAAATAGGGGGTTTTCCTTTTGTTTCTTGATTAGTAGCAAGATAATATGCAAGTTCATTAATTAAGAGAACTATTATCTATAACCTTTCTAGTTTCCTATAAGCAACATGTATACAGCTCAATTTTCACACATCCACTGGCTGAATATATCTGTACTTTAAGTACTAGTGGGACTCTTGAACTATTTAATTTTCTAGCTGCTAAAGAGAAGTATTATTACTCTCTATCCAGTGTACGTGCCTAAAGGAGGCAGCTAGGTTTTCTGTGCTGTCGGTGGAGAGGGAGGCAGGTTTCTTTCCCAGCTTTCTGGGAAAGCAGGACTCCAGCTTTCCCACCTGGATGCTTGGGATGTCTTGGAGCAGTGAGTGTGCATCCTGTGAACAGTTTTGTCTCGCTGTCTTGAGCAATAAAACCACAAAATATGTGGCTGTTAAACCATCAACACTTACCCCTTCTCAGTGGGGCTCAATGCATTAAAACAGTTCATACAGATGTTATTGTCCAAGAGGAGCTTGATCTAGGTCTAACAGGTTTATCTGCACTGAGTTTGAAGTCTTTGTGGGCAGATGTTTGATGTAAAACACAATAAAACAGGATTGGGATGTTTGGGCTGTTTTTAAATACTGACAATCCATAGAGAGTGTTCCTTTTAAATAGGATACAATGTTTTGTAGTGGAAATAACTGGTTATTTAATAGCATGGTTCCAACAGGTGTGTGTAAGTGGCAGTCTTTGGGTTATGGCTATATGAAATTACCATGAACTGTCAAATAGCAGAACGAAAAAACACAAGGCTCTGAGGAAAAGCCACTGAAAGTTGCCAGCAGTTAAGAAAACGTGGAATAGATGTAAGAAAAGCTGGGTGGCCAAAGCTTTGCAGCTCTGTTGGAGAGACCTGAGTGGTAAGTGTAATGTTGTGTAGTTTACCACGTAGCAAACACCTATATCTATTTTATCTCAGTTATGAAATACTGAAACTGATAGTCTCTCACTAGATTAGTCTTTTACTGTAAGAGACTGGTAGTCTCTTACTGTTAACACTGTGATCTAGAAATGTAAATACAAATAATCTTATTGCCATTAAAAATGATTCTCCAGTTAGCACTGGAATTAACCCATCATTTCTGTCCTTTTATTCAGAAGTTAGAAGGATGTAAAGAATGAAGGGTAAAGGGATTTGGTTATTTGCATTTTAATGGGTAAATGACTGTTTCTCTGAATATTTTTGACTGTAAAAATAGTTTAGTGATAATTACTTATTTTTTACATGTATATGAACTAGGGATACATATGCTAAATAGTAAAACTGAATATTTATGGAGTGCTGTTTGTCTATAAATATAGAAAACTAGTCATTATCACTGAAGATGTTTGTTAAAATTCGGAGGTGGATAAATAATGAATAGTAGCTTATAAATTGTTATTTTCTAAATAAAATGTTTGTATTTCTTTTTTTTTTTTGGTTAATTCTGCTGAGGACCTGACCCTGTTCTCAGTCATGTACCTACTATGCAGTCTGTCTCTGAAAAAGAAAGAAAGAGGGGAGGGAAGCAGTTATAAAACAGTTGTTATGGATTAGTTATCCACATAAAACTTTGCTATTCCTTCATAAGGAAGTTGTGTGTTGTGGACATAAAATACCTGCTATCTAGTTAGGGTAGGTCACATGTGGTCTAACTTAAGAGTCAGACATGGTAGTTCCTGACTTTTCTCACCTGGAGTTTGTGCCTTTGGGGTAAGTGTGCTCCAGAGACCACTTTCCTTATAGGCAGCATAAACGTAGACTGAGTCTCAGTCACTTAGAAATCCCATCTCGCCTTGCAGCAAACCATAAAGGGGCTACTCCTTATAAGATCTTGCACCATCCTGTCTGTGGTACAAGTGGTACAAACAGGTAGGTGGGATAGGTGGCTGTGCTAGACTAAGAACAGGGTGTCAAGTTGTCCACGTGCAGGGTATGCATCCATAGGGATTATGCTCATGTCTGTGTTCCATGATAACCATATTCATTTCAGATCTGCCTTTCCTCATGGCCAGGTGTGAAGGTGCTCCAGAGGGAGCTGCTGTGACTGAATGATAAATTTAGCCTCCAACCCAGACCAGAGGCCTTCAAAGCAGTGCAAATGAATTCACTAAACCTCTCTCTTAATTTATCCTGATTTTTTGGTTTGGGATTTTGTTTTCTTCAGTGCTATCGAATTTAGCCAAGTAATTTATATTATGTCAATTCATGGGGAATAATGTGTTTAGTAGTCAGTCTTAAGATTCAGGATTAACTCTTACAGAAAAACTTCTTGCAGTTTACAGAAAAACCTGAATTTCAAAGATGAACTTAGAGTTTTATATGTGAAACAAGAAAATTCCTACTAATTTTCTTTTCGCTTGACTCTTGTGTTGGTGATCTCAATTAATTTTGGGTTTTAAGTCCTGGAAAGGTCCACCCATCTGATTTATTTTTACCATTGGTTTCATGACCAATTTTATTACTTCATTTTTTTGGTATTTGTGAAAATGTTAGAGCATTTATGCTGGAGTGATATCTGAAGTAGAGGCAGAATTGTCACTGCTGTCAGTATAACAAAGACTTTGTGAACTATATTTTAGTTTAAATATTTTAGATAGTCTTAATCTAACTGTTCACAGTGCTTTTTAGTGTGCTCATGTAAGTTATTTTTCCATCTGAAAAGTCTTTTTATTTCTACCAAAACTTTACATCATAACAACCTGAGAAATTTTGATGCTAATAACAATCCATTATTGATTTATACAGAGGCCTGAGAGATTAATGTTGACTAAGGTAAAAATGAAATCTGAGTAATTTTCTGTACATACCTTAGTCTCTGCAATGTCAGAAATACATCATAGTTTTTGACAGAAACTAGTAAAGTTGGGATAAACTGTGTGTTGTTTGTTGTTGTTTTGTTTGGGGGGGGTTGCCTCAGAAGAAGGCATTGGCATCCTTTTGGCTTACGTGATTAACAAGATTTTTGAGATTTTGTTCAATGTTTCTTTAGGAAAAGATTTCCCTTCTTTCCCCCTCACCTGGTTATGTTCCTTGCAAGAAAAAGGAGATAAGTTTTTCTGCGGTCATGTATATAGTAGAAATTGTATAGCAGGAGGCAAAACCATTATTTGTTTTTGCAAAACTGTTCCAGCATTTTATCCACTTTTTTTTTCCTCAAGCTAGTGTAAGAGGGTCTCAGGGAAGCACACGCTTTATTTTCAGTTAGTAGCATTGTTCTCTTAATTATGTGTGTGTATATGCCCACATGCATGCACAAGAGAAACTCCAGTTAGTGCTCTGACCTTGTCTTTTATTAATTCTCCATTAAAGCTTTTGGATTGCATGGCCTAAGCTTGCTTACAGCCTTGCGTTGCCAAGGTGTGTGGATTTTTTTTCTTTCCATTTTTGTAGTTCTCATTAAATAAAGGTTCTGTTAATTTTTTATCGGCAGTTCTCCAGCTGGGCAGCTTTCCAACTCAGCAGCTTTAGCAAAACTGTGTGATTTGTTAAGTCTTTGTACTGTACTGCTGAAACCTTATGCGACAAAAATAATAGGTGTCCAGTAATCACCCAAACTCATGTAGTAGTGCATCCTTCTCCTGTGGTGATCCATCTCAGCTGGGGAAGATGTAAAGATGACCAATTATATTGTCATTGACACTTGCAATTCACGTGAAGTGTGTGAAACTGCTTGGTTGAAACAGATGAAATGTCTTTACTACCTAAATAGTTGCTCTCCTGTCTCCTTTATTGTGATTTGAACAGACTTTTCTTCAGATGTACTCATCAAGAGGAAGAGTTGAACCTGTAAGCTGTTCTGTCTTAGATTCCTGATTAATTTACTGTGACTTGATCTCTCAGTATTTGTGAGAGACTGAAAGAGTTAATGTCTCAAACATTGTGGCGACTTGAGGTGCTATTTGCATGGCGACGGCAGGTCGGTGAGCACGGGGTGGGGGAGAGTGGGAGCAGGACGTGCGGGACGTGGAGAACGCATTGGAGGATGTGCGGTTCTGGGTTCCGCCAGACCTTACCATCTATGGCCAGAGATCACACAGAGTTTATCTGAGGAAGGGGCTTGCAACCTCCCGAGAGACCCCTTGTGACCACCCCCCTCCCCCAGCGCCTGTGCAGAAGGTTGAGAACTTTCTAGAACAAGAACCATGTAAGTCCTGAAGGGGCGTACCTGGAGGCGGGGATTAGCTTATAAAAGACACGCCCCCCAGGGAAGCGCGCGCGCCCACCACTGGAGGATTGCCACGTCTGTCATTGTCATCGCGGGATCCAAGGGTGGTGATACTTTTTCTTTCTCTTTCCTCCTCTCTTCTCCTTTCCTTTTCTCACTTCTCTCTTCCTCTACTCTTCCAATATATGCGAGTTTGGGATAAATTGTGACGGGTTGCCCGGAAAATAGCTCCATTGCCAAATCACCTCTGTTCATTTGTTGAGCTCGCCAGTTCGTTAAGTTTGTCCGTTTGTGGAATTCACCAGTTAATAAAGTTGCTGGCCAGCCTGTTCTTCTGAGTCATTGTCGTGACTCTACTGGCCACGCGGCTCTGCTGAGCAGAGATCAGCCTTTGTTGGTACACAAACCGTCGAGGAATCAAAAAGATTCACCCATCTCGCAACCCACCAAGTGGGACGAGACAGTATTAGGCCCTTCTTATCCTACCTTTAAATAATTAAGCAATGCAAACTTCTGTCATCAAGGTGCATGCTTCTGTGACTGATGCAGGCATGAGATGCATCTGTAACTCTGTTGACAATTTTTCTGCAACTTAAAGTGTATTCTGCTCTTGGAGGAAGAACTTTAGTCTTGATTCCATGTTTTTGTCCCCATTATTGAGAACCCAGGCTATCAGGTATAAAAAAACCACGAACCACAAACTATCCTCTTCCTATAAAACAATTATAGTTCACATATTTTTATTCAGGTTAACAAATTAAGATTTAGCAAATCAGAGTATTCTCCTTCATCAGCTGGGACAAACTGTTGGAGTGGCATAATCTTGCTGCTAATCTTTAGATGCCCTTCTGTGGACCCCAAGCACAGTTCTGTGCCCATGCGTAATGATGTAGCATGGCTATCCGTCCTATCCTGAAAAAGAGCAACAAGCAGGAGCAGTTTTTTCAGCAACAATGCACTAAATTCGACTAGTATGTCCTTGCAGAGGCTAAATGTCAACATCTAATATACTACATTTCTTCTACTCCTTTTCCTAGCACTGTATCTGATGTAGATGTATCTGGTTTAGAGACATCTTAGCAGGTGAATCAAACTTCACCCTCGTATTCTGCTGTGGTTAATGCATCTTGTCTAATGTCTAAGCCATTTCTTTGCTGTTTTGGTCTTTTTGTTCCCAAGGGACAAATCCCATGCCATTCCCATTTAGAATAGCTTGGAGTGGAATAGTCTTTTGAGGCTTTTTGTTGGCTTTCACCAAGCAAAGTAAAAGTTTATTATCTTGCATCCTGAAACACTCAAGGTTAATGTCTTCTATTCCTGTTTCATCTTGCTAGTATACCAAGCATTTTGTATTAGGTATCTACTTTTCAAAGGAAAAAATAATAGAAAATGTGTTTAAATTTATAGTGGCTGCAGCAGAACATAGACAACTAAAACTATTAGAAATACTGTAACATTATTCATGTACCAAACGGGTAAGGAATGTACAAAGCACTACTTATACGATCTAGCAATCTAGGAAGCAGAAATGCATAATTTAAACTCCCCTCATATGCATTTAGTTGTTACTAAAGTTTGTACTGTCTGATAATTTGCTGCAGTTTATAACAAAAAAAAAAAGAAACCACTTTCCCCCCAAACAAAAAACAATGCAGAAGTAAAGCACAACTCTTACAAAAATGTCCTTACTTTTAAATATTTGCATAGTCTGAGTCTTAGTATGCACCAAAGCCCTAGACAAACTACATTATCGTTTTTCTGCCGTATCTCAAATTGTGCTTCTGATACGACTCTTAGCAAGCATATGTTATCTGTAACTTCTAAGCCAGATGCCTGACACTTTAGGCATGCCCATAAACAACTTTTAATGCATTCAAATGAGACTGTTTAAAACGTGTTCTTCTCTTTCTCATGTTTTGGTTGTTTTGAGCTGAACTAGCTGATGTTAAGGTGAGAAATAATTATGAGCCCAATCTCATGGGGCACTCAGAGTACTTAATTTGCACTGACTTCAGGCCATACCGCCAGAAAAAAAGCCAAAGAAGCAAAATCTAATGAGCTCTGAATACACTAATTAAACTTCCCAAATGAAAGGGTTGATATTTATAAACAACTGTTGTATTTGACACTGCTCTATTTTAATATTGTTTTTCTCAGTATTTCTCCACATCCCTGTGTGGCTTTCAAGTCACCTTTTTGTTCAGTGCTGTCAATAATGCTTTTTGAGGAGAAAAATTTGGGGGTGTTTTTGCCCTTTTTTGTGGGTAATGAAACAATTAACCTGTGTTGCAACAACCTTCAAACTTTTTAAGACGAGTTTTTCTTATCAGGTCTAGTAATTCACTTCTATGGAACCTTGATCTATGTGCTTGATATTTTCAATAAAATGGCAAGTCCATGTGGAAACAGTTGCAGTGAAGCATCCAGTCATGAACTTGACCTTTTTTTTATTCTTCTAGTTTGATAACATTTTTACAATATGAGAGACTATTTTTAACTTAGCCAAAGTGACATTTTTACTTTTTCCATGTACAAACAAAAGTAGAAATGTAATTTCATTGTGCCTTACTTTTCCCATTGAACTGGCTAGACCTTTTCAAATACCTTTTTGGATTATCAAAAGAAAGCAAACTTATTGTTTTCTTCATTGCAATACAGTCTGTATTCTCTCATAGACATTGGTGGATGTATAATTTAAGAATTCACACAAAAAAGTTACTATAACCAGCCAGCTCTTTCTCCCAACTATGTTGTGATAATGAGCAGAGTAATAAAATATTCTATTATGAAATATTTATAAAGGATTTTTAGGACTGTACTCAACATATTTTTGACTGAAGAATATAGACAGGTAAGATGATATACCGGCCTTCTGCAGCTAAATTTCTTTAGTTTGCTTTTTATTTATAGGTTGCTACTCTGGAAGCATCTTCAAATACTTTTTGCAAAGTCACAAGATGGCTGAGGTTGGCAGGGATCTCTGGAGATCACCTCATCTAATCCCCGCCCCTGCTCCAAAGCAGGGTCAGCTAGAGTTGTTTGTCCAGACCTGTGTCTAGTTGGGTTTTAAATATCTCTAAGGAAGGTGACTCCACAACTTCTCTGAGCAACCTGTTCCAGTATTTGATCACTGTCAAAGTAAAAGGTGTGGAATTTTTATTTTGTTTCATTTTTGTTTTTTAATATTTAGATGCAGTTCTCCATTATTTCAGTTTGTGCTTGTTACCTCTTGTCTTTTCACTGGGTACCAATGAGAAGAGTCAGTCTCTCTTCTTTCTCTTCTCAAGTATTTCAATACATTGAGATCCCCCTTGAACCTTCTCTTTCTGATGCTAAGTGATCCCAGCTCTCTCAGCTCCTCCCTGTATGACAGATGTTCCGAGTCCTTAATCATCTTCATGGCTTCAGTTTTGCCATAGAAAAGAAAGCTGTTTCTATGGCACAGATGCAAAAATACAAGCTTCCTAGAGAACAATATATCTTACATATCTATTTTGTTCATTTGTGTTCACGCAGTATGTACAGAATTCTGTTACTTCTATTGCTGTTTAAAGCAAGAAAAACAAAACAAAAATTCAGAAAGTATCACCTGGTCTACCTCATTCTTTCATGACATTTTCCTTTAAAACAAATGCACAACCTGCATGCAGATGACTGAGAACAGCATTGTTAAACAGGAGCTGGCATTCAAGTTCCCACCAAGTGATTAAGAGATTTTGCATTGCTTTGGCATGCAGGAAAAGGGCGAGGACAAAGGCACGGGTGAAAAGCTTTCACCAAAAAGAGAGGTATTCCAAACTGGCTTTCTAATAACTACAGGTGATACAGGAAGGTGGGAATTTGATGCAGCATGCAGCTGGGAGGGCAGACTTCCACTTGGTGTCAGTGAGCCATCTTGCCTGTGCCCCTGAGGTGTGGCAAAATTAGCAAGGCAATTGACAGGCTTTTTTATATCTATCCAAATACACATCTGTATACATCTATCTCTTTCAGTCCTGGCAAGAAGGCTTATTCTGCTGGTGCAGTGCTCCTCTTCCCTAAAAAGGAAGAATAGTTAAGCAACTGTTACCCTCCTTTGGATCCCTGTAACTGTAGTGCTGTGGAAGGAGAGGAGCTATGAGATTCATAGCTCTTCCTCCCAGCAGGTTTTGTTGCTGTGCTACATACTCAAGGAGGACCAGAGGGTAGTGTTGGTACTCATTCTGGTCATGCTCGAAGATTCTTTTTAATCTCAAAAGAAGATGAAGGTATTGCTGCTGCTGCTGCTTCATCTCTTCTCCTTTTCTTTAACTCACATAGCCAGGTGTTGTTTGTCAGTACAGAATCTATAAAGGGCATACGGTCTCTTTAGCTTCTGTAAATTTAAACATGGGGAATGGACGGGAAGAATTCATCTACAGAGCTATGGATTTGGGAACGAGTTAGATAAAATGCCAAATTTGAAACACAAGATTGAGATGTATGTTACTGTTAACGTTTATCACTAGCCAGTAAGCTAATTAGCAAGGATTGAACTTCTGGTTCCTGCTGTCTAATTAAGTTATTTCTTAAGGACAACAAACTCAAGTATGGCAATATAAGTGGAGGGAGTTAATCCTACAAGATGTATCCCGTTGATTTATAGAATGATTACCTCTTATTGCTAGCCTTGTCTGGGCAATTAAAAATACTATCTATTTTAAACAAACTGGGAAATCTAACATCCTTTCTTAATGATAATCCTACTTCTAAGCAATAGCCAGGATATTACTCCCTTCCTTACAGAGTTTAGTTTTCTTTCTCTATATGTAACTGTCATTTAAAATAATCTAAGAAATTCTAGCCTGGGAAAAGAACCTGGATCTGCAATCTCTATATGGAACATCTGAGAAAGTGTTGTAGATTCAGTCCTTATTGCATATAAATAATCATAATCCATGGTGCAAGTAATTCCCATCATGCATGTGAATAAGGGTTAAAGCATTATGCCCAAAGTGCTACCAGTGTTCTCTTTGGGCTTAGGGCATGCATCAGCAAATGTGAAAACCTGGTGAGCCAGCAAAATTCAGTTCTAATTGCTTTAATCAGCAGGCTTAAAACACAGTCAAATTGCCAGTGATATTCATGGCTCCACAGGCTAGAGGCTTTTGCAGTGAATATAAAATATTGATGCAGGGTCTGTGATAATTCACTTTTGCTACAAAGTCTTGGAAATACTTATGAGAGTAATCGCCAATGCAGTAATAAATTTGAAGATCACACAACTATTTTTATTTCAGAAACTTTTAAACAGTTTTATCATTCGTCACTGTTACTGCCTTATGTACATATGGTCTTACTGTCTAGCAACTATAAATCACATGTGCAAATTATCACTGCCTCCAAACAGAAACAAAACTAGGACCATGATTCAGTAAATGAGTATACGTGACAGCGTTTTACATAAGAAGTGCTTAATCCACATGCTTAAATATTAGACATGCATTTAACACCATGTTGAATTGGTGCTTAGGTTGGGCACAAGAAGCCTATATGTCAAGGGCAATGTGTATTTCATGGAAAGAAATACAGGAAGAATGGAATCATCATCCAGAATTGCAGAATCTCTTTAATGAGCCAGTATTGACTTTTAATATTAAGATTTATTGAGTTGAGACTTAAATGTCACCTGATGATAGAATCAGATAATTTTATTCCTCAAAGAATGATGAATCTTGACTTTTCTTTTTTATAAAGCAGAATTAAAAAGAAGGAAATAAATGCATTTTTTGGTACATAGGTTCACTACTGCAGTCATTCATATGGGTGAGGTAACTTTCCTTTTAAGGGCAAAAAAACAGCTAATAAGGATTTTCTTCTTAAAATAAAACTGTAATAAGTAAGGGAACTGGAAGTTCATAAAATGGGGGGGGTTTGTCACTGAGCAAAGAACTGAATAAACAGACAGATTACATTCTGTATGATTATTTTCCCCCAAAATTTTTTGGGTTAGCTCATAAAATTATTGTTTCTTATATCAATATTTAATGATCTTAGAAGGAATAACCAATAGAAATTTTACCATCTGAATCCTAACATTTCTCCTAAAATTTCTCAAAGGATGCAAGAAGAAATAGAAATATTAGCGTTAACACTTTACATCTCACAGAACTTTACTTGAGACAATATCAATTGGTAAGTAAATTTTAACTGTGCTGTTTGGACTTTGTACATTCTTATGCTGAATAAATTCAGAAGTTTAAGTCTTTATGAACCTAGTTGTACAATGAAAACTGGCTTCACTATTTTCCATGCTTACCTGCTAGTATTTGTCAGCATACATTCTTTTTTTTGTTTGTTCATTAGCAGTATTTTACCAGTAATCTGTAAAATTTATGTTTCATTTCAGCTGCGCTAGTATTAACTGCACAGTAATAAGACAGTAAATTGTCATGAGACATAGTTATGGCAAATTCTCAAGTCTTTTGGAAGCACATCTAAATTTCTGTGAATGTATATTAAGTATCAAAGTAAAGATTATGGTTAGGCTCAGCTTCCACCTGGTGAAAATGAAAAACAAAGACACCTAATCTCTTAATATAGTGAAAGGACATTAAACACTTCAGATTATAATCTTTTCTTCTAGATAAGAACCATGCTTGCTTTTATATTTTGAAATCACATTGAATATTACAGACAGGTCTAGAGGCAGGAGTGGCGAAGCTAATAATCGTGGTAGGTTTTTGTCAGGAAGAGTGTCCAAGGTCACAGTGGGAAGTTGTGGCAGTAGCAGTGTATCGGCATTCTGCCCTGTAAAGGACACTGTATTAATAAAGAGGAAAAACCTCTTTGCTCATGGTGGCTTTCTGGGTGAGCTAAAGGAAATCGTAAAATGTCAGGCACTAATATGAGAGATGGTATCATTCTGTGCTGTGTGCCATGGGGATGCATCAAACAAGTTGGAAAGGGAGCTCTAGCAGTCACAGTTCTTTCTGTTCCTTTTCCCCCTCCTCCCATGTGGTGCTCTGAAACACTGTGAAGGATCCCTGAGAACTAACATGGAGAGCAACAGACTCTGGTGTGCTAAAAGTAAAGGATAAGTGGACTCCACAGAAAGAAATCCAAGGGGTACAAGGCAGGGTAGAAGAAAGACTAGTACTGCATAGCTAGGAGAGAAATTAAAACTACATTCACCTGTTGTGAAGGGGAAAGACCTATGAGGACAGGAAAGGGAGAAATGGGTACTTAAAGGAATTGTCTGGGAATTTAGTGTCTGTATCAAAACATCAGTGCATATCTTGAAAACATATTTTGCATATCAGTGGAAGCATTTATTTTTATAAGTTTTCTCTGACCACCTTCCTTGTTTTTATTATCTCTAACAAGAGTTGGCAGGACCAACAGTCCTACGTCTTTGGCATGTTTGTATTAAATCCTTTAACTGTTTCATCACCAGGTGTTTGGGGCTGGATTTTGTATTTTGTTAAGCAGTTCTATGGCAGGAGGCACATGCTTTTCAGTTTTAATTCCTGAGCAACTCTGATAGGGTCATGTAAGTGGATGTCATGTCTTTTTTGATCTGCTAGGGTGCTTTGTCTCATTTCTTACTGCTCTCTAGAAGGATGACTTGGAGGCACTTGTAGATTTTTTTTTTTAAAGTACTTACTGGACATATTTAATGTTATATTTGATGTAAATCATAATGATTTGTTGAACATACCCACTCAACCAGCATGCTGTCAGGTTAGAACATACTTGCAATTTGAATTCCAGTCCCTTAACTCCGCTGACTGATGCATAGAGATTTCAGCTACCATAAGTTTCCAAGTAATTGTATATCTGTTACAGTGGGGCTTGAATTTGAGGTTGTGCATACAAACTGAAGCTAGGTTTCTGAAAGTTACTTATAACTGTTGTGAATATGACAGTATTTTTCCTATAACATGCTTGAAGGCCTTAGTTAGTTTTGCCTTGCACAGTTTTGGTATGCCAGACAAAGCCATTCTTCTTTATTCCTTCTACAAGAGACTGTGACACTTTAGTGTGTTCAAAATACTACTCCTAAATGCAAATAAGCTGGAAGGAGATTTGGTATGTGTAGGAAGGACAGAAGCTCAGCTAAAAATTTGTCATGTCATTACTACCATTCAGCCAAGTTTATGCTTAAACAGTGATATTTTTCTGATTGCAAGAGGAATTCAACCAGCTTGTGGGCTTCCTTTTAGTCACATCCATTAATCCAATTATCATGTAAATGCATCCCTGCAGTGTTTATTTTTCTACAGTGACTGCACTCCTGTCCTGGGAAATGTGTTATTTTATCCTATGTTCTTATGAAGGCCTGTCAAGACCTCTGTAGTTAATGTTACAAAGGAGATTTTCACTGTGAGAACATTCTTGCCCTTTTTGTAACTTTTACAAGTAACGAATAAAGTATCTTTGTCTATTAGTTGGTTGTTGGGTTTTTTTCCAAGCTTGCCTTTGTAGAAGGGACTTGAGATAGACAGGAAAAGCCATTTATGAACTACGGACTCGAAAAGAGAATTTTTTTTTTGCCTTTTCAAGCACATACTGAACCCCAAAAGATACCCACTTTACTTCTGAAACCATCTTCATTTAACTTAGTTCTTAGGTATGTTAGCTTAGAAATTTGTTAAGGTATCCGGAAAAATCTAAGGTGTATACTGCACACTGAGTTGTGTTGTGAAGATAATTAACTAGTTATTTAAGAAATTTTTTTGTATTTGGGGAAAAAATATGCTTAGACTTGTGGTTTATTCCAATGAAGAACCCTCGCTTATTGAAAACTGTTGCTGATGATGAGCACTTTCATGTCTGAGATGTTTGCAGAAACTGCATATTGGTTTATAGCAAAAAAAACAAATAAGCAAAGAACAGATTAAAATCTATAAATGTGAGGAGAGAAATGTGCTGTAATTTGTCTTACTTGTTTTTTTATTATTATTTTTTGCTCTTTAGATTTAGGCTTTGCTTTTTAAGTAGGTGACAGCTACTTTCCAGCTTAACCTCATTCTTTTTTTCTATTATTTTTTAAATGCAATGTGTGTCTTTAATTCCACTGAAAAAGGCACTTATTTTCAGCCCAATAAACCAGTGATACATCTGGCCACTGCTCTCTGGAGCTGCTTCTATTAATTTCCTAATAAATTAGCATCTCACATAGGTTCTAACAGACTTATGCCTGCTTAATTAGGTGTTAGACAGTTACAGATGCCACTCACAGCTCCTCATGTTTCTGGGAGATGAAACACTGAAGTAAGCTGCAGGGTAATTAGAATTACCTTATTGGGACTAGTTTTTTGCATTCCACTCTAAGGTAGGAAAAATGGATTTGTTTGCAGCTCTTACAAAAAGGCAGCCTAATGGTAACAAGGCTTGGGATAAAAGCTTAAATTTAGGGCTACTAGACTTTTTTTTAGAGTTATTTCATTTGATACAACACAGGTTCCTGGATCAGCATTTGAAAGCATGTATAACCAGTTGCATTTTAAAATTATTTCCTTTTCCCTTTCACTTCTATTGGCAGCATATCTCAGAATCCCTAATGGCTGATAATAACCAGCAGTATTCCTTGAAATTTCTAGATAAAACATTGATAAAAGTATCAGTCAAGAGTTTGCATGTCTTTTTTTATAGATCTGTACAGCTTACTTACCTTCATGTTTCTCTGTATGTAAGCTATTGCACACCCACTATTTGGTAAGCTAATCAAGAGAAGGTCTTTTAGCTTTTTTCATGTGATTAAACCCTTCTGTGCCCTTGATGATCTTACTAGCTCTTCCCAGACTGTTTTCCAGTCTGAGTTCATATTTCCTGAGTAATGCATTACCAGAATTGCACACAGTGTTCCAAAACCTACAATTTTTGCATATCTGTTAGTAGTTTCTTGGCTTAGTCCTTCCTTATCTCTGCTTAAAATATACATACCCAGTATATTCTAAGATTATGTTACAGGAGGTGTTTGGAGTTAGCCTGAAAGAACATTACATTTAATCATGATTTGTATTACACAAGTTCTTAAAGTTATGCATCTCTTCTGTGATAGTCTGACCTTTTTAGTACTGGTAGCACCTATAATTTCATTTGCACGTTTATTTTTCTAGACTGCCCTTGAGGATTAATTGGAGACCCTGTATTCAAGAAAATTTATTAGGTTGTATTTCCAGTCAAAATGCTTTTCTTTTGTATGCAACTCATTGCTATCTTCTGTTTTGAAAGTTCACCAAAAGTTTTTGGTTTGGTGTGATTTTGAGTGGCGAGGATTGGATTTTGTTGTTGTTTTAAACTGTAACTCCTCTTAGGGTGAAGTAGTAAGTTGTTATACTTCCCTGATGAGATGTCTGTTACTTATGATGTCAAGGGAAAATTAGCTCTGCTACCTCTGTTGCTTTAGGGAATGACACAAAGGCCTATAGCACCCCAAAAGTACTACAAAGCTAAGACCATGTTATAAACTGTGCAATTCCTCAAATACTGCAGTTTGGTTATTGCCAAGGATATTACATTGATAGATAAGTCAGGTAATCTTTGTAGTAATTTGCATGTTGCTGATGGCTTGGTTGACATTCTAGCTTGTAAATACAATACAGAATTGATTTGTGGGCTTCCTGTTTTCTTGTGGGCTGTTGGGTTAAATTAAAAATTGGCTTTCTCGTGACTGCTCATTCATGCTCTGTGGCTGGGAGATGAGTGGTTTACACTCATTAGTGAAGACCTTCAGGGAGGACTGTGAACAGGGCAGTACTTCAAACGAAGTCCAAATTAAGGGCCAATACGTTGGGAGGCTGTGTATCCTCTCCTTCCAGAAATTTAAACAGTTTCCATAGCAATACTGCTTTGTATAGTAGGAATGGGCAAACAGGTTTGAGGACCCATGCTAGAGAACTTTTTTATAACATGGGGTCATAAGTTAAATGATTCAAAGAACTAACTGAATAATATTTTGTTCCAGCTGCAGTTGGGAGTATGACTATTTGAGGGGAGTTTTTAGTTGTATTTTTTTAAACAGCATGCCATAGGAAACGTGGGTGACAAGGGAAGAGAATATCAAACATCATTAAGTGCCTTTTGTAACCAACCGACGTCACTAGTAGAGAGATTTGTTTACAAGAAAATATCTCCTGCTCTGGGAATTCTGTCTTCCATGGGAACAACCCCATGTCTCTAGTCTGAAAAGAATGTGTATGTAGATGCAAAAAAGTGCTTCCTGTGCTGTGGCTGACCAACTGAAAAGAGTATGCAGTGACTGTTTTTAAAGAGATCATGATTTCCAAAACATAGACAAAAATAATTGGGTTTGTGAAATTAGATCATCTGGTTCTCTCAAAAATCACACTGAGTTATCGAACTTCTCTGTAAAACCCCAAATTTAGTAAAAACAAAACCCCCTAAGGCCTGCATTTTAAATTTAAATATAATTTAAAATGTTTAGCAGCAAAGTGTGCAAGTCCTTGAATAAAAGAACTAACTTCAGAGATTTTGATCTTTGATTTTATTAACGTTTTCAGTTTTGAGTGATCCCCAAAACTTTGACATGACAGTACTAGAATTTCGCTGCTTTGAACAACTTTTCTTCTTTTAGGAGGGGAAGCGAGAGATATTTATGATAAATGCTAATAAACTTTTTTATTCTTCCAGATGGGGAAAAAAACCTCAACTTTCTAAAAGCATTTTAAAGACCAATGTCTTAATTGAATCACATTTGAACCTGCCTCTTAAAGAGAAAAACAAACCCATATTTGTTTTCTCATACAGATTCTGGACAAAAAAAATGTCCATTATTTCATTGTTCTTCTTGCGAAGAAAGACTAAGTTTAAATAGGAATATTACCTACCCAAGTTGGAACTTCAGAGGTTAGTACTGTATTTACAAGGAAATACACATAAGATTCAGCAAACACCTAAAAGTGTTTAGGAACAGCATGATCCTATGCCATTTATTGGAGACAAAAAGCACTAGGAAACTCACAAATAAACACATCCTCAAAAAATTGCTTGTCCAGTTCAAATGACTTAGTTCTTAAATTTTACAGAGAAATGGACTGAGTATCTGGTAGCTGATAGAGCATAGGGGAGTCTCTGGATTGTCTGGTCTGTAACAAGATGAAGGTAGAGCATGTGTTTCTGAACAATATTCTGTCTTTGCTTAGGCTTGCAGTGTCACAGAATCCACAAAACTCCAGGTAAATAGCTCCAAGGATTAATTATAACCTGTAAAGACAAAAAGAAAAAGTTCTATAATGGTGTCTCCTCAGCTTTCTACTGCTGTATCTCATTATATCTTCATCTGCCACATTATGTGGTCCTCTATTAAAGTAGTCTTGTGTAAATCTGGACTGGGATGAAGTCTTCACTAAAGTAAACAGATTTTTATTTGTTGTCTTACCAAAGGTTAGCTATTTCAAATCACTGATAATTCTTACAGCTTGCTTCTGAAATAAATTTTTTTAGCAACTTCCAAATACAGATCCCAGAAATTATGTGCGTAGTAATTGATAAAGCTAGACATCTACTTTTACTTGAGATTCCTGCATTTATAGGTGCAAATGTTACACTTTGCTTTTAAACTCTATGTTCTGTTGAAAGCTAATATTGAGTGAGTTATTTCTCAACACCCATGAGGTAATTCTGAATTAACTCCTTGTTGTGGTTTAGCCCCAGCCAGCAACTAAGCACCACCCAGCTGCTCACTCACTCCCCCCTAGTGGGATGGGGGAGAGAATCAGAAGAGTAAAAGTAAGAAAACTCATGGGTTGAGATAAAGACAGTTTAATAGGTAAAGCAAAAGCCGCGCACACAAGCAAAGCAAAGCAAGGAATTCATTCACTCCTTCCCATGGGCAGGCAGGTGTTCAGCCATCTCCAGGAAAGCAGGGCTCCATCACGCGTAATGGTTACTTGGGAAGACAAATGCCATCACTCCAAACGTCCCCCCTTCCTTCTTCTTCCCCAGCTTTATATACTGAGCATGACGTCATGTGGTATGGAATAGCCCTTTGGTCATTTTGGATCAACTGTCCTGGCTGTGTCCCCTCCCAGCTTCTTGTGCACCTGGCAGAGCATGGGAAGCTGAAAAGTCCTTGACTAGTGCAGCAACAGCTAAAACATCTCTGTATTATCAACACTGTTTTCAGCACAAATCCAAAACATAGCCCCATACTAGCCACTATAAAGAAAATTAACTCTATCTCAGCTGAAACCAGGACACTCCTAAAACATGTGGAGTTGGAACACCAGGTCACTGGTGAGACATCCATCTTATGTGAACACTGAGCTGTATACCCCTACTGTTTCAATTTAATCTTTTTAAGTCTGCAGTTTGAATTGTATGTTGTTGATTAAAGTGTCCTTATTAGAAATTGCTAGTAAACACTAACCTAAAGCTTGGAAAATACTGCTGTGATCATTTTCAGCATGAGGGTTGTATCCTTCCTGAATAAGGATTTCACAGGTAAATTCCAAAACATTACATAATTATTCCTAGATTGTTTACCCAAAAACCCAAAGCAAAAAATCTTGGACATTTAACTCCTGTGCAGAAATTCATGATCGATGACACAATTCTACTCATCAAAGAACTCATTCTCTTAAAAATGTAATATCCTTCCATCTGTTATAATGGGGGTTCATTCGTGTGACAGCACCCCAAATCAGATAGTCTGTCAAATGGTTGCAAGCAAGATATCATAGCTTCAGAAGTTACTAGTTAGTGGAACTGTGCTAAATAATCACGCTCATAGATTGTCCACTTCAAGGCTGTAGTTCATATCTATAATTTCTGCTAATGAATATTTATTTACAGAAGAATTAGTGATTTTTATGTTTTGTATAGAAAATAACTATGCTGTGGTAACTTGACCACTTACAGTTGGATTCTGGAAATAGCCTCTCAAATGTGTGAGAGCAGAAAATTATTAACAAAAGAACTGAAGTCCCATCTGGGGGGTTTGTTTGTTTACATTCATTTGAATAAAGGAGTCTTCAGAAACAAAATTTAGAGTTGGGTACTTGTCATCTTAAGGTGCTTTTTGTCTGATTTTTTTTTTTTATGGGATTGTGTATCTTCCCTCTCTGCTCTTGCGGCAGCCAAAAAATCATAAGGCTATTAACTATAACACACACTGAAAACCAACTGAAAAGGTATTCTCTTTTAGTAGGTAATTCCCTCACTTGTGCCAGCTGTTTATCCTGCTATCACAACTGCAGAAATATGAAACTTAAGTTTCATTCAGCTCAACAGATAGTTTTGAAGTGCCCCCAAGAATAACTGTGTTCTTGTAGAGGAATAAATTCAAAATATAGATTGGGGTGCTTTAATGGGAAAATGGCAAAACTCTACCTGGTGTGATTCTCAGAATTGTCTGTAGCAAAGTGAAATGATGGACAGTGACTTCTTTGAAGTAAGAAAACAAAGAGGGAAAAGGGAATCCTTTCCTGTAATGGTTATTTGCAGGAGGTATGTAAATGAGATAATTCATTCAATTTACGCTACTCCTGTGTGACTTCAAAACAAAGCCAGAGTGGTAAAGATCTGAAAAGCATGGTAGGGCCACAGTGATTTCACTTGCAAAAACCCCACCTTGAAAACGACACACCCCAAAATCCCAACTCCTCAGTGTCAATTAAGTATTTTGAAACAACTCAAATTCAGTAAGATCTTGTGCTAGTTTTGGCTGGGATAGAGTTCATTTTCTTCATAGTAGCTAGTACAGGGCTACGTTTTGGATTTGTGCTGAAAATAGTGTTGATAATACAGGGATGTTTTAGTTACTGCTGAGCAGTGCTTACACAGAGTCAAGGCCTTTTCTGCTCCTCACCCCACCCCACCAGCGAATAGGCTGGGGGTGCACAAGAAGTTGGGAGGGGACACAGCTGGGACAGCTCACCCCAACTGACCAAAGGGATATTCCATTCCATATGACATCATGCTCAGCATGCAAAGCTGGGGGAAGAAGAAAGAAGGCGGAGATGCTCAGAGTGGTGGTGTTTGTCTTCCCGAGTAAACGTAATGCGTGATGGAGCCCTGCTTTCCTGGAGATGGCTGAACACCTGCCTGCCCATGGGAAGTAGTGAAGGAATTCCTTGCTTTGCTTTGCTTGCATGCATGGCTTTTGCTTTCCCTATTAAACTGTCTTTATCTCAACCCATGAGTTTCCGCACTTTTTCTCTTCTGATTCTCTCCCCCATCCCACCAGGGACGGAGGGAGTGAGCAGCTGTGAGGTGGTTAGTTGCCATCTGGGTTTAAACCATGACAGATCTACAAATCATGGAGCAAAATTGTATTTGAATCTGTTACGCTGATTTTACTTCAGTGGTGTGGTTCTGGATAATTAAAAGGATAAACTTTTTCCTGATTTCTAGCTCCATTGTTCTTTGTGTAGATTGGAATAGGGTGAGACTGGGAATAACTTATGAGGGATATCCTGGCTACAACTTGTTGTAGTATCAAGGGTTGCATCTTTGCATTACACAATAAAACAGTACAAATGAGAGAGATTAGAACAGCCAAAATGCCCACGGGTGATATGCTAAATCCAGAAACTCTTCTTCAGCTACTTTGCTGTTCTTAAAATTTCTTTTTTTAGCTTAGCCTTTTATGTTATGAGTAGATGAGACCAAAAAAGGCATACAGTGGATTTGTCAAATGCTTTGAGCTTTAGAGCTGTATTTGAGCAAATGTGTTAAGCCCTGTCTCATAAAATTTTCCCTACTTCAGATTGCCTGTCACTATACATTTTTCCTTAATATTGGGGACCTTACCAATTCCTTCATTTGGATAGGAGACAGTTTAGAAAGCAAAGAGGGAGGTAAGTGACCCACTGTTAAGTAACTGAAGTTATGTTTTGTAGGAGAAACCAAGCAAGCTGAGGGAGGGCAAGAGAATAAGATGTCTTGCTTCAGAAGCAACTGATAGGGTCAAAGGAATCAGTGGCCACATAGAATTGGACTTCTGAGATTCAGGGTTTTTTTAAAAAAAAGGCTTAAGATGTTGTGATGAGCAGTTTTAAGAAAGAAAGGTAGAAATCCAACTAAAGAGTTTTCATCATGAACTTGAAGAGAGGCATTAGAGTAGATGTAGAAGACGAGATTACTGACCTTAAAGCAAGAAAAAGAAGGGATGAAGTAGAACTTGGAGGAAATCCCATCAAAAAGGCTGTGTTTTTACTGCGTTTTTATACTTTTTGACTATTTCTTTTTCTAACTTAAATTACTGCTGCTGTCTTTTGAAAACATAATCACAAATGTGGAAATAAGTGCAAACAAGCAAAAAACACATTTAAGGGATTCTGTATGTTTTGCCTGTCTATTAAAGCGCTGTATCAATACTTGAAGAACACACTGAGGATGTTTCTATAAATATCTCACATTGCTGTATTAATGTATTAGACTCCTTTCATAAATATTAAACTCTGCAGGAATCAGATCTTCTGCTATGAGGGCAATTCTGTTAGTTCAGTCTTTTCATTCCACTGTCTTTTATATTTCCTCACAAAATTACATTTTAAATATTTTGCATTTAACAATTGTAATTGTCTTTTATGTGTTTTATTAAAATTTGGTGACTAAGTCTATTTAAAATCAAGTTCAGGTGCTCTTTATGAAAGAGACTTTATTAAAAGCCTTGTCTCATACCAAACAAATTCAAAGATAAAAATGGGGTCAGGTGGAAAACTGTGCAATAAAAAAAACCCCAAAAACTAGTTTTTAAACATGTTCTTACAGATATATAGAAGTAAAAGTTGAGAGGGAGTTTGAACATAGCTGTCAACACAAAGATACTGATGCTTCTAGGATCTGAGGTTTAGAGATGTTGAAAGTACTTCTGTCCCATGTGCTCATTCAAAGCTCTTGCTGAAAACATTGGGAGTTTATGTGTGAGAGGAGGAGCAAAAGTAATTGTGAAGGAGTGTGGAAAATCCAGGAAATCAGCTATCATGAGATTTAAGGCTTTGGTCAAACAATTCAAGATGATAAACTCTATTTCCTCCCACACACACTCTGTTGTTCACCATATGTATGTAATAGGATGGGAGCTGCCAGGTGTTGTACAAAATCATAGCTTAAATAAACTTACAGGCCTTAGTGTGAATGCATATGAGTTTTCTCTGGTGGTGTTTCTACTTTGCCTTCTGTCTGTTTAGTTAGTAATCCTTGGCATAGGCCATAGGGTTCAAGAAATCCACTTTTCCCCTTTCTGTTAATAATGGCCTGGTGCTAAGTCTCTCAGGATGAAGTGATACCTGTTTAGTACCAGACTGCTCCTTTCCGTAAATTAAGCCAATAGCAGTTCCTTGCATAGTGTTATTTGTATTAGGAAATCTTAACAAGTACATGTGAAGCTATTTATCTGGATGCCGATGCCTGGTTGAATGGCTTTGGGGGAGCAGGGCTGTCCCCCAGCTATCCTTTTTGGAGGGATTGCTAGCTAATGAGTACATTGCTTTAGGATAGCGAGTATTTGTGAAATACAGGAGAAAAGTGTTACTACTTTGTTGCCTCTGAGATCCAGACTAGGTTACAATGCAATGGTCAACCCAAAAGATATCTGTGGAGGATAAGAGAATTTCCAATCCATGCTATTCTTTTAACTAAGGTTTACTGGTTAACCCCCATATTGCTAGTTCAAGTATGCATATGTATATACCTAAATCACAACTACATATTAATGCTCAGTCCTATGCCCTTTCCTAATGACTGTCATTGCTTTTCCTGCTTTGGGTAAGCTATCGTGTAGATATGTGTAGCAGTAGCTCAGAATGGATGAGCAGCAATCCCTCCCCAGCACTGGGTGCCTGGGCTGCCTGGGGATGTAAGGGGGAGGCCCACAGGTACTGTACTAATCTTAAGTGTTTTCCAGCTCGGGTCAGATAAGAAGAGCCCCCTTTTCAGTTGAGCTGATTCAGTTCTCTTGTTTCTGGTCATACTGAGTTAATGAATACTGTTTTTCTCCCTTGATTCCCTTCTTTGTTCCCTTTTTACACCCCAAACAAGCTCCAGCTCTCAAGGATGCATTCCTTTAATCACCAGTAATTAGTCATTGGTAGGTTGTTTGCAGCCCTGGTTCTTTGTGCCTGTACTTTCAAAGCCCCTGCTGTCATCCCATCCTTTATGCTGCATTTGTATTTCTTAGGTCATAGATAGTTCATTTTACAAAGAACTTGTTATCACTGTTGATCACAATATATATTATATGCATTTCACCTTGTAAACAAATTGCTGCCTCCCAACTGTATTGCATCAAATGTAAGAAAATAATGACTATATTTCACTAAATGAAATACTCCTAGAAGTGTGCTCTTGTCCTCTTAAGTATGAAGTGTGTAGCCAGGGTTTTCTTATTGTTTTGCTTTTGAGGGGCAAAAACATTGTGTAAAGAAAGAATGAGCTGAAAGTTGCCAGACAGGACAACAGGTAAAAACAATCTATGTTTCCTTCCTCTCCTGCATGCTGTATTTGTAGCCACTGAGAAGGGAGCTCTTAACAGTACCTGTTCTTCCTACATGTCTAACAAAACATTCCCCCTTCCTTTTTCAGTCATATTACTGTGGTCAGCAGAGAAATAAGAGCTAAATAATTGCGTGCAGCCAGGGAGACAGCAGCATGACTTTGTAGGGAGTTGGGGTGAGGGACTGAGCTGATCTGCCTTTGATGTCCTCTGTTCCTGAGCCGTCCAAAGGCAATCCTACAGCAGTAAGACTGGAACAGCCTGACAGTGCCCTGAAGGATGCTGGTTGCTAAAGGCTACAGTAAAAGCAAACTGAATTACTAATCAATTAAAGTGCCAGGATGTATCCCTTAACCTTTCAGATGGTTCCTCTGTCAATACTGAGAGTTTTATTAACTACTCTGAAACTACTTTGGTGAAAATTTTAAAATTCCCTGCAATAGAAGGGTGTTTGTACTGGTCTTGGCTAGGATAGAATAAATTTTCTTCATGGCAGCTGCAGTGGTGCCATGTTTTGGATTGGTGACCAAAACAGTGTTGCTAACACAGGGATGTAAACACCATTAATAGTGTTTACACAGCGTCAAGGCCTTTTCTGTTTCTCAGGGTGCCCAACCAGCGAGTGGGCGGGCGGTGCACAAGAAGTTGGGATAGGACACAGCCAGGACAGCTGACTCCAACTGACCAAAGGGACATCCCACACCATATGATGTTGTGCTCAGCAATAAAAGCTGGCAGAAAGGAGGACGGCAATATGTTCAGAGTTATGGCATTTGTCTTCCCAAGTAACAATTACACGTGATGAAACCCTGCTGTCCTGGCAGTGACTAAACACCTGCCTGCCAATAGGAAGTAGTGAATTAATTCCTTATTTAGCTTTGCTTGTGTGTGCAGCTTTTGCTTTCCCTATAAAACTGGTTTTATCTAAATTTATGAGTTTTCTCACTGTTACCCTTCCCATTCTCTGCTCAGTCCTACACAGGGGGAGTGAACGAGTGGCAGGGTGGGGCTCAGCTGCCTGCTGGGGTTAACCCACAGCAGTGCTACAGCATATAAAGGAATAAAGAACAAATCTCTCTATATAAGTACACATTAGACTGAAGTTGCCTTTTGCAATGTGCATAAGAAATAGGGTTGATTTCTTTCTCATCAGGATTAACATGAGAGCAGAGTGTAAAGTGCTTACATTTTCCACACAGTGATTAGTAAAGAATTGTTACTTTCTCCTCCTCTGTACACCACATTTGGGTTTTTTATTTGTTTGTTTTAAGTGTGGTAAATATGTCATGCAATTTGCTCATTACTTACTCCAAAGTAGTCAGGAGTTCACTTTTGGGTAAAGGTTTAGAGATTAATTTATTGGCTATTGTCATTCTGTTTCCTTTAGACTTCAGTGTGAGACAGGAGGCTTTGAAAGCTTTAGCTGTGAGATTTGTCCACTACTGATGAAGCTAAACATCTTGTTAAGAAATCTTTGCAGAAAAAAATGGAAAATGTGCCTTAGTAGAACATCCGTGTTTCTCAGTATTTTTAAATCTCTAGTTAAGTGGAGACCTTCCTTTTTAAGGATAGCTGTTGGGGGGGAGAAGGGGAGCCAAAGCAAAATCCACAACCACAGGAAAGTGAAACAAAGTGGATATGATGCTAAAATGCACTTTTCTTGGTGAAAGTTGCTTGAGTTAAGCTCTAAGAAAATTTTTCTGAATATGCCTTTAGCGCTACTGTTCTGCAGATTTCACTTCTCTTATTGTTCCCTCTGCTGTGTTAGTATTACTTTATGCAAAAGTCTAGGTATAAAGGTTAATAGAACTGCTCAGTTGGTGATAACATGCAAATCTGTAACTGCCTCTGGATCCTGAACAGTACTGAAATTAAACTATTAACATTGGCTTTAATGCTTACCCCAACAGTGATCATATTTTTCCCTTAGAGAAATAATCAGCAGAAGGACAAACTGGAGATGTATTTGCAGATTTAAAATGCTTACCCCTTGCAAATCTCTTAGCCAGCTGAATTGAGGTCAAGTGGAAGAAACCATGTTGACCTCTGAGAAGCATCAGGCAGTATGTCTTATTCCAGGTCTGATATTGCTAAATTACCTTTTGTATTGGACAGTTCCTTCCCAGGAATCCAGTCCTGCTTTATGGATGACTGAAAAAAAAGTCAGGTTACTTGGGTCCTGATGTCTTAGGGGTAGCTACATATTCCTTTTGCATTTATTTGTACAGGCTCTAAACAATGAGTGTCCTTTGATAAACAGGGCAGTTAAGACTGTATCTGCACTTCTGTTCTTTCAATTCTTTCCTGAAAAAGTTTATTGGAGTTCTGTAGTAAATCAGACTGCTCAACATACTTGTTTTTCCTGCCTCACTTGCACACCTTCCTGAGCACATATCCCAGCTGGATGCACATAGTGATAGTTGAAGGAAGGGAAAAATTAGTGATGTGAAAACACATGTATTTTTTTTTTTTTTCCATCAGGAATTGTCAGGTCTCATTTAAAAAAAAAAATCCCTGAGTCCCTAAAATATTTGGGAGAAAATGTTTTAGCAGTCATTGAAAATTTGAAATTTGAAGAATGGCTTCACTGATGCTCTGATATCAAGTACATAACAAGGATATTCATTGTAATCACTATGCTTGGAGTAAGACCTCTTTTGGCTTTAATTCTGACAGTGAAATCCTGGTCCAGTTGAATACAGTGACAAAACTTCCTAATGCAGAACTTTGCCTAAGGAGTTTCTGTTACCATTAGTAATAGTGGTAGTAGCTTCCATTAATTTGGTCAAGCTCTATCAAGATCAGGTTCTGTGATGGGCCCAACTAATAATATTCAGGAAGCAGAGGGAGCTAACACGATCTTTAAAACAGTGCAACATGCTAAGAAGGCTTTTGTTCAATTCACATCTCCATTAAATAAGAACAATAACACATTTATTTGGTACAGTGGTCCCATTCTTCAGTGGCAACATGCAGCTCACCGTCTTTCAGTAGGCTCAGAATTACTGCATAAGCTTTTCAAAGACTCAGTATTATGGTGTGAAACCATGGCAGTGCTTTTCCTATATTCAGGATATGTTCTCATTCCTAAGTGTTCATCAAATAGCAATCTGTTTCTGCACCTGGGTGCTATGGAAGTAAAATCTGTCCTTCAAAACGGAGAATTAGTCTCATTTCTCTATTAGCTGCTGGAGTGCTTATAATAACTCTTAAAATGACTCACCCTTGACTATATGTACTAATTGAAGGCAATGCTATTCCAGGTGAGTGAGACTTGTGAGACTAATTTTAAAGCAGGCGTTAATGTATTTGAAATAAACAACTGTTTTGTTGTTTTTTTTCTTTCAATATTGGTGCTATAATACGGGGTACAGAATGTACTTAAAGATACAACAATTAGCTTGAAGTAGTAAATTAGCACAGAAGGAATCTAGGCCTGGATCTGTGTTTTGGATTAACATCTTCACGGTTGCTTTGTTTAAATTTCTACCACTTGCATTGAAGTATATTATCTCATTACAGCATCTCACTCCATAGTATGTTAAGACATATATTTTTCAAATTTCTCTAGACGTCTACATAGATTGCATCAAATATATCTTACAGTCATCAAGCCGTCAGACAACTTTTAAAAAGTATGAACTATTTTAGCAGACTGTAACCTTTGGATGTTGATATGTTTGTAAGGAGAGTAAAGATTTTTCAGTTTTGGTCAGAATGATGCATCCATCTGACTATGCTACTTTGATATTACCCTGTAATATTATTCTTGCTTTTGGATGGAACTGTGAATATAATAAATACAGCATTTAATACATTTAAATTATAAGAGCATTACTATGTAGGACTTAAACATGTGCAAAAAGCAAGTATTTCTTGATCAATACATTTTTCACTTCATGGCTAAAATATTTCTCTTAGATAAAATGGTAGATCTGTAGTGGTGACAGGTGATTGGGAATGTGGGCCTTCTACCCAACCTGATAATGCACCCAAATACCTGCATTGAACAGACCCATTTAGATCAGTGAGACTACTAAAGTCAGCAAGGCTTATCTTGGAGCAGGTTGTTTGTTACCTACGTAATCTGAAGGGTCACACCTCCAACAGTTTTGAGTTTCCTGACACTTTCATAGTGTTTCAATTTAATTTCTGTGAGAATAATGCCATCTACTGAGTTATCCTGCAGAACATTTTGGGCATTGACCAAGTAATCTCCTTTATGTGCTGTTGTAGTTGGGTCCTAATTTGTGAAATCTAAATAGGCTTTCCAGGTTGCTGTGGAGTCTTATCTGCAATTTTGTCCTCTTTCTCATAACACCCTCACTGGGTAAACTAACATTTTATTGACTGACAGGACATTGTGCAATTGCTCTGAGTTTGTCACATTCAAAGTAACAATTTTATTGTAGTCTCTGTATAAGACAAACAAAAAGAAATTCTTTATTTCTATCTGATGAAAGTCCCAGCAGCCCTAAGGCCCTTTCTTTTGTACTCTGTAGACAATTCTAACTGGAATAAAACTAGATATATATTAGCTGGTTATACTTGCTATCTCCAGTAAAGCTTTCACTAATTAATTATTATACTTTTCTCAGCTTCTCATAGGAATGGTATATGGTGTTGAGAATAATTGTTATCAAGAGTTCAACAGCAGATGTTCTTGTGAGTACCATCACCTAAAATTAGTATCTGGTTTGCCAATGGATGCCAATCTGAAGAGAATTAGTGTTACTTTATATATCTGCACTTTAGTAGTTAAGCTGTATTACATGAAATTCGATCTTCCAAAATGGAAGAAAGAAAATAGAAAGTAAAAAAGAAAACAGTACTTATTTGAAGAAATTAATTGCCAACAAATGAATGAGAGGAATTAAGGCAAATCCTTTCAAGCAGAATATGTTTCATCTTTTTTAACAAGATTGAACTACTGTCTTCTACTTCTATATTTCAAAACAAAATCCTTCATTATGTGATGTCATTGAAATGATTAGTATAAAAATAGGGAGATGCTGGCACAGAGCTGTTAGATCACAGTGTTGAATCAGACTCATCTAAGGAAACAGTGAAGAAAAAATCCAGTAGTAAGGAAAACAGAAACATGAGACTGAGGAGACCTGGAGGGGTGACATGAGATTCATAGAAACGAGGCTTCAGAAAAGACGTCACAAACCTTATTCTGTAATTGCAAAGCATACTGTCAGAGTACCTCTAAAGCTGGAAAGTCAGCGGGGACAGTACATGGTAGATGAGTAAGCGAGCAGAAAATAAATAGCACTGAAAACTGAATATGACATGCTTGAAAATTTTTTTTGACAAGGGACCTACAAGCGAGATGTGAATGGAAAACACAGCATCATGCTAGAGTTTGAAATGAAAGGTGGAGAATTGCATGGTTTTATCAGAAGGAATAAATTCTAAGATAAGGTAAAGGTAAAAGCAAGCTACCAAAAAAATAATTGGTGTCAGACAGTGCCAGATTTTTGTTTATATAATGGAAACTATATATGCTTGGCCAGCATAAGCAAGTTAATTTTCCACAACAACTGCTTTTCTGTAGTGTGAGATTTAGTGGACACCTTGTTTGTTTAGCACACCTGACTTCTGGTTGAAGGGTCCAAGCCCTGTGACTAAATGCATTTCTTGTTGAGCAGAGAGCCTGTACAGGTTTTGGCCTGTATAGAAATGAGATGATGAAAGGAGATTGTGATTGCAGCTGACTGCCATATGGGTATGACACAATGTTCTACAGGTAAATGCGCGGAGTCATATCTCTCCAATTGATGTGATGGATGGAGAGCAGAACTATAGAGCAAAGTAGGATGCCTCTCAAAGAACAGCAGTGTCCATAACATCTCCCATGGATTGTAATACTAAACAAGTTTCCTTTTTCACTTTTTTTCATAAAAGGGAAGAGACAAACTCTGATACAAGACTGAATTGGTAACTTCGGTGCTTTTGTTTTGCACTTTAAATCATCTAATATAGCCCAAAGAACAGCAAGAGGGTTTCAACCCTAAAAGGCTACATAGGTAACAGACATTTTATAGTAGCAGCTTCATTAGAATATTCTTGTCATATCTTAGGACAGAAAAGCAATTTTTATGTACTGCCTGTGTTGGCCCTTTCAATGCACTGGGCAGGTGCTTCCTGGACCCTCTGTTCTTTGTAGTGAATTTTCATCTTTCTTCGTTCACGTATTCTGTCCTCCTTGATAGCCAGAGGTGAAAAGCTAATATTTTTATCTTTTTTTTTTTTCCATTCAAACTCTATTCCCTAATGCAATTCCATTCATATATTTATGTTCCATAATATTTCATTCTCAGCAGTCAGAATTAGTTTTGTGACCATCGGCCATCCAATACCCATTAGTCCCAGAGAGGAAATACAAAAAGTGCATGGAAGGCATTGATGGTGTGAGCATCTATATAGGGAATATCTCCATTGCAGACTCATCTGAGCTAATTAGTACTGGGATCAGAGTGTTCCAGTTAGCCTAACCTGAGTATAAATATTCCCACAGCAAGGTCTTCTGTGTGTTGCTGTCTCCAAACCAATGTACGTGTGTGCCTGGGGGAACAAAGGCTGCTGTTTTGTGCTGCAGTGCTCTGGGATTTTTTCCTATGCAGCTGAGTCAACTGTGAGAAATGTCTTGCCTTTGGAAAGGGTTGTTGGGACAGTGCTAGGGCATTCACCACATCTCTTTTGTATCTGAAGACAGGCTCTGGGCTAAGCTAAAGGACAGAATAGACTTCGGTTCATACATATAGCTGAAAGCCAGTGTGCCTGGGGTCAAATAAGCATATAGTGAAATTGTTAACAGGTAAAAATAAGGGTTGGGTGATAAACACTCGTAAGACTAAAACCTAAGTCTGTATTGGATAAATATTCTTGCTTACCTATTTTACAACTTGATTCTGTTCAAAACTATTAAAAGAACAAGTACAATAGTCAGAAATATGACCAAATGAAGATGCTTCCATGTAGTTTAACTGTCCACCTTTATGCTAAAGAAACCCAAGTAAATATATAATTAAGAATCTATTTTATTGCCATATGCAACTGAAGGTTATGGAACACCTAATGAGTAATGTTATTACTATTTATATTTTTTACATTTATGATAGTGGGGAAAGTTCAGGGTGGTATCTAGTGAAAGTTGATAGCTATTTGGAGCAGAAACAAATACGATAATGCTGATAGGCTAACTTATTGACTGGTGAGGCTTTTTAATACGCTGATAGTTTCTAAACACTTGTGATTAATAAACATCCATAGTACTAAATCCTTTTGGAGTAATATATTTGTCCTCAAAAGCTAGACAGAAGAATTCATTGAACTTGTATCTCCAAATGAAATTGCAGAATCACAGAATGGTTGAGGTTGGAAGGGACCTCTGGAGGTCATCTTGTTCAACCCCTTCCTGCTCAAGCAGGGCCACATAGAGCTGGTTGCCCAGGATCATGTCCAGACATCTTTTGAAGGACAGTCTAAGTCTCCAAGGAGGAAGACTCCACAACCTCCCTGGGCAACCTGTGCCAGTGCTCAGTCACCCTCACAGTAACGAAGTGTTTCCTGATGTTCCGAAGGAACCTCCTGTGTTTCAGTTCATGTCCATTGCTTCTGATCCTGTCACTGGGTACCACTGAAAAGAGCCTGGCTCTGTCTTCTTTGTGCCTTCCCTTCAGGTGTTTACATACATTGATAAGATGCCCCCTGAGCCTTCTCTTCTGCAGGCTGAACAGTCCAAGCTCTCTCAGCCTTTCCTCCTATGTGAGATGCTCCATTCCATCACCTTCATGGTTCTTTGCTGGACTCTCTCCAGTATGTCCATGTCCCTCCTGTACTGAGGAGCCCAGAACTGAGGTCCATGTGTGGCCTCACCACTGCTGAGTAGAGGGGAAGGATCACCTCCCCCGACCTGCTGACAACATTCCTATTCATGCAGCCCACGACACCATCAGCCTTCTTTGCTTCAAGGGCATGTTACCGGCTCATGTTTAACTTGGGTGTCCACCAGGACCCCCAGTCCTTTTCTGCCAAGCTGCTTTCCAGCTGGGCATCCCTTAGCATATACTGCTGGGTAGTTCCTCCCCAGGTGCAGGACTCCATACTTCCCTTTGTTGAACTTCATGTGGTTCCTGTCATCCCATTTCTTCAGCCTGTCCAGGTCCCTCTGGATGGCAGCATGACCTTCTGGAGTATCAGCCACTCACCCCAGTTTTATGTCATCAGCACAAATACAGTTAATGAAATGATATATACTAACTGAAGAGAGTGATGTAAGTCTTAGCCAGCATATCCCTAATGACTTTCTGAAAAGGATAAGGTATAAGGGCTCTCTTCTCATACAGAAGAATGAGGTCAGTAATTGTACAATTAAATGTTTTCACTTATAGTAGAATAGGATATTATATCCAATAGAAAAATTTAACTGGAGCCTATATCAGGCATAACTTTTGTCAGAATCGGGAGTTGTCTGTCTGAAGAAATGTAGAAATTAAGGAAGAAATAATACATGCGTAGTGGAAAAATGACATTGGTAAAAGTTGCCTGAAAGGCCTCCTGATAATAAAGAGAAAGTGATATTTGCTATCATGAAAGGAAATATCAGATAGGAGCTGCTAGTTATTATCCTATGAGAAAATACCATTGAAACTAAAACCTGGTGAGATGGTGGAAATGTTGGCAGCACAGTGCTTTTAATGCTGAAGGCAACAATTTTTAATTCTAACTGTTTACCATTTAAAAAAAAAAATCTGAAGGAGAAGGAAACTGCCATGCTCTTATAGCTTCCTTGCAAAGTGCTGTTTAATACAATACAGGTAACTTCTGCAGTTGACAATGTAGGTATTAAACATTCTCAGAAATCTGCAGATCACTTATGATCCAGTTTGAAATTGACATGTCTGGTAACAGAAAGAATTCTGAGAGGCTTCTGTGCTTGAAACAGGAGCCTGCTCCTGATGTGGATGTGAATGGCTCTAGGCAGAGGCTTGTATTCCCAAGCCCCCATATGTTTGGGCAGGCAGGCTCTCAATGTGGGTACGACTCTCTTCTCTTTAAATAGCAATGATGTTCAGCTAGAATAATTAATTATAAAAATTATGTCTTTAGGTTATTTATAAATCAATTAAAAATGGGAAAGTTCCTCACAATATTACAACCAAATATCCAGCTAGTTTAGGATTCAACTTGACATTAGAAGGCAATGCAATTAAAGTCTAAAATAGATTTGAAATTTTCTACTAACCCATGACTGTATTATACTCAGTATTTAAAATAAAGTTTCATTCATGGTTCTGCAGTTAGGTACAGTATAAATAAGAATTGAAGTTAAGTATATATTTTTGCAAATGTCATTTACTTGTGAATTTATAAAGTAACCAAAACTTAGGACAGCTTAAAGTAAAATGAAGTGACTTATAAAAAATTTATTTTTGTCTAACTAAAATTGCATTTAATAAAAACACAGTTTAAGGCAGGGCACTCCAAACATATCTCTTCTGAGAATGAGATATAGTGAATTTCTTTGGAGTCACTAGTCAATAACAGGTGTGTAAAATTTCACATTCCTGTTTTTTGGACCAAAGCAAGGCTAGGAAAAAAAACATGTATTCACATATTTTCTGGGTTTAAGAAAAAAAAACAACAATGGGTCTTACAACTTGTCCCAGTCCATCTGAGAACTTGATATCCTCAGACTGAGATGAGTGAAAAGGGAAAAATAGTGGAAATTAGGGTAAAAGAAAATGTTGCCTGGAAAGAAAAGAGCGCATGTCAATCACTAATTCTAAATTTTACCTTAGTCTGCAAAATTCACAATGAAATAAAGTAAATATTACATTACACATTGCACATAGCTTACATATACATTGTGCACACTATTACATATAACATCATAATGTAATATTATATAAACAAAATATTGGAAATAAAAACACTATTTACACAGAGGTGAAAATATTAGATTTTATGATTGATATTATAGCTATATAATAAACAAAACCACTAAACTTGTTTCTTCAAATGCAAATGGGCTGTATTTCTTAAGTGGTTCTTCATATCCTATAACAGTTTATGGATTTTTCTTTACATATGAATCCTTTTTTTTTCCCATGAAGTTGTTTTCTCATCCTGATCCTTGAAATTTAGCTAAGTTGCAGCCTGTAACATTTCCATCCCACAACAGTAGTGGCTGAATATGTTTCAAGACAGTGAGCATGTCCTTGTTTTTAAGCTCATCATTGCCGAATTCAGGAGTCCACATTTTGGGTAGAAGTGATTGACAATGGAGAGTGGTAATAAAGGTTTAGAGAGGGAAGGGTGTTCATATAATTGGTCTCTAAATGCGCCCATATTTTGGGATATTAAAATGAAAACCTACAGTCTTTAAGAGTCAGTCTCTGGAACCTTTTAAGGTTTCAGATACCAATATAGATGATCTTCTTTGCTTAAGTAGGAAACAGCATTTCTACTTCTCTAACTTGCTTCAGACTTCTAGGTAACATTGTGTACAGAAAGGGTCAAAAAGAAATATTTCTAGGAATAAAATCTAGAGTGATGATAACATGCCCATTTCAGGCCCTAATAGACAAATACTTTCAATGGCTCATTTTTATAAAATCCACACAGTGGAGCCCTAATTGGCATTTACGCAGAAATCTCTTGATGAGTTTTCTCTGCATGAATTTTGGGTATATGTTTACATGTAATTAATTTAATGTTGAAAAGGCAAAGCCATGTTTTTTGGTTTTTTAATTGCTTTTGGTGATGGTTCTTCACCATTAATTCAGCAAGCAACAAAGTCTTAGAGAAAGAGAACAAAGCTACCCAGTGCTTGCAGAAGTTGTGTGTTTCATATTGCTGAATAATGCAGAGGTTTCCAAAGGGGTAAAAATCTCTGTCTTTAAATAAAGGCAGTTTGAAAGTCAGAAGATTTCATTGTGGGTTTTATAGCTATTAAATAGCCTATAGCAAGTACTGTTATGTAATCCTTTAAACCACCATTTGTGGCTAGCTGATTTTCCCTAGGGGGGCATTGATAAATAGGTTTCTGTAATGCTTTAATGTAGGAAAAACTTCTAATCTCCAGATATAAAACCAGGAAAACTAATTTTTTTTAATCCATAGACAGGGAATGGCTGGGAATGCTTCACACATCTGATGGTACAGTTGTTCTTCAGAAACCTCAGATATGCTCATCAGCTCTAAATAACCAGTCTGGATACAATGGTCTTTTATAAAATACATGTTTTGAAAATTGTTTCAACCTATTAATGAACCTAATACTGTGCCAGTTGGAGTTCATGGTTCCCATGAATATCCGTAGGAGGAAACTTGAGCTACTCTTTAAGCATTTCTTTAAAAAAAGGTAAGCTATGAGCAGTATTTTCATGAAGAGATATTGGATACCATTCTATATCCAGCATAAAACTCTTCTGTAAAGAAAGAAAACACCTTTCTGCCCCATCATGTCTGTCTGGGCATTCTTGTAAGAGTACCTATACAAATCCTGTGCCCTACTTCAGCCGTTTATGCATCAGCAGACCTGAAAGTAGCTGAAAATATTTGGTCATATAACAAAGTGTGCAAACTGGAACTTTCATGGGGTGCCTTGCTGTCATTTCCAAATAGAAATATTTGAATTTCATACAAGAAAATGGCATGATCTTGAATTTTGGGAAATTGATTTATTGATACCTTTTACACAAGTTATTTTTGGGAAAAAATATTCAATCTAAATAGAGGATGAATAAATGGATATTTTTGATCAAATCATAAACCTCTAATTTGGCAGGGAGTGAGATAAAGAAACATGCTAACTGATGTCCAGGTGGGTTTGCCCTCTGTTGGTCTTATGTTTTTAAATATGCTTCCCTAGATCACACTTGTTGCATTCCAAAGTGTAAGGATGCCAACTTTTCTACAGCTACTACTTGCTGATGTTACTTAACACTGCCAATCCAGACTATACTGGCAGAGGGAAAAAAGATATTCTTGCCATCAGTACAGCTGGATTGTCAGACTGTTTGTGTGAATGTCCACTATATAAATGTATATTTATATTACAGTAATGTCTATCTGCTGATCTTTCAATTGTCTTTTTTAATGTCTAGCTTGTTGTGGCTATGTTGGTTTTACTTGTAGTTGTTCCCCCTAAATACCAATTTTCCCCCTTCCTTTGATTAATATATCACAGTTGTCTCCTTTTTATTGTGTTCTTCCTTTTCGATTTCAAAGCAGAAAATGATACTGAGGGATAATCAACTCTCTCCGGTTTTGCTGGTAGAGAGCATGGTGGAGCAGAAATGGGATAAATCTTTTTCTCCTTCAGTGTAAAGTAGAGGCTACCCTCAAGCTCAATAGAGCTCATCCTTGAAACCACACAGAAAAATATTGGTTTTTTTATATTGGGAACCCAGGGGAAATATAGGTTCATACTGTGTCAAATCCTTCTTCCAGAAAATACTTTTTTAAAATGAATTTTTGTCTGGTTTAGAAATAGTAGAAAATTGAGGTTTACCTGCATATTTATATTAATGGGCTTAACTCCTTAATGTTGCACTTGAAACAATTATATTTCTGAGGTCATAAAGAAGATAAATTAATATTACTATTTGTCATTTTGGGGTTGGGGGGGAAAGTAGCCCTTTCTGATCCTTTATTCCACATCTATACTGCAAATCTACTTGTTTTCATGCTTCCCTACTCAGTAAATAATTAGGCTTATTGCTCCTACACTAACTATTCTTGTTTCAGATGCAATATAATTTGGCTTTTTGGAATACGTGTAAGTATTAAATGATGTGTGAAACGAGTAATAGCAACCAGGATATTATTTTATCTCACATTGTTACTACTAGTGTGCTTATTAAGAATAGCATATAAAATTCTAACAGCCAAAAATCCAAAATAGTCTTTCAGATCAAATTTCCACCTTACTTTCTCAAAAAAGTTTTGTGAGTGGAAGCAATTATAAATAATTACAGGTCCAGTGTGTCAGTCTCCTCTAGGTTCCACATATGCCCCAAACAGAGAGTTTGGGTGTGTAAAACCTGCTGGAACAATAGTGTAGAGCTGTGTAGATGTTGTAGGAACCAAATCTTATTGGTATCCTGCTGGTGGCTGGGTCTCTCAATTGAACTATGCTCGACACCTCACCTAGTTTTTGTCTTGGCGGGGGGGGGAGCGGAAAGAGTGAGTTCCCTTGGACAGAAGCCAAGAGTGAACTAACATGCATGCAATATGTTTTATAATGGAACTGAGATTTGGGAGAGAACAGAAATAAAAAGCTCTTTGATAGTGTACATGTAAACAGAATATACCTTTCAGATGCATACAAATTTGTTCTCTATATTTACTTGTTCTTTTAAGCAGCCTTCTTTTAAGGGGAAGAAGACAGAAACTCATTGTTTGAAACCCAAGAAGAATTATTAGAACTGGATGTAGTTATTCTCCACATAGTTGAAAATTTTGTGCCTCTCAAGAAATTGAACAGGGACTGTGGCAGATTCTATTAGATGAAAGAATTAATTCCTGTAGAAGTACACTTTGGACACATCATGAAGTTGTACTCACAAATTTTAGTCTTGTGAAAAATTATTAACTTACATTTATTCCACCACCATCCCCCTGCCCACTGGGAAGGTCTTAAAATGTTTTCAGGAAACTTGTCTGAGTTTTTTTCTCTCAGTGACTAATCAGATGCTTAAATATTTTCAATTAAAAAATCAAGATCTCTTATTTTATTCCCTGTTTTTAATGACATAGCAAGTATGAGATGCCTTCGTGAAATGACTAAAAGTAGAATTCCATATAGCCAATATATTTAGGGTGGAATTTACTTTTGACATATTTAGTCCTTTAATATATGTCTATATGTGAAACTTTCATCCCAGTTACTGACTTAAATGGTCTCCAAAGCATATCTAAGTGTTGATTCATTTTTTACTTAAAAAGTAATCTTCCTGTCATAAACTGAAGCAGGGAAAAACTTCTACTAAATCTAGAAACTGCCTTTTTCAAAACCATTTTCTAAAGTTTCAGGGTTGATTGTTTTCATTTTCACTCTGAAGAATTCAATTTCAGAAGACTGCAGCTCTCCTTGGAGCTATTTAAAAGATTGTCAGAAGTCTTTTGTGTTTCTAGTAAACCTGTGGCTTATTTTTCAGTTGTGCGATTGTTTTGTTTTCCAGATATTTTTTTTTTGTTAGGTCTGTGTTGTAAATCAACTTCGTTCAAAGAGAGCCGTCATGATTTGTGGACAGAATATTTCACTTCAGACAACTGCTTTGTTCCCTGTTGATTAATCTATTATTGGGCTTTCTGGATTTTTTTTTTTTTTAAATAATAAGTATGTAATATTTAGGTCTCATCTGTTCATCCTTTCATTTGTTATTTCCCCATATCAACTTCTGCCTTTCTGCAGACCTGAGATCCAATCTCTTAATGCATTGTAACTCTCAGCATGTCTTCTTGAATGAAACACTTCTATTCTGTCTGTCTTGTAAACTGTTCTCTCTCATAGTGATGAATTTCTCTTCCATATTTTACAATTATTAAGTGTTTATCAAGATTAATCAAATCTTCTACCTTGAGCCCTGTAATGCTTCAAAGCCTGCTAGAACAATTTTTTGGGGTTGTATACTGCACAGCAGCAACACAGCTTTCTCTTCTTCAGTGATGTCTTGTTTAGTGACACGCATTTTTCCACAAGTGTTATTGCTTCCATTGCAGGAAAATGGATAATGCCAGCAATGGCTAATTCTCCCAGTGAAGTCCCAGTGATGTCAGTAGGACTTGAATAGTGAACTTGCTGCAAAAAATTGAAAATTTAGAAGCAAATGGTTAATTTGCATGCTTGTGATCTTTTCCTGAAAGAAGCTGTGCAAGAAGTTTGAAATCAGTATTAATCCCACTACTTTCACCAATAGCAGGGACTAAATACACTGCAAAAGGAGTAACAGACATTCTGTGTTTGAACTAAATTATCTGAAGGTGAGTGGATATAATCACTATATTTCTCCATAAAGCGTTACTGTGAAGAAACACCATGGCATATAACATCATATACAGCAAACTGCCTAAATTCAACGACCCAAATAAAATGTTAATTATGAAGGGAGCAAATTTCTCTTTCCTAACAAAGACATTTCAAGGAATAGGTGATAAGTTCTTCCACGGGCTATTCTTCTGATTATATGTGATGTTATCTGAGAAGTGCAAGGAACAGAATGTTTTAATTTAGTCTGTTTAATGCTTTCATTTAAATAGCCTAGGAAGTAGTGAAAGACATTACAAAGGGAGACTGTATTTATATGTAGGTATGAATTTGCACTTGTGCAGATCAGCCAGTTGTGTTTCTCTGGAATCCTATCCAGAATTTGCATCTTTCTACTTTTAACTATGCCGATGGAATGGTTGGGATTCAAAGCCACGTGCTTATTAGCCATGGACTGTGGAGTCTGTGCTGGAGCCAGGGAGCCGTGTTTTGGTAGGGCCACCTGGAGCTGAGCTGAGCCTGCCTTTACTCGAAATGGCTCTGCTTACCTTTAGATGCAGTACTTTTTCAAACAGCTCATATTCTCCCCCTTCACTTAACAGTCTGTGAAGGCAATTGGCTAAGCCTTATGTTTGCATTATTTGTTTATGCCGAGCTCCCAAATCCGTTGATTGCTTTAATTTTGCCCCACTGGTATGTAACAAGTTATTTGAATACTTTGTTAGTCTAGATTATCTTTTACAATTCCTTTTCAGTAATTCCATCTGAATATCAAACTTGTCATTATTATATCTAAGCACCTCTCAGACCATGTCAGCCAAACCTTTTAAGCACAGCAGTACACCTGTCCCCTTGGTGTTTTAAAAACTTTATGGGTTTTTTGTTAGGTTATGTATCTCCAGTGTCTGTCTAGCTTTGGTGTACAAGAGCAATTAGCTGCATAGAACAGGAAAGTTAAGATATATGTCAAAATCATCTCTTCCTGTAGTCCAAGAACATGAATCTACTATAGGGGCACTGTAGAAAGCTCTGAACATGATCAGGGCTTTGCAGCTCAGGCTCGCTCTCTTAGGTGACAGATGACCTTACATCCACTCTGTTGATCAGCACCGCTAACTGAAAGCAAACCAGCAATGAATGGTGAAGAATTCTTAATTTAGGGATAAGTTTGGTTATGTCACTTTCTCATACTGCATAGCACACTAGTAGGACCTAGCCTTCACTTAACGTATATTGCTACATATTGCTTTAGCTCTTTCTATCCATAATTCCAGTCTGGGGCGAGGCACCTGCCCATGGCTGAGGGGCTCAGCCGTGCCCTGCGGTGGGGCCGTTGGAACCAGCTGGAACTGGCTGTGTCCGGCACGGGGCAGCCCCGGCTGCTCCTCACAGGGGCCGCCCCTACAGCCCCTACTGCTGCTCCTCACAGGGGCCACCCCTGCAGCCCCTACTGCTGCTGCCAGCACTTTGTCAGGTAAACCCAGTACAAATGAATGATTTTACTTAAAAATCTCAGACCTATTTTATCCTTCTGAGAGACAGAGAAAAGGGTAGCAGCATCTTCCACCTGTCAGTCTATTAAAAGCTGTTGTCAGAGGAGTAAGGGCATTGCTCCTTTGCGTTCCTGCTACCAAAGGAAGGCCCACACCAGTGGGAGGGCACTAAGATGGCGTATCCCTGCATGTCGGGGGAAGGAGGGCAGTATGTAGAGCAACTGGAAGTATAGTCATGGCTGCCAACAAGGCTTTTGCTATGTCTTAACCTGTTGCAGTAAAATGTTCATTTTGAGCCTTATAAATGGATTACTTTTGTGACGCTAAGCTTGCATTATGGTATTCCATTAGTGGAGCTAGTAATTCCAGGCGTTCATTAGTAATGCAAAGGGTATTGCATCTCAAAGTAATTAATTCAGTGTGTGGAATTTGTATTTCTCCCAACATCAGAGGATACTCTTGAGTAGGAGGTGAGCATTCAACATTTTGGAAGCTGCCCTTTCTCTGCATCCAGCTCTGAGAATCTGATTTCTGGGCTGGTGCAGGATGGGGTTACATGTGCTGTTTTAGCTGCAAGTGTGAAAGGGACTAATTTTACGTTTTATATACACATAACTGTGTGTGTATGTGTATACGTATATATGTGTATCTACATATTTAAATGTGCATTGGCATATTTCCTTAACGTCTCAGTTTTACTTAGTAGCTCATTTTTCTAATCCATGCAAATTATTTTTTTTTATTTTAACCATACTAAGTAGTACACTGTTGTAGGGTTTTTGAAGGAATTTGAGTTATTTTTTACATTTCCGTTGAAGTAACATATCTGGCTTGAGTAGCCATCCTTTAATTGACTGAGTTGTGTTGTTTATATAGTCCTATGTAACCTGTCATTAACCCATGCATTATGATGCATAGCAGCTATGCTATTCCCAAATGTGCAGTGAGCTGGTTCTCCAAATGTTATTACTATGAAGTGTAAAGCTAGAGAGCAGTATAGCTATAGATCACAGCAACAGATGTACATTTAGCTTGGTCTGCTCTTTCTGCATTTGAGCATTTACCAGAGGGAAGCCTCAGAAGTCTAATTGTTACTAAAAATTATCTGCTGATCCTCCATGTGAGTAAAATTATTAGCTGATGTTCAAGTATCCCTGATCCTCTTCAATATCAAAATATCTGCTTTACATTTTTGATTAAATGGGCTTGTCTAGCTTCACTTTTCAGCTGTTGGGTCTTAATATAACTCTTTTGTACCAACTCTCTGATGTCAAATTTCTGTTCCCTTGGAGGTATTTCCCACTTGTAAACAAATTATGTCTTTAATCTTTCTGACATGTTAAATAGATTGAGCTCCTGAAAGACTGTAAAGCATGTTCTTCAGTCCTTCAGTTATTCTTTTTGCTATGATCTTGCCCTATTTTGTCAACAAACTTTTTGCAAAAGGTATCCTCTGTCATACTCCAAGATTCCTTTGTAATAACTTTGTAAAAAAAAAAAACCCGCACCCCCCCTCAAAAATCCCCCCAAAACCCCCACCGAAAAGCTCTCTGTATTGACAGACTTGCCTGCTGGCATCATCTGTTATAAAATCAAACAAAACTCCCTTGGCCATGTGTACTCTTTCAGCTCTCAAGTGCATCATGAATAGTCTGAAGACTATAGAATGGGACTGCTCACTCCTGGCACTTTTGGTTTCAGTCTGTATTGTTGATGTGTTTCCTTCCACTACGAAAATAATGAGGTTGCTTCTGAAGTATGGGAGGCTTATGTATAAGGGGGAAGGGCAGAAGATGGAAGCCGATGTGTTCCAAAGTCATTGCCTGGGCAACAGTTGATACCAACTTAGTTGGCAACTTGCTGAGCTAAAGAAAATCTGTATCTTATCTAGGTTCAAAGTACCTACTTGTAGAATGAGAAAATGAAGGCAATGTAAGGTCATATACAGAATAGGTTACAAGCTATTGTGCCAGAGGCATTAGCAGATATAATTATCTTCTTAAATAAAGACTTACATTTGGCAAGCATTGGCAAGGTCACAAAGGAAGTATTGACACAGCATAACACAAAGTTTTGATTTGTTCTGATTCCTACCATCACAATACTCTTCAGTTGCAAAGTTCTTGTAGGCTGGAGAGCAAGTAATTTCATAAAGACTCTTTACAAACTCCTAAGCTGCTGTCTTGCATCTTATTTCAAACTAAAATGTTGAGTAAATGCTGCATGGAAAAGTGTGTTTACTGGTTTTATGATAAATATTTTCTTTTATTGCCCACCTGTGCCTTAAGCTGGATCCTCTGTCTGTTGCTTGCTGAATGGGGAGAACATGATAAGGAAAATAACATTGTTTCAGTGATAAAATCAATGTGCTGGACAAAAAATGCTTGCACATGCGAAGCCTTGTGTTTGTACAAGGATATCAGATGATTTTGCATGTAATTACCAGTTTACATTAATGGCTGCCAAATTTTTGTGGACATTTCTGGATTCTGATATCCACAGTGGGAGCACATACAGTTTCTAGATCTACACATTATCTCAGGGTGGTAAGAGTCAGGGTGACCTGGAAGATGCTGTCAATATATTTTTACAGTGCTCTCCACACTTCTAGAGCTGAGCAAAATGCATTATGTACAAAGCCCTTCTTGCAAAGCATGATCACTTTTTAAGAAGAAATGTCCTTTTCATAAATAAAAAAATACAAAATTAAAAAAAAAAAAAACCAGGCAGAGAAAAGGAAAGTCTTTTCAAAGACTTTTAAACAAATCATGCTGAGCATCACTTAGGTGGCAGAAAGCATTAAAAAAAAATTTGAGCTTTATTTGATGTTCTTTCATCCACTGATTTCCAGTGCATAAAATAAATTGCAAAGATCTAAAAGTGGATAAATTGGATAAAACCTTTGAGTTTTAACAAATTTTTTTTTTCTTTGTTTTTTTGGGTTTGGATGTGGGGTTTTGGGTTTTTGCAGTTGTTGTTGGAGAGGGCATTGATTTTTGGAGTTTGGGGGGAAGGGGTTGAAAAATCAGACTGAATGATGGCAGCTTCTCACTCTTCTGTGATAGCGGATATGGGTTAGGCAGCTTTTCAGTGATCAGGAAACTATGCACAGAAGAGTATCACTGTACAAATGTCTCTTCTTCAAAAGTGTGTTTTGTCCTTGCTGAGACACTTCTACAGTAATGATGCCCATTTGTTGGGTTAATAAATAGAGAAAAGAAAGAATACTTTAGAGAAGAATTGCAGAATGCAGCGCGAGTCACAGATGAAATGACTGTAGCAAGTCCATTATGTGACAAGGCACATTGCACTGAACCTTCTTTTCTTGTTTTTAAAATGCAGACTTCCTCCTTTTCTAGAATAGGGAACTTTAAAGCGCTGGGATCCACTGAAGAGAGAGAGAGATAATAGAAAAACAAATGAACTCACCTTCAAAAACATAGATCTAACTGACAAAAGAAAACACACATGATATGGGATATGAAGGATACGGGCATTGAGAAATGTCAATATGAATACTGTTAAATTCAAGTATCTGAAGTAGATGACTCCTATATAACTTCATGACTTGGTAGGTTAAATCTTAAAATCCCTGACAATGCTAACTCTTGTTGTGGAAAAGAAAATAAAAATTATTAAGGGTGAGATTTTTAGAGGTACCTCCATCTTTAGAACCTGTGATGATTTAACTAAATACTTAAACTTTTTGAAAATACCTCAGAGCTTGGCTTTTATTGAAGTCAATGGTAAGTTAAACTTGTAGGCTCTTCTCAAAATCTTACCAATAACCTATTGCATCATTAAGTGCTTAAATGCTTTTAAAATCTGACCCTATGCTGTTTTTCCTTTTTAACGTATGTAGTAATGATACTAGAAAATATAGTATGTACTGCTATAATGAAAATTCATAACATCAGTATGTTGTTGCAGAAAGGTATAAATAAATGCTTTTTCTGTGAAAGTTTCAGTTACTTAATGCTGAATAAACCAGATATAAATTGGAAAAATGAGTGACAAAGGTGTTTTACCTAGCCAAATCAATTCTGGCATTTGGGTTTTTTTGTCAGTCACTTAAAGCTAAAAAAACTTTAAAAATGGATAGGAAAATTACATGAAATGTGGTAGTTACACTTACTTCAGGGAATTATGCTCTGAACTGTTTTGGAGATTCCTCCCCCTGTGGACAATTTGGGAATGCTTGGTATACAGTTGTTTACTGAATGCATTACTGTAGGCCTTATCCTGTAATATTTGCAAAATTATTGGGTTACTTTCACAAAGCAAGAATTTGGATGGTTGGATATTCAGTCATGTGCAACTCATTTTGAATTTGTAGTGATCTGTGTTCTTCTTAGTATAAGCAGGACTATAGGAGGTTTCTCTTCCGTATGCATTAATAAAGGAAACCAAATATATCCCTGGCAGAAGAGCACTGCTTGTGATAAAATCCTCCCATTGCTCCCCCAAACAAACCAAGAAGGTAAATCATTCCACCCTGTCATAACCCTAAAGCAATGATATAGTCAGAGACCATTTTATAAATTGTTTATGTTGGGGAATACCATCTCTGAAATGTTTTGGCAATGTGTGGGGCACATCTGAGTTATTATTTCTTTCTATTTAAGACTGCTAATCACAGAAGTGTCAAGATAAATCCTATATTTTTAGAGGCTTTATGTAAGCTTAATACGGTTAATGCAATTGTCTGCATATCCCAGGCCAGCAAAATGCTTAAGCATATTGCAAGTATTCAGCAAGTCAGTAATTTCAAAGAAGTCCCACTACTATTTGCGGCATATGATCTGTCATGCAGTGTCAGTTTTCTATGATGAAAAATGTTGTCTTTTTCTTGGTAGGAAGTTGGATACAGCAGAGATGGGTGTGAATATGGGGACTTGGAGCTTTTAAATTTTTAGAATTTAAACAGCATCATTGAATTTAAATGACTTGCTGGTGAGCATCGTGATAAGCACATCTCTGTATGTAGGTTTCTTAAATTATTTTTACAGTCAAATTCTGCTTTAATGCTTCTCAAACATCCCAGAAAATTCTAATAAATTTTTAAGGCTTTAAAAAAGTGTGTCCTCACTTCTCTTAATATGTATATCTCTGCTATAAATCATACAATCAGAACTTTCTTAGAAGATGCTGGAAATGTGCAGATACATGCCTATTCCTAAACACTTTAATGAAATTTTGAAAGAATTTGAAACTGCAGAAGTATTTTATGAATCAAAAGTCACAGCTGTTTGCGTACATACCTGAAACGCAGCACTACCCTGAAAGTCTGTAGATGCACAACCTATTATTTTGAAATACAGTATCAGCCAAGTTGTTCTGAAAGCTTGTGCATTTTTTTCATTATGTTCAAATTCCATTTTCTTTATCATTATAGTAGGCCGGTAAATTGGATGTGTATTAAAACACTGAAGATCTGGACATAAATTCTGTATAAAGCTTCTCCGAAAAGCCAGAATCTCTTACTCTTTCCTTGAGTGAGGAGATGACTGTGTGAGTGCATTTCATAGAAAACAATAGAAAAACTTGTTAGGAAAAATACAAACCATCAGGTCTTTCCTCCAAACTTCTAAAGTGTATTTTGAAGGACAGACAATTCATAGGATAGTAAGTTCTTACTCAGACATGATTGTCCAATGATATAGATGGAAAGTGGACAGTTCTTTCTGTGGCCAAAGCAAAAAAAGTTGAAAGAAAGTATATCTGGGGTATTTAAAATTGAATCACATTGAAATTAGCATATATTTCATTTGTTTTCTTTTAGGCTGAGCTGGGAAATAACAAAATTAGTCGAATTAATTTCCTCTGTGAGGGTGTGAATTTGGATTTTTATAGGGGAGGACAGACCAGAGTTGTATAATTTTTTAAAATTTTCTTCTTTTTCATAATCGTTGGGAAAAATGAAGTGCTGCCGAGTCACTTAACTGGAATAGTAGAAACGCACATTTGAATTTCCTCAATTCGGGGTGGATCCTGCTGCTGTTACTTCAAAGTAGGCACATTACCCTGCAAGTGTTCATGGAAAACAATGGAAAGAAGTGTAAAGCAATGTCAAGCAATGCTTTATATGCTAGGAATCAGTTAATTTCTCTAACAGGAAATGCATTCAGTTATTTACTTTTACTAGAATAAGTAAGAAGAAACCTGTTTCTTGTAAGATTAAACAGGGAAAAAAAAAATCCTAAACCTGATTTCTGTAGTTTCTAATGTTGCTCATTTCTTATTCATTTTGGTGCTTCATTATACACATGCTACTTAGTTTTTCTGTATTATTTTCATTCTAAACATGATATTTTGATACTTAGTATTCAAACCTTAGTGATATTAGCAATCTGTATTTCACAGCCAAAAGTATTTATTTCTTTTGTTAATGCACCAAATAATTCCCCATAACACACACACTTGCATTTTATGAATTGTGACAATACGCTAAAAGATTAATTAATAGTGATTACTTCGTAGAACTTCCTATTTGAACTTTTGAATTCCTGGAATGAGTGCTGCATTCCATGCTGGAAAGGAAATATGTGATGCCACTTCCTAATGCTGTACAGCATATGCTTGCCTATATACTTTTTCTACATGCATATACAAACTGCATTGACTTTTACTAAATCTCCTTCTAAATTGACTTTGTTGAATTGGTACAACTCCAATTCTACTGAATTAGAGTGCCTTAATTTAGCTTGTTAGAGAATTAAGCTAAATCAATATAATTCACTTATACTGATTTAAGAGAGTTAAATGGATGCAATTCTCTGGTGTGTATTTTTTTTTCAACTATTGAGAAGAAATGTAGGGAAATTCATGTCATTTTTATGCATTAAAGTCTCAGAATTATTTATTTCACACTTTTCACTGGAAGAAAACTGGCTAAAATGGAGAGTTTCCTTAGAACAAGGTAAGAAAGAAAAAAAGACAACATGAGCTATATTCATGTTAAGTATGTGAAACTCAAGCCGCTTTCCTAGGACTGGTGTCCAGTATTAGCCCATGTCAATCATGACTTACATAGAATTTCTTGGACAAGCTGCACCCTCCGCACCCTCCCAAAAGAGCTCAACAACCCCCAGAATGTCAGAAATCTTAATCTATGTCCATCTTAGAAATTAATGTAGTTCCAGTTTGCTGATGTTAAATTTCAATGGGGATTACAGATGGTAGAGGCACTTGCTGGAATTAACCTAACATTTTGGCATGAGATAAAATCATATGAAGGTATTCCATGCTTCATAACAGGATAATGGGTTTAGATGGTGTATGAAATTTTAAACCTAACAAATGTAGCCTTTTTAATAAAACATAAACAATGATCATGCTAATTTCTTTACTACTTTTGTCATAGTTCTATTAAGGACTTGGAACACTGTCTAAATTTAGGCTCTTGATCTTAAATTGCCTTGCAGGATGGCAGAGTTGTAATCAGCTAGACAAATTACCATTAAATTCCTTTAAAATCATGAAACTTTTCTTATTGTTGCAGTTTTGACTAGGAAAAGTATTATTGACCAGGAAAAATGCAAGCTTTAAAACAACCTATGTGGCATCAGTTTTAACTTGGAATTTTGGCAATCATCGCAAGACATATTCTGAATAGCTGCACAGAATACATGCTCAAAACCTGTATTTCAAATGTAGGATGTCTGTTGTCATAGCTGGTTGCTATATGTATATATTTTTCTACTGAATTCATTTTAAGAATATTTAGGTAAAAAGAATTGAATTAATTTAACAGATAATTTAACTCAAATTTGTGGTCTCTACTTCATGTTAAATTTAAGAAAAAGAGAAAATTCTTTCATGGATTAGAATATAATGGTTTCTGCTTAACTGTTTTCAATTTCTGTATTGTACTTTTCATGGTTGACTTCGGAATATTATTCATGATTTCCTCCTGCTTCAGGAAACTATTGCAGAACAAATTTACAGGGGAAAAAGCTAGATATTAATTTCTTGTATCTGAATATCTGTAATTTATCGTATTTTTAAAAGATGAAGAGACATTTTCTGCTTTGTCCATACTGATGCCTAGCTATAAAGTAAATGAAATAAATCCATTTTTAAGCTAGTGAGTTAGGGAGGAACTAATTTGTAGTGCTAAACAGATAGTTCAGAGCTCTGGGATGGCTGTATGGAAAAACAATACTGTTAGGAATGTATGGCAAGATCTACATAGAATCACAGAATCACGGAATTATATAGGTTGGAAAAGACCTTTAAGATCATCAAGTCCAACTGCAAACCTAACACTACCAAGACCACCACTACACCATGTCCCTAAGCACCTCATCGAAATGTCTTTTAAATACCTCCAGGGATGGCGACTCAACCACTTCCCTGGACAGCCTGTTCCAATGCTTGATAACCCTTTCAGTGAAGTAAAATTTCCTAATATCCAGTCTAAACCTCCCGTGGTGCAACTTGAGGCCATTTCCTCTTGTCCTATCACTTGTTACCTGTGAGAAGAGACCAACACCAACCTCTCTACAACCTCCTTTCAGGTAGTTGTAGAGAGCGATAAGGTCTCCCCTCAGCCTTCTTTTCTCCAGGCTAAACAACCCCAGTTACCTCAGCTGCTCCTCATAAGACTTCTGCTCTAGACCCTTCACCAGCTTTGTTGCTCTTCTTTGGACACACTCCAGCACCTCAATGTCTTTGTTGTAGTGAGGGTCCCAAAACTGAACACAGTATTCAAGGTGTGGCCTCAGCAGTGCTGAGTACAGGGGCCCAATCACTTCCCTAGTCCTGCTGACCACACTATTTTTGGTACAAGCCAGGATGCCATTGGCCTTTTCGGCCACCTGGGCACACTGCTGGCTCATATTCAGGTGGCTGTCAACCAACACGCCCAGGTCCTTTTCTGCCAGGCAGCTTTCCAGCCACTCTTCCCCAAGCCTGTAGCATTGCATGGGGTTGTTGTGGCCCAAGTGCAGGACCTTGCACTTAGCCTTGTTGAACCTCATACAATTGACCTCGGCCCATCGATCCAGCCTGTCCAGGTCCCTCTGTAGAGCCTTCCTCCCCTCAAGCAGATCAACACTCCCGCACAACTTGGTGTTGTCTGCAAACTTACTGAGGGTGCACTCGATCCCTTCATCCAGATCATTGATAAAGATATTAAAGAGAACTGGCCCCAACACAGAGCCCTGGGGGACACCACTTGTGACCGGCCGCCAACTGGATTTAACTCCATTCACCACCACTCTTTGGGCCCGGCCATCCAGCCAGTTCTTTACCTAGCGAAGAGTATGCCTGTTCAAGCCATGAGCAGCCAGTTTCTCCAGGAGAATGCTGTGGGAAACTGTGTCAAAGGCTTTACTGAAGTCTAGATAGACAACGTCTACAGCCTTTCCCTCATCCACTAGGTGGGTCACCTTGTTGTAGAAGGAGATCAGGTTGGTCAAGCAGGACCTGCTTTTCCTAAACCCATGCTGGCTGGCCTTGATCCCTTGGTTATCCTCTACGTGCCACGTGATGGCACTCAGGATGATCTGCTCCATCAGCTTTCCCAGTACCGAGGTCAGGCTGACAGGCCTGTAGTTCCCCGGATCCTCCTTCAAGCCCTTCTTGTAGATGGGCGTCACATTTGCTAATCTCCAGTGAACTGGGACCGCCCCCGTTAGCCAGGACTGCTGGTAAATGATGGAAAGTGGCTTGGTGAGTACTTCTGCCAGTTCCTTCAGTACTCTCGGGTGGATCTCATCAGGCCCCGTAGACTTGTGAATGTCTAAGTGGTGTAGCAGGTCACTAACCATCTTCTCCTGCATTATGGGGGCTCCATTCTGGTCCCTGTCCCTATCTTCCAACTCCAGGGGCTGGGTACCCAGAGAACAATTGACCCCGCTATTAAAGATTGAGGCAAAGAGGGCATTAAGTACCTCAGCCTTTTCCTCATCCTTTGTCACTATGTTCCCTCCCCATCTACTAGAGGCTGGAGATTCTCCTTAGCTCTCCTTTTGCTGCTAATGTATTTGAAGAAGTATTTTTTGTTGTCTTTTACAGCAGCAGCCAGATTGAGCTCTAGCTCAGCTTTGGCCCTTCTAATTTTCTCCCTGCACAGCCTTGCTACACCTTTGTAGTCCTCTTGATTTGCCTGCCCCTTCTTCCGAAGGTTGTAGACTCTCCTCTTTTTCCTGAGTTCGAGCCAGAGCTCTCTATTCAGCCAGGCCAGTCTTCTTCCCCACCAGCTCGTCTTTCGGCACCTGGGGACAGCCTGCTCTTGTGCCTTTAGGACTTCCTCCTTAAAGAATGTCCAGCCTTCCTGGACTCCTTTGCCCATTAGGGCTGCCTCCCATGTGACTAAAGGGGCAATAAGGCAATGATCCGGTTGATCTCAACAATTTAAAAGAAATTGTTCATATTAGTAACATATTATTTATTATTATAGATATTATATCAAATTATATGATTGCATGTTATATATTCTATAATAAAATAATATTTATTACTATACATGATATATTATTATATTTAACTCACATAAGTTCCCTATTGTTAATTTCTACATACATTTTATTTCTGATACCAAACTTTGTTATATTGTGCATGTTTCTACTACTTCCAAAAAGAGTTCAGTGTTAAACAACCCACTTGACATCTCCATTGCTATTAATGGATATTAGAGCCTAAAATGAGGTAAAATCACCTTACTTGAACCATGCAGTGTTGGTGACATGCATCACTTATAGATCGTTGCAAACTGGGAAAGACAGTCACCATTCAGCACTTACTGTGCAAATTTATTGTTTGGCAGCAACAAGTACATCTTCTTTCAAAAAACAAAACAAAACAAAAACGAAACAAGCAAGGGAACCTTCTGAGCATATAATACTCAATGTCATTATAGAACACTGCTGCTTTCTGTTTGGCTGAATCTATCCCCTCTTTGTATTCTTTTCTAAATATTGCAGATATAGACGTGACTGTTCCAAGCATAATACAAGAACATTCCTTGAGCTTCTTTGCTCTACAGTGGCATTTAGATCATTAACGTTGCTTTGATGGATGTTTCCCCATGGGCAAATCTGTTGTACTTGAAAACTGTGATCATAGTGGTTCTACAGCATGATCCTATATTATTATACTTTGTCATGTTTAGATACTGCAGTGGAGCATAAATTGTAATGATAGTGAATTTCTTTCCTAAGAACTAATATATTTACTCTCCTTTTAAGTGCCAGGCTCCCTTTAAGTAACTTACCGCCCTTCCCCCAGATAAATTACTTCCAGCTTATAAACAGAAAATAATATTCTTCCTCACTGACTTCTAGGAAGATGTGCACCCAAGCTTCATTTTGTGGCATTCATCTGAAAAAAATACATTCTGAAATCAAAGGAGAGGCACAGGACTCACTCTTGAATACCTGGAAAGATTCCTTAGAAGCTTAAATCCACTTTAGCTGAAATTTAGTTTTAGTAGGCTGATCTTCTGTGTAAGTGCCATGAATAGTGCAAGCAACATGGAATGACTCTCTGGTTAATTACCTGCAGTTTCCAAAAGAAAAAGCATTAATTTTCTTTCAACTTGAGCACAGTGTGTTTTGCCAAGGCTAGTACTTCGCTGTACATACTTGGCCTATTCTGACAGTTCAGAATTTCTGATTTGTGTTTACTGATTGAACATTAAGCAGACTTGGCTGCAAGGCCTCCATCTTGAAGTGACTGTGAGCTCCTTTCCCATACTTAAAGGAATACCTAATCTTTACTATAGCTAAGTAAGTTATTTTGTTTGACCACAGCCTTTGCATTCTTCCTACAGTCAAAAGCACCCCTTAGGTTGCAGCATTTCATTGCTATCTCATGTATTTATGCCGTACCTTAGAGCTGATGTATTCTGTAGTACACTGAATGTTATCAAGAGCTGTTCTTCCCCTCCACCCCAAGGGTATATAAGATAGCCATTCACTGGCTTTCCAGCCACTCTTCCCCAAGCCTGTAGCTGGGGGGAACTAACATGATTCATGAGAAATGAATCGAGATTTTCTGAGACTTCTTGATGACAAATAGAAAGCTTAGTAACAGTTGATCCCAATAACAGGGGAACAATTAACACCCCGCCCTCCCCAAGGTTAGTAGAACTATATCAATTGAAGATGGTAGATTTAAAAGAAAAGAAAGCAATGTGCCCTCCACCCCTCTGAAAAAACTAGTGATTTCAGTCACGCTTAGTATGTTGAAAATCATACTGCTTAAACTGCAAGAAGATTAAACTGATACCTTTATCAGATGTTATGTGGGATAACTTCGTATGCAAGAAGGATGATGGTTATAAGATAGACGCTGGTGATGCTTGTTTTGAGAGTCCACTATACTGTGTCTGTTTTAATTCTGTCTGTCAAATTCTAATTGCAGAAAGCATAATTAAAGGAGCCTGAGGAATGGAAGGGTGAGAAGGAATAATCCATTTTGGTACCGGTGTACACAGAGGATAGGGAACATGACGGGCAGAAAAGTCTTGAAAACCTCAGGCTTTTCTCCGTCTCTGCCACCAGACATCTGGAACATGGCAAGCTTATGTGCTGCGACTATTGTCTCAACCAGTAGAATTTGTGACTATAGTTTGGTGACAGCTTTAATCTGCAAATTACAGCAAAATGAACCCTTTTGGGGACAAAATTAAGATAAATTTTATTGTTCACAATTCATAGTTGTGATACACTTTAAGACTTAGATCAGGATCTAGGCATTCTGTTATCTTTTCTGAAACTCTGAAAGTTTGGTGACTGTTTCATCCTGTGAGCTTGGACCTAGTGGGGCTTGAGTCTTTTCCTTGTCCTCTTTTCTCTGTCTCTCAGAATGAGCCTGGAGGATCTCTGTCATCTCCTAAGGTCTGGTTGGCAGTTTCATCACCAAGATCAAGGGGAAACTCCTCTGACCAGAACATAGCTCTAGGGATACTTCCTCAGAAGAGGTGATGCTTTTATTAGTAGATAGATTTTTATCTTCTAATCTGTGTTTCCTGCCTGTTTAGGAGGAATAAATTAGAGGCCTTGGAAAGGGAAAATGATACCCAGATTTGAATCACTTATATTAAGTATTGATGCAGCAAATCAAAGAAGCTCCATTGCCACCTGAGGATGACTTCTGGTCAGCTCTAAGTCTTTTACACCTAAGAGAATAAGCCTCAAATGCAGCTTAACATCTCATTTTGGCAGCATGTTCCTGCAATATATACTTGCAGTACTACTTCTCCCAGTGTTTGCAGATCTACCTGAAGCATGATATTTCCACAGAACAAATCTATGAACACTTCCCCAAGAAGCAACCTAAAAGAATTAATGAATGTAACTGAATCACAGTGGTGGGGTTTTTTAAGTCTGTAAATTAATATTTGAAAATAATTTTCCTTATCAATACATTGGGTGCATTGTTCACCATGTGTCCAAATAGTGTCATGTATTTTCCTAGAATATCTTCCTGTTTTCCATCAGTTTCTTGGAATCCTGTGGTGGTTCACATAATTGTTACCATGAAGTAATGAATGTCAGTGGCATTAACATGAGAAACAGAAATCTGAATAATCTATCATACTTGACTATAGAGCTCTGTAAAGAAAGGACTGTATTGAAGCACTGAATTTGCCATGATATATTTCTGATTGCAAAGCAAAAATGGGCAAAGAAATTCCACTTTTGCTATAGAATAAGAATGAAGCATATCAGGGCCCTGAGGACTTAATTTAGCAAAAATATGTGAAAAGGACTGGTTTTGCACCAACTGTGGCCCATGCACAAAATTTGCTTCACCCTCTGAACTGAATGAAGCAGCGAATCTTGGGCTGGGAGTGACAAGGAAGAATAATTAGACTGTGTCTTAGTTGTGTCGTGGTGCATGTACACATAGGGCTGAATTACATAGGTGTGTTCTTGCTTCTCGGTGAACACAGAGAATCGCAATTCAAATTAAAAAAAAAAAATCCACTGTCTTGTATTTGTACTGAGTTCAGAGTACAGTTACAAGCAATTGTTGGGAAATAGCTGATGTTCTAAGTTAATACGCTGGCTACATCTATTTCTGTGCCCATATTTTTAATTTTAGTTGGAGATGCTTGCCTTAAGGCAGTTGTGCTTTGGGACAGTTGAATAAGGTGCTGTATAAATAGAACTCAGGTGATCTTCTAATGTTTTAACATCTAATTCCTAAAGAACCTCACCAATTTGATTCACATCTCAGCAAATCTCTAGCTAACCTATATCAAGTCTATCTGCTCTGCTGCTGAGTTCTCCTGAGCTCCTGAAAAGGCATTTCTTTTCTGAAGGGGTGATGATTTTAAGCAGGCTGGGCTGCTTAAGTGATGGGGTGATTGATGCAGACTGTGGTGGCTCCAGGCAGGAAAGTCCATTTCCTTTTGTGAAATGAGAACTTATGCTGGTCATTATGCAAATAAAAACAGGAAAGCTTAAGCTCCTTGCAGCTCTCAGTTCACAGAAGTTTATTAGGGATTACGTCTGTCTGGCTTCCTTCATCTCCCACAAAGAACTACCAAGTTGTCTTTTGCTGGGTTTATATTTGCAGTCCCTGGGAACACAGCTGCCTGCTGGTGCTTGCTGTTGCTAGAGCAGCAGGGGTTTCTGACAGGGGATCTTGACAAGCCTAATTGCTAGAAGTTTTGGGGCTGTCTGCTGCCTGAGATGGTCATACTATCCCTAGGCTTTTTTCTTTTGCTTTCCTTTTTTTCCCCTCCCTTTTTAAAGGAAGAGCTTCCCTCTTCTAAAAAAACTATTTGGAACTGTCATTTACAGTTCAGCTGCTCATACATCATTACAATTATATTATAACTTTAAAATAAAATTACCAAAGAGCACTAATAGAAAATTGGCAATTTAGAGTCCAAAAACCTTTATGCCAGGTCTCTGACATCCTTCCTTGTAACTGCTAAGATTAGTGGAGTGGGAACTGTTTGTAGGGAAGGGAGAGATGCTGACTTTTTTTATCTTTCATCACACCATCTGCAGATAGCAGTATGCAAGAAAAATGCCTTGTCAGATAAGCCTAAAACTTATTTAACAGATTAGAATCTTTTCCAAAATAGCATATGTTAAATGCCAAACATGTCTGAATGGTTATGAGCAAAAAGTAATACCAAGCTAATGTGATAAGATAAAATAAACAGAACCATTTTTCAAGTTGTGCTCAGAAGAAATACGGACTAAAACACTGCAAGTAGGTAGTTTAGGCTATTACTTTCTGTTCAGGGTTTGTAATATCAATGAAAAATTACGTTTCCTCTTTCTGTTGGTCTCTTGAGTTAAAACCTGTTTTATCGTGTTATGTAGACCACACATAGATAGGCCAGCTAGAGCAACAGCTACAGGATGGAAGGAGAATGCACAGATGGTTTTTACCTGAGGCAGCAGGGAGATGGTCTTTTCTTCAGTAAATAATTGCAAAAGGTAAATCCACACAGCTAAAATAGCTGCAATAGGGAATAACACCTTGGCCTTTTCTGGGCGCTTTTCCTGCCGGGGTCTCCAAAGGAGTAGCTGGTGGATGCTATTTATTAAGCTTGTCGGTGCTCTTTGGAAGTTTCTCTTGAACAACGAGGCTCTGCTGCTGGATTCCCTACAGCTTCCTGGTAGTTTCCTTGACAGTGCAAGTAGTCCAGGGCATCATTCTATGCAGCAAATAACAGGAGCTTTAATTGAGTGGAATGGGAACCTGTGCAGTGGCAAGCCAGTGAGATGCTGTTGTAAACACTAGATCTCAAAATTTCTCTATGATGGTGCTGCAAGCTAAAGCATTGTAGAATGGTTAGTGTGAGACATGCTGGGAGCCATTAGTGGGTTAGTCGGAGCCATTTTTGGTTAGTCGGAGTGTTTTTTTTTTTTTCTTTTTCCTTCCATCCCAAGCCAGCCTTATAGTACAGTACTCAGGAATATATAATAAAGATTCAGTCACTGACCAGGTGTTCTGGGTTAACCCCAGCAGGCAACTAAGCACTGCAGAGCCACTTGCTCACTCCCCCCACAGTGGGATGGGGAAGAGAATTGGAAGGGTAAAAGTGGGTTGAATAAAGACAGTTTAATAGGGAAAGCAAAAGCTGTGTGTGCAAGCAGAGCAAAATAAGGAATTCATCCACTACTTCCCATTGGCAGGTAGGTGTTTGGCCACTTCCAGGAAAGGAGGGCTTCATCATGTGTAACAGTTACTTGGGAAGACAAAGGCCGTAATTCCAAACATTCCTCCCTTCCTCCTCCTTCCCCCAGCTTTTATTACTGAGCACAATGTCCATATGGTATCTGATATCCCTTGGTCAGCTGGGGCCAGCTGTCCCAGCTGTTTGCCCTCCCAACTTCTTGTGCATCCCCAGCCTATTCGCTGGTGGGGCGGTGTGAGAAGCAGAAAAGGCCTTGACTCTGTGTAAGCACTGCTCAATAATAGCTAAAACATCCCTGTGTCATCCCTGTGTAACACTGGGTCACAGATCTAAAGCACAACACCATAGTAGGTGTTGTAAAGAAAATTAGCTCTATCACAGCCAAAACCAGTACACTAGACAAGAAAAAAGTTGGACAATCTCAGAGAAGGTTTCAGTCCATCCTGTATGACCAGGGAACAAGGTGGGCCTGACCTGTCAAGTGCACAAACATGCAGAGGGACCTATGTCCTGTAAGTCAACAAATGACTGGGCTTGTCAGCACTAGTTAGCCTGTGTCCCACTGTGCCTATTGAGAATCTGTTTCAGACCCTCACACCATCAATGATTGGGAGCTTTCTTCTAGTCACCAGTTTGATTTATTCCAAGCTTGTTCTTCTGCCAGCCTCTTTGTTTAGCTGAATTATCTCTTTCTTCCGGGTATTTGCATCCTGATTTATTCGCAGGGAATGGTTCTGTTGCCTCTTGGCCTTTGGTGTGGTTAATCAAGCCAAGTTTCTTTAATTCATCTATGTCAATATAAATTTGAGAAAGATTAACATGTGTGACAGAATTACACTCAGCATTCTAAATGGGATTTTCCATCTAGCAGTCGTATGGTCTTGGCAGATGTAAGTATGCTAGAAAAGCTTTGCTAGATATATCAAAGATTTTTTGCCTTTTGCATAACTGTATCACAGTTTCCAGGACTGACGTAAGCAAAGTAGGCAATTGCCTTGGGCACCAGATTGCTGGGGCAATTAAATAGGCATGGCCTTCTGTTAATTTTGCTCTTTTTTTGCCTACATTGTGAAGAAACCTTGAGCTGAATGACTATGATCAAGTAACACACACAGAGCTTTCTCTTTTCTGAGGAGCTTGGTTAGAAAAATCCTTGTTAGCTCCTAAGGATGTTATTAAATTCTGGCTGATGTCTGTTGTTCCAGGCCACAAAATTTATACTTTGGCCTTTTATATTAAGGTGCATCTCAAGCTTGGCTCAGAAGAGAGTGCTTTTTTCCTGTTTGGTGTGACAGTCATTTCAGATAGCGTGACCTTCTGTAGTCATTCACATAAATAGATACATTGCATGAGATACTTGAATGTTACCAGACCAAACCCTCTGAGTTTGGGTGTCTTGCAACAAAGCTAGGAGGAAATTGTTGGATGTCTTTTCCTCATGTTTTCCAATTTTTCCTGCTTTGCTGTAAAGTGCTGCTTTTCCTTAAGCTATGACTGACAATGATTCTTTTAGCGTCCTGTGAAATTTCTTAATTTTATCACTGTATAAGAAAATGCAGCTTTTTTTGTGTTAGGTGGACATTAGTGTAAAATAACACCACATTTAATTTAAGTTATAATGTGACTGTCTATTGCAACTTGGCAACGTGACAGGGAATGTTAATAGAAAGGTAACTTTTGTAGAGAGATCACTTTTATGGTATACAAAAATGGAACAGGTTGGAGATCAGTCACAAAAACCATTTTCAAATTGGTAATTATTGTAGTATCTGGTTGTCTCGTCCCACTCGGTGAGTTGCGAGATGAGTGAATCTTTTTGATTCCCCGACGGTTTGCGTACCGACAAAGGCCGATCTCTGCTCGGCAGAGCCGTGTGGTCGGTAGAGTCACGACAATGACTCAGAGGAACAGTCTGCCCAGCAGCTTTATTAACTGGCAAATTCGACAAATGGACAAATTTAACGAGCTGGCAAGCTCAATGAATGAACAGAGATGATTTGTCAATGGAGCTATTTTCCAGGCAACCCATCACAATTTATCCCGAACTTACATATATTGGAAGAGTAGAGGAAGAGAGAAGTGAGAAAAGGAAAGGAGAAGAGAGGAGGAAAGAGAAAGAAAAAGTATCACCACCCTTGGATCCCGCGATGACAATGACAGCCACAGCAGTCCTCCGGTGGTGGGCACACACGTGGTTCCCTGCGGCCGTGTCTTTTATACTCTAGTCCTCGCCTCCAGTTACGCCCCTTGGGGACTTACATGGTTCTTGTTCTAGGAAGTTCTCAACCTTCTGCGCAGGCGCTGGGGCAGGGGTGTGGGTGCAAGCCCCTTCCTCAGATAAAGGGTTTGTGTGACCTCTGGCCATAGATGGTAAAGTCCGTCAGAGCCCGGAACCGCACATCCTTCGATGTGCTCTCCACGTCCTGCACATCCCGCTCTCGTTCTCCCCCACCCCATGCTCGCTGACCTGCCGTCACCATGCAAATAGAGCCTCAAGTCGCCACAGTGTTTGAGACATTAACTCTTTCAGTCTCTCACACTAGTCTTCATCATTAAAGAACTACACAAAATAATCTCATTTAGTTGTTTGAGTCATGCATATTTTTAATACAGAGATTGATAAAGGATGTAAATTGCAGTGAAAAATGCATTCTGCAGTGAAGGATATCAAGCATCTATGAAATGTAAATCAAACAGCTAACAAACACATTTTTATTAAAAAGAAACAAGAAAACTCAAACAAGGTAAGTAAACACAGTACTGGTATTTAATTCTTGAAGCATAACTATACCAATATTTTACTGTGTTTTCTTCAGAGGAAGCAACTGCTAGGTCAGCTAGTTGCTTTTTCTCTCCTGTAATAATTGGCACTCACTGTTCAAGGTTTCTGAAGTCCTGATGGGGGGTAAGGCTGCATTTAAGCTGAGCTGGTGTATTGATCTCACCTGGTTCTGATTTTGCTGCTTCTCATGCTGCTAGCCTTACTGCTCACTGTTCTGTGCTACTCATTGCTCTGCTTCTCATCCCTTTAGCCATGCTTCAGACAACTTTTCCCCCTGCTCACTGGTCGCACTACCTCTGCCTCATACCTCTTCTCTTGCTAGCTGTGCTTCATACTGCTTTTCTCCCTATTTTTTCACCTCATCTCTTTCTTCACTGTGCTAGCCATTCTAGCCAACTTCAGCAGCTTTGCTGGTGTGGTGGGTTGACCCCAGCCAGCAGCCAGACACCCACCAGCCACTTACTCGCTCCCCCACAGCGGGATGGCAGACAGAATTGGAAGAGAGACAAGAAAAACTCGTGAGTCAAAATAAAGACAGTTTAATAAGTGAAGAGGGGAGAGGGAGTGTGGAGGAAAAAAAAAAAGAGGGAAAACCAAAACCAAAACAAAATACAAATAAAACCCCTAAGTGATGCAAAGTAATAACTCATCACCAGCACACAGATGCCCAGCTAGTCTCTGAGCAATGGCTGCTTTGGAAAAAATCCCTCCCAGTTATTGGTGAGCATGATGTTACATGGTGTGAAGCACATCTCTTTGGTCAATTCAGTCAGCTGTCCCAGCTGTGTCCCCTCCCAGCCTCTTGCCCATCCTCAGCCTATTTGGGGGCAGAGGGTGTGCAGAGTGAGAAACAGAAGGCCTTGATGCTGTGTAAGCACTGTTTGGTAATAGCTAAAACATTGGTGTGTTATCAAACATTGGTGTGTATGCAGTGGGCTACTACTATATCTCTTACTTGACAAGAAATTCTTATGTTAAAGCCAGAGCTTTTCTTTTTCCAAAATGTCTTGTTCTTCTTTCTCTAGCCTTTGTATTGCAACACTGGAAACTATTAAGAAAGATTGCTGTTACCATTTATCCCAGATATATTTAGACAGATATTAGAACGGTATATTACTGTAAACACAAAACTTTCCTACTCCCCTTCTAATAGCAACACCTCTCAAACATTACATAACACATGCAAAGCAACTGTGCTTTAGGCTTGCTTATTGATCCTTTCCATTTGCCTTCCGTTTGCTTGCCTAATTTTCTTAAGAAGGCCCCTTCACTTCTCAGCAGACTCTGCTCCAGGCTTCTTTGAGGTGAGGAGAGATGTGGTGGAATTTTCTTGCACTTCTGTCCTCAGCCAACAGCCTTTCCTAAGGAAGGGAAGCAATCTCCGTTTTAACTAAAGGATTGGCCAGGCTCTCCTTGAATAACATAAGTTTGAAAAAAACTTTGGAATGAAAGATGAAGTCTGCAAGGACCATCTCAAAGGAAAAGAAATCTTAAAGGGAATATTTGCCACAAGAACTAACATTCTTCTCCATGAGGCAGTTGGGTGAGATGAGTATTACTGGAGGTGTCCTCTAATGGGAGTGCTCCAGGAGATTATTCTTCCTGTGAGTGAGCTTTCTGGCAGGCTTCGTAGTAGGTACAGCTGACGCAAAGCTTGAAATATTTTACTGCTTTTTCAGAAGAAACGGGGGAGAAATGGGAAACAGTAAGGTAGCTGAACGAGGAACAGAAAGGGATTTTTGAGATAACTCTGGTGTAGAGTTTAGGTATAGTTCTACTTTCATTTCTTCACCTGTATCCTTTATAAACATTTGTAACTTTTATTTGATGTGGATTTTATAGATGAATGCTTATAGCATTTTATATTAGCCATTTTTAAGTTACTAATGATTTAAGTAACTGGGTAAAAGCAAGGTATTCCCCATTTAAAGACGTGTCAAATTTCTGTAGATACTGCCTGAAGGAATTTAACATGTGCTCCAGCTTCCCACTGTCTCATCCCACTCGGTGGGTTGCGAGATGGGTGAATCTTTTGGATTCCTTGGGGATTTGTGTGCTGACAAAGGCCGATCTCTGCTCGGCAGAGCCGCAGGCCGGTAGAGTCATGACAATGACTCAGAGGAACAGTCAGATTAGCAACTTTATTAACTAGCAAACTACAAACTCAATGAACTAGCAAGTTCAGCGAACGAACAGAGGCAATTTGGCAATGGAGCTATTTTCCAGGCAACCCGTCACAGTTCATCCAAAACTCATATGCCCAGATATATATATATATATATATATATATAGTGGAATAGTAGAGGAAAAGAGAAGTGAGAAAACTAAAAGAGAAGAGAGGAGGATAAAGAAAAGGAAAGGTATCACCACCCTTGGATCCCGCGATGATGGTGACAGACATGGCAATCCTCCGGTGATGGGCGCGTGCCGTTCCCTGGGGAAGGTGTCTCTTTATACTCTAATCCCTGCCTCAGGTCACACCCCAGAGGACTTACGTTGTCCTGGTCCTCAAAAGTTCGCAGGCGCTGGGGGAGGCCGGGTGGTTGTGAGGAGTTTCATTCCAAGTTTCGGTTGGTTGCAGGCCCATTCCTTAGGTAAAACTCTGTGTGACCTCTGGCCATAGATGGTAACTGTGCATCCTCCGACACGCTCTTCTCATCCCGTGCTAGCCGACTTGCTGCACCTTATCTCGCTACAATGTTTGAGACAGTACCTCTTTCAGTGTCTCACAAGACAATACCTCTTTTAGTCTCTCCTCCGAAGAGCTCTCCCCATCCCATGCTAGCCGACCTGCTGTCGCCATGCAAATCGCGCCTCACCTCTCCACAATGTTTGAGACATTAACTCTTTCAGTCTCTCACACCCACCATGTCTTCTGCCGTATGAGCCAGCTGGAGGCTCAGGGTTCAGAGGCAGCAGGAGTGTCTTCTAGTGGCTGCTGGTGACAGCTCAGGACTTCCTGGCGTTCGGCAAGACACGGGAAAATATGTTTAAACCCTATGGGTTGTAGAAAGCTTAAAAGAGTCATAGGGCATTGCTGGATGTAAGAAATGGCTTTTTCTCTGTGTGCCTAGGGTTTTTAAGATACAAATATCAAGAACTGTGAGGCACATACATTTTATAGCAGGAAGCATAGTTAAGTACTGTGGAATATGCATTACAGGTGAAGATCCACCAGGGAAGTATACTGTAGCACAATGTAAATATTCAGGTTTATTTTTCATTTGACTTTTTTATACATTATACATACTTTGAAATAAATTTACTGACTAATAGATTCTTATGCTAATAACTGCTACAGATTGTTGGCTTGCTGGTAATGCATTACTACTTAAAAAGGAAAAGATTATTTTATTTTTTCCCTCCCTCTAATGATGTGCTGTGCAGGTTATATAAATGAAAGGCTGAATTTAGAACTTTGAATTTAGATCACCTGTGTGTCTATTATGAGCAAAATGTATTATGTGAATAAATAAAACCATACAGGTTTTTTAAAAAAATTAACAGTTTATGAAAGGTCTTGAAGAAGTAGTGGTTAGAGACTAGGTAGTAAATGCAAAAATGTGGGGATGAGATTCTTTTATCCTTTGCAAAAGGTCAGTCAGGATTAATCTCAAAGTCCTTTTTGGTGTTAGGAGCTATAGTTCCTGTGGTTGATAAGATGAGACTTTGTGTTATATGCTTACATTATTCTGGACTTTGAGGGTTGTCCATTATATGCTAATCAAATGGCCCCCTCTTTTATGCACATCTGCCATTTGTTTATTTTCATAATTACAAACAACTTAAAAGAACATTCCAAACCTTCATTCCAAAAATATTCTTTATACTGTTTAATGCAACTAATTGAAATAATGTAGTGTCTAAACCATTTTTTGGAGTTCTTAATTAATATTCTACCACACCGCACCCTCACAACTAATTTTGGGTTTTTGCAGCTCAGAGGTCTGGACTACCTGTATAAAATTTCTTCTGTGCAATTAAGAATATGTAACATGCTAAAAATATACTGAAAGCATATTCACTTGTAAGAAGTTATTGTACCTCTTAGTATGCTTCTCTGCAACTATAGATTTCGTGGCATAATGTTCCACCTACATGTGGTGCTAATAAATATATATTCAGGGAGGAATGAATGCACTGTGATTTATGAGTCATTGGTAGGAAAAAAATCCAACTGGTTTACAGTAATGTACATCGTCTTGCTTAATTTGAAATAGATTGTTTACCTATTATTTATTTTCATTTTTTAAATTAAAAAACAACTTTTTTGCTGTATGTCAAGATGTAATGTGTTTACCTTAGAATACATTAAATAAACCACTTCCTCAAAGATCTAATCCAGTTGGTTACTACGGAATAGTTACTCTAATTCTCTAGTATTCTACAGGGCAATTAAGTGCAAATGCAGTTGTCCCATGCCCTGATTTATCAGCCTGTTCATGCTCAGTCCAGTGAAATGACAAGTATGTTTCAGGTGGCCTTGTATGCCAGGGTTTCTTTGCTTCTAGCAAGGGATGGGGACAAGTCCATAGTCAGAGAAATCCACCTAGAAATCGCTGATTTCTGGTGTTTGAATGTGATATGTGGACTCTATGCAAATGCAATAGCAAGTAAAATGTTTTAAAGTGCAAAGGTTTAGAAGTCTTCATATTTTGGTGGATGTTTTTCTGTATAAGCCTTTGTAAACGTAAACCACTGTAATTTAAAAGGCTACATACACAGCTGATTTGCTTGAGGTCTACATTTGGGGAATTATATATTCTGAGAATCTAGGAAAAATCAAGGTCCATTTCTACCAAAAATATTTATTATCTTTGTTGAAAAAGTAGCCTCCTTTTGAAAGGGGAACTGATAAACTTTACTGTAATCTTTTTTTGGTACCTTAAATCAACGAGCTACACTTCTTCCACTGTGGCTGAACAGGAATCAACTTATCATCAAGTACTTTTGCCAGGTACCAGAAAAAACACATGTATATTGCTTGTTTCCTTTCTTGATTAGTGTATTAGATGTGCTGCTTGTAACAGTTTTTCTCTTTTTACCCTGTCACTAGTGCCCAGAGTTGGATTCAGAATAGTGTCTTAGCAACTGAGGTCCATAGTGCTCTTCTCTTTGCCAGTCTTCTGAACTCTCTGTGCCCATAAAAGCACCGCTGTGGGAATGGTTCCTTGCTGACAATATATATCAAATGTCAAGTTTAGAAATTGTTGAGGTGACTGAGAGACAAGACTGATCAATTTGGTGCACTTTCTCTTTATGGGAGTATATGATTTCAGCTGGACATCTCAGCTTAATGTGCTGTGCAGTGCAATGAGGTCGTTCTTAGCTGTTCACACTTGAGAAAGGCTTATCCTTCACACAGCAGGTTCACTGCGATCCTCAAGAAAACCTGCATTTGTATGAATTAAGCTCTTCATTATCCATCTGGTGGTATCTAGTACAGAACATAACATTTAGCCTTCAAATTAAAATATGTTGGGGAGGCGGTGGCTGAATCAATATAAACATAAGTGAAGGACAGCTGAAAATGAAAGCAAGCACATGCTTCAGTGAGCTTTAAGAAATGTGCAACGTTCTAAAGGATATTTGAAATTGTGCTTTACCTTATCTAAAGAAAAGTTGTAGAAAACCTTGGACGACACTGATGTCTCTAATACTAACAGCCCTGCTAAACAGCGGAAGTTGCTTAAAAACAACATCAAAATGAATGATATGATTTTCAGGTGGTTATTGTAAAAGTGTTTTCCACAAGCTTTTTGAGCAGTGGGTGAAATCATTATTACATTAGAAAGAACATATATCGAAGCATTTTGCTTCAGCCTTGCTTAAGAAAGTAGGAGTGCTCTGCTGCTTCTCCCATTTGGCCACTTTTTGCCTGGGCTGTTGCCATCTTCCTTGCCTCACTGGCCAGAAAGAAAGAAAAGAAAGAAAAGAAGAAAAGAAAAAAGAAAAAAAAAGAAACACACCTCTGCCACCGGCTTTTGTAGCCCTCTTTTTCCATCTGATACCTCCTCTACAAGTGCATCACATTGCAGCATATTCTGCAGGAATATGCTCTGAATAGCTGCTTTAGGTATGGCAATGAGTATTTCACTTAAGTTCCGTTCCACACCTATGTGTAAAGTGTTTGTCTCATATTGATTGGTAACTTGTAAAATTGATCATAAATTGTGATGAAAAAGGGACTGAAATGCCTTTCATACTATTTAGAAAATATTGGTGCTAACCTGAGAGTCATTCAGGTCTTTCCCCTCCCCTTCAGGAGTCAGTCTGTGAGGGCACATTTGTGAACTAAAGTAGAAATGCAGTTAATTACAACAAACCTGAACTTGTGTGCATTTGTGTCATGATCCCTGCTTTTCCAAGACTATTCCAATGACTCTTCTAGTAGACCATGGTCTCATTGTGAGCAACCTTGGTAGTTAATTTATAAGCGTGTACTGTGGTAAACAAGACAGAGCTCCAACAATTTACATTAGCCAAAAATCAAGAGATTTCCAAGAGGAAGAAATTTCTAAGGCCTTTACCCTCTACACTAGATGGTCACTCAAATCCTGGCATTGTTTATACTTTTGTGCACATGATTCTTGAGTAACGTTTGCTTCCCTGAAGCAGGCTAGAGAAGTAAATCTAATATTTCCTGTATTCTTCTGAAGAGTGAAAGAGGCACAACAAATACTCTTGTTCAAAATATCTGCTCTTAGTGATCATACTGGATGGCTTCTTTCATTTTTCCTCCCTAGACTTGACACAAGAAAAACAGTCCAGATGAAGGTTCTTCCAGTCCTGTATCTTTTCCCAGGCATCTGGCTCAAATCAAATGCCTGGGCGAAATCGTAAGCGTAAGGCAAGCATGGACTGATATTTCCACTGAAACTGACGTCAGCAAAAAGCAATCTATGTGGTACAGGCACTGTCTGAGGAGGTGTTTTTTGAATGAAGGAAGTGCCTCTGTAATATTATATGGTAAACATGGTGCTGTTTGCTCCTTTTGGGAAGAGTAAATTTAGGATAATGTCTATGGGAATTAAAAATCAGCCTTCTAACTACAGCTTCTTGTATCAGGAGAAGAAACATTGGAGATTCTGAGTGTTTTAACTGTTTTTAATTTTTGTTTGAACTTTTCAGGCTGTCTTGCTTTTTCTGTTGCTCTGACTGTATTTGTTTCTTCAGACTATATCTTTTACTCTTGGTATTTGTGCTAATCCCTTTTGAAACAGTGTTCTCTGAGAGTCCTTTTTTTGGCTACCAATCCACTTCTTCCTGCTTAGTTACTTTCATGATTTTCCCCTCCCATGCCATCTCTCATGTCTTACCTTAAGTGACTCTGTGCAGTGAAATATATTAATAAGTTTTTGTCCCTAAAATATGCACAGTTTGCATTAATCTTATTTTCTAAATCCCTCTTTTTTTGTCTGTTTTGTGCATATTCTAACTCATCTTTGCCTAGTTTGGATTTTAAAATCTTCCAGGAAAGGACTTTGTCCTTTTATGATCTCTTTCAAGGATCATGCAAAGTTAACAGGTTGTACTAATGTTTAATAATAATAATATTAATGGAGATTTATTTTTTAATAATAATGAAAATTCTGCGGCTGCGTGAATATTCTGTGATATTGCTGCTTTAAGTGTTGACATTCAGGATCAAACTTTCTGAAATAATAGACTTTTTTCCCCTCTTATCTGTATGAGCAATATGGTGTCTAAATATATGTTAGCATTGATTATACTGTGCAATGTGTGCAGGCAGAGTCTTAAATCTGTGTGGTTGCTGCCTACATAAATCTTACTGAAACCCCTGTAGACAGAAGGACTTATATGTGCATTGCAGGAGCCTGCAAATCAGGCACTTAAATACCTGTCTATCCAGGAGTTTTCTTGCAAAATTATAGATGGAGAAATGGAGGTTGGGATTAATCTGGCATGTTGCAGTAGAGCTGTAAACAAGTCATACAGCTGCACTCTGAAGTAGGCACAATTTTTGCTCCTATCAGACTGCATGTTGTGTATGAGCAATGTCAGACTAACCAGATTTGTTGACAAGTTTAATCTGTTAAAAAATTTAACATTTATTGGCAAGTTTAATATGACTCAACTGATGAAGAATTTTTCAGCCCACTAACTAGCTAGTCTGGGGAATTTGGGAAGCATTGCCTGTCCCTTCACCTTCCATTCAGTCAGGCATACAGAACACAAGAACTTCCAGCTCCCCACTTTCCTTTCAGTCCAGGTAATAAGGCTGAGGGAGCCAGACCATAACTGATTCCTTGCTTTTAAAGCTTTGATGTTGCTATCTTCTAAATGGCCAACTGTGCCAAATCCTTGGTTCTGGGATCATTGGCTTCCAACCAGCTCATGGGGTAGTTGGGTTTATTACCATGTAAGCAAGCTGAAGAAAATACTTTTCTGTTTAGGTTTGTTGCTGTTAGAAAAATTTTTAGGATTTTTTACATCTGCTTTCATGAAAAGTCAGATTTAAGTACATGGAAGCACATACAGGAAGCATTAACAGAAAGTTAGGATGCAGCAAAGTCTATAAACTGAGGAGGACATGCTGTGAAGGCTTGTAAAGATTATTTAAGGAAGACATTTTATCAGTCTCTGAGAAAGTCATACTTCACACTTGCAGGTGCACTGGCAGTCAGATTTTATGTTGATTGTGTGCTGTGAGCAGCACTGTCATTACCAGTAACTCACTGTTTCTAGTATATAGCTCAGCCTCTTCAGTTTTGTCAGTGATTTTGAGCTAAGTTTAGTAATAGTGTATATAACACTTTTTGTGTAGTTTTTGGCTTCCTCAGTCTTTCAAGAATCTGTTGGCACTGTTGTTAGTGTTTGGGGGGGTGGTGGTGGTGGTGCCTATGTTACCACTTAAATATAATTCTGTTTACATGGACATCGCTAATTTTCACTTGAGGAGATCCACCTATCAGATGGCTCTTTATCTGCCTCTATTTCTGTTGCAATAGCCCTTCCATGTTAAGTGGCCAAGTGTTGAAATAACAGCCTTATACTTCTTTTGAGAAGTTTCTATAATGTTTTCCTTTATATCTATTTTAAATGTATATTTTGTAGGTGTTTAAACTATAGGTTATATAAAGAACACAAGTGGTATGTATGTGTTTTATAAACACGTAAGCTCGCACACACACCCACGTATATATTTTTACATGGATTTACTGTTGTCCAACTGCAGTTCCCATGGGTCTTGTTAGACTTTACAGTTAGTGTCAGGCATTTCTTTAAAGAAACCCTTTTTATGAAGTTGTCAGTAAGATAAAGATAGCATTTTTCTTGTTCTTGCTTAAATTGCTTAAACTCAACTACAGCATTTACAGTAAAGAAACTGAGGTTCAGTGTTACACTTCAACACTGATAACATATCTTCTGTATTTGCTTCCTCCTGCTGTCTTAACCCTTTTAAGATAGGGCTCTGATTACAGGTCTAAAAGCATAAGCATTAGCCTCCTTCCTTTTCATATTTGTTCATGTTAGCCACCATTGTTTGTAATTTAGATTTCTCTGTTAATCCTGAGTACTCTTCTTGTACCTCTTCTTCATTTACCACTCCTCCTAGTGTTGTCTGTGTAAATCACTGTGCCGTTCCATTCTGCTGTTCCCTGTCCAAGAATGAAATCTTGACCCCAGGGAAATCAGTGGCAAAGTACATCAACTTCTCTAAGCACAGAATGTCTTCCTACCAGTTCTGTATCCTTCCATCCCTTGATTTGACACACAATGTCGTTATGTCAGGAATTTAGAGTGGAACATTTATTGCTGTTTGCTATCTGATTCTATAAAAACTTGCATAGAAGTTGGATCAAATTTTATCATACAGGTGAATTCAAGACAAATTACAGTCCTTTCCAGAAAGAGAAGCAAGTACAGGTGACTCATTTTTATATTAAACAAGGCTTGAATGACACTGGGCAACATCAACACAAATGCCTGCAGAGCCCAGCTAGCAAAGTTCACTGGCTAATTGTTTTTGTCTTGCTATGGTGTCAAGATTCAATTGTAAGTATATATCTTTTCCATTCTTTTGCTTGGTATTTTAGACAGCTACTGAGAAAGATAAAGCTAATATATAAGGATAAGTTAAAAAAAAACCTAAACACAAAAACATTTTCTCACATTTTATCAATAAAAAGTATTGCAGCCTTTTTTGTCTGCTTTGCAGGCTCCTGAGAGATGTGTCATATTGTTAAGTGGTCTTGGGGAAGCAGAGTTTCTTCTTTTTTGGACAAAGGTTTTTGAATAAATATTTTCATAGTAAGATGAAAATAGAACATTGAGCTTCTTTAGAAAAGGATCAAGATATTCTTGATTACTAATTGACATCCTTAGTTTGAAAAGATTTTTTTTTTTCATGGAGAAGCTACTTATTTCAATGAGACTTCTTAGTTTTTGGAATAAAATGCTAGCATTTTATTCCAAATTAACATAAGCAAGAATGGAGACAAGAGTGTCAAGATTCTGGCCCATAATTACTGTTTACAGTGAAGAAAAACAAGCCTTTCATTTGCAGTTTTGAAAAAAAAAGTACAATTTTTCAGTATCCTGTAGTATTTTGTTGTTATATTTCCTGATATATGTCATGATGTATCACTTTGGAGATATGTTTCTCTAAGTTTCTTACATGATTTTGGCCAAGTATTTTTTTTATATTGTTTTCTTCTAACTTCCTCATGTACTATAAAAATTAAAAAAAAAAAAAAAATTGATTTTGCTATCAGCCCTTCTATGCATCATAATAACACCAGAACTTTAGTTGGATTATAGGTGGATTTCTCATTCCTCATGTTTTCAACCTGAAGAGATAGAGAATATATATATTCCTTGAATATATAAGTGTGTGTGCTATATGTCTGTACCTGCTTACCTGTTCATCTGGCTGTTTTGTTTCCATTCTGCTTTCTGCAGCCCAGGACACCTGCACTAACCACCTGCACTTTGCTGGCATCTAATAACTTATAATGATACTCTGTTGAAGACTTAATTACCTGTATGTAGTTGCCGTTTCTCAAACTGTTTCAGGCTGTAATTACCTGAAACTTAAATCACATTGCAGTGTTTGCATGAGTGTGTGTGCACGTACGCTTGTATGGGGGGATTCAACCTAGAGTGACATAATGATTAGCAACTAGGTATGATCTTTATCTAGCTCAATAGCTGTTCAAAATAGCTATGGCAGGAGTGTGAGATGAATTACAATTTACTCTCTTGACTGCTAATATCTGCTTTATATACAACCATCTGTTATTCAGCTGCATCCAGAAAAATGTTGATTTTCTTAAATTTTCTCTAACAGAATGAATTGTCTAATTTTCCACAGAAAACAGTAACAATAAAATTGCTTTAAAATAGATATTAATATATGTGCACTTTATAATATCTTATTTGTGACAAAATCCATACATTGTGTCAGAACTGTGACACTTTTGGGTGGGAAAAAAAAAGCATCTGATGGCTTGCAGTGAGAGAGTTGCCTCTCTGTGTTTATGAAATGGTTAGATGAATTCCATCAAGCAGTCATTGAGATTGGAAGGAACATCTAGAAATCATCTAGTTACTACAGTTGCTTAAAACTGTTTCTTGTCAGGTTTTGAATATGTTAAAAGGAAAAAGACTGCACATCTGCCTTCTTGTGCTTGACTACCTCACAGTTTAAAAAATAAGGTTGTTTAAGTTGATTTTTTTTTAACTTTTAACTGGAATTTCCTGTATTTCAATTTGTACCCTTTGCTGTTTCTTCTACTAGGCACCACTGAGAAGAGTCTGGCTCTGTCATCTTTATTCCTTCCATCAGGTATTTATATACATTGATAAGATTCCCTTGAGACTTTGCTTCTCCAGGCTAAAGAGTCCCAGCTCTCTCAGCCTTTCCTCACATGAAAGATGTGCGAGTGCCTTAATCATCTGTGTTGGCCCTTTGCTGCACTTACACCAGTAAGTCCATGTCTCTTTTGTACTGGGGAGCCCAGACCTGGATGCAGCACTTAAGATGTGTCTCCCAAAGGCTGAGCAGAGAGGAAGGATCACCTCCCTCAACCTGCTGGCAATACTCCTGCTAATGCAGCAAAGGATGGATGCTGTTGACTGTCTTTGCTGCAAGAGCATATTGCTGGCTCATGTTCAGCTCAGTGTCCATCAGGATCCCCAGGTCCTTTTCTGCAAGGTTGCTTTCCAGCCAGTCAGCCCCAGCCTGTAGGAGTGCATAGAGTTATTCCTCCTGAGGTGCTGGTTATACCTTCCCCAGGACTTTGCACTTCTCTTTGTTGAACTGTGTGAGGTTCCTGTCAGCCCATTTCTCCAACCTGTCGAGGTCCCTCTGAATGGCAGCATACCCATCTGGTGCATCAACTACTCTTCCCAGTTTTGTATCATCTGCAGACTTGCTGGGGGTGCCTTCTGCCCAATCATCCAGGTCATTATAAAGAGGTTAAACAGTAGTGGATGCCATATTGATGCCTAGTGTACACCACTAGTGACTGGCTTCCAGCTGGACCATATGCCATTGATCACAACCCTTTAAGCCCAGCAGTTCAGCCAGCTTTCAATCCTCCTCATTCACTGCCCATTTATCTGGTTTGTACTTTATAAGTTTGTCTGTGAGGATGTTATGGGAGATTGTGCTGAAAGGTTTGCTAAAATCAAGATAAACAATATCCACTGCTGTCCCCTATTCCACTGATCCAGTTCTGCCATCAAAGAAGGTTATCTGATTTGTTAAGCATGATTTCCCCTTTGTAAATCTATGCTGACTACTCACAATCACTTTCCTGTACTTAATACTGGAAGCCATTTCCAGACATGCTACTTGCTCCATCACCTTTACAGGGATGGAGGTGAGGCTGACTGGCTGGTGGTTCCCTGGATTCTGTTTTTGCCCTTCTTGGAGACAGCAGTGATTTTTGCTTTCTCCCAGTCCTCAGCTATCTCCTCCAGTTGTCATGACCTTTACAACATAACTGAGAGTGGCCTCACAATGACATCAGCCAACTCCCTCAGCTCTAGTGGGTGCATCCCATCAGGTCCCACAGCCCTGTCTATGTCCAGTTTGTTTAAATGTACCCTAGCTGGACACTGTTTCCCTGAGGGTAAATCTTCCTCGCTCCAGACTTTCTCACAAGTCCCAGGGGCGTGGGATTCCTGAAGGTCGATCTTACTGGTACAGGCTGAGGTGAAGAAGGCATTGAGTGCCTCAGCCATTCCCATGTCCTTTGTCACCAGGTGCCCTGCTTCATTCAGCAGTGGGCCTGTGTTCTCTCTGATGATATAACCATAGGTGCTCTTCTGGTTGCCCTTCATGTCTCTAGTCCGATTCAGCTGCACATGGGCTTTGGCTTTCCTAAACCCATCCCTGCATGCTCACAGCATCTCTATATTTCTCCTGGATTACCCTACCCTGCTTCCATCTCTTGTACACTTCCTTTCCATGTTTGATCTTGGACAGGAGCTCCTTATTAATCCCATATTTACTTGAGAGAGAAGTATCTGCAGATAGGTATTTTCAATTCCTTCTTTTCTTTTTTTGTCAATTGTGTGGAGCTCACTGCCTGTATCTACTCTGATTATACACTCTCCTTTACTTTAATGCTGTCTTTGACTAAAATAGAGCTGCACTTCTCCCATCTACCTGCACTACTCTCGTCAGGAATACCTACGGCAGCCTAGGGGATTATCCATGCTTTATCTATCTGGACTCTTGGGCAGACTCCTCTCATGCATGCAGAGTTAATCTGGAAAGAAGGGAGTTCAAAGGGTTTGTTTTTAAGAACTTTCTGGATATTTAGTCATTCATGCCATTATAATGCATAGTATAATTCTTTGAGCTGCCAGTCTATGAAGTAAATTTTGGGAGGTTTGTTACATTTTACCTAGTTCCTTAGGTGGTGGTCATCCTCTGGGCTTTACAGAGCAGACCAGGATCGTTCTCCTTCCACTGCATGGAGAGCTTCAGGATGCGCCAAGGAGCATGTGTGTGTAGATGCATTAGCATTGTAATCATGGGCAGTATACTGGTTTTGTTGAGGCACAGTCTAGATCCAGTTAATCAGTCCATAAATTGTTTATGGAAAGCATAAATACAAGACCCAACTGTGATAGTTACTTGCCTAGTGTCTTGTGGTCAGCCCAGTGCAGCTGCTACAGTTGTGGTTGGTGTCGATACCTGAATTTTAGCCTTGACAGTCAGGGATGTGCCATCTCATCCTACGGCTACCGTGATTGCCTTTAGAGCTCTTGGGACACATACACAACCTGGAAAACGTTTTTCATTGCAACTTGCTGGACCAAAAGAGATGGATTAGGAGGGGTTGCAATGTCTGGGTTTTTTATCCTCTTATCATTTGATACAAAGATAGCACCAGGATTTTACAAAATAGTTCAGAATATGCCATGTCAGCTGTTGGAGGTGTTGCTGTGGTCTGATTTCCATGAAGGCAAGATGGTTTCATACCATTTCTGGATGGAAGATTTCCCTGGATAGTGGGTAATATAATATTTCCCCATTTCCTGATGGTGTTAATTGAGTATAACTATAAAAATATGTCCCTTAAAACCACATACAGATTGATAATGATGATTACAACATTTCTTTCTAATTGGAACTATGGCTAACCCCCAAAAGGAGAATTTGGAAATACTAAATAAGTGATGTAATGTTGCATATCCCATTTCTTCATGGACAGATTTATCTGATGCTTGCTTACATCTAAACTGAAATGGAAATCCACTTTTGCAAATGTTTTAGTATATCCATTTATTACAAGTTGGTAAAACAAATTTATTGCCATGGAAACAAGATTCATTTTTTAATAAGCCACAGCACAGGGCTAATTTTAAGTAATCTGATAAAAATAATTAAGGAAGAGGAGGCTTTAGGTAATATACTCAGCAGGAATACCTGTGTGCTTCTTAGTAGTTTGCAGACCCTTCAGTATGAGGTGGTTAACTAGATAGTTCAGGTGTTGTGAGTTGTGTTTGTCACGCTGTGCATCTTTGGGAATTGAACTGTTCACCCATGTCACTGAACCAACAGAGATGGATTTTTCTCATTAACTGAATCCCAATAAGGTAATCATTGTAGACTTTTGAAATGGATCTGTATATTTGATGTGTATTATTCATTCCACCTAAGAAAAGCCTTTAGCTAATCATATTTTAATGACCTAGGAGACTCCAAGGGAACTATAATTAATATTCAGAAAGTAGTCTATATTTTCTTCTGCAGTGTGCAGTTTAATTAAAGGGAACAGACTGAAAAACAAGACACTAAATTTGGTTAAACATACAAAAGAAGTTTGTTTTCAATTGAAATCTTAATGGAGCAATTTATTTCAATAAAAATAAAGTAGTTGTTTCTAAAAATTGAATGAAGGCCTAGTCATAAAACATTTTAACTTCTGAAAATCATTTTGGCTTTTACATTGTTTTTTCCTCAGTTCCAATGTGTTTAAATTAAAGGATTAGAAAAAGTAATTCTAATTTTAATTCAGTTTGTAAGGAAATGATTTATGATAATTCAGAGTTTAATAGAGAATTAGTTTTCTTTCACATGAGTTTTTCTTGTGGTTGTGAAAGATACTTTTCATATATAGTGTACACTCTAAATATATATTTACAGAGCAGATGTTTCTTGCCTCTTGTATTACTGTGGGTTTCTACTACTATATTGGAGCACATCTGCACTTTACCATACCATACAATAGAGAGACCCAACCTACAGTCTCTTGACATGAACTGTGTCTGTAATTGGAATTTAACAGCAGCATTATGTTGTGCCTTAGTTAATTAACCATGAGTGGCAGGTATAACTAGCCCAAGACTGGCGCCATGCCAATGGAGTTATGTTGCTATAGGAATCAGAGGTAGTATTTTCTGCATTCACTGCACCATGTAGACTTCACCAACTTGAATTAGTTTTAGCATAGGGTTTAATCCGTGTTCCACTGCGCAGTGCAAAAATGACTAAGAGGGTAGTTTAATGTTGAATATGCTGAATACTCAACTCAGTGCAGTTAGAATGATCATCTGACTTTAGCTGATGTACATCTAAAACATGACAGCTTTTATCTACCTGATATACATTTATGTAATTTTAAATTTGTCAGGGTATAGAAGGACTCCGAAAAATTCCACCCAATATCTGGTCTAATTTCTGGCTATGAAATTCTTTTCACTTAAGGTTGAAATATTAGGAGGGAATGTATTTTAGTTAATCCTAGATTACTGAGGGCTCCCATTCTAACAGTCCTTCCACAAAAGCAAGAAGTGTTCCCTGAGGAAGAAGCATCATTAAGAGAACATGGACACTTAAAAAAAAAAAAAAAAGAGGGTGGTTTTGTTTTGTTTTGTTTTGTTTTTTAATAGTACATGGTACCTCATGGCTCAGAGTTCGTCATGGAGTATTCAGCCAAGGATGGATAACTTCCAGTTACACTGTTTCAGAGTTACCATTGGAATAATTAGGGTGATTTTTCCTTCTCCTAGAAAAACATGTGTAGAAAGCTCATTTAAAAGACTGCTGACCAGATATGCTCGAGTGCTGGTGTGAATGTGGGTTATACAGAAAGGTAAGTTTTTTAGAAAAATATATTTTGCGTATGAAAAAACAAACTTGTCGTGTCTTTTTAAAAGAAAATACAAAGATATAGATGAGGTGGATTATACATTGCTGTATAACTGAACAGTACTGTACAGCAATTCAGAAATATATGAAGACATGTTTAACTTGCATCTTATTTCTTTAATACAAATGGGAAAGAGACAAAGTGATTTTTTTTTAAATATGGATTATATCAGTTTAACTGTGTTGCAGTAACAGCTATCAAAATAGGTATGTGCAGCTGTAGACACACTCAAACTAGTGGCTGCTATAAACTGAATAAACACTACACTAATGCTTGTAGTATTAAACTCTTGGATTTCTAATTAACCCCTCATATCCTATATTCAGGATGACTTTCCGGCTTATAGAATGTCAGGTCTTACAGAAGCCTGTAATCAGTTGCAGGTGATTGAATGCAGCAGAAATGGTATTTGCCAACTCAGGGAGTGCTCAACGGCTTTCTTTCTGGTCTCCTCATTTTTCTCAATGTCAAAAAATAAGTCTGGGGTTTATGCCTCATGTACATCTGCAGAGATTACAAATCAATGTTATAGAATACAGCAACAATAAAGTATCATTAAAAAAATTCTTAAACTGCTGTACATCCTTTAACAACTAATAGATCTATTATGAAGCTGGGAAATTAAGTTATGCTTGATAATATACATGAAATGACATGCTCTGAAAATACAGATACAAAGGCTTGACCCAGCTCAATTGTGACGAGTATAATTTCCAAATGTCCCGATTTATAATTTTAAATCTACATTTACTTTTCATTGTTTCCTTGTTAGTTGCTAATGGCTTAGATTCTAAGTACTTAGGTTTAGTTTCATATGACAGCTTCCAAAGAAGACTGCAGCTTAGCTACATCAGGCAATCAGTGTTAATACATGGAAACAATGTTGGACCATCTCTTTGCTGCTGCCCCCACTGTTCCACCTAAGGATGGCCCAGAAATTTCAGCAGGTGGAGGAAAAACTCTGTAAAATGTTCCACTCTGAGAAACAGTATCTGGGCATAGAAAAGTTTACTATTGAAACAGTCAAATAGAATTAACAGCCCTAAACAGTAATGCTACTTTTTTATTTGCTTGAACAACTCCTTTCTGAACCCAGATTTTCCCTGGACACTTTTTATTCTGATTTTCTCTAAGCATTGATCAAGTCCTCTAAGTTCCGAGTAGGGGAGATGCTACACTAATATGTATACATGTGTGTGTGTGTATTAGTGTTAGCTCTCACATATTTGCTTCTCCCTACATGCCCATGTTTTCAGTCGGAAGGTAGTGACAAGTTGTTTAAAAGACTTGTCTGAAGAACTTAGTTACAGACTATTTCAGACTCAAATTTCATTTAAAAGGTCTTCCTCTCCCTTTTATGTTATGGATAATGTGCTAATAGTATGAACCACATGAGGTTTCAGTTGAAACACTCTGTTTCAATTTGTCTCTCTGAATACAAGACATACTTGCCATGGCACTGGCGGGTTGACACAAGAAATCTTGGAGTCCAGAGCCCTTGGGGAACAGCAGTGGGAGCTCAGGTGAGGTGTTCCAGGACTTCTCAAATGAAACTAGATGCTTCCTGTACCTAGGCAGTTGAGTCCTGTTTATGTAGTGTCAGGGTTGTTCATCAGAAGTCTTTCACAATAGCAAAACATGGCTTGGGCTTTCCCACTTAGGCTAAATTTCTCTTTTTCTTCTAGTGTTTTTGAAGATCACACTGAATTGTTCTTTAACAACAAAATGACATTATAAAAGTAAAAAACTATCTTGAAAAAAATTTAAGAAGAAAAGGGAGAAACATGCAGTTGGTAGAAAAACTGAGATTTACTCATAAATAGGTTGAGATAGTTTTCATAATATATTTTACATTCAGGGGAACATGAATCCAAAGGTTTCCAGTCACTGCAGGTTCCTGATAATCCATTAGAGGTACCAAAATTAGATCTATGACTCTGAGTTTTTAGTGAAGACAACCATGTGGCTAAAATTCCCAACCATGTTAGGAATTGTGTAATGCAGTCATTACTGGAAATTTTGGGCTGAGAGATGGTGGGGGAAAGTATCTCAAGGACATGTACCATAATTCAGTATAATTAGCTGTTGCTTAATGTTCTGTACTACTGATGAATTATTTACAGGCTGAGATGCATTAAGAGCACCAGTGACTATAAGAAATGTTAAACTAATTTTAAAAAAAAGTATACAGTAATCTCTGCCAAGTTTTGTTCTTTTTTATTTTTTTTTGCTTGCTGAGACCATCATTACTTGGCTTTCATTTGAGGCATAATCCCATGTCATATCTAGTAAGACATTGCTAGTCTTTGTTTCCAGTATTTCTAATTCAACCTGTGGCATTTGCAGGCGGTAATAAAAACTGAACTAGTCTGATGCTGAATCAGATTCCAAGGTCACAAATCATGGGTGTATTTGATGCCATAGTCATCACTTTAACTTAGATAACGCCTATGTGTCCTGTGTCCTGGGAACTCTTGTAGTCATGAAAGAGAGAAAAAGAATGTTAGCAGCTAAGTGATCTAAAGCTTGAATTAATCTGGCCTCTGGTATTGGAATTGAAGATTTTTTTTCCTAAAATACCACTCTCTTGTTTCCTTCTTTTTTTAAAAAAAAAAATCTTGTTTAGAAATATTGTTATTTGTGACGACAATGATTTAAAAGATACTTGGTCAAAGGAAAGAGTCAGCTGCTTTGTAACATGCTGGCATCTGCCATTTTTCACCTAGAATATTTGCTGGTATAATTCACATCTCAAATATGGGACTTACATATGGGGGTTTGGGGTTGCATAGGTCTTGTTCATAGTGCAGTGATGTGTTTAGTTGTTGGTTTAAGCTAATGCGGTTGATGACAATATCTTATGTATAGGTGAGTTTCAGCCAGGGGCCACATCTTTAAAACTTTCATTGATCTAAATTCTTGTGATAGCATGATTTTCTGAAACCATACGTAATGTTTATTATTGCTCAGTCATCAATAACTGTTTTGGGAATCTCAGCCCAGATCTGTATAGGTATGTAAGAGCCTAACATATGCTGAGATTTGTAAAAGGTGCTGAAATAGCCTAAATCTGTGTAGCTGTACCTGAACTCTGCTCTCTAAGATCTGCTGTAGTAATCTCCCACATATATAAATTTCAGGGTTTGTCTTTTTTCCTGAATACGCTTGTTTTCGTATTACTTTCGTTTCCCTGTTTGACAAATCCTGACTTTTAACTGTTGTTATTTGATTGAAGGTAACTGCTTTCATAATGTATTGGATACTTTCTAGTTTTACCTGCCTAGTAACTTACCAAGTAAACAGAACTAGAAGAATGCCTTGATTCTTAATTCCTCATCATAAGCAAAAAATTGAATATTTCAAGATATATTTTTCCAGAAGATTCAATGCAGTTTTTCTTGAGAATTTCACTTTAACTCATACACTTGCCTCATGTCACCTTCAGGAGGGTCCCAATGGGTGATTTTATGAGTGATGTGAAAGACTTAAAAACCTGATTAGACAAAGCATGTGTGAAATAAAGTAAAAAATGTTTCTTGAGCATTACTTGAGATACCAGAAGCATTTCATACATTCATATTGGCTAGAGATGCTTAAGACAACACTTCTTTCTTGCAGGCATTCCTGCCAACTCTTCCTTACTTCTAAATATGTATGTACTCAAATGCATTTATTACTTTTTGTAAGTTTTCTTACATTCTTTGCACTGAATTTTCAAGGTGCATAGATAACTTAGCAGAAATTATAAAATAGATTGATTTTTTTGTTGTGAGATGAGCTTTTTACCCTATCCCAAATCAATTTTAAGCTTCCCTGTAGATGAAGTGGAGGGGAAAGGAAAGGTGGAACAAAACAGAGGAAGGAGGATTAGACCTCAGTCCCCTGAGGTGACTGCTTAGTTTGTGTGTGTGTGTAATTCTTGATGCCTTACTTCAGAGAGAAGGCAAAACCTAAGAGCCTAAAATCTTCTCAGAGCAAATAAGTTTCATTTCATACATTTTCAGATAGTAACTTCAGGATATTTTGAAATAATCAGAAATTGACCAGTCCCAGGATAGAACTCCAGGCATTGTTCGTCTCTCAGATTTACAAAGAAAATACATCACTGCTAAAAACATCTCCGAGTGAGAAAAATTTTGCTTTTAACTATCCCACAAGGTAATTAATCTATTACTAGATACATTTAATGGCTTCCAGTTGCCAGTATGGTTGGAATATTTTATTAACTTAGTTATCTAGCTAGTTTATATACTCCCCAAATTACTCTTGGATATTATCTATTTGAGCATTCAGTGGCTCATTCAGATCAGGGGAATGAAGAATATAGCGTTCTCCACTCCCTTATCTTTCAGTTATCAGTTTGTTTTGTGCTGACTACAGTATTATACATGGCATGAGTGTTATTAGAACTACACATTCTGTGGATTTCATTTCTTAAGAATATATAATAGTGTCTCAATCAACTTTTCATGCTTTTCAAATGAGCTATACTAACTTCAGCTAGCTTTCAGTGTAGCATACTCTAGCTCAAGTAAATAGTTGCAAATAATCCAGAATAGCTTTAGAGTGTTGTTTAGTTTACAGCCAGTTATCGGAGGCCCATTAGTCCTTTGCAGAACTTACAAAGAACATAGGGAGTTGTGTTACTACATACTGAGGGAATCATATCTAGGAAATTACGCACGTAACTAAGTTACCTGTCTTGAATTATTCCTTTTTTTGAGCGTGTGTAGTTTTCTTACAACTGCCCTGGTGCGAAACCATTTTTTAGCAAGAAAAATGGTACTGGATTTTCTTATTAAAAAAAAAAAAAAAAATTTAAACCAATCTTTGTTCCTATATGATTTTTTTAAATTATATGTATTAATTACTGAAAGTCATGTTCATATATGACATAGAGGACTCAGGATTTTGATTGATGAAATAGATAATCTTAGAATTAATTATACTGTTGTACCTATTCCTTCCTTTCACATCTAAAGCCATTCTTTTAGCTTCTTTCTTTCCATTTACCTTTCACACAGTAAGAATCAGATTATGCCATCTGAATGCCACTAGAATATGTCACAATTAGAGGAAGCATGCTACAGTATATTTTAAATTATACATCTGTGCTCCCTTGACATACGTTACAAATAGTAATTTAAAAATTATGTACATACATGTTTATTAGAGTAGGTGAAAAAAATATAACAGAAACAATTTTCAGGTTTTCTTGTTTATTACTGGAAACCCAAAAATATTGCAAACTAATATTTTAATTCTAGGATCTATTTTATACATTTATTATTTTACAGTACTTCAGGATAATAGTGTCAATATAATGATATGCTGACATACTATGTTTTAAAAAAATGTTAACATATATCCCTTGAAATGAGAACTCCAGTTTCTTATCAACTTAACAGAGTTGGTAGGAAATAACTTTATTTCTTTCCGTTTTGTTCTGTGTAGCATTTAGGCTGTGAATAATTTATCTATTGTTTTGTTTCTCATTATTATTTTTGTTTAAACATTTGATCTTATTTTCCATCACTGTAATTTGTAAACTGAGAAGAAAGTGTGACTAGATTTGATTCCCAAGATTATGCAAGTCCACTGCCCTTAAAAGAAAATCTTTATCTTGCAGGTATCTTTGACTGTGTGCATAAGCCCCCTGGTGAAAATAAAAATGCTTTCCCTCACAAGTTATTTAAAAGCAACTTTATAATCATCATTCATACTCCCTTTTGATGAGGTGAAGGAAACCTGGAGATGCATGATTTCTGGAAAACAACATATGTGCATGCACTATAATTTAAAACAAACAGAAAACCCAACACTTCAAAATCCTTCCCAGCTGTCATATCTGAGAGGGTGCAGATGAGGATTGGAACAATGTTTATTCATTTGCTTTCCCCTGGTGACAGATACACCCCTGAAGGGGAAGAATTGAGAAACTGCTGAAGGCTCACTAATATTTTTGTGGCTGCAGAGAGTCAAGTGGGTTATAGACATTTGAGCAGCCTTTCCTTCAATTTAAGGCTTTACACTGATCATTGATCTGGAGACTTGCCTGAATATAGTAATGGTCTATTACACCTTTACATGCTACATTAAGGTTTATGCTATGAAAATGCTGCACTGAACCATCAAACAGGGTAATATTTGAGAGCACCTCTCTTATATAATGCTATGGGAGGCTGGCCTCTGCAATTATGTGGAAAATCTGACCTTGTGGAGGAGAGCCTCTTCATATGGATCTGTACAGAAAACCAACATAAGGGAATAGATTCCAGGATTCAGTGCTATTGCCTGGTGAAAGACAGCCCTAACTGCTGCTATCACATAAGAAAGCACAAGGCTAATTTTTGATTCATTTCCAGAAAGATGGACAGTTACCTATAGCAAGGCACATACAGTTCTTTTATTGCTACAATACGAGGAAAGTTTTATTTCAGAACATTTTTTCCTATTTACCTAGTTGACAAATTAAATGTGTGATTCTTAAAGCACGAATTCACATAATCACAGAATCGTGTAGGTTGGAAAAGACCTTTAAGATCATCAAGTCCAACCGTAAACCTAACACTACCAAGACCACCACTATACCATGTCCCTAAGCACCTCATCCAAACGTCTTTTAAATACCTCCAGGGATGGCGACTCAACCACTTCCCTGGGCAGCCTGTTCCAATGCTTGACAACCCTTTCAGTGAAGTAAAATTTCCTAATATCCAGTCTAAACCTCCCCTGGTGCAACCTGAGGCCATTTCCTCTTGTCCTATCACTAGTTACCTGGGAGAAGAGACCGACCCCCACCTCTCTACAACCTCCTTTCAGGTAGTTGTCGAGAGCAATATGGTCTCCCCTCAGCCTCCTTTTCTCTAGGCTAAACAACCCCAGTTCCCTCAGCCGCTCCTCATAAGACTTCTGCTCTAGACCCTTCACCAGCTTCGTTGCCCTTCTCTGGACGTGCTCCAGCACCTCAATGTCTCTCTTGTAGTGAGGGTCCCAAAACTGAACACAGTATTTGAGGTGCAGCCTCACCAGTGCCGAGTACAGGGGGATGATCACTTCCCTAGTCCTGCTGGCCACACTATTTTTTATATAAGGCTCTACTTTCAGAAGAGGTGAAGATAAAAATAGAATTACTGAGTGGGGAGGAACAAAACACTAAAACCAGAAAGGCACATTAAATATATAATGGGGTGTATAAAAGTGGAGTTTGTAGTTCCCTGACAAAAATAGTTAGAAGATGACTTCAGGAGATTTCAGGGATTGATACCTAACTGTAACATTGTTGTTCAAAATGAACAAAAAATAAACAGTTGTGAAAGTTTTTAGATCTTTATATTGGTAATTAATTAAACTACAATGATACATGGTTTCTTTCATTTCTGAGCTAATGTCACAAATAGTGTAAAAACAATGCTCAGTGCTTGAAAGAACCAAGAGTTTAAGAAGGACACCTAAATAAATAGCCAGAATTCTATAAATGTTGAGGAGTCAAGAGCTAACACCTTTTGGCATCTTTTTTTTTTTTTTTTAAAAAGACATGTCGGTAGACTTCTCCAAAATACTAGTGGCTATATATTCAACATCATTATCAGGTAAGAAAAAAAAGCAGATAGGCTGGTAACCTGATTCCAGTCACAGTGACCTTTAAATTACTCGGGATAGTTCAGTTGGAGCACAGACATTATTCACTTCAAATAATGGTACCTTGTAAAGCTTAAGTTTGGTTCTTTCTAATGGAAATTGAGAAAGTAAATAAATCATCAGTTTAAATTGGGCAATATGCTTGACATTTATTGATATCACATATTCTTTTGTGTATCTTTAGAATAATGTAAGACACTAGTGACTTGGTCAATTTGCAGTCATTTTGTTGACAAGCATTAAGCAGGGTATTTTCTTTTTTTTACAATCTGAATTAAGTCATGAATCAAAAAGTCACAGGGAAGAGAAGGGAGAAGGGAAAATGAGAGGCTACAAGCTCCTTCTAAGCTTTCCTCCATTCCACAGTCCTTGACTCGAATGGGAATTAGATATAATATTCGGTTAAGATCCCAAAGGAGGAAAATGGGACTGGCACTTTAACCCAGCTCTGATTTTTAAATGGTTGCAGAAGAAAGAGAAGTGTTATAAAAGTCTGTTCAAAAAGAAGTATTTCTAGGCAGAGAAGCAGGAAGAATTCCTGCAGTCAGATTGCCTTCATTCAGGTGAACGTTTTCCCTCTTTGGGATGTCACTTACAGTTATCCTCTTTAAAAGGAACAATCACCAGACACAGTAATGGTTTTGCTGATCTTTTTTTCCCCCCTGACTTTTCTTTTTTTCCTCAAGTGGGTAGCTCATCCTGCAGACTGTGTTCAATGCCTGACAGTAACAGACATGATCCACAGGGAATCCTGGTAATACCAGTAGCAAGGCAGTGATCTAGTTGGGATCACAGAGATGTGGTGGGATGGCTTTTATGACTGGAGCATTGCAGTGGAGGGATACAGGTTCTTTAGGAAGGACAGGAAGGGAAGAAGAGCAGAGGGAGTTGCCTTTTATGTGACAGAACATCTGGAGTGCATCAAGCTCTGCCTGAGGATGGATGCGGAGCCAAATGAGAGCTTATGTGTTATGATTAAAGAGAGGACTGGCAAAGGTGACATTATAGTGGGTATCTGCTACAGGCCACCTGACCAGGAAAAACAATTGGATGAGACCTCCGCAGGTAGCACCAGCCTCACATTTGCAGGCCTTGGTCCTCATGGGGGTCTTTAAGCATCCTGATATCTCCTAGAGGGGCAACACAGCAGGACATAAGGAATCCAGAAGGTTCCTGGAGTGCATTGATGACAACTTCCTGTTCCAAGTGGTAAAGGGAACCAACGAAGAGAGGTTCTCTGCTGGAGCTCCTACTTACCAAAAGGGGTGGGCTTATTGGGAATGTGAAGGTTAAATGCAGCCTTGGCTGCAGTGACCATGAGATGGTGGAGTTTAGGATCCTGAGGAGAGAGAGCAGGGTGAAAAGCAAGCTTACAAACCTGGACTTCAGAAGAGCAGTCTTTGGCTTCTTCAAAGATCAGCTTGGAGAGACCTGTGGGATAAAGCCCTGGAGGGAAGAGGAGCCCAAGAAAGCTGTTTAATATTCAAGGATCACCTCCATGCTCAAGAAAGGTCTGTCTCAATGAATAGGAAGTCAGGAAAAAATGCCAGGAAGCCTACACAGATGAAAAAGGAGATGATGGGATGCACCCACAAGTGCTGAGGGATCTGGTAGATGTCATTGTGAGGCCACTGTCAGTCATCTTTGATCGATCATGGTGACTGGGAGAAGTACCCGAAGACTGAAGGAAAGCAAATGTCACCCCCATTTTCAAGAAGAAAATAAAGGAGGACCGAGGGAACTACAGACCAGTCAGCCTCACCTCAGTCCTGAGGTAAGGTGATGGAGTAGCTAGTCCTAGAACACGAATGAGAAGAAAATCATCAGGAGTCGTCAGTGTGGCTTCACCAAGAGGAACTCATGCTTGACCAACTTGATTAACTTCTGTGATTAAGTGACTGGCCTGGTAGACAAGGGGAGAGCATTGGATATTGTCTACCTGGACTTCAGTAAGGCCTTTGACACTGTCTCTCACAAGATCCTCAGAGACAAGCTGTTGAAGTATGCACTGGATGAGCAGACAGTGAAGTGCATTGAAAACTGGCTGAACAGCCAGGCCCAGAGGGTGATGATCAGTGACACAAAGTCTAGCTGGAGGCTAGTAACTAGCAGTGTACCCGAGGGGTCAATACTGGTTCCAGTCCTGTTTAACGTCTTCATTAATGATCTGGATGATGAGGCAGAGTGTAGCCTAAGCCAGTTTGCAGATAACACAAAACTGGGGTGAGTGGTTGATGGGCCAGAGGGTCATGCTGCCATCCAGAGGGACCTGGACAGGCTGGAGAAATGGGATGACAGGAACCTTCTGAAATTCAACAAAGGGAAGTTCAACAGGTCCTGCACCTGGGGAGAAACAACCCCATGCACCAGTATATGCTGGGGATGCCCAGCTGGAAAGCAGCTCGGTAGAGAGAAGGACCTGGGGGTCTTGGTGGACACTCAAATTGAACATTAGCTAGCAATGTGCCCTTGCCACAAAGAGGGCTAATAGTATCCTGGGCTGCATTAGGCAAAGTACTTCCAGCAGGTTAAGGGAGGTGATCCTTCCCCTCTACTCAGCACTGGTGAGGTCACACCTGGAGTACTGTGTCCAGTTCTGGCCTCTTCAGTACAGGAAGGACATGGACATACTGGATACAGTCCAGAAAAGGGCCACTAAGATGATGAAGGGACTGGAACATCTCTCCTATGAAGAAAGGCTGAGACAGCTGGGAGTGTTCAGCCTGGAGAAGAGAAGGCTCAGGGGGGATCTTGTTAATGTATGTAAATAACTGAAGGGAGGGCACAAAAAGGACAGAGACAGGCTTTTTTCAGTGGTGCCCAGCAACAGGCTCAGAGGCAATGGGCATAAACTGAAACACAGGAGGTTCCCTCTGAACCTCAGGAAACACTTTTTTACTGTGAAGGTAACCGAGCGCTGGCACAGATTGCCCAGAGAGACAGTGGAGTATTGGAGGTATTCAGAGGTATTCAGAGGCCATCTGGACATGATCCTGGGCAACCAGGTCTAGGTGTCCCTGCTTGAGCAGGGGTGGGTTGGACAAGATAACCTCCAGATGATGTCCCTTCCAACCTTAGTCATTTTGTGATTCTGTGACCCCTATAGGCATTAACCTCTTTCCTACAAATTCATATGCTAAAAAGGCTCCCCAGAGTTTATCCTAAGCTTATTTTTTATTCTGCTTTTGTGTTGGCTGTATCAATATCTTATCTTGGGAGGCGTGGGATGTTTGGGTTTTTTATAGCTGTTTTTACTGTTGGAGCAAAAAGAGCAGAGAAGGTGTAAAACTAGCTAGACTACTCACTGTCAAAACACTTTGGCATTATGAAATTCACTGTTATATTTCTTTAGAGCAGCGGTAGATGTCTTGATGAAACAAATATTTTAAAATAATTACACTGTTAAAATTACTTTGAGACTTTGTACCTTCTGCCTCTGCTAAGTGTAAAGTTGGAGCATAACAGAAATAGAACTATACTTCAGCACAGCAAATTATTCCTGTATACTACATAAAAATACTTTCTATAACGCTGGTGGAATTTAGGGCCAATGTACATTCAGCCACTAGTGGGCATATAGGTAATATGTAACTATGTGAGAAACTTATGATTATAAGTTTCTGTACTTTGAGAGTTATAATTTGAGTTTCGAAGACATGATTTGTATGCGTGCTGTAGTCTGTGCGTTTTTGAAATTTTGGTGTATACTACACTTTTCCCATATAAAGATCTTTGCTTCGATTGCCATTCAGTAGTGACTGTAGGCAAACAGCTGGGGCAGAATTAGTTAACTGTGTGTTTCACTCTCATTTTTAAGCCAACCAGAAAAATAATGTTTCTCTCTTTTTTTTATTTGTTTTTTGTCAATGTGAACTATTGGGTGAGTGTGTTTGGAACTGTGTTAAGGATAAATTGAATAGGCTTTTATTACTTTGTTATCTTTTTTCATCTTGTTATCTAGACCAGGTCAATATATTTTGTATGCTTACATTGTTGGTGATAAGGTGAGCAACCAGCACAAGTAGTAACTCATAGATGCTCAGATTCACAATTAAAAGTTAATGAAGTTTTATCCTTCATGTAGACATATTTTCTTCATGATAATTACCTCATGACTCCAGACCCTGGGTTTCTAGGAAAACCATTAAGAGTCATCCTAAAATTATAGAGTTTACAGTAGTGTGCTAGCATGAATCAGATTCTAAACCTTGTAGCAATAGTAAATGAAAAATTCAGAATTTTCTTCCTTTTCTTTACTACTGACATGAACTGTATTATATATGTAAGTTTATTTCATGTAAGTGATAGAAGGAAATGCATGAGAGAGGAAATACTGAAGGCATTGGTAGATAGGGATTCTATTGTATTAGCTGCTTTTTACAGATAATCTTTCTGGAAACTATCAGTCAGCTGTCCTGAGTTTGATACGGATTTTCTGCCTTGTATCAAATGATTGATATTATTGCATTGATACAGGATTTACAAATTTCCTCCATGTCTTCCAGACATGCATACATCATTAGTTCTACTGGGACTTTTTTTTTTCTGTGTGTACCTAGGCAGCTGTATACAGACACATACTCCTCCCTCTACCCCGTGAACCATTCAGACATGGGTCAGCTCTCATGAAAGCTGAACAGCCACATACATGTGCACTTTTCTTCCCACCTTGCAATTCTGGTGATGATCTGAAAGGGGAGGTAAGGGCTTGGGAACCTTCCCAACCTTTATCTCTGCACAGCTTCTCCTTGTCTATACACTTATTTGTCACTTGAAGAATTCCTCAGTACTACTCGGTGACCGCAGAAGCTTAGAGCCTATGAAATACAAAACCACAATGCACAGCAATCCACTGCCACCCTCTTAAATATGCCAACAATTAATTTTCTCAAAATTTCATGTCAGAAGATTGCTTATTTAGCCTCATATTGTCCCTTACTCTCCCTTCACTGTTCATGAACTTGTAAAATCTCAAAATGCTTTGCCTCTGAGTTGATGAGCTTTTCAAGAACTTTCAACCTCTGATGGTTAGAAAACTCCTTACAACCCCATTTTCCTGGTTTTGGCTGGGATACGGTTAATTTTCCTCCTAGTAGCTGATATAGTGCTGTGTTTTGGATTTAGCATGAGAATAATGTTGATAACACATTGATGTTTTAGTTGTTGCTAAGAAGTGCTTATACAAACTCAAGAACTTTTCAGCTTCCCATGCTCTGCCAGTGAGGAGGTGCACAAGGAGCTGGGAGGGAGCATAGCCAGGACAGCTGATCCAAACTGCCCAAAGGGCTATTCCATACCATATGACATCCTGCTCAGTATATAAACTGGGGGGAGTTGGCTGGGGGGGCAGCGATCACTGCTTGGGGACTGGATGGGCATTGGTTGTTGGGTGGTGAGCGGTTGCATCACTTGTTTTTCCTGGGTTTTGTTTCTCTCTCTCTTTTTGTTGTTTTCCTTTTCATTACATTATATTATTATTATTATTATTATTATTATTATTATTATTATTATTATTATTATTATTATATTTTATTTCAATCCTTAAACTGTTCTTATCTCAACCCACAAGTTTTCTTACTTTTGCTCTTCCAGTTCTCTCCTTCATCCCACTGGGGGAAGGAGGGTGAGCAAGCAGCTGTATGGTGCTTGGATGCTGACTGGCGTTAAACCATGATAGTCCTTTTTGGTGCTCAACTTGGGATTCGAAGGGTTTAAGGTAATGACAGATTCTGACCAGAGCATGTTAAAATAAATTTGCTATAAGCATTCATTATATTAGTTTAATAGTCGCTGGTCACAATGTTGTTTTATTTGTTTGCATGGTTGTGTTGTGTAAATCCTTACTTGCCGTATCTATTGCCTGCGGTGCTTCTGGGAAGATAGATCAGGATTATCAGATAGATCAGATAGATCACTTCTGGGAGATAGATCAGGATTATCATTTTGCTGTACTGTGTAACATCAGTTTATGATATGATAATATCACTGGTCAAGAGACTAATCTGGTATTTGTACTTGGTATTGCTGTCATCTCTGTACCTCAGGCACCATTTCTTGGAAATTATTAATAATCACACACTTCACCTTTTCTCCTCAGAGAACCAATCTATGGGGGAAGCATGGGGGGATGCTTTCTCCCGCTCTTTCACCTTTCCTTTCTCCTTCAAGCTAGTTACACCAGCTCTCGAGAATATTCAATATCCTTGGGATGTTCCAGCCAGCATGCTCCTATTGCTATGTCTCCTGAATGTGTTTCAGGTCTTGTTTAGGATTAAAAAACTATTTTAAAAAATGACCCAGAGATCTACCCTGAGGCTGGATGGCTAGATGGGTGCCACAGCATGTGGGAGAATATGGGCAGGTACTTAGAGAACTTCTCACCTCTAATGGTCTGGACCTCACAAACAACTACAGGATCCTGATGAAGTGATAGAATGCTTGAAAAAAAATTTCCATGGTTATTCCAAAGAGGCACAACTTATCACACTGTGCTTGGGCCCTGGCTAGTATCTACCATACACTGCTCAGTATTATGCAGCACTGTGAGAGACTGAAAGAGTTAATGTCTCAAATATTGTGGTGAAGCGAGGTGCTATTTGCATGGCGACGGCAGGTCAGCGAGCATGGGGTGGGGGAGAGCAGGAGCGCGACATGTGGGACGTGGAGAGCACATTGGAGGACTCATGGTTCTAGCTTTTGCTGGACCTTACCATATATGGCCAGAGATCACACAGGGTTGATCTGAGGAAGGGGCTTGCAACCGCCCGAGAGACCCCTCGCGACCACCCCCCTCCCCCAGCACCTGCAGAAGATTGAGAACTTTCTAGAACAAGAACCATGTAAGTCCTGAAGGGGTGTACCTGGAGGCGGGGATTAGCTTATAAAAGACACACCCTCCAGGGAACCACGCGCGCGCCCACCACTGGAGGATTGCCACGTCTGTCATCGTCATCGCAGGATCCAAGGGTGGTGATACTTTTTCTTTCTCTTTCCTCCTCTCTTCTCCTTTCCTTTTCTCACTTCTCTCTTCCTCTACTCTTCCAATATATGCGAGTTTGGGATAAATTGTGATGGGTTGCCCGGAAAATAGCTCCATTGCCAAATCACCTCTGTTCATTTGTTGAGCTCGCCAGTTCATTAAGTTTGTCCGTTTGTGGAATTCACCAGTTAATAAAGTTGCTGGCCAGCCTGTTCTTCTGAGTCATTGTTGTGACTCTACCGGCCATGCGGCTCTGCCGAGCAGAGATCGGTTTTTGTCGGTTCACAAACCATCGGGGAATCGAAAACATTCACCCATCTCGCAACCCACCGAGTGGGACGAGACATTAATTTGGTGTCAGAAGTGGGATAGACTGTTCCTCTGAGTCATTATCGTGACTCTACCGGCCATGCGGCTCTGCCGAGCAGAGATCAGCTTTTGTCAGTACACAAACCGTCGGGGAATCAAAAAGATTCACCCCTCTCACAACCCACTGAGTGGGGTGAGACAAGCACCATCAGGGAGAAGAGAGGGAAAACAAATCAACAGGCACTGCGGTTTCTCCAGCCCCCGTGACAGGCACTGCGGCTACTCTAACCTCAGCAACAGGCACTGCAGCTGAACCAGGGAACCAACCCGTGTTGATATCAGTCACCCCTGGACACAAGAAGAAATCTTGGAAGCGAAAGTCAGCTCATTTAGAAAGGGAAGATGAAAAAGGAGGGCCATCATGAGGAGAGGAGGAGGAAGAGGAAGATCTCATAAATGAGATGGAAACCACTTGATCCCTATCCCTGAGTGAGCTGAGATATATGTGAAAAGATTTCAGCTATCATCCAGGAGAGCATGTTGTCACCTGGCTGCTCTGATGCTGGGATAACAGGGCCAATAGGGAAGCCAAACAGCTGCGATCCCTTTCTAGGGAAGGGGACATTGACAAAGCGATTAGAAAAGGGGCACAAGCCCTCAGTGTCTGGAGGTGACTCCTGTCAGCTGTGAAGGAAAGATATCCATTCAAGGAAGATGTTATATATCGCCCAGGCAAATGGACCATCATGGAGAGAGGGACCCAGTACCTGAGGGAATTAGCCATGCTAGAGGTGATTTATGGTGACCTGGACAACGAGCAGTTACTGAAAGATCCAGATGAATTCCATTGCACACAACCCATGTGGCAGACGTTGGTACAGAACGCACCATCATTGTATGCCAACTCATTGGCAATACTGACCTGGAAAGTGGGAGTGGGACCAATGGTGGATGGTCCTGGCCAGCTCTGGGAATATGAAGCAAATGTCTCTTCCTCCCTCATCTTGTCTGTGGAGAAACTGTCCCAGGAGTTCCAGCAACTGAAAGAGAATAGGTCCTACTCCCCACCTGTAGGGATCAGTATCTCACTTATTAGGAGTAAGCATCCCTCTGCTCAAGAGAGAGGATGTAGATGGTAGACACCACAGAGAGGACATGAGGAAGTGGGATGGAAAACCTGCCTTGACCCTAGAGGCACAGGTACGTGAGTTGCAAGGAAAAACAATCACCAAAGGGGGTTCTTCCAGGAAGATTGCTGCTCCAGTTTTCAGTGGGCAGTTCCCCAGACAGAGTAAAAAGGATGATCTTACTCCTGACTTTAATGAAGGAACTCCTGACTCGTATTTACAAGAAGTGAGTAACAAATACTGGGGCCCTGCCTCCAGCCAGGTGGAGGAAAGGGACAACTGGGTTTACGGGACTGTGTGGATTCGATGGCCTGGCACATCAAACCCACAGGAGTATAAGGCTCTAGTAGACACAGTGCACATTGTACCCTAATGCCATCAAGCTATACAGGGGCAGAACCCATCTGTATTTCTGGAGTGACAGGGGGATCCCAACACCTAACTGTATTGGAGGCCTAAGTGAGCCTAACCAGGAAGGAGGGGCAAAAGCACCCCATTGTGACTGGCCCAGAGGCTCCATGCATCCTTGGCATAGACTACCTCAGGAGAGGGTATTTCAAGGACCCAAAAGGGTACTGGTGGGCTTTTGGTATAGCTGCCTTGGAGATGGAGGAAATGAAATAGCTGTCCACCTTGCCTGGTCTTTCAGAGGACCTTTCTGTTGAGGGGTTGCTGAGGGTCAAAGAACAAAAGGTGCCGATCGCCACAATGGTGTTCCAATGGCAATATCGCACCCACCAAGACTCCCTGATGCCTATCCATAAGCTGATTCGTTGACTGGAGAGCCAAGGATTGAGCAGCAAGAGTTGCTCACCTTTTGACAGTCCTATATGGCCAGTGCAAAAGTCTAAATGGAGAGTGGAGACTAACAGTAGACTGTCGTGGCCTGAATGAAGTCACGTCACTGCTGAGTGCTGCTGTGTCAGACATGCTGGAACTTCAATGTGAACTGGAGTCAAAAGCAGCCAAATGGTATGCTACAATTGATATCACTGCTGCATTCTTCTCAATCCTTTTGGCAGCAGAGTGCAGGCCACAGTTTGCTTTCACTTGGAGGGGCATTCATTACACTTGGAATCGATTGCCCCAGGGGTGGAAACACAGCCCTACCATTTGCCATGGACTGATCCAGACAGCACTGGAACAGGGTGAAGCTCCAGAACATCTGCAATACATTGATGACATCATCGTGTGGGGAAATACAGCAGAAGAAGTTTGTGAGAAAGGGAAGGAAATAGTCCAAATCCTCCTGAAAGCCCGTTTTGCCATAAAACAAAGTAAGGTCAAGGGACCCACACAGGAGATCCACTTTTTAAGAATAAAATGGAAAGATGGATGTCGTCAGATCCCAATAGATGCGATTAACAAAATAACAGCTATGTCTCCACCAACTAGCAAAAAGGAAACACAAGCTTTCTTAGGCGTTGTGGGTTTTTGGAGAATGCATATTCCAAATTACAGTATGATCGTAAGCCCTCTCTATTAAGTGACCTGGAAGAAGAACAATTTCAAATGGGACCCTGAGCAATGACAAGCCTTTGAACAAATTACACGGGAGATAGTTCATGCAGTAGCCCCTAGGCCCGTCTGGGCAGGACAAGATATAAAGAATGTGCTCTACACTGCAGCCGGGGAGAATGGCCCTACCTGGAGCCTCTGGCAGAAAGCACCAGGGGAGACTCGAGGTTGACCCCTAGGGTTTTGAAGTTGGGGATACAGAGAATTGGAGGCCTGCTATACTCCAACTGAAAAAGAGATCTTGGCAGCATATGAAGGGGTTTGAGCTGCTTCGGAAGTGGTTGGTACTGAAGCACAGCTGCTCCTGGCACCCTGACTGCCAGTGCTGGGCTGGATGTTCAAAGGGAAGGTCCCCTCTACTCATCAGGCAACTGATGCTACATGGAGTAAGTGGGTTTCACTGATCACACAACAGGCTCAAATAGGAAACCCCAGTTGCCCAGGAATCTTGGAAGTGATCATGGATTGGCCAGAAGGCAAAGATTTCAGAATATCACCAGAGGAGGAGGTGACGTGTGCTAGAGGACACCCCACTGTACAATAAACTACCAGAAAATGAGAAGCAATATGCCCTGTTCACTGATGGGTCCTGTTGTATTGTAGGAAAGCATCAGAGATGGAAAGCTGCTGTATGGAGTCCTATATGACAAGTTGTAGAAACTGCTGAAGGAGAAGCTGGATCGAGCCAGTGTGCAGAAGTAAAGGTCATCCCATTGGCTTTGGACATTGCTGACTGAGAAAAGTGGCCAGTGCTCTATGTCTATAATGATTCATGGATGGTGGCAAATGCCCTGTGGGGGCGTTTACAGCAATGGAAGCAGAGCAACTGGCAGTGCAGAGGCAAACCCATCTGGGTTGCAGTATTGTGCCCAGGTAGAGAACCTGGTTGTAAAAGTACGTCATGTAGATGCTCATGTATGGAAGAGTCAGGCCACTGAAGAACATCAAAACAACCAGCAGGTGGATCAGGCTGCTAAGATTGAAGTGGCTCAGGTGGAATCAGGACTGGCAACATAAGGGTGAATTATTTACAGCTCAGTGGGCCCATGACACCTCAGGCCATGAAGGAAGAGATGCAACATATAGATGGGCTTGTGATCGAGGGGTGGATGTGATCATGGACACTATTGCACAGGTTATCTGTGAATGTGAAATATGCACTGCAATTAAACAAGGCAAGCGGTTAAAGCCTCTGTGGTATGGAGGGCGATGGCTGAAATATAAATATGGGGAGGCCTGGCAGATTGATTATATCACATTCCCACAAACCCACCAAGGCAAGCACTGGCTCTTACTGAATAAAAAAAAGCTTAATATTCCTAAGTAACATAAATTGATCTCATATCCTGGTGAGTAACTATAGATCATTTCAGCTCTCATTTTACTAGCATGGAAAAGCTAGATAATTTTAATGCCATGTTTTTCCTCTAATAAGCCTAGAAGCTCTTCTCCACACCAGCCTGGTTTAGATAAATCTTGTACTTAAGTATGTATCAGATATCTATAAGTAATTCTCCATGAGGCATTTTCAGTGCTTTGTACGTAAGTACACCTAGTTCCCTGTCTCTGAAGACTTATCTGTTCTTGTGTGTTAGAAACTGAGTTGTTTTTTTTCAGTCCAGTCATGATCACCTGCGATAGTAGGATCAACCAATATAACCTCTTTTATATTAGGACAAACATTCTTCTTGTCATTCTCTAAGTGCATGAAATTACAGCTTGCACATTTACATTTAACTTATTTTCTGGGTTTTTTTAGTATAAAAAGTCATCTAATTACTCCTGAAGGACAATAATACACTCTTCAGTAGAGATACTGTCTCTGAAATTTGTCGTTGCCAAAATTCCTTGTACTAAAGTCACCAGTGAAAATAGTTAATGTGGTCAGTCTCAAGATCAGTTATTAAAGCATGACTTTAGTATCTCTTTCCTGATAACCTACCTTTCAACATACCTGGGTTTTTGGTTGTTTGTTTTTGGGGTTTTGTTGTTGTTGTTTTTCTGTTAGTGTGTGTGTTTTTGCTGTTAGTCAATTCTTTATTATTTTTACAGGCTATGTCTAAAACCTGATCTTTTCTGCATTAAATAACAATTTCCCATGAGACATTTATATCAGAGGTTCTGCTTAAATTTAGATTAATTAGCATGGATGCATTGCATTGGTCTGAGAAGTGTGATAAGGCAAGAAAGGCACATTCTCATGTTTGATAAAATCATGTTGGTTTTAGTCCATTTTCCTCTATGTACAATTACCTTTTCTTTGTCATTTCATTTCTGAGTTGTTTCTGAACAGCAGTCAAACTAACGGGCTTGTAGTAGCTGAGGCATTTTCTTTCCTTTTTTCCTCCGTACATAATTCTGACAGTAAGAATAGTAGTAGGCTTTCTGTTTGTTAGTCCCAGGTTACAACCTCTACATTAAATGATTAATTGAAAATCTGCTGCTAGAATTCTGTAAATATCCCGGTTTGTGGATTTTCTTGCCCTTCACTTTTAATAGAGTAAACTCGCTTCTACTTTTGATGCAGTCTTTTCCATTACCCTATCTTTAGATAACTAATTTTCTGCTATTTTAAATTCCTTAGAAAAGTGCAGTTCAAATACGCTTATGGACATTGGTATTTCTGACTTTGAGTTATGTAACTCATTGATCCTTTATCCTTATCTTTTCAGATATTTTCACTTACTCTTACAATGCTGTCTTTTCTACCTACCCAGTTCCTTAGGTTTTGATCTATTTCTGTCTTGGGTGTCAATTTGAAATGAAATGAATCATCTCGGGATTTCTCGACCAAATATTGTGTGTTTTTTCACAGCGTCTTCAGTGTTTACCAGAACTGCACGAGTGACTAATTGATTTAGGAATTTACTACATATTCATATCCAAGCATGCCTGAGACTTACCATTGTGGATTGATATGGATATGAAGATAAATGCTAAGTAGTCAGCAGGAATTATGAAAGTAACACTACTTTATATATCTCACATAATCTTACAAAAATATTTAACCATTCTCCAGCCCTGATGCAGGAGTATTAACACATTCCTGAGAAGTCTTCCCAGGAAGTATTTTTTTACCTATGAGGAATGTTATCTTTATTTAATCAATCTTTTTGATGAGTACAAAGTACTGTACCACCATCTTTAATCTTAATTCCATCCTTTCTAAACAGTACATTATTTCAGCCAGCTGTATCCCAGTTACAAATGATCTTTTTTTGCATTTCTATTATTCCTGTAATGAATGCTTTCATATCTTTCACAACAATTTCTGAAAGCGGTTGTTTACCAATGCCTGACTCATTGTATTAGCAAACAGCCATTTGAGTTGTTTCACTTTGGCCTCATCTTTGCTTTCAGCTGGAGGTACAGTTAATTTACTGGCTGAAATTTCTTACAGAGTTATGCTCATAAAAACAGGAGAGCTATCCTTTCTCTTACTGTTTCTTTCTCCATTGCCACATTCTTTTTCAAGGTATTTCTCTTCTGCTGTGCAGCTTTGAAATTTTAATAGTCTTTTAAAATCTTCCCCCACCCCCAGCTACGACTCCACAATGCTATGGTTTCTTTTGAATTCATTTGGCGTTCAGACTGCATTTGGCATCTCTCTCCCAGTCCCTTCCAAAAATTTCACCTGAGAAGCAGCAGAGTCTTCAGCTGCAGCTTTGGTTCTTAGTGATATCTTTTGTGAAGTTTATCAAGCAGTAGTTCCTGCAGCTTACACTATCCACTTCAAGTTAATGTATTTATAATTTTACAATGTCTCATGTACTTATGATCTTCTTTCTTATTACTATTGCTGCAGTGTTCCTGACCCATATCAAGCTATGAGATTAAAAAGAAGAGGGGAAAAAAAGAAAAAAAAATGAGTCATACATTTTTCTGTAAATACGTCTTCTTTGGAAATATAAAAACAGTTGTGTAAATATGAAATATGAGAAAAGGTGCAGGATTTAAATTTTCATTTATAATTCTTCTATTTTTGCTGAACATTGCCTTACCAGTTAGAAGTCTTTCTTATTAAGTTATCATCGCTGAAGTTTTCTCTGGAGATATAAATGTACCAAGCTTAAGCGTTTCACAACATAGTATACGCATTTATAATAAGCATTTTTTTAAAAAAGCAGGTTGTTGTTAATATGTAATGTCTGCCATGTTGCTTTCTTGAGTTTCTTGCTTGGCTTCAAAATAACAGGGTTTTTTTTAAGATTTGAAAATCTGTTAAAATAAATACTAAAACCCATTTTCCTACGGTGATCATAGTTGTCTATTAGGCAAGTACTACTATCATGTCTCAGTATAGCAGAGAATATTATTGCTACTGCAATAAATGATTTATTAGTTATCATTCCTAAGGTACATGAATAGTTGCCAGTAGTTTTTACACCTGCAGTGAGAATAGCAGATCTTTTCAAGATGCTTCTAATTGTAAAAAGCCTGTAACAAGGAACTGAGTTTTGAATAAGTTGCTATAGCTGTAGCTTTATCATTGTGTCAGTAGGTACAGTGTAAAATCCGTCCTTATAGTGTGCAACTAATATACCCACTCTCTGCATTGTGTCTTTTCACAGGGGGCTATATAGAAAGGATTTTTCTACTAGGAAAAAAAAACTGTAACCCTAAGTAAAGCAGCCTTGTCCTCCTACTTGTTAATCAGCGGGTATTAACTTCCTTGTAATATAAGGACTTGACCTTCCTAGGTGCTTGTGATGCAGAATCACATCAATAGTTTCTCTGTGGAAATCTCTGCATGTGAAAAAAGAAAAAAAAAAAAACAAAACAGCAGAATATGCTTTGTGCAGTATGGTACTTATTTTGCACAACAACTGACATTTCTGTAAAACCAAAATGTTACCTGTCATTTAGCTAGAAATTTTAACTGTGGTGGTTTTGCAGTTTCAAGTGAGTTTTCTGGTTGCACTGTTTCACTTGGTTTTCACATAGTCTTCTGTTACCAGTAAAATGTGAGTTGGTGAGAAGCTTTCTATGTTGGTCTTCAATAGCATAATTCAATATATTGATCCTAGAAAAGCAGATTTGATCTTAATCCTATTATCCAAGGGACAGCAGTTAATTTGTCTGCACTGTGAAACTGATCCTTACTGTGAATGTTTCCTAAATCAAGGGAAAATTTCCAAAAGATCTGTGTGATCTGATTTAGCGTTTTAGATTTATGAGCTTAAGCAGCACTTCTTTTACTTACTTTAAAGCAAATATAAAAGAAACAAGTATCAACTTAGTATATTTGCTTATAAATCATGCAAGTATTAAGGTTTGTATAGCTTCTATTGTTACCTTTTGTCTCTAATATACTGAGCAATTACAAATGAACAATTTTGTGTCTCAAATGGTATCAAGACAGAAAAACTTTATAATGTATTGCACTATTAATAGTTTTGTGTGTGCAGACCATATATAATGTACTAATACAGTTATATCCTCCTCTAGTCTCTGTCTTCTAACCACTAATTTTGCTATATAGACTGAACATTTCCTCATACCTTTATTTTATTTGATCATGCTTTATTACACAAACATTATTGGAACTGTATTGAAAGTATCATTACACAAGTTTACTTTATAGGAAGAGAATTATAATCTTTGTAAGCAAGCTGTTCACTCAGTTCTTATTCCAAGATTTTTATTAGATAATAGGCAATAAAATATTTGTATAGTCTACTATACAACCTGTGCCAAAGTCTATACACTGGCCTCTCTGTGAACTGACATTAAGCCATCTCAGCTGGCCTGCCTGCCACAGAAGCCTAGCCAAACCTGTAAAGTAATCAAGTTTCAAATAAAGTTTAGGTCTCAAATAAAATTTAAGTTAGTGATTAAGACCCTGCTCCTTCATACACTAAGTATATCTGGTGACTTCTGTGTGCATGAAGAGTCATGTGTACTCTGAAGTCAGACTATTTGAATACATGCATTTTAATACATGCTCAATCTTTGCTAGGAGCTGAGTGCAATGGACCACAAATTCTGATGTAAAAAATCTCTATTGTACTTCAACTCCCTTCAGTTGCTACTGTTTGCAATGAGACTCTGCTTTTGGCTTGTATCTGTTAGCCCCTCTTAAGCGGTTGATTGGATAACCCTAGGGATAGCATCCTAACTCAAAAATTGAGAAAAAGTGGATTCCCCTGTTATTTCGCTGAAAATAAATGTTGTCTGAATGTATTCTACTAACGACCAATAGTTTCAAATGCAGATGTTCTGTTCTGCAAGTCAGAAGCTTTACAGTGTGGTGAGTTGTTGTTTTGTTGCTAATATCTACTTCTTTTGGAAGAGAGGAGGATAGAGTTACAGGTTGAGATCAAACACGACTTTTCTACTACTTCCTAAGACAGGCAGTTGCAGTTGTTGCATTGAATGGCCTCCTAGAAGATGGCAAAGACTAAGTCTATGACCTCTGGATTTAAATTCAAGCAAGATTCATCAGCTCAGTTTTCCTGTGAAATTGCTGCTAGTACTGTAGGACGCTCACCCGGGTCAAAGTACCAGGCTCTGCCACTGTGGTTCATGCATCCAATAGGGCTGGGAAGCTTGATCTTGTACTTTGAGGTAACATGCAACTCAAAATGTTCTGGAAATATCTGCTTGTGCGTAAGTGTACAGTGAAGGACTGAACATACCATGAGTTGTAGGCTACCATGTCTTTGAGAAGACTAGATAATAAAGAAAAATGACTGATTGTACAGTGAAGAACACGTTATGTCCAAGTAATCATTGAAACTAAGCATTAATGACCCTGTATTATCTAAGGAGCAAGTTTAAACATTATTTTCTCTATTTTAAAAGATCTTTTTAATATACTCTGACACTTGACTCAATCTAATAAGTAATGCTATGTTTCATAAATCAAACTGTGATCTAATTTCATATTTTAATGAGAACTTAGTATCTGCCATTTTACTTAGTGTTTAAGGAAATATTAACTTCTACTTTTCCCTACTTTATTAAAAACCCATTAATTTGGCGATATTAAGTTGCACTGAAAAATTACCAGACGTTTTCTCATGTCATTGCAGGTCAAAGCATCTGAAGTAGCAAAGGTATGTTAAGAATCAGACTGCTTACCAAATTTAGCAAACTACAATCTATTCAAACGTTCATGATAGTTCACCGGTTTACATAGAAAGACTCCTAAAATGAATAAAGGAAGTCCTACCTGATATTCTCGGTTACCTGCTGTGTTTTGGTTCTGCTGGCTCATTCATCACTACCAGCAGAACCTTTTATTTTAATTAGAACATTTTTGTTCAGTCCTCTCTGTCTCAAGTTACCCTGTTGCATAACATTAAGGATCCAGATTCTGTCAGTGTTTCAAAGCAAGTATATTTTTCTTCTCTGCATCCTGGCTTTATACAATCTATCTAGAATGTAGCTCAAAGATAACAGAAGAGCGAAAAGTCTGTGTTGTGGATTACTTTCCTGACCACTTACTTTTAGACACATGGATGTGGGGAGATAGAACAGTGAACATCAGCACTGTCTTTGGGGAAGATATTATTATTTATGCAGAAATGGGATGATACTGGGTAGAAGTTAAATTATGCTTTGGAGTAATAATGCCTCCAAGGGGTACCTGAGATAAATTATCATCTTCAAACTCCTAAGCAGGGAGCACAGCCTTGTGTTCAGGCTACCCTGAACTTAGACCAATATGTAGAATAACATTATTTTAACTGTGTTTTGCAGAATGGATCATGCTCACTGCAAGCTGTGTGCTGAGTGAAGAGAGACAGGTTTCTAGAAATGTTTGTGTCTAAAGATTTAAGTGACTTAACTCAAATACAAAAATAATTATTCCAAATGGAAATTTTATTTTGAAATGGTACTTATGTGTTTCTTTCTCTAAAATGAATCAGTCCCCTGCTTTGAACTGGGGATATAGATTACTGGTGGTCTTGTCTGACATTCAGTAAAATAAAATAATCTGTAATTCAGAGCAAGTATTTTGAATAAGTGATCTTAGAATAGCTCCATTCTTTTCTGGTTGTGGTAGCCTGTCTGGCTAAAATCAGGGCTGCCAAAGGGTTGTGCCACTAAACAATGATGAAAAATACATGTGGCTCTGATATGATGAAGCATCCCTTTTATCCAGAAAAGACTGAGTTCACACTGCACTTTTCTGTTACTCTCTTGACTGAATAAATGCGATAACTTTCATAATATTTTTTCACAGTTTTCTGTCACTTACTTGAAAGTTAAGTGTGTTTATACCAATTTATATTATTTGCTCTTCATGAAGAAAAATTTATACTCAGGAAAAATGCCTTCAATTCTTTTGCTATGTAGCTATGTTGTCTTACAGGAGACTTGCAGGAGTCCAAAAAGTCCATTTTGTTTTTATTTTTTTTCATATTATTTTGTGTGGTGTACCCTCACTGAGCTATTAAATGTTGACTTTTATAAGCTTCAGAGGATGTGATTTTCGACCTCCTGTGTCCAAAGCTGTCTGGTTCTCAGAAGTTTCCTTTTTCTCTACTAGACTCAGTTGCTCTAAAGGTTCTGGCAATTTTACTGTTCAGTTATCTGATAATTTAGGGCTATATGTGTTTTCATCTTGTCTATCCTTTCATTAAATTTCTGGTGTCACTATAACCAGTACCAGTACAAAAAGAACTGAGACTGGGAGTCAGAATTGTCACAGACACTATTTGGGTTCTGTCAAGAAGAATGTTAAATAAAGACTACGGGACTTTGGAAAGGAATGCTGTCTTTAGGATGCCAACAAGTGGATTTTAACTTCAATTCTCTTTGAGCTGAAGTGTGAACATAACTAGCAATGAAAGAGACAACAAAGGAGAAACCAGGGGTAAAGAAGACGTGACTTTCCTTCCTCCTTCACCCTGTCCCCTTTGTATGCCAGGACGGTCATAGTGCTTGTGCATGAGAGATCACTTACTGCTCCTTCACTTGTGGTGTCATGGGACATATTTCATAAAGTGGCAGGGAAGGTACAAGAAGGAAATAGCTCCATCATTCTTTTACACCAATACATGAAACAAACCAGAGGACTACAAAAGGAGTTGTTCCCCATTCACAGTAAGTCATGATCCACAGCATGTTGTCCTGCTTAGTGTGACTAGAAATGAAAAGAGATATTTCTAGTGAAACAAGGAACAATTGTTTCTCAATATCCTACTGAGAGACTGGATCTTTTCCACAGCCTAAATCAAAACTAGAGCTGACAATCTGTCTTCGAAACAGTGAGTATGTACTCAGACGGTAACAGGTTTGTTTTTTTTTCCTTCTACCATATTTTTGGATCAGACAACAAACTTTGCTAAATTGCTCTCTTTTTATTTCCATTCACTCTAAGCAAGAGCGTGTGCCATGGACAACCATGCCTTATGGCATGTAATATGTTTGCAGTGCAGAGCTAACTTATCTTTCTGCTTTCCCAGCTTCCCTTTCCTTCCTGTCAACAATTGCTAAAACGCAGGTACATTGTCGGTGGCAAGTAAGGTGTCAAGATGGGGTCCTGGGGTGGCACAGACTAAATGAGAAAAAATATTAAAATATGATCTTAAGATTATGAATGTGATTAATCTTGTTATTTGTAACAAGTAACTCCATCCTTGCATGTTTGTTTTATATTTTCTTAACCAATACATTACATTAATAAACCAGTACACTGAATTTTCACAGGTGCTACTGCATCTCTATGGCAATAAAAAGGTGTTTCCAGAAAGTTTGTTTTGCATAGTTCTTTCTTATGGGAACCTTAAAACTGTTACCTTCAAAATGCTTCTGCTATTTATATTGGATAGAAAAAAATCAACCTAAATAGTGGAAGAATATTTTTTTTCAAAATATTTTTTAATCCAGAGTAGACCATATTAATATCTTGGAAAGTAAGCATGAAATTGTTTATCCTGAGGACTTATTTATCCATTCAATTTTTGATGCTAGGTCTAAATTCCAATAAATATAAAACTATCTGGGTGAAGCAGCAATATCTAAAAACAGAGACTAAAAAAATGTCTGCCACAAATGTGCCTTTACCACTTTCCCAGTTATCTGTATCACCAGAATGAAAGAAGAGAAACAGCAAGTAGGCTTTAGGATATAATCATTAGCTTACTCTTCTGTTGAACAGGACATATCATTTAAAAATCCAAACTCTTCATGAGTGTTTTGAGAAGATCTTGACCAGAGGTACATTTTGAATGATACTTTTTATTGCTATTCCCTCCTAAACTTGTTCTTTAACTGCTTCAGCAGCATAAAAGATCTCATAACTGCCACTGTGAATGAAAAACAGAGATAATTATATTTTGAGTCCCAGCCAGCCAAATTTGAACTGAAGACTGCATAAAATCATTCTTTTAGATTACAGGAATTTGTTTGAGTGAGAATGTGAGCTTTGAGCAGAATAATTTGTACCTAGCAGCAACCTGAAGTGTGTGGGGATGTGCTAGAGTGAGCACTGGAGCTTTCACTCCACAAGCTCCTAACCAGCACGTGGACCTGCATAGCTCCGCTGCCATGGAGCCTCTAAACATATCGCTAAGTTAGAAACATCACTTAATTTCTTTTGTACAGCTTTGCTGAGAATCTGTGCCTAAAGAAAGGTTTTAGTATTTAAGTAGTGATAGAGAAGGTAGGTCTATAATTACATGTATCAGACAAGCTGTGCTTCCAACGCCTGCCATACAACATAGGCAAACAGAGGGTTGTTACGGTCTACAAGGAGCTCTTCCACAAGCAAGGAGTGTAGTACAAGTCTTTTGTGATCTGTTGCTGAAGCTTGGAATGATTTCTAACTTTTGTTTGCTTGGCTACCTTTTAAACTCAACACTTGTCTTGGAAGGATTCGGCTCCTAAGCAGAGTGAAGACATGGAAATAATCCATCACGTATTCTTACAAATTTCTCAGTACTGCTTAGAGCCTGAGCTGAAAGAATGAGTCCCACTCTTCTGTGCATAAGTGTAAACATGAAACTGCTTCTTATATTTACAGTTAAATAGTTCAAACATACAGAGGCGAACTCTGGAGCAGTGGGAAATTTTAGGAAGAAGATTGTAATTCCATGACAAATGGTCTGCCTTCCCAAATCCCTGAACAAAACCACTGGTCTAGCCCAGATTGGATTAGGTATGGGAATAAGGATGCATCACAGTCATGGCTGCTTGATCAGATTAAGCAGCTGGTTCCCACAGAGAGGTGAGACCAGCTGAGCCCCAAGATTAAGTCTTCTGTTTGAAAATACTGTCATGACTGTAGACAGATTACCTGAAGAGATTTCTGTAAAATGGGCAATGAGCCAAACTACAGGGTAATTATCTTGCTCTGAAATGGTTAGATTTACCATATGTAACCAGTCTTTCCTTTTTCTGCATACACTTTCTGATTCTGTTTTCAGTCTTTCCTTTTTCTGCATACACTTTCTGATTCTGCAGGTGCAGGCACAAATGATGCTCCCTTTACTTTAGAGCAGTCTTGGTAAATCTGTACTCTTATCATCACTGGTGCTATGCTCAATTTGGTCTGTTGGGATTGGCAAATTCCTCTGGGAAGAGTCATTATTTGGCAAAGAATGTGTGCACAGCAATTGAGGTGGCATTATGCTGTGTAGCACTGGAAAAAGGAATGAAAGAATTAGTTTCTGAATAATTTGAGGATCTATTGTGAGGGGAAAAAAAAGAATGGAGAAAAGTTATTACCAGAAGAGGAAAAAACTGCAAGTAAGAGATAAAGAACAGGAAACAGGGAGTTTATGGCAGAGATGGAAGGAGAAATTAGCCTTATGGAAGGAAAAAAAAAAGGATGACATCTTAAGCACAGTCAGGTCTTTAAAATGTTGTTTTAAGTACATTGTTGTCTATAAAACACTCATAAACAGAAGAAAGGAATGAAAATGGAGTGAGAAGATGTTGAAAAAAGAAAGAAAACAGATATAGGCTGCAAGAATACAGACAGCCTTCACTAAGCTGTAAGACTGACCATACTGAAGGTAGAGGCTGTTGTCTTGCTGATTTCAGTAAAACCAATATTTCGACAGTGTATATGGGTCATCCAAGGACCAAATTCAGCCAGCCCTGCTCAGTTTCTTGCTTATGAGCGGTCCCACTGGATTCAGTACAAGTACCTATGGATTAAGATATTGTGCATGTATGACAGAACGATCCTAAGATAGTAAAAAGTACATTTTCAAAGTAAAAATGCCTGCAATAAGTTTATATGGAAAATACTGTATCTGGAGTGTATATTAAGCATATTAGACGAACTTTAATTTTGTTCTTGCACAGGCACATATACTTCAAATGCTATACAATAACAATAAACAGAGGACAAGAGATGATTATTGAAGGGACTGATCATTACCCTGAAAATAATGACTTTAAGCTATATATGCATTTTATTGAGCCCACTGCTCCTGAAGCAGAGCATTGCTGATGCAGTAAAATCTCTCAACTCTCTGGATACAGGTAGATTTTTTTTCTTTTAAAGCCTGAAACACCTGGCTAGATGACTGCAGTCAGGAGTTTAGTAAAAGGAGATAAACATTTTAATTTCCCTGGTTTAAATATCCAGGCATGGACCATGCAATAGGCTCAGGTGTAGGCTTCTTTCTACTGCCAGCCTGTATTGAGTATGTTTCACATAAGCATCTTTCTGGTGTAATCATTAATAGAATATGTATTGTCACTACTTTGTTTCTATTTTATTTTGCTGCTCTTTTGGAGCATAATGTAAGAGATACAATTTAGAGTACAAGTGTTATGTTTCTCTATCCAGTGTCTTTGAAATTAGTTGTTGCTCTTAGTTCAGCTCCTAGCAGACTCAGCTGTCCATCATTATAATGATCAGTCACTGTTATCCATTATTAAATCTCTGTATGGACAGCATGGATTGAAAGGTAAAAGGTAGGATTACTCTTATTCCTAGAAGAATCTCCCCTGCCTCAGAACTGAGGAACAGTGGTGCAACAGAACAAAATAAAATGGTTTGACCTGTTTCCAAGCCTGATGTTTGCAGGATAAATAAAACCACTACAGCTAGAACCTGAACTTTTATGTCACTCATGTCTTTGAGCCACAGGTCAGATTCATTCAGCAGTCTTGATGAAAAAAATGGAAATTTTAACTTTAAAACCTGACAATCTCTTTCTTCACATCTATCACCCATGAGGCTTTTTCTGTCTATCCAGTAAGTATAATCCACACTAAAAAGAGTGCTACATGAAAACTTCATTGTATATAAGTATTCTTCATTTCACATACTGTTCCTTATTAACTGCAAAAATTTTTTCAGGGACAGAATTATCCCAAATTGCTGAAGTGAACAGTGTCCCAAGGGAATGTTTTGTGAAGAGAAAATTGGGAGTCAAGATCAGGTAGGTGAAGTGAAGCTTCTGTTTCTGCTTGAATTTGCAGAGCGTGAAATAAAACAAGCCCAGGTCTAATCTGCACAAACACAGGTGACAGGGAGGTCAGTAAATGCCTATGCTCATGCAGATTATAAAAGATAGGTTCTACTTGCTTAGGAACCTCAAAAAATAAAAGCCTGCTGGTAGAAAGAGTTAACCCAGCAGGAAGAGAAGTTTTACAACTCTTCCAGCCTACTGCCTACATTTAAGATCCCAGAGAAGGCAGATACCCGGGTTTATTGAAAGTATCATTTAGGTCAGTGAATACAAATAAACAGCTGATCATTTAACCACCTGAAGATACAGCTGCAGAGCAAGCAACTTTCTCACTGCGAGGGGAAGAGGAGGAATCTGGCAATGAATTGAGATACCTGCATGCAGTGGGCCTGCCATCTTACATTTTGAATCGTGCATGTGGCTCTTGTGTATCATGTTATTTATGCCTGAAGTAATGCAGAGTGCAGGGAGCTTATGTGAAACATAACAGCTGGTGTTCAAATCTTTCTAAAGGTAGGTGACTCATATCACTGCTGCTGACCTTGCACATTTCAGTATCTGCATAAATTATCAGTATCTTTAACTATAACAGCTGAGTAATTGAATTACTGACAAGTTAATGCTGCTTACTTGTTAAAATACTGTTTGCCTATTATTCCTTCTAAGAGGCTTTTAAAATATATTTCATTTCAGAAAAATGGAGTGTAGCCTAGAAGGGCTTGCTTACTTGTGCTAACTTTATTTTTGCTTTCTGAAAAGGTGAGGTGAATGGGTCATAGTTGTTCTATCCTGCTCTAACTGGAGTTAGAGGAACATATGTTAGGTACAACTTGAAAAGGGTTCTCAAAATCCCTAATATTCCTCCCTAATGTTGGGATGTCTTTGAAGACTTTTTTTCTCTGTTTTTGTACATGAAGGAGTTTGTGTAAGAAGGAAATTCCTCCTTTCTCACTCAACAGCTTTGACAACATCCCTGACTGATGAGCTCAAGTTTGAGATGCTTCGAGTGCAAACTGGCAGAATTAGGGTAAGCACGAAAAGGAAATTTGCAAGAGCTTATTTCAGAGAAAAAACATAGATTTTTTTTTTCCTATTTTCACTGAATTTCTCTATCACAAAAATAAATGTCTTTTATCCTAATAACTATTTAAAAAAAAAAAGGGATGAAACAGCTTGCGTGATGCAGAGACATGTATGGCATGGAGTACATACATGAGCCCCTGTATCTCTCCACATCTTTTACTGTTGACCTTCAGTTTTGCACACCTGTTGCATGGTACAGATTAACAAAATGAATGGCAGGAACTTTCCGTAAAACTTTTATTTCTGTGACTGATTATTCATTCTTCCCTTTATAAATGACTGATCCTGTTCCCACAGAACAACCTACATTAATAGCTCTTCTGCCTAGAAATGAGAGAGAAATTAGGTCTAACCCATGCCAGGATCTACCAATTTCTGTTGTATGTGCCAATAGAAGTAGAAAAGATGATTTGATCCTATTAAATCTTCTGTTAGAATTTGATATTTGTTGATCTTTGTGAGTTCTTAGATTTAACTTTCTGGAGGATCAAATGAGAAACTACATGTTCGCTTTTTAAATTTAGTAATTCATCAGGCAAGATAAGGAGTTGCATATTGCAAGGCAGTATTTCAAGGCAGTAGCCTTTCACTTTTTGGTACCAGTGTTCAGACTGGCAGTACAGCACAGGGGAATAAGGGCAGGGGTCTCAGCCCAGTTCCTTGTACACAGAAAGTAATCTAACCAAACTGCAACACTGGCCATCTCTGCTGTGTAGCTTATTGCGTGTCTCAGGTGAGAACCAGAATTCAAAGCTTGTTATGTTCAAATTAGTTAAAACATGCAGAAACATTGGAATTATTTCACATTTTGTAATGTTTTCTGGGAGCCTTAACTCTAAGGAAGTTACTATTACTTTACTTTTTTAAGAACAATGGATTTTTTTTCTTTTTAAAATATTCTGGATTAAAGGGTGTACAGAGAGCTGAGGAGCCTGTTTGGCTGTTATTTGAAGTTTTTCAACTGACTTCAGTAGGGGTAGGATCAGACCTTTCAGATCACCAAATGTTGGTGACTGGAAAAGCTCAGAGAAATATTGTTCTTAGGATGAAAGGAGCAGGGAGAGTCCGTGGTATTTTGTGCTGGAATTTCTATTACACAAGAATGTCAAAGGGCATGAAGTATTTGAAGGAAGAAAGGAAAGAAATATAATGTGAGGTAATACTGGTTCTAAAAAGCCAAGTACAAAGCCAAATACAAACTGTGCATGATATAAGGACACGTTTAATCCTAAATTATTCTAGAGTTTTAATGAATAGTCCTGTTAACATTCTTTATAAGCTAAGTAAATCTTCTTAGAATTCTTCACAAATCTCAGCTACTTTTAAAAAATTACTTTCTTTTGACAGCTATATTAACATATGGCTCTGCACAAAGGAATCATGTTGAATATATGCAATGTAATATTTGGATATACATTTTTTAAAAAGACATGAGAGGATCCAGAAATATAATCATCATCTTGTAATCCTGTATTAATCCATTCTGTACTGCTAAGGTTTTTATTTGAGTGTGGAGCTCACAAAGATTCTGGCAGAAGCAAAAAAAAAAAGAAAGAAAATGAAAAGTCTTCTGTATATAAATCCCCAGAGCTACACCTATAAAGAATTTTTGCAATCTGCAAAGAAAGGAACAGCCCCAGGAACTAATCTCTTATTGCATGGATTTCTCTCTTTTTGTCCTGACCTTGGCTCTTCCACAGCCCCAGTAAGCGTGCCTCTGCCTCGTGATGAGCTCGCTGCTTCTCCTCATCCTACTGCGCTCTCAGGGCATGCCTTTTCAGCATCAACTTGCTGTTTAACTAATCCCACACTGAGATCACTCAAACACTGAAAGGGGCTTTAGTTTCGCTATCAGCTAGACCTGCAGAGATGACAAATCAATTGATTTTCTGGTATGTGATGAAAATGCTAATGTTTAATTATCAATGCTGTTAGTGAACTTCAGAGTAGGGTCTGATCTAAGTGGAGACCAGATCACACAGTATTTGCTTGGAGCTGCAGCCCACCTTAAAAGCTAAGAATGCCAAGAATATGTTTGCCTCCAGGCATTTCTATAAAAACTGGCTTAAAGAAGGTTAGCAAGGGAGAAAAATCTGTTTTTTCTTCTGAAGTTTGTATCAACAACGATTTCAATATTAGAAATGGACCAAGATTCAACCTTATAATGTGGAAAGTCTGAGAAGCTATTCCTAAGGGTAGGTAAATTCTAACTTTCACAGTCTCTCTCTCACCATTATGGACTGTAATGCTAGATACTACTAGTGGTATTATTTCTACTAGTTTTATAAACAAAACATCTATTTATTTGACCAGATAATGCAAAACACATCTAGAAACTGAAACACGTGACTAGACAGCTTTGGTAAAAGCTGTCATTACAGCAGTCCTAAATTGGGAGTACTGAGCATTTTATTACATGTCTCACATTGCTCATTCACATTTCTTGTTTTCAGCAATTTTAGATTTCCTTAAAGATATTTCTTGAATTATTTTTTTCTCTCAAACGTGGAAATAGTTCTTTCTTCTGTGGGAAAATAGGCCTACTGCAGTTCTTGGGACACTCCTCCATCTTGTCAGGGCAGCCTGCTCTCTTGAATTTCACAAAGGAGCTGTGTTCTCAAACCCCACATTTCCTGTGTGCCTCTGTCAACAGCTTCTCTTGGTCTCCTCTTCTATTACTAGTCTATACTCCTCCAAGGAACAGAAGACTGCAGAGAAATTCTGCTTGTACTGGGCAGTATTCTGTTGTATTTCTGCCTTCACAAGTGACTTTTCCAATCTACTAGGTAATTTTGATCTGCTTACAAACTGTCTTCATTTTGCTATACCATGAACCACTGGTGGTGTTTGCCACAGTACCATGCTGTAAGTGCAATCAAGTGCTATCAAAACCATCAATTAAAATGAAATCTTACATTCAAAACACTTATTAAATGTACAGATTTATGTGTTATATTTTTTGTGCCTTTCTCTGCTATTGCTGGAAAGATTTTATTTAAATGTTATCTGTGTTTGTAGATAATATTCTCTTATTAACACACTGTGCCCCTCTTAATCTCTTGTAGCATCAGGCTTTGATGTTTGCTCAAGATGACTGCTTTGCATTATTCTCCAGGCTTCACAGGTGAAGACTGTGGAAGGTTTCTTAGCTAATACTTTTCTCCTACAGCCCTATTTTTCAATTTGCTGAGAGTGGGCATTATTCATGCAGGGTTTTAATATTTTTAGGGTAATTTTTCCTGCCATACATTTTTAGAGTTTGGCAAACAATGCTGCATTTCTAAAATTATCCTTATGCTGCTTGCTGCTCACCGACTGATCTTTTTGTTAGTTCTTTGAGTACCTTTCTGTGTTTGATATTTGCACTTTATTCTCCTTTCTTTGGATGTTTTCTATTCTGCAGTTTTCTTGGTTACTAGGATTTAGCTGACCCTATGAATTTAGAACTTTAATGAATAATTTAATCCTACTGTGAACTTTATATATATATTAATAAGAGTAAGTCTGCACATTATTTTCCAGCATTGAGTCATTGCTAGTGCATAGAATAGAGGTGGGATGCATAGCCTGAATCACAAAACTCCTTCTGATCCTTGCTGTATCTTATTTGTGTAGACTCCACTGTATTTTTCTTTGCTTGTTCAGGACTTGAAAATCCTGAATAAGAAAACAAATCTTGGTCCTACAGCTGCAACACGTTATATGAACATGAACAGTGGGAGCATTTTCTCATTTATCTAATTTTAGGAGAAAATTATCTAATTTTAGGAGAAAATTCAGAAATTTCCATCTGTATTGATGCAGCACATGTGATTCTTAGTTCAGTAATGTTACCTCATTTTGATAACTATTTTTATAACTGTATTTTTTTGAAAACTACATGAAATATGTTAATTAGAGTAGAACTTAACAAAAAAAATAGATAAATCCTTTAATATATTTTGCTATCCAACCGGTTGCTAAAGATTACTAGCTTACATATCTCATTTGTAGACAGCTCATTTTTGTTTTAAAATAATTATTATTTATAAATGTTAACAGAAAAATGCTGTATTATGAAAGAAAAAAGTAGTATGTATTTATAAAACCTTGCTTTCATTCAGTTTTTCTTCATCTTCATCCCAACAATGACTTTATTAAAACAGTGATTTCTCATAAGGGGGCAGAGAAACCAAGCATTTGAACAGATGGGCTTAATAAAGATTCTACAGTATATCTGTCACAAATGGTTGAGCACTGATACTAAAGCAGGACTAAGATATGACTGAGAATAAAGCACTTCCAAATGGTTTGTGCTCTCAGTGAAGAAGTTTTAGATTAAAAGACAAAGCTGGTGATGTAAATGTACATAGATCAAAGAGGACACATAATGAAATCTTGCTATATAAAAGGAAAAATCCACTTTCTTCTAGAGTAATAAAATACCAGTATGCTGTAATGGGAGAACAGCAAATCCTGTGTTGGCTTTTTTTTAACTTATTGCCACTCCTAGTTGAGATATGGTTTCATCTTTTGTCTCAAAATATTTTAAAAAACCTGAATGGTTTATAGTGTCACCAAAAATAATGTTATTTAAACTTTAAATTTTCATAGGTATCCCTCTTATGAATCTTTGTGCAAGGTGGGAAGAAGTTGCTCTTATCATTCATTCTATGTGATAGACTTTTTTTGTTCCCAATAGTGCATGGAAAAGTTGAAAGAATTTTTTATAGCACCATGTTTCGAAGGACAAATCACTTCAAATATGTAGTTACTGAATAAAAAATGTCACAATGAATACAATACATATTTTTCAAATTACCTCAACTTGCTGATAGAATTAATTCTAACCTGTCCTCTTGCCTAAAGCCTAGTGAAATATGAAATTCAGCTCATCTGCACATTTAAATGTTGGGCATGTTCCTGATGCTTCCTGCATTTCCATGGTCAGGGAATTAGACTAGAAACATCGTCTACTTTTAGTCTCTATATTTTCATGAAGGGCTCTTCATGAAAATTGCAGAATTGCAAAACAGCAGTTTTGCAACCAGTGCATCCCTGACTTGGTTTTGGTTCCAGGTAAAATTAGGTAGGGTTGTGAGTTTCTTGGTGTTTAATTTTGAGATGTAACTTGAAGTGTTGTCTCCTTCTGCAAAAACACCAATTCCCTTTGTCTGCAAAATTTCCATAATGGTCACATCTCCTTGAAAACTTGAAATAAGGCTTTATATAGAGAAATAGGTTGTTAGTGAAATTTCGAATTGTTTGGCCGTGAATAATATTCCAGTGTTTTTGTTTAGAAGCATCCTGTTTAAGTATCTGGTTTGAAAATTTTAACCATTTTTTAAAATACATTCATTATAAGACCTGTTATTGCCTCAAGTACAGATTTTTCTTTAAATATTAAGTTTAAACCTCCTGGTGATATGATGAGTAACTGCCTAGTCTCAGTTACCAAAATTAGTTTATTTTGAGAAGAATTTTTATTGATGTATTGTCACTGTTTATTTTGTGTGTGCACGAATTTAAATCTAACAGCTTTACAGCAACAGACAAATGCTGCTGCCTTATTCAAAACGGGTAAACATGGAGATGCTCCTCTAGTGCTCCATGTTTTTAAGTGGAGTGCGTTGTACAAAATTTGTTGATTGCTACAGTAAGGGTCCATTTGTAGAAAAGTCTGTTTGGTCTTTATTTTTTAATTGAAGTACTTGCTACCTATGAAACCTGAAAAGAGAACAGGAAGTTAGTATTCTTGCTCTTTCTAAAAGAAGGTTTGGACAGACAAAGTCTCATGACCTTGTATTTCGTATAGTTCTGTGAATCACAGAATCGTATAGGTTGGAAAAGACCTTTAAGATCATCGAGTCCAACCGTAAACCTAACACTACCAAGACCACCACTATACCATGTCCCTAAGCACCTCATCCAAACGTCTTTTAAATACCTCTAGGGATGGTGACTCAACCACTTCCCTGGGCAGCCTGTTCCAATGCTGGACAACCCTTTCAGTGAAGTAAAATTTCCTAATATCCAGTCTAAACCTCCCCTGGCGCAACTTGAGGCCATTTCCTCTTGTCCTATCACTTGTTACCTGGGAGAAGAGACCGACCCCAATCTTGAAGTGTATCTTGAAGTGTATCTCAGGAGTACGTTCCCCTTCTCCCTTGCAGAAAGTTAGCTGGTTTTTGGAGGCCATCTCAATAAGAAGGGCTGTTGTGAAGGAGAAGCTAGAAGAAGCCCCAGCAGCAGCTCCTCCCTGCTTTGCTTGAGGCAGTGACTAAGATCTGAGGGTCCCGTGCTTGGCCCCTGCTTGAGCTAGGCTGTGGCCATGATGATCTGTACCCCATCTTGTACCTCCCTGATCCTGATCTGCAACCCAACCTGCTGACTTGGCTTTCTGGTTTGACCTTGGGCCTGCATCAGCATTATGGACTTGCTGGGTGCTTGCTGGGCTCTTGGCTGATCCTAGTTACCATCACCGGGCCTGATTCTGACTCTGACTTACTGACTGGGTTTCCTGGCTCCTTATCAGGGAGGCTGCTTCCCCTGCCTGCCTTGTGACACTCAGCTCCCAGCTTGTCTTGCCTTACAGGGCAACCTGCCCTTGCTGCGTCCTGACAGTGCTAAAGGAAAAGAATCATAGTACCTCTAAACCTCTATTTGAATTATTTTGGCTAAGTTTCTGCTCTTTGTTAGTGTCACCCAATTACTGAATCTGTCCACTTGTAGTGACTTTGAAGCTGCATAAGCAAATACTTATGGATACTTACGTTCTTGCAATTCCCTGCTTCCCATGTTTAAATCACTGCATCCATCATGAAAGTGCCCATCACTTCACACTAATGGTTATTTGATTAGCAGCAAATTGAAATGATCTGGATGAATTGTCAGTGGCAATGATTTAGCTATAGCTCAGTGTTAACACCAGGGTGAAACATAAGGGGGATGGGGCACAGAGGCTGCAGAGTTAGCTGTTGAAGAACAATCAAAATAAAGGGTATGATAGCTACTCTTAACTTCCCAGTACCTTTATTGGAATGAAGCAAAGATACAGCTTAACTGATTCAAAGACTGCCACCATTTTGGGATGCTGTATACTTAATTTGACAATGGTTATTAAGAATTAAGCAGCTAGTCCAGTTGCCATGATTCTCCTTGGAAACTTTATTATCTGAACAACTGTGCAAGAAAAGGTGCAATAAAAATGCAAATTTTCTCATGCTCTTGATTCATTTGAGTATTCCTGACTGAAGATACAATGTCGCTTTAAAAGAAGTCAACAAGAAAAAAGAAAATACATTTATAAATAAAACATAGAGGAAGAGACAGCTTCATTCCTTCCAAACTCAAATAGTCTATGTCATCAGGCATTTAAAATAAGTATCTTTGAGACAGGAGACGTTTTAAGAAAAGGATGCATGTCTCCATTCTCAAGACATTAGATTTTAAATATTTTTTCTTTGCCACTAATATATATGTCATATGTCTTAATAAAAGCTGTATAAAACATTTATTGAATTCAAGGACAGGGAAATAATTTGTATTCAGTTTACAAGCTAGAGAGACTATATGTATTTATTTGCATAATACAGAAATATATAAAACAAAGCCCATATTTGTTATAAACAAAATAAGATTGTATAGCTATTAGTAACAGGTGAATAGAGGACCAAAGTATGTACAGGCACTTTATGGAGGAGGAATTATTGAGTGTAGCTGAATGGAATAATAAAAGGGAGTTCTTGCTAGAATTATACCTACTTTTTTTTTTTTTAATCTGTCATCTTATATTTATAGAAATAAAGAAAAAAAAAATCCAAAGAGGTGCATCCAGTGCAATATAAAACACAGCTGGGTAGGGGTCAGAATTGCTAGTTTTGAGTATTAACAGACTGGGGCAAAAGCAATGTACCCTTGAAATTGTTTGTGAAGACTGCACACAAGTATATCCAAGTCCTACCAGCTCTTGCTGCCAAAGGCAGGTGGGTGAGCAGGGCATAGAGCAGGGTAACACAGGACCCCCAAGAGAATTTCAGGAGGAAAGCAGAGGCCTTATCGTTGATCAGCATTGATCAGCAGAGAGGAGGTGCTTTGAAAATCAGTTATACTGAATGCAGAAAAAAAATGACTTATCATTAGCTTTTGTTGCTTACTGTTGAGGTTGTCTGATAATCCAGTATTTCAAGAATGAATTGCAGCTAAAAAATCCCTGGTTTTGCTAGCAGTGCAGAGCACAGTTGTGACATAATGCACACAGAAAGATAAGAGTACTGAAATCAATATAGAAAGATTGATGTGTTAGTTAACATTTCAAGTTACCACAGGATGAAGTGTAAATGCGACTAAAAGATAAATGAAATTTACTTAAATAAGAATGCTGAGCAACAGAGTAAAAGTACCTATTTAAACCTATGAGAAAGCCAGGAAGAAAGTGAATATAGCATCAAGACCTGTACTAACCCAGGTCTGAGTTAACCCTGCAGAAATGTGAAGCAGGCTCCATCTTGCTATTAGTGGTAACTGCACCCTGTCTGTTCAAACATCAACTCTCTGATTAACTCTGCTGCAAGATCTATGTTCCACAGTAAGTTCATGTGCCATAGTACATGTGATGCAAGTTAAGTCATTCACAAACTTGCTTAACAAAATCTCCTATTCAAAAGGTTGAGAGGAACACATTTCTATGTTTTGAGGATAGCATAGAAAAAATCCAAGTGTATTTTCTTTTGAAATCTAAAGACCAGTTAATACAGTCTGAAGACAGGTGTTAACATAGCAATATATCAGCTATGTGATGAAGATAAAAAGAATCAAATAGGTCAAAAAAAGGTTCTGAAGTTTAGACAAGTTGTTGATACTGAAAAAAAAATGTCTGAAGGAGCTTACTGTCTTTTCCACTTTTCTTCCTTGTTTGATTCCTCAGATCTGTGCGCAGGTGTTATTTGTATGTGACTGCTGATGGAAAGAAAAAAGCTACATACAAATAAGAATGCACATGCAGGGGTTATTTTTTGGTGAAAAGATGTTGGTAATTGCTTTTGCTAACCCTGGTTTTACTCTGAGATCTGTATAAAGTATCATCTCATCAAAGCAAAGAGACTGAGAAGGAAGTCTAACTTCTAAAGCTTAAGTGAGAAGTCATTTGCCTTTGAAGATTACTTAAGCCATAAAGTTTAGGTTCCAGTTATGGAGGAAGTGACTTAATTATAAACAAAGGGGGCAAATAAAATGCTTCTTAGTATAAATGTCACTAAGATTTGTTGTGGTGAGTGTTTGTTATAGAACATCACATTCTTTTTATATATATCTGAACCCTTTTGGAGAGATTACATCTGAAGAACTCACACAGGTCATACAAGGACAGTAACAACAGCTTAGCTAAAGACAAGGTCATTAGATTTTGTCAGAAACTCAGTAGCATCCCTTTCCACACTTAAATTTTCTGTGGGGAAACTTATGAGGTCTTTATTGGACATAGGGAAAGTACTCTTTCTGATTTCAGCCTCTGACATTGGTCTAGACTGAGTGGGCAAAGGGTAGCTGCATTTTCATGACACCTGGTGAGTATACATAGACACTATATGATAAAGATGTCAAAAAATAGTTGTTCTAGGTTAATTAGATTCAGGTACTTGGAAGAAGTTTTTTTGCAAAATTTTAGGAGATTACCATGCTCTAATTAGCACAAATTTTGAAGAGTAGCTTAAAGAGGACAGAGGTGCTAGTAGTTTTTTTCCTGCATCAGTAGCACAGTTAGAGGTTATTTTAAGTATAAACTGATCCTCAAATTGCCTTGTTCATCCAACAGTTAAGTAATCATAATAACTCAAATTTAATATATATTTACTGTAGTATTTACTGAATAGTGGGTGAATTTTATGTGAAATGTGCTTCAGCCCACATATTGAGTTTCAAAATCACTGCTCACCAAAATCAATGTTAGAACTAAGGACAGCATTTACAAATATGTGAGTGTGAGTTAAGCCTCCAAAGACCAGAGGGAGGCAGGTTGATTAAATATAGACTCTAATAAGATACAAATATTTGATTCTTAAGTTAAATTTTCAGTTTCCAGTTTCTTTAGTAAAATCACTTCTTTGTAGGGGTCAGGGTAAGATAATACATATGGATTTAAAACAGAGTTAATTTAGATTTAATTTCTTTTAGCATGTTTTTTGGCTATTTAGGAAATCTGAACATAAGCTATAGTTAAGGAGATGATTTAAGCTCCTTGCTGAAGGAAATGGAGTTTCCATTGTTGCTCAGTCCAACTTCCTCTGATACTGCTGCTGAAGAATTTGGGTAACAGTGAGATGATAATGGGAGGATTGTACAGATACAGAGTAAGTATTAGTATCTCCAGATGGATTGATCCCCCCCTTGTTGTAACAATGTCCATTGACTATACTACCTAATGGATTAATTCTGCATTTAAGAATTGTTTCTCTCAATTGAAAAAAGTCACTATTGCTCTGTACCAAAATTTCTCAACCAGCCTCCATTTTTAGGGTGGTCACTCCAACACAAGAAAAATAAATAGGTAAATAAATAAACCCTACTTCCTTTGCTTATCCTTGAGAATACTTGCCAGGCAACCACAAGAGGGTCTTTTCACCATTACAAATTGTATCTGTAGCAAATACTAACAAAGGTATCTAGTAATATCCCAACAAACACAGAGTTCATTTTAGCTTTTTTTTTCAGTTCTGCTCACTGTCTACATTACAGTGAGGTACTCAATCACACTTTTTGACTTTCTGATTAACAGGTGAGATGGCTACCGCGTTCTCATTGATTTTTTCAATGGTGTTGGGGTTTGATTGACAGCCTTACCTATTAGTTCCTTTTGTTTTGAGACCTTGAAGCCACAATGTGTTAATTTAAACAGGATATTAAGCCTCAGTATATGTGTTTAAATCAAAGTCTGGTCTTAATTTCAAGCATAGTATATACATTCATGTAGCAAATTGCAGGTAGATTTGCTTTTTGTTCTTGTTGGCAGAGTAAAATTTATTTCAATATAAAATCACTTCATTGTTGTATCATATACATTAACTTAAAACTTGCAAAAATAACGATTTAGTCCTAGAAAGAATAAATTATCCATCTCCCAGATTGCTTTAGTTTTCTAATTAAATAAGGTATGAGAAACATCATTTTACTGATAAAATAAAATTTGAGCATTTGGCTGTGCAATAATAAAGATTAAGATAAATATGTTTAAAGTTTATGTTTTGCTAGCCATAATTTGGCAGCTTCCTCTTGAAGTAATTTAAGTTACAGATGTTTATACAGTCCTCTGAAGGAATTTAGTTACTGAATGTCAGGTATAGAGATATCTGAACTAAAGTAATCATGGTCATTAGTAGCCTGAGCTTGACTTTGATTTTGTTGTTGCTGACCTTGCTGTGTGAAAAGATACTATATCATTGCATACGTGCACACCTGTGCGTATTCAAACATGAAGTGTCTTCCTTTTCCAGCAGTCTGAAGTAGTGGGGAACATCCATATTTATGTATGTATGTCTGTGTGTGTGTATGTAAAAGCGAATTTGCATGGACCAAAAATCTAAATTCTAACTTCATATTAAGAAATATTCCTGCTGTTTCTTAAGCATCCTTGACTTCAAAAAACTTCATAATCATTCTCTAATACTAGATACTCTGTTGACATAAGATTAAAAAAAAAATAATAAATTTTTGCTGGAACACCCTAGCTCAGTGTATTTTCCAGCAGGTTTTCCTTGATATATCACACTACACAACCCAAAGGAAAGAGAAATTCTGGTGACAGCAACAGGAACACATAAAAATAAAAGACAGGGAAAACTGCTAACTGGGGGGAGGGATGTGGAAATCAGTCACCAAAAAAACAACTGCTGGAATTAGAAAATTGTGGGAAGAAAGCTGAAGGAAGAATGAGGGAAAGAATAGACACTATGGCTAATTTAATTTAAAAGAAAAATAATCTAGTTTGCAAGCATATAAATGCTTACTTAGTGATAATTCCATAAGCTGCATGCATTTTTGTGGGAAAGGAGTTAGTTTGTAAACTTTGGATTTAGATGAGGTACCCAGGAGGCAGCCAAGGGGGCTGAGCACATGGAAAGTGTCTTGTGTCATGTGAGATTCTCGTATCTCGTGCCTCCCTGAGGTAGCTGGTGTCCCTACAAGTGGTGAGGAGGGAGGCTTCTTCCAGTCAGTGATGCAGAATGAGGATTGCCCTCTGGAAGTGCTCGCGTCTTCAGTGACCAGAAACTGTCACTCATCTTTCAGATGTAGGGTGACTAAAGGCTGATGATGTGAGTAACTCCAAGCTCTATCATACTGAAGGTGCTCGAGATCCATAACTATCTAGTGGATTTGGACTATCATGTACTTTCTTTCTTGCAAGGGTTTCTTAGTAACTGAAACAAGATTATAAGTGAAACAGTTTGGGGAATTTATATATCTTGTAGGTATTTTAGCTATCATTATGCCTTTTTTGTCAACATTTCATTGGTGATCAATAATTATCTTCCAAGTTGTCATTTCAAGTGGCTTAGAACCATGGTATCTCACCCATGTCCCCTTTTTTAAAAGTGATTTATGGAGATTTGAGCAATGATAAACTCATGAGCATCTACTAAGTGTGTACGTCTTCCAGATCTCAGGCTGTGCTTGATAACAGCAAAGTAGGGTACTGTGCTAAGTGTTCCTGTTGGAGACACGTAAGCAGTAGGGCCCTGTGGGGTGAGGGCTGTGGGAGATGTGACTGCAAGGCTGGCCACACTGGTCAGGGTGAGAGAAGGTTGTGAGAGCGAACGGGCTGTAGGTGTTTGGTGTAAGCGTCCCTTGGCTGGGGAGGTCCATGGCTAGGAGGACAGCAGAAGAGGACTGGGACTAAAAACTACGCAGGATGCAATATGCATAGTCCCCTGATGTACTTAATCTGTCCTAGCCCTTTGCTGATTTACTGGATGCTGAAGTTGGGTTGCTCTTTCGGACTAAGGGAAGAAAGGTAGGGGGAAAGAAGGGGCAAGCTTGTATGTAACTCCCAAGGCAACATAACTGGCTGCATCTGGTCAGGAAGAGCCTAACTAATATGAAATGACAACCAAAAATAAATATTGATTTGTTAATAGCAGTAATATATTAATCTTTCTTGCTTTTAGAAGCTATGTTACACCAATATGTGGAGATTAATCTTTGTTCTGCTATATGACAATATAGATTACACATCTATATGTTCAAAAGATATTTTAAAAGTATAGTTAAATCATTGCGTGTCTAAGACTGCAACGTTCAAGCTCCCGAGATGTGATCAGTGTTATATTGATAAATCAGTGTAAAATCTCTGTGTTTGCCTTTCCATCTCCCACTACCTTGTTACACTGTGGACAACCCACACTTCCCTGTAGTGGAAAAAGTAGTCTTCTGGATTTTCAACCTCATACACCCCACATTACTATAATACAGGAGCTTGCTGTATTTACCTGTGGAATATTATTCTGATTTACACACTGGACTTTGTATTTAAAATTTTAAATTAAATTCTCCTTATGTCTTACTGAGAAATCCTTATTTCTTTGCTCAGGCTTCTTGAACTGAGTTTGTTCCCATGTCACAGCCAGAGATCAACACAGTGTGAAGTAAGGGCTTCGGAGGCATTCCTGGTAATTTTGTCCCTGTGAAGGGACTTGTCTCGTACTTTTATTATACTAGGATTTCCTCTTATTTGCAGTATTGATGCACACATTGTCCCAGAGCTGTAGGCTTCAGAGTTATCTACCATTTACCCTTTTTCCCAATACAATGGCAAACAACAGCCATTTTGACAATTTTAAAACTTTAGAAGAGATGGTAATTTAAACATTAAATCTTAAAAGCTGTAAGAATGGTTTTCTTTTTAATAACTTCCCTCTTTTTTTTTTTCCTTTCCCAGTGACAATTTTTGTAGGGAAAATATTCTCAGTGACTTGTAGTTGGTATTAAACCTTACCGTTTCCTTTTGGGGCAGGGAAGATGGTGAAGTGCACTTGAGGTGTTATTTGTGTCTGATGCTGTATGCTGAGAGGGGACAACAGCAGATGTGAACTGCAGCTTCCCTTTCAGTTACTGAACCTTTGCCTACAGCTAGAAAAAGGACTGTGTATTGTGTTTGCAGTACCTCAGGCATTCGGATATCTAGGAAACTAGTATCAATGAGTTGTTTAAAGCATTACTTTGGCTGCCTTGTGAGCTCAGGCAAACTGTTTTGTTTGGAACTTATCTGGTTAAGGCAGGCTATCACTGAACAAAAGAAAAGAGCTGGAGGGATTCCAAATGGATGGCAGCGGAAAGTGACGATAAAAGCTGGCTCTTCCTAAACACATCCAAGTTAAATTAAGGACTCTAGAAATGAATGATGGACAGAACGATGAATCTTCTCTTAATTTTATTCATCAAGTTTGTCTTGCATTGAATTTTATTTCTCAGTTTCAAACTGCAACCTTGTGTTGCTAACCATAATCTCCAACAACCTCTATTATGCTATTGATTCATCTTTTTGTTTGATTTAATTTAGTCTCTCTAGCTTTTGATATACCTTGTATAACAGCCAGTGATGGTTTCTTGTCACAATGAAATTTTAAGCCTCTGCAAGGGTCTTAGATTTTCTAATTACTTTTCTTTCTGACTTCTATATTTTTATGTGTTATTTCCTACATTCATCATAATTCGTTTTATCACACCTAAAAATCCTCTAATCTTCACAAAGTTTTTCTGATCCATTAAACTGTCACCGAAATCGGAAATCAAACTCCTTAACACCAATGTAGTATTAAGAAGCAGGCATTCTTTATTACGGCGCCGGATGCACGGGGGATCGTTCCACCTAGCGTGCATACCGCAGGTTACATCAGCCGAAACTTATATTGTCCAGTTACATACATATGCATCACATTTCCTGGAATGATAATGCATATTCATTCTATTTCCTGGAACTAATTATCATATTTGCGCGGTCATTACACATGCGTCCTTGAGCTCCGAGGGGCTTCCGTGGGGGTCTCTGGTGGTCCTTGGTGGTCATACAGGTGTGTCCTTTAGTTGACCCCTTCTTCTGGACATGCGCAATCCCACCTTGCTTATGTAACTTGCTCCCCTTCTTCATGGTGCATGGTCCCTAACAATGATTTGGCACCCTTAACACAAACCAATTATTCTAACCACCCTCAACTCTTTGTCAAGATGGGCTGGGGCTGTACTGGGAACATAGCAGCATGTCTGTACTACTCCTTGTCCAATTGTCTTTGGGCATAGTAGCATATCCATAGCCATAGGTGTACAAACACAATATTAAAGCATTGTCTAACCTGCTCCTATCTCTATGTTGCTTAGTTACAAAAGAACGAACTAATAATTTTGGTTACATCTGGTTACAGTACTATAGCCTATTTTATGAGTTGCTCAAGGTCTGACCTGAATGCTGCAACATTTCTCTGCATGTAAGCAGAGGTTCCTGTGTCCTTGCAGGAACGAAGGAAACTCACTCCTGAACCTGACTGATAGGGTCATATCAGTTAGTTGACTTATTTATACCTGTTTCTGGTTAGATAAGGAAATCTAAGCTGAAGTGATGAAGGCTCTTGGACTCTGCATATGAAGTAATTGATTGCCTTGCCTTCCATGAAGTTCAAATCTCAGGTAGGGAACTAACTTTTTGCAATAGCTCAGACTGAATCAGATGGAGTCTTCATAGATCCAATAGGAGGGAACACAGATTCTTTTTTTTTCTTTTCTTCTTTTTCCCTCATTAATTAAGATAGATTTCCAAATTAAAATAACTAGCCAGCAGCTAAATGTGGCACTCAGAATCAATTTACCTTGTAGAAATAGCAGAAGCCTCCTCCCCAGAGTCCCTTTTTAGTTCATAAAATATATTACATGGAATTATAAAGAACCAGATCTAGAGTTGATGTAAATTTGCTTTGCTCTAATGAAGTTTGAAAGCAGATACTCAGAGGTAAGGTAACATGATTGTTGATGAGTTTAGTTGGGATTTTCCACTTGATAGCCCCTATGGAAAGTGTTAATGTACATTTTGGACTAGATTCTAATGTGAGGAATCAGGATGGTTGTGTCATCATAGATGCGCATCAAACCCTATGGATACTTTAACATTTTAAGTACCTTTGGAAAGTTTTCTAGATAAGGCATGTTTAAAATCTGTTGCTCTAAAGATCTTCTGTATGCCCCGAAAAGGTGCGTATGTATTTTCAGCTTGACAATTTGATTTTTAGTGAGAGGATAAAAAGGCAACAAGATAATAAAGAGTTTCTTCTTCAGTGGCCTGTATTAGAAATAAGCTGAGAGGGACAGCTTTCTTCAAAAGAATATTGATTTTCTAAAACTTAAAAGGTAATTAGGTCTTTATTACTACTTATAGCTCACAAGGAGTCTCCATCCTTAATTCAAAGTTCATATGTATTGTGCTGACTAGCTTACCAGCAGTTTGCCTCTTGGATTTTTAAGATGAGTGCAGATATGTTCCTTTATTAATACCAATATCTGAAGAAAAGCCTGAAGAAACAATATCTTTGAAGTTTCTAAATGAAAAAAACATGCACTTCTAATGGTCTTTCTTATGTGAAGGCAAGTGGGCACAAGTCAATTCTAAAATGTCAGTGAGATTTGTCAATTCCTAGTCCTGTCAGTGCTACCTTTAGAGTTGTAGACTCATGGAGAAGCTTAGTTTGGAAGAGCCCTCTGGAGATCACCCACTCCAGCTCCCTGTGCAAAGCAGAGCTGTCCTCCAAGTCGAGGTGGGCAGTGTAGGCAGGACCTCCCCCGGCTATGCTGGGAAGTCCCCAGGAGGGGGGCTCCAGGGCCTGTCCCCATACCCTGCTCCCCACAAGGAGGCACTGCTGACTCCTTTGCGGATGCATTTGAAAGAAAAGGGTATTTTTGGAGACAAAATCTAAAGAAATATTACTTTAATGTTTGAAATGTGTATATTTTATTAAGCATGCCTATACCAGCACTTTGACTTAACAAAATGTCAACAAAACCCCCCTGTTTGTTTATAAAGATATTAGTACTGGTGTTTATCACCAGCAAGCACTGCCTGAAATAGGTACAGCATGTAATATTTCCAAGACTGATTTATTACTACCGTTACCCAAGGACTTACTTTGTAGAACTTTATAAGAAAAATATTTAAGAACTAGCTCTGCTGCTACATTAAAACTTGCAGATTACCATCATTCACCTAGGATTTGTTGGCTATAGTTTTAAGCTTATTGAAATTCTGATTTATAATGCAGTCTCGTAGAAATTTAGTTCAACACAAGAACTGTTTTTCGAGTTCTGCATGATAACCAAGTATGTCAGAAAATAAATTTAGTAAATAAGTTCTCTACCAGACATATTTTTAATTAAACTTTTTCAGGTGTGTCTTACCTGGTATTTTACTTCTGTTTGTCCACTCGATTTTTTCCTAAGAAATGCCTGGATATGTTGTCCTTTATTATAAACTATTAGGGCGGGAAAGAAAAAAAAAAAGTCTTGATGAGTGGCTTAGGTGACAGGTCTTTTGGTACAAACACACAAAAAAGCTTTCAACACTTCTAAAAATGTGGGGTAACAGAAGGAAACAAGGATGATGCTGGTTCATTTATTAAATGTTTTGTATTGCAAAAGAAATATAATTTTATTTTTTTATGAACAATTTTGATGTTTGTGTTCTGTTTAAATAAAAGAACTAGCCTTTTTTAAATTATATGGTGTGATTAATAAGTAAAAGATCAGAACAAAAAAAAACAGATTGGAAGAGAGCTCAGGAGGTAGTTCACTTTGTAATGGTGTTTGTTTACCATATTAGCTAATAGCTTCCCTTGTTTTAAAGCATTGCTCTATTCAGTTGGTGAACAACAAAGCAAAAGAAAGTACATAGCATTTTTTTAGTCATCAGAAGTTGCCTCTGCCTAGTAGTCAAAATATAGCAGATATTTCTGAAGACTCAATGTCCATGAATTGTGCCCCTCTCTGTCTTCCACTTTCTATGTTTCTGGATAAAAGGATTGATTAAGGATTCAGGATTTGGTGTTTAGTCTGCAAACTCAGCCTCCAATTTGTGTCTATAAAAGGTGTACAACACTTCATTTCCTTGGTTTGTCTTGCTTGTTTTTACTTCAAGCTCTTGAAGGCAGAACTTAATAGAGTAATGACCTACTCTTTTATTTGACATTTTTTTAAGTGATCTCTGAATTTCAGTATATTAATAATTAAAAATACTAAAGTCATTGTCTACAGTGTCTACAAGGAGCTTGCAGTATAAAAGTGAAACCTTCCTTTTCTCAAAGATCAAGATATCTGCTTCAGAAGTTCAAGAAAGTGAACACCTTTGACAAAGTTTCCAAGGAAAATAAAAAGATGGCTAAAATGAGAGCCAAAAATCAGCTGTTCAGAGCAAAACTAAATGTGATTTAATTTGAAGTAGAGCCAAGTGAGTAAGCTGGGTAAGTTTCAGAAAAGGTTTCATCTTGTTACTGTCCTAAACAATATTTACACATCTCATTTATAGAGAACAGTACAACTTTTGCTTCATTATCCTGCCCTTCTGAAGGGTAGTAGGGACAGAATCTGTATTTTTTGTGGAAAACTGTTTCCATTTGCCTTAAAGAAATGTGTACAGCAGACAGAATCTCTCTGTACCTAACTCCATGCAAAAGATCACAGTTTTAGTTTTGTTATTTATTTATTGCTCAATACATTTTTAAACAGAAACAATTGTGGGGTTTTATGTTTATTGGTCTCTTCTTGTTGAAAAATAAACACAAAATCCTAGTTATTATAAGATTAAATGAGTTTTGGGGAGTGAAGAAAGGTTTTCCTACAATGCATACTTATGAATCTAAATTGAATTATTTTACTTGTGAAATTACAAAACTTTCTGTGACTCCCAGAGAATGAAGTAAATAAAAACTCCAGGGAGAATTCAATGCTTATGGGAATCCAACCACCTTCTTTTTTTTTCTTTTTTTTTTTTTTTAGTATCTGAATGCAGATTTAGAAAGCCTTATATAAAAAAAAATGGACAGTTTTATGGGAAACCTATGTATATAATGGAAGTCATTTTAACATTGGTTATAGTAGGAAAGCAGTGAAAGAAGACTCAGATCTCAGTCTCAGACTGACATCTGCATTCAACCTTCTCCTGTTCTCCTCATTTGTTATTTTCACAAAGAACAGTGTTAAAAGATAGATAACTGACACAAAGAGGGGAGGAAACATATGTCCCAGTATAAGTAAACAATTCTTACTGAAATTGTACAGAATTTAGTTACACAAATTAGGGTTGACTTAATGTGACAAATGCTTCCACTGACAATAAGCCAAATTGACAATGACCTTGATATTTTCATAAAGTAACATAAGAATACAGTGTCCTTGAAGGTGATAGGCATAGTAGCACAAACAAGATTTTGTCAATGTCACTTATGCATTATTTTTCGAGTGCTCCTTTTTCAAACACTTAAAAAAAATCTCTATCCACCTGTATTTGATTCCTCTCCAAATTCACCAGCTGCTAATGTGAATTTGCAGAGTAGTGCAATAGTTACTTTTTTATAAAACAGTTGGATTTGGAGAGAACTTGCTATGGTTTTTAGTCACTTGCACACAGATGTAGATTGCCCATAGAAGAAAAATATCACTTATAGGCCTTGGATAAGAGTTTTAAGAATAAGTCATAGCAATTCTTAACAGTAAAGAGGGAAGAGCCTACACATCAATTACTGTGAGCATCTAATTTTAGTCCTGTGACTTTGGGGATTGGTTCTTCCTGGAATTCCTATGGAGTCAATGGGAAGAGATAAATTTCTCTAGAAAGGAAATTCAGATCCTCTAAGTTAGGTTCCACACTCCCCATTACCTTCTAGAGGACTTTGCTCTTCTATTATGCCACTGTCTAGTGATGTTATTAGATTTTCTTTTCTCAGAAGAAAACTGCTTGAGTATAGGTGTGGGGTACCATTTAGTATCTGGAAGTTTTATGTGGCCATTACCAGCTTAGTAGAAAATTGCTGCATATATTTGATTCCAAATAAGAATTGGACCCTAAAATACAGTTCCAATGGTCAAAAGTAAGACTCCTTTTGCATATAGGTATATTTTGAATTCACGTATACATATAGTTCTGGGGTTTTCAGAGCTAAATCACTTTTAGCATCTACTCTCTTAATCTTGAGGCATCTTTACTGATGTGGAGTGCATAGCTTTCATTGCTATTAAGGCTGTTTTCTTGTACTACAGCTAGCTTAGTCACACATTCTATGGTGAAAAACTGTCTTTGCAGACTATGCAGACAAACCTTCAAAAGCAAAATGTGTTTACTGGAGGGTATAAACAAACCAGGAGGAGCTGGAAAATAATAAAACCAGACCATTACAGTGGAAGTGTGTACAGTCTAAGATTTCTGGAGAAATGGAAAAGCAAGAACATTGTGTAAAGCAGAGAAGAAACTACAAAGTTTGAATATACCATTTTCCATTGATTATTTAAATATTCATTGTACCAGAGAAAGGTAATTACTCTATAACATCACTTACAGAAATCTTTTCTGACAGCGGGGAGGCTTAGTTAATGTCCATGAAAAAAAAAAAGTGAATTTATCTTGAGTTTTCTGTCTCAATGTACCTAAACAACCATTTTGAAGAGTCATTCTTTCTAGCCTATGGAATATTTAAGTAGTCTGTCCATTATGGAGAAACCACAAGAGAGAAATCTAAACCTACAAGGTTTTAATATGCAGTAGCACGATGCTGATTTATTCATATGGTGTATCAAAACCTGGTTTCATTTGGAGATACAAATTCATCCCTGAAAACACTTCCTCCACTTCTCCTGCTATTTTAGTTGTCTTTGCATTTACCTTGTGAAAACTCCTGTTTTTTTTGACCTTTCTTTGCAGTATGATATCCTGATATATTCTACAGAGTTACTAACATTCGCTCATAGGAAACAAGAAAATATTGTTGCAGTTTTCATTTATTTTGTTATATTATACATGCTAAATCACAAAATGTGTCAGAATTAGTAAAAGTGACATTTCAGAAGTATTTTATCTTTGTAATTTTAGCTGAAACTACTTGGTCAGCTTTGACACAAACTTGCAAGTACTTTTCCATGACCTTCAAGTTCAGGTCCATGAACTACTTTCCGCATCTCTCAGTCAAGAATACCACTTGACAATTGGAGTTAACCTTGGAAACAAAGTACTCAGCCCGGAAGAAGGTTGAAACCTGCTTGAGGCTGCTCCTGTTGCTCCCCCTGCTGCATCTCCATCTTTGTCTTTTGAGTTAAGCTCCAAGAAACCGTGATTGTGGCCCATAGTGGCAATAGGTGAGGCTCATTTGAGCCCTTAGCCCTGCAGGCTTTACTTAATGCTGCTGAGGACCCTCATTCTGGCAAATGGGTGGGGTTCAGAAATGCATTGGGTAGGACTGCACTGTACAGAGAATCACTAGAAGGGAAAAGTTGCCCATGACACCTCCTCTCCTCTACCTCATTCTTCTGAATTAAGATCCAGAGTTTCTTGGAGCCTCAAGGTGGGAGGAGAGGAGCTGAGAGAGGAGGGTTTGCTCTGCTCTATTTAATATCAGGTATTCGGTGCACAGGAGGAGGGATACGTGGGATCTAGTCCTACAGGTATGACTCATAGTTTGTAACAGTAAGGATAGTCTGGCTGCCAGACAGTACTCCCATCCAACAGTATGCATGCGTATAGTTACTTGAGAGAAGAGCAGTTACATACAAAAAGATTTGGATGTAGGACAACAAAATTGTTGGTCTGCTAGTGAATACACAAAAGGATGAAATAGTTCAGCTGCAGTAAAATTTGAGTTCACCTTTGCAATTGTATCTGAACAGGCAGAGACTTGAACCTTAAGAAAGACACAATTATCAACCCTATGGGGGCACAGTGTATTGTATAGTTACAATTACTCAGCAGAAGGGAATGGGTGCTTTCTAAACAGATAATCAGAAGATTTAGGCATTTGCTGAACAACTAATTGGAATCCTCTGTATGTTCATCATTTACAGTCAGAAGTGCATGGTGTGGGCCCTGTATTATCCAGTATTACCAGTGTTATTAGTGAGACCTCATATTAACCAGGAATTTTAAGATACCACAGAGTAAATATTTATACCTGTAAAAATTCATGTTCTTCAAAAGGAGCTAAAGTTTTTTGTTTGTTTTAAAGTACAGGGTTTATTGTTAATAATAAAGCTGATTTTATTACTTCTACTGATAAGTGCCATTGATTATAACATGTTGCCTTCTTCCTTTCCAGCCATCAATATTAGGCCATTTATTAGAAGGAATAAACCAGTATTAGGATAAATATTTTGTCAGAAGTATTGCATAGATATAACTTCATGGCTATCAGTTTATTAATGGCAGAGAAGTAGTGCCACTGTACTTAGTGATTTTGCGATAAAGAAGCAGGCTTGCATGTGATACAGTAGATCAGTGTGCATACTGCTATCTTTCCCTCTTTGTAATCCTTATTAGCTATACCATGCTGACTTCATTATGAAATGTAACAGAGGGGTCCTATAGACAAAAGTCTTGTTCTCTACATTTCCCTCAGTTGTTCCCAGGCTACTCTCCCTCCTGTTCCAGCTTGAGGCAGGGATTCTGGGCATCGACTTCTATGTGGTTGTCACAGATTAATTATTAAGATAAGTCATAGTTGTGGGGTCAACTAAAAGGGGTTTATTAATGATCAAACAATGATCAAATGATGATCAAATGGTAATTAATGACTGAATGAAAATCAAATGGCAATCAAATGGTGATTAAGTAATAATTGAATGTTAAGCAGTGATTTAACAATGATCTGACAATGATTTAAATGACAATTTAAATGATAATTTAGACTGTGATTAGACAATGATTTAGACGACGATTTAGACAATGATTTAGACAGCAGTCAAACACTCTACTACTTACTACACTTCTAATGATTAAGCTATAGCTGGATATATATAATTGTTGCTAGCATACAATATACTTTTAGGCCTAATGTAAAATATCGCTTACCCTGTTGTAGATATCAGATGCCAGGTAAGGGGTCTCTCAGCCTTGAGGAGTAACCTGGAGAGGCATCCCTGCTCAAGGTGGAGATCACCGTCATGGAGCCTGCTGCCGTACAGGAGAGCTCAATGGACTTGGAGGGGCTATAAATTTTATAGCGTAAAGTGATTGACTTGTAGTCAAACCCCCCCACTTTGGTGTATGTGCAGGTGTGCAGCTATAGCAGTTTTAGTTTTGTCGAGTTCCAGCTTGGGCTGGTACTGTCAGCTTCTGATAAGACACAACCTAAATTCTTTAGTTCCTGAGAAGACACAGCATAGCACAGTTCTCACAGTTTGCACAGCAGGGCTGATTTCGGTCAGGACTACTTGTCGGTGATGCCTGAACCAAAGTACTGTTCACTCACTCAGAGTGGGTGCATCCATCACAGTAGTCACGTAATTAGAGACCCTATAAAAGGGCTGAGTCAAGGTTGCAGAGAAGATCTGGTTTGTGCAATTTCCTAGCTCTTAACTATGTAGCCTTAGAGTTACTTTTTATATATAACTTATATACCAAGTAACAAGAGTAGTCTATACTTCTGAAATAACTAATTTTGTTTATTACCATTGGCCAAATGATATGCAAGGACTTTTGGTGCATCATAACTATAACAGTACAGCATTTACTTTATAGTTCATTATAACTGTGGTAAAAATACAGCGATGAATTTGGCCTCAATGCATGTGAATGTGGCATTATTGACATGTATAGAGCTGCACTGTCTTACTACTACCTCTGACTATTGCTATATCTGTAGTACATGTATGAGCTAACATTGCTATAGTAGAGTCATATCATTTAGAAATTTAGTACTCTATTCATCTTCCCCTTTAAAGTGATCACCACAGAGCATTTCTCCAGTTAAACATTGCTTTAGACAATGGTGTGCTTTACTGTACTAGTAATAAAATGTAAAGGTAAATTACTTAATGATTTAAAAGCTCAGCTTCTTTATATTCAATTTTTTGTCTTTATAAAACAAAAGAAAAAATAAATAGAACATGAAAAATGTTAATCCAGTATTCAGGAACATACTAGAGTGGCATTTTTATTAGAATTTTAATAATGGGATTGCATATATAACATGTACCCTATCATATATACGTATAATGTGTGTATATATATATGATACATAAGGTGCCACCCCTATTAGAGGAGCATATTATGGTCTTTTGAATAAATACTATGCAAATGCTTGATGTCATTGTCATGCGTTAACCCCAGCCGGCAACTAAGCACCATAGCCGCTTGCTCACTCCCCCCTGGTGGGATGGGGGAGAGAATCTGAAGAGTAAAAGTGAGAAAACTCATGGGTTGAGATAAAGACAGTTTAATAGGTAAAGCAAAAGCCGCGCACAAAAGCAAAGCACAGCAAGGAATTCATTCACTACTTCCCATCTGTAGGCAGGTGTTCAGCCATCTCCAGGAAAACAGGGCTCCCTCACGCATAGTGGTTACTTGGGAAGACAAACGCCATTACTCTGAATGTCCCCCCTTCCTTCTTCTTCCCCAGCTTTATATACTGAGCATGACGTCATATGGTATGGAATAGCCCTTTGGTCAGTTTGTATCAACTACCTTGGCTTTGCCCCCTCCCAACTTCTTGTGCACCTGGCAGAGCATGGGAAGCTGAAAAGTCCTTGACTAGTGTAAACTTAGCAACAGCTAAAACATCAGTGTGTTATCAACACTGTTTCCAGCACAAATCCAAAATATAGCCCCATACTAGCTACTGTAAAGAAAATTAACTCTATCCCAGTCAAAACCAGTACAGTACTGAAAAATCAATTTATTTTGAAAAACCTCTTCATAAGTTACTAGTTATACACATTCCCTGAGATACCACCATTAAATATGTTGTTCTTATAAGACACTGAAATATCCTACTTACAAAGTGTATAAGATTTGTTGTGAAGCTCTTAAAGTTCACTTTTTCAGGGCTAGTAGAATTTAATCTCTCTTAATTCAAACTTTATTGCTTGCATTCACTTGGTCCTTTTTTAAAGACAAAGACAGGGTATTTTGATTTCCCCAGGAAAAAAAATACTTGCTGTCAAATAACATTACATGGGACAGCTCATCCATAGTTTCTGGTGCAGTTTATTCTCTCATCTTTTGTGCACTGACTTCAAAGCAAATACTCTGTGAGCTCTGTTTGTTTGGTTTTAACTATTTTTCACTTGAAAATTGTGAGGTGCAAAGTTCTGGTCAGAAACTAGAATTATATCTACTTTTGGACTTTGCGAGTTACTGGAGCAGTTTTATTATACGAACAAGCTGATGAAAAAGGTGGCCAAATACGCTCTAATACAGGTTTGTCTTGTTTTAGAGGTATCTCTTAGCAAGCAGCTTAGCAAGAGAAAACAGGCTAAAATGAAATTGTACAGTACAATGTGTGTAGGTTTTCTTCCTAGCAATTTCTTCACTGTAGGCAATAATAATGGCAAGAAAAAAGAAGTAACATGATTTTTTTAAATAGGAAATGCACAAGCGATTGTTACCCTTTGGCTTTTTACTTCGTTACATTTGTCTTCTGCATATATATTTTTAAAACAAACAATAAACAAACAACATTTCCTGTAATCACTACCCCAGGAGGGTTTGAAGCAGTGATACAATAAATGTTGTCTTGTATGATTGTTTCTGTGCTAAGAAAAAAGATTTCCTCAAATAGAACACTGTATGGTTTTCCATTGATGGAAAATTATGTTTAGAAGCCTACTAAAGTAAAAAGCTGTCTAGAAAATATGGGAAGATTGAAAGAAAATTATTCAGAAGTCTCTTTTATGATACTTAAGGTGGTAATTATTTTGTAGTCATTGCCTTATTTGTGAACTAATCTAATATTTTTCAGCCAATAATGTTTTGTTTAGCAGTATACAGAAAGATTTGCTGAAGACCAGAAAAAATAGATGCATAGTTTTATTCTTGCCTACAAAATCTATTATCATATCAAAATGAACACATGGCTCCGTGGCTGGTGTCATCAACACAATTTTGGTTTTTTTGACAACGGGATGGCCTACACAGCACCAGGTTTGCTGGCATCTGATGGGATTCATCTTTCTCAAAGGAGAAAGAGAATCTTTGCTCACGAACTTGCAGGGCTCATCGACAGAGATTTAAACTAGACTTGAAGGGGGAGGGGGGTAATATCAGGCTTGCCCGAGAGAAGCTGAGGGACGATGTGCCACGGTTAGAGGGAGCGGGTGCTAGCAAGGGCACTCAGCCTGTGTCTCTGAGATGTGCGGGGTACACTGGTGCACAGTTGAAGTTCAACAGAGTTGAGCTAGGGGATACTGAGGCAATAGGAGCCAAGAGGGAAACACCAGTGAAACACCTCAAAGCACATAAGGAATGTTCCTCTATGAAGGAGACACGGATGACAGCCCAGCTGAAGTGCCTCTACACCAATGCACGCAGCATGGGCAACAAGCAGGAGGAGTTGGAAGCCATTGTGCAGCAGGAAAACTATGATATGGTTGCCAGCATGGAAACATGGTGGGATGACTCGCACAACTGGAGTGCGGCAATGGATGGCTATAAACTCTTCAGGAGGGATAGGCAAGGCAGGAGAGGAGGTGAGGTAGCCCTGTATGTTAGGGAGTGTCTGGATAGTTTAGACCTCAATGATGGTGATGATAGGGTGGAGTGTCTATGGGTAAGAATCAGGGGGAAGGCCAACAAGGCAGATATTGTGGTGGGAGTCTGTTACAGACCACCCAACCAGGATGAGGAGGCAGATGAACTATTCTATAAGCAGCTGGGAGAAGCATCACAATTGCTAGCCCTTGTTCTTGTGGGGGACTTCAACCTGCTAGATGTCTGCTGGAAAGACAATACAGCAGAGAGGAAACAGTCTAGAAGGTTCCTGGAGCGTGTGGCAGATAACTTCCTGACACAACTGGTGAGTGAGACAACTAGGGAAGGTGCCCCGCTGGACCTCTTGTTCACAAACAGAGAAGGACTTGTGAGCCATGTGATGGTTGGAGGCCGTTTTGGGCAGAGTGATCACAAAATGATAGAGTTTTTGATACATGGAGAAGTGACGAGGGGGATCAGCACAACTGCTACCTTGGACTTCCAGAGGGCAGACTTCGGCCTGTTTAGGAGACTGGTCGACAGAGTCCCCTGGGAGGCAGCCCTAATGGGCAAAGTTGTCCAGGAAGGCTGGACATTCTTCAAGGAGAACGTTGTAAAGGCACAAGAGCAGGCTGTGTTCCCAGGTGTCAAAAGACGAGCCGGCGGGGAAGAAGACCGGTCTGGCTGAATAGAGAGCTTTGGCTGGAACTCGGGAAAAAGAGGAGAGTCTACGACCTTTGGAAGAAGGGGCAGGCAAGTCAAGAGGACTACAAAGGTGTAGTGAGGTTGTGCAGAGAGAAGATTAGAAGGGCCAAAGCTGAGCTAGAGCTCAATCTGACTAGGGCCGTAAAAGACAACAAAAAATACTTCTTCAATTAGCAGCGAAAGGAGAGCTAAGGAGAATCTCCAGCCTCTATTAGATGGAGGAGGGAACACAGTGACCAAGGATGAGGAAAAAGCTGAGGTGCTTAACACCTTCTTTGCTTCAGTCCTTAATAGTAAGACCAATTCTAATAGTAAGACCAATAGTAAGACTAGTTCTCTGGGTACCCAGCCCCCCAAGTTGGAAGATAGGGACAGGGATCAGAATGGAGCCCCCATAATCCAGGAGAAAATGGTTAGTGACCTGCTGCAGCACTTAGACACTCACAAGTCTATGGGGCCTGATGAGATCCACCCGAGAGTACTGAAGGAACTGGCAGAAGTGCTCACCAAGCCCCTTTCCATCATTTCCCATCAGTCCTGGCTAACTGGGGAGGTCCCAGTTGACTGGAGATTAGCAAATGTGACACCCATCTACAAGAAGGGCTTGAAGGAGGATCCGGGGAACTACAGGCCTGTCAGCCTGACCTCGGTACTGGGAAAGCTGATGGAGCAGATCATCCTGAGTGCCATCACGTGGCACGTAGAGGATAACCAAGGGATCAAGGCCAGCCAGCATGGGTTTAGGAAAGGCAGGTCCTGCTTGACCAACCTGATCTCCTTCTACGACAAGGTGACCCGCCTAATGGATGAGGGGAAGGCTGTGGATGTTGTCTATCTAGACTTCAGTAAAGCCTTTGACATGGTTTCCCACAGCATTCTCCTGGAGAAACTGGCTGCTCATGGCTTGGACGGGTGTACTCTTCACTGGGTAAAGAACTGGCTGGATGGCCAGGCCCAAAGAGTGGTGGTGAATGGAGCTAAATCCAGTTGATGGGCGGTCACAAGTGGTCTTCCCCAGGGCTCTGTGTTGGGGCCAGTTCTGTTTAATATCTTTATCCATGATCTGGACGAAGGGATCGAGTGCACCCTCAGTAAGTTTGCAGACAACACCAAGTTGGGAAGGAGTGTTGATCTGCTTGAGGGTAGGAAGGCTCTACAGAGGGACCTGGACAGGCTGGATCGATGGGCCGAGGTCAGTTGTATGAGGTTCAACAAGGCTAAGTGCAAGCTCCTGCACTTGGGCCACAACAACCCCATGCAATGCTACAGGCTTGGGGAAGAGTGGCTGGAAAGCTGCCCAGCAGAGAAGGACCTGGGGGTGTTGGTTGACGGCCAGCTGAATATGAGCCAGCAGTGTGGCCAGGTGGCCAAGAAAGCCAATGGCATCCTGGCTTGTATCAAAAGTAGCGTGGCCAGCAGGACTAGGGAAGTGATTGTGCCCCTGTGCTCAGCACTGATGAGGCTGCACCTTGAATACTGTGTTCAGTTTTGGGCCCCTCACTACAAGAGAGACATTGAGGTGCTGGAGTGTGTCTAGAGAAGGGCATCGAAGCTGGTGAAGGGTCTAGAGCACAAGTCTCATGAGGTGCGGCTGAGGGAACCAGGTTTGTTTAGCCTGGAGAAGCGGAGGCTGAGGGGAGACCTTATTGCTCTTGACAACTACCTGAAAGGAGGTTGTAGAGAGGTGGGTGTCGGTCTCTTCTCCCAGGTAACAAGTGATAGGACGAGAGGAAATGGCCTCAAGTTGTGCCGGGGGAGGTTTAGACTGGATATTAGGAAATTTTACTTCACTGAAAGGGTTATCAAGGATTGGAAGAGGCTGCCCAGGGAAGTGGTTGAGTCACCATCCTGGAGGTATTTAAAAGACGTTTGGATGAGGTGCTTAGGGACATGGTGTAGTGGTGGACCTGGTAGTGTTAGGTTTACGGTTGGACTTGATGATCTTAAAGGTCTTTTCCAACCTATACGATTCTGTGATTCTGTGAAATAATGCAGAAATCAAATCGGTTTGGCATATTCTGTCTTTAGTAAAATCTTCTTTAGTATATTTATTCCTAATCTTATCTATGTATTTAATTATTCTTCACTTCAAGTTTTTAGGTTAAACCTAGAATGTTTTGAGGCTTTTAGTTGCCTAGATTTCCTTTTCTCTTCTGCTGCTATATTATTTTTCTGAATTTGCTACTAGGATACCATTCCGAATTGAACAGATTTGTTTAAAATATTTGCTGGAGCATTTGTCATTTCATGTGCCAGTTTTCCCAGGGGTCTGGATGGAGATTGTATTTTCCTAGATTTATTTTCTTTATCTTCCTTTTATTTTCCCAGGCTAAGCACTTCAAGTTTTGATCCCAATTTGGATATGAAAACTTACATGCCCAAGTTTCTGTTAGTTACTCTGCTTTTGCTTCAGTGTTGAATACTGTCATTCTGAGACAAATTATTGATTTTGGGGCCATATGTAGAGATGTCTCATCTCTACTGCATCAGTCTCACAAAATAACTTAATTTAACTCCAGGTCTTATATTTGTTTATATAGTTAAGGGGCTTTGCAAAAAAGAAAAAGAGAAAAACTTACTCTGAGGAGTTCAACCTACTTTTTGGTAGATGCAATTCTCATTTTAATCCAATGTTTATTAATTTATAAAATGTATGTTTCTTCATTCCCTATAAGCTCTCTTTTTATTCTGAGGTTGTGATTCATAAATCTTGGGTATTCTTCAAATCCTTTCCTTCCTTTTTTCCTCATTACATGCATTTTAGTTAGATTTCCTGATTTGAACTTAAAGGAGTTAGTAATCTTTTCCACATTCAGTGAACATGAAACACCTCTAGTTTGTCTATTTCAGTTCTAGATGTTTGCTGTTTGGAAACTTCAAACCTTCTGCAGATTCAGTTTTGATCCTTTTCAATCATATGTTTTTGAGATGATGTATCAGGATTTTAGGTATAGTTCTCTTTCCATATACTTAGTGTAATAGTAGTCTTCTGATATGATGTGTGGACCTCTGTTTGTGTTAGAAATCACACAAGTAATAGAGATTACAGTTTATTCTGCCATCCTTCCCTTCCTCACATCTTGCCTTTCCTGGACCCCTCCCACCTCCATGGAGTTTGAGCAACTTGAACAGATGCAGAGGACGACTGGAGTGGAAACTGGAGAAGGCAAGATTTTCTCTTTCCCCAGTATCTTCTTAAATCTGAAGTCAGTTGTCTCTGCCTACTAGATATGATAATTACATTGTCTTTCTCTTTTTTTTTTTTAATTCAGTCACAAATGTTCTAAATATTTGCTAGTTACTGATGTAGAGAAACCAGTTTAAAAGATTTAGAGAGGCGAGAAAGTGAGACAAATGAGTACTAGGAGCCACTAGAGCCATTCTGGGTAGGAAGAGGGAAGAAAAATGAGCAGAAAAAAGGGCAAGTAATAATAGAACTAGAGGAGAAAAATACAAAGTATGTGGAGACTTAGGAATCCCAAGACATCATTTGTAGAGTGAAATTCAATCAAAATCACACTATAAAACACAATAAACATGCATTAGTACAGATTTAAAGTATACCTCAGATGCATGAAATCTTGAAGAGAGGCCATGTTTTTGTACAACACTCAAGAAGCACATTAATAAGGACTGTTACGTTGTATGTTGTTTCCTAACTGCAACACCTAAATGGGCATTTAACAAGAGTATAGTACAAAGAGTTTCTCTTTACTTCTTTGTGCTTAAGCACAGTAATAATGAATGTGACATCTTCTATCCTGCAGATATAAATTGAACAAGATAAGCAAGCATGCAAACATTTATTATCTTGCAGTGACTATAGCTCAGTCGTAGGGCAGCTTTTCTGTCAAATTCAAAAGTTAGACACATACCAGTCGTGTACAATACTGAGCTAAATGCACCCTCTGCAAAAAAATTTCTTGTTAAAAACTATTACAAAGCAATACAGACAACTTTACCAGGCACCGTGGAAATACATACTGGACAGAATGTCTGCGTGCTATCCAAATGGGATAGAACAAATTTAAGAAAAAACATATTTAATTAAAAAGCAGTGTACTTTCTAGTCTGGTAACCTTTTTCCACCACTGACAAGAGCTGAGTTTTTCTGTTGACACTGCATATGAGTAGAATTCAAATAATCCCACTTTAATGTTACACTAAACCTCCAGAGCTATTTCTTACACGCTTTCATATGTGATTCTTAGGATTTTTGAAAATCTAAAGGTGCCGTCGTAAAATATGCAGTAGCCAAGGATCTCCTAAATGAATTATAACAGTTTAGACCTTTTAAAAATTAAAAGAAAATAAAAAAGAAGTATTCCTAATGTAATGTGCAGGCTTCTGGGTTTTTTTATAGAGTCAGACACTCCTAGCGATACATGACTTGTCAGACCATAGAAAGAGTATTACTATGGGGTTATTGTGAATATAATGTAGTAATTAAGATCAGCTTATACATTCCTCATAATATACTCCATTTGCAAACAGAAGATTTCTTGATTTGTATTAAAGGAAGAACTTTGGGGTTTTTTTTTAATATTTCTCCCTTTTCTTGTCTAACATGTTCATAGTTGAAAGCAACAATGAAGACATGATCCCCTTTATGCCAAAATCAGAACCGATAACCAACTAACCAAACTAATGAGCAGTACTGACTCTTTTTCCTGTCCCAGTTAGCACTGCAGATCCCACCAGCCCAGATCAGTTGATTACAATGTGCGTTGTGTGGTGCATAAGAGAAGGATAAACATAGGTATTTTACTTTATATTCACTAAAAAAGCAGTGTGAAATACTGAAATGGCCTCTGCATAACACAGCAGCTTCTGTTGCTGAGTAGGCAGGCTGTGCTTCTGAACTAACTAGGGTTTTATTGTAGTTCATGGCTTCATTTCTAGGTATAATTAATGGTGGTAATGAACACAGAGAACAGGAATGTAGAGAAGATCATTGTGACTAACAGTTACCCTAGGGAGCAGTTCATCTACTGTATTACTTCTTCTAGAAAAGTTGCCTGGGAAATAGAAATACAAACCTTTTCCTGAGGTAAGCATTTTTGTCTGCATAAATGCTGTGGCTAAATGCTGAAGTGAATTTAGATGTCATGGACCTACCTCTATTAGGTTATAACTCCCTTATGCAGTCTAGTGGTAAAATCAAACAGGTAATAAATGAAAGTAAAATCGGGATCAGTGTGAACTGGGGTATCCACTCTGAAGCCTGAAGGTCCAACCCCCCAAAAAAGCTACAAAATAAATATTGTGTTAAAATATGGGCTAAAAAGGGAAACGTTGTTGTTGTTGTTTCTCCATTGTCTTGGCATTACAATACTCTCTTTCAAGCTCTCTAGTCTTGTGCAGGCTTCACTTCTCATTCAATTCATACCGGATTCCTCTATTTCAGCAGAGCTCCAAGCCATTGTTTCTAGCTCTTCCCTTGTAACAGCCTCTACACCTGACTTTGAACAGCCATGGGCTTGGTTTCTGCTTTCCCAAATTCCCTCCCACTCACACACACAGTTATACTAATTTTTTCAACATGCTCCTCCTCTGTGGACAGGCTCTGATTTGTACACTTTTGTCTTCTCTCCTTCCAAGCCCTGCTGTAACACAGCCAGGCCTTTGTTATGTGTGAGACCTGAGACAATGGGCCCTGACACTGAGTTGTCACACCAGTGTGCCTTGAAAGTCCCATCACCAACCAGTTAGGCTACTAACCTGCAAGCAGGTTTCCAGGGAACCCTGATTCTCATAGAGAGAGTGATTTCAGAAAAAAAAAAAAGATAGCGTGAACATTGTGCTTATATTTTTAAAGTGTGCATCAGTAAGCTACTTTTTCAAGCACTGGCCATAACAGAGACAAAAATGATGACAAAACCAGATTTTAAAATTAATTGGTCTGAACTACCATTTTTTTAAACAACCTACAATTTAAACCTTTTTCAGTAGGAAAAGAAAAAAACTCTGCTGAACGGTGCCCTGTGTGGGAGGATTGCATAGCACCCACTTAAGTAAATTGGTCATTAGATGCTTTATTCTTTCTGGCATTCAGACCCAGTGACTTAGAGGAGCATGGTAGTTTTATGTGGGAATATGTATGTCTTTATGCATAGCAGCATAACTGATTTAATTACAAGCCATACTACACTGTAATCTTTTGAGGTGATACGGGTATGTCTAACACACTGTAAGAGTCAATGGAACACAGCTCATAACAAAAACTAATGTAGATGGGTGGAATTCCTCTTTTCTTTAGGTTTCCAGTATTTATCTAAAAATAATTTTAAGTCACTGTTGAAAAATAGATATTTTAGTGCCAGATTCATTCGACCTATTTTATCTGTCTACTTTATTATGAGATGAGTCATGTCCAAAGAGTTCTGGGGTTTTTTTTTATTGTCTTAGTGGGAAACCTTGTCAGACAGCTCAGATGTATTCATATATATTTTGTCAGATCAAATCGTAATGAGAAGGGACAGACAAACCTGAACTGGTTGAGTTTGTGTTGAATTTATTCTTACTGGACGAATACTAGAGGGAAGAGGGGGAGGTGGTGGATAGCAGTGACACAACCCGTAAGTGGAATTTTAGTATTGCAGAAAAGGATTTAACAAAAATAGCCCTCACAAGCCAACATGAAAAGAAAATCTGGCAACGTTCCCAAACCAGCATTCAGCAGACACAGAGTGAACCTACAAAGGCAGTGACTGTAGGTGCCCTGAGTGAAATAGGCATCTGTTCTCAAATGAAGCAAGTTCAGTGATAAGTTACATAATGAAGGAGACGTGTATCAGAGCCCTAAAAGCCTAAGGGGAATAAAAGCATCATCATGTGTAGTGGAAGTTAATGCTCTACTCAATTAGAGCTGCTAAACAGGATGCACATATCTTTTTCTATTACTTGGAGGAGTAGATATTATTTATCCCTACTGACTAGCTAGGGGGTGAACTCTTACTTTGCCGTGGTGGGAGGCAATGGTAGGTGCCCCCAAGGAGGAATCTTAGGCAGCTGGGTTTACTTAACCTTTGAAAGAAAGCTACCTGATGCTACTTTCCTGCACTGTAGCCACTTGCCAGAGCTTTCACTGAAGCTATTTCTTTACTTTATTAACATGAGCTGTGTTGCTGAGATGAGGTAAGTTTCTGGAGAACACGGTTGATGAAGGAACAACTTAACATGCAAAGTTGTTGTTAATGCCACTGCAGTTTAATTTGTTGTAATTTTCCATCTTTTCCTGCTGTTATTTCCCACTTATGCATGTGAGGAAACATTTGCAGTCTCTGATAGTAGTTATACAAATAACTCCCATTGGTGATTCACAGGAGCAGCCAGGAAATATTTAAATCAAAGAGAAAAACAGTAGAATGTCTAAATCCGCAAGACTGAAAATTACACCATGTCCCATTGACTGTGTGTAACAAGCACTTTGTAGAGGACGAAGAGTCTTTTTCACAACAGATTTCAAAATTTCTCTTAGTTCCAGATGAGAGTGAAAATAGAATGCTTTAAGTTCATCACAAAAGAATATTCTCCTTTTAAAAATGTTATGTGTGCTTTCAACATTGGAGTTAATTTCTTTATTATTGCATTATAACGCAATGTAAATTTTAAAATTGAATCATTCAAAGACAGAAAATATTAACTTCCAGATGTCAAAATTGAACAGTGGAACCAAATAGGAACTTTCTGTCTATTGTTTTAAAATGACATTTTGGAATAAAATTATGCAGCACCAAGTAGTTTGTTTATTTTTAACTTGGCTGTCTATAGTGACAGAACAATCTCATACATATTGTGATGTTTCTGTGCTCCAGAACTTTATTAGGGAGGGTTAGAAATTATGTCAGCCAAGAACAGGGGCAAGTGGACTGTGTCTTTACTGTTCTAATTCAAATGGGAAGCTCCTGCTAAACTTTTGTTTGTAATTTCTACAATTCCTGTGTAGAATTGAATAAATCTGGCAAGACTTGGCATTCTCCTTAGTATTATTTACCGTCATTGCCTCACTCTCTGTAAAATAACAGGATATAATTTTACCTGAAGGTCAATTTGTTGTTTTGGCTAATTATAGTGATTCACAGGAATACAGCATGGCGTATTCAGTACTTTTACGTACTAGCAGGGCTCAGTTGCCAGATAAGATTCCTTAGCAGAAATTTTCTGATAGATTTGGTGATTCTGGGATTGAGATTCTGGCTCTGTGAAATAATGCTCTTGTGGCAAATTTTTTAGGTTAAGTTTGAGATGCAAAACCTAGCAAACAGAGAATAATTATGGTCCAATAAGGGAAAAAGAAGTGATTAAAAAATACGTGGTTTTTGTTATTTACAAAACCTATTGTGGGGAGGGCAGAAGAAAAGAAGGTAGGTTATGCTTTCTGGTCCAATAAATTGCAATAATCTCAATTTTTTTATCCCAACAGCATTATTGCAGGATGTCTGTTTACATGGTATAAGATGCTAGTGCTCTTATTAAGGGATATTCTTAAATAAAAAAAAATAATTCTTGGGCATAATGCAATTAATTTTAGGGTTTCTACTTCTTCCAGGCAAATTATCTGTGTTTTTCTTTGTCAGACCTATATCCACAGGTTTTTCTCATGTTACTGTGTTCTTCCTTTATATGAATGGGATAGTACTTCTATGCGCTGTTTTCATTATATGGTGCTACTTCTTATTAGCCAATAGAATAACCAATGTTTTGATTTAAGATAGGTGTTGTTATTCTGCTCCTTAGACATTATGATGGCTACAATGACAATTTTTAACCATAGTGCCTTAAACCTGGTCATTGATTGACTGACATGAGAGAAATTCAGTAGCTTTCCCTCTGTTTCTTTGACCACAGAAATCTCACTAATGGCTGAGTTCCAGGGAATAACAATTTTTAATAAACTTCAGCACATTGTATGGGCTAGGTGGAATCTAGCTCTGCTTTATTAAGTGCTAAAGCTTTCATTCTTCCATAGAGGAAAGAGTACATTTTAATGGCTAATACCAATAAAAATAGATTTTTAGCTCTTCTCACTGGAGACAGAGATGGTCAGAAAAATGACATTACATATCTTTGGCATCTACACACTGTTTCATTACCTTTTATTTTATGCAATAAATACTTAAAATGTCCATTCAAATGACAGTGTAATACATTTTAATGAATGTCAAATGCAGCTTTTAGTTAATATTTTAGACAGTAACACTGGAGTACTGTAGTCCATTTAAATGTGATTTTATTCAAGATGAAATTGAGAAATTTGCATTTAAATGCACTGTAATAGAAAAACTTACCAGTTTGATTCTGCATTCAGTTGCACGGGTATGAAATCTTTCTGGAACTTCAGTGTACTCATGCAAGTCTGTCAGTGGAAGTATCAATGCCCATCAGAACGTTAGTGTTCAGACTTTTTGTTAATTGCGGGTTTTGGAGATGAAATCATCTAATTAACCAAACACTTTCTAGTGACTATGGATTCTAAAATATTATATCAGCTGAAATCTCTGGCACTTTTTTTTATTTAGATTGTTTACATTCTGAAGTTATGTCATTGCCAATCACTTCATAAGCTCTTTACCAAACTTAAAGATTTTCAAAATGTCAAAACCTCTTTTTATTAGCAGTAATGAAGTTTCAAAAGAAGTGATCTTCAGAGATGCAATCAACTGTTTTCAAAATCATTGCTAATTGAAAGGATGTTCCTCTGGCTTATGTCAGAGACATTGTTAATATGAGATATGTTAAAAAGAGTATTTAGAAATCATTCAAACAATCCCTAATATTTCCCATTTTTATATCTTTAAAAGTGTTAATCATCAAACTAAACTTTGAAAATTGAATAGATTTAATTCTACTGTTCTGTCCAGGAGAAATGAAGTCTGAAATCAGTATTCAAGGAACTATCACAACTTTCACTCAATGGAGCAAAATACATAAATCTAGTTTAATGGATAATATCAAGCTAACTTTCATCTTTGAAGAGGTTCTTTTTGCCTACATCAAATAGGAAGCAGGACACAGATAAAGCGAATGGCATATGCACCCTGCTGCTTTATGTTTATACTTAAAGAAATGCTGCCATTTCTGTCTTCCTTCTTCATTGTAACTCTGAAAAACTGTATAAGGAGTTTAAGAAAAATATATTAGAGGATTGTACAGGATACCTTTCTGCCTCAAGAGCTGTTGTTCAGCACACATTAATATGCTTAATAAAAAAACGAGAATGGTTGGGAATTCCTGTAGGAACACGTAAAACTTATTTTGAACATATATTTTTAAAACATCTTTGTGCAAACAGTTTCCTTTGCCTTTACAGTTTTCATAGTTGTAGGTGCTTAGTAATTTAAGGAAGCAAAAAAAAAAGTGAGCTAATTTACTTTAAGTGTCCTCAGTCTAAAAAATTCAGCCAGAAAATCCATAAAACCTGGTATAGAAAACCTGACTTCATAGGAGCTTCCTTACTATTTAAATGACATATTTGGTGTATGTTCCTGAAATAGAACAGACTCTCTGAAGGTTAAAATTAATCTGTGGTTTTGAATATTTTATGTAGGGATAGCAAAACTGACTTCAGGGCTTGGTTTCCTTAAGTAAACCAGAGTAAGGTCAAGTGTAGAACAGGCCTGTGTTCAACAAGCCCTCCTTCATATGGGAATTCATGTCTAATATTTATATTCCTCTTAATTGCTATACACTAATTATAGTGTCCATTAAACCTGGGTTTAACTTTGGCTTCCAAAAGTAATTTTTTTTTGGTTTTTGGTATTTACAATCAAATTTAGGAGCCATGACTACATGCACCTTCTACACTTAGAATATTTTAAACTATTTTGGTAAAAAGAAACCTGATATTTTTTCTTTTGACTCTGTAATGTGCAGCAGTATAAACTATGAGAAATTAGGTTCATTTCACAGTATTTATTAGAAGATTGGTTTTGCTTGACAATGAAGGCAGTATCACAGAGCAAGCAGATACCTATTTACTCAACCTCTGTGTTGGTGCTGGTAGATAAGAAATTTTTTCACTATGCTCATCTCTGTGGCAGCCTCTGTCTGTTATCAGGTTGTATACTGAGAATGGGGAGGTTAGGATTAGTGAATTAGTGATATTAAGTATTGAAAATAAATTCAGAAAAGATGATCTTATAAATGAATTAACAGCATCAAAAAGCAGGAAGGGGTTGCATTTTTAAAAATACAAGTAAATTGAAGCTGTATAAATTGATTTAAAGCACTGTAAAATCTAAACATTTTCTCATCTTTCTACCCATTTTGGAGGTTGGTATCATGTTTCATAATAGTTATCCTCTCTCTTCATTACCAAAGAACTGACACTCAACACTCTTTATCAAATTACATCTTGCTGACTTTTTTTTTCAGATATTTTGACATATTGCACCACCCATCCACCTTTTCCTTTTCTTCCTCTTTCTTCTGTATAATTACTTCTCTCTTATTGATGTTTCAATTATGAGACTCTTCCATCAAGTTTATATACATAAATCAAAATGTTAATTCTTTCTTGAGCCTCAGTCATAAACCAAACCATGATAAATATGGACCATTATGCTTCCAGGGAGCTCCATGAACTTTTGCTTGTGCAGTTCAGTAATTACAAGATCCAATTTTTTTCCTGGTTGCTACATTGGGCTGGTTGTCGTGGTTTAGCCCCAGATGGCAACTAAGCACCATGCAGCCGCTCACTCACTCCCACTCCCCCCCCCCCCCTCCCCCCCCCCGCGGTGGGATGGTGAAGAGAATCGGAAGAGTAAAAGTGAGAACACTCGTGGGTTGAGATAAGGACAGTTTAATAGGGAAAGCAAAAGCCGCCTGCGCGAGCAAAGCGAAGCAAGGAATTCATTCACTACTTCCCATGGGCGGGCAGGTGTTCAGCCATCTCCAGGAAAGCAGGGCTCCCTCACGCGTAATGGTTACTTGGGAAGACAAACACCATCACTCTGAATGTCCCCCCTTTCCTTCTGCTTCCCCAGCTTTATATACTGAGCATGACGTCATGTGGTATGGAATAGCCCTTTGGTCAGTTTGGATCAACTGTCCTGGCTGTGTCCCCTCCCAGCTTCTTGGGCACCTGGCAGAGCATGGGGAGCTGAAAAAAGTCCTTGACCAGTGTAAATACTGCTTAGCAACAGCCAAAACATCAGCGTGTTATCAATATTATTCTCATCCTAAAACCCAAAACACAGCACTACACCAGCCACTAGGAAGGAAAACAACTCTATCCCAGCCGAAACCAGGACACTGGTGTAGACCTACTTCTGTAGGATTTTCACATGACATTGTAATACATGCTAAGAGCTTCACAGAAGTGGGAAGAAGAAGGGTATACTAAGAAGCACCAGGGGTTGGTAATAAGTAAAAGAATAGCTTTAGTTTGGAGAATTTGTGGGAGAGCTGCTCATGCATACAGAATCTACAAAATAACTTGTATTTCACTTGAATATGTAGCTGTATTGCTCATGCATATAGAATCTACAAAATAACTGGTATTTCATTTGAATATGTAGCTGTATTGTTTGTTAGACTGTGACTTTACACTGCATGCTGTATATGTTAACTTTGCCATCTGTGAATTAAACTGTGAATAAGTCTGATGGATATTCAAAGATTAATGTTGTGAATCTGAAGGAGGCTTCACTTTCCAGTTATGCTACCTTTCTAATTGGGTTTTTATATTTCTTACAGCTTGTTTCAAAAAAAAAAAAAAAAAAGTAAAAATGCTGTCTGTTTTTCCACTATAAATCAGGATAATTTATACCTCATTTTTTCTTCTGCATAAAACCATATCTTCTCAAATAAAAGCAAATATGTATCCTAATGAGTAACAGTAATAATAACAGTCATTATTTTTATTACTGGTACGATACAGTTGTACCAGAAGGCAGTCTTATTTCTTCCCTCTCATTTCTGTCTTCTCAGCACTTTTATCAGGGTTTTTAAATTGATTATATTGCTGATATGACCCTGGAATAAAGGAGGTAATTGGACCTGTATTAGTAATTACAAAATTGCATATATATGATAAAGATAGCAGTAACTAATAGCTCTAGCATTTTTGGAAAGAATATGATAGATTGCTGCCAACTCAAGTTTGTAAAGGAGAAAGATCTTTTTGTTCTGCTGGAAATGTTAACAGTCACCATTACCTACCCGCCCTTCCCAACTTTATGATATTATACCAGCTTTTCTAAACATGAAGTTTAATTTGATATAAAAATTTGATATAAAAAGTCTCAGGCCTGCTACTGAATCTTGTTTTTGCAGCCCATTTTGCCTTATAAATAATTTAATATTTCAAGTTGCCTCTTCAAAGGGTGCTGAAGTTATAGAAATTAGGGTTGTTCTGTATCATCTCAACATGTAAAATATGTGCATGATGTTCAAATACAAAGTAAGCTATCAAAATATGAGTGTTTCTAATGGTAGCTACACTGTAGCATCCTTCTGAAGTTCACTGAAAGGAATTGCATTTCCTCTAGTCTCCTTCTTGTAGTTTTTACTGAGTCTTTACTTGTATAAAACTCCCATTGTAAACTATAATGAGAGCATTTGAACTAATGTAGGTGCTGCAATATCATTACTCCTTTATTAGCCATAAATATTAATCAATACCTCTTCAGTACTTACACCTTAAAAAATGTATCTCACAGCACGTTTTTGCTGCTTCTAACGCCGAACCACTTAAAAAACAATGAACTTATTCCTGGTGTTCAAAGTAAAGCTGAAAGAATAATAGTTTTCTTTCAATTTGGTGGGTGAACTGCAAAACTAGGAAGAACTTAGTTCAAATGGAACCAAGCTATTTTTAGTAATATTTTTATTCACACATATATATTTTATATATTTTTATATAATAAGTATTTATTATCTTTTAAAATCTTTTTTAAAGGTTTTCAGTTTTCCTTCTGGCTAACAGTACTCAAAAAATAATCTGTAATGGTTAATGTCTTCTCAAATCTCCACTTTTTGGGAGAAACAACTCCTAGCTTGCCTAGTGGTAGCAAAGCTTTGAACTGCTTATGTAATATGAATCGCTTCTTACTCCTGTGGAATTTTGATCTTTCTACACACTGAATAGGAATTCATGTGAGATTTCAATGTTGTTCTTGCATGCCTGAAAAAATTTACAAGGATAATTTTTTCGATAAGGTTTAGTGTATACAAACTCTCTAAGTTTTCATTTGATGAAAGATAAAACTACTGAGAAATTGAGTTAGCTACAATCTATCCACAGAATTCTAAAAGCACCTATAAAATAATCAAAGACTCCATCTAAATTTAGCTATAGGAACCATCAGCATTAGACAGGCTGATAGGAATTTTTTCCTAGGACTCTGAACAACTATACTGTAAGAATTTACCTTAGGATTCAAAGTAAATTACAAACATTTCACAAAAAATTCCCATTTCCACAAAAATTTTCCGTGAGCATAATCTGTGGTTCCTCTTCAGTGCTCAGGAATGCAAAGCTCACCATTTTTGTGAAGGTAGAAGGGCAGAGCACTGGACAGACAAGGATGTGCTACACTGGAAGAGGCAGATCCCACAGCCCGATAGTATTTTGGAAGAAGTGGCCATTGGGGGGAAAAAAAAAATATCACTGACTCTGATATCCTGTTTATATTCAATATCTGACAGTTTTCAGAAATTGTGCTTTTGAACAAGAAATATAAGAGATTTTTTTTTCCCATGTGAAACTGTTCTCCACTAATCCCAAAGGCTATGAATTACTCAATATTACTTAGCATGATAAGATCAATACTTTGAATAATTGCTGTACTCTCCAAAACTTTCCATAAAAATGTTTATCTTGCTAATTCAGTTTCTGATTTAACTTCCCAAATTTAAAGTTCTTCAGGTTTTGTCCTAACTTTCCAAACTTGCTTTTTTCCCTTCTCTGTGTGTGGGCACATATGTGTGTTTGTATGTGTGTATGTGTGCAGATATCAACATGCTTAAACCAAGATGTCTTCTGCTTGTGAGGAATCTAGATTTCTGCAATAAGAAGTCCATACAGTGATTTGACTCATCATGCCACATAGCTCCCTGTAACCTTCCTCAAAGCTTAGATGTCATGCAGACTCAGCCATGATTTCCTGATTTTCGCCTTTTGACTCATATGCTGTCTTATTTCATTAACAGTCTTGACTGAAGCTGTTTTTCTCTAGGGACCAAATTCTAGCCTGTTACAAATTCTGGTCTGTGTAAATCCCATGTGAGTTCTCTGTACTAGTTACTTTTTATTTATACCTGTGTTGATGCCAGATAATCTGATCCTAAAAGTTTGATAAAATATTTTGCATTATTACATTGTGTGACATAATTTAAAATCCATCTGGAAGTACAAAGATTGCAAGTAATTGTTTGTTATAACTTAACCCCCAGTACATTCTGCTTTGTTCATTTTTAGATACCTTAGCATTTGTAATGATGAAGAAAGAAACATTCTACAGATCCCAAACAATAAGAAAATACTTTCTTTATATCTAGGAATCAAAGGACCCATTACTGAACAGATGTCCTGGGTTTATCAAGTTGCTGTCCTGCCAGCGTAGACAACCACATGGTATAAATCAAAGAGAAGCAATTCATGGAAGCATCCAGTTTCTTTGGTGCACAGTTGCTCTGATCCAGGTGAAAGCAGAGTATTAAAGTCTGGTACTGCCTCGATCACTGGACTTTTAGAGAAAGGGTGAATAGTGAGCACTTTCCCCCCTTCCTCTGCTTCAGGTTTAGAAATCTGGTTTTCTTTTGTTGTTTCAAATGCCTGGAATTTTGATGCTCTGTTGTTGTTTTGTAGTTCTTATTTGGCAGAAAATACTCATTCAGCATGGCTCAAATTCACAGCAAGTTTTAGAAATGCCCAAACTGCCATTCCAGTTAGAGATTATTAAATCATTCCCCCATTTCTTGCCTCTTCTAGTTTCAATGGTGTTTTGCACCGGGGGGTGCTGGTTTGTTGTGATCCCAGTAAGAAAGGCACTCAGACTCTGTAAGGTATCATTCACAATGCTGTTCTTTAGAGCTAACACTATAAGAGGAGAATAGCATAGGTAATCTTGCGTCGCTTTAGACGCTGGGAGCCCCGAGCAGTGTAGCGTTGAACAGGACTCTGACCCACCAGCAGGACGCCATGCAGACCCTGTCCATAGCAGATTCTCCTCTTTCAGTCATTCAAGTGATTATAGGATTTTCTTGCAAGGAAACAGCTACATTCATCATTTCTACAGTCATGCTCTCAGGAGAACTTCTTGATGCACAGTTAGATAAAGGCAAGACCAGGCACGTGGTGTAATCGCTGGTACCAAGGGGGAGCTGCCTGCAGGCTCCTCTGTTACAACGAGATGGCTGAGTTTGTCCTGCAGCCAAGGGATTGTGCAGGACAGCACAGCACAGACCTGGGCATGCTCAGGTTAACTGTTACATGGATCACTAGCTCCTCCATGTGCAATGGTGTTCCAGTCCAGTATCGCTACAAATGGTGAGGCAGCCCAGCCTTACCGCTGTACCTACTTTGTTGACAAGACATTATGGTTACAGGTTGTGGGCGCAGCTGTCCACTGCCATACAAGAACCTTGACTTGCGACACTAGTAATTATCTATGATATTTAGCTGCAGATGAGCTCTTTGCAGTTGTCATGGTGCTGCTTTCCTTTTCTGTGTGCTATTGGGTGGTGGCTGAGGGCAATAAGCAGAGTCTGAAGTGATGTGGGAACAGAAATTAATTAATTCTGTCTCTCCAGGACATACAGAAAATAAATTCTGTCGTATCCTTTATTTGTTTACAGACACTTTCTTTTAAGCAAGAAAATTTCTGTGGATAATGTTAGGAAATGATCTTTATATGTATCTATATGTATGCCATTGCTTGACGGTGGCAACGCAGTACCAAACAACTGAATCTTTTTCCTACTCGGTAAAGCTTTTTTAAGAAGGCCACATTTTCCTAGTGTAAATCTTCACATTCATGTATTTTCTTCATCTTATGTAATAATGAATTATTTGCTTTGAATAACGTGGGAAGCCTACCTCTCCCCTGAAGAGAATAACATGTAGATTCTACTGTGATATGATTAAGGAACTAGTATTAATACATGTGTTCGTAACACTTTCGTCTTCCTCTTACATTTTGAAAATTAAAGTGCGTTTTCCGGAATACTAATGGAAAAAGAACAAAATAAAAGCAAACATAACCAAACCGCAAAATAGTTTTAAAGTTTACCACAATATTTTCAGAAAGCTGTTTGCAGCAATCGTCTAGGTCGGGGCATTAGTTGTGTCAGTAATGTCAGTCAGTGACGGAGGTTTTTCAGTTGTGTTCTAGGAACTTGGAGTAGGACCTCTTACTTTTGTTGCCTCTTTTGAAAAATGAGGCAGGAGTTACCTTATTTTTTTTTTTCTTGCCTGACTCACTTTTTGAACTTTACTCCAGGCTTTGATCATTTAGATACATATACTTTAATTATTTTATGGAGTGACAGTCCCCAGGATCTCTTCACATACGTCTTTTCTATTTCTACTGTAAAACATCCTGAGATACTGGATATTTTTTCTTGTTGGCTAAAGACTAAAGGTTTTGTTTTATCTTCATATGTATTTTTTAATAATCTTGCTCAAATTAGGTATACCAAAAAGTTTGTTCATCTTTCCACTATCTTTCACAGTTATTATCTGAATCTATATGCATCACCTGAGAAGCACAGCTGATAAAATGATTTGCCCATACTCACTCAGGAAAAGTAGATAAATCTGAACCAAATGAAGTCTCTTGAATCCCAGTGCAGTGAGGCTGGTTTAGTTCTGATCCTGGCTGGAACGATTTAATCTAGTGATCCTTCCAACAGCCTGTGTTTGGTGTTTTTTTTTCCTGTACTATAAAGATTACTAAAACAATACTGTTGTAAAATGTGTCTTCTAACAAAGCAAATCTTTCGTAAGGACTATACCCTTATATATAGAATGTTCTAATAATTGGATCCTTTTTATTAAAGCATTTCATAGATCATTGCAAACATGGTAACAAAACTGCTTTATTCCAATTGTATGAACTCACAACTGCAGATAATAAACCCAAGTCATCCCATGCCATGAACTTTCACTAAGAGTGAGCTGAAGTACAAGGCATACTGCATAAGGAAAAAGTGCTTACACTGAAAAACTTGCATGAAAAACTATCAGAAAATCACAGTGCTTAAGTCACTTCTGTTTCTTATTTACAAAGTCATGATATACCTAGTTTTCACTGGACACAACACGTGCATGTACAAACACAATCTGTCTAGACAGTGCATCTCATTGTGGGGGAAATAGATTTTTAAACGTGTACCTGTCAATGTAATGCTGTAAGATAAAACCTTGGGGATCCCTGGAGGCTTCTCTTGTGGATGCTTCACTCTTCCAACAGAACCATTTTGTTTACTTCTTCTCAAACCCATCTCTATATTTTGAAGATTACCAAGCTGACAATATGACATGCTGCATTAATTTAAACTTCTGTTTACTGCAGAAACTAGCACTGCACATGCTTATAATGGTAAAAAGGGGGAAGAAGATAGCATTTCTGGATATCTACCCCCAGAAAATGTGATTCTTTCTAAACTAAGCATAACATTACCATTAGATTTTAAAATATGATCCTAGAAAAGTGATGCATTCTGATGAAGCAATTTATTACTGGGGTATAAAGCATCTGATAAAGTCTGTTATTAAATACATTCATACTGTATTAATTTTGCCAGAGGTACAATAATCAGCATTTTTTGCAATCAGATTCTGTGGTTGCTGTTAAGATTAGAAAAACATTTTTTTTTTTTTAGATTTTTGTCAGACTTCTGTGCTTCCTGGCATCACTGAATATTGGAACAGAAAGTGTTCTCACATTATTTAAGTTCCAGCCTCTAGAGAAGAGGGGAATAAATATACAATATTGTGAAACAAAATTTTATTAAACTTAATTTGATTTTTCTTAAAACTGTGCATTCAGAAGGTTCAGCTAAGGTATTTTAGTAAGAGAACACTAGAAAAAAATGCAATTAAGGAATTAAGAGAGTTTGTAAGGGTATGTAAGAATAAAAGTTACAACATCATTAATTCTTCATGACTGATGGAAGATACACTTGCAAAATAATTGTTCAATGAGTAATACAGTGCATAGTATAAACGATGGGAAAGAACATCAGTGCAGGAAAGTGAAAAAAAGTAATCAAAGGGAAGTATTTCCAAATATTTTACACTTGCTGTTCTGATATACTTAATTGACTGTCTGTCAGTGTTCTCAGTGCCAGACAGAGGCAGAAATAACAGGATGAAAGGTTGATTTCTTAACGATTTGTGACCCTTCAGGAGGGAAATAGATGTTCTCACACTTCATGTAGTACATTGTCAGAACAATATGTATTCTAAAAGAGGGGAATGAATGAAATACTCTGAATGCCCAGAACTTCATTCAGAGTAGCTGGTATATTGTCACTTTGAAAAACTAAGGGAGAGCATCAAGGTCGTACTGTAGACATTGGGAAAAATGGGGATGTAGGCGCTGAAGCTGCATTGTCACAAAAATGTGAAAACTTGTAGGGAAATGTTTTCCTCCTGTTACCTGTATTATAATAGGCAGCAGTTCCCATGTTAAAGCTAGATTATTTGCTTTTACAAGTTATTTATTTATTAAGATTTTGAACCTCCCAAAAAAATATTTCTTTAAAAAGGTCAAGTTACAGTAGGATATCTAGTAAGATTCAGGTTTCAACAGCAATTGATTGGCGATGAAGGCACATTGGTATCTTGTAACTTAAATAAAGGGGTAGTGTTTCTGTGCAAGGGCGTGGGACTAGTTCCTTGAAATGACAGTCTCTCAAATGCACTTAAGTGAGAACAGATATATGAAACATCTGTGACATGACTGTGAGATTTTTCCATCGATGTTATTATGAGAGAAAATAAGTAGAAAACCTTGTTTTGTATTTGAACTCAGTGACAATAAAGACTAAACCCTTTTTTGCAGCATTACCATAGCTACAAAGAGTCCAGTACCCGTAAATGAGAAGTTAAACAAACACTCAGTTAGACTATATTTTGAGTGGCAAGTGTTTTGGCAGGACAAGACACTTTGAGGGCACAAATTCTTGTAGTTTACCCAGATTTTCTGTTCTAGTAGGAACCTGATGTAATGAGTAGTTTTTTCTCAATAAATTCACTATTTTTGAAAGAAAACAAAGAACCCACCCACCCCTCAACTATCTTTTCTCCTTTAGACATGAGTCCTGAACACTTAACTGAAGTACCAGGAATTAGCAGATAATCTGACTACTTTTGAATATAAAAGCCTTGCAGTGGACCCGTTGTCAGTGAAATCAGACATTTCAGAGGCTGTTCATTGAGGATATTTGATTTTTAAAACTTCTCAGTCTGGGATCATTTGCTGTTTTTATTCAGTAGATATATGGATTGTGAAGTACAACTGTGCTGTGGGAGAGGTGCTATTGGCATATATGTACCTGAGGTGGGGTGCTTTTAGTTGTCAGCTCCACCCCATGCTTCCTGTGTGAATTAATCTCTCTTTACTTTTGTCCTACATTTGAAAAAGGGAATAATAGTCATTTGTTTTTCCTGTTTTTGCTCATGCAGGCACAGATAGTTAAAGTGATCGCTACGTATTTTTGCAGAGCATAAGTGTAGGAGATCAAAGATGTTGGCTCACAGACCTCTGTAACATTTGTGAGAAGACTGTGGAAATATCAGATGGAAATTCTGAAATCTGTCCAAGTGATCTTGGATAGTTGTTATTATGGAGCTCTAAAAAGTCATCTTGTCCTCTCTGGAGGGAACACCACCATTAGTTTCTGTATAGCCTTTCTGTATGCTCCTCTACACACACAAGTCAATTCACATTGCCACCCTGTTCATCTTGCCATGCTTAATTAGGCAGTATGTTTGCTAGTAGGTAATGGTTTTTTGTTGTTTTGCATTTGTGCATATCAGGAGTAGTTCTACTGAAGTACAGTTTAATATGCTATATTAAAACCAGCATAGTAAAATCAGATTCTCATTCTTTAGCTGATGCCTTTCACTTCATCTTCTGTCTTATCTTTTATTCCTTATCTTCCTATGCTACGAAGATGAATGTTTTGTAATATTTTGTTTTCTACTGTCTTGTTATTACCTGGTTCTTCTTTCCTCCTCCTTCTCTTCTTCCACCTCTTCCCTTTCTCAAGCCTTGCTTCAATAAATTGGCTCCCCTTTTTGGCTACCTTATTTAGATATCTAAGTCTCAAAATAAATCTGAGATAATCACTTAATTTTCTCTGTACTGATACTTTTCAACTGTAGCTCTTTCACCCACAGCCTGAAATTACTAATCATTAAAAACATCCCACTTGTTTAAACTCCCCACTCGTTAGCTTTTACATGGAACAAAAAGTAGATGTAAGAGTTTCTAAGCTACATAATGCAATAGACAGTAAGAAAAAAACCCTCTTATACTGTGTAATGAACACATTGCAAGCAATGGGATAAAGGACATTCTGAACTAAAAATAATGAAATATCTTTTTCAAATCTCTTATTGTGGAAAAGAAGAGGTTTTGAAGAGTTATCTTCATTTGCCTTCTGCGAAGTCAGAAGTTAGACTGATCCTACAAGGATTAGAAGTGTTGTTTGTAATTAAGTTACCAAATTAATGAGGTTATTTGAAACCATGATAATAAATTTATATTGATATTTAGATACTGGGAATTTCACATGATAATGGCTTATCACTGATAAGGAGAAAAAATATTATAAATACTATGAATTAAGAGAGAGCCTAAAATAAGCTGGTTTGTTTTCCTTGGTCATATTTCTGACCAAGGAAAAAATGACTGGCAAAGTAGAATCTGATTGCTGATCCTGTTCATAATGAAAGACATGCTTCCTTAGGGCCAGATTTCAGCCTCTGATTTTCAGCTTACTACAGTGCAGCAAGATCAAAGTAGGATTTTTATAACACCAATGTTAGATACCAGGCATTAGAAAAGATAGGAATCAACAGTCATTATACACAGAACAGACAATGCATCCCCTGATATGAAAAAAAGGTTATGATGTAGTGAAAAAAATGTTTCTGAAAAATTGATATAGTGTCAAACAGGTAGTCTCATATGAACTTTTGCACTCAGACCATGAAATATAATCACAGATTATGAAAGAATAGAGCTCACGTGACTTCTGTTGATTTCTGCTTTGTTTTCAACGTGCTGTTGGCCAAGAAGGTAACAGAAAGGGACCGAGTGAGTTTTGTTTACATAGGAGAACTTTCCTAGTCAGACTACTAAAATGCTCTTTGGATACTTTTATTAAAAATTCGACCTTATATAATGGTCACTTAAACTGCATCCTACTTGAAGTAAACCAAAGTGAAAAGAAATATTGCTCATATCTGTAAGGTATTTTACACAAGTTAATGTATATCACCTAAATCTTGAGGACAGTCCAAATTCACCTGCTCACCCACTGGGGAACAGAAATATCTAAGGCAATGCTCTTTCATTACAAATTTGTCTCATGTGAACAATTTTGCATTTACCATGGAGTAGGAAGGGGTACAATCACAGTCATGCCTGGTGACTCATCTGTGGTGACTTGTTATTCTGTGATACATTTCTTCATGGCTTTTCTTAGTTTTAGCATAGTTGAAGAAGGGATTAGGTCAGAACTTGTTATTTACATTAATTTAAGACTTTTACTCCTAAAAAACTTTTGTATGTATTCAGGGCCTAGAGGATTTTCTCCTGGTAGATGTGTCTTTTGTAGGGCTGTTCAAAACACTTCAAGAAATCTCTAACTCATATAAAAATATTCTCCACAGGTACTCTTTCTGTGTAAGTAATCAGTAAAGTTGAATTCTGAGGCTAGAAATGTGATGTTTGTTTCCTCTAATCCTTTCCAATTTCTCAGCATATAGATACAGGGATTGGAGGGTAAGAGAAAGATCTTTCTGTTGTCCTTCACTGCTCTTCCCTTGAAACATTTCAGAAAAAATGAAGATGGCTGCTGAGGGCCATGAGAGTTCAAATGTAGTTTGTAATGACAGCTAATGGGATGTAACAATGTGCATATCTGTTGATATCTGAAATATGAGATTTATGGGTTGAATAGTTGTCTTGTATAGGTTTAACAATCTTGCATAGGCTTAACTAACTTGCATACTTGTTAATCTGTCAAAGGGGAGTCAAATATGCAGGCCTCGTTAATCACTAACCTTCAAAGAAGAAACTACAACAAGGAACTTCAAGGACTGATAAAAAAAAATCTTGTTACAAGGGAGATTGCCGGGCTAGAAGGATATGGCAGTACATGAAGTCAGCAGGATTTACAGAAACTAGGGGAAAGGTAAAGACGGCAGGGGGATATCGTGACCACCAACTCAACTGAAGACCAAAGAAAGCTACCCCCCCACCTCCTTCAAGCATGCACAGAATATTAAAGTAGCACTGTAGCTTTAACCTGAAACAAGAGAAATGTAGATCAATAGAAAAGTGCTTTGTGTAATTATTAACCAGTAATTTTCTTAAGGAAGAACTTATAAAATGCATATGTATAACTAGACCATATAAATATTGTACCTACTTGACTGAACTTTGAACTAGCTTTGTGAAATACCACCTAGTTCCCAACTTTGCACAAACTTGTAATAAAAGAAATACCTCAACCCTGTGTGTATTGGCTTGAATACCAGGTAAAGATCCCACTTTTTGGACAACCCTGTGACAGACTGCATTGCCTAAAAAACCTATGTTGTATATGAATCTACTGTGCGGAGGAACATTGGCGTGTTCACATGCAGTTTCTGCTGCAGTGTCATTTCAAATAGCATATTCAAATCCACGAAAAAACCCTAACTCTTGATGATTTAGAGTGTTTTTTCACCTAGGACATTGGTTTTTTTCTTTCAAAGTGCACGTTCCCTATTCAGCAAGACTGGAGCTAGTTTATTATTGGATTCTTCTGGAAAACAATGACAAATCTATGTACGCTCAGTCCTTCGAATATGTTTGTTTTGGAGAAGCCAGTCCTCAGAGTGTATAGCTACCTTCGACTTCATGACAGGGAATATTTTATGTCATAAGAATTGTATGCAAAAAATGTAGAACCGTAGATAGGTAAAAATTCTCCAAAACTAGAAACAGCTTTATGCTGAATTTGGCTTCTCCTCATACAAAGAATCAAACACAACCATTTAAGCAAATTTACAAGAAAACTAAGGCCAGCCCATATTTTGACACAGGCTGTAAAACCACCCACTGCTCTCATTGTATCACATGTCATTGCTGCACTGAATCAGCAACATGTCTTGTCACTCACTTCAAAAAAGGTTTGCTGCTGCAGATATTTTTAAGCACAGCAGGGTATGAGTAAGGGACAATGGGAGGGAGGCCTTTGAAAAGTTATAAAAAGAAAGGGAAAACAAAAGGGAGAGCAATGAAAGAAACAAGCAGAGAATACAAAAGTGAAGGCATGGGGTAGGCTGGTGGGAAATAAAGAAAACTGCACAGGGGTGGGAAATGATTAATTTTCTGTCAGTTTATAAAAATAGGCAGTGAATCTGGAAAGAAATCATAATTGAGCCAGCGTAGAAAAACTCATGTATCTTTATGCATGTTTTTTGTGAAGGAACATGAAGAGAAATTACTTCACTTCTGATACAGAGGCTCCCTAACCCTGGGCTAGCCTCTCCGTCTATGTATAGCACCTCTGTGCAAAATACTGAAAAGGGCAAATGAGTCCAGAAGTTATTCTCTGTCACTCTGCTATTTTGTTGTGAAGTGTTACATTCTTAGGAATGGTAACAGAGATGAGTACTCAGGAAAATATTTTTATAATTCTGTCTTTAAGGGTAGGAACTTGTTAGTATTTTGTTCTTATTAAGAGCTCAGAAGCAACCCATCTGAATATTTTGACAACTTAATCACAGAATTCCTATGTTAATCTGTGCAATTTACCTTATCTTCTTCAGTTTCTTAAGCTTTCCTTAAATCAAAAACCTTAAGCTTTAAAGACCATTATGTCCCATTGTTCTTCAGTGTTGCTGGTATGTTTGATTTATGTTCTTTTAAATTTGTCCCATGTTTAGTCCTCCCTGAGGATTTGAATGAGAACCCCAAATAAAATGTTATCTAGTCACAGGAATATCAGAATCATAGCTGGACAAGGGATTACAGGAGAATGGGGATAGTAGGGTGAAAGAGGAATCAACTGAACCATCAACGTCCAGGATTGAGTACTATCTTGGATATAACACTGCAGCATCACATCAGGTGAACTTGTGTTATGGGGACCTCACTTGCAAAATCTGACAGAAGATAGATACGCTTCTTCCAGCCAGCAAGGAACACACCGGTCTTGTCTATATATCCGCTTTCCTCTTGCAACCCAGAACAGATTTCATGACAGCATTGAAAACATGTCAGGCCTTTATGTTATGCCATGAGAAGACAGCACACCCAGGAGCAAGTGCTGAAGTCTATTATGTAGAGGTATTGCATCCCTAAATTATATCATGGCAAGGATTGATCTTCATGGCTAGGACATAAAAATGGTTTTAATTTTAATATAGTATGTTTCAAGACATCTTGGGAACCTACTCACAGAGAACGCTTCACACAGAGTATCTTTCTTTGATAGTTTGTCTCCTTTTTGAGCTCTAACGTTTTCTCTTTCATCTTTCTCTAGCTTTTATTACTACTTGTTTTAAAGTATGTATATGAAAGGGCAGTGATGCCTTCTGAAAAAGAAAAACATGCAATACCTTCAGTTAACTGTGCCACATGATCCACAGTTTGCTGTCAGTTTTTCTTTATTGTGCATTTTTCATTATACCTGGTACATTGTTTTTTACCATTGATTCTAGCTCAGGCAAGAATTTGAATGACTGCTAATTTAAGGATACGGTGAGTCCCATTTACTGCAGAATAACAGATATTTGCTTGAAACTAAGTATCTGCTGTTGTGAAGCTGTGTTTGAGGCTGATCTCTTTGTTAGATTTCTTTTAAATATTACCTAGGAATTCAAAGACAAACATAGTTCTTTTCATGCAGAAATTTGAGGAACTAAACTCTAATAAAACCAGAATAAGCCAGTGTTCCTGGATAACATGTATATTAAAAACAAATGGGGAGTAATAGAAGCTATTCAGTATCTTAAATTCTTGATGCTAAAAGTCATGGTTTTGTCACCGAAATTGAGAATCAAACTCCTTAACACCAATGTAGTATTAAGAAGCAGGCATTCTTTATTATGGCGCCAGATGCACAGGGGATCGTTCCACCTAGCGTGCATACTGCAGGTTGCATCAACCAAAACTTATATTCTTCAATTACATACATATGCATCCAATTTCCCGGAATGACCATACATATTCATTATATTTCCTGGAACTAATTATCATATTTGCGTGGTCATTACGCATGCGTCCTTGAGCTCTGAGGGGCTTCTGTGGGAGTCTCTGGTGGTCCTTGGTGGTCATACAGGTGTGTCCTTTAGTTGACCCCTTCTTCTGGACATGCGCAATCCCACTTTGCTTATGTAACCCGTTTTCCTTCTTCGTGGTGCATGGTCCCTAACAATGATTTGGCACCCTTAACACAAACCAGTTATTCTAACTACCCTCCACTCGTTGTCTAGATGGGCTGGGGCTGTACTGGGAACATAGCAGCATGACCATACTACTCCTCGTCCAATTGTCTTTGGGCATAGCAGCATATCCATAGCCATAGGTGTACAAACACAATATTAAAGTATTATCTACCCCCCTCCTATCTCTATGTTGCTTAGTTACAAAAGAACGAACTAATCATTTTGGTTACATCTGGTTACAGTTTGGTGAATGTTTCTGTTAGGACAAGTTTAAATAAAATTATTTATTTTGTGGAACTCCCAGCATTATGGGATCAAAGGCATCTAAGTATTACATATATTAGTTGAAATAAATAAAATCTGAGAACATTTTATTTTTTTAAAAAACAAACAACATGAAATTCTTGTTGTATGAATGTAGCAGAATTTAAATTTGATGCATATGTCCTGTGAAACACATCATCATGTTTGTGTGTAACAAGAGGAGAGGATAGCAAAAGTCTGCTAGTATCATTTATTTTGATCCTCCCTAAACTATAGGATGCAAATACCATTATTCCCTTCTTGTCTTTGGCTTCAAGTGGCTCATTCAGGTTTTTATTATATATTAATTAATTTCTCTGTAAATAAAATAATTCTGTTTTGTGACTCCAGTACTCCTTGTATTCATGCTGTGAACTTCCATTTATCTGTTAGAGAATAGACAGTGAATCAGAAGTCATTTCACCCTTAGAAAAATGAGGCCAGTTCCTTGAGTTCATTTATAACATCTCAGATTTTGAGCAAATTTTAAAGAAGACAGACAATTAGTGTCCTGGCAGACAAGAAGTAATTTGAACAGAGGTTGTTTCCAGTCAGCTGGATATCCAAGAAATGCTTCATTACTTCATAGCCCCACAAAGCAAGATGGTAATATATTATACTATAAGGGTGTTATAAGACTGCTATTTTTCTGCAGTTATTATTTGTTATTATATTAGAGAAATGTTGATTTAATTATAGCAAATTTAAGCAAGTGTACACATATTTTGGAAAGTGGATTCTTACTACAGCGTCTCAGAAACTGTACCTATCTTTATAGAACTTCCTCAAATACTATAGGTTATACTCAGCAATCCACTGTGAGATGTTGATAAAATTTATTACGCTCTTTCTGTTCCTTACACATCTGGAAAGGAAATTATTTCATTTGTAACTCTGCAGAATTAGATTTTAATCTTTTGAGGCAGGAACTATCTCTTATTGCACAGTAGGACTGGGACTACCTATCCTGATTACTGTCTGTGAGACATACTGTGGTACAAATAATTTAATAATAAAAATATGTTTTTAATTAAAGCAACTTAGTCATACTTACTTGTACATATTCCACATCATATAAACTGTAGACCTGAACCATTGCAAAGTGAGGTTGATGGGAATGTAAGCATCTGCTAACATAAACATTATTCTTAGAATACTGAAACTTAATTGCATAGCCTGAGTTCTTCATGCAAAACATTTCAAGCTACATTGGCTGTTCTTGCACTGACAAATAATAGGTGATGAGAACCAGCAATAAAAGATGGAAAGATATGTAACAAGGGCAAGAAAAGAGGGGAAAACAGCTGGGAATTCAATTTGTGAAGGAAAAACACAATGAAACACATAGTTAATATGACAGCATGTGTATATTTTTTGTATAATATTTTTAAACTTAATTTAAAATCCTTAAATCAACATCCGTGAACAGCAACCAAAGTTCATTTCATTGGGGCACATGCTGCTTACATTGAAGAATCTTGTGTTCAGGAAGTCAGTCATGCTCACAGACAAGGCTCAGCAAAAACAAAACCATTTCCAGTTCAGCACTGGCAGACTATTTTTATTCCTTACCAATGCGTGGTGATCAGAGGTGATCAATATATGCATTTTGTGCTGTGTGCCGATGACACAGTGGAAATTTATCATGAGATGGGCATGAGGGCACTAGAAAAGGAAAACCAAAGCTGCCAGATTGCCATGGATTCAGAAGCACATCTATGTCAGCCTCATCTTCCAGTGTAATGTACAAATTTATACCTTTTTATACCTATAGATCTCCCTCACACACTCTTCAAAGTACTGTCTCCTGCCTTTTCTCCTGCCAGATTGCTGAAGTATGCTGCACATGTCCTGTGACTGAGGGATATGGAGGTTGGGACCAGTGAGGGAAAGCAGGGATTGTTTTGTGACCATTTTACTACTGAATAATTTCCTTATTCTGAGGAGGTTATGAGATGATGCTGTGTTTAAAGCAAGGTGGGTCTATGGCAACAAAGACGGTGGTCTGTGTGAAGATTATTGGCTGTGTAAAAGCCACTTTACCTTCTTAACCTAATGGGGACTTAGAAGCATGAGAGTTTGTGGAAGGGACAAGGGTTTATAAGAGCATTATTCTTAAAAGCAAACAGTTTGCAGACAAGTTGGGATAAGAAGAATGAGGAGAGTAGCCAGAGCTCTTAGACCATTATTAAGGAAAAGGATGGCTTATAATTATAATATGTCAGTTAACCTGCATAGTGCTATCTTTAGAAACCTTGGAGGAAAGATCTGGGGAAAATAGAAAAGGGGTTTGCGCATCCTTCTTTCATAAAGTTAAGCAGTGCCATCTGCACTATTCATTCTGCCAGGTGCCAGTTGTTGGTAGGGGATAGGGCTTTTTAACAGTCAGCTACTCCTACAGCAGCAATAAAGACACTCTCTGTGGAACATATTGGGACCAGGAGGGCATTATTGGTTGGGGAAATTTGTCGTGAAGGAAAATTAAGAGATGGGGATAGACCAGAATCTAAAACACATGATGGTTACTGGGGAAACTCTCACACTAAGATTTTGTCTCATTTGAAAACTTAGTGTCTTGTGAATGAGAGGGTAAAATACCTTCTATGCATTCAGAATAGGTCACAGTTTTAGTTCAAGGGTCCCATTAGGCAAAGTATCTCTACAAGATAATATCTAAAGACGTGATTAAAGTATACATTCTGAATAAGAATAGACTTAAACATGTAATTTATGGTTTTTTTCTGAATAAAAATTTAATTCAATAAGTAATTTTCCACAAGGAAAATGCTGGTGTTTCTGTTGCTACTTATTTCAGAATAAGCATGCCTTATAGTGTAACGAAGGTTTGAATGTAAGATGGGAAATGATGGGCATCTGCTGTGGAGGTCCCACTGGGGAAAAATTCATAAGAAAGCATAGATTTCTGGCTCCTGCATCTTTCTGAATTCATATTATAGTAAGAGTGAGAAGCCCCTGCCTTTCACAGAGCTGCCAGCCTTCCTTTTTTAGTGGCAGCTGCTTTGTCTAGGAAACATTATGGACTCAAACAGGGTGAAACAAATTGATGTCTGGCCTCAGAAGCCACAATGGCTTATAGCTGTAATTGTAAATCCCTTTCTCTTTCTCTTCTCTGCCTTCTGGTGCCTCTTTCTCTTCCTTCTGTTTAATACAGAATAGCTTTCAGAAGGCAAATATGGTGTTTCTCAGCTGAAATACCACAATTAGAGTGAGTACTGAATGAAAGATGTCTTTTCTGATAAACAGTCTAAGAAGGCTCTCGTGTAAACAATGAAACCCCTCATATTTCATTCAGTTTAGAAGGATTCAAGTGGAAGGAAATACCTCTTCTTCAGTCCTCTGAGGTGGCTTTTTTTCACTGAAAGGTGAAATGCCAGGTAGGTTTTACTGCTCTCTTGTGTTCTTGCAGAGGTGAAGATATAGGATGTTGTAAAGAGTATGTTGTATAGGGATTTTCTCATACTACATGTGTAGTATGCTTATACTACTCTATACAGTACTCTATTGTACTTCTTTCCTACATCAGAATATATGAAATATTTATTTCAACCTTGGACATACCTTAAAAAATGTCTATACCTGTATTTGTTTCTCTTTTAATTTAAATCCACAGCCCATTTGCAAGATGTCACTCATGCAATCATATGTACATCTCATTAAGCAATAGTAGATACTATGTAGAAAAGATTTTTATTTTCACAGCCAATGGTTTTTATTGAGAGTACAGATGGTAATTTGAGGTTTCCGTTTCAGCAGTATTTGGTTTCATTTTTATAGCCATACCTACTTTTGTAAGTTATAAATAAGATACTTGAAATTTCAAATTGCTGTTGTAGTCTTTCTCTCTTTTTTCTTTTTAAAAGAATACTATGCACAGTTCATTGTTGCATGTAAACTGAAAGATATCCTGGTACTTTTTCATAACCATATACTAAAAGCAGCCACTTATACACATCTAAACAAAATCAATCACAACTAATATTTGTTATGATAGTGGCAGTGAACTGCAAGTGGCATGCTGTTGGAAAAAAGATAGCAGTGGTAGGGGAAATGAGCTCCTCAAGACAAAGACTACAGGGCAAATTCACTATGCAATGCTCTGTTTCCTGTCAAATGTGTTACTAAATGAGGCTTATAGCAGAAAAGAAGCACTATTTGATTCCATGACTTTAGATGGAATTTTTTTAAGAAATAAAGAACAGAGCTAAATTCATGGAGGCTATGATGGGACTGTGGCAAGTGTATTACACAGCACACTCAGTTGCCCTGTTCCTCCAATCACCCCTAGCAAGAATGTGACCATGCAAGGGCACTGCAGCCCCTCTTCAGCTTGCCTGACTTTCTTCTGATGGAAAGCAGGTTGGGAGGCAAGGTATGTGGTAGTGCATTCACATGTCTTTGCAGACATTAAGCCATGATGCCACTGGATCTCATAACTAAATGTGGGAGTTAGAGAGACTTTACTGGTCCTGTAGTTTAGGCATAGCTGGAGGGACTTAGTCATTGCAACATTGGTTTTAGATTCTTAACAGTATTCACAGATGGAGCTACTACTCCTACTCCTGTAGAAGGAATCTGGGGAGATTTGTGCAACTCTGACCTGGACTCACAACAGCCAGCTGGCTGAATAGGGAACCTCTTTCTAACCCGGAAGTAATTACAGATCTTGTTAATGGTGATAGGTATGTTAAATATCTTACATATAGTGAAAGAAGCAATGAAACTCCATGTGGAGTAAAAGAGCTGAAAAAATAAACCAGAGCAAAAATCTTCTCATAGAGAGTGAGAGAGAATGATTTCTGAGTAGTGATAAAAAAAGAGCAGTTTTCGTTTGTTGCTGTGTTTTCCTGTATTTGTATATGAGACAAAAAGGAGAAAGAAAGCAAGCAGAGCCAGTCATTTGTGCCAAGGGGGTGTAAAAGATGAGATTCCTTAAGTCACAGGACTTTCTGGAAAAGTAGCCTTGGAAACCATTTCATGTTTGTTCATCCTTTTCAAGGAAGCGGGATTTCATGCTGGTTTTTAATAACAACTGAGAGAACACCAAAAGGGAAATAATAGTCATATCTCCTCTTTTCCTTCCATCTCCAGACTAATTCCCACAGAGAACAGTCCAGCAGGATGCTGGTAGGCTGGGCAATACCAACCAAATGTGTGTGCTGGAGAACATGATTTCAGACTATGCTATCAGGGCTTTGGTCCTCTTAACATAAAATTCCTGTTAATCTCTAACAGATGTCTTTTTTTTAACCATGTTGAATGACAGTTTATCATTTGTGTGTTCCAAAACACTGTGAAAATTTGACTCATCAGAGACCCAGTTTGATTTTAGAATATTGCAAAAGTTAATGCCCCATTACACAATAAACTGTAATACCATTATCTTGTTAGTATTTGCAATAAATGACATTTCATTACCCTATTATGAAGCATCTGGTCTCAAGTCAGGAACTTTGTCATAGTGCAAATGTAAGGGCTTTTTAGAGCTATGTCATACCTTCACATACCAAATGTCCTAATTTTTTTATGCTGTTACAGTGAAGTATTAATCATGTGGGTGTCAGAGAAATCCATGGGCAAAATAAAAATTTACTCAAATAATTTAGCCATAGTCTTGCCATAAACTGCATGGGAAAGATAGAGTGAGCTCTGAGGGATGTGACTAATTAGCTGCTACTTGTCTTCTAAGGCTAGAAAACTAAAATAAGTTGGTGCTAGTAAAGGCCAGGAAAAGCTCTGGTGCTGGCTTCTGTAGAAACCTTTGGGTTTGCTTTAGGAAAGGAGCTAAATGGAATTGCATTCCAAAACAGAAGGAATTTTGATGGTGAGCCAACAGACTTTGTGTAGGAAGAGCTGAAAATGAGTTTCAAATCTTTCTTGTTTGCTTGGATAGTAATGCCCAAAAGTTGTAAGGTTTTATGTCTTGTTTGCACTATACATTTTTTTTGTTAATTATAAAAATAAGAATAGTGTGCATGAAATGAAATCATTTGCATAGAGTTGAACAGAAGGCTGTCATGTGGAGCCAGGGCAAGAAACAGATGGAATTAGATACCAGCTGTTTGGAGGGAACAGGAAGGCAAATTGAAGCGTGAGGAGAATGACTGTAAATCAGTGACTACTGGAGTACATTTTTCTCCACTACTGGAGTGGTCCTGATATGCTTGGGTTAACTAAAGCTGCATATATTAGACTGTCTGATGGTAATCAGCATGAGGTTTTTAGGCAGCTGATTTAATTTTTATGTTTATGAAAATTTATTTTGTTAGTTGATGAAAATAGCCTGCTGGATGTGTAAGCACTTAGGTAACAGAGTCTGGTCAATCTTCATATCTCATGCCAGAAGGGCCATTTAAATTAAACTTAATATAAAGTTTGGTTCTGTAATGTAATTTTGATTATGTTCAGCAAGGGATTTCTTTCTGTGTCACTGGAAAGAAGTGTATGACTTATTTTATGTTTTTATTGTTAAAGTTACAAAAAAAAAAAGCCAGTTGTTAAAATACATGTTTGGGACAATAACAGGTATCAATAAGAAAAGTTAAATTCTGTGGTACTCTTCCCTCTATGTAATTACCGTCTAACTCTTCAACACAAGGTGTTGTGTACACTGTGCTGTTAATGGGTTATGGTCCTTTCATAGTCCTAACCAATAGACTGATTCTAGATAGCATCAGATTGATATTCTGGCCTTGTGCTTGCCTTACTAAGAGTTACTAATAATCAGCACTTGATTCCCTTTATTTCCTTGTCAAGTAACTTGCAGTCTTCTCCTCTACTGCTTGTCCACACAGAGGGTAACAACCAGCTGTTGTTATCAGATTCCATTAGCAGGTCCACAGAATGAATGTAAGAGTTCAGTCATGCTGATGAATCATGTGGGTGTCTGGATGATGCTTATGAGTGGAAAAAGAATCATATTTTCTCTATAACAACTTAATAAATTTTACAAGGATATGAAAAAAAAACCCCTTCTGTATAGTATTATTTACAAATACAAATTGTAGCATTAACTATTGAAAATTAGGAATTGCCATCATTTAGGGTTCTCTTGACACAGTCTCTTGATATAGCTAAATGCCTTATCTTAGAACATAAATTTTAAATATCCATCATTGCATTCTCAGTTTAGGTTGACTAACACATGATTTTTCTTTCCTATCTTAGACAACTTGGGTTATGTCAAATAGCCAAAATTTTACCAGTGAAGTTTCTTTTCTTGCTACCGTCAGTTAAGGTTTGGCTGTTGATTTAATTCTGAACCTCTTTACTTTTAGTTGAGTCCATTCAAACAAAAAATGTGCTAGAGAAGTGAGGAGCACATCTTTTCTAAATTCCAATAGCCATGCATTAGGAAAAAAAAGAAAGTCTGATGAAATGGATTGTCCTCCATCACAGACATTCAAAAAGAGAAAAAAATTACTCCCCAACTCAGTCTTCCCAAAATGCATGAATGCTTTGTTTCATTATGCAGTACTGAAAAATTAATTTATAAGCTATATTCCTGCTTATAACAAATAAACTTTCCTTTACTATTCCAATTTTGTTCTTGGCAAGATTTCTGTAGTAATATTCTACATTTTCTGCATCATAATCAGAAAACTTTGTAACTAATATGTAAGTTCTTTCCTCACATAGATTATTTGGTTTGTAGCATTATTCCTTTTAATATTTTAAAGAGCTCTTTGCTTAATAATGGAATACAACATACCAATATAACTTAATTCACTTTATTGTAAATGCTTCTAAAAATCTGTATCTGTGTAGTTTACTAATCTTATCAAATATATTATAGATTGCATCAATACTAATTACTTTCTGCACATCAGAACATATGTTATAAATCATCTTTGCTTTTCAAAGTTCTGATTCAGAAGCTATAAAAAGACTATCTTCCAATCAACTGTATAGAATGATGGTTTCTTCCAGTATTATGTCTCCTGCCTTTCAATTCTCCTGGAAGCAATTTGTGTATGTAAATAAACCCTCTCTAACTGGGATGCCGTCTCTTAGGTTAGCTAGTCATATGTCACTGACAATGCATTTATTTATGTTTAGTATATCCCAGCTCTTGTGGATATCTGTGGTAAAGCAGATATTTCAAGGAACCTGAACAAGATCAGACTTCAGTGAATGCTTCTGTTACCAATAAAGAGCTGCCATAGCTCTGCAGACCAATGTGATTTTCGAGAATTCACTGGAACATGGTCTGCATAGAGGGGAAATTTATGAAAATATCAAAGTTCCCCTTCGCATTTTATTATTGTGCTATGACAACAGGCTCTAAGCATAGCCATAGGCATAATAAGCAGTGCCTAGGGCAGTAGATAGTAGTCTAGCAGCGGCAAATGTTCCTTTTACTGACTTTGTTAGTATGAACTGCTTGTATTTGCTCTGTGTCCACTTTCATCTTGGGTACCCCCTTACCTCTTTGGTGCTGGAGCAAGAGATAGGACTGCAGCAATTTGCTGTCAGCACACTGATCCAAGATCATTCCTTATTTTTCCCCTTTCTTGCATAGCTAAAGCCAGAGACACATCAAGGAGGTAAGAGTCTGTGAAATTCCTGGCTCATTGGGTGAGTCCATGATCTTTCGGTGATGAACTGAATTCTGCTGACTTCTTACATCCAGCTGTTTGGCTGTCCAATGTGGCCACTCCAGCACATGCATGATCTATTGCTTTGGATTATCTTAAAAAATGTACAAAATATCTCCTATCTTAAGTATGTACAAAAGACTGACCTATGTGAACATTTCTGCATTTGCAGGAACAGTTTTGACTGACTATTGAAAGTGTCCTATCTGTCTACAGTCTGGTCTATTTTGGAGCTGCAACCGCCTAGGGAGTCTTTGGGATAACCAGGTTCTCTGTTCAGGATGCTAATTAATAATTGAAGCATGCAGATAACGCTTACCAATTTGTCTAGGCCCAGCAGGAGCTACCTGGGGGAATCTCCAAGATTGTAATAGTTAGTCAAATGTTTCCATGTGGAGGTAGGGAGGAACTCAGTTAATCCTATCTCAAGTCAGTCCATTGGTTCATCTGTGCAGAAAGTAGCTGTGGAGTTCCTGGACCACCTAGGGAACTCATCACTAAATGCACTGTGTGTGCACACAGGCACAGCCCTGACACCCAGCCACACCAATTTATAACTGTAGGACAACTGAATTCTTCTATCGCAGTTACAACATGAACTTTGCAGCTTTTGCCACATGGGAGTTAGTACCATAAAGGATGCTAAAGTGACATCCCTCCCCAGGAAGTTGTTTTGTCCTCATTCCTCATGTGAAAGAATTCAGTTTTTTCTATGCCCTTGAAAAACCTGGAGGTGACTCTGAGTGTAGCTCTGAGGATTCACTGGGCTTCGTGGGGGTATTCATCAGCTTGTTTATCATGCATTTTTGTGCTATTTTGAAGAGCTGGTTTACATCTTGCATCTATTATAATTCTGTTTTAAATCCTGAACTCTAAACTAGCCTGCAGTGTTGGGGCATGGCACATAAAAAAAAAAAAAATTATAAAGTTGCCCATATACAGAGCTACTAGAAGAAATGCTCCCCCAAAAGAAGGAAACATTGTCAGTCACCATTAATTGAAACTGGCTGTGAGGTTCTGATTTGACATAAGGGGAAAAAATTGCCCACCTTGAGCATAATTAAGCATTGGAATGTGTTGCCCAGAGAAACTGTAGAATCTCTGTCCTTGGAGGTTTTTACAGCCCAACTGGACAAAGCCCTGGGCAACGTGCTCTAATTCAGTGTTGACTCTACTCTGGGTAAAAGATTGGATGTGAGGATCTCTTGAAGTCCCTTCCAACCTGATTTATTCTACAATTCTGTGATTCTATGAGAACTGGAGAAAATAAGCAACAGAAGCAAGGACATAGCCATCTGAAGATATGGAAAAAAAGATTTTTTTAAAAGGTTAAATCTAACTTATTTTTTATTTCTTCTTTTTTATTTTAAAATGGGAGCAAACAACTCTGTAGATTGTCTGTTATAGCCAAAATTGACTATTAACTAAAATATCGTATGCAAGACTTCTTTTATATCACCAGTGGAAGAATTTGTTTAGTCCTTTTTAAAGTACATGTCCACACTGTAGACAATGTCATTTGCTCAAAATGAAAAATAAAAATTAAGAACATCTATCAAAAAGAAAAGCAAAGGACCATAGAAAGTGGCAATAATGCTGTGAAAAGGTTTGACCTTTGTTTACTTCACCTACTTCACTTTAGCAGCTTTTTCACAAGCAGTTTCTATGTAATGGAGTTACTTCTGCAGAAAACTGGAATAACATTACAGTGAATCTAGTTCAAAGAGGACTTTTTAAATCTGTTTTACAAGGCAGGATCAGGTCCATAAATCATAGCAACTCTGGTCTGAAGGGAAAAAGATTTTCCAATGTCATACACGTTCCTAACAGAATGAATTGCCTAAGGAAGGTATTTATGAAAACAGTAACCAAAAGTGTAAGCCAGGAGAAATCTTCTGGTGAAATTGGGGTAATATATCAAAGTGACAGAAATAAGACAGTAGGGTTTCTTTTAATCAGTGAGTTCTGTGTAATTAAATGTGGTGTAACCAAAGAAGACTTTTACTGCAAATAAATGAAAATATAGATGTGTTTACATATTTGTTATCATACATCTTTGGTAAGAGTGAAAAATAAAATTACAAGGGAGGGAAAAGTATATTTGTTTTTTTAATGAGTAAAGCATAGAGCCACAACTTTGTTCAGTGCATGTTGTTAGGACCAGCCAAAGCTCTTTAAATTGGGAGTTCTCTGGTTACAAAGCAAAACAAGATAGAGAGGCAACACGTCATTTAACTTACTAGGTCACGTAAGTCAGAAGCAGAGCCAGGAATAGTTGGGAATATTCCCATGTATTTGCTAATTATGTTGTCATTCACAGATAATGTTCAGTGTGAAGTAAACAAAATTCATGGAATATTTCACAGCTACTCTTGAAACTCAGCAACATATATGAAGAAAAAGTTATTCCTTCGAAGTATTTAAAATGCCATGCTTCAAATCGTTGCCATTAAAAACTGAATATTTCAGTCATGAGAGCTAAAAGACTGTATGGTAGGATGGCAAGCACTGCAGCAGCAGGGTAAAATAGATGCCTGATTTTTATATAGCATGCTGTCTTGAAGCAAACAGTTATTGAGGATGTTTCAAACATAGCTTTGTGAATTGATTATATGCAGTGCAGAAAGTTGATTTATGTCATAAGTCAGGAAGTGATATTCAAGTGTTTGCATTGTTGCTAAAACAAACAAAAAACAGCAAAAACTTTTCTGCATTCAATGCAAAGTCAACTTTCATGAGGTCCTAAAGTTATAAACCACATCGACGTATTCCTGGCTCTGAAATGCCATCTGATTTCCATGGACTTCTGAATACATTTCACTTCACATTCTGCTGTTCTTTCAAGGATGATCTTTTAACCCTCTTTAAAATAATTTTGGTCAAAATTCAAAACCCCTTGTTCAGGGTAAATCCCCAAGTTAATAAAAATTTAGTCTGAAGACTGACTTCAAGATTTAACTCCTTCGGTTTTACCTTGCTTACATTGAAGATGATTAACTTTCTGCAGTGCTGCTAGGTAACCTTCTCCTTTCCTAAGTTTTTCCCTTTGCAGCTGTCTGGCTCATCTTATTTTCTCTCTGTTGACTTGATTTGTAGTGACAAAAGGGAAGGGAGATATGCAACATTTTCATACTGATTCATAGGTAGGAAAGCAAATGTTTTAGTGCCATCTCCCAGGGGTTGAAGTATTTCACCTTTACTTATCTCTTAGGTCTGTTTGCTGAGTGAGATATGACCCACGGGAAAATAATGATGATAATGTGAGATAATACAGAAATATAAGCTAAAATTATTCTGGGAAACTGGTGACAACAGCCTCTATTCTGACAGCTGTTTCAGAATACTGTTTTTTCAGAAAGTCAGCAGTGATGGGATGCCTCTGTTTAACATCCAGCCTGGTGCTTTCTATGTATATTTATAAAGCTGACTGTAGATTTGAACTTAGGATGTTATCAGCCTTTGGTTGCCTCAAAGCAAACTACATAGTTCCTGATGAAAGACCATCAAGTTTACATGTCACTGGATTAAAAATGTCTTTGGGAATGCTCAAGAAAGTAAAGACACACCACTTAATGTTAGTCCCTTGAAAGCTTCTTTAGAGCTGAACAAATCCACCAGCTGGTATGCATAATGCACAGATATAGCACCCGATTTCTTTGGATTACTATTTGCCAGGATTTTTCATGGACTGCAGTTTTAGGAGACTCTTTAAAAAAAAAATAATCCTACTTCCTGGAATAAAATGAGCAGCAATATCTGCTCTCACAAACATAAACGTCTGAAGTAACTTCATTAACTCTCTCTCCCATGGGTGTGTTTGATAAATGCTGATAGAAAACTTTTACAGCTTTTATTTAAGAGAATTCTTCCCCATCAGAAAATTCTATAATCAGGTTTGGAGCATGTTGCCCTTTGCCTTGGGAGGGAAAAAATGAGGGAAAATATGAGGGAAAAAAGTCAAACTTTGAGCCTCGATATGAAGACAGCATGGTCACTTCTATCAAAAACCCTAGGAAAGCTGAGTTTCCAGTTGTATATGAATATTAGTGGGAGTTGAACATTTTAAAAATTATATTCTGTGCCACAGAAATTACTATAGGTTTTATATTATGTTTTGAGTCACCACTATGAATTATTGTAGCTTTTTGTTTCACCTGTGCACTTCCCAAAGCAAGTTAATTATAGCATTCAATGCCTGCATTTAGGTTGCTGTGTGACAGCTTTGTTTGTACTCAGATTTTTTAGTATTGGTATTGAACAGGTAGGTTTTTAGAATTTCATCCAAAAGTTGCATCCTGAGTGGAACTGTCCTGGACAAAATGACTTAAGCAGAACTTAATTATGATCAGGTGGTAATAGCTTATGAAAATCTTCCCCATCATCTTCAGGCTAAAATGCTAATGTGATATTTATGGGTCATAATCCACTTTTGCATTAACAGGCACAAAAACTGCCTCACCAGAAATTACAGTTTTATAGTATGATTTGAGACCACAAGGCAATCAGTATGTCTGTCTCTTCTGGCTCTCTACTTTGGAATCACCTTCTCTGCAAACACAGACCCAACAAAAAGCCACACAAGTATCACATCACCACCTGAAGAACCAAACCCACCATCTGGTCAGAGGATCCTACTAACAGACTTAAGGGCCTAGCAAACCTTGCTGAGACTAGTAAAAATCCAAAGCCCTGTCTCATATGATCCGTGTTTAGGTCCTAGTGGCAGGAGCAGGAATGATGCTAAAAATGGGGAAGAGAGAATAAAGTAATAAGAGAAAAGCCAGCATGATGATTTATGGGCCTGATGTCTCCGCTGATCTAAAAACAGATTTCCTTGAATTATTCTGGCAATAACATTCACAATATATTTTTCAGTGTCTGGATTTTCACCATGTCAATCTCTGCTTTAAATCTGCAGATTTTTTTTCTTTAAAGAACTTTCTGTTTTTCTTAGGATGTCTACTATTGGGAAGTTTCCGCTTAGCTGCTTTAAATAATGTCATATCCATTTTCATAATTGTTCTTTGGATTTAACATTTATTGATAGGAAAATTCATGACTCCAAGATATGTTTTAGTAGCATACCTGCAGGCTGCAGTAATGCTTTTAAAAATCTGAGTAGAAGATTTTAAAGCTATCAAACATACCCAATGTCTTCAGTGTTGTCTGTTCTTTCTCCTGGTAGTAATATTATGTTGACACATCATGCAAGAAGCATGCATAAGGAGTTAGCTTTGGTTAAATAATTTTAAAAAATTTATTCTCACTAGTCAACAAAACTTCATCTTAAATTTCATTTTTTAAAGAAATGTTATTTCACCCTCTGAAAACCTAGTTGACTTTCACTAAGAAGCATAGCACGCTGTAAGAAAATCTTTAAAAGCTTGTTTTCATTAACTGTCACATTCATCAGAAAAGAAAGTGCTTACTGAATATATTTCCATCATAAATTATGTAAGAGGCTTGTTGAGTGTTTAAGAAAGGCAAGGTCTTGTTTACTCACTTAAGAAAGCTTATATGCATCCTCAAACATAGACCATAAAAAACACAGACAAGGAGGAAATAAACTTAATTCCTTGTTTGTCACTTCATGAGCAATTTTTTGTTTAAGTAAGTCTCTGTGGTTCCTCAACATATAAGCATTAACTTATTTTTTTTCTATGTCGCTGTGTGGAGTAAAACAGAGGAGAAGCAAAAATTATCAGTGGAGATTCAAACCCTTTATTTTAAGAAAAAAAAATTTGAAAATCACAATTCAGAGCTTTGATAAAGTGGCATTCAGAAAAAGATGGTGAGATGAAGCCCTTATGATATGTCTTGCTCCCATGTGCACACTAATCTGGTTTAATATCACCATGCAGTCTTTTTGTACAAGTGTGGTGATTTGTGGCACAAAGTTGTGGAGGTCAGACTTTAGAAGGCTCTTGATGTTAATATTTAGGATGACCCCAGCAGGGACTGAAACTAGAACTCAACAACAAAATAAAGAGGGAGAGGAAGGATATTAGATGTCCTGACAAAGTCTTCCCTTCCTACCTCCCTTCCTCCCGGAATTAAATTTGGGAGTTTTCCCTAATGTCCCAGTTTTGTAATCAACTCCAAAATAAATTTCTAAAAACTATGTTTTTATCAACATTTCAGTTGATATTTTGTAGTATTTTGACCAGTCTTGCTTGCAGCATACTGACCTCCTCTGTGGCTTGACGTGATGGTAACTTTTTTCTGACTGACATTGCCCTGCTTGAAATTTTAGGATGCAGCTAGCTATTTACAATTACCTGTCAGTTTTTGTGTATTGGAACCACCTTGGTTTGTTTGTCACCTGTGTACCTTCTGATACAGCTCTCTGTATCAGTATGGCCTAGTGCAGGTATGTAAACCTGAGCGAGGTGGTTCATGTACTTCAGTATGGCAACTATAGGGTAATCTGTTACAGAGCTGCTTACCTTTTCTTTCCAACAGCCATGCCTCTGCTAGGACAAGTTCAGACTCCTTTTTTCCATGGTTTTCACATCAGCAACTATTCTCTATCTAGGTCCTCAATAGAGTCCCTTTCCAGTCTGCCATTTGTCATCACAAAATCAGGAAAAGAGAGTAGATTAATTGCAGTGCCCTCTCTTGACTTATGGCTTATCCAGTTCATTGCACTGTTAAGTAATTCACACAGAGTATTCCCAGGGTAAAACTACATATTTTTATGAGTCCTGTATCTGAGAGTCCTTTAAAAACTTCTTTTATCATATTGCTTGCTTATGCTATTTTTGTCAGAGACAACAGAAAAGTCTACATGCGCCATTGTATTCAGGCATAAAAAAACCCAAAGTACAATCTAAACACAGAAACATGGCCAGTGCAGATTTTCACATTCCCCAATGCTTTACATTCTATTAATATATATAATACACATCTTCTGTGAACATTACATGAGATTTATTTTAAATATAAGGCAATATAGGAATGGCATCAGCTTGTTTTTCTTTTTTGTATTATAGCAGTGTATCATGAATCTTGTTAAAAGTTTTGTTCTCATATAACCTTTATTACTCCCTTTTTTCTATGGTAAAATAATGCATAATGATTTCCCTTCTGTTATTGCCCTCTCTGATCTGACCTTCAAATGTCAGACTTGCTGCTTTTTGATCATGCATATAATGTGCACCTTGACTCACTTATGTGAAGCTATATCAGACAAAGGTCCTTTCATGATTCAAGCTTTGAGTGAAGTAATCATATTATATCCATCATTTACACCAAAAGAGCAGATAATTTAGCCAAACTTAGCATCTTTCCTACTGATGTAAAATAAAAGTAACAGAAACACAAAAATACAGCTTAAATCACAAAACCAAATGTTTTTCAGACACTGGTGGTTGAGCAAAATCATAATGGATTGTTTAGAAGCTAAAGTAATTGTTTTACAAGCATACTTCAGTCTTTAGGCTATATTGTGGTTCACGCTACAAGTGTTTTTAGAACTGGTTCAATGCCTGCATAATATTCTTAGTACCATTAATCTCTCTAATTATTGCATGTTAGCATAAAAAAACAAAACATTTTCTTCCTTACATAACTATTTAGCACAATGTCTGCAAATTATTAAGCATCAGGTATCTTTCATTTACTTCATTATCAGTTGCTTTTCTCTTTACCAATAGAAAGTTTTATATAACCCGGTAGGAAATGTTCATTTGTTCCCAGGGTAGGTCAGCATACTGTTGTTTCAGATTTTGAAAACTGGAAGACTTTAAAGATAGATGGCTAACAAAGGAATCTCATGCATAAAATCCATTTTTATGAGGAATTGAATATTTTCAGAGCCAATGAAGTCTTCTTAGAGCTCTCTAAATCAGAAAAAAAAAAGAGAGTGAGCTTAGAAGGCCTCATTTTCTTCTCCCATTTAGCTGTCTAGATCAGAAATTGCATGCTTTACTGAAGTCAAATGAGTTACATAGATGTAATAGGGATATGAATAAAACTTGTGTCTTGGAAAGATGTACATTTGTTAGAATTTGAATTATTACTATTACTTCCCTTAGAATTTCTTCACAAGTGAAAACTATTCCATGAAAGCTTGGAAGTTATATTTTCTTTAATCAGGATGGAACATCAAATTCAAGAGCTTTCACAATAAAGTATTTCCAAGGGGACAAAACAATGTCTGAAGGTATATGATCAGTGTTGCACTTTCTCCTTATTGGCAGAAGAGGAAAGAAACCAAACTTTTCCAGCTCCAGCTGCTAGGAAGATTGACCACTTACTTTCTTGATAGAAAAATTGTACTTATTTTACTCTCTACTTTTTTACTCAACTTTTCTATGGAAAATTTCTATCAAATAGAAGTTCTTCTGCATCACCAAGCTTTATGCGCTGTAAATGCCCAACAAATGAAATTACTAACTAACCAGAATATTATTTTTTTTTAATTCAGATAGGCTAAGAGATATATTGAGAACTGGAGTGCCCTGGGGTAAGGCTACGTGATGGGATAGAAATACTAGTCCCTGAGTGATTCCAGGTGATTTCCACATGGGAAGGAATGTGGGCTGTTCACCACTAGGTGAAATTATTGTCTTTCTTTTCCAATTAAACCCAGACATCCAGGCTGTTGCAATGTGCTTCAGGAAATCTCCTGCTGAGGATGCCTGGAAGCCAAAGACTGAGATGCCCATGCACTACTCAGTAGTCTCTGGTTTTAATGTAGGTAACTAGTGCAGGATGGGATTTCACAAGAATCTCCCAGCAGTATAGCCAGCTGATGTAATGCAAATGTCCACTGAGGTATAATACTCTTCTTCAACCTGTTTTCTCCAGTATTTGGTGATGTTGTTGTTGCTTTTTTTACTTAGAACTCTTTTATAACCAGGAACTGTTATTACGGTTGGTTCTTGCTCTCTTTCCCCCTTTTAAATATAAACTTTTTTAAAAAGAAGAAAAACAAGCCAAATATTTGTTAAGAAGCTACTTTATTTTGAAAGCATTGAGTATAATTTTTCACTGTTACAATCTTTATTCTTCATATTGTTAAGCTTTTTTCATTTACATTACTTCAACTAATTATATGCTTGAATTAATGGTTTTCATTAAGAATTATTGTTAAAGTTTTGTGAATGATGATTGATTCCTTTTTCTTTCAGGAAAGTAACTCTGATTTATTTTATCTGAATTTTTGCAATCTCTTTGCAAACACATGTGGATGCCTGTATCAAAATAGACATGCCATTACTCAGTTTGTGGCATGTTTATGCTTGGGAAGTACTATGATACCCCAGTGGTTTAAGATTTCCCAGAATTAATAAACTTGTAAGCAAGAAAGGATCTGTAATTATTGCTTTTGTCAGAAAGCTTTCTAATGGAAGGGTAACCTTAAGGTAAATGTAGGAGAAAGAGAGCCCAAATGTGTGTCCTTAAACTACCATGAAGAACTAGACTGTTTTAAAGGTTTTATCCTTTCAAGGTATTGTGGCCAGGACATTTATTTCACCCTAAACTGGAGAACTGAATGTTTGAAATAAGAGGTGGAGACTCATCTTTCACGATTTTCAAAATAATCTGTTTTAAAAAATGGGATTTAGGCAATTTACTATGAAAACAATTTGTGAAACTTAAAAATCACCTCTTACGTCTGATCATCACTGTAAACAGTTCAAAACCGAGTCTTTAACTGGTTTCACAACTATAAAACTAAAAAAATTATTTGAGTAAAAGACAGACTTTTAACAGCAATTTATTTAGTTAATCCACAAACCCCTATTTTATTCACACTGTTTCCTAGGATTTATTAATGGATGGAAAAGGGAATTCAAGTTACACATTGCTGTTCCTTTTATGAACAGTATCATGGATCACTGACCCTTGCACCTGGATAAAACATGTTGATGCATTTTTCTCACTGACAACTCACTGGCTTGCATTTTGCTCTGTGTCATTTGTCATAGCTTTTTGCAAAGAGCATTAGGAGGGGCTGATCTGTGCTACAGCTGCTTATTGTGGGGGCTGTCACCCCAAACAAGTCTAGAATGGTGCACACTATAGCAAACAAAGTATTCGAACACTACCAGTCACTTGACCAGTGGAAGCAGCTACTTTATAAAAGGCAAAAGACTTGGAGATGGCAATGCTTCCAAGTTTGTTATCACAGATTACAGTATATATCTGTGTAGGAACATGTGAAGGGCCTGTACAATTGAGAAGGAGCAATAACAAACAAATTAATAGTGTTTCTAGCACTCTGGAAATTTCAATTTCAATTTTTAATTTCAATAAAATTTTTAATTTCAATAAAACTGGTAATATGTGGATTGCCTTATCTGGAAAGAATAGATCTAAATCCAGTGAAGAGACTGAGGTTTGTCAAACATGAAACTGCCATCTTATCTTTTAATGGTGTAATTCCACTATTTGCAGGGTAAACAGATTCATACATAATACATGCAGATTCAGTTAGCATTACTAAACCTTCAGATTAAAGTGTTACTTCCCTGCAAAATGCATGCTATTTTTAGCAGTGCTCTGTATATTATTAGATATTTACTGTCTGCAGGTAAATATCTGACAGGAAAAATGATAGTAAGTGGCACTTACCTATATGCTACTTTACTTGTATGCTTTGTAGAATGAACAAAAATAACAAAAAGCTGTAAATGGCTTTTTTTGGTATTTACCTCAGCTCTTTTGGAGTTACATGGATGAGGAGATATCTGTAGTCTGAGAGACATTTTGGTACATATCTTAGCAATTCTATATGTTAGTTTTCCCTTATCATCAACTAAGAGTTTCTTGCTTTTTTGCCATATGTGTTCTGAAAAATAAAGTGTTAATTTCTTGCTCCACCTTTGATAAACTACAGGTTACACCTTATTGGACTCTATCCTGGGACTTGTCAAGTCTGGGGTACTGTTACGCAGCTTTCAGCATTTCCACTGCATCAAGATTACTCATGTGCCATGAAGACCAGAACTCTCTGTATGAAATATCTGCAGAGAAAAAGGATACCACTGACAGAAAGAGGCTTATTGTGAGAGAAGCCAAGATTTTTAAGGTGCAAGGTGAAACACACACACACACACAAAATTGTGCTGAAAATATGAAATATCGTCTCTTTTTTAGCTTGGCAAAAGAAGTACAAGAGAAGGTTTACTACTTCTGTACAGTCAAAAAATAGAAGTGGATTAAAAAGTAGGATGTCTTGACCCAGACAGAACTCCTGCGGGGGGACGCAGCCAGCCAGGTCTGGGGCAGTAAGTGATGGCCTCTCCGGGGGCAGCGGCAGCATCAGCAGCGGGAGGTGTGTGTTGGTCAAGGCCCTGAGTCACCAGGGTAAGGAGCTGCAGGAGGAGTGGAGCAGGCTGTGTGCTGTCAGGGAGGATGAACATGAGATTGACAGGGATTTCACAAGAAATCTTGCAGAGGGAAGACCTGAGCCCCGTGATGCAGGGAAGGAGGGACAGGTAAAGGCCATGCTTGAATGAGTGCTGGGTAGAGACTCACAAGATAGGAGAGGCTGGAAGCTTGTGACCTCTGGCAGCAAAAGAAAGGCTCCTTCTTTACCCTCAGATCTGAATTCATAGAATTGATAGTAATATCCTGTGTAGGGGAACAAGCTCCATTAAGGGAGGCCTCAGAGTGAGCTGGGCCTGCACAGAGCACTAGCAACAAGAGGAAGTGATGGGGATGGTGGTTGGAGGTCCCCTTTTGCTGGGATGGAGGCACCCTTCATCTGACCAGACAGGCTAGGTCACTCTTTGCTTGCCATGAGGTTTGCTGTTTGCAGGGGTCCTGGACTGGGGTAGGGAGGATGGTTCCAGAGAGACCACAAAGGATTTTCCAACCCTCAGGTTGCCTTTCATTTTGTGTATGTGCATCACTCTCGAGGGAGACCTGGAACAAATCAGGAGGGACTACAGAGGTCTGGAGATAAAGATGAAAGACATGGGAGGCTAAGTGGTGTTCCTTTCAATCCTACAACTGAAGGGACAGGTCTCAGGTAGGAGTGGGTACACCCTGTGATTTAGCAACTGCCTGGTGTCATCGGTAGTGCCTGGGCTTTTACGATCATAGGTCCCTTTCTGAGGAATGAGGACTGCTAGCAAGAGATGGGACCCATTTGACAATCATGATGTAAAAGCATCTTTGTCTGCAGTCTCATTTGTTTGTTGAGGAGAATGTTAAAACAGGTTTACTGGGAACGATGATGATAGTTTGCAGGTAAGTAAAAAAATGGAGGTCGAGGGTGGTAAGTACATGGGGCAGAGTGATGGGAGTAGAAGAGCCTTTGGAAAGGATGGCGCAGGTGGCAAAGGGCACCTGCGAAGTTGCTGTGCACAAATGCATGCAGCTTGGGAAACAAGCAGGAGGAGCAAGTGTGTGAATGCAGAACTGAGACATGATTGAAATAATTGAGATGGGGACAGCTCATATGTCTGGAGTGCTGTGATGGACTGATGGATGGATACAGGCTCCTTAGGAAAGGCAAGCAGTAGGGACGATGAGATGGGGTTGCCAGTATGTTAAGGAGCAGCTCAGATATATGGAGCTCTTCAGCTCTTCAGAGAGGTGACAAACTGCTTGAGAGTCTGTGAGTCAGGATTAGAGAACAGAACAAGAGCAACATTGTAGTGAGAATTTGTTACAGACCACCTGATCGAGGCGAGCAAGTGAACAAATTCATCTTTAAGCAGCTTGAAGAAGTCTCCAGATCACAGACCATTGTTCTTATGGGAGACTCCCTGACACATCCTGGGACGTCAACACAGTTGGACTGCTGTAATCCAGGACGTTTCTAGAGGGTGTTGGGGGCAACTTCGTAACACAAGTGCTAGATGGGCCAACCAGGAGTGAAGCTTTCCTGTACCCGCTACTCACAAACAAGGAAGAACTGATCAGGGATGAGATAAACAGGGAGAGCCGTGGCTGCAGCAGCCATAAAGTAAGGAAGTATAAGATGCTAAGGGGAGTGATGAAAGCAAGTAGCAGAATACAGACCCTAAGATTCTGGGGAGCAGATTTCAGCTTTTCAGGGAACTGGTAGGTGGGACCTGATGGGAGTAAAGGAGCTTAGGACAAGTGACAGGTCTTTAAGGACAATATCAACCTAATGCAAGAATTGTCTGTCCCAATACTCAGGAAAATGAGTAGACTTACAAAACTTGGCTATGCAGGGAACTCGTGACTGAGCTGTAACGCAAAAAGGCTGTACACAGGAGGTGGAAGTGAGGAGAGGCTACAAGTAGCACTGTAGCAACTTATTGCCTGGGCATGCAGGACTGGTGTTAGGAAAGCCAAGCTCAGCTGGACGTGATACTTGCAAGGGATGTAACATGAAGAGCTTCTGCTGCTACCTTTGTGGTAAAAGAATAAAAAAGAAAAATGTAGGTCTACTATTGAGTGTTATGACTGATTTAGTGGCAGCAGGTGAAGATAAGGCTGAGGTAGTCAGTGCTTTCTTTACCTCAGCCTTCACCTACATGGTCTTCCAGGGCCTCTGTATACATAGACAGGGCTCAAGGAAAAGCATTATCAGCAATGAAGAGGACTGATTCAGAAAGCTCTTGAGAAATCTTGATCTACACACATGAGACCTGATGAGAGGCATCATAGAGTGCCTAAAGAGCTTTATTTTTCTTTCTTTTGGCTATTCAAACCTGTAAATTCTGGTTCCTTTCTTTGATCTGTTCCACAATAAAATCTAAGGCAAACTCAGCCTGCAGCAGCATAGGAAATGAAGGGGCTGTGTTCAATACTTCATCTACTTCCCTTGAAGAAGATAGACAGTAAAACTGCTAAAAACAAATGTGCTAGAATTCTTGGCATAATTTTAATACAATTCTTATTTATTCACATAAAGATGTTGGCTTTTCTTGGAAGTAGGACACTGAGATAAGAGAGTTAATATCATAAAATAGTTTTACTTATTAAAAGCACATCAACATGCTATAAGTATTTTTTACTTCCCATGCCAAATTTTTGTACAGCATTAACAAAAACATTGGACAGTTAAGTCATTCATTATTCCTGTCTTACATCATGTCATTGTGGATGAGAAAAGGCTCGCTTTCTTAAGCCCTGAACTTTCTGTTTCTTTATTAAATAAGCAGGACCTTCGGCTTTACTAATGCAAGCAATATTTATGGCATTATATTACAGGGAAATGACAACTGACATTTAGAGATCCTAGCAAGTGGTTGGACCTCAAATTAAATAAGGTTAGCTAGTATTAGCTAGAAATCCTGTCACATATTGACCTCCTAGTACTAAGCACTGAATTAGTTAAAGCAAAAATTCTATTCCTGCTCTAAAAAGCTAGTACGAGAGGTATATATAACAGGTATATATACACCTTGAAAAGTGAAAGAAAACAATACTATAATGAAGTAATAACTTGAACGTTTTATGTAAATTACTAAATTAGGTTAAGCATCTGTCTGTTTTAAATACATTGCAGCCTTTTGGAAGGCTGTGTTCTTCTAACATCTCAAGTGCATCTCGTCCGTATCCTTCCCACTACAGCCTTGTTTCTACTTTTCTGACAGACTATTTTAAGCAACTAAAGTGTCATGGTCTTTCAAAAAATGCTATAATACTCTCTATTTGACCATATTTTTGTTTAGTTTTGTCTCTTGGGAGGAGAAAAGAGATATTAATTTTGAATAACCTGAGAACCACAGGATTATAGTAATTATCTGACCACATTTTGCAGACTTTTGTTCAAAATTTATCCAGCAAATGGAATTAATTCTACCAGCTATGAAACACATTGTTTTATCAGAAAACCATAGAATTTTTCCAATCTTGACTTTCTTCTGAAATATATACAGTATCTGTGATCCACTGATAAAGATCTGTTGTTTAAAATTACACTTGTGTTACTTATTAACCCTCTGTATTTTCAGGAAAACACAAACTATGCTGTAAATATATATGTTTATTAGGATATAAAAATGACATTCTGGGGAATTTTTAAGTGTAAGAGGATGCCAGTTTGAATCAAACCATTCAATCCTTTTAACAATTAAATTTATAAATGAATGCTTAGATCTTTGCAGGCATATGGAGGCATGGAAACTGGGCTGTAATAGAAGAGGCAGCAAATGAACGTTATGAAAATGCTAGAAATGCAAGCTGAGTCAGAGCAGTGATGCCTACCACAGTGACTGGTCTCCAGCAGCAATAGTGGGAAATATTTTCTCCATAAACTACATCAGCCTGGCCACTGGCCGTTACCAGTGGCCTCATACTTCCCAGCGCCTGCATCAGGCATTATCGCTCCCATTGGATAACTCATCCCTGTGAACAATTGACTGGTGCTGAGCCTTGGGAATCACCTTGAGCTACTGCAAATACTATGCCCTGGTATTAAGGCAAACCAGCTTTGGCTGATGTTAATATATATTTTCAGCTGTGCTACTTTAGCTGAAAACTGGGGGTTCAGGGACCAATTAACAATCAGTTCAGATATTCCTACCTCAAGGGTGGTACTATCAGTTGGAAGAGTTGTTTTACAATTGGAGGTAATATTGATAATATCCATTAATATTTCTTATGGATCTGCAATAAACTGTTTTAAGAACACATACAATTGTTAATGCATTAGTATTTATCTCCCATAACCCTCATACTAGTTTGTTTAATCTGCTGGGCAGGGTGAACAGTTGTTCAGTCAGGATTAATGAGAAAATGACATATATAAGACATAATTGATAGCCCATACAGAGGATTGCTTTTCCAATTACAGATGGTAAAATAATCTTAAAAAGTGATAGTATATAAAAGCAGCAACAAATAATTACATAGGTGTATGAATACAACACTACTTAATGAAATATTTAAATTGAAGGAAGTACAGAAAATTTTTCAAAAACACCCTTCAAATGTGTTCTCACATGTTAATACTACTTTGTGGTCGAATGTTGAGGTCTTTTCTGAGACAGAGTTTGCCTGAAGGTTACTTTGAAGTCTGTTTTTTTACATCTTAATTATGTGTATTTTATCAGAAAGTCTCATGTGAAGATGACTATTTTGCAGTTTCAATTTTGATAGTTTTTTGAATAAAACCATCATTTTCTGATGGTTGATGTGTTTTGACTCAATGAGCAGATTAAAACAAAGTTTCATTGTCACAGTCTTGTGATTTCAAGATGTCAGACAACTTTTAAACATAAAACAGAAACAAGGTAAACTACTTAACTGGCAGAGAAAACCTTAAAAAAATATCCCAGAATTACAGCTTTGATTAAAAATTAAGATTTTTCATTAAATGTTTCCATAATATAATCTAATTATAACAAACAGACTTTTCCAAGTCCACTGCCTCCTTCTGTGAAAGGTTTCCATTTGGTCTATGAATAAACAAATGTCACAGGTTCATTTGCAAGCATAACTAAACTACATGAACTAAAGATGAAAAATGCTTGCTTTAACATAATGGTAATGATAAGATTTAAGAGAGATTTATTGTTAAATCATGATTCTGTATCAGTGAGGTTATACTAAGGGGACTCGGGTGAATTTCTGTATGGAAACCCAACAGGTAGACAGAAGCACTATAAATTAATCGTCATCTAGAAAACAAACCCCTAGTCTCTTAAGGGGCTGTTTCTTACTGGTTTTAATCTGGATTTTTTAATTGAGTGGGTGTTCAGCTATCTTCTATTATTTCTGTTTTCTGAATTTTTTTGTTTAGTGCTTATTTGTGATGTTAGCTCTATGAAAGTTCCCCTTCCTTGTCTCCTCTCTCCTCTCATTAATTACATGCCCCAGAATAGATAAATGATTTGCTGTCATTGTCTACAGTAAGCCTGTCACCTTATATGGGGATGATTGTTTGTCAAGATGATGCTGTGCATGTTTCTTAGCATTCTGTGGGAGAGTACTTATCTAGGCTTTGTCAAATAAAGCAGTAGTTAATGACTTTTTTTTTTTTAAATCCAGACTCTTTTCTAGTTGCATTAGCCCAGCTGCAAAGCTCCAAGTGCATTGATTTGTTTTGTGAGCAGTGTTGTAATTTCAGTGGTGTCCATTTCAGCTGAGATTGTCCTTAGTAGCTGATGGCTTTTTAATGTTTTGATGATCAAGCATTTGTTGGTTACAGTCACAGGCTGCCATTTAGTAGAGTGCATTTTGTCTTCTTATTTGTATGCAATGGAGACCATACAGGTAGGCATTAGCCTTTTGCAGCTTTGTTCTTCTCTTAAAGGAAATATTCTCTATTAGCTTACATATTAAAAGGCATTTTATTTCTTTATATGTGTATAAATGGATTTAAAATTAGAATTTTGAGGTTGACCTTTTCTGCTTCACTGTTTCTTTTATAATCCATCACAATCACATGCTATTTTGTCTAATATATATTTTTTCTGTTGTTCAAAGCATCACAAGCAATTGGCCCTTGCTTTCCCCAATAACTTATTTCTCTTGGTGACCTTGCCTTTTTATATTGATTTTGTGCCAGATTTGGGACAGTAAACTGCTGTCCACAGTGGAAGATTTGGATGTACAGAAAAATTAATTCATATGAGCTGGACCTAGACTGGGATTGTGAGGGTGAGAAAAAGTATTAACAGCAACTGACCTCGGCTTAATCTCTGGAGGCTTCCTTTACAACTGATGGAGGAAAGAGACACAGACACACACCCCCTGACACTCCCAAACCCATGGGCTCCCTTTCTCCATCCCCATTCCTTCTCTCACTTCCAGGAAAGCACCTAAATTGGTTCCCTGCTCTGAGCTGCATTTACAGGCACCCCACTGACCATTCAGAGGGCTGCAGAGCCTCCTTGAGCCGAGGGGGACCTTTTCCCTCCCTCCCTCTTCTATTTGTTCTCCACAGAGGAGCAAAAGCTGATCTCACGGAGGCAATAGACTTAGACAGCTCCACTTAGGGCCTAAAAGCTAACCTCATGTTTTACCTTTTTTTTTTTTTAAATATCAGTGTTTTCTACACCTGCATGCAGTTTCTCCCCATCATCTTTCTTTCATATCTGAAGGAAGTAAAAAACACTTGTTAAATCTATGTTTGATCACTTGAGAGAAATATTGTTTCTACAGTGAAGGCACCATTAAGTACCCATCTCCCTCCTGACACAGGCTTACATCTCTGATTGCTTTCCTGAAACTCATAGGAACTCGTCTGTGTTTGATCTTCTAACCTCAGCACTTTCAATTGGGTAATCCTGCCAGCAGCACCTTTTATTTAGATCTGTGTTTGCAATAATTTCTCTTCTTACATTCAAACTCTTGTTGTGGGTCAAAGGGAACACAGCACATATATGGAGCTAGGAATGTGTTGGTTATTTTAAAGTAATAATTTTATAATTAGATACTAAAAATTTATTGTAATTTACATTACAACCCTGTCACTAAAATTATCTTAAGGGATGAAAATTTGGGGATGTTTTGCCAAGATTTTGTGTCAAAGTAGTATGAAACCTGCTTTGTGGCCATGCTGGGCTGCATGGGTTTCACCAACTACACCATCCTTAGCTGTCCTTAGCCTGGCTAGATCTTGGACAAAAGACTACCAAAGAAAACCAAGCAATGTTATTACCACCAGCAAGAGAGTCATGAACCACAGAGGCCATGGCAAAGCCTTTGCAAATATGAGCCCACAGAAATCAGTTCAGAGGAAATATTTAATTTAACTGGCTGGCTTGTCCAGATAAGAATGAAAAATAAAAAATCACCAATATCACAAATTTGTGGCTCATGAGGATGGACTCAGTTAAATATACGGTTGGTTTGGGAGGCATGATTTAATAAAAAAAAAAAAATCAGTAAATATTGAGCTTTTTAATTTGTCCCTTGGGATTTAAATTCTTAATGCTTACTTTTGACTGAACTGTTTTTTTCCCCTAACATTATGACTCAGGAGCCGGGACTTAAAAGATAAACCAAACAAAATATGTCTTAGAAGATTTGAGACAATTCTCGTGCCAGTTGTGAGGGGGAATGAGCTGGCCTTCCAGACCCAGTTAGCACTACCATCAGTTGTTCATGCACCTAAAGCTGAAGAAAATCATTAGGCTCAGCTCTACAGGTATTTTTTTGTTCTCATTTCCTCACCAGTTCTAAAAACAACTCCAGGAACTCCCCGTGATTCCCTTTCCCCCCATGTTCAGAAGTATAATTTGAGATATAGACTGGGATTGAAATTATGAGAAGGTCTTATCCCTGTGCAACTTCACCCAGAGCTCTGTAAAAACAAACTGTAGTGACTGCAGTACAGCTGTATACCTGCTTAGGTTTCTCTGCAATGATCTTCAAGCCCAACAAATAGTAAAAAAAATAAAACCACAGCAGTTCTAGTTTCTGTGTATGTTTTTTGATGCATCCTCTCTGAGACATTGACAAACAGATATTGTATAAATAAGCACTTTATTGTAACAACTGTAAAAATAACAGAGGTCCCAAATGGTGCTGCAGTAGTTTGTGCTCTCTGTGATGGGAAACCTGGCAGCTAAATATTGGAATGAGCATAACAACACTCTGCTAGTTATGTTACCAGTAATATTAACCTTATGTTTGAATAATCATCACTAGAATGTATTTCACTTTTTCTGTCCTCTTACCTCTTGGCTTTTTTTCTCTAATAAAACAGCAAGCAAAAGTGATAATGACAGCATTTATTACTTATTTTAAATCACAGTGAGAATGGGACACAACAGGCCAACAACTGCCAGAAGTACTAATTGTAAACTGTTACCACCAGCCTGGTCTAAATGTGGATAAATAAGACAAGCAGTTGCAGTTTCATGTTTCCCTTCTGTCTTTGTAAAGAGGTGTGTTGTGATGGCAGCATCTGATTGCTTCCATCTAGTGTTCAACTAGCTGATAAGTGGGTCCAGGTGAAAATTTGGGTGAAATGGGAGTAGAGCTGGGCCCAGGTGATGCATGATGTACCTTACAGCCTGTTGACTTCTGAGGGACATCAGCAGCCTCTGTGGTGCCATCAAAGGGTAATGGAGTTTGCAGTCACTTGGGTGCCTTGTTATTTGTCTGGAGTCAGAGGAGACAGACCTTGCAGACAATGACATATTATAAGAAGTTATGTACTAGTAGGCACATAGCCAGCCTGGGCAAGTGGCCAAGGGAAAAGCAGGGCTTCACAGAGACATCCCTCAGTGAAAGACAGAGGGGATGACTCTGAAATTCTGGGTTTGTAGTCTGGGAGCAGGGTTTGGTTTCCTTTCTTTTCTTCTCCAGGCTCCCAGGGAAACACTTTGTTTGTTGGGGCTGGTATTCCACCTAGCAGAAAGAGTGAAATGTACTTGCAGGGGAGGTTGGTGCTGCTACGTGAGCTAAAGGAACTGGCTTCTACATCTACGTTTCACATCTATGGTTGTAATTAAGGTTTAATGACTGGCATGTAATTATTCACATTGCTTAATTTGTAGCATGTTAATGGGCATGATTTTGGTCCCACTAGCATTCTTGCAAACAATGTCTGGCCACAGTTTTGTGGATAACATTAGCCTAGGATTGTTCTAAGGAAGCGGTGTGAACAAGACCACTTTGAGGAGGAGAGAGTTTAATCATGTTTACACAAGCTTGCCTGCTGCTTGCCTTTGGGTTCAGAAAAAAGGCCTCTGTCTTTTTTATTTACATCTACAGATGTAGATCCTGGGCTTGACTTGGAGGGTCTGTGTAGGGATCTAGAGGCTCAGACTCAGACACGTAGATGAAAAAAAACCATCAGTTGAAGCCCTCCAAACACTTCTGTAGCATTCATAGCTTCAGAATTTGATCAGGGAATCTGTATCAGCTCACACATGGTGACTTTTTCCAGTAATTAATATGTTTCAAGTCTGATCATTTGCCTGAATTTGAAAGCAGTACTTTAGTTACTTGTGAGCCACACAAAAATGTTCAGGCTCTGTAAGCTGCAATCATTCCCCATGGTCAATGTAAATTCTGAGCACAGAAATGTAAAAAAAAAATAATTGATCAATCTGTTGGATTAACATGTCCCTGACCTACCATCCAACACTTATATTAATGAAAATTGACAAGTTGTTTTAACCCAAGGATGTGTTTGCTTTTAGGTAACTTGCAAATAGTACAAACACATTTTAGGAGTGCAATGGAGAAAAGGAAAAGTCTATTTTTGGACCCCTAATTCTTTGAACACTTCTGCCAATGACATCTATGGTTTGTGCATTGGGATTTCAAAACTCAGCAGTGCTGATAGGGATAGCTTTCTTTTCTGTTGACCATCTGTCAGGTGCAGGAACCAGAACACATATTATTAATTCTATAGATTAAAACTTCAGTTGGACTGGCATGCTGGTTTATTACTGTCTGCTTGGGCCCATGTCTATGAACAAACTATATCCAGTCAAGCCACTTTTTTTTTTTTTTGTGACATTCAGAAATGAGTTTGTGGATCTCAGTTGTGTCTCTGTAAAAGAGAAGGGAAAATGTTCCATTAGGTTCTCATTGATTTATGAAGCAGAAACATTTGCAGGAAGAAGTCTTGAACAGCTTGTTTGTTCAGCTCAGCAGCAGGGACAGCCTGCAGATGATTAGTTCCACTCGTGCCCATATGTGTCATGACAGTAAATACTGATTATTACAAAAGGTTTTGTGGGAGATGAAGCTAATTAAGCAAAAGTTAAAAACAAATGTGTACTGATTGTTTTAAAGTGTGTAAATAACAAGGGGTCTGGCTCATGTTTGCATTATTGCCTGTAAAGGGAGCAAAGTTATGCAAATGCATGCAAAAGTCTCTCTAGAGTGTTATTGGTTATCATGTGTCACAGCTTTCAGTGTTAATGAGCTGTCTCTTTAAGACAAGACTTAAGGACCAGATTTCCAAAAGCGCTATATACTAGAGAGGCCTTGAGAATGTGACAGATTCATTTTGTGGTGCTTTGAGGTTTCAAAATTGTGGATTTATTCCATAATGTGTTCTAATGCTTTTATTAAAGTGGATGGCTGGGAAGAATGGTTTTGTCACCCCTGTACAGGCCCAATCCCAGTTTCTACTTCAGATTATTGTTTTCCATCTTTCCAGAGTGTCCTGAGTCAAAACAGATAGGATTTCTTAGAGAAATGTTTCTTTTCATGATTGCTGTGGTATAGTAAGCAAACAATTGCTTTTTAAGTTGTCATTTCAGTCATCATACAAACAGTGCAAGCTTAGGTATGTATGTAATTTCTAAGAGTGCTTACAATGCACAGGCAATATCTGGTTTTTAATCTTTTGGTCGGGGCCTCACAATGCAGATTGAAATGCATAAACTATAGAATTTTCTATTTAAAAGCTTAATGGTTTTATTAAGTATAACTACTGCTCCACTGTTGTTAACAATTAGTCTTTATGAAGGGCTGAAATACTGGGTAGGGAGTGATATTAACCTTTGCCTTCCCTCCATAATCCTTGATAGTTACCATCGCCTTTGTTAATACGAAGATCTTGCCTCATCACATACTTTGGCAGGATGTCTGCAGTGGAAACAGGTGAGAAGTGTAACATGTTGCCTGTGAAAAAGTCTTTTGTGCACACATTATCTTGGATATCTTTGGAAATAGGTTAAAAGTTGTTTTTTACAGAGGAACCTTGGAGATCTGAGTGTTTAGGTCTTCATGCACCCTCCTTCAGCAACAAAGTTGGCTTGTGTTACTCTGCTTCAGAATTTAGAGGAAAACAGAGGTAGTGTCTGCCTGAGTTTGTGGATAGGTGCATCAAGTTGTTCAGAGATGTATTCCTCCTCTTTCTCCATGAACCTAGCCAGAGAATTTAAAGACCAATAAAAATACTGGTAAAAGTCAACATTCATTATTTCATTGTGGCTCACTTTTGTTGCTGACCTGGCCGAATGACAGGTTGAAAAAAAATTGATAGCCTTTTAATAAAGCTATGAAATGTTAGCAAATGGTTTAAGAGTCTGCAGTTTTAGTAGCTAGAATGTAGTAGCCAGTATGTGATGGCAATGAATATGTATTAGCTCTACGAAGGATTATCACAGCTCTTCCTTTAAAAAAAAGATGATTATGCAGTGTCCCTGTAACTGTGTTTAATCATATTCAGGAAAAAAAAAAATCAAACTGTAAATGAGTACAAAGAAGAGTTATTAGGGTGAGCAAAGAAATGCAGTATTTATTTTATAAGAGAAAACTGAGGGCACTTGCCTTGCTCAATCCAGAAAGAAAAATGAAAGGAAGGGGGGTAAATGTCTGTTATCTGAAAGTACAGAAAGCAGCAGAATGGGCCAGATACCTGGAAGAAAAATTAGCTGTTGATTCCAAAGTACTACCCCTGGTGGAGAGCAAAAGGTTATCTAGAATATTTCTTAATACAGTGTTGTATTGTTTTGTTTGTTTCTGATGGAGGAAACTAATATTTCATTTTTTTAAAAAAGATTTTAAAAGTGTAGGAAAAGTGCTAGAAGCTTTCTGGCACACTTGCAAATTCTGTAAAAATAAAAATAAAAAAAATTACAAGTAGTTCAACAAACACCTTTTTTCTAAGCCTTACTAGAAACCTGTTTTGGAAATGAGAGCTGAGTTTTTAATTCCTAGAAGGCTTTCCTCCCAATTTCCCCATGATTCACTTCCTCAACTCTGTTCAATGTTTGTCCAAGAGACTTCCAGCAGAATTTTTCTGTTTGAGGAGGCAAGATGACTACAGAGAAAGACAGGACTTTTTGGTGAAGGGATGTTTGACTGTAGGACCCTCTTGTGTGGGAGATCAGATGAATATTTGTCTTTTATCGTCTTAAAAGCATGAGATAAAACTCAGTTTGCACTCCTCTTTCCCTTTGCTTAGTATGTGACTGCAGGGAAAGTCCATAACTGTGTAGCAACACACAAGGGTTAAGCACAAAAAACTTCATACTCTGCTAAAGACTAACATTTCTAACTATATGATCAATTATGCAGTTTTATATTTATATTTATTTATATTTATTACCCTTTGATATTTCTGAAATGTTGCTTTTTACCATAAAATGAGTGAACTGATTCCTGTATATTAAAAAAGACTTAATTTTCAACTATGCTTTCCCTCAATTTCAAAGCAACAAACTTTGTGTCTCAGCTATTTTTAGTGATTTAAGGTGAAACACTTAAAATTTTTTCTTACTGTAGTCTAACTAATTAATCTGTTTGTTTGTCTGCCAGTGGCTACTGTGGGAATTTCCTATTTTTTGTTGTGTCTAGATAATCATAGAATGTCTCAAGCTGGAAGAGACCCATAAGGATCTTGCTCCTTGCCAGACTACCTAAAACTAAATCATATGACTAAAAGCATCATCCAGATGCTCCTTGTACTCTGACAGGCTTGGTGCCAATAAAAATTGCATCCCTTTATATTTGTCCACATTGAATTGCATAAGCCAATTAATGCCTTTATACCATGTCTGTACTCATGCTGACACTTATTTCCCTTCTTTCTTGCACTGCCTACCCCCCATTTTAGAATGGTCTAGAAATGTCACTCTTCTATCTGTCCTTTCTACGGAATATTGAGTTCAATAACAAGTAAGCCAAGTTACACAAAGCTGTCAGTAGGGAATGTGACACTGCAGTCTGTATCTTAGTAAAAAACCTGGGTACTAAGCAGGCTGCTTGCTGAATTTCCTCTGTCTCTCAGACATAGTTAGGTTGTTTCAGGGTTGTGGTACACTAGCAAAACAGCTTAGAAAAAGCTTTGATGCCTGTTGCTACTCCACAGAAAAACAGTTCAATTGGCAAAACTGTCATTTAGCACTCTGACCATTTAATGAAATTAATCTTCCTTTAAGGAAAAAGCTTGTGTTGTTTATGCTTTGGTTGAAGATTCTTTCTTTATCTTCTTTATCTTAACATAAGCACTTCAGGGAAAAAAAAGTGATACACCTTAACTGTTAGCAAAACTCTCCAACTTTTTTTTGGGGGGGGGGGGGAGGGGCAAAATGGTGTTGAATTTCCCATACATAGCTTTGTTGTTTTTTTTTTTTTTAATCCTCCTTCTTGGGAATAAAGGCATTCCAGAAAGTATGAACTTCCAATTTTTTCACAAAGGCAGATTCTTCAGAAGGTGAAGCACAGTGAACTCTTCCTTTATATTTTGTGCTCTGTTAATCTTCCTGGTAACATGTGTGTAACAATTTATGTCATGTATGAAACCCATAGGAAAGACCTTATTCCAGCTTCTGAATACCTAGTGTAAAACTGTAAAGCAGAAGCTGCTGTCAACCCTCAGCTAAACACATGTATGCCACCATCTCCTCTTCATCTCTGCTGTAGTCTTCACCCAGCCTTTCAGCTTGTTTTATCGCTGCATCCATTTTTCTGTTATCCATTCAATTCATAATTTCTAGACTCCTGTGTGCCCAGAATGTTACTGTTCATTTTCCTGCAAATTCAATTTCACTCATAGTGTAAACAGGGGGTCTTGACTAATGTAATCCTCTAGGAAGTTCTCAGAATATCACTCCTAAAATAAATTAAGGTAAGCTTAATAATTAAAAACCGTTGGGTGCTATGCAGAAAATCCTTACTGTTTATAAAGTGCCTAACAGGTGATTAACTGCTAATGTGTCTGTTCAGAGCCCTAGAGATACTCTAGTTACAATAAATAAACAAGAAGTAGTTGTCTATTCCTAGCATAGTTTTTTTATCCTTTTTTTTTTTAACACTGAGGTTAAGTGTGTACCTTTTATGCTTCAAGTGCTGTCCTTCGGACTGGTCAGTTATTCCAACAGTTGGAGAGGCAACAAGGACTCAGATTTCATGGGTTTTTGAAGTACTAAAAGTTATATTATTACTCACTGCAAAGGTTATATGAATCTTTGAGAGCACAGTGAACTTTCCTTTATGCAACAGCCTTGGTGATTTCACATCATTACTTGAGTTTAATCTGAAAATGTATCTTTTGCCTTCCTTCCATTCTTGCTCTTCCTGCTCTTAATTATTGTTCTTTAATGTTGGTTTAACTCGTAATGATAGAGTATCCAAGAGACACTTCCAACCTATAAGATAAAACTGTCCTGTGTTACATTTGAAAGGATTAATTGCACTTGGGAGAAAAATTGAACATGAGTCCACAGTATACTTCTAAATTTCAGTAATAGATAAATTCACAATTACTGAAGCTTATTCCTTCCAGACAGACAAAAACTTGGAGGTTATATTGTCATATGCTTTATAATAAGTGTGGGGAGGAAATACAAGAGGGAAGTACTCATGTTCACCATACTGTAGAAATAATTAATTCAACTGAGCATCATTATCATTGAATAGTCCCAACTGTCTTCTAATGATATGTCCCAGTGCAACATGTCTTTGTACTTTTCAGCCTTTGTTCAATCTGAGTGGTTAACTTTCCAGTAATACTACTACTATGCGTATGAACTGAATAATCAATCTGAGAGTTAAAACATTACATAATAATTAAGCCTCTCTTCCAGCAACAGGACATCTGTGCTCAGTGATGCCTTCTGGGATCCAATGGCTGGATCAATTAAATGGTTTGCAACTAAATTCTGCCATCTCTGAGTTGCTGTTATCTTCAATGGAGAGGTTTATGGGTTTGTTTAGGGTTTTCTTCTGAGTTGTGAGAAAATGATGAACTGAGGGGTTATCAAGAGATTAATTTCCAAGGTTTATTAGTGTACTTGCACTGTTTTAGCTACTCTCAGGTATCAGCTTATATGGTAGAAGTCAATGTAGTCACACCAATTTCTGACTTCTATCCACATTTTTTTTAAATTGCTGCAAATTACACACAACTCAGTATTGGCAACGTGTTGTGCAGAGGCCATCTGTGTGCTTGATATACCATATTGACTGCAAGATCAAATGAACTAAAGCTATAAAATAAATGGTGTATGGTACCCCTTTGTTCAGCTCAAACCATAGAAATCAACTGTCACATATGCAACTTTTCAGCCCAAGCAAAATATCTGTCTGTGTCCAGGATGGAGCTTTAAATATAATACCATGTTAGGAGGCCAACCTGCTATCAGTCTTAATAATAGAAGCAGTCGTATTTCATTGTGGGGAAATAGCTCAACCCAAACAGCTCCTACAAAACAGACTAAAAGAGTATAGGCTATTTATATGTGCAAGTACAATAAAATATAAAACTCAGCTGGTTTGAGAATCAGCTCTAAGCCTATTTTTTGTGTTGCCCTTGTATGATTAAGAACCTCCCCACTCAATTTGAGGAATAGCTCTGGAAATGTAAAACGTTCTAAAAAACTTTAGCTGGTTTCTATGTTGATTCATCAGTACCTGAGGCAATTGCTTTCCATAATATCCATCCTTCACTGAAAATAGTTTCCCATCCAGAAATACACTAATATGTATTAGTGTCTAATCATGATTAAACTGATACTTCTGAATAATCCAATCAGTACTCACTAGAGTAGGAACCGTGTAGAGCTCTTCAATACTACTGAAAAAAAAAAAAAGTAATACCTTTGCATCAACACTTTCCACAATGACCGTAGTGAGCTTTTTGAAGAGAGTCAAATGGTTTTCTAGTCATCTTTCAAAGTCTATTCTAGGCTAATTTTATTTTATAAGTCTAAGACGCTATTGTGCATCCGAGAGCATCAAAACAATCTATGCATCAGTCCAAAAACCTGGAGAAGTAAGGATATGCATTACATATGGTTCTGTGTGGGCACAGAGAAGTAACTGCCTGGGGACAAGTTCACCTCCTCCTTCGTTCCATATTAAAACATATTTCTGTCTTTGTTTCTCTTTTGTCTTCTTTGGATTTTGCTGCCTTCTGCCCTTACTCTTCTAGCCTCTAGTTACTCTACCAATCCTCTGCTTTGGTGCCCTTATCCTTTGTGCTCAGTTTACCACCCTATGCTGTATTTTTCCTGTCAGACACTTAGTTGAGAGAGCAGGAGATTATGACTATAATAGGGACACATGTACTTCTAATGCACAGCAGCAATGGGAAGAGCCAGAGTACAGAGGCTGGCGGAGTCTTGTGCCACAGCAGCGAGGTGTGTGACAGCCAAAGGGAACCATGGTGGCATGCGTGAGCTAGCATATAGAAACATTGTCATGCAGAAAGTTGTCAGGGGCATTGGATAGGGTGGGCTGCCAGAGGTGAAGAAGCATGACTTCTGTTAATGTGGGTTGATGTATGGCCAGCCAAAGCTACTAGAAAATAATTCTAGCTTCACATTAGAAAAAAGAAAAATCCTCCTTTGTCAAGTGGAGCAGGCAGAGAGTTTAAGACTGTGCAGTACTACTCTAAATAATATTTTATTTTATAGAACACCTTATTAACATTCAATACTAAGTCAATATTATGCCAAAGGGAAAAGTGCAGTCCTGGTAATTACTGTCCTATAAACCTAAATGCTATAGTTAATTGGGGAAGTGTTTAACAAGAAGTCAGTATGAGTCTAAGGCAATTTAAATTACTTTTTCTTAAGTAAACAAATACTGGAAACTCAGAATGCCAGAATTCACTGAATTTGCACACTTCAGGTGAGTGGTGCACACTACAGAAAAGGGCAGGGGTCAGCATGCTTTTGAACAAATACATTTAAAAATAATGACTAAGAGAGAGATCTCAAGTCATAATTTATAGCCCTTTGTATAATCAATTGCTTCCTATGAGTGATCATTCATTAATAATCAACAAGGAAAACAAATTAATCAGTATATTAATGTAATTACATAAAAGAGGGCATCCATATGTTGTTTTGATTTACACAAGATTAATGCATCTTTTGAGATGTTTTAATAAGAAGAAATATTACTGTTAAGGGATTATTTAATTGAACTACTTCATGAGTACATTATTAAAAGCATTATGTTTTATTTCAGAATACTTTAATATTTATTCTCAATAAGCAAATTCTACATGCTATACAAAATTAAAACATTGGGGATGTTATATTTGTATGTTAGATACTCTCAGTGTAAAACATAACTGTTACGTTAGGAAGCTAATTTCCCACTATGTCACTTCTTATTCCTGTATTGCGTTTCACATTGTTTAATAACAGATTCACAGGCTGTTTTTCAACTGAAATTTTGTATTCTTTTTTTCTACAGCCTTTGATCCATTAGGTGTACATCTTCCATCTGAGGGTAATTCCCTATTTAATTTTTAGAAAAGCTGTACTAGAGGAAGATGGTTTCCAATCAAACTGCAATACCTTTGAAAATATGTTGCAAGCAAAGCTTTACACTTTGCATTTTCAGTTTAATTGTATTGTTTTGTGAGGGAATCAGCTCTAGTCATGTGTTGTAGCTGATCATAGGTAATGTCCTATGTCACAGTCTATTTGGATCTCTCAAATTTATAGGACAATGTACTCTGTAAATTAAACTTTATTTTGTGAGCTCATTAGGAAAGAAAACGAACATGACATCCAAGGGCTCAGTTCCCTTTGTACAAAGTAGACTAATATGTGAATTCACTAATTCATCACTTAATTCCTGAGGTTTCTAATACACAAGTTCTCTAACTCACAAGTTGCAACTTGTGCACCTATGAGCAAAATAGTTACCTAGCTGACGGTGAGAGTGCTCATCCTTCCTCCCCCATCATGGTGTGGGTGTCCCCTGTATCACACTGGGAAGCACAAAAGCCTCGGCATTTCAGCTGATGTTGAATTTGCTCCAAAAATTTTTTGGGTAAGCTGATGTATTTATACCTTCCAGCTTGGAAGTTTGGTCTATGCTGTTTCCATGAGTTAGCAGATTCTGAAGAAACTGCCAAACAATATGCAAGGATTATGGCTGCAGGAGACAGCAAGGTGTAGGTGATATTGGCTGCATAATGACCTTTAGCCCTTTCTGGCCACCGTGTCCTGCCTACGTGTTGCCCTCGCTTTGACTTATGGCACTGCTCCCAACATACATCAGCCCTTAACATGAGCGGCATGTTAGCCAAAATCTGAGCAGGAGTTGAATGAACAGTCACGCTCCTACCATATTATTTCTAAATTGTTGTTTATGTAATGAATCTGACCACTAGGAGATGCAGCTGTTTTTGCAGTATGTTCTTTACGCAAAAGAAAGCCTTCTGGACCCAAGAACTCACATGCATCTGTCTTGGCTTCTTTTTCAAAGCACACATCACAAAATCACAATTCTTTTTTCCTCAGATCACTTATTTTTATAATCTGATTTAAAAAATCAGATATCTTAAATAAAATTATTCATTTTTTAGAATCTGGATTCCTAGAGTATTTCATAATCTTTGTACCATATAAGCCTATTAGAAAAAAGTTGTCCATGGAATTAAATTGTTATTAAACTCCAGATTAAAAGATCTGCTCATGAAGACAAATGTCAGAGAACTTTAAGAGGCTGCTAGGCAGCCTTATCTGTCAAAATTGTAAAGAAGTCCCATACTGCAATCAGCAAATTAAAAATCATTAGTCATAATTACAAAAAGTATAAGCAGTCATAAGGTAAAATACTTCTAGGCATTTATTAAGACAGATAATGTCATTCACTTTGTAGGCCACATAGGAAAGAAATGGGAGCTTCTGCTCTTTTTCAAGTTGTACTCAGCCTAACTTTTACTTTGGGGAGCCAAGAAGATGATATCAGCTTTTCCTTCAGTTGAATGAGCAAATGCAAATTAATTGAAGCCAGGGATCTGATTTTATTCCTCCACATATACCTTTATTGCAGATGCCAAGCAATCCATTATCCCACATTCTATGTCAGTTTAATATACAATTTTGTCAGTGTCACAAATAATCGAGGCATAAGCAACATGCAGAGATAATCCCAGATAAGACATCAGATTTGTTCTTTAATTATGAAATCTTTGGGTTGGTTTTGATGATGTGGGGTTTTTTGGGTGGGTTTTTTGTTTTGTTTTGGGGTTTTTTTGTAAAAAAAAAAAAAGTAAAGTAATTCTCTCCCTGATGCAAAGCCATACAGAGGATGTATTTGAATAAGATGGCTGTACAGGTGGGAGCTAGAAGTAGGGTATTGTGTGTCTGACAGGAAGGTAAATTCTGATTATGTCTCTAAGGTAAATATATGACTCATACTACTGTGTCAGTGAAAGTCATCTCGATGTTATGCCTGCATTACCACCCTGAGGAAGGAAACGTGGTGGAATAGACATATAAATGAACTGACTTGGCCAAGATTTGTACATTAAATTTGTGTTAGAGAAGGGAATTGACCACAGGTTTCCTTGAGTTTCAGATACTCCTCTAGCCCTGATCTTTCCTCCAAACCTCAGCTTTCTCTGTCTTTCTACAATAAAGAGAAGGATGAATTAGTTATGCTTTTCTAACTATCAGTAGGAACTTCAAGGATACACAACTGGAGATTAAAATTGTGCATGCTGAAAAGGGAACTGAGCAGGTCAGAGGTTTTGCAACTATAAAGAGAGCATGTGAAGGACAAAAAAAGCTTCCAGAGTACTCTTCAGTATATGTTACTTTGATGTTTCACTACTTTACTTTTCATACATAAATGTTAGTCATATGGGATTACTCAGTGATATTTAATGAGGGAATTCCAGCCCAAGTAATTTAATTCAAACTACTTAATTTCATTTTCAAAACTTTAGAATGCAAGCTTTCAGTTCTAGCATTTCACGGATTTGTATGCTTTCTTAGCAAATTTAAAGATAACCATAGTATTTATGAATAGCTTCAACTGCTGCCAGATTTTCTTCTCCCTTTATAGTCAATATTAGTAGCAGATCTACATTTCATTTTCTACTACGGTGATCTACACCTATCTTTTTTGTGCTTGATCCTCTATTCATTTGGAAGAGAGTGTCCTTCAAAAAGCAGCTTCAAAGTCTACAAAGTGCCACTGGCATGGGAACAAGATTTAACAAGCTATATCTTTTAGCATGGAATTTAAATGGACTGAAAATTTCACCTTTTTGAATGCATAAAGAGAAAGTGCAAGGGAAAACCAGCTATATGCCTTACAAAATATTATCATTCATTCAGGATAGATATTTCATCAAAATGTCTGTGTTGCCTCCTGTAAATTAGGAAAGAAAGTAAAGGCATATTTTTTGTAAAAAAAAATACTCTTCAGGACTTCTTTTAAGCTGAAAAGTAAAGTAGTTCCATATGTACAGTAGTACCACCCACAGAAAACTGTGTTAAAAGAAAAATATTAAAATTGCCATTTCAGACACTCAAAAGTGTCAAGGAAGTTTGCCTGTGGCAAAAGTTATTGTGTGATGCTTCAGATACAGATTGTTGTATAACATGTATAAGCAGTATAAAACTGTTTTAAGTTTCCTCAGGCAAGAGTAAGTGTATCATAAGCTTTGAGTATTTGACTTCTCTGTCTCAGTATTGATCCACTTATTTAGGTATATACTTTCCAAGGATATATTGCCTTTCTATGACACTAGCTATAATTTATCCAGTTCTTAGAGCCTCTACATCTGTTATATAGATTTCTGCTAATGTTGTATACTAATGAAGAAACCAAGGAGATTGTCATCCTATGGACTCTGGGTGGAACAGGGTACATACATAATTACATATATGTAATAATGTATATTCTATATATAATAATGTATATTTTATATATAATAATGTATATTACATATATGATATATATGTAATTATGTACTTCTTATGTAATTATGTATCTAATTCTTTGGCCAAAATGTAAGCTTTAAGACTCACTTCAGCTTGCATTTGGCCTGCTACTGTCCCAGGACTGTGTCTTAGCTGTCCTGATCATGATGTTCAAAACTTGCTGTCCCCTTGATTGCAACCATTTTAACACTGAGGGTAATCTGGTGCTCAGCTCTGTACTCTGTCACACTGGCCTAGCCTATGGCTAATTTATTTCAAGTACTTTCATTCTTGAACTGTTACAGGTTGCTTTTGTTGTGAATTTCCTCTATTTTTTCTGCTTTTCATTCCACCCTTCCCAATTTACTTCTGGAGAGCAACTAGCCCTCAGTCATGGGAGCACTTACCAGTCATTTCAAAAGTTATTGAAGGACCTCTCAAATACCAAAAAACCCAGAGTCTGTAGAATTTTAAATCCAGTAGGCAAAAATCAAGAGAAAGGACCTGCCTGTTGTCTGTGCTGGCACACAGCAGTTAATCCGTAGCAATATGCTGAAGGTATTTGTCAGGTACTTGTAATCAATTAGCAATATTTGCAATTAGTTTGTTTTACAGATGGATTTTAAAGGTCGATTTCTGTAACTGAGGTATAAAATCTATAATTCTGGACTCAATTATTTTGTCTTCCATTGTAGTGGGTCAGAGACTTCATGTCTGAACAGGATCACAGAAGAAGTGATAACATACTTCTCCAATAGGTTTCACAGATATTTGATGACTGAAGAAGTATGCTAAGGTTTTAAGTGTTCAGTTTCTGGGCTCAAACTCTTGATAGCGTATGCTCTATTGTGGACAAACGTTCTGCCTATTACCCTTTGACTTCTTCTCTTCCCAGTACTCATATCTTCCTCATTCCTGGCTCCTTTCTCACACATAGGACTTCCCATTCGACATTATTTTTTCATGTTTCTCTTTAGCAGTCTTGATTTTAATCATCCCATTTGGGCTGCCTATCTCAGTTCGTGGTTATGGGCCTGGGTTGAAAGCATTTGGAATAGCCTTTCTAGGTAAATTCTGCCTGGAATTTCAAAGCTGTCATGTTGTGCTGGAGAAAGAACATTCATTTTAATCTGTGGGGATGCTCCGTATCCTGTACAGTTGCAGATAGGAGCTGCAAAGGGACAGAGCATGCTCTGTGCAGTGGCACCTTCTGAGACATTTAGAGCCTAGCACCTAACATCTGTGATATCCTGCTGAGAAGATCACACTACATATTTCAGAGGTTTATATTGAACAAAATTTTTTAGGGTTGGCAAGAAACTTATCTTTGCCTGAAAAGGATTTGGCATCCTTTGTATAGTTCAAGTTCTTGCACCAAAATCCTCACCTCCACCTCCCCACTGTACATACAAATAGGCTTTTTTTTTTTTCCTCAGAAACAGCTAAATGCTCTTTCACTCCCACTTCCCCCAGACAAAAATCTGACTTATCCATCTGGCCATGGTGAAAAACTGCAGTAAAAATGGCTAAAGTGGCAAGGATGTTAACAAGGAATACAAGATTAGCATGAAATAGAATGTGTTTGGATATTTTTCTACCACTTGTAAGAGCTATACAAGAGCGGAATATTATGATAATATAGACCAATAATGACTTAACATTATTCTATTATGCAAAAAAATGAAACTAAGTATGTCAGAAAAAGTTTTCCTGTCTTTGATTTTTGTGGTTATCATTAATGGCATCATACTTATTGCAAATTTCTTGTTACCTTCCCTCTCTTTTCTGAACTTCCTAAATATAAAACTAGTCTGTTCTTTGCTTCTTCTCTCCTTTCTTTTACAGTTAAAAGATCAATGTACTATGCTCACAGTATTCAGGTTTTATTCTTAGAGGAGTAAATGTTCTCAGTTTTTCCAGTAGTATCATAGAAGGCTGACAAATATAAAAATGAGTTTGGTTGCTTTCCCTTCTGCCTTTTGCACTGTTACCCTTTCAGTTTCAAGGGGGATCAAACTACAGCTGTCTGACAAGTTTTTTTTAAAGAGAACATGCATGAGATGTGAGCAGCCAGTACCATAATACCCAAACAGTTGCTTAAGCAATCATTGCTCAGAGGCCAATCCATTCTCGGGGGATTGGTATTCCCTTCTTTCAACATCTTTAATGGTGCTGTTTGGATAAATCCAAAGTTATGAATTTGTGCTTTGTTATTAGAAACTCTATGGCAGAGCCAGATACAAACATTACCTTTAATGATCAAGTTCCTGATTTAATGAGAGTGTTTGTAAGTTTATTAAATACCTGAAAAAGCATTAGCTGTAGCAACAAAATCCAAGCATTAGCAAAAAATCATTTTATAATTCAATATCTTCTCACATTTTAACTTTCAAAAGCAAGACTTCTGCACTACAGAACTATCTCAGTTTCATCCATTCAATTCCGTAAGCCTTTTTAATATCAGAAAATATTTATGTCAGTAATAACAAAGTTTAGGAATATATCTGTTGCTGTCCTGCTAACTCTTTGTTTCTGAGATGCTGCAAGGTAATTTGAAAGATAAAAACAATCTGTTGAAATAGCAGGAATGATTAAGAAGATTGTTACTTTGCAGTGTAAGGGGTGGAGAGGATAACATTAGCAATATTAAACTAGAGGATTTCTGTTCTTTCTGCTGACTACCATTCCAGAAATGCAGATACAGAGCCTTTTAACTGTTGAAAACTAGTAATCAGCATATGTGAATGTCTTTCTTAAATAGCAAGAAGAATTACATTTAGAGTGAGGAATCAATAAGATTTTGAATGGATTCTCATTTACAGCTGCTTCTAAACTGTCCTGGTTTCAGCTGAGATAGAGTTAATTTTCTTTATAGTGGCTGGTACGGGGCTATGTTTTGGATTTGTGCTGAAAACACAAAGTGTTGATAATACAGGGATGTTTTAGCTGTTGCTGCACTAGTCAAGGACTTTTCAGCTTCCCGTGCTCTGCCAGGTGCAGAAGAAGCTGGGAGGGGACACAGCCAGGATAGTTGATCCAAACTGACCAAAGGGCTATTCCATACCATATGATGTAATGCTCAGTACATAAAGCTGAGGAAGAAGAAGGAAGGGGGGACATTTGGAGTGATGGCATTTGTCTTCCCAAGTAACCATTACACGTGATGGAGCCCTGCTTTCCTGAAGATGGCTGAACACCTGCCTGCCGATGGGAAGGAGTGAATGAATTCCTTGCTTTGCTTCGCTTGTGTGCGCGGCTTTTGCTTTACCTATTAAACTGCTTTTATCTCACCCCTCGAGTTTTCTTACTTTTGCTCTTCCGATTCTCTCCCCCATCCCACCGGGGGGGAGTGAGCGAGTGGCTGCGTGGTGCTTAGTTGCTGGCTGGGGCTAAACCACGACATTTAAATTTTGCATTTCCCTCTGAGTGAAGACTGAGCTTTGTAATTCTTCATTTTTTTTTCATACAGTTCAATCCGCTCTGAAAGTGTTGTCATACAGACCAAAGAGAGCAGAAGAAGCATAAGAAGAAAAGACTATTGTATATGACAAGGTTCTGTGAGTTTGTCTGTGTACTTTCCTCCTCATAAACTATTGTGATTAAAAGATCAAAAGGTACCGTATCAGATTTGTATCCACTGACTATGCAGAATATGCAAAAATATTCTGCTGTCAGGCAGGTTATGTGTCTCACACTCCCGAGCTGCTTTAAGAACTGCAAGAAGGCAGACTGGAATCTGAACCCTGGGTGAGCTGACTCCATTTTGGTATCAATATGCTTTTGACTGATTTTTTCCATGACCTCTGTATCAGTTAGAGAAGTATTAAATTGTTTTAGATTATGAAGTAAAATTGAGCAACAGATACCTATATTTTTCAGACAGAATTTGGAATTTTAATTTGTAAGATGACAGAAGACAACCATGGATGTGAAAATACTGAAGACTTAATTTTGACGCTGTAACATCAGAATTTATATTTGCGTACAAGTGACGCATGTTCTTTAATATGTAAATTATCTCAGCAATACTAGAATTCTCCATTATAGAGTTTGCTGCACACCTGAACTTTGTTCGTATAGCTTAACGTCTTAAAGTACAAATTTAAACCAGCCCATTTCAGTAGCTGGAAACTCTTAAGAGCATCCTTAATTTGGGTTTAAAAATTACTGTTTTGGTTCATTATAAACTAATCCTAATCCATATGGATAAAAATTCCTTAAAACCTTACTTTCCACCCAGTTTTGTCAACATCATTAAGAAATCATCTATGATGTGGCATCCAGTATAGAGCAGATATCCCTAATCTAGACCCAGTTGGAGCAATACCTCCACACAGGATAGTGCAGCAGTTTTTAACAGTAGTATTTTAGTCTAGAAATAAAAAAACTCTTTTAGAGAAGAAACTTGCCTAAGCTGTTAAACTAGAGACTATTAGGAAAGCTGTCAGAGTATTTTTTCATGTTTCTGGTCCTAGAGAAGACAGTTTGAACTGGAATATGTTAAGTAGTAAACCAAACCTAACAGATGTTTAAAACTACTTAAACTAAATTGATATATCATTCCCAAGTGGAGAAGGCCCAATTACTAATTTAAAAAGTATGTATTTTGAAGTACCCTTTTTGTACAGGTGCAGTGTATTTAATAACAACAAATTTGTTTTGGTTTGTAGATAGAAGAATTAATTATCAGCAGATCTACAGATGGTGTGAACCTATATATTCCCCATAGAAGATAAGATGTTCAGATTTGACACCTGCTCTGTTTGGGAAAATTTGGTAACTCTGGCAGTACAGTGTAATCTATATCAAATCTTGAACATGACTAGACATAGTATTCAAACTGGGCCTATCTTCATCCCACTTTCTTTCTCTCTACAGTCTTGAAAGTAATTAAAGAATTGTGAGTTTTATTTACTTTTATGACTGTTTTAGAAACAACAAACAACCACACCCTTTATCTCTGCATCACTTTGAAAGGTATTTTGTAGGGTCCTTGTGCTTCTTTGTTTCGTGGAGTTTAATAATTACTAAAACCTTAAGAATCGAAATTAGATAGTACATCAGGTGCTGAGTGAGTTAGTGTAGCTGTCTACCTTTTGCATTAACCTATCATTTCAGTTAATGTGACACAAACCTTTTTTTTAAGTATTTCTGTATTCAAGTGCACTGGAAAAACATGGACAACAGGAAGAACTAGAGACATTCTTTCAAAGAGACAATAAGATGAACACTGTCTAGGTCTAAATGAGCATTCAGCAAAATTCTGTTACAATAGTCAACAGACTGACACATAAAGTGTCAATAAACCCTATGAAATCCTGGAAAAATTAGAGCACTGTAAGACAGGTTCAAGTTTCATGCCTGCCAGCAGAAGAACAAGGAGGAGGAGCCAGGAGAGCTTTGAATTTCATATTTCATAAAATTGGAGTGTGTGCATGTAAATGGTAATAGTATTGCTCCATGAAGAATTGTTTGTAGTCTGCATATTTACATAATACGAACAGGACTAAATTAAATTCTACTCTGTGTGTGTGTCTTGCCTAAACTAGGAAGGTCTGACTCAACCTAGATGGGCATTTCTAAGATTTAGAAAATGATTGATTAAGACCAAAATATAAGGTGGTGGAATTAAATTCTCAGTTGCCTCCAACAGCCACTATATAGTAAGCACAAATGAAGGATGGTGTTTACAGTGTCTTCTTTATGATGCAATTTCTGTTTGTTTACCGGGCCCTCTTAAAATGGGTGTGGGAGCAAATGAACTGTTTATACTCTATGTGGGGGATTCTGCTGTGATAAAGAACCAATGTGATGATGATATGTTTAGAAAACACTCATGCTGGATAGGGTCCCATGTTTCAAAATCTACAATAAAATTTTTTGTCTCTTTATCTGCAGTTTTGTTTGCTAGTACCTCAGGAAAGATTTCAGGATCACATTTGCCCTCCCCTAGACACGCAGAGATGGTTGCAAAGTGGTCGTAATAATTCTATCCTGCATTTCATGCTGACACACAGGAGTAATAACAGTTCAGAAGGAAATGTTGAATAAAGCCAGAAGTTTTGTGTGAATGCTGTAGGAAAAAAGAGGTTGTGCCATAGCTGTGAGTGGGGAGGAAAGAAGAGAAACAATCTTCAGCTATCAGTGAAGGTAAAGGTATTAAAATAAGTAAGTCTGCAGAATGAAAGATTTTTTTGAAAATTGCGAGATGAAGAACATTAGGGAACAGTTTAGTGGTATATGAGTTTAAAAATCCTGAGGCTTGCAAAGCTAATTAAATGCTAAATTCAGAAAGGAGGTTTCAGTAGGATTTTTCTGAGCTTCAGTGTTGTGCTATTTTTGGAAGAAAATAGATAAAAGGTGGTTATGTTGGCATATGAAATGTTATCCCTTTGGGAATAAGGGACCTGAATTAATTGCTTATCCCCTCCCCTTCTCCCTTTCTATGTACAGTTGGATTGCAGAGAGAATTGATCTTAAAAGACCTGAGTAAAACTTGAACACATAGCATTCCTGTGTAAGTAAATAATGTAGTTTGTGTAGCTGACTGTCATATATAACAGTTTTAAGTTTTAAACATGCTAAAGTCATACAGGGTTAAAAGAAGAGCTGTGAAGCTTATGGAAGTTTGAATTCTCAAGAAGCATTCTAAAAAAAACACCTCAAAGCAAAGAAAACTCAAATATTTTTAAATGGCAAAATGGAAAAATAAAAAATAATTCTATTAGAGTCGACTAAGTGTTTCATATTTATTTTCTTTTTATATGTTGTTCCATTGGCCAAAGCTGACAAGATCATCTTTTCTGTTTTTTCCAGTTTCTTGTCAATTAATTTTTGCACCCTGTGGGAAGAAGCTTTTAAAGAGTGCAAAGTGGATTCTGAGCAAACTGTTAAATCCTTTACATTTTGTCTTAATTACTCTACAAATCTAGTTAAAGGGTCAAGACGAAAATCCCACCTTTGCACAGCTTTCATTAGAATTTTTCATTTTTTGTGAACTGGCCTGAACTTTGGGGCATAATGGAATGGTTGGCTTTCTAAAGAGGTGTCTGTTGGCTTGAAGACATCACCAGAAAGAAACAATAGTTATCAAAGTAAATGTCAACTGATGTCTTTCTCTTTAAAGATTCTAAACTGCAATATGTTTCATGCTTTTTTTTTTTTTTCTGTAGTGCTAAACATGGAAAACTTCAACTTGAAAGTGAGGTTTTGGTACTCCCTTCTATACTGCCAGAGGCTCTTTTGCCCCTTTTTATTCTTGAAGGTTGCCTGGCAGAACTTCTGTGTGTTGCTGAGTGTACTGTGCACCATGTGTACCCAGCTGTTTGCTGCTTCTACAGTCCACTGTAGACTAACCATCACTTTGAGAGGTGTTTGCTATCTTTGCTGTTTCCATATATAAAACTGGGATGCCAGGAGTTCATAAAGTCATTTAACTTCAGTGTATTTTGAACAACCGTACCGATGCTGGCAGAAAAGGGAGATCTCATGTCCAGGAAATTAACATTACTAGTGGAAGGCTTATGCAGCGAGTGTAAAGTCAGCGCAGTAACAAGCTTCTACCAAAAAATGTGTGCAGATGTTTACCATGTTTCTATACAGGAAAGAGAGTAAATACTGATTACATAGCTTGAAAACTCCTCTTGTATTTGCACATCATCAATCAATATATTTGGCAATCCTCAATCAATATACTTCCAAAAATCCTTGAACTGACTTGAGTAGTTATCCTATAATGGTAATGTGCTATAAAGTTTCATCATGGAAATATTTAAAATAAAAACTTCCTTTCCCCATTTTCTGTAGTCCATTATGCGGAAATCGACCTCCAAAGTGTGGCATCTCGGAGCACTGTTATACAGGTGAAACACTTATCTTGTTCTGTGAATCTCCACAGTAGTTACTAAGATGGCAACTGAGTCAGCTGTCAAATAAAGTTATGGTAGCTCTTCACCGGAAGTTTAGTGGACGTTAATACATATAGTTATTTCAGTTTATCTTCCTGAGGACCATTTTGTGTATGAGGTGCAGTAAGCAAAATATTAGATTTGACTATTTTTCATGAGCAAGACATAATACTCTGCCTGACCAGGAGAGGTCATGACTTACATTTATGAAATGGCTTCTAACTTTTCTGTTTCTATCTTGGTGTCTCCACGTAGACTCATAATTATTTAATGGTCTTGCTGAAACTACTTCTAAGCAATTTGAATGTTATGCCCTCTATTTGTCCACACAGCCAGTTAAGTATTAGTTCAATATCTGATCTTTGAATCCAGAGACTGAAATGTTCTGTGGTCTGGCCATTCCTGGCTTGCTAGGAACTGTCTCTACCATATTTCAGTTTGAACACCTCTACTCTTAGGTAGAACTAGACTTAAACTTTTGACAGCCTTGGATATAAAGGTTTAGACCTGTGCAATAGGTGTCTTAGTTTCCTTCCCCAAAGCTGTAAATTCTTAACATTGGCTTTGCTTTTGTTAGAAATGCTGTAATTTTTTTGTTCTTTTTCTTTTCAGGGTTCTACCTTTGGCACCTGAAAACCTTATCTACACAGAACTTGCAAATTGGCTCTGCTTTCCAGGGATATTTTGATGTGCAACATGCTGGTTCCCATTGATGGCTCGGTTTGTGTAAGCATGCAGCAGCTGTGGCACTTTCATCAACATTTGCCATAAATATGGAAATCCCAGACATAAGCATCATCTGGCCATGCAAGGTATTCTTGTAAGCTGGGCAGCTCCAAAGTAGCTCAGTCACTGTTGTATTTTAGCCCCAGATGGCAACTAAGTACCACACAGCCGCTCGCTCACTCAGTGGGATGGGGGAGAGAATCAGAAGAGTAAATGTGAGAAAACTCGTGGGTTGAGATAAAGACAGTTTAATAGGGAAAGCAAAAGCAGCGCACACAAGCAAAGCAAAACAAGGAATTCATTCACTACTTCCCATGGGCAGGCAGGTGTTCAGTCATCTCCAGGAAAGTAGGGCTCCATCATGCTTAACGGTTACTTAGGAAGAAAAACACCATCACTCTGAACATCCCCCTCTTCCTTCTTCTTCCCCCAGCTTTATATGCTGAGCATGACATCGTATGGTATGGGATATCCCTTTGGTCAGCTGGGGTCAGCTGTCCCAGCTGTGTCCCCTCCCAGCTTCTTGTGCACCTGGCAGAGCATGTGAAGCTGGAAAGTCCTTGATTTAATGTAAGCACTACTTAGGAACAACTAAAACATCTCTGTGTTATCCACATTGTTTCCAGCACAAATCCAAAACGTAGCCCAATACTAGCTAGTATAAAGAAAATTAACTCTATCCCAGCCAAAATCAGCACATTCTCCATCCCTTATTCCATACTATTTACATCATGCTCAGGTCTCACACTATCCAATACCTTCTCATTACCCACCACCCCCCTTCCCATCCTTTGATATAATACCCAGATATCATTCCCTTAGTCTATGGACCACCCCTGTGAAATGTCTGTAAAATGTCCATAAATGTCCACAAAATGTCCACTGAGTTCATTCAGTCCATGACTTTGGGCTCCATCTGTTGTGGTGGTCACTCAGGACAGAAGAGGTGGTGTGTGGCTTGGAGTTGTTGGACACCAGAGCAAGCTCAGTTTGGGTCACTGCTGCATTTGCCAGGCTTGTCCTCTTGTAAGGCTTGTCCTCCATCGGTTCAGGTGGTTCTGGCTATAGTAATTCCTATAAGATGCAACTCAAATCCTGGGTTACAACAATTTAAAGGTATATTTGTTACAGTCTCCACCCCTGGTCCCTTTGGGCCAGGTTATAGGGTTAAACATTGCAATGAACTTCTCCCCTTGCTCCTAGCCTGGCTAGCAACAAGGGGTTTCTGCTATAGTAATTCCCATAACATGCAACTCAAATCCTGGGTTACAACAATTTAAAGGTATTTCCATTACAATCTCCACTCTTGTCCCTTCAGACTAGACCATCGGGTTTAACATTGCAATGAGCTCCTCCCCTGGCTTGAACTTATCCACAGACTGCAGTTCCTTAGGGGTGTACCTGCTCCAAGTGGAGCCTTATTTATGAGCCACAGTCTCTCCAGGGGTATACCTGCTGTGGCATAGACTTATCCACAGCCAGAGTCACTTTGAGGTGCACCTGTTCCAGTGTGGCCTTCTCCATGGGCCACAATGCCTCCAGAGTTATACCTATTCCAGCATAGCCTTACCCACAGCCACAGTACCTTCAGAAGTCAACGTGCTCCAACATGGCCTTACCCACAGCTGCAGTCCCTCCAGGGCTGTACGTGCTCTGCCGTAGGCTTATCCATGGCCACACACTTTGAGGTGCCCCAGCATGACCTCATGCACAGCTACTGATGCTTCAAGGTGTACCTGCTGCAGCACAGACTTATCCACAGCCACAGGTGCTTCGAGGTGTACCTTCTCCAGCATGGACTTATCCTTGGGCCACAATCCCTTCAGAGGTATACCTGCTGCGGCACAGACATAACCGTGGCCACAGACATTTCAAGATATACCTGCTCTGGCATGAACTTATCCATGGCCACAGACACTTCGGGTTGTCCTGCTCCCGTGTGGACTCATCCACAGGTCACATTCCCTTCAACTCGAGTTCACACTGGAGTTCCAGCCTGCCCAGTACAGCAGCACAGAAACAGCAGCAATGCACTGGCCATTTGCCAGCCCAGGCGCATGTCTATTGCTGTTATCAAAATGTTCCCAGGCACAGCAGAGTAAGATGACAAGCAGTACAGCAAGCAGCAAAAGCAAAAAGCAGCCACTAACGAGCACTAGACTCTAATATACAGTAAGGCAAGCAAGCCCCGTGGCAAGCACAGGAACCTGCCAATTAATAACTAAACAGCAATAACAGCTATAAATTCTATCTAGACCATTCCAACCAAATCTGTTGTTATTTTGAACCCTTTGAGCCTCACATGGGGCACAAAAAAAGACTGTAATGGTTTAGCCCCAGCTGGCAACTAAACACCACCCAGTCGCTTGCTCACTCCCCCCCTCAGTGAGATGGGGGAGAGAATCAGAAGAGTAAAAGTGAGAAAAATCATGTGTTGAGATAAAGACAGTTTAGTAAGTAAAGCAAAAGCTGTGCACACAAGCGAAGGAATAAGGAATTCCTTCACTACTTCCCATGGGCAGGCAGGTGTTCAACCTTCTCCAGGAAAGCAGGACTCTGTTACGGTTACTTGGGAAGACAAAATGCCATCACTCCAAACGTCTCCCCCTTCCTTCTTCTTCCCACATCTTTGTATACTGAGCATGATGTCATATGGTATGGGATGTCCCCTTGGTCAGTTGGGGTCACTTGTCCCAGCTGTGTCCCCTCCCCACTTCTTATGCACCTGGCAGAGCATGGGAAGCTGAAAAGTCCTTGATTTAATATAAGTATGACTTAGCAACAACTAAAACATCCCTGTATTATCAACACTGTTTCCAGCACAAATCCAAAACATAGCCCCATACTAGCTACTATGAAGAAAATTAACTCTATCCCAGCCAAAACCAGCACACATGCAAAAATTTCTATGCTTTAGAAAGTACTGGGGTTACTGAGGAAGAGTTAAATAGCTTATGTCCAAGGCAGTCTTTTGTGATACTAACTTAAGTATGTGTTTAATTTTAAATATGAATGCTCTGGTTATCTTTTTATATGATGCATTAATACTTTGCTAAAATAGGAAAAATACAAGAAAAGTTTAGTCTGAATGTAGTTCTGCGATGAAAAGTCCTTGTCAAAAAAAGTAACTTGCATTCATTCAGTAAATTAACTCATAGACCTTCATTATAATAATAATAAAAGGCTTGAAAAGATATCCTGTGGTCAGGCTGAAGGTTTTTCTTTTGACATCATCATAGTACACTACAGGGGAGTAGCAGATGCTATGCAGCTCTTCCTTACCATGTTCTGTCTGCTGTTTAAACATATATATCAATAACTCACTGCATGGGTAACTGAAATATTGCTAATGTAGATCAGTTGATAGATATTCTCATTAACAAAGAGCTGCAGGCCATGTCATTATCATCATCTTTTCTTCTTTCCAGCATTACTAAGTGTGTAGGTTTGCTATGCATATGTATATGTTTGCGAGAGAGGAGGGTTCGGCTCAGCAGTTCCTTTTATCAGTTCATGTTCCTGATGATTTGCCCCTCCTTTCTTTTCCTTTTTCTCTTTTAGATTGTGATAGTGCAGCAGAATTCTAATTAAATTAGATTTAGGACAGTAGATCTAGACAGAGATTGTTTGATAGAGAACTGTGTTAAAAGGCAGTGTCCTTGAATACAGTGATGATAGATTTACTTTGTCTCCTGGTGTTATTCAAATTAGAATACAAAGCTATAAGGCTAAATCTGATTTCTGAAAGATGCTGAAGATACCTAGCTGAATGCTGATGTAAAAAATTCTTCATGAATGTTTGCTGAAATTTCAAACAGCTGGTTTTGTTGCTCTGGCATTTGTCTGGCTTTTTTTTTTTTAAATACAGAGGCTTTTGCTTTACTCACCCTTTGTATCCGCTGTTTATGAGCATTTGTAAGAATGGGTGCACTTTTTAAGAATGCATATACTGCTATGAATACAAAAAAGGTTCATTTATTGTTTTTGTTCTAACTAATGTTTAGGTCAACCAAACCAGAAAACAAAACAATATCGCTTTGCCCATAATACATGCCCACTAATGAATACTGAATACTCTTAATGTGTTAAGACCTACCCACCTGTGTATTCTTGTACAATCAGTACAGGCAGAACAATTCTGTGTTGATACAGAGAAAGCCTGCAGAGAAATGAACTTGAAGTGACCGGTTTGCAAGGAATTCATAAGCTCAAAGCTGTTGTCCAGATTACTTCATGGACATTGTAGCTCAATAGAACAACAGCTAGATATGTTCCACATTCTCAGTATTAAAGCAATATGGCCACTTGACGTTTTGGAAGATAGGGATTTTGTCAGAATCAGAACTCTGCAAAGAATTGAGGAGGAGGAAGGAGTGGAACAACACCTTCTGGAATACTCTTTTAAAATCTACCAAGATTGGTAACTCAGTTGGTAACTCAATTGGTAACCGAGATTGGACTTGATTCTTTCAGAGGATTTGAACAACCTGGCTTTCTATTAAATTAAATTTCCTTTCTTAAAGAATGTCAGGCCTTAATTACTTTTTTGACTTGAAGGGAAGTTCAGATAAAACATAAAGGGTTTAGGATATTTTTTCCTTTTTCTGGGTGCATCTTTGAAACACCAAACCTGCTGGAGTTTGTGAGATAATTTTTACATGTGTAAGCTCATCAGTAGTAATGAGTTTTACTCCAAACTGGTGAATTTCCTACAGATTAAAAAAGTTATTTGAAAACATTTATTTGAAACTTGCTAACCAGAAAGGAAATGCGTTTAAAATTTTCTTAAATCATTGTCCTTTCAAAATAATTGAAAACCGTAATCATAAAATCCAGTGATTTCTGCTAGCTCTTGCTCCTCTAGCTTTTCTTTGATTCTTGTCAAGTCTTATCAAACCATTTCAGTTACTCAATCAAAGTTTTATACTTAGCTTAGCAGTAAGACCTAATTCTGTGTCCTGGCAAAGTTCCAGCTTCATATTCTTGAGGCAAACAAGCACTGCTTATACAAGGTTCTGTGGCACTGATTTAAATTGGTCTGTCATCAACAGGTCAATATCCTTTACACACATAATTTCCTCTCAAGTAGAGATATAAAATATGATCGCAAAAACTAATTTCTTTCCTTTTAAATACAAAACTAAAATTAAATTCAGGGGAAAAAAAACCAGGTTTGGCATCTCTTGTTAGGGATTAGGTCAAGGTTCCTAAAACAGTAAATTCTGACTTTCTTTTTCTTAAATCAGGGTAAATGCACAGAAGATATGATATATGTGAAATAACTCAAAACTGTATATTGAAGGCAGTAACATTAAGAATTCACCCTTTATTGCTTTACTGTACTTCTTGCCCTGAGATACACCAATCAGCCTGTAGAAAGCACTAGTAACTCTGATAAATATGTCCAAAGCTTCTGATAAAAGCACTTTGCTACTATTTACAATTTCAAAATTGCCAATAATGCTAAAGCAGAAAGAGAACAAGCTACGGATAAGGGACAGAATTTTTTCTACAGAATTTTTGTTTTATTTTGCTTTTAAAACCTCAGCTCTGGGAGTCACACAAATCTCTGCACATATTTAAAAACGTAAGGGTGATTTCAGATGACTTGTGTGAACTATTAACTTTCCAAGCTAAAATGCCAAAATATTTAAACCCCTAATTCTTTATATTGTTTAAATATAAAACATTTGAAATAATTTCATAAGTTATGAATCCATTGCAGTGTAACAATATTTTTAGCCTTGCAGAACCAATATTAACAATAAAAGGTTTACTATAGTCATGCCTCAGACATTATAACACTTTCAGCTATGTCCTTTCTTGTAGAATTGCTATGTAAATGGCTTTTTCATGTCATGGATTATGTTGTTTTCATCAATGACAAAGGTATATAGGCCATATTTTTAGATATATGGGTTTACCATTTCATACTGTACAAAATGGTAGAGCATATTGCTTTCTTTGCTTTGCTGTGTTCCTTGCTTGCTGTACAGGGCTGATTCCAAGCCAAGTCTGAGGTGTGAGAAAAAACAGCTTTCCCTGCCTTACAGGAGGCACTGTGGAATGACTACAAATATAGAACATGTAAAGGACTAGCAGAAAGCACTGCTCCTGAAAGAACACAAGAGAACTTTTTTTCAAGTGTTTTTTCTATTTTCCCCACTCAGCAGTGATGTGTTTCCTCTGGAAAGCTGCAGTATATGTGACTTCAGTGTTCTAATAAAACATAGATTTAAAATGCTTGCTATCTTTTGACATACTGTAAGGAAGAGGGAGCACAGCTGATCCTCATGACCTGTCTGGGACCTCATCACCAGTTTTGTACTCATATTGAGTGAAATTTTTTAAGCTTAACAGCTATACAAGCAACTCAAAATCTGTCTTGCAATTCATGATCAGATCATAAATGTAACAGCATGAAGCATACAAATGAAATCTTTGGAGTTTCAGATATGAAATAAAAATAACTTTTCCTGATCAATGAAGAAGATTAATACCTTAGAAAACCAACCTCCTCTGTATTCCCTACAATGCTTTTCTGATACAGGCCATTGCCTGCAGGAAGCAATGTTACTGATCAGCAACCACTCTATCCTGCTTATATTAAAGAAAATTGCAATAATAAAACTACATTTGCATTTTTACAGTACAAATTTGTAACCTAGGTATACTAACATTATATGAATGTAACTTTCAACTTAAACATCACAGATTCTAGCAGTAGTGCACATGAAAAGAAACAAGTGTCATGAGTGAAATCAGCCCCATATTTCGGCAATTTACTGATTAGAGCTCTACAGCTCAGCAGGGTTGAGAATCAACGATTCAGATCACTGACTACAATTTGGATGAATGAGCTGGTGTCAGAATCAGTCACCATTCTGTCCAAATCACTGCAAAGCTGGAGACTTGAATGCATGAAAACTTATCAGATTTAGGATATGACAGATCTCTGTCCTTTGCAGTCACTCTTGAATGGGTTGAGTTTTTCTTACTTTGGCATGAAAATAAACTTTTGATGGCATTGAGAGATGAAGTAATCACGAAATAAATTGTGCAGTATCTTGGGATGGAGTAAATTTGTTCCTCTGCTGGTTTAGCTGAATTTCTTTACTATTTCCTCCTTTTTTTTTTTTTTTTTTGTTTAAATTAATCGAAGAGGAAAGGGCTTCTGGAAGTTGTGTATCAAAAATCCAAGGAACAGCTCATGACTCCTGTTTTGCTGTCTTATGACACCAACTACTGAGGGATAAATTCACAAAAGCAGTTGAGCGTTACAAACTGTTGCAGCAGCTTCTAAGTTGTAGATCATTTTTACCATAGTTGTGAGTGAGGTACTGCATGCCCTGTGTAATATTTTGGATCAGAGTGGAATGCATGAGTGCAAGCACTCTGATTGGGGGACATAGTCAATGACAAATCTGGTGGAAACAAATGTCTTAAATTCTATTCCTCTCTGCCAGGTAGTGCTCTTTCCTAGTCTTAAGGGAGCACTACCGTCCTCTTGGGAATCAAAGCCTACATCTTGTCCTGGAACTGGCACTTGAAGTTTGCTTGTCTTCTTGTTTTCTAAAGGAAGTATGTACTCACTTGTAATGCTGCCACTTGGACTGTTTTTATTAAATAGTTCAAGTATTTGGGCATTTGATTATGATGAATGTGTAGCTACTTATTATCGTCCCCTGTGTAAGCATGGAATAAATCTGTATCACTGTTACTCCTACAGATCATTTAACCTCAAAGAATAGGTGAGAACACCTTCCCTTCTTTCTGTTGAAACCACCTTCTGGCCCAGAGAGGTTTTCCTGGATCTAGCAAAGCAGTCAAGCTTGGCACACCCTTTCTCACATCAAGGTTTTTTTTTTAAGTCTTCATATAAAGGTCCTCAGAAGCTAAACATGAGAAATCTTGAAAGAAGTTTGTAAATCAATATTTCTTATGACATCTAATTTGTGAAGTTATACTACTATGTTTTATGTGGCCTGTATGAGGAAGAAAACAGCCTCAGGCCAGATGCAAGGATGAGTCTAATTAAGATACAAAATGAAATGTTAATTAAGAGTTCTTGAGGAGTAGAGGAGAGGAAAAAGGAAATAACAGAATCCTCTGCACTACCATGTGATGCATCACTGCCCAATAAAAGCGTTGTTTTTCCCCATCTCTTGTGAAGGACATGTTAGGGTATGTCATTGCTTTTTGGGATAAAGCAGGGGCATATCACACAGGGTGGCTCTATGAGGTAGTCTGCTCTCACTATGAGAGCAGGAAATATTTAGAACTTTTCAGGACATTCTAGCTTGGTATGAATTCTAGAGCTAGTAGTACAGCCTCACAAACATATCAAGATGCTAGATTAGGAAACTGAAGGGCTTTAAATTTTAAATTTAAATCTTAACCATATGTTTCTAACTGTTATCACATTATTGTAACTGTTTTACAAACACTTTTTTAAAATCCTTTCATCTTGCCTCATGGTAAAGCTGTTTCTTAGCAATCTGATAAACTCTGTGGACAGCTGAATTCATTATGGCAGGCTGTACTAGGCAGCTATTTGAGTGTCTACTATGCACAGAGTTGTGGACTACCAGAAAGCCTGTAGAGTAACTCACCACTGTGCTGCTGAAGCCTTGTCATACATAAGCATTACATGCTTCCCAAATATGACATAGCTTTTGTGATTAGTTAAGAGTCCTATTGGCTAGCAGAAAGGTAATATGAAAGGAAACCAAAACTTTGACTCTTCAGAAGCTGCTGGCATGCTATTGTCCAGGTACAGCATATTTAAAATGATTTAAGGTCATTGGCCTGGATAAAAAAATGTGAAAAGGATCATGACTTTGAAGCCTAGTGATTACAGCACTTGTGAGGAAGTGTTCACATCTTGCTTGACTGACTTCTTAGTATATTAGCCAAGGGCTGTTTAATGTATAATAACTGAAAATTTATTGGAGCAAAGACTGCAACTCAGCTCCCTGGTGAATGTCCTATCACGAGACTAGATAGTCAAGATCACTTATGTCTCTCTGACCCTCTCAGTCCATTGGATCATTAATTGTTCTCTCCAAAGTCAAGTAGCTTCAAGTCTCTTCCTCCTATCACAGCATATGGTCTGAACACAACTTTCGTTGTAATGTGTCTTGAATTCCTTTTTGGCATAGCACAAATCTATTGTGTGGACAGTTATTAACCCATGGCAGCCTAAATTCTGGAGTGTAGCACACTTCACAGGAAATTTGGAGTTGGGGTTGGGGTGGGGAGGTTGACTCCCTGGAGCTGAAGTATGAATTAAGGTCAACATTTAAGGGTGCACAGGCTGTGGGTGTCCTCAGAGTTAGACAGCAGTGGAGTTGTAGTTGTGAATATAAAAATGGGTGTTCCTAAATACCTGGTGCTAGAGAAAAGGGTACTAGGCTGGGCTTCAAGACTGAGGATTTTTTTTAATGGTCTCATTCCCTGGTCCTCAAAACAGAAAAAAAAACTTTTCCTACCATGAAAATGTGTAAAATTTGCTGCTAACATCAGTGGCAGCTGGTTGGGATCCCATTTCAATCCTGTTGATACCAATAATAAAATTTCACTGAGTTACGTAACATAGGGTGGATACAAAGGGAGCGCATCCTTGCAGACACACTACGTAGGTCATCTGTACTGGTGCTCAGCATTGCCCCATGGCTGGTGTATGTCCCCCTTAAGGGGTCATTACTAGCTTATCGAGGTGCCAGTTAAAGGTGTCTAACATTATCCTTTTCATTCTTCTTACTATTGCTATTGTTATTAATATTTTATATCAGCTCTTAATACTAATTCAAGAAATGCCTGGCATAATCCAGAAAGAAAATTATAGTATTTGAATTGTATAAGGGCTTGGGTTTCATGGATTAGGACAAGACTGACTGATAACAAAATGAAATTGTATACAGGGTTAGCTTCTACCTGGACTGAAGGAAAACTCTTTTCTTTTGACATCTGGTGTCAGTGTCAGTTTGCACAAGGCATTTTGGCCTCTAGCAGCCAAAATGTTGTTTTCCTCTTGTGCCAGACCCCTGTGACTGCAACGGTGTGCAACTGTCAGTGTGAGAAACACAGGGAACAGAGAGTCACACTTGCTTTCTGAGTGCCAAGCTGGCAACTAACTTTGGCTCGTGAGCATGTTCCTGACAGCATGTGAGAGCCAGCTCTGAGCCGAGAAGACACCTGCAGTGCGCAGAGAGCCAACTGCTATTAAGAAATGAACAAAGGTGTGCTCCACGATTTTAAATATACCTTGGCTAATTGGATTTTTTTTTCTCCATTAAGCACTCACAGAAAAGATGCCTACTTTAATATGTGGCATAGGTTATAAGGGGCTCAAAAAACATTTGCTTAACTTGGCCTTGGTGATGGCAGCAAATCAAACAAACAGTTTCTGTTGCATGTGAAAATGAACAAAAAGACAGGAAACTGAGAGGATTAGGTTACCCAAATTTGGAGTTATTGTGAGAGAAGACTCAGGCTGATAGATCGTCCTACTAGGGAGCTCATCTTAGCATCTTTCTTTGCTTTCTGCCACACTCACTTTCCCTGGGAATTTTACTGTTTTAAAGCAATTGTCACATATGCCTCATTCTCTTGTTATGATGGCAGACTATAAACACAAATATTTCACAAATTGCAAGGTTACCAGTTCCCTTTGTAACCAGTTTTACTTAAGGGCAGAAAATAAACAAGAAGTAATAATAATTGTTTGGATGAAATAAAACCTAATTTCTATAATAACTATCCAAGTTCCTTCCCTGTAGTTACAAAGCAACTCCCTGTTACTCACTTCTTGAATTCTCTCTGAATTAAAATCTTTCATCCATATGCCCTTGGTTTCTGAAGTCCAGGACTGGGTCCAGGCTGATTACAAACTTGGGCTCCTGTGCCATGGAGCACTTAATTGCCTGCTTAACTTTGAGACATTAATAATCTCATCTGAGAGGTATACAAAATCAGGGATTATAGCAAGATTAAACAAACTAAATTCATGCCATATATAGAGACATCTACATCTGGGCTAAAGCCATAAAGAATTGTCCATCTCTAATTCTTTACCACCTAAACAGGTGTCTGTCACCTGCACTCCTAAATTTAAGTTTCTGACACAAAGGGCCAAGTAATGGGAAATATGTGTACAGTTTTCTGGCATAGGTCCCAAAAGCTAATACAATTCCAACTCAGATCTGGAGCTTTTAAGCACTAATCCTGTTTTAGCTTGCCTCACCACCAACAGAAGTGGCTGAAATACTCTGGCTTTACTTCTCCTTTACGACTCTTATAACTGCAGGATTGCAGGATATCCTCTATAATGCTCTGTGTCTGACATCATTACCATGTAATTTATTCCTTCTCTCATCTTATTCTCAAAGAAAGAATTATGAATAAAGGCAGTCCTTCCCTTTGGTAGGTTTTGGATGATCTGATTCTATTCTTAGGGGTAAAACATGTTTCTCTGGTTTGAAGAAGGCAGGTGAAATGGGCTTGGAACTTGAGAGAGCTTTGTAGTGCTCACCACAGCTTTGTGGATGTTTTTAATACTTGAGGGCAGATTCATTTAACAGTTTTGCACAGTCTGTCTGTGAGCTTTACTCTGATGATAGAAATCTCAATTGCATTACGTGGTGGCAGCATTGGGGCTTGAGTCCCAGACCTCTTAGATGTTCTGGGCTCGTTAGGTAAAAAATCTAGAGCTTGTTAGAGCTTGTTAGGTAAAAAATCTTGTTTATGGGCAAGGTTACAGTACTTCTACACAGAAAAATATCAATAATAGTAAGCATACAATTAAAAAGGTAACACGCACACTTTCTTAGTTTCTATTCCCTTCCTTGAGGTTATACTTACCCTCCCATTCTTTCTCTGGGAGCACACAGTTGGACAAGTTAACAACATAAATCATCAGCATCTGGAGTCCTTTATTGGGAGGAATATGATGTTGATGCTGCTGGTATCTTCTTCCACCCCTGAGATCCACTTGAAGTCATTTTTACATTTGCTAACATGCTTTTACACCTTTCTCTTTCTTCATTGCCCTGCAGCTCCATATTACATCCAAATTTACTATATATGATCTATGGCTTTTATGCATGTTAGATTCTACTTCTTTGTTCTCTTTTTTACCTGTGCAACCGGTTTTGCCTAGCTCCAGCTCCGTGTTTCTTTAGCTGACCACTGGCAAGTTGTTTATAGCCATGGAATCTCCACTGCCAAGCCTAAGCCTCATCTCTTCTCATCTCTTTCCTGTACTCTATGCCACATCCTGTGTCTCCACTTCTCAGTGGAGAACTTCTATTTTACCAGGCCTGTTTTTCTCTGCACTACATCATTATGTTAGAGTTGCAAGTATCTCCTTCTACATCAAAAAACTGTTTGTTCTTGCTATATCTATAAAAATGTGGTCATAACACACAAAGATAAACAAAAGCAAAACAAATTAGCTATAGACACCTGACAAATCAGAGAAATTGCTGTCACAGCTAAACCAAGTAAAATCAAGTTGCAGGCAGGTCAAGAAAAGTTCAGACAGAGGAAGTCTGACAAACCTCAGTACTGAGACCTTACAAATTTAGTGCAAAGCTTGTAGCCTGTTACTGTCAATGGCAGGACTGTATTATAAGGTTATGTGATTACAAGCTTCACTCCATTATTGTATAATACAGCCATGAATAAAATACCTGGAGTCCATACCATAGCACTTCATCAGTCTCAGTCCAAAGTCCCTGTGACGTTACCTCTCAGTGAAGTATGCATAATTTGTGCCATTTGATGATAACAGAAAATACATTTTAAAGCAGACGCTTGTAAAGATTTTAGTGACAATCACATAATAATCCATCTAGAATAATATCTTTAAAAAGAATATCTAATTAGTGTGTGTTCCAAATATGGCAATGCACCTTCAGAGCATGCACAGAGAGTGTCTGTCACTTTACATCAGAAAAGTATGTGATTTGCCAGTTTATCCTCTATTATTTATTTAGTGATTTAGGAGCAGTATTTGTGTGTTTCCATTACACAGGTAATAAATTTCCTGTCCCACGATAGTTTTTAAGTTTCCAAATTTTTTTCCAAATAATAGTTTAATAGAAACAAAATTTAAAGACATGTTCAACATGCAATAGATGTAAGATATTTTTGGGCATAATTACATTGTTTAACTTTGATCATAGAATCATAGAATCATAGAATGGTTTGGGTTGAAAAGGACCTTAAAGATCACCTAGTTCCAACCCCCCTGCCATGGGCAGGGACACCTTCCACTACACCAGGTTGCTCAAAGCCCCATCCAACCTGGCCTTGAACACTTCCAGGGAGGGGGCAGCCACAACTTCACTGGGCAACCTGTTCCAGTGCCTCACCACCCTCACAGTAAACAATTTCTTACTTAGATCTAATCTAAATCTACCCTCTTTCAGTTTAAAGTCGTTACCCCTCGTCCTATCACTATACTCCCTGATAAAGAGTCCCTCCCCATCTTTCCAGTAGGCCCCCTTTAAGTACTGGAAGGCCACTATAAGGTCTCCCTGAAGCCTTCTCTTCTCTAGGCTGAACAATCCCAACTCTCTCAGCCTGTCCTCATATGGGAGGTGCTCCATCTCCCTGATCATCTTTGTGGCCCTCCTCTGGACCCACTCAAGCAGGTCCATGTCTTTCTTGTGCTGGGGGTCCTAGAGCTGAACACAGTCTCATGAGAGTGGAGTAGAGGGGCAGAATCACCTCCCTCAACCTGCTGGCCACACTTCTTTTGATGCAGCCCAGGATACGATTGGCTTTCTGGACTGCGAGTACACATTGCCGGCTCATATTCAGTTTTTCATCCACCAATACCCTCAAGTCCTTCTCTGCAGGGCTGCTCTCAATCCCTTCATCCCCCAGCCTGTATCCATGTTTGGGATTGCCCCAACCCAGGTGCAGGACCTTACACTGGGCCTTGTTGAACTTCATGCAGTTCACATGGGCCCACCTCCTTAGCTTGTCCAGGTCCCTCTGGACAGCATCCCTTTTCTCTAGAGTACCACACCACTAAGCTTGATGTCATCCACAAACTTGCTTACAGTACACTCAATCTCACTGTCCATGTCCCTGACAAAGATGTTAAATCATACTGGTCCCAGTACGGATGCTTGAGGGCACCACTCGTCACTGGTCTCCACCTGGACATCGAGACATTGACTGCAACTCTTTGAGTATGACCATCCAGACAATTCCTTATCCACCGAGTGATCCACCCATCAAACTCATGTCTCTGAATTTTAGAGACAAGGATGTTGTGTGGGACAATATCAAATGCTTTGCACAAGTCCAGGTAGATGATATCAGGCACTCTTCCCTTATCCACAAGTGCTGTAACCCCATTGTAGAAGGCCACCAAATTTGCCAGGCACAATTTGCCCTTAGTGAAGCCATGTTGGCTGTCACCAATCACCTCTCTGTTTTCCATGTGCATTAGCATAGTTTCCAGGAGGATCTGCTCCATGATCTTGCCGGGTATAGAGGTGAGACTGACTGGCCTGATAATTTTAATATGCTTGATCTCATTTTACTTTCTAAGATCTTTTATTTTTATCTGGTTTTAGTTTTGAAATTAAAGATTAATTTGACTTGAATTTAATATCAAAATTGTCTAAGTGGAATGTTTCCAAACTTAAATAAAAGAAAGATATTATGAAGTAAGGAGTAAGTCAAAACCAACCAGGTTTTACAGGCAGTTGTTTTTAATGATCCAAATAATTTCTGATAAGGTTAGTTTACTTGCAAACACTTGATAATAAACACTGTTTATAATCAGAATGTCTGCTTATCTTTTGAGTCTTTAAAATCATCTGTTCTGTTGTAGATGCACCACAGAAGCTCACTGACTGGAATTAACAACAATAGGTGTTTTTTCAAGAGAGATACTAACTGATCTAATTTCAGTCCCTTTTACAGAAGATACCCTACTAAAGTAAAATAAACAGAAACAGTAAGTTGCAGTCAACTGTAGGTATAATATTCTGCACCATGTAAGGTTTGAGTCACTGCTGAGATGACTAGGGTAGTAGCATTGATTTCATTAGAGATACTCAAGTGTAGGAGTGGAAAAAAGCAACAGCACAGTGCTTTTAGTTGAATAAGTTTGAAATGTACTTGAATGATTTCTTCTGTACTTGGACTCTTCACAAAATGAGTGTCTAACTCTTCAGCAGGTGTAAGCCATTGCAGTTCAGTGGATGTTAATGATTCTCTTCCCATTTTACACCAGTTTAGGACAATCAGTTGGACAAAATGTAAACAAAATGACAAAGTCTTGTCTTAGGAAGGACAAAGTGATAAAATAAAATGGCAGCTAGGATGAAAAGCGAAAATAGAGGGATAACTTCTTAGTTAGACTTTTACTACTGTTAGCTCTTAAAGCTTCTTTTTTCTTTGCATGAAATTTCAAAGAAAATCTCTAACTGCTTGACTTAAACCAAGTTCTGACTAATGTATTATACAGTGCAATGATGGAAGAACAACCATTTTGATAGCATGCAAAGTAGTTGAAGCTTTCATTAACTTATCGTTTGACACTACTATTTCATGCAAAAGAACCTTTTTCTAAACAATACTTGCTAAGAAATCTGCATGAACTCTTAAGCTCTTATTTTGAAAGACAACATGTGTTCTTTTCATATGTTATTATAAAGTTTAACGAAAAGGTTTAAAATAAATGACCTTGCTAATTTATTGGATTTCTTATCCAGTAACTTACTTACTAGATTTCATATCCTCAGTGTACTGTTAATATTTTCATCAGCTAGAACTATTGGAATTTTATGTTTGAATCAACTTTGCTATTAAGGCAGGTCATTAGAAACACAAAGGGAAATTACTCCTTTTGAGTACGTGTACAGCAGGAGGATTTTTTAAAGGAGGATTATAGGGGGAAAGTAAAAGGAAGTAAGTTATTAAGAGCTAAAAGTGATCATTATTAAAATTTCTGTTCTAAAGAGGAGGATTTAGTTAAGATCACACCCATATTTTCATCCAGAATGAGAAGTAGGATGTATCATTTAGATATTGCCTGTTTAGAATTTTTTTTTAAACAGTCTTACCTTCTTTCTTTTTCTCATCCATTGAGTACTCTCTTTTTACTCTTTGGAAAGTCATGTGCAAAAGCGCCAAAGATTTGGGTAGTTTCCTCTTTTTTTCATGGCACATAATGAATCATGTTCTCAGAGAGAGTACATCAGTCTTGAGCTGTACTGTCAATATATTCTGGCTAGTGTGGACACAGATTCACAGTCCCAATTCATCAGAATACCTATATTCATGTCAAAATTCATGCATTTGCCTAAGCTGATCATTCATTGTTGTCAGGATTGTTCTACCATACAGTCATATATTTCTTTAAAGACCTAGGATAGATACCACATTGTTCTGATTGGTAAGAGGGATGAATAGAAGAAAGGGTAGAAAGAAAGTAATCTCCCATAACACCACCAACACTGCCTCTGGTTTTGTGAGTTGATGTTGTGGTGACAGAGCCATTGGGAAGCACCTTTTCACTGTAAGAGTCTAGAACTGGGGGAGTGCAAGGCAATTTTATACAACTATATATAGTTATATAAAACTATAGATATAAAACTATATATAGTTATATATAGTGCCATGGTGTCTGTTAAATGCTGACTGAGAAAATTTGAGATTAGGCCTGGTGTTAATCCTAGAGTTGAGATATCTGTGTGTACTGAGAGGGGTGTTCATCTTCATTATTTTTTAGTTTATATTTCTTTTTCCTGCAATTTGTTCTTAATGCTACAGTGGATTTTCACCGTTGTTTTCTTTTTAGGAAGTTTGTCTTTTTATCACTTGATGGTAACCAGGCCTGGTGGCTGCTCATTTTATTTTATGTCTCTTCTGTGGCTCTTTATCTCTACATTTTAAGAAAAGAAAAAAGACCCAAAACCCTGAGCCAAAGAACAGATTGACAGGCACTGCTGTTGTTGTCAGCCATTTTCAAACAGCACGGCAGGACAGCATTATTAGGCTGAGGTCAACTGAAGTGATTGTGCCTTACCATCAGTCATTTCTCGACCTCTCCATTTTTTTCTTGTCTCTTCTTTTATCAAAGACTGGTGGATGGATGATTGCATCTCTGTGATCTTCTCCCACTATGCTTTTGCAAAATAACTTGACATGTGTTCACTCTTCTGCTACTTCTTTCTCCTTTTGTTATGTAGTCTGCAGGTTTTTGTCTTGTCTCTGTTACTTTTCCTGCTTTTTTGTGTTCTAATTTTATGTAATTTTTTTCTTTCTCCATTTCCTTTGTATAGCAAATGTGAGATGCAGGTGGCCCTTGTTAGTACAACAGGACATAAGTCCTCAAGATACTGTTTAATAAAAAAAGTAAAAAGTGGGGGGAAAAAAAAAGCAAAAAACCAACCCACCCATATTTCCCTGCAAACAACCCTCCCTTACACCCCTACATCCCAGACTCACCTTGCATACCTTATATATTGCATACTTATGTGGAAAAAAGGCTGAACAATGAAAATGTGGGCCCATTGCTGAGTGTTATGGGTGACTTGGTGACAGCAGACACAGATGAGACTGAGGTACCAGGTGTCTTCTTTGCATCTTCACCAATAAGGTCCCTCAAGCCTCTGCGCTTAAGAGGCTGGGTTCAGGGAGGAGAAGAACTACCAGCAGTGGGTGAGGATCGAGTCAGGGATTAACTGCAAGGATTTGACCCACACAAGTCCATGGGACCCAACAGGTTTCATCGAAGGTACTGAGAGAGAAGGCCAAAATCTTTCCAAAGCTACTTTCTATCATCTTTGAAAGGTTGTGGAGATAAGGGGAGGCTGCCAAGAAGTGGAGGAAGGTAAATGTCACACCCATCTTCAAAAAAGGCAAAACAATCAAGCCATGGAGCTACAGGCTGGTTGTCTAACTTCAGTGTCTGGAGCGAGTCCTCATGGAGCCCATTTCTGGGTACAAGCAGGAGAAGATGATTGGAAACAGACACCATGGATTTACCAAAGGGTAAATCATGCCTGACCAACCTGATTGCCTTCTGTGATCAAATGATGAAATTTGTGGATAAGAGAAAATGGTGGCTGTCTTTTATTTGGACTTTAACAAGGCTTTTGACATTGTCTGTCACTGTATTCTTGTATCCAAGTTAGAATGCTATGGACAGGTAAAAAAATGTGTGGCTGATCAGGCTCAGAGGGGTGTACTTAGTAGGCTGTAGTCTAACTGGAGTCTGGTGTCAAGCAGACTACCAGATAAGTCTGTCCTGGGACTGGTCCTGTTTAACATATTTTTCAGTAGACTGGAGGAGGTGATGGAGAGCACTCTTTTTGAGTTTGCAAATGACACCAAACTGTGGGGGGGACCAGGTAGTACTCTCAAGAGCAGTGCTGCTGTTCAGAGGGACCTAGACAGGCTGGAGGAATGGGCCAGCAGGAACCTCATGAAGTTCAACAAGAACAAAGCCAAATGTTGCCCCTGGGCAGAAAGCACCAGTGCAAGCCATACAAAAGCAGTGTCTTTCATTACACAGTGCCCATCGTGGGAGAAGGCTCTGGTTTCTGATAAGACTAACATACCTAACATCAGCATACTATTAAGTAATGGACAGTCACACTAACAGAAGATAAGTGTCTGCCAGTTTCCATAATATAGTTTCAATCTACCTAAAATCAAATTTGATCTCAAACATAGCAGCTCCTCTTCTGCTGTTAAAAAATATGGCCTAATAGATACACATAAATAAGATGAAATGGAAGGTATTTAAAAAATAATATTAAAGGATTTCTTATATGTAAAATACAGAATATATTGTTACATAAGCTTTAAGGATTTAGGAATTAGTTTTCTGGGGTTCTTTTGTGTTTTTTTTTTAAATCTTCTTCCCTCATCCAGAAAAATTCTGGTAATAATATGGTCTTAGGAACTTTTGTTAAACTCCATAATAACAATTTATGAAAATAAAGGTCTTGAAGAACTACTTTGAATTGGCTACTAAAACACCCAGTTCCTCTGGCATTCAAACTTACTGCTCTGTTTTTGTCATCTGAAGTGTTAAAAACAGGTTGAAATTAATTGTATGGCTCTTAATACAGAAGCACTATGAGGGACTGGATTTCAGACAGGACCTCTCCTGAGTAAACATGAATGAACTTTTTGTTTCTTTACCAACTATGTACACAGAGTTAGAAGCTGATGTAGAGCAGTAAATTGTCATGGGGAGGAAAAGTTCAGCATAAGAAATGGGTGCAAAAAGTCAGTGGAAGCACAGTAACATTTTTCATATATGTTAGAGAAAGAAACATTATTTTAACCTTTTTGTGTGTAACTAGAAAGACATAGAAAAAAAGCAGGACTTGTGTTTCCATGTGGGAGCAGTGGGAGGAGAAATTTTTTTTCTGTTGCATCTTCCTTTCCCCTCTGCTGTCCCCATATTTCAGAGAGACATAAATCATGTTAACACACATGCACACCTGCTTTAGATTTACAAACATCTGCTATGTGAGAATCTTGTTTTGGTGAAAATCTATAAGCTCCATTGGAGCAAAACTAAAAACAAAACAAAACAAAACAAAAAAAACCAAAAACCAAAACAAAATAAAAAAAAAATCAAAACCAACCAACAAAGGAACCCTAAACATTACATTTTTTTCTTCCAAGTGGGTTGATATAAATGCATTTCAGTGGAATCTAGCTGATGCTCAGAATCCAGTGTTACATTAAATTTCCTTTTTTTTCCCAAAAGAATAAAGGTTTAAAGTGTTAGAAAGCCTAGAAAGGAAGACCCAGACCATTTTTCACTGTGTTTCATACCAATCCCTCATACTGACGATGACCTCCAAAAATTTTGACTGACTCTGTAAAACTTGAAGTAAGAGGCAACATGGTACTCATTTCTTACTTTGTGAAAGCATTCTTCTGAGTCTGTGCCATCCTATAATTGCATTAAAGCTTTGTCAAATCACTAGAAAGCTTATCCCTTCTGAAGAGAATCCCTTTAGAAAGCAGTTAACAACACAACCCTATAACAGCTTCAGCTGGTAAAGGAGAAATGAAAGATTGTTGGGTGTGGAATATCTGCATCTAGCTGCTATAACACTGTGGGGTTATCTGGATTGTTGACAAGACAGCGAAGTCCTGAGGTAGTGGGTTTCTTTTGGAACTGGAGAAATGCTAGATCTTTTGGACTTTATGGTGCACACCCTATCCAGTGCCTAGTAGCACATACTCCTATTTCCCTTTCTTGCGACCTTCCCTTACTACTGATGGACACATTCCTCTAGACTTAGCTGCAAAAGGGAAAAAAGTAACTTCCAAGACTATGCCTGCAATATTGGTGAGCATGATCTGGTATAAATTGATTTCAGTGGAGCTGTGCTAATTTTTTATTCAGGACTTGGCCCTACATACTACTCAAAGACATTAGAGTAAAAGCTGTATCCTATTACATGTACCATCTTTTAGCATGGTTAGCTGATAGTGCTTGGCACTTTAGTATGTACATGGGATTGGGTCATAAATCTTCTCATCTATGGGCACCTGTTTTGTAAAGGGAATTTGTATTTGTCTTCTACCATAGTCTGCAATTATTAAGAGATTAACTATGCCAGAAATTTAAAATTTAAAATTAGGTTTTAAAACCTAAAAAATTAAGTTTTAAATAGCTCAGAAATAGATGGCTTTTTGAATAGCTCCTCTATCATTTTTTTATACCCCAGAGAACTTATTCTTAGAAGCATATTCCAAGCTTGTCTATAAACAAGAAGGTAAACTATATATTTGACCTTTGCAAAGCTCTATTTAGGCAATGGAAGCCCTTAAGTCCTTCTCATGGCACCATCAGAACTTAGAAAATTGCAGCCTACCTAACACAAAATTGGCAGCTGTTTACCATCTTTTTAGTTCTTCTTGCAACATAGAATTTCTGATGCCTCACAAAGGCTTCTTTTGTAGCTAAAAACATAATTTCTGGTTGAAAATGCTGCTGCTGTCCTTAAAGCCATTCACAGATTGGCAGCATTCTTTGAAAGTCCCATTTCAGGCATGGGAACAGGCTGCCCAGGGAAGTGGTTGAGCCACCATCCCTACAGGTATTTAAAAGACGTGTAGCCATGGCGCTTAGGGACATGGTTTAGTGATGGACTTGGTAGTGTTAGGATAACAGTTGGACTCGATGATCTTAAAGGTCTTTTCCAACCTAAGTGATTCTATGATTCTATAATTCATCTGGATTGTATTTCAACAGACTTCAAGTTAAATATGCCAATATGATTCCGATCTCCCAGGATTATTACATTGCCTTTTTGAAGAAACTTTGCTTTTATGCATGATGTATAGGGACAGCCTTCCAGCCACTGGTCTAATAAGCAGTGGCTCCTGATATAATTCACTGGAGCCATAAAAAAATGTAATTTAAATGTTGCTGTAACATTCAGAAATTCTTCTTTGTACTGCTTCTGTCCTGCACGATAACTGCTCTTACGTAATACTTGGTTACTGTTTAATGAAGCATGGGTGAAAAGTGGGCAGAGAAGAATCTTCAAGACATGTTGAAGAAGGCTCCATTGTTTTGAGCAACTACTAGGCATGTAAAAATCAGAGTGTGGCAAAGAAAATATTAGTATTACCTTTACTCAGAGTTAGAGGCCTGTGCGGTTTCCTTCACTTAATGATCAGCTCAGACCTTTCTACAGTGCTTTAAAACTATGAGCAGAATAGCACATAAACTGGAAGGCAGTGAGTGAGAATGATTGATCACTTCAAGGTACTCACTCATTTACAGCTGCAGATTGTGGTTCCACAGTAAGTAAACTAGATCCAGAGTTCCCGAATCTGCCATCTCTCCCCTTCTTGATCAGTGAGCCAGTGGTTTTAGATAAAGGCTAGCGAGACTAAAAGGGCTGAACAAAACTTATGTTAATGCTGAACTGTACTTTGAATATTGACAACAAAAAGACTAAGGGAGTCTCTGGCACTATGACAGCTGCTTGCTTGGAAGACTGAAAGTGAGCAAGAGGGTTAGTAAGCCTTTTAATCACATAGCTATAGTAACCAAACTGATTAATGAAGATTTTCTTCCACTTAAATCAGAATTAATTGGGGTGAATATACTGGTTGTATATCACACTGCCATCTGGTGTCAAAAGACTGAGAAACAGGAAAATTAAAGCCTGTTTTCTAAAGATGCTTCTCCATGTGAAACAGCATCACGTTTACAGATAGAGTGAACATTTCTAACTATATAAAAGTTCATGGGACCTATGAATATTTCCAATTTTGGACGTTCTTTTTATCTATATCATACTTACACATGCTGCACTGCTCTTCCAAAATTTTTGGATTTCAGGATACTGTATAACGCAGAAATTAGTAGAGTTCCTACCTTCATATAATGTGCCACAAGAGTTCCTGGAACATTAGATATTAATAACCATAAATTATTATAAATTGTGCAATAAAGAGTACATTTGACATTTCAAAAACTTTTTTGAAAGTAAACTTTTTTTCATCTGTAGTGCTGCTCACTAACATAGCAATATGAAGGACAGGGATTTCAAAGTTACTTTTCTTCTTAAGGTGGCTTTTTCTTTCATCATATTGGAATCCTAATTCCCTATTAATTTACATTAATGAGTCATTCCCGTGACACTCTCTGAAAATGCATACCTTGAAGGTAAGACAGTGCTGTGTCTGACTCAATATAATGACTCACCTGTCTCCCTCCCACCTTGACTTCATTATGGGTACATTACTGGATGTACAGCTGTATCGTATACAAGGTGTAAGCATAACCTTTCTAAAAGTATGTACTTGTGCATAGGCTACCTAGGAGTATGTGTATGGCTATTTGTACTATAATACCTTGTGCATGCTTGGCTATTTGCATTAAAATAGCGTCCCGTGGCCCCAGGGAAGACTGAGGTTCATTCCACTGACTGCAGCTTATAAAGATACAGATACTGCCGCAAAACATCTTTATATATCTTAATGCACAGGTGCAAATGGTTATGCAGCTCTTTTGTTCCTGCTCCGAGACAAGCTGATGCAAACTGGTTGTAACTTGAAGCGGTGCAATAAGGGTGGTGTGCTGTGCTGAGCCAGAGCCCCAGATCATGAGCCATAGCAGTATGTTTGAACAGCTTCCAGCCACCTCTGAGCACAAGTGGAGCAGATGCACAGATGTTTGCAGCTATCCACCTAGACATGGCCTCAAAGATTTGTAACTGTAGTATTGTAGGCTAACATCCTCAAATAATTAGTGGTTTTAGCAGTTTAGTTTACTCTTAAAACTTGCTAAGACTAACTTGGATTGCTGTTCTCTTATAAACTAATAATTGAGGAGATTCTATCTCTTTTAAATGTGCACAATAGTAATAGCTATATAGCATACAATATTATAGAAGTTTGTAATGGTTGTGTGCTTAAACTGGAGGAAAGGAGACAAAGGGCTGGACCAACTAACAGCTTTCAACAACAAAAAGCTACTGAAAAAGGAAGGGAATAACCTGTTCTTCACATCCTCTGGGAAAAGTCGTGATGGGCTTAAACTGCAGAAAAAGAGATTCAGATCTGCCATTAATAATAGTTTTTTAATGGTAAGGAGAAACAAGCACTGTAACAGATTGGCTAGGGGGCTGGGAATCTCTTTCTTTTAGAGGTTATTATAGAGATGTTAGACAAATATCTCACAAGCACTTTTGAGATACAGTTGATCCTGCATTGGAGCAGAAGAAATGTACTGACTTGCTGAGCTAACTTCTTTCATCTCAAATCTTCTAGGCTTTTGTGATTCACAGATCTAAAAGAAGGAAGATAGAATAGTCACTGATAAAGATTTACAGCCTGTGTCAATCTTACCTTATGAATCATACTTTTCTAGGAGAGATCTAAAGATCCATTTGTGATGGTAGAGTTACTGTCAATGAACTGAGATACTCAATCTGTTTTATATAGATTCTCATCATCCTGATCACCATCTGTGCACCTTCAAAAAGCCTGAAACATGTTCTCTAGCATTGCCAGTCTTACTCAGCTTGTTTTTACCTTCCCGCTGCTGCCAAAGGTGAAAAGAAAGAAAAACAAAAGGATTGTGTAAAACTGAGTACTGTATTTTATCAGAGGGGGAATTTGTTGTATTGTATTTATGTGCTGTATTCACTATAATTTTGAAATTAATTTAACCACTGATACATAAAAAAGCTGGGAGTTTTAGAAGATAGACCTGGTTGGGAAATTTGTGGTAAAGCAAGATTTCAGAAAAAAATGTTTCTTCGACAGGACTGAAATATTTCACAGAATCAGATAGCTTTTAGCCTCCATGACTGTTTTCTGCCTGCTTGCCCACTGGAAATTAGCTCAGAAACTCTAATTTTCTGATGTTGTATGTTGACTAATCGATTAGTGAATATTCCCTTGAAATAAGGTTACCAGTGTTACAGGCTTAGCAGCCTTACTGTAAGAAACCCTGACATGTGAATGACCTAGAATTCAGTGCTTTCTGGCTCCTTTTCATGGACTCAGCAGTCAATTTGGGAATAAAGTACATGTTTGAACAGACTTCAAAGTGCATTACAACTGTGGTGTTAGAAATGCAAATGCCTAGTGGCTTTCAGAACATTTAGGACCAGATAGATATCAGATGAGCCAGGGTTTAGGGCTGCTTCATTGTAGCTCATAGGAAAGGACCTCTACTTCTGTTGTTATTCTTTACATTTAAATTATTACCAAAGCAGGGAAGAAAAGTGTAAATTTTTGTGCATAGTGGTTATGTTCACTTCAATATGCACAGAACTTTTCACAGATTTTCTTGCCTATTGAACATCCCCTTTGAGAGTCCTTTCTTTCCCAAGTTCCATACTTGTGCATTTGTGTTACCAAGGATTGACATCTAAAGAGATTTCCCCACCATAGCATGCATGAATTACAGCTGTGAGATCCTCAAAGGGCTATTAATATATAAGACACCTCATCAAGGTCACACCAAAAGACAACCGGAGAGCAAGGAATTCAGCTTGCATCATCAGCAAGCTGATTCACTGCCATACGCACAGGACTACCTTTCTGCTCTGTATCTGTGTCATGATTTTCAAGTCGTGCTGGAAGGCAGAAACACTCTGAATGACTTGCTCTCATTCTTAGCTTCACTTATATCTCCAAACACCATATGTAAATAACTTCTTAGCTTCTACAGAAGTATCTTTAATCCTTCTCAGTGTTTTTATGCCATCTACAGGTCTCTTCAAACTGATGAATTCTTTAAATGTTTTTCATATCAGGCTTGATGTCTGGGAGCTTTATTTTCAAATCATTTTTCATTATTTTGTAAATTTATACACCACTTAAATAAACTTCTTTTTTAAAAAATTGCTTATTATTTGTAAAATCCAGATCAGAGAAATCGGTTAAAATGGCATGACAACTTCAAAACCCCTGATAATTTCAATTTTTAATTTTTTTTTAATTTTTCAGCACAGAATAATTTTGTGGTGGTTTATGATATGAAAAACTTTGTCTTAAATCTTTATATCAACTATTTTGTTAAAATAGTGTTTTTTTCTAGGAAAAGCTAATTGTGAAACCTAAGGTTTCAGGAAAGATAACTTAAAACGTAGCCCAATAAATATTATAAACGTATGTATAACTTGTACATATTAAATGCTATTTTCATTTAAGAATTAATAGAAAAAGCAGAATAGGTTACTTTTTCAAACAAAAAATTGATTAATGAGAATAATTTTGTATTTAAAAGGATACAATAAACAAGTTTCCTTCAATATACTTTGCTTACCAAAATATCAGAGTCTAACTCAATACATGATTAGACAAGTTGTAGTGATAAGACATAAGGTGGAAATATGGTATAAGGAAGCACAGAGATTTATGACAACAACATTACATGCATTTCTTGAAAATGATATGACTTTTCAATCATTTTTGTGCCATGTGCAGTTGAAGAATCCACTGGTGCCTTTAGCTGATGAGAATTCTACATGTGCTGTCAAGGACAAAACTTGTCTTAACTCTAAAAACCTCTTCAATGAGGTTCATTGTGCTCCCTATAGATAAGCAAACCACCTAACACTGACAAAAATGTCACAGTATACTTCCAGACATTAATACAAATAAATGAATGCATGAAAATAAAAATACAACAAGAGAAATGTAAGAGTAACTATGAGTAGCTGACTCTTAGATGGAGATTAATCTATGTCATAAATATTCAAGTAAGGTATATTAGGATATAAAATACGGTTGAAAAGCATTTTTACTGAGAGACACTCTCTCCTACAAGCCAGACATAATCTGTCATTTTTTTCCTCGTGTTCCTCCACATGCAGGAAAATTCAGTCATGGAAATTTGTCTGTGAATACTTCACTTGCGGTTCAGCTAGAGGTACAGTGACAAAAGCTTTTTTACGTGCATAGATGATTTGCATTAAACATGCTGCATAGAACCCTGACCATGGATGCAAGGTATATTTCCACTAAAAAAAGAAACTATGATGCACAATAAACCCCTACTGTAGATAGAACCAATGGTTTTCTGTAAACATTCAAAACACTTCTTTAAATCTCTTCTACCAAGAAAAAAGAAGTAACCTTAATTGTACTGTTAAATATTCCATTTTTTTACAAAATGTAATGACATTCCTATCTGATATCTAAGGGTGAAGTGTTGAAGTGACCTTGTTTCCCAGTAGACTTATGATAAGTTTTCCAGCCAAGAGAAATGGGAGTTCAAAACTACAGCTGCAGTTATGCAAACTATGACTAATCTGTTGCACAGACTGAATGAAATAATAGGTGAATGACTGACTGATTCCTTGGGGTATTTTAGCTTTGAAAAGAGGCCAGCATTGTGCATGTTTACAGGATTGCCAAGGGAAAATGCAGAAGCAGGTAGGTTAATTGATTTGCCCAGGCAGCAGTGTCGTCTAATGTATTAAGTTTGGGCCGAGGCCTCAGAAGACATGGAGCTAAAACCTAACTCACCTTCTGTCTCACAAGAGTTTTGTGAGGCTTAATTAGGGCTTGCAATTTGCTTTGAAAACAGTTTTCAGACATGCAGTCCAGCTTCAGCTGTAAATATATAGCTATAGCTGAAAGACATGGGGAAGAAACTTAGGCAATGGAGTTTGTTAATTTAACATAATATAATTGTTTTTCCCAATTACTTAATTCTGTATTGACCTATTAGTTATCAGGGTCAATTAGGTATCAGGGTGACCTTCTTAAGTGTGTATCCTCATCATTAGTACATACACATTTATCCATCTCAAAAAAACCAAAAAATTGCTGGACTTCTTGCAGTTTCAGCTATGTAAGGACTATATTTTACCATTTAAAACATCATATTGCTCACAGAAGTGAGAAGAATTCCCCAAAATAAAGCGAAAGCATAGAAATAAAATACTATAAACTTAAGAATATCTTTAAAGCTATTTTTCATGTATTGCTGGAAGTCCAAAACTTTAGCAGTTGAATCTTATTCAACAATAGCAATCTTCTGCTTTTTACTGGTGCAAAAGAACCTCAGAAATAGGAAACAGCTTGACTTGATGTTCACTACTCTACTGCATTTTCAGATTTGTAAGTGAGAGGGAGATGAGAGGAAGGGAGCCACAAGCAGAGTCTCTGTTTGCGATTCCCCATTACCAGAGCGCTTTCTTGGGTGCCCAGGCAGCTTCAGCTAGAAACATGACCTGAAGCACTCTCCGAGCTGCCCTAACTTTAAATTACCCCATCAGTTTAATAGTCACCAGATCACCAAAATAATATGCAACCATATGCAAAATAACAGCCTAAATTATAGAAGCAAGTGGTTGTTGTCTTGTTGAATGCTTTTTGAAAGTTCTTAAGCTGCTCATGCCCATGCAGTCTTTTGTGTACAAAGGAGCCAAATTGCTGCATTATATTTACTTTTTTGTTGTTGTTTTCTACAAAATTTTATGGACAGTTTGGTACTCTGTAGGTCCTTTCATCCTGGATGACCTTAGGGTCTTTTGTTATGACAGTCTAGTGTAGCCAAGTTGAAAAATTTAGGTATCCACTGATAGAAATGCTGGATATTAAAGGGAGAGGAAGCAACTGCTGGATTATGAAGAAAGTTTAACAATGCAATGCTACTGATTTTACTAATGTAACAGTGGACCAGAAGTTGAATGTATGCAGAAATCTACTTCAGTTAAATCAAGTATTGCTACCACCTGCTACTTTTCTGGTAGTTTCTATAGGTTTTTCTTCCACCTGTGTGCATATTGCCTTTATGAAGTATTTTGAAGTGAAAGACTTGTAACACTTGGGTTCCCTTTGCCTAAAGGGAAATTTGACTTTTGGAATTCAAGTTATTGAAACTCTGAAGAGCATATGTAATTTTATGAATGTAAAAGGCACCATAGACTATCGTTGAAGCATCTTATGCTTGTAAGAGCATTCTGTTGTGTGTGATGTATATCTTTGAAGGGGAGAATACTATTAGCATAATCCTACAAGAAGAAATATTTCTGTAAGTTGTTTGAACACCTGTTTAGCTAACATAGGATAGGAACAAAAAGGTCTTAGTAAGAAAAATAACCTCTGACTTGGGAATCCAAATACAAAAATAATATAAATGAAGGACTGGCATCTTTCTGTGTAGAGCAGAATAATCTAACAGTTATTTGACACTTTTAAGGTTGACTAGTTGTGACCTGTGACTCAATTAGCTGTAGTGAAGTGGTACATTGGAATCACACTGAATCATATCTGTAGCCCACTGAGTATAATCTGAAACTCTGTGTGAAGATGAAGGTCTTCTAACATGCTCCAGGTAGCTAAAATGAGAGATAGAAAAAACACATTTATCACACGCATACAGACACACTTCGTGATTGCAATCAGAGCCTTCACCAATAGACACACTACCCTATTTAATTAATGTCAGTTACGATACAACATATTGATAGAATTTAATAATTCATTTGGGGGCCACAGTATGGTTGAAAAAAAGAGAAATCTGTAATCATACTGAAAGAATTTAATCAATAGAAGGGCAAATATAACTTGTGTGGAGTCTTTTTTGTGTGTGTTTGTAAACAGGATTCACTAGCACAAATGTATTGAAAAGATTGCAGTCTTGCTCAGAGTTTTTAATAACAAATTCTTGCTAAAAGCTTGTCAGGTCTATGCATTCATGTGAGGCTGGATCTAAAACACAGCCTTTCCATGATAGACAGCTTTATATAGGATTGTTTGTTGTTGTTTTCCCCCACCCACCCCCACCTCAGGGCGGTTAAATGTCTCTTAAAAATATAGTCATATTTATAAGTTGTTTTACACTGCTTATGAGTTTTAATTAACATTTCTGTGAATCATGTTACATGTCTTAGGTTAGTATCACAGAAAGAAAACTTTTATCTATACCATGTATTTTTGGTATGTGGTTAAGAATTTTGGGAGCTAACTCTGCAATGATTTTTTTAAAAATAATAATCCACCAAAAGGAAAAAAAATGCCTTTGTTAATTTTCAGATAATTGGGAATTTAACAGTCTGCAATCTCCAGAGCTACTGCTACCCTCTAGTATCTTTCCTTGTCATTTTGTTGTTTTACTGAATAGTAATACACATGCCTGACTAATAATGCCATGTGCTATATTGATTCAAAGTACTATAACTGCCAAGATGATTGAAATGCTGTCTCTAATGGTCCTTGACACCTCATATATCCAGACCATGATTTGCATTTTTATTCCTATGGGATTTAGTGATTGTCTGTATCTGTATGCCCTTTGAGACTGATGTACTTTAGATCTCTAAGTAGAAGAAATCTGTGTGGGTGATGAACCATTTTATTCATAGTCCACTGGGAATCCATAAACATAATTTGTCCTTTGCTGTCAGTTCTTTGGCTCCTAAGTACAACTTTCTATGGCTTCCTTCCAAGTCACAACATATTTTGTGAGAAAATTAAAAAGTAAAAAGCAATGAAGTTTGAAACATCAGTTTAAAAATCACATTCTGAATCAGGATTGTAAATAATGTTCTGAAGTTCTCTATACCATGGATGTACTGAAAAGAAGGAAGACTTTTGTATTCTATTCTGCTGCAGCAGTCATCTGGAAATGTTGCAAGTGTTTGATGAGGCAGTAAATTCAGGTTCACATTAAATCAGTAGTTTTCTATTTTATATTTTGAATTCATTTCTGACTTACTGTGTTTTGGCTAATTAATACACAGTTCTGGTTTCTGTTCCTCATGGTTGATTAAAGTAAGTTCATCGATGAATGTCTTGTGTTGGTGAAAATTTGTCAATACCTCCAGAAGAAAGTGTTTGATTTATACATATGTATGTATGTATGTATGTATGTATGTGTGTATAAATATATATACACTTTTTTTTTTGAGACATCACTTTACCACCTATTTCCCTATTACATTTAACAGCTCATGAAACAAATGGAACTAAAATGCAAGTTGAACCATAGTATTACTCAAGACTATCATCAGAATTGTTTCCAGTGAACACTATCAGAAAGGATGGGATATTGCTAAGAGTACTCTCCATAAGATTTCAGATCAAGCTGTGTTACTGTTGTTGATTTGTGATCTATTCTTAGACAAAGACCAAGCTTCTATATTATCAACTTTTGCCTGCTTTTGATAAATTTTATAGCTAGAATTTTGTTGCAGAGCTAGTCTCCCTAATAATTTTCACATTACTATGAAGTCAATATGAATTATGTTGAGTAATATATATTGCCCTTTAGATATAAAGAGGTTTCTGGGTCTTTTTTTCAGTATGAGACTATTAGGAAAATTAGACGACTAAACACAGGCTGCACAGAAATAGTGGTGTGTCTTTCATCTTGAAAAGATGCCCTAGTATCTTTTCATTAATAAAATCCCTCACGTACAGGTTTCTTAAATATGTTGATTTTTTAAAAACTGCCTATAGTGTAGCTTATTCCTACAAGACCTATATCTCACAAAAATTGTTCTAAATTGGGATAAAAATGATTGCATAAACCAAAACTGTCTAACAAAATCAGACTTTGTGAATTATTCTTACAAGAAACTTCCATTTGTGTAAAAATGCAGATGTCTCTGTTAGAAAGTTGGAAGCCATATGGATCCCAGTCATGCATAACACTTGCTGAAAAATGCATTTATACATGGGAACTTTGCTTAGAGGGCAGATTTTGTTCTTATTGTCTAGCACAGCAAAATTTAACTGACTTTGGTACTTTGCTCTACCTGCATAGATTTGTACTGACTTCAGCATGCATGAGCTGTGTTCTCCAGATCTGTATGCTCAGTATCAAGATCTGTCTTGTGAATTTAGGAGAAAAATATATTATTTTTCTGGAGAAAAAATACCTCAGCTTCAGTTAGTATGAGAAGGGACAGATCCTCCTATCTATTTAGATAATGTTTGTGCTGCTGGTCTTGCACCAGTTCCTTTCAAACCCTGAAAAAATTTCCACAGTATCAGCCAAAAGTGTTCTACAGAGGTTATTCTTTCCTCTGTTGCACCACAGGGATTGCATCCTTATTATATCACTGAACATGTTGTTCTTCAGGAACAATGCAATAGTCACACTTTGTAGCATGATTATAAAAGATTAATAATTGTGTTTTCTAGGCATGAAAATTATCCTATCGCAACATTCATTACTACATAAGAAGATATTGCAGGTCGTTAATAATCTATTAAACCCTTAAAAACTGTAAAAATGGAACTGGATTTCACAGACTGTAAGCAGACATCATTGTCCTGGTCACATAGAAACTGCTTATGTGGAACTCCTTTACAGTTATGCAGACATTGACAAATGATTGCAGATGTTCATCGTAGAATACTGTTGTCCAAAGAAAATGTCATTGGTGAGTGTCTTAAAACTTGGGCCAAATTGCCAATGATATCAGTGGATGCAAAATCATTCATCCAAAACAGTCATGTGAAGGCTTGCTGTTGTTTTGGGTTTTGGTTTTTTTTCTGCAAAAATAAATAAGGCCTTTGGTCTTTAGAAAAAGTCTTTCAAGGTTTTCTGTTCCACAGGAAAATATTTATTCCTTTTCAATCACAAGAAGCCCAAACTGAACAATTTAGGGAATAATCAAGTATGTTATTTTCTTTTTGTTCCCATTTCATCACTGTAAGGGGGAAACAAACCTTGCTATAATGAAATCATCTTTATTATTCTACCACTTTTAATCTGGACTGATTGTGATCAAACATGGTCCTAAAACTGGTATAGATTCATTTTATGAATTTTTTCTTTTATTTCCCAACTCCAGTTTGTATTAGGGCATGTGTGATTTTGGCATTAAACTGCCTGCCACACAAGACTGCCAGAAATAAGAAAGTTTGAGGCTACACAAAATATTTCTTTTTTTTTTTTTTAATTCATCCTTCAAAATTCATGATAGAGAATGACTGCTCCTAACAGTGCCTTTCAGGGTGAATTGCTTTAGTCTTTTCTTTGGTGGAGACTGTGTATTAATACAATAAATTTGGGAAGCGGGGTGTTCCCGCAAGAAGAGTGTGGAGAAGTGCATAAATATTCCAGCTTGACTCGTGCTTCATATCAAGGATATCAGTCATAGTACAAGTTGGCTCACTGTTAATCAGAAATATCTGTCTATGAAAACTTAATATTGAAATGGATTTTGCAACCTTTACTCTCTCTGCTATGGGATAAAGCTATCTTTAATCTTGTTAGAAAGATAAATACTACTGAAAATTACAGGTGATGCTGACTTTCTAGGCAAAGCTTAGAGAACAAATGATATTCATAATAAACTTGGATCAATCTGGATTAAGGTGATGTCAGTTTAAATTAAATTAAATGGATTCACTAACAAAAGTAAGTCTAACTATTGCACTGAATTTCAAAAGACAAAGAATGATGAACTAGGGGATATAGATAAGGGAATGCTTTAAGCTGCTCAAAAATATGAATGTGGTAGGGGTCTTTATTTCTATAGAACTAGACCTATCACAATCAATACCCTAAAAAAGGATTTTGTGCATAAATTTGTAGAAGCAGCCTGAAGATCAGGGGATTCTTGTGCATCAAATAGGAGTTCTATTTAGCATACTGTGGTGCCAGTCTAGCAATTGGAGTTAGATAGGCAGATATGCTCATGCTGAACTACCTTCACTGACTGGGTAAATAAAATATTATGTGGGGCTAAAGAGATTTGCTATCCTGATTTGTTGCAGGTTTGAGTTAAAAAAGGGAAATTCACCTGTCTTCTGAGCACTTAATTCACATTGTATACAGCTTGTTGCTTACCTAACATGTGGGCTTGTGGGGATGGGGGGAAACATTCTTTTCTGGACATGGAAAAGTAGAAGGAACAGGCAAGTTTGTAAGATATTCTCTAACCCAGCCTATCAAGGGTTTTTTGTAATTATGTGTATTGCCTCATCTATAAAAAAAGTTCTGTAGGCATTATTCTGTGTGGCTTCTAAACTCATTGATATATTATGGATTTTCATTGTCAAGTGATTCTGCAGCTAAGACTACAAGGAAGGTCAGGGGAGGAATCAATTTCTATCTATAGCAATGAGTTGACTCTAAAATATACCCAAGAGAATAACCTGAGGAACTCTATAGTCAAATCATATTTTCAGAATATTTTGTTCTTTGACTCAATTTCACAATATTTTAAAAGTAGCTATCATCTAATATGTTTTTGTTCTTGGCGTTCAATCTTGCCTGTTTGTTTACTTTGGGGCCTATTTTTTTGACAAAGGCAAATTACCAAGAACTAGTGCTTTCCTTCACATTTTGCATGTATAGCTATATTTTCTGTGTAGTGATACTTGGTATTTTAATTCAAAGCAAGAGTACCCCTCAGTCTCTTTTGTCTGTCATGGTGTTTAGCTAAAGCTAGCGTTGATCCTTTCCTCGAAGCCTTCTGCTGGAGTTCTCTACACTTATGAGTGCAGGCATGATTACTCTCAGAGGGCTCCTTCACACACTGGATGGTATTGTGCTTTGAGAGCGGTGCCTCTTTTATGTATTGTATTTTCTTTCTGCTTAAATTAACTTCCGTTTTAAGTAAACACCTCAAACGGTGTGACAACTTCTTTTCTGTTGTCTCTGACATTGTATTTAAAGCTCCTTTTACTTCCTAACTCTTAAACATTTACTGTGGCTGTATGTGTAATTTTCCTTCAGGCTAGGTTCTAGTATGAGACCATAAGCTTCTTGCATCCCCTGTAAGTATCTGTTCCTCTGTAGTATTAAGTAGTACAAAGATTTTATACAGGAATTAATTTTACTGAGAGACAGTTTGGAAGCCTAAGTTTTTCAGCAAAATACATTTTTCTCCCTCTGTGGTGGGTTGATCCCAGCCAACAGCTAAGTACCCACCTAGTTGCCTGCTCAGTCCCCCCACAGCAGAACAGGGGAGAGAATCAGAAAAACAGAAGCTGAAAACTCATGGTCAAGATAAAGAGAGTTTAATAGGTGAAGGAAAGCTGCCTACGCAAGCAAAGCAAAATAAGGAATTCGTTCATGGCTTCCCATCAGCAGGCAGATGTCCAGCCACCCCCTGGGAAGGGCCTCAGAATGCGTAGCGTTTGCTTGGGAAGACAAACGCCATAGCCATGAACATCTCTCTCCCTCCTCATTTCCCTGAAACTTTATCGCTGATCATGTCATCATATAGTATGGAATATCCTTTTGGTATGCTGGAGTCAGATGTCCTGACTGTGTCCTCTACCAAACTCTTGTCTACCCTCCAGCCTATTCACTGGGGGGCAGAGTGGGAAAAAGAAAAGCTTGACTCTGTGCACTCACTGTTCAGCAATAAATAGCCAAAACATCGGTGTGTTATCAACAGTGTTTAGTCACAAATCCAAAGCACAGCACCATACAGGCTGCTATGAAGAAAGTTAGCTCCATCCCAGCCAGACCCAGTACACTCTCCTTCAGTTCTTGAAGTTTTTGGAGTATCATAGGAAACTACGTCAGAGAGTTTGAGGAATCACTGTGTCTCTGCTTCTGACAGTGGGATCAAGGATACCGATCCAAGAAATGCTTACCTAAATTTTTCTCAAAGGTGACCCATGATGGAAATTTTATTATTTCTCAGAAAACAAACTATTTGAGCCCATTTTGGGGTAAAAATAATTGAAAGGAAAGTTTAAAACATTTGATTCTTGTAATTTAACATTTTAAAAAAGTTTTGTGTTGATATATTTATTTTTAATTAAAGTTCCTGAAAACTAATTTTTTTTTTAACAGAAGACTTTTATCTTAAAACTACTTTCTAAGTAATTTCAGCTGTGATAAAACATGTCAACAATATTAGAACATATCTGGATGAACCAATTGTGGTAAAAGAGACAGTGCAAAATTAAATCCACCCTAAGAATACGATGCAGTTCATGGTAGATGATGAATTGGATAAACCTTTTCTTGACTGTCTCATCTGGAGGCAAATAGGATTTATTTGGCAGTAAGAATGTAGAGGAAGATGAAAATATCATGGATGCAAGGGCTTTTTCAATAGAAGTGAGGAAAAAAAGGGGACAACTGAGAAATTGAAATCAGTAAGAGATTTTGTTCTCTGTTATGGTTTTGAGGGTCTCATTCACTTCATTGTGTATGGTAGGAAAACCTCTAATAGACTCAGTCAGCCTTGTTTTACTGGCTTTCAAAATGAAGTCAAGGTCAGGGGTATTACAGTGAGATTACACAAATGATTGTAACATCTCTAACCACAGAAACATAATTGCTGTATTAATGAATCAGTATTTATTAACTGAACTAATTGTTACCACATTTTTTGGTGTTAAAATTCAGAACTGTAAAAAGGTTTAGTTTTTTACATGATTTAAAAAGTGTCTTTTTTTTCAGACAAGGTCAGACAAGCCTTCTCAACAACATAAACTAACTTATTTTATTTTCCAAACAGGTAGTATTGCTCATGGTACTAGAAAGATATCTGCAAACACAAGCCTAACTTGGGAAAGTAGCCCAGCAGTGCTCTGGTATGTAAAGATGCACCTATGTGAGCATTTTAAGTCTTACTGTAAGTGTGATTTGGAAGCAAATCTCTTGATTGTCCCTACTAACTGTGCTTTGGCTCATGTTGTGGAGAAGCCCTGGCGCTACAGGACTAACTGGGCGTGCGGAGCAAAACTGCCTGCAATACAGATGGTGCAAACATTGTGGCCTCAGCACCAGCTGCCTGGCTTTACAGCTCTGCTCTTGCTGTTCTGCACTACTTGCTAATGTTGGCATAAGATATGATTACTTAAATGCAAGAAAACATTATCTACAGCACAATGTGATGTTAAAATTACCTAAGCTAGCACAGAAAACCAGGTGCACTTTCCCAGAATAGTGCAAATAGGCATATCAAATTGTATCTGGGAAAATGAATAGTTGCCTCAATGGGATACTGCATCCTAGCTAATTGGTACTACTTCTCAATGCCACAGAGATGCAACTTCAAACTGCCTCAAACTGGAGAAGTAGTTTGGTCTCAGATAAGGCATCTCAGGGTGGTGCTGCACTGTGCAATAAAAAAGAACTCCTGAGTTTACAAATGGTGCTGATGAAAGGGCAAAAGAGAACATCTGGTCTGTTCTTCCCTGACAATACAGAACTTCATCAGGAACACTGGCTTTTTAAAGAAATTACAATAACCATAGCTTTTTTTTTATGTGGCTACTTGTACTCCTTATTAGCTATTAGCAGAACTCTGCCATGTAATCCTTCTACAAAGTCTAGATGGGCAGCAACAAGAGCTGAATTTAAAGTCAGGCAGGCTGCTATTATGGCATCAGCTCAGAACATCCGATAAACTAGGAAAATTAACCCAAGCTTTCTGGGGCTCAATAAACTAGTTTTTCCCCATTCATAAATGTGGATTTTATGACTTAAACTATTTTTATTTAAGGAGCAAAAATTCAAGAAGACAAAGAAACAGAGTAACAATAACTAATTGTGGACATGTTACACTATATTTTTTACAGGCTTTTTCTTTTGTGAGGCAACGTTTAGGCCAGCTAGGTTTATTTTTCCTGCAGTCCCACAGTAAATTTAATTAATGGTTTAATATTTTAAATAGTGAATTCCTTATTGTATCAGTAGTTCTGGTTTAAGCTGCACTCAGGTTGGTGTGGCCTGGTTCAGTCATCATGACATATCCTAATACTTTTTTTTCAGTAGCCTTAACAACAATACCTGTTATACCCTGGTTGTTCTTCCAAAGCTCATGTTTCAGTGTTAATGGACGTCTCTAGAAGAGGAGAAATATACTTCATGACCATTTCCATGCTGTTTTGAGCCCAGTCATCCTCCTGCAGAAACATAGCTCCTGCGATTTCTCCAGGCCACTACAAGTAATTATTGTGGGAGATCTGGAAGAGAGGACTATTGAGGCAAGATGTGATGAAGATCCTGGCAGAGCTGGATGGGCAGCAGGACAGGAGTTTTCCCTGTAAGAGATGACTCAGAAAATGTGGATTTTGAAACATACTTACCTTTACTCTTGAGCTGACATTTGCCAAAATTGCATTAGAAGAATTTTCTTACTGTATGCAATTTTTATAATGTGCCTCAATTTTCAAACATCTCAGCTAATTTACATCCATTTTGATTAAATGTTTGTGCTCATGGCAGCAAAGGACAATTGGAATTGCCATCACAGGTCAAACCACTGATCTGCTAATCCAATGTGCTATTTCTGTCAGCAGTCAATACCAGCTGCTTCAGGGAAAGAAAACACTTAATAAACAATTATGGAACAACCTGCCCAGAGGCAAATCATTTTCCTAATCTTATCTACCTATGTGTGTGTATCACTAATTATGAAACTTAAAATGTAGAGAAACTTAGAGAGATAGCTGGAGGACCAGGGAATTGCTAGGGAGGACTGATTTTATGGCAATAAGGGATCAGTAAAATCAGAGTCTTTAACATATGTCATAGTAGCATTTTATAAGAGTTTTCATATTAGTAATTGTAAACAAAATATATACCTGGTCTTACCTTCCCAATATCTGCCTGTATCTAGAGAATGGTCCCTAAAATCACAAGAATGGTTGTATATCTTGCTTTTATTATCTTTGTTTAGTTTTAGGATGTTCTGGCTCTCAAGATCAGAATTTTGCTGGGGGGTGGGGGAAGGCTCTTTCCTGCCCACATGAGAAGAGTGAGAATACATAACAAAACCTAATGTTTCAATTCATCTCATTTACACTTTGCTTGAAGGAGAATGAGCACTCCAGACTAAATTTTGGGATTGGGTTTTGGAAAAAATAATTTTCCCTGACTCCACTCATGTTGAATAAATATACAGAACAAGATTAGATCTATATATGAAAGAGTAAAGTATATCACTTAACAAAATTTACATGGACATATATTTTACTCTGCACTAGCATTTTGCAGAGGTGTGTTTAAATCCATTGTCTTTTAGTATTCTGTACTAAATGGGTTAGAGAGAGGGAGCTCTGGAGCAAAAGAAGCTACTATATAAAAGCGATTTCAGCTTGAATAACCCCAATGATTATAATGGTCTCTGGATAGAGATCATCAGAATTCAGTGAAGCCTCATTTTTAAGAAACCATCACAAAGTCTAAACTTTTGTTTATGTAATATAATACAATAGAAACCAAGACGTCTGATGAATTTTAGGGTGTCCTACAGAGACAACATATGGCTCATACTTGCAAGTGCCTTTGTGCATCAACAGCTCTTTGTTTTTGTTGCTAAGCTGTGACTTTCAAAGCTGCCTAGTAGATTTAATTTTAATAGAAACTGGGCATCCAAATCTCTCAGGTGGCTTTGGAAAAAAATTCATCCAAAAAAATTTTCTTCCTGATGGCTGAATATACATCATAAATAGATGCCAAAGCCTCTTCACCTTGCCCAAGAGAGGAAAGTCCTTCAAAGGCAAATAGACCTTGGCAACAAGTAAACAGATCTTTTCCCAGTTGTGTAACTGATGCAGCACAGCTATACGTCGCCACAGGACTCACTTTATATCAGACCTGGTTGACAAAGCAAAATTTATTACTAACAGACAAAACATTTACTAGGTGATTATGACTCTTAATTTTCTTTCTGTTCTGGTTTTGTTTGTTTTGTGTCACACTGGAAAAAGAATTTAATTTGATTATTTACAGAAAATAGATTAAAAGTGGGGAAAAAGAGATTATCAGCACTTCATGATTTTTGACTCTATGTTGAACTTCCTCTGAAACTTTACAGAGCAAAGAATGATTGTTTGAGATCGATGTTGTGCATTGCAACAAGTAAATTCCACTCAGGGTCAGCTTCTGTTTTAATGTTTTTTCAACCTCTTTTCAGTTTGTAGAATCTTAAAAGTTTATAATATAGTGATTTTCTGTTGCCATGGACTGTTGTGTAATATTTATGAATTTCTTTTTGGAGTAACGAGCTGGAGAACTTTTAGCACTTTTCTGCAAAACCCTCCTTGTTGTGTTTGTGCAATTGCTTTATATCAACTTCTACTTATGATCTTTTAAATAGCTTTCACTATTCTTGCCTCAGGTGCTTTGAATTGATTTTCAAGTATTTCAGACAATGGGGTGTATAGACCAAAGACTGAAAAGATTTCCAGGTTTCCTGATGCATGGAAGCTTCATAAATCAAACCTTAGTAAATTTGTTTTGGAACTTCAGCACGACCATCATTCTCTCTCTCTCTCTCTTTCGTTCAGCCTTCTACCTTCGTGGGGTTTAAGCTAGCTGGTCACTGAGCACTAGGTTATAACATGAGTTGTCTTCCAATTTTCAGGTTGTAAATAGTCATTACAACAGGGAATGATACGTTATGGATTTGTCTAATTTGGGGAAGCCTCAAAGAGCACATATTTTAAATGGAACAGCTGGCCACAACACAACAAAATGAGTTTGCTGTGAGCCCTGCTATAAGCAGCTTATCACCTTTAGGGGAATAAGAGGAAAGTTATTGAGGTACAGCCAAAGGAGTAGATGAGATGAGAAGGAATGCTTTGATTTGTTTGGGATGTGAAGAAGCTGTGAAAAAGCTGTAAGAAGATAAGAGGAACAGGGGTAAAAATTAAGAGTAGGATTTGCTCAAGTTTGTATGCTTTCCAATCCTGTCTCTGGCAATTCAGAGATTTAACTATTGACCTATTGAAATTCTGTTCTGAGACAATTTTAATTTACTTTCCCTGTCTCTGAAAAAAATATTTTAATGACTGTGTTTATCTTCCTAACTGGATAGTATGAGAAACCTTCCTCTTTTATTAATGGGATGTAATTAGTGTACTGATGCATCTTGTACGTAAAATTTGGAAGAGACCTGTTAGTCATTCAGGCCATCCTCAGCACAAACCTGGTTTCCCCTGTGTGTTCAGAGAATTTCTGCAATTAAGCCCTTAGTACACAATGAAGTTTTATCCACGGCTATCATTCTCATTAGCAACAATCCATTTCTCATATTCTGTCTACATTTTGCCATCTTAATTTAGTCCACTTTTCCTGCTTGGCCTAATTGCTAAACCATAAATACTTCTTCTGTAACTAAGCATTAATTTCATAGCAGTCATGCTGTGAAGGTAGTACTATACATAATGCCATGAATGTAGTACTATAGACATATAAACCCAGTAATGGATATTCTCTGTTACAAAGAATTCACAGTGTAAAGAAAGCACCATTATAAACACAGTACAGGATCACAGAAGGATTATGTGCTTTGTCTGAATAAGACAAGGAACTTGGAATTAAAATGAGGTCTTCTGAATGCCATCCCACTGTTTGTAACTGTTTTTGTCTGCTCCCTTATCCTTCTGTTAGCTAAGAAACATATAGTTGGCAGAGCATCAACAGGTGTAGTAAGGTGTCACAGAAATTGCTGGCACTAGACTGGTGTTGCACACATTTCAGAATAGGCTCATTGCTTAAAGCTTTCATTCTTTCTGTATAATTTAGTAATTTGAGCTCTCTGAAATGTGTTGTTTTCTTTTGAACTTGCAAAATGTCTATACCTTTATGATAGTCTGATGCTCATAATACAATAGAATATCTCCAGTGCAGTAAGAAGAGCCATATAGGAACAGTATCTCTGAGCTTAATGATACGTTGTCTTTGTGTTCAGTGTTCACACTTGTATTGGACTATTTTTACTGCCATATTATATTCAACAAATGTATAATTTAATATTCATTACCAACTCTTCATTCATCTGCCTTTTATTTTATGTAAATTTAGAAAGTGGATTAACATTAATGGTGTTTTAGGCAGGGATAAGTAGATACAGGCTATACTGTCCAAATTAGAACTAGGTGAACTGCTTACCTCAATTTATCCTTTTCTAAACCCCATTCTCAAAAAAGTACTAGTGTCTATTTCCATAGGTGTATTTGATTACATTATATTTCCCAAAGAGTATTTGCTTCCCTTACTCCAAGCTGAATGTCTTTTTGCCTTCATTTTCTACTCTCTTTGAATTCCACAGTATTACAGCTTTGTTCTAAGTATTTTCTGCAGTTCCTCTGTCTAGTGAGTTTTATTTTGAAATATTTATTTTGAAATATGAAATGTTTTATTGAAGTCTAAATCACTGCAATTTCCACTTTTCTTCTAGGGGGACGATTCCTCATTTTTAGCATCTAATCTTACCCAAGTCTCTTCATCGTCCCATCTGTCTTTCTCATTTTAAACAATGGCAGACAAGGATTATAATGTCAGGTTTCATATAATTCACTTTACATTGCAAATAGCTACATTTTAGTTGGATATCTCAATTTGGAATTGTGTCACTTCTTTGATTTTTCTTATCTAAAGAAAACAGGAACAGATACAGTTATTAGTGTTCAAAGGCCTTAATGTATGTAAATATGTACTTGAAGCTGAAGTTATTCAGGACAGCAGTAGAACCAAAGTAAATGTTAAGCATTTTATTAGAGAAAGCATCTCTATCTGGAGTACCTTTTTAGTATATCCTTAAATTGGAATTTTCTAAAAACCTACAAAGGTATTTAAAAAGGTACAAACAAGAATTACGGATCACTAGAGAAAAAGAAAAAGCAGGTAAACTTACATCAAGTTAAATGAATTGCTTCTTCAGAGAGTGTGTATTCAGTCTTTGGAATGTACTATCAGAGAACATTATAAACTTGAATGCAGAAGAGTCGATGGATTTATAAAAGTGATTAATAAATTTATGATCTGTAGTAACATTGAATTTTGCGCATGTAAGCAAGTGGTAATGAAATTTCATAGTTGAAAATTTAAGCTGGTCACCCCATCTGTCAAGTTGGACTCTTTCCTACTACAGAAAATTTCCTAGGTCTTCCTCCCTACCCCGTGTTTTGAAGCATCAAGTTATCCAGTATTTTCAAATGCACACTGAACTTGATGGACCAGCAATTTTTTCAAGGATGGTGAATTCTGTGCTTTCCTGTAAGAAACATATCAAGGCTCTCAGAATTGGTCCCAGTAGCATGACTGAAATGGGGAAATTTGTAGCAAAAGAGACATAATGCAGTAGAGAGGACAATGAAAATCTGAAAATCATGATAAGAAGTTTCTGAGCCTTTAACTGGATAGACTACACACTAGGTTTGCTTACTGACCAGACTGGGAAATTGTGAAAAAATAGTAAGGGTGTTCTTCAGCTGCACAATGATCTCTTGTACAGAACTGCAGATATCTGGAGATAGGAAGACTAGCTAAGTCTCATTCTAGTTTGTTGCTTTTTCAGTTCATTATTGTCTGCGTTAATATTAATGTATTTGCTAGTAGTTTGTCCAGTATCAATTTAGAATGGATTTCTGTCACTTTCAAGTATAGAATATTTCAAAGGTCTCTGGTGTTCTTGTCGTGAAAGATATCCTGACATTTAGCTTATATTTTTCTTTACATCATGCCACTACATTTTGGCTTAATATAATAATGCAAAAAATAAAAATGTGTATCTCCAGAAATCATACAAAAAGAGGACTTTTAAATGAAAATATTCAAATAGAATTTGGAGATACTGCGACACTACAGGATAATGCTACCATTTTTTTTCTCATTTATCAGTCGTATGAAAAAAGGAGTTCTGACATATCTAAATTCATTTTATGTTATGGGACACCCTTATTTATAATCATTACAGTTTAAGGATGAGGAAAGCTGCATATTTTTTAATAAGAAATTCAGATATAGAGAAACTTATTTTAAATATTTTATGAATTTAAGCTTGGAAAATTGTTATAGGTTGCACCAGTTTGAAACCTATCAGAGAGGCTACTTCTTGAATGTATTTCTATGTAATCCATACGGAGATTCAGTTCTTATGCCACAAACACACTTAGCTTGTTTTGAACATATTACAAATGCTTGTTGAAAACAGTCGATCTCAAGGAATGCTTTTACCCATACTTACCGATTTGGGGCTGCACTTTAGATATATTAGTTATTCTTGTAGCAATGGGAACAGTTTTACACTTATTGCAACCCAGTAAAACGTGGTAGTGTCTGTTAACTATACATGGATCATAAATCAGCACAAAGTCTGGCCATATGTCACCTAATACTTTGGTTTAAATTAAAGCATCCAAAATCTTGGGTTTTCTTTCTGACAAAAAGGAAATATTTTAAAGAGTATTTCAATATTTAATCTTAGTCATGACCAAATAGTATATAAATTAAATATTTACTATCACAGTACTGTATTAAATGTGGTGTAGTGAAATTCTGAATTTAGGGTTCACTGGGATAACCAAATTGCAGTTATATCCATGTGAGCGAGAGATCTAGTAAAAGTAGCAAAAAATTTTTTTTCCAAATCAGATATGAACAAAAAACCAAAAGGCTCCAGCTACTAGGCATTTTAAGTTCGAGGCTGGGCAGTGAAAGTATAGTTGGCCATGAAGGAAACCCCATGATCTCTAGCACACTTTCCCTGAAGTTGGGCATTACTCATTGCAGCACAAAGCTCCTTACTACCTTTGAATAATGGAAGCAGTAATTTCTAATATGATTCGTAGAACTAAAAGCTCCTTTTTCTATATAAACATGGGTAAGTGCATCAGTACCAATGAAATCTGTTTTTTGGGAAAGTAAGTTTTCATCCATAGAATTGAATGAAAGTAGTTACCAGTCATCAATAAAACTGAATTTCACTAGACACTACAATGGAAACACAATTTAGTTAAAACTTATGGATTAGACTGCTTATTAAGTGAGTTCCCTCCCACCCTCCCTCCCTCTCTCTAACAGATTCTGTTTACAGATTAGCAACTGGTACTAAATGGAATACCTATTTAACACAGGAAATCTTACCTCTAAAATGTAACACCCCCCCCAGAATAAAGGATTGTGCCATATCCTAGACTTGAGTATATTGTAACCCTTGCCAGGAGCTCAGTTCAGAACATTCCTGATCACAACATCATCAACATAAGCAGTGCCACACAAACATGAATCAACTGTTTCAGTCATAGGTCAGTCAAATGCAGGGAGGTGACTTTATTCCTGTTACATGTAGCCTTTCACTGCAATGCCTTTGTGGCCCTTTGTCCTTCAAGGTGCTTACCCCAAAAGACAGAAAAATTAATCTGTTGTTACAATGGTTTTCTACCTTCCTAGCAACATACATATAATCAAACCATGTGTTTCACTGGTATTAGGATTTAATTTTGCCTTTTGGTTTGCTCACTACCACTTCCCTTGACAGAATTTAAGAATATTTTTATTGTGCATATCATCTATATAGTTAAGATCTATATCTGAGATGCAGGTTCTGTTTCAAAAGCCAATTTGTCTTTGGGATGGATTTGTTTCTTCGGTATCAGTTCAATGCACCTTTCAGGCAGATACTGAAGTCCTTGTAAACTCAAGTGAAACTCATGTTTAAAGGCATTGTCCTGCACAGAGTCCGAAAAAAACTTTTTCTTCAGCACTTCAGAGCTGTTATTCAAATAGATACACCACAGACTCCACACATATTCTCACACATCCCCCTTAAGCTTCCAACAACGAAGTAAGACCTGTTTTTGCCCTGATTCATATTACATAGCCAGCCAGGACAACTGGTGGGGAAGAACTGGGGCATAGACCAGAGGAAAATTTGCCTTCTAGTAGGGCTTTTTTGGCTGCTGAAGCCCCTCTGAATGGCATACCTTCTTCCATCAACTGCATCTGACACCTGTAGTCCCAGAATACGTGATATGCTGCGAGCATGCAGGCTGTTGAGGGAAAACTAGGTGAAGGACATTACTGACTGAAAATCAGAGTGGAAGACTTGGTACATCTCTGCATTATGGCAGGTCTCTGAGGTATTTATGGGCATAAATATGATTCATTCATAAGGGGCAGGAAGATGCCCCTTGGTAAACACTGATTCGACACTTCAGCCCTTTTTTTCAAAATTCATTATCAAAACCAAAAAGTAGCTTAATTTTTCATCTTTAATAACAGTCTTTTTTTTGAGAATGAAGTGTGAGGGGCTGTCAAAAGATAATGTATCTTGTTCTAGTTAAGCTATTTCTGCCCTCAGCAGTTTCCTGTGGTGACAGTAGGTCAAGTTTCCTGCCAGCTATTTTCTGTCCTATTCAGCCAGTGAGATCCTATTTACTCTGAGTATCATTAAGTGGAGCATGAATCAAAGACAATGTATATGTCAGGCATGGGGAATTCCACAGTCCAATTGACAGAAGAGAATAGTGATTGTCAGTGCAATGAAGCCGAAGTATGGCTGTCTTTTACCTGCCTGCTAGACATCTTTTACCTGCCTGCTAGACAGGCATGAATGAGGCAGAAATTAAAATCCTTCATTCAAGTCCTCCTCCCAGAGGAGTGAAGATAATTTTTTTTATCTCAGGATACTTATCTGGAACTGGCCTAGTTTTTTTCAGCCAACAATATTATGAAATTCTGTACACCTTAATGGTCATAGAGATCCAAACAAAAGAAAGCATTTGATATTATTCATGGCCACCCTGAATGGGTTGCAGCTATCCTATGAGTTCCCCTTGCATTCCTTAGAAGGAAAAAAGTTCTTTAAACTGTTAGTTTACTGGATTAAACTTTAATTTATTTAGCTTTGGAACTTACAGAACAAGTTGAGCAACCCACAGGTTTTGGACTGCAAGCGGACCTCTTTTTACTTATGTTATCTTCTCTCTTTTCCACATAAGTAACTTGCCCTTGATCAGTGCAGTTAATAAAAAACTGGTGATAATGAGTTGTCTTGGTAATTTAGGAGGGTTTTAGGGCTAGGAATAGGAAATTGAAGTGTCTGTCAGACACAAAATGAGGTGAAACAGGGAAAGAAGTGTTTACATATAAAAAAACGTTGGAGGAAAACAATGTAAGCTTCAAAAAACCCAATGTTTTTAATATAAGTTGTATAGTGTAATCTTTCCTTCTTATTCTGTCATTGATTTTCTTAGGATATTCACTGTGACCAATGCGTTCACATTACAGAAGTGAAGATCTGCTTCAGCCTTGAAACATGAATGAAGTTATGCTTTCAACTCTGAAATATTTCACTTATTCTCATTCATCTGTATCAAAATCTGTTTTTTTGTTTATTAGGTCTGTTGCATAATGTGCTAATTCCTCAGTTTGCACCACATTCTCAGAAGTAAAAGTTCATAGTGGAGAAGTGGAAGTTCTGGTTTCCTTAAAACTCAACAACACTTTTTCATTGAATAAGCACTGTAAATTCAAAGTGTCTGTTTCCATTGTTGATCATGTTCTCGCTAATACGGTAACAAACAGTTTGTTAGAGTATTTCTGATGTTTGTAATACATCAGGACCTAATGAGAGGCACACATCTCTCAGTGTGATAATGCACAGCAAGTTACTGTCTTGCTGCAGCTGGGTTGTGATTTGTCAAGCTACGTTGCAATGGACAGAGTGACTGTGACCTGTACATGTTGTTTCTCAGTTACTCTGCAGAAAGGTCAGCTAAAAACCAGCAGGTGATGCTTGGAGATAACCAGTGCAGCCTTGCTGTCTGCAGTCTGTGGTCTGACAAGAACTACATGGACTTCTGAAATCATGTAATTTGTTTTACTCATCTTTGTGCAGTGAAGTAGGAGTCCAAGGCTGGCTCTCTGGGAGTATTGTGAGTCAAGTATCATTTGTAATGCACTTTGCCAGTGTGGAGTCCCCTCAGATGAACATGTTGTACAGAAGGTAACCATTTAAAAATATTGTGATTCTGTGCACTAGGTGGTTAAGAATAGTCCCTAGTATCCATAAATGAATAAGTAAGAAATAAACTTGTTAAATGAATGTGTCTAAGGCAAAGCAATAGAATACTGACGTGATAAATGAATATACTCTCCACGCATTACACATTAATATATTTTATAAAAACCCTAGGGCCCTCACAAATTAATACCTGTTTAAAGAGTAGATCTGTTTAAAAAAATAAAATTAACTGCTACGTAAGTATTAGCTTGACAGATTTTATATTGCATTTATAAGTTAGAAACCTTATTATAAGTGAAGCTGATACTGGCTTTGGGCAGAATAGAAAGGAAACTTGGAAGACTTTGAGGTAAAAAAGAGACAAATCTGCAGAAGAGTTTAAGCACTTATGAATTCCGTCATCTTTAGCCAAGATATGAGTGCTTGGCACATCTGAAGACAAAGTCCAGTCACTTAAGTTTTGCTGTAAGTTGCACAATCCTAATTTTGGGATAATTAGTGTCTACATGGTACTGCTTTTATTAATTTACTTACACAGAGACCCACATTAAGCTCAGAGCCCCCTTAGGCCAAATAATGCATAAAAAAATACACGTGAAACAATCCTCACCCCAAAAGTTTGCAGTTCAAGTAGAATAAGCAGGAAAACAGGTGTTCTGAGTTGAGGTCATAATTCTGCACAGCACAGCAGAGCTTTCTGGTCTCCTAAGTTCTAGTCTAGTAGTGTATATATTGGCGTATATGGAGCTTTCAGAGGCAGTAAAAGCTTGCTACTTGCATAGTGCTGAACTCCAGTCAAGGAAAACATTAAGATCTAAGCTTAGAAGTGAGCAGCTAAATAATCTCATTTAACTATCCACATGCTTAAGCGTGTGGACATGTCTGTGTGCACAGGTTTTTCAGATCAGGACCAGAAGGCTTTGCGCTTGCCACAATATAAAGAAATGCAATTCTGCAGACTGAGCCCCATGGAGAAGCTTCTGAATTCTGATCAACTTACTCCTCTTCTTCTCAGTTAGATATTTCTCTCTGACTAGATGAAATTTGTTTCTGATGTCTCTGTTGTTTCTGATGTTTCTGGCGGCCGGTCACAAGCGGTGTTCCCCAGGGATCTGTGTTGGGGCCAGTTCTCTTTAATATCTTTATCAATGATCTGGATGAAGGGATCGAGTGCACCCTCAGTAAGTTTGCAGATGACACCAAGTTGTGCGGGAGTGTTGATCTGCTTGAGGGGAGGAAGGGTCTACAGAGGGACCTGGACAGGCTGGATCGATGGGCTGAGGTCAATTGTATGAGGTTCAACAAAGCTGAGTGCAAGGTCCTGCACTTGGGTCACAACAACCCTATGCAACGCTACAGGCTTGGGGAAGAGTGGCTGGAAAGCTGCCAGGCAGAAAAGGACCTGGGCGTGTTGGTTGACAGCCGCCTGAATATGAGCCAGCAGTGTGCACAGGTGGCCAAGAAAGCCAATGGCATCCTGGCTTGTATCAAAAGTAGCGTGGCCAGCAGGACTAGGGAGGTGATTGTGCCCCTGCACTCAGCACTGGTGAGGCCGCACCTCGAATACTGTGTTCAGTTTTGGGCCCCTCACTACAAGAGAGACATTGAGGTGCTGGAGCGTGTCCACAGAAAGGCAATGAAGCTGGTGAAGGGTCTGGAGCACAAGTCTTCTGAGGAACGGCTGAGGGAACTGGGGTTGTTTAGCCTGGAGAAAAGAAGGCTGAGGGGAGACCTTATTGCTCTCTACAACTACCTGAAAGGAGGTTGTAGAGAGGTGGGGGTCGGTCTCTTCTCCCAGGTAACAAGTGATAGGACGAGAGAAAATGGCCTCAGGTTGCGCCAGGGGAGGTTTAGACTGGATATTAGGAAATTTTACTTCACTGAAAGGTTTATCAAGCATTGGAACAGGCTGTCCAGGGAAGTGGTTGAGTTGCCATCCCTGGAAGTATTTAAAAGACGTTTGGATGAGGTGTTTAGGAACATGGTATAGTGGTGGTCTTGGTAGTGTTAGGTTTATGGTTGGACTTGATGATCTTAAAGGTCTTTTCCAACCTATACGATTCTGTGATTCTGTGATTCTGTGTTCTTTTCTTAATTAAGATAATGTTCTTTTTAAGTGGTTTTTAATACTGGTGTTCTCTGCTGCCTACTCTTTCTTGTTCCTTCAAATGATACTTGCATGGTAGATGTAGAGTGAAAACAATCAGCATTCTTTCTGGATAAGTGTAAACAACTCCTACACTACCCTGCTAATATTAATTTCATTGTTATGTTGCCTGAAGACACACATAACTGGCTCGTAAAACTAACGCTGCCAGAAAATACTTGCTCTCTCTCTCTTGCAAAATAACTTAGGTGATTTTGCTACACGGCTTATCTATTTTTCTCTCCCTAGACTGTTCTTTTCTGAAAAAAATCTAAAGCTAATAACTTCCCCTTGTTCCTTGCTTCCCATCTGTCTAGCTTTTATTAATTAGACTCCATAACGCTGATCTTGTCTATCTCCACTAAGTTATTAGCATACTTGTCATTTAAAGCCTATTCCTAATTATTCAGTTATCTGGTGAACATAAACTTTTTTCTTATTTCTGGACTGCGAAGGAAGAAGAACCAAGAAGAGAATGGCAAAAATCCCACTGTCGGAAATAAGCTCAAGTTACTTATGTGATGTTCAAAAACAAACTGAATTTTTGCATACTTTCTTATTCAGAATTGGTTGGGGCTATTTTATATAATAACGTTATTTACTATGCATAGGACCCATATAGTCAGAAGATCCAACAAACTGTCACTTCTGATCCCTCTAAGGAAGAAGGTGAAATGATATCTAAAGAGTAAAAGGTTAGTTTTTTCTTGTTTATGCCATGTCCTAAGTCTTTTGAGTTTGGAAGGGATTTACATTTTCATGTGTAAAGGTCATAAATATTTTTACAAAAAAAAAAAAGCATACAAAAAGTGTATCAAATGTACCTGATATGCAGAACACTTCCATCAAAAAAAAGATGAAACATGGGCACAAAGGTATAGCAAACTGAAATCACTGTGCATCCTATGGCTAAACTTGTTAGAGTTTAAGTGGGAAGCTGGAGTAGCGACATCTGCTCATAATGAAGAGTGAGAATGGCCCAGAAAATCCTACCTGAAAATTCCTGGAGGGACATAACTTTCATAGAGGTGGGAAATCTCTGCTCATAAAAACAGGAAAAAAAAAGGAAAGAAAACAGGGCCTCAATTGTAAGAGTACTTAATAAGAAACAGTGAAGTTTTGAGTTTAAGGATAATAAACCCTCATAAACATGAAGAGAGAAAATTTTTCCAAGTGTACCCTCAATAAAAGGTCACCTTGTCCACAGTGACAAGCTAGCATGATTCGATAGTAAAGTGAAGTTAAAGTAAATGAGAAGGGTGTTCATTCAGTGGAAATACATCTGAAGATTTAATGCAGTGCTGAGTCATCTTGGCATGAATCTGCAGAGATCAGTGACCTAGTGACAGACTCATATCAGGGGCTGTTATGTGGCTGCAGGTTTATGGGCATGCAGTCATGTGTAGACAGTAGAAGCAAACAACAACAAACAACAAAGCTCACAGCAAACAACACTTCACTGCAAGGCTGGCAACAAAATTCTCTGCGTTTTGGATTGTGGCAGCCCTGGAAAACGAATGAGCACAGAGCAGGAGGGCTCATTCTAAAGCGCTTTGGCTATTTAACCACTGTCAGCACTGAGAGGAAAACTGAGGAAAGGCAAAGACACCTCTGACATCTGTCTGTTGAACGTCAGTAAACATGTCGTCTAGTTAACTCTTCTCAGTTTCAATCCCTTGACGTTTGGGTTGTGCAAATCGGGAAACATGTCCTCTCAAAGGAAACTGAGAAACATACTTTGCTTTTCTTGTGTTTTATGTAGGTCTTCAGCATACCTGTACAAGTGTAACAGAGTTATGTCTATTGTTGGCCCTGTAAGATCCCTCCATGAATTCATGTCTACTATTGCCACTGTTTTAGTCGAGGCAGCAGGAGATACCAATTTGTGAGCCACAGGACTTCCAGATATGGGAGCAAGAACAATCACAACCTTTTGGATTGCTCTTTCTTGCCTTTTAGAGCTGTTGCTGTCTCTGCAGACTGTTCCCAAGGTTGCTTTCATCACTACGATTTAAGATCTCATAATCTTTATATCTTTCCTTTCAGAGACTCCTGGTATGTGTCTCTACAGTTTCTACTACCCCTGGTACACCTCCCGATTTCTCTACAGTGGAAGCAAACTCCTGGCATCAGGTAGATAACTGAGAAGTTAACTTCTCACTTTTTGATGGTGTTATAGTTATAGAAAGTAACAAGCATGTTCTTGTTTTTGTAAAGCTGATTTTAGAATCAGAGGTTTTAAAGGAAGAAGGATAGTTGGCTTTTTTGATGGACACCATCCATTTCTTTTTTAATTCTACAATTTTCAGGTCAGGCTTATTTGTGTGTGCTTTACATATAAAGAATGACAACCTGAAGACCTGTGTCATAAGACACTACAGACACAACAGAAAGACAATACCTTTGCATCAGCTGTAGAGCACACATCAGATTTTAATTGAAACTTCTTGTCTTTTCCCATTCTGTTTTTATTTTCTGACAGGATTCAGTGCTGATGTTACACCTTCATTTCACTTTTTTCTGGAGAAATTTACATATGGTTGCAATTGTAGGTAGTTCAGAATCTTTTTTAAGTGCAATGTTGTTTGAACAGGTTAGTTTTTCTGTGTGCTTTTTATGGTACAATTTGATATCAGAAGGAACACTGTTAGTTCCTTTGCTATGAAGTTTTGACATCTAAGCTTGAAAGCTCATGAAAGCTGAGAGACATTTGTACAATAAAGGTCACACATAAAGGCAGGGAAGTAAAAGTTTTCTGTTTAGAATGTTGAGTTGTTTGATTTATAATACTGACTTAAGTGAAGGATCTGTGGGGGCATCATTTAATCCATGAAATTCAATTCAGTCTGTTGCGGAAGGTGGGCTGCGTAATCCAGTGATGGGGAGAGCTACCTCTGACAAGGAGAAACTATGAGCAAAGTGGAAAGGTAGCTAGTAAAGACCTGTGCTAGGCTGCTTGGAGTGTGGGTGTGCTTCTGTAGCATTTTTGGTGCCACTTTGGGCAAATAAAACTTTAAGCTCTTCCACTGCATGTATTCACAAGTGAAGAAAAATGCTTTATAGCCTCACATACTTTTGATTAAGACATCATCTTTTGAGTTTAAAATCGGCTCAAACTGTTCAACGAACTTCATTACACAAACAATCGTGACTGAAGCACAGACAATTTCTTGGGGATTAATAACCAGTGGGAGAAGTTGAAGGTATGAACTGCAGTCAAGGGCCATTAAATCCAGCCAGTCATTAAACTCCTGGAAATGCTCTATGCATCAGTCAGTATTTGAGAGAAAACCAGGTTCTGCTTTATTCTGGCATAAATTTTGGATCATTTTATTGACTTTGAATGTATTTTGATTTATCAGACAGTAGAAATTGAGTTTCTTCATTATGAGATTCAACTAGTTAATTTGTCATGCCATTTGTCTTAGCATGGAATGTACAGTACTGCTACATGAGTTAAGTCATTGAGGTCTATTATTATTTAGATTATTGTAGGAGATAATATAAAATAAAACCATACTTACAGTTACCCATATAAAATACTAACATTTTAAAGAGTTGCCAGTCTTTCAAAAAGAGTTTTTCCATTTTTCCTGGGAGAGAAATGTAAGATAATAAAAAACTAGTTACTGCTTGATCTAAGAAAGCCATTGAACCATATGGAAAATATATAACAAAACTTAAATGTTATGTGCAATTAGTTTTTAATTCATTGCCTTTTATGTGTGATTGGTCACCTGTAGTTTCATTGTTTAATGTACTGTTGTGAGCTCTAAATTCTATTTTCTGTTCAGGTGCGGCTCTTCGTTCAGTAGTGTGCTTTGTTATTTCATTGTGACAGTGGGCCAGAAATTGTTGCCTGTCAAAGTAAGAATGGCAAATCCAATTGAAGATCTGTCTATTGTTTCAGAAATGGGTTTAAATATCAGTAGACTAGAAAAGTAGTCTATAACTATGAATGCCATATATTCCTACTCTTTCCCTCTTCCCCCATCCACCCTCTATATAAAGGATGACTTGGTAGAGTTGAGAAAAAAATGACCTTAGATTTGGTTAGGATTTCAATAAAGTAATTTACAATACTGTAATACAGCAGAAATGGGTTTGATGTCTTTTAAATTTACAAATATGCCGCTCTGTGTTTAGGTGACAAGGCAAATTCTGTATCTTGAGAAGGCTTTCAAAAGTGTATCATTCCTGGATTATATGTTAACACAGAGAAAAATGGGAAAGTTCTGAGCCATTTCAATTATTTTGCCACAAGATTTGTAGAAGGCAAAAAGAGCCAAGCCAGAAAATACAGAAAATCTGGTACTCAAGGAAATAGAGAGACAATAATATGAACACTGCAATAATATGCTAACTGAAAGGATTGAGGGGAACAGGAATGGATTTTCTACATGCAATGAGAAAAAAAAAGGAAAGGGAAGGAAGGAGACACTTAAAGTTAAGGAGGGTTTCATTAGTTAAGTTCAGACAGTGAATTGAAACAGCTAACAGCTTTTTTTAAATTTAGTAATAAACAACATTCACATAAAATATAAGAAATTAAATATAATGAGGGTCTTGTAATTACAGATATTGAGTAGTAGAACTAAAAAAGAAGGCAAATTAAAAAAAATGAGAAAATACACATCAATAAATAAATCCAGCAGCTAGAACAGTCACAGCTTAGGCTGTTAAAATGTAACTGCTTCATAGCTAGAAAAGTGGATCTCATTTTTGTTTTTTTTAAGACACTTTATGGTGGATTATATATGATGATCGTATACTAATTCATTCAATAAACATCTGCAAAAATAAATATATTTTAGCACTGTAAATATTTTTGAGTTAACATGAATATCAGCACATCATGTTGAATTCAGTTCTAGCTCATTTATCATCAATAAACAATAAAAGATCTGATTCTAAAATCTTTGTACTGATGAATTGCTGTAGCAGAAAGAAACAGGGATAAATGAATAAAGATTAACAGGAGTACTAGATAGAAAGAATAAAGTATCTTTCCTTTTTCCCCAAAATAACTGAGATAGATAACAAATAAATGACTTCTTGTGGTTATTAGATTTTAAATGCCAATAACTGGAGGAAGAAAAGGAATAAAGGATTTAAAAATGAGGGACAGTTTGAAACAGATATGAACACACACAGCTTGTCCATAAGACAGCTGGACCTGCAGCCTCATCTCATGTGAGGGATTTATCCAAGGTGCTTTGCAGCGTTGCAGGCTTTATGATGTTGCCCTGACCTGCCACTGTGCCCCTTAGTTGTAGCAGGAAAATCAAATGTGCTAATGCTTTAGCTAATACAACAGTAAAACAGCAGAAACTGCTGAGGAGTGAATTTTAAGGCTCACATTTGCTTGTACTGCAACACATTTACTTCTGTTATAGTTCACTGTGCACAGTACTAGCTAAAACAGACAAAGAGTGTGGCTCAGGCAAATGTATTGGCTGGAAGCTGCAGCAGCTGAAGAGCCAGCACAATTTGACTCCACCAATCCTGCTGTGGTAAATTTCTGATGGAGATGGAGGGCAGACACCAAGGGTGGCAGTGTTATAAATCAACAAAGCTACATGTGCCAAAGCTTGTGAGTTTGGACTAAAGAAAATATGAACCTCTAAATTTATATCTGAACACTTAAATCATGTTGAAAAAGGGAATTCAATCATCTTTGAAAACATTAGTTATTGCTGCTGTAGACCATTTCCTTTCCACATATTGCCAAAAAAGTAGTGTCCCCTCTGATTATCTCAAAAACTGTCAGGTTCTGCTCTTCTCCTTACCCTCATTCTGGGGAGAGAAAAGCTCTAAGTAGTTATAGGCAACTGTTATAGGTACCTGTTCATTTTGACGGCAGCTGTATTGCAGTAGAGAGGAGCTTTGATTAGCCAACACATTACCTTTCTAAATATCTTGTGCATGCTTACCCTCTCAGTGGCCTTTATTAATGTCATTATTATGAATTCTCCTTGCCTTATTTTGGGGGTCAATTTCTGCCTCTCAAAGCATACAACACATTCATAGCAGAAGATCAACAGTAGTACTTCCAACAGCTAGCAAGATAAGTTCATAATACCTTTTCTGTTGCTCTATCACATTTTCTCCTTCAAGAGAATGGTGTTTTATAAACATATTATTTCATTGATATTTAAATTAATTTACCTTTGTGGTTATAGCTGAGAAGACCATAGTAGAAAGAATCACATTTACAGCTATGTTTTACACAAGCTTTCAGAATACGTTATAATTTTACAGAGATCAAATTCTCCAAAATATTATTGATCTAAAATTTATCTGATTGTAATGTGGTTTTTTCCTACCTAGACTAAATGAAAGTTTTGGAGATGTCAATGCTATTACAAAAAGTAATTATCAAGTTTTTAATAGAGGTTCCTATTGGTCTTTCTATTCGTTGGTCACAAAGCCACACAGCAGAGGAATTATTTCAACTTCATTCTGAATTCTTTGCACAAATTTACGAAATGGCTAATATTAAGCAGAATGTCATAAATTAAGATGATTTTGCTACCCTTCTGTTGAGCTAATATAAAGACCAGTATCAGATAAAGAAAATATTCTGCCTGTCCTTAAGTAGCTCAATTCTTCATCTTATCTTGTTGGCATTTTGTGCCGTTACAATACTACCTGGAATCAAATGTGAAAGTTTCCTCTGGTATACAGTAAAAAGCTTCCTTTAGGTCTTGTGATGCCCATTTCAGAATTAAAGTATCAATATTAAGCAGTCTGGTCCCAGAAAAGCAATATCAATAGAAATAAAAACAACTGTAGAATACAAAATAGAGGAAATATCAGTTGCTACACACAGAGACCAGCTCAGAATAAGTTACCATAAAGCCTGCAATGTTAAATATCTGCTCTGGGGAACCAATTGTGCAGAGCAAGCAATCATGTCTATAGGAGCAGTGTTCGCGTATGGCAGGAGAATGATAATTTTTTTCAGAAGGATGGACTTCTCTAAATGATACCAAGTACACTGAATAAAGCACATTTGTCATGTCTCTGTTTTCTTGATTTAGCATATGGAAAATACTGAATGCTATCTGGATGCTGACCCAGATAGTGCACTTATGGGCATATGGAGACCTGCTTAGCATCATCTACCGCACATGACACCCACCAACATTTCATTTCTTCTGACCTACCTCAGTGTGAGGCATCCATTTGGACTGCAAAAAGTGGAAGGTCATGAGCTTTTGTTGGATACAATGTGACATGATGGGTAATTGTGGCATCCACAAGGAAAGCAGCCAGAGGAACTGTTTCTAGTTATTTCTGTCATGTCTGCCATTTCTCAGCATTTTAAGGAAGAGAATATTTTGTCCGTCATTGCTTCACCTATAGCAACAGAAAAGGACTGATGGGATAAACAGAGATGGTAGCAAGAGCTCAGGAAAAGATAGGTATGGGTATTGCTTCTAACTGATGACAGCAAGAGGTTTTGGAGAAAAAGAAAGATAGCAAGAAATCATATGCTGGGGAGAGGATTATAACAATTTATAGCACTTTTCCCTTCCCTAGTGTTATTTCAGTTGGCTCCAGGTGCCCTTTTGCCTAGAAGCCGTGCTGCTTGTAGTCTCCTTGGTTTATACAACACCTGATTTCCACAAATCCCATTTTTAGGGCTGCAGGGTACGTGGTCCATCCACCCTGCAGTTGTTCTCACTCTCTGGAACTTGTCATCAACATTTCTCTGCTTTTCACATGCAGTGAATGCTTACCCAAATCGTGAACACATGTGCAAATACGGGATAATTATGAATTCTGGCTTTACCTTTCATAAACCAGCAAAACTAGTCTGTTGTCACAGAGTGCTTCTGGGAGCTTAACATTTATCTATAATAGGAAATTATTAAGAGATCTGTCCTGGTTTCAGCTGAGATAGAGTTAATTTTCTTTATAGTAGCTAGTATGGGGCTATGTTTTGGATTTGTGCTGAAAACAGTGTTGATAATACAGAGATGTTTTAGTTGTTGCTGCACTAGTCAAGGACTTTTCAGCTTCCTGTGCTCTGCCAGGTGCAGAAGAAGCTGGGAGGGGACACAGCTGGGACAGCTGATCCAAACTGACCAAAGGGCTATTCCATACCACATGACATCATGCTCAGTATATAAAGCTGGGGAAGAAGAAGGAAGTGGGGGATATTCAGAGTGATGGTGTTTGTCTTCCCAAGTAACCATTACGCATGATGGAGCCCTGCTTTCCTGGAGATGGCCGAACACCTGCCTGCCCATGGGAAGTGGTGAATGAATTCCTTGCTTTGCTTTGCTTGCGTGTGTGGCTTTTCCTTTACCTATTAAACTGTCTTTATCTCAACCCTCAAGTTTTCTTACTTTTGGTTTTACAATTCTCTCCCCCATCCCACCAGGGGGGAGTGAGCAAGCGGCTGCGTGGTGCTTAGTTCCCGGCTGGGCTAAACCACGACAAGATCCTAGGAAAGTCTGTGAGACTGATAAATGGCACAAGCTATAACTCTCCCAGAAAGCAAGCTAACAATAAAACAATGCTGCAGTTGCGGACGGCTCATAGTCAGACCCTTTTGAGCTTTCTGGTACAGCACTAGTATGTAAGTGTGCTACTTGCTATATTTTGTTTGCCTTGTGTGGAGTGCTTTTGTGGCTATCAGTGCTGACCAGAAGACTCTTCTTCATACTGGAAAGATGCTGTGGGGAACTGGACACTTCTAGAGCATCTTAGAATCCATTTTTATGAGTTGCCACTTTCCTCTTCTCACTCCAATAATTACAGGTAACTGTTCACCGAATTCAAAATACCCAGCATGATTTTGTATAGATAGAAACCTTTACAGCAAGTTAATAAGGACACAAATGATAAGAATTAAAAAGAAATTAATAATTTTTATCAGTGTTTCAGTTAGCTTTGAAAGTTTATTTTGGCATATAAGAGTTGGCTAGAAAATTAATAGATGCTTCACAGTCTTCCTAACAAAAGACTGGTTCTTCTGCAGCCATTAGTCATTTTCTTCACAAAACTGAGTCTAGACTTGGAGGGGATGTCATTTCACATTATACTCCATAATTCTCTTAAGGTTGAGGCAATGGTTGGAAAGGAAGGAAGAACAGTTTTTCAGACTCCAAATACTTTCCCTTTCTCTCCATCTCTCCTTCCATTGGAAAATGTTTAACTTGCATTCCAGAAAAAACACTCTGTAAATTGATATTTATATTTATATATAAGGGTACAATTTGATAGCCATTCTTTATAAAGAGTATACAAGAAGGGAGTTCATGGGTACACCTTATTACTGATTTTTTGATTGAGACCACAAGAAAAAAAATGAGTCATGCTGGGGTAATGATGTGCTTGAGGTGTACCTGTGGTTCTGACTTTAAGGAATACTCTTTAATGTATTTACTTCACTTTAATAAATACCTGTAAATGAAAATATGACATCTCAGGTGCTTCAACAAGAACCTCACAGGGGACAGGGAGGGGAGGACACAACACAGGATGGGGGGATGGGATGACAGGGGCAGAGATGGAGGGAGGAATCACATTTTTTTTTAATTTTTTTCCCCCATCTTTCTTTTTCTCTGCAGTGACTTCCTACTCTTTAACAGCCAGGTCACTGCTTTATTTCACTGTAGAAATCCTTCTCAGTATCTTATTCTCAGTAAAAAGGGAAAGTTGTCTGTGGCCATTTGGCATCTGGCTCCATGAAGGGTACTCCCATCTGCCTGATGAGTATTTTACTTCCATTTAAATTGTCACTCATATGGCACTCTCTTAAATACCTGAGGAAATTGAAAGCCCATACCTTGACATAGCACTCTGTGACTGCTCACAAGCAATTTGACTTTAGGAGTGATTTTTAAAAATATTCCTTTCAGACAGAATGTGAAGTATACATTTCTTCTGGAATCTAAAAGTGTAGATAGGCCTTTAAAAGATGGTATGTCACAATCTGATCAGATATTTAGTGGATGATGTATTAAATGAGCTAATTTGTTATCAGAGGAATAACCCTGTAATTCTGAAAGAAATTCAGCTTCCTGTGTTTCCTTTACATGGCAAGGGGTCTTCAAAATCAAGACTTTTGGCAGCATGGTTCAAGCCTCACTCCACTTGTGGCTGTGAGCTTCCTCTTTCTTTTAGCACTAACCCTATGTTGACTGGTGTTCCTTCTCTATTTAATACAATCAGAAATTCTTAATTTTGTATAAAGATGAAGTTCTGTTTTCTCTTAACAAGAAATGCACAGTAAATTAAAATCAACATAATGAGTCAAAACTCTGCTTTGATTTTTTTAAGAACATGTGTTAGAGTATTTGTGTCCTCAAGGAATGAATTAGGCTGCTCTATCTTGTATATTCAAGTAATAAGAATTTACTAATATAATATAATAAACAAAACAAATACTACTTCCCTTCCTCCTTTTTTTCTTATGACAGGAGATTGTGCGTATTAACTATGACCTTAGTTTAAGTGATATGCTACCATCTGAGAGAGGTAATCTTGGAGTAACACGGGGACCTTACTTGAAACTTTCACCTTTCTACCAAAAAGCCTGACAGTACTACTTTTGCATTACAGACAAGGAGAGATTTCAAATCATCTTATGTCGGGAGCTTCAAAGTCTTCTAATATGTGCAGTTTAGGGTACTGGAGTTTCTTTCATGGGGTTTCTCAGGTGGCTTTGCATTTTTGTATTTCCGAATGTCAGAGCAAGTAGGTTATGCTCACACTGCATACTCCAGCTGTCAAACTAATGTGAAGGCCTAATTATGAGATTTTTTAGTTGATCCCATGTGACTGGATTTTCAAACCAGAACAGAGTAATGGGGTACTGAAGCTCAGCAAGTCATTTTCTGATTGTCAGAAAAGAGCAACACAAATGGTCATTGTTGGAATATAATCTAAATATAAAGTCTCTTCCTGTCATCAAGTATTCAGTGTGTGTGCTGTGTACTCCAGAGCATAACACCTAATTAAAAAATTCAAAGAATGCTATTTGCATTATTTATTCTGGTTTGCATAACTTCCTGTATGATTTATGCTCACATTTTAAAAAAAGATTTCTTGTATATATATGAAAATATCATAATGTTAAAGCAGTTCAGAATCATTTTACTAGTGTATTAGTAAATGATGCCTGTAGCAATCTAATGCAGTTGCTGTCTCTATAGATAAATATAAGTTTTTCTGCATTACATATTTGTAAGAAGAAAGCAGAATATGCCCAAGCTTTGTACCTTAGTTCAGCCTACCAAGAGGAGCAGGATAAGCCTCTTCATACATAGCTTAAGTGAACTGAAATCAGTCTTTGGAGGTGTGAGCCTCTCTTTTCTGCCTTAAAGACAGCATTTTAGACATCTCAAATCCTTAAAATTAAGTGGGAAGAATTTGGGCCTACACCATGGGCTTTGCAGTCATGATTTTATTGATGGAAATTAGGGAAGATGGTGAATTTTGGATGTCACATTCCCCAGCAGCTGCCCAGACCTGTGGGTGCTTTTCTGTCATGTGAACTGGTGTAAGCCTTGCCTCCTGGAACTGCACATACTCAGGAGGGCTCTTCCTGAAAATGGGCAAGTGAACTGGGTGCTGTACATTGTCAGTCTCCTAAATTGGCTCTGAAAGGTGTGGGATATCATCCTAATGTAGTTAAGGCAAGAAAAATACTGCTTGGAAATAAGTGCTCATCTGAATCAAAGTTTTAGTTACTCATGAACCAATAGTGCTGCTTTAAGCTTTTATTCACATGTCTCAAGGCAGGGTGCAGAGAAGACTACTGTCATTCTCATTTTACAAAGCCAGAGGTGCAGACAGCAGTGAGCTCTCCAAATTACCTGGCCAGATGCACAAAATTGGCAGAGCCAGGAGTACTCTGACCAGGTCACTCTTGCATGTTATGCTTGGGATGCTCCTTCCTCGGCCACAGTGCCTCTGCACAGCAAAGGAGAATTATACACTATGGTAACTGTGATCACCTATGCCGAAGACAGTTGCGTAGCCTGTCCTGCAGATCTGCTGACCTGCTACATCTGCCTCTGTGGGAACACAAAGCAGTAGAAAGGTCTGTGTCCTGGGCAGCAGACTCAGAGGAACTCAGCAAGGAGTTACATTTTCCTACAACAGGGGTGAACCACAGCATTGCCTCTGCCATGTGGCCAATGGTCCCCTCTCTCCTTGTATGACCTGCTATGCAAGGTCTCACAAGCTAGTCCAGAAAGAAAATAAGGCACCTGTGAGTACTGTCAGCACAAATACAGATGGCAACTGAGAATATACAAGAAATCTGTGTTTGTTGAGTGTTTAGATTAACGGTCCCAAAATACCTTTGTTTCTAATATATATTTTTAAAAGTCTCAAACTTTTAAAAGCTATGAAATACCATCTCTTCAATTAAGACAAACTTTAGTAACAATGTATCCTATGAAATACAAAGCAAAGATGGAAGGATTTTGTTTGTTTAACCAGAAAAATTGTTACCCCCCAGTCATCCCATCCCCAACAATTTTAGGACTGAGGAATTTTTTTCCTTGCTGTGTTACCTTATTTACTTGTCTGGATTTCTCCTGTCAGACTGTAATGTTAGGAACTATGAACTACTTGACAACTCCACACAATGAACTTAAAGTTCAATACAGGGCTGTTCAGTTCTTTCTTCCATACTTGTGAATACAAGGCAGGACTGCAGGGGAAAGGACCAGTGTCCTTTGAAGTATCTTGGCAGCAGGAGGCTGATACCAGTGACAGCTTCAAAAGCCCCCTACTAATAACCTCAAGACCTTAACTGCCACTCAGCAATATTTTGTGGTCTTTGCCCCCTCACATTCATTTTGTCTTTATTTTTATGATAAAGAATGAATGCCCTTCAATCCATGAGTTACATCTCAGCAGACAGCCAGGCTTATACAAAAGAAATAATCAAACAACATCCCCAAACTCCAACTTTCAAACCCCAAATTCTTTTAAGATAGGAAGATATTTTATTTTTTTAATAAAGTACATATGCATTCAGAATAGTAGGGAAATAGGGTTTAGACTTCTATCTACTTGGTGCATTGTAACAATTGGCTAATTAAGAATATATTCTAAAATATTCTGGTCTTTTTTTTTCTTTAAACTGTTGGCAAAACATCTATGTATTTCTGCTTATCAATATGTAGAAAGTGAGGTCCTGTATCTTTAACAGGAGATTCTACTCATACAGAATTGTGCCAAATGGTTGTCCTACTTCTTAATGTGCAAAGGGCAGACATTCAGTGAGGCTGAAAATAATAAAATGACTAAGCAGAAATGATGGCGAAATACTGTATAGCTGGCAACAATCTTTCGTTTCATGGGAAGTTCATACATTTTATGGTCTCATGACAGTCATCTGAGTTAGGAGCTGAAACCAGAGATGTACAGAGAGTAAAATTCAAGAATAGCAACCCAAACCAAAAAAGCAAACAAGAAAGAAACTAGCACAAAACAATCCAACAAGCTTTTTCCATTTTGATATGAAGGGCTAAATATAAATAAGTTGGAACTATCAAAGTCTTGGCCTTAGTGGAGATACTACATACTAAACAACCTTTTAGATATACTTCTTTGATATTAACATCTGAGGAATAATCGTTACACCTTGCTAAATCATTCTAAAGGTCAAGACTCTCTGGGAATGGTTTTCAGATTCTGCAGCATTTCATTGCAACAAATGAACAATTCTGTAGCAAAACTGGTGGAATTTTTTTTAAGTAAGTCATTTATATTTCAGAATGAATAGTTGCTATGTAGATTACTAACTTTTTAGCGAAGCGAAATATAGCTATAGTATCAGGTTTTCTGAAGACTTGGGAAAATAATATAGATATGGATTTACCCTTTGTACTTTTTATTTTTGCTTTTTGTTTCATCATCCATTCATGTTAGAAATACATTTCCTTTTTTTTCTTTTTTTTTTCTTTCTGTCCTCTTTCTTTCTTTGAAAGCTTGGATTCTCATGTAATGCTACTGCTGGTAAAGGATGGATTTGAAGCAGTTTTTTTGCTCATAAATGTAATTGAAGGGTACCTTATTTTTCTTTACATATGATTAGGGAAATATAAACTGATGGTAAAGTTATTTTTTTCCAGTTATTTACTCTTTATTCTTTGCCAGCCATAATGTCTATGTTGCCTTAACAGAACAACAGTAACATGTATTGCAAGCCTTCAAACAAAAGTTCCCACTGTCTTTGTAACAAGAGATTTCTTAACCTATTGCTTGGGAAAGATGTTAAGTCTGGCATGTCTTACCATACAGCATCGCTTCTGATGGCAGCTGGTTGGGTCACTATATGTTGTTTCCATCCTTTGTGTGGAGGTCAGATACCTAAATTAATTTAACGACAGAATAAAAATATGCTCAGTTCTGATGCTTACCCATTATTTATTGTCCATATAGCACCATGCCCTAATTTTGATTGTGAACACTGCTGAAGAAACATTCTAAAATAAGTGTTAGCTGTAATAGCAGCTTTTTATTAGACATTTTAAGATATTTGAAATGTGAGTGACATCTTACCTCCCATTATTGATCAGTTTTGTTCAGCCTGCATTCTGTTCTCAGCCCTGGTGGGTTATCTTCATGGCCTTCCATGAAACAGAGCTAAAAAGCAATAGTTTGAAAGGAAAAATGTATATTTGTACAGTCTCTTTCTACTGCGTTGCTTATCAGTTGTTCCATTTCAATGCCAAGGTAATGCAGATTCTAATGAAATTATTTGTTCTCAGTCACTGGTGGTGGATATTAACCTTACCAAGCAAAAAAATTTTGCCATTGTGTTCTCATCTGTATCCAGTATTCCTGACAGCAAGCAAGAATAAGGTATATAGTGGGATAACTGTTAAACAGACAAACAGTTAAAGCACAGTTTATGTCCTACAGTGGTCATGATTTAGATTATAGGAAGACATAATAAATATTAAAGATGAAAAATTGGAGATTTGTCCTGCAAGTGCCTGTAGTACTTGTAAAATTAATACAGCTTTGCACAGGAAAAAGGGATCCAATTCAAGGATTAATGTTTTGAATGTACCTTGGTGAAGGTAAGTGATCAGGACACCTTTAAAAATAATATTTTCAGAATTCATTTGAGGAAGCTTCTCACTCATGAGAAGAGGCAAGAGGCAATGGAAATATGAGAAGTTTGAGACATGAGTGATGCTCGCTTGGCCTGCCACCCCCCTCTGCCTCCTCCAATGCAGAAAGAAGAATGTAGCACCAAGAAACTTCTTTTAAGAGAGCCTTAAAGTGCAGCAATCCTAGTGCAATAAAACTATTTCAAGGCAAAGAAATAGCAAAGAGAAAACCAGTAATTGTATCTGCATTTTAAAATATTTGGAGTCTAAAAAGATAGCAAGCTCTATGGAGAATAACAAGTATAACAACTATCAAAACTGCATATTAGAAAGAAATAGGGTCCCAAGGTGTAATGAGAATGAAAAGGCTGAAGTCCTGAAAATGCTGCATTGCTTATTATCAGGGTCAGGCCTAAGGTAAGTATCTGGCAGTACCAAAGAAGGGATATATATATATATATATATACACACACATATATATAACAGCTGTTCCAGGAGGAAGCTGGCTTCTGGATTAGGTTACAGAAGGTACCATGTAGCATCAAGCTGTGCATGGTGAAGCTGATTCTTGTTGATATAGTGCCAGACTGTGTTGTCCTGTCGCGGATGGAGTGAGAGTGCACTTCACTCATTAGAGAGAAGTAAAAAATATAGTTTATTGATACAGAATAGGGAGTTAACAAAGTTCAATGCAACAGTGTTTTAACAAGATTCGATGGCAAGGTACACTTGATTATTTACTGCATAGAGGACAGGGTCAGACAAAACTGTCAGGGAGACCCTCTCGTTGAGTCATGAGGTTCGGAAGGATTCCCTTGCTTTCCAAACTCCTTCTCAGAGAGGAGTCTAGGTGCGGCTAGATCCAGTCCTAGTCCCAGACTTGGTCAATGGTTTATATCTAAAGGATTATATGTGTGCGCAATCAATCCTTTATATCACTTAGCTAAGATTTCAAAGTTTAGCATGCTATTAGTCACTTACCGAGGATCTGTTGCAGCAAGGAATCTCTCAACCTCGAGGAGTAACCTTGAGAGGCGTCCCTGCTCAAGGGGAGATCCTGGCGTGCAGCCCGCTGCCGTGCAGGAGAGCTCAAAGGGCTCTTAGGCTGCTCACTATTTATGGGGATAAGATGATTGACCCATAGTCATATTTGCATGCCGACCACAGGTTTTAGTTTCTTCGGTGGGCGCATTGCACAATAGCCCTAGGCTATTGTGTTATCTGTCTCCTGAATTCACTCGGAGCCGATGTAGCCATCGTGACCAGATGCATTCATTACAATCACCACTGGTGGTTATCACCTAAGCAGTGTTACAGGAGATAAAGGTCGGGGGCGGGGGAAGCACACCGTCACATGTCCTTATTTTCATGATAACTACAAATGGAATACTGTTACACTGTACAAATCAGCAGAATTATATTACTGACGCTGAGCAATGGTAAATAAACTTGTTCAAAAAATTATTTTAAATTTCCTTCCAGTGGCTATTTCAAGTAGGAGGATTTCTGTTAATAAGTGCCAACATGCTCTAATATAAAAGAGTTATGGTTTATAAAGAGAGATAAGTGATGAAAATTATTAATTTGCCTTTAATACCTATTTCAGACAGGAACTGGTTGTGTTGTAGATGCAGTCCGGTTTCTATGTTATTTTAAAATTTATCTTGCTGTGCTCTTTGATGAAGCCTAAGCTATTCTTGTTTTTTGCTATTATTTTATTTTTTAGATAACAGGTGACTGCCTCTCTGCAATGTTTTCCTTTCGTGTTGTGATTTCATACAATAGGGATTTCTTTTTAACATTAGAAATTGCTTTCTAATTTTAAATACTGTTTTTAGTCACAATTTTCTGTACTAGCAGATGTAATTGCTAGAGGAGACAAACAAATTCTGTAGTATGTTTTATTTTTTATAATCTCTCATTCACAATACATTTTGGAGTCCTGTGCAAAAGTTTTGAAAAATGAAGGAAATACAATCCATAAAATCATACTGTTGCACTTTTTTTCTTTTTGAACACCTCTGCAAAATATACATGAGAATCTGGAAAATTTCTTTTATTTCTTTTATTTCATTTATTTTGTCTGAGGCAGTCAGTAGTTGCACAGTTGAGAGTAAAGCTAGTGTCTTTTCAGTCCTCAGCACAGTGTGGTCAGAAGGTCAGCACTCAAAGGTCAGAAGCACTCATGTACCAACAGGTGTGTCAACTCTGACCTGCACAATACAAATACTATCTTTCACAGTCTTCAATAAGGGGTATCAATTCCCCTTTTGTTCATATTCTGTTGTTAAAGTATGATCCTTTAGGCCAATACAAGAAAGAGACAAGAAACACACTAAAATCTAGTTCAGAAATACTATTCACAAAGTGGTATTATTCCACTTTTTCTTATTCACTGTGACTATTCCCTGAGCCTTTATTCAAAACTGTTTACTTAGGTATGAAAGGTTTCCTCTTTACTTCTGTTTGACACCAAGTCCTGTGCAAAGGGGGTTTCTACTCCCCGAGGCGCCCGCCCGTGGCTGAGGGGCTCAGCTGTGCCCTGCGGTGGGGCCGTTGGAGCCGGCTGGAACCGGCTGTGTCCGGCACGGGGCGGCCCTGGCCGCTCCTCACAGGGGCCGCCCCTGCAGCCCCCAGTGCTGCCAGCACCTGGGCAGGTAAACCCAGTACAAAAGCATGAGATGAGTTCTTTAGTGTGGCCTCTGGTTCCAGTACTAGCAAAGACCTCCCAGGTCCTACCACTCCTACCATCTCCAGGCAGGTAAATCTCAAATGATTTATTAGGTAAGCTCAGGGTGTGCAATATGATAGAAAATGGGTTGAAATATGTTGCCCTGTTGCAGAGGATGTCAATGACTGATGTAGCATCTGGAACAACCATCTGCTCAATGAATGTCACCTGTACACGCCCATGTGGTTGCTCCGAATTCTCAACAGCAACATGTCTTGCTGCTTAGTGTTTAGTATTAATTTTGTACATGTCCTGGTTTCGGCTGGGATAGAGTTAATTTTCTTCCCAGTAGCTGGTATAGTACGGTGGTTTGGATTTTAGTATGAGAATAATATTGATAACACTTTGATGTTTCGGTTGTTGCTAAGTAATGTTTACACAAGTCAAGGACTTTTCAGCTCCCCATGCTCTGCCAGGCACACAAGAAACTGGGAGGGGGCACAGCCAAGATAGCTGATCCAAACTGGCCAAAGGGCTATTCCATACCCACAGGAGTATAAGGCTCTAGTAGACACCGGTGCACAGTGTACCCTAATGCCATCAAGCTATACAGGGGCAGAACCCATCTGTATTTCTGGAGTGCAGGGGGATCCCTACAGCTAACTGTATTGGAGGCTAAAGGCAGCCTAACTGGGAATGAGGGGCAAAAGCACCCCATTGTGACTGGCCCAGAGGCTCCGTGCATCCTTGGCATAGACTGCTTCAGGAGAGGGTATTTCAAGGACCCAAAAGGATACTGGTGGGCTTTAGGCATAGCTGCCTTGGAGATGGAGGAATTTAAACAGCTGTCCACCTTGCCTGGTCTCTCAGAAGACCCTTCTGTTGTGGGGTTGCTGAGGGTCGAAGAACAACGTGCCAATTGCTACCACAACGGTGCACCGGAGGCAATATTGTACCAACAGAGACTCCCTGATTCCCATCCATGAGCTGATTCATCAACTGGAGAGCCAAGGCGTGATCAGTAAGACTCACTCGCCTTTTAACAGTCCCATATGGCCAGTGCAAAAGTCTAAATGGAGAGTGGAGACTAACAGTAGACTATTGTGGCCTGAATGAAGTCATGCCACTGCTGAGTGCTGCTGTGCCAGACATGCTGGAACTGGAGTCAAAAGCAGCCAAGTGGTGTATGCTACAATTGATATAGCTAATGCGTTTTTCTCAATCCCTTTGGCAGCAGAGTGCAGGCCACAGTTTGCTTTCACTTGGAGGGGCGTTCAGTACACCTGGAATCGATTGCCCCAGGGGTGGAAACACAGCCCTACCATTTGCCATGGACTGATCCAGACTGCACTGGAACAGGGTGAAGCTCCAGAACATCTGCAATACATTTATGACATCATCGTGTGGGGAAACACAGCAGAAGAAGTTTTTGAGAAAGGGAAAAAAATAGTCCAAATCCTCCTGAAAGCTGGTTTTGCCATAAAACAAAGTAAGGTCAAGGGACCCACACAGGAGATCCACTTTTTAGGAATAAAATGCCAAGATGGACATTGCAGATCCCAAGGGATGTGATTAACAAAATAACAGCCATGTCTCCGCCAACTTGCAAAAAGGAAACACAAGCTTTCTTAGGCATTTGTGGGTTTTTGGAGAATGCATATTGCAAATTACAGTCTGATCGTAAGCCCTCTTTATCAAGTGACCTGGAAGAAGAATGATTTCAAATGGGTCCCTGAGCAATGACAAGCCTTTGAACAAATTAAACAGGAGATAGTTCATGCAGTAGCCCTTGAGCCAGTCCGGGCAGGGCAAGACGTAAAGAATGTGCTCTACACCGCAGCTGGGGAGTATGGCCCTACCTGGAGCCTCTGGCAGAAAGCACCAGGGGAGACTCGAGGTCGACCCCTAGGGTTTTGGAGTCAGGGATACAGAGGATCCGAGGCCTGCTATACTCCAGCTGAAAAAGAGATCTTGGCATCATATGAAGGGGTTTGAGCTGCTTTGGAAGAGGTTGGTACTGAAGCACAGCTGCTCCTGGCACCCCGGCTGCCAGGGCTGGGCTGGATGTTCAAAGGGAGGGTCCCCTCTATACATCATGCAACTGATGCTACGTGGAGTAAGTGGGTTGCACTGATCACACAACGGGCTCAGATAGGTAACCCCTGTGGCCCAGGGATCTTGGAAGTAATTATGGACTGGCCAGAAGGCAAAGATTTCGAAATATCGCCAGAGGAGGAGGTGACGTGTGCTGAGGAGGCCCCACTGCACAATAAACTACCAGAAAATGGGAAGCAATATGCCCTGTTCACTGATGGGTCCTGTTGTATTGTAGGAAAACATCAGAGATGGAAAGCTGCTGTATGGAGTCCTATATGACAAGTTGTAGAAACTGCTGAAGGAGACAGTGGATCGAGCCAGTGTGCAGAAGTACAGGCCATCCAGTTGGCTTTAGACACTGCTGAACGAGAAAAGTGGCAAGTGCTCTATCTCCATACTGACTCATGGATGACAGCAAATGCCCTGTGGGGGAGGTTACAGCAATGGAAGCAGAGCAAATGGCAGTGCAGAGGCAAACCCACCTGGGCTGATGCATTGCGGCAAGATATTGCTGCCCAGGTAGAGAACCTGGTTGTAAAAATATGTCACATAGATGCTCATGTACCCAAGAGTCACACCGCTGAAGAACATCAAAACAACCAGCAGGTGGATCAGGCTGCTAAGATTGAAGTGGCTCAGGTGGAATCTGGACTGGCAACGTAAGGGTGAATTATTTACAGCTCAGTGGGCCCATGATACCTCAGGCCATCAAGGAAGAGATGCAACATATAGATGGGCTTGTGATCGAGGGGTGGATGTGATCATGGACACTATTGCACAGGTTATCCATGAATGTGAAACATGCGCTGCAATCAAGCAAGCCAAGCGGTTAAAGCCTTTGTGGTATGGAGGACGATGGCTGAAATATAAATATGGGGAGGCTTGGCAGATTGATTATATCACACTCCCACAAACCCGCCAAGGCAAGCGCTATGTGCTTACAACGGTGGAAGCAACCACTGGATGGCTGGAAATATATCCTGTGCCCCATGCCACCACCTGGAACACTATCCTGGGCCTTGAAAAGCAAGTCCTATGGTGACATGGCACCCCAGACACAACTAAGTCAGACAACGGGACTTATTTCTGAAACAGTCTCATAGACACCTGGGCCAAAGAGCATGGCATTGAGTGGGTATATCACATCCCCTATCATGCACCAGCCTCCAGAAAAATCAAACGCTACAATGGACTGTTACAGACTACACTGCGAGCAATGGGTGGTGGGACATTCCAACATTGGGATACACATTTAGCAAAGACCACCTGGTTAGTCAACACTAGGGGATCTGCCAATCGAGATGGCCCTGCCCAATTAAAACTTTTACGTACTGTCGAAGGAGATGAAGTCCCTGTAGTGCACATAAAAAATATGCTGGGGAAGACAGTCTGGGTTACTCCTGCCTCTGGCAAAGGCATGCCCATTCGTGGGATTGCTTTTGCTCAAGGACCTGGGTGTACTTGGTGGGTAATGCGGGAGGATGAGAAAGTCCACTGTGTACCTCAAGGGGATTTGACTTTGGGTGAGAATAGCCAATGAACTAAATGGTATGATGTTAATTGCTATACAATACTCTATGTCTTCACTTTTATGGTTGCTATATGCCATATCAATGGTATTACAGTAAGAATCACTCAGATTAATGAATAATGAACTTTGATGAAACCAAGCAAAGTGCAGCGGTGATGGAACCAGAACTGACTTCAGCATGCAACAATCCAACACCACACACCATCTCTCTCCTGCCCCAAAAGACTGTTATGACAGATGGAACCCAAAGTCATGGACTAAATTAACTCAACAGATGTTTTAGAGGCATGGCCCATAGACCAAGGGAATGATATCTGTGTGTATATATCAAAAGACAGGAAAAGTGGTGGTGATTCACTGGAATGCATTAGAAAGGGTAGAACCTGGGCATGACATTGATGGTATAGAATAAGGGGTGGATACTGTCCTGATATCGATTGAGATAGAGTTAGTTTTCTTCCTAGTTGCTGGTATAGTGCTGTGTTTTGGATTTTAGTATGAGAATAATATTGATAACATGCTGATGTTTTGGTTGTTGCTAAGTAATGTTTACACTAGTCAAGGACTTTTCAGCTTCCCATGCTCTGCCAGGTGCACAAGAAACTGGGAGGGGGCACAGCCAAGATAGTTGATCCAAATTGGTCAATTTGGATCAACCTGTTCCATACCATATGATGTCATACTTAGTATATAAAGTGGGGAGAGCTGGCCGGGGGGCAACGATCGCTGCTCGGGGACTGGATGGGCATTGGTTGGTGAGTGGTGAGCAGTTGTATCACTGTTGTTTTTTTTTCCCTGGGTTTTGTTTCTCTCTCTCTCTCTCGTTATTTTCCTTCTCATTACAGGTTGTTGTTGTTATTATTATTATTGTTGTTGTTGTTCTTGTTGTTGTTGTTGTTCCATTTATTAAACTGTTGTTAGCTCAACCCATGAATTTTCTTACTTTTGCTCTTCTGATTCTCTCCCCCATCCCACCGGGAGGGGACAGTGAGTGAGCGGCTGTGTGGTACTTAATTGCTGACTGGGGCTAAACCACAACAGTACACCAATGACTTTTCACAGCTGTTTCACTTGAACATCATGTCAGTCTTCATCTTTGAAGCTGACTGGTGAGATAACTGAAATCCAGGTATTTAACTCATTCATCCACTTGGATTTTTTTTTTAACTTCTCTTTGAAAAAGTCTATTAATGAGCATGTTCTTCCTGTCAGGGCTGACCTTCCTTACTGGTACCTTCCCATTAGTACTTCATGCTTTCTTCCCAGGAGTCACCAGCTTTTTCTCATTTACTTCCTGGAGAGAGTCAAAATGGCTTTTAATCATCTCTGAAATGGTTTCCAAAGCCAGCTCTCTCCATGGACTTGCAGGGAAAGACATCAGGCGAAACTGTCACGTCCCTGGAGTTTCTTCTTGTGGAAATATTTATTAATGGCAGTAGCACAGGGAAAAGCTGACATTGTCATTATTTTTCTCTAACATATCAAGGACAAACAAGATTATCAAATAAGAAAACATAATGCAAAACAAAAGAAAACTGAATGACACATAGTTGTCTCTCCCAAGCATGCTTCCCCACCTTGTTTTTTATTCTTACTGTAATTTTACAAACTAGGTCACCAGTACACTGTGTAACACAGAAAGGTCCCTGCTCCCAACCATGTTCCCAAACCTGCAAAGTTCCCAAAGACTGTAGGAAGTCAGTCCTGCAGAAGTCAGAAACCAAACAAATGGAAATGATGATTCTTCAGGTGTTTTTATTTTTTTACCTGATTTTTGAAAAGCCTGTCAATGCATCATTACATTTAAACAAAACTCTAGGTTTGTCTGACTCTTACTAACACTTAAGTACGTGTCTACATGGTATTCTGATATCAAGACAGTCTGGAGACAGTGGACTGCATGTAAAACTGATGAAAGTAAATGCAGTTCTTACTAAATTTCTCAGGAACAAATTAATTACTTAAGCAGCACTAAAAATGACGTGGAGTCTAAGAAGGTCTAAAATGCAAACCAGAGTAATTTTCATTACTCAGAAGGTATGTAAAACAAATACTTTGTTTTGGCTTGATGTTTACAATCATACCACAAAAAGAAACCTCTTCTTGCTCATGACACTGTGATAATTTATAATATAAGGGGCTAGAAAGAGGTCATTAACCAACAATAGTTCTAACCAAAATGGATCAAAATCAATTATCTTTTATTTTTCAACATATGTTTCTGAAATTTTGAAGGCAAACAAACCCCTTAGTGAAAGTCACTAAACACATTTGCTATAAGTGCTAAAGCAGCTTTGAGAAACAGTAGCCTCTGCTGCATATGCAAAGAGAGTATTTTTTAAATTTTAATTTATTCAGTTGATTAAAATAGATTACAAGGTTATTCACAGTTGAAAAGAAGTAGGAACATTTTTTTTTACTTCTTATTTTCAATCTCTATGTAGAAGTGAGGTAAAATCTACCAGTCTGAAAATCTTATAGGTACTTCTGACTAGGAACAATCAATTTAATTCACTCACTAAAAAGACTACTTTTCTTAATGTCAATTTAAATTAAATTCAAAATATTTTATGATAAATGTAAGTTTACTATTTATTGGGACCATTTGAGGTCTTTTTTTCTTTTGTATATGTTAATATCATCAATGAGCCCTTAGACTATCAGACAGAGTAGACATTAAGTTGCTGCCTGATAATTTGTATTTTACAGTCTTTTTCAACTGTTTCCCATAGTTTCATCTACAAATTAAAATTACTTAAGTCAACACTTTCACTGCCCTCCTCTGAGGTTCTTGCTGCTCATTTGCACTTCTGTGCTATATAGGACTTTGTGCTGTCTGGGCAATGAACAAAGCTGTGGGATGATTTGGATTAAAATAGACTTTTAAATATATGTACATTTATAAATCTACACACACACAGAGTGATTATACATATATGTGTATATATTTCTGGATTTATCTAGATCAATGTAAATTCACTGTTTGACCATAGAACTATAGTTAAAGACTCCAGATAAATGGCTGAAATTATGTGAAGGTAAGAAGGAGACTGGATTACTTCTTTTTGTGCCAACACCATGTTTCCTGACATAAAATGTATGTTCCATTGTAACCTTCTTTCTCTTCACTGCAAAGAGATGTGTGCTGTTGTATCAAGGTAAAAAATAGAGATTAGAGATCACCAATCTACTATAAAGCTACTATATAGAAAGGTACATGTAGTTTTTGCTTCTGTATAACTAGTCAATGCCAATAAGATGCACTCTGACTTGGAGCTTACCTAGAGTTGTTAATTTGAGCAGAAACCAGCGCCTCCTTTCCACTAAAATGTTTACTTAGAAGAACATACACTCAATAATTGATTTATCTTACTGAGATAATTCAGCTGATTTTACTAAGGTAAAAGTATCTGGGTTTTTTTCTGTTGATTCCTGAGGGTATAGAAAGGACCTGGAATTTTCTAGCTTTAGGGTTTTTTAAAAAAAATAAAAAAGAAAAAAAAATTCCCACTTCACTGTTTTCCAGAAAATAATACAAAATTGTCAAAGTATCCTCTTTCTGTTTAAATAAACTTCTTAGTTTTAGATGTTAAGCTTAATGTCAGGTTAAAAAAAAAGAAAAAAAAAAAGAGAAAACCTGAACTAGAAGTGCAATAAGAAAACATTGATCTGGGCTGATTTTGGGGAAATAAAATAGGAAAGTTTTCAGTTGACTAAAAATTTTAAGGTATTACTTTTTGTTATCAAATGGAACAATAATGTTTTTGAATAGTTAACATTCTTGTAGTATGGGAAGAAGCTATTTACGATTCTTTGCGTATTTATAAGAAAGCATGTACACGTGCATCTTATTACTTAAGAAACATTTATCAGACACTCAGCTAAAATATTTAGATATTGTCCCTTACAGAAGTAGTTTGAAAGCAGAATACTTGACTTTTATTGCCTCCATAGAAAACAGAATTAGCAATAACATTTTGCACTGCATATTTCAAATCAACAGATATCTATGAGGTGGATAATGAAGTGTGTCCCTCTGTTTCACATACTAGTGAATATGTAAATGGGAGCTCAGCTGCTTATAGCATTTTTTAGAGCATGGTTTTGCAAGTATTTTTTTTAGCAGCAAAGCAAACTGGTGTAGTTACCATCTACTCTGCATGTTCCCATATTCACCACCACATGGCTCTTTCAGAGCAGACATCACCATGAAATTCTCTTTTGAATGAACTGTGAACTGCCTGAATTTAAAAGAACACTCCAAGAAACTTACAAATTATTCCAATATATACTTTCTAATTTCACTAAATCTTTCCTTAAGTTCCTTTAGTATTTTAAAAATACCGTTGGAAAACAAAATCCCTTATGTACACAGATACACTGACCTCCATCTTTCTTAACAGATTCTTATTGAGTTGAGTCCTGAGCTGCTCAAAATGATTCAGAAAAGATGCATCAAGGGCCTACCAAACGCTTGTTCAGCTCTAAGAGTACAATTGTTAGTAACTGTGTGTTACATAGTTGCATCGCTAGGGTTATATGCACCTGCGCCATCTCTGATCTCTTTGGCAACAGCTGGAAGTTTATTTGATGGTCACTTCACAATCCTGATTCACTGTTTCTGTGGGTATGGGATTGTGGCCATTTGTGATTCGTTTTATTCACTGTGGTAAAGCTAAAAAATTTATGACTTGAAGAGTTATAAAATTATTATGTTGCTCTTCCAACATTTATAAATAAAGGATTTAATATTTCAGACAGCTGTAACCCTTATGTTCACTGTAATATTTGAAACAAACCAATGAGATTAGGTTGTGGAGATCAAGAAGAAAAATTTCATGCAGGGAATTACACCACAGACAGTAGCTGAGCAGCTAAAACTTCTATATAATGCACATTACACTAACAATTCAAAGCACTTAGATTAACTTCTTCTTACACTGAATTCCAATTATAAATGGTATTTCAGAATATTTTTAGAAAGCTTTTTCAAAATCACTGGTTTTGCACACCTCCAAATTTATGGACATAAAATTACTGAAGCTATTCATTAAAATATCATACTAAGGAAAAAAAGAGCTTCTTATGAGCTCTGATTCCTCAAAGCACTGAGGTATGCAGTTAACTTCAATTGAAATGGATGGAAATTTAGTACTTATGTAAGAATTGAAGGGTCTCAAGACAAAGACATGAATCGACTGTCAGTGTAGACACTCACACATTGTTGATGGAATAAGTCCAAGTGCTTTGCTCAGCTGGCATTTAATAGAGTGGAGCCCCTTATGAGAGCAGGATGATTAATTCTAAATCTATACCAGTGTTTTCAAAGTTGGGGACATCAGATAGAAATTCTATTTTGCATAAGTTGTTTCACTGGAAATGAAACAACCTTCCCCACCTCAGAATCAAAGAATTTTCTTCTCACCCATTCATTTTATTAGATCTTACTATGGAGTTTTTTTGAGACATGTAGTAAGAACATATGGAAATGGATAGGATTTGAGGGGGCATATTATGTTCCTGTTTTTACTGTTGTGTGAGAAATCTGCAGAGAAAGTAGCATGGACTGAGTTGGTATGAACCATTCTTATTTCCATGATGCTGGAAAAGAAGAAAAGGAGCAAGAATATCTATGGCAACTGATGTTTAATAGAAAGACTTCCATGTTCCTAGTGTTAGCTCTGCTCTGTACCCTATGCCAGCAATTTCACCAGTTTGGGAAAATGGACTTTCTTTTCCCATCTTGCCATAACTGGAAGTTGTAAAATAAGCCAAGACATTTAGTCCTCAAAGAACATTTTCATTAAATTATTTGAGGACAACTTTATAGTTTATTTTCATTCTTCTCCCTCCCTCCCTCCCCCCCTGTATTTAATTTGGGGGAAGGAGGAAAAAAAATATCACCGTCTTTGTTTGCTCCAGATGGTGCAAAGAAACAGGTAGTTACTTGGATCACTTTAGTAGTGTTTTTGATACTGGATAGACTGCTACAAGCAGCAAGGACAAAATAACTGATCGCAATAATAATTTTGGAGATGTACCTGTAGAGTTAGTGATGTCCTCTGTCCCTTTATTTTTTTTAAATCAAGGAACAACCACTAGTGTTTAGTGGCAGTACAGGCTTTTCAGAACTTATTTGTAGTATTTTTTTTAGATTACATTAAGTTAGAATATTATAGATTAGTTGTTATTGTACTTAGCCCTAACTGCACACAATAGCAAATATAGCCTGCTAGTTGTGCTCTGAAAAAGTGTTGGGTGGGAACTTTTCAGACAACTTGCTTCCTGTTCGACAATGCTAATTCACTGGAACTAATTGTTGGCATGAATAGTTAAGTTTTGACAAATCTGTCAAACTGATGTTTTCTCAAAAGTCTTGAAATTTTTCATCATTAAATTAAGTTTTTAAATGGAACAAAATCCATTATTTCAATTCAAAACTCTCAGGCTTATGTGATTGAGCCTATTGTGATAAAGAATAGTCAGATCAAATATAAGAAGTAACTGTAGTCAGAATAACAAATTCTGTCTTTTCAAGAGAGAGGGAGTATTTGCAACAAAACTATTTTTAAGATGTTGCATTTTATTCTAAGCCTGTAAAAGTATTACTTTTAAATATCATATTTTTAGTGTGCATGTAATCTGTTGGCCAAATAATTTTGCCATTACTGGTCATTGCCATGTATTAGTTAGGTCTTTTCCCCATATCAGTGCATGATGAAGGCAGTTTAATATCCTATCTCTGATACAGGTCTAACAGTCAGGTGCAGCACTGATTTTCCATCATCATCTTCTGTGTCTATCCATATTCAGAGTGTCAGTGCCCTGAATGCACATGTGCAGAAAGAATAAATCCCATTGAATTGTCCATGTTGGACGTGACATAGTTTGAGATGCTCTTGTTGTCATACTGCAGGAACTGTTAATAGTATTTTGTTGGTTGTTCATCTTTAATATATAAGCAACAAAAAAATTCATCTATTCTTCACATATCAACTTGGAAAAAAAGGGATAGGAAATTAAAGTTCAAGTGTCTAGCTCAACAGAAACGTAAGAGTTCTGAATGAGTTTTGTTACATTTATGTTATATCACTACATCAATTTTCTATTGGATTTTCTTTTAAATGACGGCTTTGAAATGGAGTTGTACTTCATTGTGATGTATGTAAGTGTGAAGATCCAAGAGAAATTTAAACTTGTAAGTTAAACCCTGAATTAGTAGTTGAGGAGAAAACCAGAGATCTGACAAATGGAACTTGAATAACCCAGTGTCAGCACTGTGGGAAAAAAAAAAGTCAATTTTAAATTTGTTCTACTTACTCTATGGAAAAACACAGCAAAGACATAGGCGACCACTCACAAAGCTTAGTCAGTCTTTTTATTATTAACTTAATATATACATATAAAAGTGTTTGTATGTATTACATTAGTTTAGCTGACAGCTCCAGTTTTGTAGTGTTTACTTTAACACACACAACTCTTTGCTAAATCTAAAAAAATATATTTTTTGCTTTGATATACTCTGCAGATTGTACGGAAATGACATCAGGTGGAGAATTGTTCTTGAAGACAACTGCTTTAAATTGCAAGCTAATGTAGTCATTTAAGATCACAATTGTATAGCACAATATTTCTGTATAAAAGAGTCAGTCGATAGATTCTCAGCAATCAGTAAAACAAAGATTAAAGAGTTTTGCCATGTAAATCAAAATTCATTTCAGCTTTACAGTTCTTCAGGCTTCTTATGCACAGTTCTCTATATATTTTTAAATTTCTACACATAAAATTCTATTTTTGTATATACATATATAAAATTCTAACTTGTCATTCTTCAGGCAAGTTGAATATGAGTCAACAGTGTACCCTGGCAGCCAAAAGGGCCAACCGTATCCTGGGGATGCTGTGACCCCATGGAGAGCCCACGCTGGAGCAGGCTCCTGGCAGTACCTGTGGCCCCGTGGAGAGAGGAGCCCACACTGGACCAGGTTTGCTGGCAGGACTTGTGACCTCATGGGGGACTCACACTGGAGCAGTCCTTTCCTGAAGTACTGCAGCCCTTGGAAAGGACCCACGTTGGAGAAGTTCCTCAAGGACTGTCTCCCATGGGTGGTCCCCATGCTGGAGCGAGGGAGGAGCATGAGGAGGAAGGAGCAGCAGAGACAACATGTGATGAGCTGATCACAACCTCCGTTCCCCATCCCCCTGTGCCGCTCAGGGGGAGGAGGTAGAGAAATCAAGAGTTAAGTTGAGCCTGGGAAGAAGGGAGGGGTGGGAGGAAGGTGTCTTAAGATTTGTTTTTATTTCTCATTATCCTACTCTGATTTGATTGGCAATAAATTAAATTAATTTCCCTGAGTCAAGTCCGTTTTGCCCGTGACGGTAATTGGTGAGTGATCTCTCCCTGTATTTATCTCGACCCACGAGCCCTTCATCATATTTTTCTCTCCCCCTGTCCAGCTGAGGAGGGGGAGTGATAGAGCAGCTTGGTGGGCACCTGACATCCAGCCAGGGTCAGCCCACCACACTAGTTTTCAGATTTTTTTTATTTTTCTGTTTATATTTCTAATCATATTTAACTATATATAGGATTACTTTCAATTCAGGGCACCTGCAGCTGCTTTAGAAATAAACAAAAGCTACAAGTATGCAACAGTTCTGAAAAACCTGATACTTTTTTATGTGTTGAAATATAGGCTGTTGTAGCTAACTTTAGGACAGTTTCATAGGATGACTTCTGCTTTTTAAAGAACAATCACTGAATCTAATCTGTGAAGCCACAGCTGCAAGTTATACAGTCAACTTCTTAAATGAGGAACACCCAAGACACATTACTTCCCATGAAAAATATATAAAGAACCAAATAAAGTTGCTCTTTTTGACAGAGTGTAAAAACATGCAGTTAGCTGGTATTTGGAATAACTTCATAGCAAAATGGAACACATTATAAATGTAGCCAGATACTTCAAATTGTGATTCCAACAAAATATTTTAAGTAAAGAAAAAGAAGAAATTGGTTTATGGTTATTACTTGACCTTTATTTTTATTTTTACTATTGCAGTTCATTGCTACATGTATAAATCAGCAACAGTTTCTCCAAGAGCTGATACCGAACTTACTTTCCCAATCTATTTACAATAACTGTTTACATAATGCTTATCTCTCAATGTGAATTTATTTTCTTTCTTTTTTGCCTTCCACCTTTTGTGTAGATTTTCTGTACAATGTGTAAAAAAGATTACATAGAAACAACAGATTCTGGAAAGATATTGCACTGTTATTACAGAAAGGCTCAGGAGCATTGCTTATTTATATACAACCAAACTCTGGAAACAGGACAGAACAGGACTACGTAGCACGGCCTCCCTCTTGATAGAACATAGTGTCTCAGCCACAGGATACAGTTTAGCACAGTAGTAAATTAAAAAAAATTTCAACAGAATATTGTTAAACAAAGCTCTTCCTGAATATGGCTCTCCCCATATAATAAGGGAAAATAATTTGAATTAATGACTTAGTAATTAATGCACTGTTTAAATAAACAATAAGGGTAATAATCTGCTTATTTTTGGTAGCGTATTTCATCTCCTCAATGACCTTCACTGATTTCCCAGGTCATTACTCATTTCATTTTTATTTCAACTAACTCCCATGTACATCTATACATTTGACTCTAATTTTTACTGAGAACAAAATGAAAAGGGTTACGTCAAGGTTTTGTCAACAAGATTTTTTGTATCGGTAGTATGCAATTTGTTATTAAATAATATTACTTGATCAGTTTTTTCCGTCTCAAGAGCTAAGGAATACACACAAATCTAATATTGAAGTGAAGCAAATAACAGTTAGTTTTAAGATATGCAGACTATTGCACACATTCCATATATATCAAGTATGTTTTTGCTGTTCCCATCTCTGGGATTCCCAGAACTGTCTTCTAATCATTTTAAGGAATACTACATGGTTTAATCTCCAAATATTTTTATAACAAACTGTATAGCCAAAATACTACTGACTTTTAGCCATAAAGGAAATTTCTAGAGAGCAGATGAAAAGATGATTTTGTAGCTAAGACTTGGCCTATTTAGGGACAGAGTAAAACCAAAGAGCTGAACTTGTGCTACTGAGGAAATATGGGTAGCTGTGCTGGTGGTCAGTGACTTCCACAGCCAGTTCTTGGACTAATGCCACATGTTCTCATCCCAGCACAGGAGATATATACTAACAGGGCTGAAACTCAACTTTATTACACTCTTTAGCTTGTCCCTAGATTAATGACACTGATGTAGGTGTAGGGGCTAGTCTGAGCCAACCCAGAAAATCAGAGAGTCTTCCTAAGCCTAAGTCCTCCTTCTCTCTTTTGCAGACACTGATATTTTATTTATTTATTCTTTAACACTACATTGGCCATGGATGGCTAGACAAGTTTATTCTAATGATGGGCTAAATTAACATGTAATTCTGTACTGTGGGGGATTGATCCTTGTCTTTCTTAATCCACCTGCTTCTTTTCGTTATTCTTCTTTTATGTTGTTAAAGTTTGTTTTCACATAAATGATCCAAACTATCCTGCAGACAAAGTTCAAGTACTGACAATGGAAATAAATAGAAGGAATGTGTGGTGCCAAGAAGCTGATACTGTATTCTCTGACAAAATAACAGCAACCCTGAAGGCGGCTGACCATGTTTATCAAATCCTCTTGATCCCTAGGGAGTTACAGATGCATTTGTAGTATTAAAAAAATAAGAAAGAATTCAGGAATGAAAAATAGAAATTATTGTTTACATTTAGAAGAAGCAAAAGAATACCCAAACTACCTAGTCAGTAAGAGATGAGAAGGAAAACAGTCTGAACTTATTTTGTGGACATAAACACAAAGTTCGGTATTTCATTAAAGATGTCAAAGAGAAGCACAGACAGTCTTTGGAATGAAAATAAACTATAATTTACAGGAGACGATATTGTAAGAGGTTTGTGGTTTGGGTGTGTTTCAAAGTCCCCAAGCACTCCAGGAACCACAGATGCCTATGGAGGACTTTCAGTCCTGTCTGCTCTGGACATATGTAAATTTCTTTTCTAGATATGGACTGCCTCAGTTGCCTCTGCAGTGGATTTTGCTTTTCTGGTATTACTGTTCACAGAAGACAATTCAGAAGCTATAGCCCCTTTAAATATATTGCTGCTAGCTGACTTAGCAATGTAAGCTGAAAAAAGCTTTACGTCTGCACTTAACAGCAGGGTGGCTTGTTATCTGCTCTAATGTGTTAAGCATTTTCATTCAAACGAGATACATATGAGATGGTGGATCCAGTGGCCTCAGTCAGGAGTGAGTTGCATTACACACCATGCACAAGAGGGTTTCAGCCCTGGAAGATTCAAGAATCTAATCACTCACTCTTGTAAAAGCCTCTGCAGATGCCTGGGTGTAGGAGTGATGCATAGCATTGCAATGGATATGAAAAAGACTGGGAAGGATGACTGGAGCAATGATAACACCAGCTAGTTACACAGGCTAAATACTGTGTACATTGCTGGTGTCAGTTTCATTTAAAAGGTTTAAGAAGAGAGCTGCCTTTTCCTCTGATTATTTTTATTTTTATGTTTTAGTGGAGACTCTGGCTTTACTCCTGTAAATGTTGTTTATTATTTTATATGCTTTGCGTTTTTTCAAAATCCTTCCTTCTGCTTTTTCCAATTTATATAAATATCCATAAATTTCCACTATTGTCTAATATGATATACATAGTAAAAATACAGTGATGGCCGACAGTGCAATGATTTCTCCTGCACAAATCCACCGTCAGGTTCCTCACTTGAATTTTGGTAACTTAAAGGGACTGTAATGGAGATACAGTCTTCTATTATGTTAAGTAAAAATACATTTAACTTATAAAGAGAAAAACTAAATTCTCATTCATCTTTTATGTTGACTGTATGTGTCATAAGTTGTTATTTAACAATAGTGCAATGGTGATGATCCTTGAGGAGGGAATAAGATGGAGAGAGGAATTGTAGGCATATTGTTATGTCTCAGACAGCATCTAATTCTTTTGAACTATTGCTGCTCCCCTTCCTTCCAAGACCACAAATTAATTTTATAGCTTGTAGGTCTACGGTGAAAAGGGTTGAAAACATAACCATGACCACAGATAGAAATAGAGAATTAGAATTAGAAACCCTTTCATAGGAAGGGGCTCTTGTAACTCCATAATTCAGTTTGCATGGTAGGAAACTAAAATTCTTTCAAACACCGAGGGACATAAATATGTGGATTTCCTGGATTCAAACTACAAATCACAGCTGGTTATGGGGGAATTGAGTGAATGTGATCATTTTGTGTTGCTACCTACAGAAGTAATGCCTAAGAGTATTCTCTTTTTTTAACTGTTAATATAAATGCTCTCAAGCATTAACACAAGCACTTTTTTACACTCTCTCTTGATATCTGCCACCTTTATGGACTTGCTTCAAAGAATATGCTATCTGAAAGATGCCACATGTGGCATTGACAGGCAGCTATTCAGAATACGGCAGACAGCCAGTAAATCTCTCAGTAGAGTTTTCTGTCCTTCCAGCCACGTCTACAGAATCTACAATTTCTGCCTTCACAATATACTTCAATGTCAGAGTTTATGTTCTCTTTAAACTTTTATGCATGAAAGTGACAAAAAAGATACACATTCTCCTGCTAATTGATTTTTCTGTCCTTTCAGAGCTCAAGTGCACAAATCCCAGCATGTGTTAACAAGTCTCCCGCAGTCTTTCCACCTAGTCTGAGTGCAAAATAGTTTTTTTCTTCTCTAGGAGGGAAAAAGAAAAAAAAAGTTTTTTTACAAACCAGGTCTTTGGGTCATTCATACTACTAACAGTTTGTTCAAAATCTGTGAAAAACCTTCATACCCGAAATGAAATTTTCAGTTCTTGCCAGAGTATAAACTGATAGGAAAAAATATGTAACCTTTTCCTATTTAATGTACATTCATTTTTTCAGCTGTTCAAATGTTTTTGGCAGTGAACCAACTCTTCTAAGAGAAGCAGCTACAAAGACTGCATTAAATACCCTAGTAAAGCTTCTGTGTGCGTGTTAAAACTTGTAATAAAACACAGCCAGTACTACCTGTTCTGCCAAAGGGTCAGTCTAGCCTAGAAATTTCCTACATCAGTGTATATACATGAACATCCAAGAAAGAGTAAGAAAAGGACAAGCACATATAATACCTACTCTGAGAATTTTTATATTATGACCACATAAATTAATCTCATTAAACAGCACTTTCACAAGTGAACACCGATTATGCCTTCAGATGCCATGGTGGAACCTGTTTTCAAAGAACACCTATCTCTGGCCCTCTGAAATTTCGAATGTCTGTGGGATGACTCGGATAGACTGGATTCACCCAGTTTTAGAGGATCTAAATCTTTACCACATAACTTCATAATTAAATCTCAGTAATGCAAATTGACTATTATATAAATACGAATACATCTGAAACAGAAATGGTGAATTTAAATGTAGTGTGTAGGCCGTGGAAAAGTTTGAGCTGCGGCTGTTTCAGTCTCACATGTACTCTACAACTGCTTAATTCTGGGCTGACCTTAAAACAAAGGTTATCGTAGTCCCTGTTCTTCCTCCAATGTAATTTTATGTAAAATAGTACCAGTATGTGACAAAATATTAATTTCTGAGCATCTTTTGTTTTGCACAGTGGTTTCCAAAGGATGTTCTGAACTCCAAACAGGATCTGTTTGTTTTCCCTTGTCTCAGCTATAGATAGCTTTAGTAAATATTTTTCTTATGCAAACTCAGATTCATTACAGTGAAATCCAGATTTGCTAATCCTCTTGCCTTCTTTGCTACTTCAGGGCACAAAGCATTGTGCATGTTTTCTGGCTGACCAGAGCCAAGGGTACATGGGGTTAATGAAGCATCTCACTCAGGGAGCCTGCACAGGGCCAGCCAGCAGACACTGGAAATGCACACAACCCACGTGTCCTGGGCCCTAAACCAGATTTTAACTCAGTGGGATTTGTTTTGCCTTCACTGTAGGAAATGCATCAGCCTTACAGGTGCTGGGAAGTGCTGTGGGTGAGCTCCTGCCTGGCAGCTGCAGCCTGGGTCCCATCACGGAGCGTGGCCAAGCTGGGCTGGGCTGGGGGGAGCATGGGGCACAAGTCATGGGCAGCGGGGGTGCCAGGGCCCTGCCGTGCACAAGGGCCCTGACAGTTGCAATACCTTTTTCTTTCAGGAAAATGGGTTTAGTTAAAGGCCAGAGTTGATAATCCATTTGTCTTCAGAGTTGGCTATGGAGTTTTAACAGCTCCTGATTGCGTGTACATGAAATGTGACCACTCTCATGCGTTTTTATACATAAGCACTGAAGGTGAGGGACTGGAAATCCTTATAAAGCTAAAGATATTAATTGTCTTAATAACTGTAACAGTTGCAGTGTAGACCAAACTAAGCCAAATTTTAATGCCTCTTCCATGTCTTGTAAGAAGATACAGAAAGTCTCGTGTGTTGGATCAATTTTATATTGCAGAAACACAAAAGATTTTCAGGTAAGATGAAAATCAGACAGAATGACAGCTCCTACTATTTGTAGCAGGCCTTCAAGAAAAAAAAAAAAAAAAAAAACACAACAAAACATAGCAACAGCAAAAAACCCCAATCAGATTACTACAAGTCCATATTTGCCTTTAGCAGATTTTTTGACAGAGAGTAGGATAGTCTAACCAACAACCTGTCATCATCTAAGTTACATTCAGGTGCTGCCACTCGAAATGGTACAGATTCTTTAGCATGCCCATTCCCTTCCTGATTCAATCATTGGTGTTTTGCAGTATGGTAGCAGGTTTTAACAGTTTTTACCTGTAACTGTGACCTGGGAAATCTGGACATGCTGCATTCAGTAATTAATTGCCAAGTATATTGTCTTGAAACAGCTAAAGAGTCCTTGTGAGTCTTTTCCAAAGATGAAATTGTCTCCAGCAAGTTTTTCTTCTGAGACTTCAGAAGTAAAACGTTAAAACAAATATTCACAACAAAATAAATATCTCTCTGTCTGACACAAAAAGTGGAAATGGTCCCAAGATGATATGCAACAGCCCTCAGTAACAGTAAATACAGTTACAGCTTCCTTTTGTCAGTTTTATCTTCAACCGTGATTTAATTCTGTTTTGTCATTTTCAGCACTGTTCAGTGTTTTGATTCTGAGATTAATGGATTTAGATAAAATGTGGTTTGAATAAAGGAAAGATTTTCAATGGTGTATTTTTAGAAGAATCAGGCTTTAGAGAAGGTGGAATTCTGCTAGGGGAAGGGATTGACTTCTCTAGGGTTTCCCGGCAAGCCCCTGGCAGGACAAGAAATAGGATCTTGGTCTCCTGGGGCTGTACCTGCTGTTCTATCCAGCGGCTTCCACAGCTGCTTTTTATAAGTAACAGTCACAAAAAGCAGGGCTGGGAAAATGCCTTCATCATAAACCAATAAGCAAGATGTATTCAAATGCTTCCAGCAATTCTTGAGCCATGGATTCACAGTCATCCCTCAAAACACCAAGCATGAAGAGCAGCAACTCTTTTCATTCCTGCAGTGCATATCTTCACGGCACAGGCATTAAGCAGAAAAGGAGCTGCCTAATTAGGGGGGCTTGTCCCGGCTTTAATGCAGCTTAAGAACAGCTGCTTTAAGTTGCCTTTAGTGGCCTGTGTATGCCACAAAGATACTTCCTCCCCTTCAAAATGGATCTGTTCCATGCCTTTAGCAAATCAATAAATCTACTTAAATAGGATGGAAATACTCTGATTTGGGAAGTGCCTTGTGTAAGGTGTGCCAGCAAGTTACTGGCTGCCTGCTGTTACCTCCTAATCCAAAAGGAGTCGTCACCATTTAAAATGACATATTGCACTATTTGTAGCATTTTCTAAAAGGCTGCTTAGCCAGGTGCAACTCTGATCTCACAGGGGCAGGAGCCGCAGCTGCAAATGGATGGAAATCCAGAATTTTGTAGTGCCAGTGAGAGAGGAACACCAGATGGGAAATTTAGCAGGAAATCTCAGTTCCATTATGAATCTCCCCCTCTGCATTTCCAAGTGAAAAAGAACGCTTGAATGCTGAAAATTATGACATATTAAACAATTATTGTGAATTGCAGATAGCTGGCTCAGATACACCTGAGGTTCTGAAATTACAGATGGCAAATTTAACAAAGCATTGTAACGTGCTTTTGCTGCAGATATGAGGGGAGCATGGAAAAGTGCACAGGATCTCTGACAATGGCTTCCAATTATATTGAGAAACCCAAACAAAGGCAAAGAGGGAATTAATACACAGAAGCTTGTTGATGCACTCTGTTCTGAATAAAACAATCTACTGCTTCTGCCATCAGCTGTTTAGTAATAAAAATTAACCAGCAAATATTGAAGGTCTGTCCTCAAAGCAAAAGAGTTGCACACAAGCATATAGATGTTGTATTAGATTAGTTAGATCACTGGAATTTTTCTAATGAGCACTTTTTTGTGTGTGAGGCATACTGTCCTTCAGACAAGTTGGACCGGGGGGACGTAGGGGGCGAAGAAGCTGTTGGAAATTACCTGTATTTACAGTGGGAATAATCTGGCTTTTTGAGGAATGATGAACAAAATTTTCACAAAATGACAGCTTCCTAAAACTTATTGGTGATAGTAGGCAAATTGAATCATCACCAAAAATCATATGTAACATGTATTGATAGATGATAAAATTCACCCTACTGCATGGGAAGACAGCCAACAAACTGTAGCACTTAGTGTTTCCATAAGGCTTCTTTTGCATGTTTGCATGCAAATATTTCAAGACACATGGAATTATATAGAGGTATGTGAGGAAAGTTTTTGTCTTCATATCTTGTAGGACAGTCACACAGATAAATGCTTTCAGCTTTTATTAGTCATGTGAAAATAATAGAATACTTTTATATCTGCTGTAGTAATACAATATTTTTAAAATTATAACTCTTTAGATAATATTTTAGCTTCCTGTATTAAGATCTCAATGTGATAGCAACAATGAGGGTAGAAAGTACTGGCTTTATCATTTGCCAAAGGGGTGGAATGAGGATACCTACCGAAACATTTTTTGGTATGTCTTCCGAGGATTCTTCTGACGTGGTCTGATAACGTCCAAGTTTGCTGAAACTACTTCAGTAAATATATGTTATATAGATTAAATACTCACTGATGAAATACATGGTTCCTGGTCTTAGAGCGACATCATTTGAGAAACAGCGTATTGAATACTAACCTAGAAATCAGAAGTCCAGGTTTCCTTATCGTGCCATAGACTTCCTCTGTCAGGGGCTGACTTTGGATTTCTGGTACCTAAAGAAGAATGTAGGAATTGACAGGATTTCCAGAATTACCAGACCTTAATTCAAGCTTAACCTGTATGAAGACCAACTCTGAAGGTACAAGCTATGGATTGAATTGAGGGAGGTTCTGGCTGCAGAACAGATTTATCTATGACTTTGAAACTAGCCTCTCTTTTGCATGAAGAGCATGTCTGTGAAGTGGAGATAACAGTGTGGTGTTGGAAGGAAAAGAAATTGTAAGCTCTGAGGGGATCTGAAAGAAATAACTTGATAAGTGGGAAATAAAAAAGTACAATTTCTAGAATCTGGCATCTTCTTCTAAGCTAGTGGGAATATGATATGTTTTTTGGTTTGGATAGTCAATGATCCTGGAAAAATATAGAGAAAGAAATGGAAAAAATGCAACTGTGTACTTGACTAATCAGCCTTCCCTAAAAAAAAGGGTAATTTTGCACTGAAATTATTTTATCACCTTCATATTCAAATTATAGAAACTAGATACATTCTTTGGGATAAACACAGAAAATGAGTGTCTCTAGTTAGCCTTGCAGATACCATCAAAGTCACTTAAAACACATGGCTGAGACACAATAAGACAATGCAAAGTTGATATTTAAAACTATTATTCATTATTGTAAGAATTTTAAATAAATGTAGTTTTATTTTTTATAGAAAAATTTAATTAATTATATTTTTAAAATATGCTTCTCAGAACTGTTCCAGTGAAGCAAGCAAGAACCATTAACAGAAGCAAAATAATATTTCGGTCTAATCTAGTGCTTTTTGGTGTGAGTAGTGCTTACTCCTTGCTAGTAAGTCTTGTTAGCATGGTAAATACTGATGTTCCACAAACTTAGTTACAAATGTGTGCCATGACAGTGAAGAAGTAGTAATGAAAATTACAGATCTCAAGAAAACCTTTGCAGGGGCAACAGCCCTGCAGTGAAACTAAGAACACAATACAGCTATCTTATTGCTCCACGTCATTGTACAGTTAGATGACTGATGGACATAGAAGCCTGAGACAGCTGAGGTATGAACTCTGCATTTTGTGCCACATACAGTGTGTATGTGTGCATGCAAGAAAGTCCGTGTATAAAGTTTGGTTGACAGTATTCTGTCAAAACTGATTTCTCAGTAAGCAGTGAACTTTTAAATTAAACTGATATTTTTTACAAAATATTCATATTTTCCACATTTTTTTTAACAAGAAACTTACAGTATGTAAAAAATGGCTCTATTAAGGTCATAGATGTTGCCATCCCAAGGTAACAAGCCTTAGAGTACTTTATGCCAACATCATGTTTCTGACAGAGGCCAATAAGCCACTACCAACAGTGGTGATAAAAGAAGATGTAATAGGGCTAAAATGAATAGCTGTTTGTCAATCTGTTTCCATGTACTTCTAAACCTATTCTCAAATAACTGGAGCTTCATTTTATCCCAAAAGCACAAAATCCAGAAATTCTTTTGAACACGGAAAATTCTTGAGGTCTCTATTAATACCAAATGATATTAGAAGTATTGTCAAGTTTTATTGTCAACTTCACAATTAAATTAGAGATACAGCAGTTCATTCATCAGTTAAAAGACTTTCCCAGCCTAGTTTCTCTAGACTATTTTACTCAATAGCCTCTCTTCTTTTTTCTAACACAAGCAGTGTCAGACCTTTGGCTGTCTTTGGGTAAGACATTCTCCAAGCTCTTTATTTTTTCATATGGCTCATTGCATTGCTTATATATCCTATTATTTTACTTCCCCCATTGCCCATAACTGCTCTTTGAGAAGTGGTAAACAAAGTTATGGAGGTTCATTAAGGAAAACTGTATTTTTCTTTTATAGAAATTCTTCCTTCAGCAAAATAATATTATTGGTTCTATACCAGATGTATCAATATATACAGCAGTAAAAAAGGGGAAAAAAAGAAAAAAGGGAGATAATCTCTGAAGACAACCAATTTGTTCAGCATATGGATAAAGAGTAAAAGCCAAGATATGCTTTTGATTGAGATATGTCAGTAGCATATAAAGCAAATTTATGTACTTAAAATCTTTGATTTTGTCAAAAGGTAGGACAAGTAAAAATGTTATACAGTGTTTTGAACATCAGCTAGTTCCGGGAACTAAGGAATGTAGGAGATAAGCTTGAAAGGGCTGGGTCAAATGTGAGAAACTGCAGGGACTCTCTGCAGTCATTCAGAAGCTCAGACCTTTCAGATCCAAACTTTTACAGACAGAGAGGAGTCAGGTCCTCCCGCATATCCAAGCATAGTCAGTGCAGATGCCAGAAAAAAGAGCAGCCAAAGTAGAAAACAGGTGGTCTGGCATTGTTTTAACAGCAGTCTGAGAAATTACCATAGCACCTACCAAAACTTTTGCTTTTCCTGGCTTCAAAGTTTTCATTACTGCACAACAAGGGCTACATTCAGGCACCATGAAAGTAAGTACAATGTTTGAAGGATGTTCTCCAGCCTTAATGATAATTGTTTGTTCAATTTCTGAGCCCTAGCCAAAGACTGCAGAAGGTTATTCTGTCGTCTAAAATTGCTTAATTTGCCTATGACAATGTACCTAAGAAAAAAGTCTGCAATCACTAGCAAAGATCAATAGGCATCAGCACTTCAGCTTCCAAACCTTAAGATGTCATGCCATTTGGGCCTTTATTACCTCTATCTATCTTATTTATTATCTGGATCAGGTTTATTTAAGACCAAGACTCTGAATGAGACACTCTCACTTCAGAAAGGCATTTTCTCAGAAAATGCACTTCTAAAAAAGGTCAGGTGGACTGAATCACAAAGAATTTGGCTTCCTTCTCTACATGACTGATAAAAAATAATTAGAAAGGGCAGCTCTAGATTATCAGGAAACAGCTCCATTGCAGACACAATCAATTCCAGTGCTTGGTTGAAAATAATAAAAAGGCAAAGAGTTGATAAATATTTTTGCCTGTGTTTGGTTCTATACGTGCATTATTCCCATTTTTTTCACAGAATTTTGAAACTGGAGAGGACTGTTGTGATCATCCCATCCAACAGGCCACAGAATTTCATTAACGAATTCCTGCATCAGACCTGTAATTCCTGCCTGAGCAAGAGTAGGTGCCATTCAGGCAGACCCTTAATCTTGGTTCAAACACTTCAAATGATGGAATATCCCTCACAGTCATGGTTAATTACTCCAGCTGCTAGTTATTCCCAGTATTTCTCATTTGAACTTGTCTAGAGTAATTTCCAGTCTTTTGTTGTGCTTTTCCCTGCTACAGTTTCAAATCTTTTATCTTAAACCTGTAGGTTCTCATAGCTGATGGGAAAGCTATCCTTAAATGTTTGTTGGATAAAATAGATAGCTTTAGGTCTTTTTTGTGTGAGGTCAGTTTTCTAGGTGACCAATTCTACCCCTTGGGATTTTTTGCTACAGTATTCTAGAAAACAGCCTTATTTTGAATAGCATTACAGTCACTGGCTGTAAATCAATCCCCAAAGATGGCTGGAAATTTTTTTCAAAATTTGATCATAAAGGTCTCAAAAAAATACTTGTGACACTTCTGTATACTCAGTTATACTAAAAAGAACAACTATTACTCTCTACTTTTTTCTTGGTAGCTGCCATAGTAAGATTTCAAAACCACAATAAGAATCTTATACTTTTCATTTGTATTGTTGAAAATACTGGTAATACTTCATTTATTTTAAAACTGCCTTAAACAATATCAAAGACAATAACTTTTCAATAAACAAGGTCTACTTACCAAGATCAAAAGGAATAGATATTTATCTATTTACAAAGAAGCATAACTCTATGGAATTCTGTCAAACTACACTGATTTACTTCAGCCCATACTATGACCTAGAGCTTTTCTTCTCAGTGATAAAATAGATATATTCAAACGCACTTTTTAACAGCTGCTGGATTTTCCTGCATTTAATGATGAGTAGAAATCTTCCCTTTTAAATAGAATTTTAATTTAAAATAAGAGCTGATATGTTTTATAAATCTCAAAACTATAAAATACTTCTACTGTTCTCAGTTTTGAAATTAAAATCACTCTCTGTATCACAGATAATTAAATGCATATCATCTGATGATAAAACTTTGTAATCCATATTAAAACAGCAACGAATAAAATATAACCAATAGTAACCCTGAACACTCATAATAAATTAAGTCAGGAAAAGGCTTGAATATGGCATTTATTTCCACAAAAAAATTACTTGTGTATATATACATATATTGTTATAAAACTTTGAATTATAAAATACAGCTGTGTTCCAAAGATGCAAAGGACCAATTCTTGTCTTTTGTTAGCTGACGAAGTGAGAAGATCATTCTCTTTGTTATGTCCTGCTAAAGTTTTTTTCTTGTTCTCAGAAAGGTCTTGAACTCTACAGGATGGCTTATAGCTTCCTGTATGCAGAAAGGCTTGTCAGACAGAGGTCACAGGCAACTGCGAAAAATGTGTCTCAGAATTCCCATTTTTTACTGCAAATAAACTCTAACAAATATTTTAAGGTTTTATATAAAGTATGCATGCGTACATATAACATGCATGCACATAAATTTCTGTACATGTACACATACACATAATCTTCCTAATTAAATAGAAAGTGTTGAACTCTCAACTCCTCAGTGTGGGGTGGATTCTTGTATGAGGAGATTATTGCGCAAAGGAGACAAACCTCATCATCTTCGAGCTGTAATCTTCTCTGCAATTTAATCCTGAAGGTCTGTTCCTTGAACTAGGGTAAGACATGAAGACAATATTAAGTTGACCAAAGATTATCAGACTGAAGCAGTTCAAGGGAAACCATAGTTGCCTGAGAAAGTTTCTCGATTGAGATTGTAGGTACTATGTGAGAGCTCAGAGGGAGTTGTGAGGCTTGTACTGAGACAATTGAAATTCAAAAATCCTTTTGTGCATATGCGTCTAGGACCTTTTACACCTTTGCAGCATTACAACTAAGTCTTCATATGTATATAAGAAGAATTTATGTAGGTATTATGGATATTTTATAATCCTAGCATAATATACAGTAGCTAAATGAAAATTAGATTTTTTTTTACAGAAAGTGAAAAAAAATTATCTGAAAATGCCAATTAGATTAAAATATAACTTTTAGACATAAATGTATGCATACTTCTGCAAATATTGCATATATTTATGAAAATATCACATAAAACTTACATGAATGTTATAGTTTATGTAAAATTAATTAGATCCGAATTTTAAAAATAAAGGTATTGAAATGACTGCTCTGCATATGGCTGAAAAATCCTATTTTCTTTATATTGAAATGGGTTACTTTGTTAACAGGTAATATATTTCATTTCAGACTTAAGGTCTTAGATTTTTTTTAATATAGAATTATACATTATGTTTGACTACATCATGTTAAATATTATTGGTTATTTCATGGTAAAATGCATATACATATATGTATTATATATAAATACATGTATGTGTATATATGTATATATGTGTGCATGTATATGTTCTATATGTTGTTATATATTATATATGTAATGTTATTGTATTTATTAAAATGTAATATATATTGTGATATACAATATATAGATAAAGTACTAGACAAAATTGTCTATATTCTAGTTGTATATTAAAGTATATATTTATATTACATTGTATTATATTATATTATATTATATTTTTATGTTTTATCTTGTTATATATTATGCATATGTTACATGGTAATGTAATAAGAAAGTTTTAAAAATATATTTAATGCTTTAATATATATTTGTGTTTCATTTAATACTTAAATACCAACCAAAATATGACATTCCCAATTAAAAAAACAAATTATCACTTATGAAAAATAGTCATTACAATGTTTTCTGGAAAAAATCTAATACTGTGCTAATTAAAATATAAAATCAAAACCATTTTCCAAATTGTATATGATTTAAAGTTGAAACAAGAAATGTAAATGTTAATCTATTTTGAAATGTTAAATTTTTGTTCTAAATTTTGATTTTATTTCCTTATGTATTACAAAACAAAATTTCCCTTTTACCCTTTCACCAAGTATTCCAGACTCAAATTTTTCCCCCTTTTTTGCAAGTTAGGACAGTGAAAAGTATTAGAGCATGCATTTGCTGCATACCCAGAAAAAAATTCCAAACTTAATCTAGGTCAATGTAAGTTTTATGAATAGTGGAGAATGACCTGGAAGAGAACAGTGACTGTTAAAGGTATTACCTCCAGTAATTCATTGCCACAACCTCTTCTTTCATCTCTATGGAGCAACAGTGTCTCCTGGTGGTCAACTAGTAGTTAACGCCAGGCAACTATTTTTTCAAAGAGTATTCGACTCTATTTCAGTTCATATATATGAAGATACTTTCACAATTAAGCGAAGACTCTTGTGTAAATTGTTGCCCTGGGAAGTAGTTTTACTGAAAAATCATTCGTGCTTTAGATACCTGAAATTAAATATGTACTTACATACTTTGGAAGTAAATATCTTCTTTTGGAAAAAATCATTAATAAAAGCAAACTCCCTGTGTCTGTGGTCTCACCCCTCCTTGACTATGATGGAAATGCTCTTCCCCTCCCCCTGGCCAAGCATATGCTGATTAGATGAATTTTTTTTTTTTTTTAAAAGAAAAACTTAGTTGTGCTGAATCTTTAAACATTTTTCATGTGCATTCACTGTGTGCACTGCTTGCAGTTAATGGGAAATTTCAGTGCCTTGTGAAAAGCAATGCTTTCTAAATCATTCTAATTCCTTTAATTTCATTTTCTTCACTACACACACAAAAAGGGAAAAGAGTAAATATCTCCCTATCTTCAAATTCAATTTGAGACATTTTGCTAGAAATGTATATTTGCGTAAACATTCCTCACTGGGGATGGCATCTAAATTTGCACTGTGTAACTTGACAGCAGAGCTTTATAACCTTACATTCTACTCATTGATCTCTAGCTGCTGTATACTGTTTAAGCAATTGCCTATTCATACTTAGCTTAAATTGTAAACTATGTAAGGTTCTAAGCCTTATATACAGATGTTCAGCAGTATGAAAATACTGTGGACTAGATACTATTACTTGTAAATATGTCTGATTGGCAAAGTGCAGAGTTGAATGAACTTAGAAAAATGTTTCTTCCATGGCAGGGTTACAGACTGAAATGAGGTTTTTAACATGAAATTTATTTGACATTTCATTTAACATGAAATTATTTTGCTATGCAAGAAGAATATGTCAATAAAATACCCGAATGTGTATATGGAGGTGGGTAAAATACAAAGCTAGTAATATTCTAGCATCTATGAAGAATATAATACAGAACAGGTAAATAAAGATGTGGTCCTTCAGAATCACAGATAAGCATCAATTTTTGCCATCAATGGTTATGAAAGAAGTATTCAGAGGGCTGAACTAATTTTCCAGGAGTTTTATTATTAATGTGTGCTTCTCTTTTTCTTTTTTTTCTCTTATTACACCCAGTTCTACAACTGCAAGCAGATGGAGACATGCCTGTAACAGAAGCCTCAAAGCAGACAGAGAATGACATGCAACCAAGTATTACTCAGCTTAAGTCAGGTTTGTTGAAGTGACACACTGGAAAGTATTGTCAAGGCACAGGAATAACATACATTCTGAACTTGCTGATATAATGAAAGGTGGCACTTGTATTTGTTCTAGGAAACGTTATGCAGTAAAAGACTTTTACTCTCAACATACAAAATTGCATACTTTTTTATTAATCATACATGAAATTGATACACAGACATTTAAAGCCATTTAAGTGATTTTAATTTTTATATTTTTCCTCAACTAAAGCTACTGTTCCTATTACATTCGAGTTCACTGCAAGTGAGTTCCCGTGTATAAATCCTCAGATAAATTCATAAAACATTAATACACATATTGAACTAAAACTGAAGTTTTGCATAGGCTAATGCATATATGGATAACATACTAGCTTAGTTTTATTTGAATTTCAGACCTGCAGTAGTCTGAGATATTCTTGTATCAAAACTCTGGTGCATTTTACACAGGAGCTCCACATAGAAAATTCAGATGCTGGAAAGCACAAATTTGGGGATGCTCAGATCATGAGTTGTTGGCTTTATATTGTTCCCATTTCTACCAGGGTTGTGATTATACAGATGCATTGCTTTTGTTATTAAAAGCCTTGTATGAGATGTTACATCTGTCAATATTGAGGTGGTTTCTAAAGAAGGAGGTGTCAATATCTGCAGCTTTCAATTCAAACAAATTCTTCTCCAAAAATAAGCCTCCTATAATGTCTTTCTCAACACAACTTCTGTACGGTTCCTTTCCTCTTGCTTTCATGAGAGGTTATTCTCTTTTTATAGGTGGAGTAAAGATCCTGTAAAGTGAAGTGATGTGAAATAACTATGGCCAAGATAACATAACTTCTTGATAGAGAAGATTAGATTATGCAGTGTCTTCAATGCAAATTTTACAAACAGAATGAGTTACTGTAGTAAGAGCCATTTAGCTGCTTTGATGCAGCCAAGTGGAATGATAGAGCCCTTTTTATCTATATGTATCAGCCATTTAATGCCTCTCAGAGAGGGCTCATGCTATTCTTTCACACTTCAGCAGCAGCTTTTTCCATGAAGGCAATACTGAGAAGAATGATTGGCTGGATTTTCCTAACTCCATCACTGCCTGTAGAATGACTGAAGAAGTTCAAAAAATATTATTGGTTTACAGATGGTGTAAGCTAGATGATTGACACAAAAAGGGCAGAAGAACACAACTTTCACTTGCATGTAAGACTGGCCCATTTCTAATCTGGCTGTTAGGAAACCACTTGATAGTACTAATCAAAAACTGTTGCTCCACAGAAGATAGTCATTATCCATCATTCCATTTTTATTAATTTTAGTTGCAAACAGGTGTCCTGGTTTCAGCTGGGATAGAGTTAATTTTCCTCCAAGTAGCTGGTATAGTGCTGTGTTTTGGATTTAACATGAGAATAATGTGATAACACACTGATGTTTTAGTTGTTGCTAAGAAGCGCTTATACTAAGTCAAGGATTTTTCAGCTTACCATGCTCTGCCAGTGAGGAGGTGCACAAGAGGCTGGGAGGGGGCACAGCCAGGACAGCTGACCCAAACTGCCCAAAGGGCTATTCCATACCATATGACATCATGCTCAGTATATAAATTGGGAGGAGTTGGCCGGGGGGCAGTGATCACTGCTTGGGGACTGGCTGGGCGTTGGTTGGTGGGTGGTGAGAGGTTGCATCACTTGTTTTCCCTGGGTTCTGTTTTTTCTCTCTTTTGTTTTTTTCCTTTTCATTACAATTTATTGTTGTTGTTATTATTAATTTTATTTTATTTTGTTTTACTTTTGTTGTTGTTGTTGTTGTTTTATTTTATTTTATTTCAGTGATTAAACTGTTCTTATCTCAGCCCACGAGTTTTCTTACTTTTGCCCTTCCAATTCTCTTCCCCATCCCACCAGGGGGTGAGGGTGAGCAGGAAGCTGCGTGGTGCTTGGTTGACGACTGGGGTTAAACCATGACAACAGGTAAAGTGCTTATCAATAAAACTCATGAGGTTTAAGAAATGTCTGTATTTTGGGCATGACTCCCTTGGTATTCAAGTTACCGGACAGGACTATTGCTTACAAGTTAAGATAGCCTTGTAGAAAATGTGACTGACTTGCAAAAGTATCTAAAATCAACAAAACTCAAGTGGATAGATTTACCAAGGATTTACCTATAAGTATCTACATAAAACAGGGCTGTTTCCTTCAATGTGGGAAAGCTAACAAAAGTTTTTCTATTGATTGCAAGTCATCTTTAGCTGCGTGCACCATCAATGAGCAAACCAGGTGACACTTCCACTTAAATTTGTCTGCAATGCAGAAGAGTGAGTGAGAATAAATACAAATCAACAACAAGGGATATCTGTAGTTCCCAAAAGAGAAGGGAACAATGGAGGAAAAGGAAGACATGTCTGAAATTATTATGATGAACTTATCCTAGGAGACGCAAATTAACTATAAGAATTCAGTCAGTATTTCTATCATTTGTCCAGAAAAAGTCAGCATCAAAGCCTTGGAAACAAATGCTCTCACGAGCTAGTGTTACTATAGAGGAAACGATAGTAACAGTGCAGATACTGAACAGCTGACATTTTAAGAGTTTTGTTTTCTTTTCAAGTACACATGATGTTCATCTATCTGGTCCAGAAAAAAAGACAGTGATAAGCTAAGCCACTACTTTTAGCTGGCCTGAGAGAAGACACAGTGACAATTTCCCATCTAATTCTCAGTTGCTGTGACATTGTGAGCCTGAACTGTGCTATCTCTTACAGCTTATGTACAGGCCAGATTTTCAATAAAAAGTTCAACACCTTAAAAGGTCTCTCTGTTTCTGAGATACCCATGTAAGTGGCCAGTTGTCTTTGAAAAATCTGACCATGAGCATTTTACTGAGAGTGGCTGCACTGTGATCACACCTGACGCTAAGTGAAGAAGCTGTTCTCTTGAAAACCTAGTCTTTGTGGACTTTTAAATTCACCTAAAATTCTTTTAATGTGGCTCTGGAGCTTACAGGTACAAGCTGTCTTGCATCTGATCAGACTGGAGGAGGGGTACAGCATGTGTGTGATTCTACTGGGTAAGATATCCAATATGAGAAACAGAGAATATGTAATGGCATCCAGGTTTGCCCATTATGGTCCCTCCTCAGGTCAAGGGAAGATGAAAAGGGACAACTGTTTCAATCTTGGGTCAGGGTATAACCCCTCTGTAGCTTGCAGGTACTTTACCCTACAAATTAATTCCTCAACTGATCTAAATTAGCAAACATACTGTGATTGTAGTGGATCTACGCTAGTTGATTTCATCTGAAAGACTGATATGAAACTTTCTTAAGAAAATGTGATTTGCACTTTTTCAACAGGTTCAATGGAATCTAAAATTCAATTTGTTCATGCTATCTGTAACCTTTAAACAATCAATGGCTATACAATTTCAGTAATGACTCTTTAAAATTAGAATTATTGAAAAGACTTACAAGTAGTGATAAACAGAGTAAGGTGGTATTGATTGGCCAGTGGAAGACATTGATTTGAACTGTAAACAGGTATTATGCTAGAAGAATTGTATTACTGTACGTCTTTTTGTCACTCTTATTCTGAGTCACCTGTAAGCAGATGCATGGTATTTATTTGATTTTGGTTTTAACAGGCTTTTAATAGCTTGAGCAGAATTATGGTTGAGGAAACATGAAAGTCTGAAAAACATCATGTAAAATGGATTGAAGACACAAGTTTCCACAGGCTTTTTGTATTTAATAGATTGTGAATGCTTATGATTTACTGAACAAATATGCTTACCATATAAATGTGTTTATACTGTGCCTGCAAATGAGCTTTCTCAGTATAAAATGAATTTTATACATTCTTTTTTATCTAGATATTATGTTCCATCCTTATTTTAGCCAAACAAGAAATTTTGTACTGACATTTGTGAAGAATGTAGGCTATGTATGCATATACACATGCTGTGTGTGTGGATTTTTTCAGAAGAGCAAACTTGAAAATTACTAGAAATCTTCCAGTTTCAGTTAGAAAAAATAGAATAATATTCTATCTAATCTACAATTAAATATATTGTTATTATATCAAACGACACAACAACATAAAAGAAAGAACTAAGGAATCAGGAAGATCAAAAGTTCCTGGCAGACTTAGAATCTTACCTTTCACGTCTGCTACAGCAGTCTTTGCTTTGGCTGTTGTTCAACCCTCCTCTTATCAGCATGGATCTGTGTTGCTAATTCTGTACTTGCACTGTGTGCAAGTCTCTCATCGATGTCAGTGGAAATGTCAAGCATGAAATGTGTTTAGTATATGCAACAGATTTGTACCGAGAGGAAAATTTTGTCCCGGTTTTGTTTTCAGGCTTAACGCAGATCTGATCTTAGAAAAACATATGTGAAGCTGGGCACTTGCAACAAAGTTCAAGTTACCTCTTTTAAGGGGCTGATTGTCATCTCATACTGACTGTATACCCATCGATTCTGGTGAATTCAATGCAGTTACACCCAATGAACACATTTCTGGGAGGGAGTTTGAGCCCTCACGGTCTGTCATTTGGCAGACATAGGACCTAAAACAGCTAAAAGGCATCACAGTTCTTCTATTTCTCACTGGTCTCAGTAGGAGCTGAACACTTTGCAAAATTCAGAAATTGTATGTAAATATCTAAAGGACAGCTGGCTTTTTTGAAAAATTAGGTTACTTATTTAACTTACGTAAAATCTAATGGCTGCAAATCTGTTTTGATCTAAGCTCAAAGTTTAAGAAAACTGTATTAATAATATCTGGCAGCTCTATATTTTTCTTTCTTTACACATCTATTTTAAAAGATCGTAGGGCTTTTTTACTTTTTTCCTGGTTTGCTGTATGCTGAATACACACCAGTGTAATGCAGCATAATTTCATAATATGCCTGCAACGTTGTATTTGTCCACTGTAAGAAATTCCATTCTGTTGCATTTGCAAAACAGAATGATTTGTCGTTTTAAAGTTCTCCCTCAGCTGGGTTTCTGGAAAATGTACAGAAGAGTTTGTCTTTTGATGAACTGATTGAGGAACAAAACTGATGCCAAATTTTAAAGTTTATACTCACTACAAGATGATATGGAAGGGGCTGAAGGGTCAAAAAGAAGCTGCACTACAAAGAAAAGGCAGACATTACTCTTTACTTTGGTGTACAGACATGATTTTTCTCATAAGGCTTCAAAGTTTTATGTCAGCTTCATACAAAACTATTTCCAGTAAGAGCTACAAACACCAGTGTAAGTTTTATTGTTTATCCACACCTATCACCCATGCATATACACACCCACATGAACATACAAAAGGATGAGGATAGTAGGGAATCTGGAGGTCTTGATTTTTTTTTTTTTGCAGATATGTTTTTGTATTTCTAATTTGAGAGCATCCTTACACAAAAGAAGGAGATACTCTTTCAAAATCCCAGATGTGAGAGCAATGCATGCCAAACAATAACACTATTTCTGCTCTGGTGGGTATTGGCAATGGTTGGACATGCTGGTGAGACATGAGATTTCTCTCTTTTATAAACACATGGAAGAACATGTTATAGAAACACCGGGGACCACAAAATCCTGAGGACAGAAACTAAGGAGGACCAGGTACCTCACAAGAGAACCAAGATGTATCTTGGATGAATGACAGTGGTTCAGAAGCTGTAAACAAAATGCTCTAAAGCTCCTTCTCTGAGGGCAGCTGGAGGGAAGGAACAAGACAGCCAGGAGATCAGGGCCTAGAAACATCCCCCCACCTAGGGACCGGGCAGGTGAGAGGGAGCCAGGAGAGGCCTTGGCGGGGGCCTTCTCCCATGCTTGGGAGCACCTCAGAGCCACAGCCCTTGACCCCAGGCATGCCCTGGCCATGGGCTGACCTGACCTGACCTACTGCCCTAACACCCGTTTCACCTGGACATCGCCTGACTCCCCCCAGGAGCCCCAGACCTGCTCAGCTCACTGGGGAGTGGTGGGACTGTGCCCATGGGGGCAAGGAGGGGAGGGCATGGACCTGCTGGCGTGTGGGCACCCACTGGCCCATGGTCCATGGGCCATGCTAGCCCCTAATCAATCAATCAATCAATCTATCTATCTATCTATCTATCATAAGTAGGTATGCTCTTCTTCTTTTAAACCATATTGTTTTCCTTGCTTATGAGTTTTCAAGCAATTTCATATTTGCTGTCAAAAATTACTCTGAATCTCCACATTTGCCTGAATGCTGTAAAAAATAATTATTCATCTGAACACTTACTTTGTAGATGCCTTTACTGGTATTCAGAAGTCATATTTTATTACTTCCCTGCTTCAAAAGCTCGAGTCATATATTCAGGGTCTAGAAGCTATTCTTGATGATGTGGGTGATCAATCATACAGAACTCTAGTAAGAAAAGGCAGACTAACAGCTGAAATCAAAGCAAACTGTTAATCCCGCACATATTATGCACAGACACAGAAGTTTGAATTTCAGAGACAAAATCTTATATTGACTTTTTAATGTTTGCTAAAATGCTACTCCACTTTCAAGGTTTGGTATGTTTTATGACTGCAGTTTTGTCATGGAAACCTCCTGTTTCCATGGAATTGTTTTCCAGAATCTAATATTTCATTTAAATAAAAAATGTTGATATTTATTACAGTTGGATATCTAGATACCTAGAGACTTCATCTGCATTAGTAGGCTTTTTTCTCTTAGGCAATACAGATGCAGACAGCAAGAGATATACTCTTCTATGACCAAAATGTCCAAATGCCAACAGCATATAAACAGTTGCACCGCTCTATTCTGCAAATAGCCTGAAACAGCAAATAGCCTGAAACACTCTGGAAGGTGCAGTGTGTCCTCTTTATAGCAATGGTATATTAAGTGTGAAATGGAAAGATGTAATCAAGAAAACTATAAACATTTCACTACTGCTTACGCAATTTGGATCATAAAGTCAAGGTACTAACTCAGACCCTAGCTACTCTCATGTTACTAGATGTAGACAAATTTACCATGGGCTGATATCCAAAGGCAAAAAACTGTATCTTAAAGGCAGTAAAGAGGGAAGATTAACAGTTTCTACATGATTTTGTAACATATTAAGATGTATGGAAAACATTAAGTAAATTGAAATTAACACCATTTATTAACAAAGAAATGTAATTTTTTTAAAATTTGTAGTGATACATAAATCCTTGGGAGATTTGCAAAGCCTATTATAGAATTTTATATTTTCTTGAATTTCCCTCAATAAATTTTCCTTAATTTTAAAAAATACTGAGTAGTCACAGTGGAGTAAACCACAATATGAAGGAAGGTCCTTCTCTTCTTCACCCCCCTCTCTTAGTGTAAGTTATACAGTGGGGCAAGACAAGCTCCTGGGTTATACCCCATGGATTGTTACACAGAGCCCAGATTCCAGGGCACTGGTCCCAAAACTAGGAGTGGGGTGTGGGGGTACTTCAGCTCTGAAGCTTGGTCTACGTGGACTTAAGAGTTCACGCAGATGAATGTGAACTTGTGCGGATGGAAGTGTCACTTGACGCAAAATGTCCTTGACTGGAGCAGGAATTCAGAGTGTGCAAGATTAAGACTGAATGGATTGTGTTCAGCCTAAGTGAGGTCCAAGCAATGTCTTGGTTCAGACTGAAACATCTGAGTCTTACTCTAATTGATTGAAACAGTAACTGGGTTTAGGAAGCAGAATTCATCTCCCTCCAGCCCTAGCAAATCTCTTTGTTAGTGGGGCTTGCTTTCTATTTTTGCAAAAAGCATGGCTTTAAACAGGAATAATAAAACCCAAGTTGATCCACCACTCTGAAAAAATATGTAATGATATTTAATGTAGTACCCCAGTTGCTGAAGTCTTTCATCATCTTGGACGATTTTTCTAGTCACTCTGGTATTGTTGCCAGGGCTTGGAAGACACTAGTAGGCCTTAATAACCTAGTCCAGACTCACTTGGGACCTCCACCCACACCCTTTACTGACGGGCCCAGGAGCCCTATTTCAGCACAGACGTGGGCCTTCAGCTCTTTCCTGAGCTGAGTTGTAGGTGCACCTGTCCCAGCCCTGTCTATGGCTGTGCTTCTTGGAGGGACCTTGGACCTATGCTGTAGGTAGCCTGACTCCAGTCCTGTCTTCTGGTTGGACCTCTCAGACCTGTGCTGTAGCTCCAGTCTTATCTCTGGTCCCATCTTATCTTGCTCCTGACTGGACCTCCTGGATGGATCCTGGCCCTGGTTTGCTGCTTGCTGTACTGTTTATGTCCTCCAATACTAACACCTGATTCTGCCTGCCATGATCAGGTACTGTGGGACAGCACCCATTGGTGAGGGTACTGCCTGTGCTGGGTCACCTTTAGCTCCTGGCTCCTCCTCCTCCATTGTGGGGTAGTCCCACTCTTTCTTCTCCCTGGAAACTGTAGGAAATGGGGACCCAACTACTATGCTTCTGTCAGGAGTGCCTGGGGCATGGTGCATGCACCAAACCTGGCTGAAGGAAGTAGGTAGAAGGAGGGTCTCATCAGGCTGAGGAATGAAGTGCTGAGCTGCTCAGCCTTACAGATATGGTAACAGTTCTGTTATGTGTGCTGGCAAAGATGCCAAGGAGATGTTGAGTTGATTTCACACTTGAAGGACCTATTTAGAGATCACACTTGGTATGCTCCTGAGTGCCACAACCTTTCCTAAAGTCCTGTTAGGGATCTGTGTCTCTACCCAATGGGCTCATAGCAACAGTAATTATGCAGTGCAGAGCCTATTTCTCATCATGTTTCTGTCATGACACCATCCACTCTACTAGAGCACCTATCTCAGTGTTTGGAGATGTGATTTTTCTCTGTTTTTTCTACTACTACTTCCTAAACTGTAGTTTAGGAGTAGCCATGAACACTGGCAACCAATGCTTTGTCTCTGGTTACCACCCATCTGCACAACCTATCTGCAGGCAGCCTGCCCAGAGTTGCCTGGCAAAATAATAGCAGACATAAGTATTGAAACCTCTCCTACACATGGGATGGTCTGGCTGGTCTGGAGACTGCTGACAGAACAGAAGGAAAATTTGCTGTTGTTGTCAGGCACAGACTGCTCTTTATGACTTTCTCAGGCAGAAAAGACCTGTGGCTATTTTAACATAATTAACAAACACAAAAAACCTCCTTGCATTCTTTTTGTAGTCTTGCCTTCATGGTACCTTAAGTGCTAAAGCCTAACATGAGGTAATTTGACCACAAGTCAAATTATTTTCCTTGTAGAATAATTTCAAAATAAATTTTATGCTCGCAGTTTAATGGATGAGACATTTCAGTGTGATGATTCCCATCTTAATGGCTTAATCAAACTATTTTTAAGGTTTATGTCATTTCTCATTCATCTGAACTATTTACTGAGTATAAAATAGCTGCACAATTCATTATTGCTTTTATATTTCTGGAGGAAGATGGGAGGCTGGTATGAATTTTTTTAGGACAGTTCTTTGCTGGAAAAGTGAACAGTGTGTTTGAATTCTAGATACAGGATTTAAATGTCAAAGTCTTTTTTTTGTTCTTTTATCACTTTGTCCTCCAATAACAGACTATTTTGTGTATATATATATATCTGTACAGAAACAAGCTTCAAAGATCACAGGAAATTATTTTAGCAGTATCTCAGAAGGTGGCCTCCAACAGCAGTTTTTATTACTGCAAGAGATGCTATAAAATAGATTTTTGCCTTGTGTCTGTTCTCACACTGAATTCAGGCTCTTCTCTGTCAGGGACAATTATATTTTTACTTCTTTATCCTCTAACCTGCTCCTCACTGGTTCCCTCCTATCTCACAGGATTCATAAGACTTTGGGAGAGAGTCTTCTAACAAAATTTAATGGTATCTGCCATTTTTTTATGAGCTCAAGTTCATTGTATCATAAAGAATGGAAAAGATACACCATTATTATTTGTACTGAAAGAACACGACAACCCAAATAAGCTCAGGATTAGTTGTGTCAAATGATTTATCTGTACTAATGGAGATTGTTCACAGTAGAAAAACTGGGCATATAGTAGGTACTAGGCCTGTTGAGATCTGAGGGGAAAAAAAGAGGTGGTGTCTTCATTTGGGAAAATGCAACTCAAAAGCCCTGATTTAGCAAAGTATAGGTGTTTGAATCTAGGAACACATTCCCAAATCTATGAAATAAATGGCTTTCTCACAGTCTCACAGGAAACCTGTTGCAGCTTTAGGAATTGCATTACTACATCCATATTATGAATCCAGTATCTTGACCTTAAATTAATTTTATTATGGACATTTGGATAACAAAGTCTTGTCCTCTTTAAATGCATTCTGGCCTCTCAGTTCTACACTGATGGCAGGATTACAGATTTCAGCAGACAGGTCTATTTTTCTTTTTGTCTGTGCTGTCCTTCAGCATTTGTACCAGACTTTATTTTCTGTTTCTTACTGAGAGGGAGTGATTGCACTAATCATTTAAAGTAGAACTAAAGTAAGCATAATGAATATAGGCTCTTTTAAGCCTATTGAGACACAACAGAAGAACCAAGGAGCTGTAAGACATTGTTTTATTAAGAAGTAGTCTAATATGCTAGCGAATAGGGATACAATTCATGTTGACTTGTATTTTAGTTGATCTGGATGTACACAGATATCTTAATGATGCTATTTCATTTTCATTGAAGGCTTGTTAAACAAAACTGTTTTATTGGGTTTGTGTTTAGGAATTTTGGGGGATTTTGCGACCTGGAAATGAGAGGTGGGAGATGAATTGAAAGAAATTCATCTGTAATGACAGAGAAATGTTATTGCTTTTAATGAGCATATAATGTATGAGCCGTAATGTATTTACCTCATGCTGCTGGGAGGAGGGGGAAGGAAATGAGGGGCACTTAGTACAAGTTAACCTTTTCACAAGCACTTCACTGGGAGAAGTTAATTTCTGCCTCCTGAATGACCGTATCACTTATTCTGGCAATGTAAGGACAACACCCGAACAGCACATATTTCCAAAGACAAAAGGGCACTTTTTAATTTTACCACAAGCTATCCTGCACCTGTTCTTACTTTGTTGAAGTTTGCACCCGATTCATTTTTGGGAGAATGTTACTTACCATACCATGTTGTTGTTTACAGTGAGGTTTACTGTATAAAAACTCTAATTAGAAATATATTAGAAATTCTGTGAGTACAACTTCTGTTTCAGACTTCAAATTACTCTTTCAAAATATTTGTATAGCACATTGTTGTAAGATGTTTTCACCTGCTCTTTAATAATGCTTAATAGATTTTGGTGGTATAAAACATTAATTCTTCCCTCTGAATAGAAAGGATTAAAACCAAAACTGTGTTCAGAAATGGTGGGAAGCTCTGTAATATCCTTACCAATTAAAAATAAGCTCATCCTAAGCATTCTTTTCTTGGCTTCACAGATGCTTACCGACAAAAGAAACTCTTAATTGTTTTGTGTCTGAAAAGGTACTGATGATAAATGAAGACATAATATCAGTACTGAGAAAAACTTTTTGTTAAAGGACATATCTTTTATATTTCACATTTTACCAAGCCATTAAAACACCTCAGTTATTAATAGACCATTTCCTTTGCAAATACAAAACAACGCAAAAATAATGAGTCTTACTCGAAATCGCAGCATCTTATGATAAAATCTGTGTTGTCTCTAATCTCTATCAGTTGTATGCCTATCTTATTCTGACAATCCTGGGGACAAAGCACTTCTTTCAGAATGCCCACAGTAACTCAGCCAAGTGCCATGTCCCTCCTGCCCCTGTCCCCTCTGGCTGCAAGCTATTTCTGAACCACTTTCTTGCTGTCCTCGCTGAGTACTGGCTACCTCGCTGTACCTCTTCTGGGATGTGGGAACTGCTAACTCATGCCTCTTGTTGAGAAGAGAGGTTGTTTTCCAACACAGCCCTGGCTGTTGTATTGGAGCAATTCCCAGTGAGCTGGCATTGGTGATCCAGCACCTGCAGCCATGCCACCTCCTTCTCAGGGTGGTGAGCTCTTCCTCACTCAGCTGAGGCTCAGCAGGAGCCACCTCTTGGGAGGTATGAGTTTCTGGGTTTGAGAGTAACACACTGTTGTCCCTGCATGAAGGAACCTCTGCAAATGTCCTCTTAGGTCTGCCAGAGATACCAGGGTGGTGCTGCCGGTATGTGCTGCTGAGCTGTCAGGTGTCTCTTCTGGCACCTGTAACCCTGCTGCCACTTACTCCTCACCTTGGCATGCTGACTTCCAGCTCTGCCGCTACCTGCCAAAGGAACATGGGGCTCTGGTATAGCAACTTATCTTCAGGACCATGCAGTTAAGTAAAGGTTTCTTTATTTCTAGTATAGCATCTAATTATTCTAATTCTACCAGGCCTGCAGACTGGTTGCAAACATTCCCTAGCCTGCGGGGGGTTCTGTCTGGAAAATAGTATAACTGTTTGTACTTCTTGTATGAGGGCTACATATCCATTGAAGTAGAATTGTTAGATTATGTAAAGGTTGATTTTTATTTTTTTTTTTTTCTTTCCTCTTTACTGGCAAAATCTAGGAGGTTTCCATATTCCTTGGCAATCTGAGCAATCTGCAGGGATAAATTCTCAGCCTGTTGGTCATATCATTAAAAGCTGTTCATCGCTAATGTGCAGAAAAAGTAGGCATGTAAATTTACCAGGTTAGAAAGACCTTGTGAAGTGATTAATTGTCTCTTAGGTATTATATTGTGATTCCTCTGTTTAAAGAAAAACTATTATTTTTAAAAATAATTTTCCTCAAATGGCTGTTTTTATGCATCTGGAAGACAATTATCTCTTGAGGTAAGCCTGAGAGATAAAATGTAATAAATATATATTATAAATGAGGCCTGCAAAGTTATGAAAGAATATATAAAATGCCTTAAAGATGTTGCATTAGCTTATGTTGAAATACATTTTATAAGGCTGACTTAACTATGATTCATAATGTAATTTAAGAGATCATTTTGAGACAAAGAATGAAAGTTAATTGATAAATTTAATTAACACAGATAATTCAAAGAGAAATAATTTGATAGAGCTTCTAAAAAGTAGAAAACTTGCATCTTCCCCTTTAAAATAAAAAACTAGGTTTTTTTTCTTAAACCCAGCATTTTTTAAGGGTTGCTAATTTTCTTTGTGTTTGTACTCTACAGCTGGCTAATTGAAGTAAGTGGAAAATTTATTATTTTTTGTTTTGTTTCCTGGCAAGCATAATTAAACCACTTAATTATTTCTCAATTTTTTTCAAATTTAAAATACTTAAATGTCAAAGATCTATCATTCAAAAAATTCTTTCATTCTGAAAGCATGGTTGTGCTGAAACCTTGGAGCATCATGAGATAGTAACACTAAGGCCATACATTTATGGGAAATAAATGCTGCTTGGTACTTTTAAATATAAAAATCTATTCCTTATTAATTCATTAAGTCTAAAGAACACAGCTTTTATTTACATAAACTGAGAATTCCTTGAAATAGTATTTATTAGAGATATGCTTGGTTTAGGAGTCATGATCTTAAATCAAATTTAAATGTAACACAAAATAAACACTTGGTTTCAAGTAATGGCTCATTACTACATATGAGTATTTTATGAGTAATTACTTCACTAATTATTAATTGAATATAATTATTTTAAATAAGAGATGAAAAAGAGTTAAAATAGGATAAAAATGGGGAAGCCAGGGAGAATGCTAAAGTTTTTTGGGCAGAGTCAGAGTGAACATTGTCATAAGAGCATTCTGTATAGAAAACGACTTTTAAAATTTTAAACTAGAAAATTCTGAATGTAAAGTACATTAAATAGGAAATGTATACATATGTAAATTTTAATAATCAACAGTTTCATTATATGAACTACATGTATACAAAGGGTGGCATGTAGCTTTAATATAAGTTAAAAGACAACATTAAAAATATTTTAGATAACAATTTTTTTTAACTTTATTAACAACTACACCCAGACTTATTACGCAAAATTCCATTTAAATAGTCACAGCATTTCAACCATATAAATATAAAATCCCACAAGCTCATGTATCTGAAATGGGTTAAGTTTTTCTAGAGACAAGAAGAGATGTATTTGCAGTTCTTGGAGAAAGCAGGTAGAAAAGACATGGTGATAGCTCTGTCTCAGTTTGAAGAAGTTTATTGTGGAGGAAAGATAAACTTAATTCAAGAATCTCTAGCTCTATCAAGAGCATCTTAGTGATAAGCTAGCAAATTTTTGGCTTGAGAGGTTGTATTGCATCTTATATAAACAGTGTTCAAGCAATCTGTATGAAATGGTTAGTTGTCTTTATCCATAAGCCAGTAGTTGTATTGATTTGATGAAGTCTGAAATATTATTAATTATACTCTCTAGCCACAGAATCATTTCACAAGTGAACTTGAGGGTAAATGTGGATGTATACTGAATTTTAAATCTTCTTGTACTTGCTTAATTTCCATTGTTGGAAATTTATAATACACTTTGAGATGTATATACATTTGAGATATAATACATTTTGAGATGTAAATGTGAAGGGGTAAAATCTACTATGTCATGTGCAAAGGACTGACATTTAAAAGAATGGATATTTAATCTAAGCATCCTCTTATGAATATGGTAACCTGAAGCACACAGACAAGGACTATCAAACCTGGCTATTGCAGCATTAAGCAAACTGAAGTTTGAATGCTGGATCATTAATGTGAAACATACTGCATTAGTGATTATATTGATTGGTAGTTACTATTGAAGTTCATTTTGTTGTCTGATAATGATTGGGTAATTACTTTAGGGTCAATGAATTCACATCAATCAAATACTGAATGTGGAAATGACCATGGGAAATGAGTAAAGATGAGCTGGCTGACTTTTATTGGTAATTATTAATTATTAACATTTCTGGTTATTAAAATTTCCCAAAGGCAAGCCAGTAAATTTATTCTACTCTAGTGATTTGCCTACTCAGTGCCTTTAGCATTGTACTTCGAAAGTGAAATCCAATGTTCTTAATACAAATAATGTTGAAGTTATTTAACCCAGTTCTTACAGGTATGTTTTTATCATTTGAGGAGAAAAAAAAATTGTTCAAATTGTGCACGTGCATAGCAGCTCCATGGCACATTCAAAGCCAACTCAGGCTTGCTGCTTTCATGGGGTGAGACCAAAGGCAACGCTGCGCCCCATGCCTTCATGGCAAGGCATTCATGAGGAGACTCCATGCAGTGACACTGGAAGAGCTCTGAAATATACTCCCAGCAAAAAATAACCCAACTGCAAGAGGATAATTAGAGTAATTCTGTGACTTGATTTTTGTTGATGAGGAAAGCCCAGGCCCAACAACATTTAAGATTTTATAAATTCAGTTTGCCTAATGAGGTGCAACAGAGGTGACAGCATCCCTTGTGCAGAGTGTGTGTTTAATTTTGATGAGTTATGCATGGCCAGAAACAACAACAGTAATTTCCTTTTGACAAGCATTATTACTTATAAATCATGTTAGTGGCACAACAGCATTAATGAAAAAGGATGAGCAGAAGCTACTTGATCCGCCTGCGAGCTCTCATCCACTGCTGCTCGCACAGTAAGCTACAGACAGCCCTTTAGCTTTGGTCCCATTGCAGATGACACCTGTTGTATCGCTTCATGGTCCACTTATGGCATACTGCAGCCTGCCCTGTGCTGCTGTAACAGGCTGCACCTGGCCAGGGTGAGCGATGGCCCGTGGCACCAAGAGCGGCTTGGGGAGCCTGGAGACAGTGAGCTCAGATGTCTTTGCAATATTTGGTGTTTGGGGGAGCTTTGCTGGGGATACCCTGGCAGAGGGTCCTGGGTGGAGGAGCCTGTGCTCTTGGGAGAAAACAGGATCACGGGAGGGCCCAAGGCACAGCTCTCCAACAGCATCAGTAATAACCTGCAGCTGAGAGATTCTAAATGCACAGGGTATAACTGTGACCTTAGCGATGGAATATGCCTTTTTGGTTGGAATCATATTTTTAAGGCATGGCAAAAAATGCCTTAAAACTTAGGAAACATGCCCATCAGGGACTTTGAAAAGGAATCTTAAGATTGCATCTACTCTTCCTAAAAGTGGATAATTCAGAAAAACCTTAGGAGCTAAAGCATTCAACAACTTGAAATACCTCTTTTCACCAAAAGCCAATTGTGTGTAAAACAAGCATTAAGTGGTTGCAGCTGCCTCTCTGCAACTTTGTTGCCATGTCATGGAATTCTTGTAGAAGTCGTACAAGCTTGAATTTCACATGGCATGATCATTTTTGCAAGTAAAATTTTGTTGCTCAAATATTCAAAAGGGAAATTTGTTATAAAGAAACAATGAAAGGGAGCTGTTCTGTCTAGTAAAGGCTTGTGTAAATATTGTCACAATATTCCCATGACATCACTTCAGGTTAAAATAACAACTATGCCCTTGTGTATTTATAATAACAATGAAATTCTGAAATCATATAACTTTGGAATGACAGCAACTGTTTATATTTTTGTTGATAAATAGGGAAGAGACTTTCTTCTCCCTTGATATGATTATGTGATTCAGCCAAGGATGGAGTTCAACATAGTTTTTAAACCAATATTTGATTTTTTTATATATATGTGTGTTTACGTATGGTAGTCTGGCTCACCATGCACCTTCAATAGCGCTCCTTGATTGGAAAAAACAGCAGTGAAGTATGTGCTGCAGTGAGATCACTATCATTCACTAGTTTTATGACGCTTCTCTGACAGCTTTCCTCACCACAAAGCAAAAGGGGATACTAAGCACTGAAGGGACTGCACAGAGCTAGTACCTGCCATAAGGAAATAACATTCTTAAGTTACTGTTGTAAGAACTTAATGCTCTTAATCCCTCAACAGAGTGATCATCTCATGTTGATCTTCCTTCTTGGGGAGGGATTATAAAATTGCTGTTACTGGGTGAAGATGTTTAAGGATGTTTCTTATCTTGAAGATGGAGCTGCAATTCTAATCACCTGAATAATACGGCTCTTCTCCTTTGTTTATTTATCTATGTGTGTAAAGGAAGATCTATATGTATACCCCATCTGTATCTATATATATATGGGAATATAAGTATATATTACTTTATATTGTTACTCTCTATATAAGAATATATATAGGAGTAATATATATAAAGTAACCCTCCAAAATTATTTGACAATCCTAACAGTATTTAGTTAACTCTGTTGAATCACATCATTTAAACCTCAAATCTTTCTGTTTAAGTTTAATGATACAATATACTAGATATAACTTAAACTTTGGAAGATACAAATACTAGCTTGGCAAACTATGGGGGTTATGAACATAGGAATAAAGTATGTAACATAAAAAGAACCATGAAGAATCCGCTGAATTTCTGATAGGGAAAAATCAGCGGTACAAGCTCATCAATAATGATCGTCACAGAAGGAAAGGGGAATATAGGCATCTGGACTAATATTAAAAATAGTAACAAGAATGGTTCATTCATGGAATTAAGTCATACAAATACCTGTGCTCATAAATACAGTAGAAAGATGCAAGAACAGTTGATAGAATTAACTTATCACATAATTTAGTCTCGTGGAGAAAATAATGAATTGAAATTTTCTGTCTGGCTTTGATGGTTTTTATTTTCATGGCTAGCTAGCAGAAAATCCACTGAAACAAACTTGTACCAAGTTTGCTGGTTGTTTTCCATAGTTTCACCAAGATGTTTTGCTTTTAAATTCAAAGTGTTTCAATTTAAATTCAATTTTGTGATGTATAACAAGTCTAAATTAAAAGAAACATTTAGGTCACCGAAAAAGTAGTATAAGAAATTTTATTTTTGTGGAACTGACAAAAAAACAAAAAAAACCACCACAGTCGTGACAAAGTAGTTAATGGGCCCACCTGACACTGAGAACATTATTTGCAGAATACAAAAGCAGAAAATAGAAATTAATTCCACACACTTCTGGCTTTGGGAGCTGCAATTCTTCCTTTATTCTTTTAGATAGCAATTTCAGTAAAACCTGTTTATACATTAAGAGCTTATGTAGGTCCTTCAATTTTATACAAAGTAATATATGACAGAGTTCTCATATTATGTAGACCAAAGATTTTTTTTTTTTAATATCCACAGAAGTAATTGAATCTGGTATGCACTTAAACTGTCTCTTAAAAAGATTTTTCCAGAAATTATGTGTAAATGCAACACGTGCTACTACTGTTGATTTAGGCCATCAGACATATTAAAGATATTACTTCAGGAAGCACTGGAGATGCTGTAGCTGGAAGAATTTGCCCAAGAAATAATATTCTAATGCTGTCTCTAAGCATAGGCTGTTGCTACTGACAAAGCATACCTTTTTTTTGGCCACACTTCAGCAATTCTTAAGAGATCTTGAAAAGGCTTATCAGATATTTTTTTCTCCTGAAAATTTCTTCTTTTTATTAGATTGGTACATTTAATAGCAACCTACTGCTTTCCTGCTGCTGTATATGTTTAGCTCAATAGTGGTCTTTTCATGACTGCAAAATGTGGAGTTTATTTACCTTTAGGAAATAGAGATCCTAAGGAAAGATATTAAAGATCATGTAGCCTCAAATATCAACTCAACTTCATGATGGGTTGTTTTATTTTTTAAAAAGTGGATTTTTAGAAACTCTCATTTAAGGGGAATGTACTGGCAGATGAATATATTGTAAATCCAGATACCACGTTGATAACAGTGACAGATCAGTGCAGATCATTTCAGAAAAATATACCTTTGGTTCTTAATGCCTGTTTGTTTGCTTGTACCGTTGTCTTTTATTTCTCTTCAGTCTAGTGATCTGAAGTGCGAGCTCTTTAATGCAGAAAATTTAATTCACATTTCTGCATTGCCTAAAAGTATTCACTAATAATGATAGGTAAAGTTGTTTGAGGCCTATAGGTAGATAAAATAAAATACTGAACATGTTCAGAGTGTTATCTTTCTGCCAAGGTTTACCAGATATTAACATCTTGCAGGCCATATTTCCATTAGAGAATAAATCTGTTGGTACACAGTAGTATGATTGTTATACAGAAGGGGTTGCAAACAGGCACTATCTTCCCTGTTTCAGAAGTCTCAGCCTAAATGCAAAATTCAGATCAAAAATCATCTTTTGCCACAAAGACTGACTGTGAATAGAAATGAGAAAACCCCTGTGGGTAATTAAGGCAAAGAGCAAGATGTGTCCCATCTTAGAAACCTCCAGTATTGCAGTATTTTCTTCCAACATATAAAGTTTCTAAGCTTCGTATCAGTCTCTGCAACTAGGATTTGATAACCAGAGCAGCTAGTCATAGTCTGTTTTTGTTGTTGGGTAGTGGTTTTACTCTGAATTCAAATAACTGTTTATAATGAAACTCCTAATACCTGAAGTGTCATAGATAAGGAAACTCTTCCTTCCTTTTGCCTCTCTTAATTTATTCTACATTGGGCAGTGGTTTAACAAAAACAATTCTGTTTATTCTAAATCAAGCTGACTGAAATGAAGAAGTGTCCTTTTGACTAACCAACAAATTTACCATGAAGTATAGGTTCCTTATAGTTATGTTGTGTCAATTTCTAATACAGTTCTGGGTCTTACAGGATTTCCTGATATCTGGATCTTATTGAAACAGTGATTTCCAATTTTCATGATATAAGTGCAATTCTAAAATTATTTTGGTGAGTTGGTTGGCTATAGTGGGTGCACTGCTACATGTGCTCCTGACTTTTCTGTGTCTGTACATATATATATATATATATAAAAAAGTACATGATTTTGTCTTCTCGCAAATATTAGAATTCTGGTTTGCAACAGTTATTTGGATTATGGTACTGTATTAATGTGTTATGATTCTGTCAATGTAACTGTTTCTTAGAGTTCAGTTTTGGTAAATGACCTCTTTAAATGTATGATGAGAATATTGACATAGTAGCCTGATTCTCCATTAGTCCTTTAATTGCTTACAACTAATAAGATCAGAATAGGTCAGCAATGAAATGGTCCTGTCAGGTTAACAGCCAGAGAAAAGCTTTGAAAAGTAAATCTACTTAATGAAGGGAGTAGTGATATGGTTTGTTCAGCTAAATTTACTTCAGAATTAAGGTGGATTTTTGTAGTTTTAATAAGTTATTTTGTCAGAATTTTCCTGACTTGAAAAATTTATTTTGAAACACACCATGGCCCAGATACCTTGCTTTACATGGCAGACAGTTGCATAGGATATAACCCCTGAGTTCTCAGTCCACTGATGCTTACTTAGCCTCTTGGAGATTTCAGGAGACTGCAGTGAGCTGCCAGCTTCTGACAGCAATGTAAATCTTCCACGGATTCCTGGCATCAGGGACAAATTTACATACTGTAGGGCCTTAATTATAATTTAGAATTACCAAGAAATTATCCTGAAATCCTACTTTGAACTAATAATCTTCACTTGCTCTGATCTCTTGAGTTTGTATCTGTTAGTAGGCATAGGATCAACTCAGCAGTTAAAGTCAGTTAAAGCAGTTAAAGTTAAGCAGTTAAAGTCAGCAGTCTGGAGTTTCTACCTTACATTGTGCTTTTGCATAGGCTTCTGTGTGAATGGAGAAATTACATGAGCACTTACTTACAGACACAGTTTTCTGCTTTATGGATTTAAAGAACTTTTTAAGAACAGATTATGGGTAGCTTTAGCAGACAAACGTACACCAAAATGTTAAATATAGTTTTAGTACCCATTTTCAGGTAAATCTAAAATAAGTATTTTAGGATTAAGCACAGCTAAACTAAATATTTATAGTAAAACAACACAGGCCAACATCAGGTACAGGCAGAATATGGTATTTAAGACACCAGTGATAAGTGAAGTGTTAACAAAATAAAAGGTCACAATAAATAAACATATGGTACAATATCAAAAAAAGTAATGTATTAGTTTGAGCTTGACTGGCTGAGATATGCCAGAGGATCTTTTGCCTGGGATGTTCAAAAGGTTCTAGTGTTATTAGGGGCTCACAGGGATTTAAAAGAACTTGATAATCTAATTCCTTTATTATCCTTTGACCAGCTCAGAGCTGAGATTTGTGATCTGAAACTAATTTAAAAATCCTTATTAAAGATTCTCTTTAAAAAAAAAGAAACAGACCGCATGATAATGCAAATTTGCAATGTCTTTTAAAAGCAAGCTCTGTCTGCAGACTAACTGTCCCAGTGCAGTGGTTTTTTTGTTGTCTTCCCTTGACAGGATACTTTCCTCCACTACTGGGATTACCTCTGTCAAACCACTTAGTTTTGGGTATAGACTATTTCTGTCTTTGCAATGCAGATTAGAAGCCAAAATAATATATATTCTTAAAGACAACTGCCTGGGAAAAATATGACCGTGATTTTGAAGGTCTCACTGAATAGAATGCTTGGAAAAATGTTTTACATTGTAGCCACTGATAGATACAATATTTTAAGATCTATTAAAATATTTTCTCTTTTGCAAAAATAAAAAAATACACTAAAAAAAGCAACACTGCTCTGTAAATCTAGGATACAGTAAAGTGTGTAAGAGCATAAAATCAGATCAAGTTTTATGGCTAAATATACCATATAAAAACATACACTTGTAGATACTAGAAGGAAGAATAATTGTCTAAATAGTGAAGAAGAGCATAATGTTAGAGACTCATACAGATTATGAGTTGGGAGTTGTTAAAGCTACAGTAAACCTAAACTGAAATTAAAAATATATTGCAAAACTTTGTTTACAAATGCCCTGTATGACTAAACTACACAGAACAAAAAGAACTCAGAACTTGGCATGGAAGAGTGGGAACTTTTTACATCACAGTCTTTTTTTTTCTTTTTCCTCAGAGTAAATATTTCAAAATGTCATGCCTACAAAGCAAAAGTTAAATGGAGTGCTCCTTATCTACCGTGTAAACTACCATATGTAAACATAGTGGTCTGCAGATCAGTCACTGGTCCACAGTATGTCTCACTGATGTCCATGTTTACAAGACTGGGCATTTCTTTATGCTCTCATCCAGTTTTGCTGAAACTCAATGAAATCTTATGTAAATAATCCCATGGTGGTGTATAGAAATCAGATTGGGTTGCAGTTGGTATGTTTGTTGTTTTTCATAGTCTTTTTAACTTTCTGTTGCTACCTTTCTTTATGTATTCCTATCCTGTTCACAGCTCTGGCACTCTTTGCCTTCCCTGTAAGTTAAGCAAATCTAGTCTGCAGTTTGCTGAAGCACTCAAGATAATTAGGTATCATAACATTTTCCATTGCCACATTAGTTTTATAGATCTTTATGTCACTGTAAAATGAAAAAAAAATACTGGGATTACATTTTCTGTGACTTCCAGCTGAATGTCAGAGGCTAGGGAGTCTGAACTGGTAGGCTTAGCAGCAGCTATCTTTGGAGGTAGCCTTACTCACCTGCCATGCCTACCTGGGTCCTTCTACCAGCCCTCCTTCTGGAGGGCTTCCTTATCCTGTTTTTGTCTTCAGACTTCTGGAAAGAATTTAACTTCTTTGCCATGCTGTGATGCAGTGAGACTTCCTAGCCCCTGGTCGTGTAGCTACCCTGCCTCATAACATCATGGTAGACTTCCCTGTTGGCATATTCCCTTTAGTGTGCTCCTTTGATATTTTCTTGTCTGGGAAGAGAAATAAATGTCCAAGCAGGGTGAATCAGGATTATAAACCCCCTAACTGCTCTCCTTCACCACATCACATATCTAACCATGGATTCTCAGAAGGAAAAAAAGTAATGACATACCTGGGTATTGGCCTCTCTCATCCTCTCTGGGTCTAGTCCATTACTTCTCCTGAACAGCAGCTGCTATGTTTGCAGTCATTTTGTAGTGCTGGAGCTGACTCTGAGAAACAGCACAGAGAAGAGCCTGACATCTTGTGTATAGTGTCACAGTTTATTAGAAAATACAATCTGATAAAGGTTCAGAGGCAGGTTCCTTCTTTATTTGGTACTTCATCAATTCAGCAAGTGTAGCACTTATTTTGACAGTTCTATAGCTTACTGTTTCTCTTTTTAGAGTGAATTCAATGATCAGTGTATTGTGTGAGAACTGCTAAGGATAGTAATGTCATTAATAATCCCCTTCATATATTAGGTGCAAAGACATTGCTATACACTGAGTGAAACAATTTGTTGGGTTAGAATAGCTTCCAGCAGGAGCGTGATGGTTTAAAGAAAGATGAGTTGTGCATTCCAGATATTCTGAGGTATCCCCTCAGTTCTGTTTCGGCAGGAAAAAAAAATTTCTCCCAGAAAGAAAAAGTCCTCCTTGGTGTACATAGATTCCTTGCTGACAGTCTCAACCCAGAGACCATTCATGTCATTATTTTCAGTTAATAACATGAACAGTGATGAAATTATCCAATCCTTTTTTGAAGTCCAGTCATACTATTGAACCTGATGAAATTATTGTAAGGAATTAACCCTGTGCCTGTCAGTGAAACTGATTTCTGTGACAAAGGGAAGGGACTGAACCACAACTATGGTTATTAAGTCCATAGAACTGGAAGAGACTTCTGTGCCAGTGATTGCTGCCTTTTGAGATTACTTGCATCCATGTGTTATAACTCCTTTCAGAATGCCGAAGGTAGAAGTGTACAAGAAAACTTCAGGTGGAGTTTCAAGGAATTTATTTCTCTCCCCCCTTTCTCTGGCCCAGACCACCCAAGGATAAAAGGTCTCAAAATAGGAAATACAGATCTGAACTGCTTCTGCTCCTAATGTGGCCTGACTTCACCATGTTTTCCAATTTTTGTTACCACTGCCAGTGTTCATTCAGTTCTGAGCAGGGCATGGTACACTAATTTTTTTCTCTTAATTTTCCTCATGATCCTTCCTGGCGCTTGGCAGTAGGCGTCACTCTCTGTGTAAGGCAAGAGATCAAGCAGAGGTAAAGAAGAATTTTCTGTTCACAGGGTAATTTTGCTTAAGAACTGCATAATTAACATGTTAATAGTATAGCAGCATTAAAATGACAGGTATGAGGTAAGGACAAAATAAGATAAAAAATCAGGAAATATGTGGTGCCATTTCTTGACAATAATTTAGATGAAATTGAGACAGAGGATGACTTTTATAATAATCCTATGACTTTACTTCCTAAACACAGCTATGTTTTGAAATCAAATTGCCTACTTATACTTTTATATCTTATTGCTACTGAAAGAATTTAAATGCTGCATGGAGTTACCTACTTTCACATCAAAATGAAAAGAAGTAGCAAGATTCCAGCTAATTTGATTAAAGCTAGATTTAAAAAAAGGTTTGTTTTTTTCTTTAGCTTGTCCCTCAGTTGTGTGCTCTTTATGCACTAAACACATTTAGTTTTATATAGTTATTTTAAAAACAAATCTCACCTTTTGTTAAAAAAGAGCCTTCAGCCTCATTTTGTTGCTATCTAATTTTGTAGTAAAAAGAAAGCAACTTCAAATAGCTTATTTGAAAGATACAAGAGCGTTGGTTGTTTTCTCCTAGCTTGACTATAATACTGAAGCTGCAATAAAGTTTTCCTTAGCTCTGATCATTATCACAGTAAAAGAAATGGTGTTGCTAATGGCAGAGTAATGAACATTCTCAGCTCAGTTTACAATTAAATCTGCCCAGATTTAAAACAAACAACATCCTAAGCACACCTTTTTTTTTTCCTTTTTTTCTGTTGAAATACAGGTGCTGTTGGAACACAGAAGACAGGCAGACTTGCCCTGTTAAATTTATAATTAAAAAGAAATTACTGCTCCTTAAATGCATTTTTCTGGTTTGTAGAAACCTTTGGTGTAAGGGTATCTTCATACAATGTTTAATTTTTAAGAGTATCTTGCTCTTGAGTAAGAGCAACTTTGAATAATTCTGTCCCAAGTCTCAGTCATTTAATTATATGGTAGAAATACAATGTAATGTAATCCCAGTGCTCATTTATGTGTATGAGGAATTATTTTTCCCTTCTACCATTTTTGAAATAGAAATGGTACTTTTTCTTTTTTTTTTTTTCATCTTCTACTAATCTGGAATGTTTAATCTTCTTATTTTAAAAAGCATTGCTCTGACAACAGAGACCGTTTTCAGGAATCTTTTGGTCTTTTCTTGCTGAGCCACCATAACATGGAATAGTTTCTGAAGGAAAATGAATTCAGATGTTTTTAAAATACTCTTCCACATAAAGTAGCAAGAAGTCTTGAATTACACTGGTTGTTTATTAAAATACAGCATTCTGCTGTTGAAGAGCATTGTTCAGCAAATTTTCCAGTATCATTAAGAAATACTGTACTGTCCTTCCTCTGCTTCCTTATTTCCACTGAGGTTTGCATCCTAGTGAAAACAGGCTTCACTATTCAGAGCTTGTGATGTTATGAGCACGTATGGTTTGTTTAGGTCATCAACAAAATTAAGAAGTATTTAGTTCAGCAACACATCAGGAAGTGTATATTATTTGGGGAATATAGAGAGTTAAAATTGCTTTGGATAGTCAAAATAACTTTATCCTACCTGCATAATAGCTTTGTCTGTTTATGGTGTGTTTTTTCATTTTTTTAAATGAATTCTTCCCCACTCCCACCTATGCTTTCCTTCAGGAAATATTTTTGCTTTTTAATAGTATATGGTTTCTTAAGAATTCTGCTCAGCTTAGCTATGAGTGTTGTACAAGCAGAAGGCAGCGGTGAATGGCATACTTTCTTCCTGGGCACGTGCAAAACAGACAGATGCATGATTTACTCTCATTGTACTAAAGAACAACAATAGTTTAGAGAAGGATGAGAGAGTCTAAACCCACCACAACACAGTGGCTGTTTTTTGCTGGTGGAGTTTGCTTCCAGACCTCTCCAGAATAAAAGCAATAAGGCCTGTGTGCACTTAAGGTCACTGACAACTGCAAATGAGGAGCTGAAGTATATCTGCCTACAAGAAAATTTGTTTATAGAAGTGGGGCTGCTTTACTCCCTGTATAGCACAAGGCAGAGTTGTCTCAATTAGGAATCTGAAATAGTCCTTATACAGAGAAGGACATTGCCTTGGTATAGCCAATGGTAAGTGTGAAGCATAAAATTGTATCTAAGGTCCCCAGCCTTCTACCATGGTTTTTTTGCATATAGGAGTAGGTACCATCTAAAATTTGACCTAGGCTTTTTTTTTTTTTTTTTTTCCAAATAGAAAAGAGGTTGCTGAACTTTGTGGAATTAAATCTCCAAATGCAGTGTAGTTCTGTATGTGACAATCACAGGCCTCCTGAACTTAGTCAATAATCAGCAAAAATAGCTGAGAGCTATCAGATACCTGCTCCTAAATATCAAAGTCAGCACAAACTACACAAAAACAAAAGTGATCTGAAAGTGCCACAGCTTCCAAGTGATCAGCAAATATTATGGTCATACAGACCTAGAGAAACCATATGAAAATTCTGCTCAGCAGCTAATTCTTTTGCTTAAGTTTTTGGTCATTGGATGATAGTTCAAAGGCTTCTCTGTGGAAGAAGCCCTGGACTAATTTTTTAGGTATCTCTCACATCATGTTTCATTGTGTTAAAAAGTTAGACACCTTGGAAAGGGATTACTCCAGATAATAAACAGTGACATTAATCAATCCAGTAGGAGCAGAAAACCACAGAATTTAGCACTGTTCTAAAAGCAGCAACATTTTATATCAGATACAGGTATGGAACCAAACAGCTGTTACCTGTTACTAATAGGGTCACTATTTCAAGTGATTCGTGGTTGGTGGTAATCTCAAGTAGGGTTCATAAATTCTGGGAAGTAATAGTTTTTCTCTTACTTGGAAAAATTAATCCTTGTTTCTCGTAAGTATTGTATTCTGATGGGGCTGTCCAGAAGATCCAGTCACAACCCTAACTGATTTAGAAAGTAGTAGATCAGCTAGGGATGGGGAGATGGGGGAGACGGGGGGGGAGGAGGTATTATCTAATGCTTTCCATTGCAGGATTGAGACTGATTTTTGTTTTGTAGCGTTTTTTATAAAAATCTACATTTGCATGGAAAGATTTTTTGTTAGCAATTTTGAATGCTTTATTGGAAACTGTAATTTATTGTTGCTTTTATCACATGGAACAAGAGAAGAGAAACCTTTAATTTACCTAAAAACAGGGTATATCTAGAATGTTTCTGGAAAGGTCTTAAAGACTACACTTCTCGACTTCTAGCTCTCATTAAGAGCTATAATAGAAGTGGCACAAGAATGCAAGGGGGAAAAGTTGCTGTTATGGCCTGTCAGGCAAAAAGGGTGAAGTTTCCCATCTGGTGCAACAAGCTGAAAACACTTCTGTTACTGGGATTCAGATTCTGCATTTTACTCTTCTCTAATGTTTAAGTACATACAGCAGCATCAACCTGACCTTAAGGACCAACCTTAATACCATATAGTGTTATTATCTTATTTTTCCCTTTAAATCTATCTATATATATATACTATATACATATATCCCTTTGGGAAGGCTTACATACATATAAATACACATATATGTATATGCGTGTGTGTATGCCTGTAGATACATCTCCAAAACTATACAAGTTCTACATTTTAATAACAATTCTGATAGATATTTTGGAGCTGTCTTACTGAGTAGAATCCTAATTCTTGCACCTAAGTTGGATTCCTAAAATTAGCCAGTGCATATCTTCATATCTAATTTCTCCTTTATGAAAAAAATAAAATTAGATCTTTGCTAACTTTTTTTGTGTATAAAACTGAAGGTCAAGTTGCGTTTTCATTAGCTTATGCAAACACAGACTAATTGTGCTTAGAACAGTGCTGAATTTTACAACAGTACAAGTAAGAGCATGTATTGAGAAAAGTATTTAAAAGCAAGTGCTTGAACCATTTTGGATAGAGTTTATTTTTTTTCTTCACTGGTACTGTGATTTCATTTAGTTTACACAACCATAATGAAAGCTTTCCCCAAGCATACTTGCTGCTGATACTGCTAGTAAGGGAGAAGCATTGATATTGTTGCTGACATCCCATTCATTTTATTTACAAGAACCTATTCCTAGTGACCAATGATGCAACCTACTGGAAGTGTGGAAGTAAAGTTCCATTTAATCTCATGTCATTGCAGACTTTTCCCTGTCAACCGTCTCTTGTATTCTGCTACTTGAAGAATTGCTTGAGAGCTTCTGTTTTCTGTCAGGCTTGCTATAGAGCTCTCCTCCGGTCTGATTACCTTCTGGTTTTGTCTGTTTCTAGCATTTTCATTCTTGTTACAAAATTTGAGTTCTGTGAAGACAGTGAGCAAGGAAGAAGTTTCTCTGAAGTATCAGATTGCCAGAGAGTAAATATTTCTCTTTAGCACCAAGATTTCTCATATGGCTTGTTGGCATGTCCTGTTTAGTACTCACAAATAGTACAAGTCTTACAGGTGGGTTTTTTCAGATCAGATTATCAGGAACCTTTGCTGTTTAGCAGCATTGTTTTGTCTGTGCAGCAACAGGTATGCTCTGTTTTTCAGATACCAGAGAGTTTTATTTAACACAGTTCTTGCTAATGCAAGTAACTTTGGATGTTGACAATATCCCCAGGCTTTCCTGCTCTCTTTGAGTCATAGTATAATTGACTTCTGGCTCTTCATTTGGCCTGAAGCTATTCTCATATGTTCAGAAGCCACGTAGGTGGAGAAAGTATAAAACAGATATTTCACTGACTTTCCAGAACTAAACCTCAATTTAAGATAACTTTGACTGTGCCACATCTTTGTTTTCAGTTCTGTATTCCTAAATAGTTTATGCATTCTCTCAGACATAACCAAGTTCAAAACACTGAAGTCATCTTCTGAGAGGTGGCCATATAAGAAACTCTCCTATTATTGTGTCCAAGGGTGGCTGATGAAGTTAATGCATTAGAGTTGTGATCAAGGTATGCAACATACCCCTAGTCTAAAGGTAGGTCAGTGGTACCTCCACAATAGAAATCCTGTGTTGTCCCAGTGAAAGGCAGTGAGCTCCTTTTGCAAAATGTTTCCCCTTTAGGAGTTTGATCTTAACTAGTACACTGAGAACAGAGCTTGTGGTTGGATTACAACCTTTGATAAGATTAGAACAGCCTTCTCTTTTCATAATAATAACTGTATATTGCTAAGAGAGGTTTATTGTCTTATGTCTGCCAACATGGCTGCTCAATATTTATTGTTCCCTTTTTTCAGAGTAAGAAAGTGTCCAAGTATTAAACAGCTCTGACGCCCATGGTTGCTTATCAAATATCAACAATTTTAGCATTGCTCTAAGCAGTGTACCTAACATTTACATAGACCAATTAGTTTGAATTCCTTTGTCTTCCTTCTCCCACCTGTCCTGTTAAAGTGCAGAAATTTTGTATTATTGTAGTTTAAGATCATCCTGGTTTTACACTGAGTATCTGCAGATTATTATTATTCCCTTAAGCTTTGATTATATTGCTTCACAGAAAGTCAGTGCGTGGCTAATGTTTTTTATGGGATCCATTGACTATGCACATGTTATTTTGCACATGTAATCGTATAAGTTTTTATGTGAGAAATTACAATATTGGAAGTTGCCAGGTAAGTATACATGTTCTATTTAGCTGAATTAGTGCTACATAGATTCTGGGAAATGTTATTTACTCTATATGTGGTTCTGTTTTTAGAAGCAGACCCTTACATATCAGATCAGATAACTTAAAATGAGAGTCTCAGTTTCTAGAAGTAGTGCTTCCTTCTGCAGGGTGTTTACCCACAAAATGCTAGAATCTTGCATAATAACATTCCCATCATTCCTTAAGATTGCCAGTCCTTCCTTTAGCAATTTTATAAATTAGAACATTCAGGAAAATGAATGTGAATTTAATTAAAACAAATTACTTAAATTGGATTAAATGTATACATTGGCTTTTCTATTCAAAATTTGCTGAATTCACTTTAGAAGTAAACAAATCCAGACAGGGTATTTTTATACTTGAGCATCTACACAAAGATTTAACTGAATTTAAGTATTTGGCTTTAAAATCTGAAGAAGTAAATAATATGTCTCTATGGCCATATGGTAGCAGCTGTAGATGCTACAATCCAATTGTAGATGAACAATTAATGACTCTTATTTAAGAAACCACCTTCCTATACTGAGTTCCTTTATAACTATTGTCTTCAGGGAATGTTTTCACAGTGGTAACAAACTGAATATTAGCTCTTTTTTGAATAAAATTTTTTCTTAATTGCTTCCATCAAACATTATGCTTCAGTAACTAGAATGATGCTTCTAGTTTGGACTCAAGACTGTTCATGTACACTATCTATGAAGGCTTTAACATGTATGTTAGCAGCCCATTGATATAATTACTATTATATCATAATAAAAAGCATCTGATATTTTGTGGTGATATTTTACAGAATGAAGATTGATTTGTTCAGTGATTTACCTCTGGAGAAAGTATAATGGGAGATGTAATTAATGCTTCATTCATTTCCAGTGCACCCTTCTGTATTGGGTTTGCATGGCAAAGTCTTGGGTAACAGGGAGGCTACAGGGGTGGCTTCTGTGAGAAGCTGCTAGAAGCTTCCCCCATGTCCAATAAAGCCAATGCCAGCCAGCTCCAAGACAGACTCACTGCTGGCCAAGGCTGAGCCAAAAGGCAATGGTAGCAGTGCCTGTGATAACATATTTAAGAAGGGGAAGAAAACTGCTGTGACACAGCAGCCGTAGAGAGGAGTGAGAATATGTGAGAGAAACAACTCTGCAGACACCAAGGTCAGGGAAGAAGGAGGGGGACGAGGTGCTCCAGGCACTCGAGCAGAGATTCCCCCGCAGCCTGTGGTGAAGACCATGGTGAGGCAGGCTGTCCCCCTGCAGCCCATGGAGGTCCACGGTGGAGCAGATATCCATCTGCAGCCCATGGAGAACCCCACTCCAGAGCAGGTGGATGCCCAAAGGGGGCTGTGGTCCTGTGGGAAACCTGTGCTGGAGCAGGGTCCTGGCAGGACCCGTGGAGAGAGGACCCCATGCTGGAGCAGGTTTGCTGGCAGGACTTGTGACCCCACGGGGGACCCACACTGGAGCAGTCTGTTCCTGAAGGACTGCACTCCATGGAAGGGACCCACACTGGAGCAGGTTGTGAAGAACTGTAGCCTATGAGAAGGACTTATGTTGGAGAAATTTGTGGAGGACTGTCTCCTGTGGGAGGGACCTGACGCTGCAGCAGGCGAAGGGTGTGAGGAGGAAGGAGTGGCAGAGACGTGTGATGAACAGACTGCAACCTCCATTTCCCCACCCCCCTGCACTGCTGGAGGGGGGAGGAGGTAGAGAATTTGGGAGTAAAGTTAAGCCCAGGAAGAAGGGAGGGGTGGGGGGAAGGTGTTTTTAAGATTTGGTTTTATTTCTCATTATCCTACTCTGATTTGATGGGGAAATTAGTTGAATTTATTAACAAAGTCAAGTCTGTTTTGCCTGTGATGGTAATCAGTGAGCGATCTCTCCCTGTCCTTATCTTGACCCATGACCTTGACTTTCAATACATTTTCTCTCCCCTGTCCAGTTGAGGAGGGGAGTGATAGAGTGGCTTTAGTGGGCAGCTGACATCCGGCCAGGGTCAGCACACCATACATTCTTAAGACAAGCACGTGATCCTCTCAGTCCTGCTTTGCAGTATTTACTGAGGGAGAGATGGTTTCAACTGCAGCAACACTGATAGTACTGATGATTTACATTGACCTACTGATCAATATTTTATTTTAATTTGGGTTTTTTTACGGCCTAACAGAGATGAGAATAAAACTGAAAACTAGTCAGCTGAGGCAGACCACAGATAAGGCAATAGTGTCACTTGGTGTAACATAGGCTAGAGGGTAGAAAGACTCTACAGAGGGATCTGGATAGGCTGGATCAATGGGCCAAGGCCAATTGAGGTTCAACAAGGCTAAGTGCCAGGTCCTGAAGCTGGGTCACAACAACCCCATGCAATGCTACAGGCTTGGGGAAGAGTGGCTGGAAGGCTGCCTAGTGGAAAAGAGCCCAGGGGTGTTGGTTGACAGCTGGCTGAATATGGGCTGGCAGTGTGCCTAGGTGGCCAAGAAAGCCAATGGCATCCTGGCTTGTATCAGAAACAGTGTGGCCAGCAGGACTAGGGAAGTGGTTGTCCCCCTGTACTCAGCACTGATGAGGCCGCACCTCGAATACTGTGTTCAGTTTTGGGCCCCTCACTACAAGAAAGACATTGAGGTGCTAGAGCATGTCCAAAGAAGAGCAATGAAGCTGGTGAAGGGTCTAGAGAGAAAGTCTCATGAGGAGTGCTTGAAGGAACTGGGGTTGTTTAGCCTGGAGAAAAGGAGGCTGAGGGGAGACCTTATCGCTCTCTAGAACTACGTGAAAGGAGGTGGTAGTGAGGTGGGTGTTGGTCTCTTTTCCAAGTAACAAGTGATAAGATGAGAGGAAACAGCCTCAAGTTGCACCAAGGGAGGTGTAGATTGGATAATAGGAAAAATTTCTTCATTGAAAGGGTTGTCAAGCATTGGAACAGGCTGCCTAGGGAAGTGGTTGAGTCACCATCCCTGGACGTACGTAAAAGACATGCAGATGTCGTGCTTAGTGACATGGTGTAGTGGTGGACTTGGTAGTGTTAGGATAACGGTTGGACTCGATGATCATAAAGGTTTTTTCCAACCTAAATGATTCTATCATTCTATGAATCTATAGATGAACAAAGACATTTTAATTTCTGTAATGACTTTTGAGTTTTCTTGTCATCAAGGTTCATGATTAAAGGATTCATTTGAATCTTGAGGATTTTTCTCCTCAGGGAGAGGTGGTGATCAAGAATTGGTTTTATTATCTATGTTTTTTGTCAAAAGACCACAGACTTTCAAGATTTGTATATTTTTGTCCTACATGCTCTACAACCTATAACAAGATTCAGTCTCATCTGAATGAGACTGCATCTCTGTCACACTGAGAAACATTGTGGCTTATTCTCTGATCTTCCGGAAATTATTTGATTTCAGACTTACAGTTGACATTGGTGGTATTCCATTCTTGTTCAGCCCCTTAATGACCCTTATTCTTAAATAAGGAATAAGGCAATTGCCTTCCTGATCTTGAACCTATGTGCGAGAGACTGAAAGAGTTAATGTCTCAAACATTGTGGCAAGGCGAGGCGCTATTTGCATGGTGACAGCAGGTTGGCAAGCATGGGGCGGGGGAGAGCGAGAGCGGGAAGTGGAGAGCGCGTCGGAGGATGCGCAGTTCTGGGTTCCAACGGACCTTACCATATATGGCCAGAGGTCACACAGGGTTGATCTAAGGAAGGGGCTTGCGACCACCTGAGAGACCCCTCATGACCACCCCCCTCCCCCAGTGCCTGCGCAGAAGATTGAGAACTTTCTAGAACAAGAACCATGTCAGTCCTGAAGAGGTGTACCTGGAGGTGGGGATTAGCTTATAAAAGACACGCCCCCCAGGGAACCACGCGCGCACCCATCACTGGAGGATTGCCACGTCTGTCATTGATGACTGGCATAGCTATTGTTCGATGTATGGTTCAGTTTGGGATAAATTGTGATGGGTTGCCTGGAAAATAGCTCCATTGCCAAATCACTTCTGTTTGTTCGTTGGGCTTGCCAGTTCGTTAAGTTTGTCCATTTGTTGAATTTGCCAGTGTCGTGGTTTAGCCCCAGCTGGCAACTAAGCACCACACAGCCACTCTCTCACTCCCCCCCCGGTGGGATGGGGGAGAGAATCGGAAGAGCAAAAGTAAGAAAACTCGTGGGTTGAGATAAGAACAGTTTAATAATTGGAACAAAATAATAATAATAATAATAATAATAATAATGAATTATAATGAGAAGGAATACAATGAGAGAGAGAAAGAGGAACAAAACCCAAGGGAGGGAAAGAAAAGGGAAAGAAAAAAATATTAATAAAATAAAATAAAATTATACAACCGCTCACCACCCGCCGACCGACGCCCAGCCAGTCCCCGAGCAGCGATCGCAACCCCCCGGCCAACTCCCCCAGTTTATATACTGGGCATGACATCATATGGTATGGAATAGCTCTTTGGTCAGTTTGGATCAACTATCCTGGATGTGCCCCCTCCCATTTCTTGGGCACCTGGCAGAGCATGGGAAGCTGGGGAGGAAGAAAAAAAAAAGAAAGGTCCTTGACCAATGTAAATACCGCTTAGCGACAGCCAAAACATCAGCGTGTTATCAACATCATTCTCATACTAAAATCCAAAGCACCGCACTATACCAGCTACTAGGAAGAAAATTAACTCTATCCCAGCCGAAACCAGGACAGACAGTTAATAAAGATGCCAGCCAGACTGTTCCTCTGAGTCATTGTCATGACTCTACCGACCACGTGGCTCTGCCGAGCAGAGATTGACCTTTGTCAGTACACAAACCCTCGGGAAATCAAAAAGATTCACCCATCTCGCAACCCACCGAGTGGGATGAGACATTAATTTGGTGTCAGAAGTGGTATTCTCTGACTTGATCAGTGAGAGGAACAGGGAGGGGATATAGATTGAGTCGAGAAGGGAGGACGTGAATTGACTGAGTCTGAGTCCTCCAGAAGATGATCATGGCTTCCTAGGTTCAGCCTGATCTGGACTGCTCCCCTTTGTTAGAGTTGTTAAAAGCTGTTGTTTGGGGTGTTGTAGGAGCTGCACTGATGGCAGTGCAGAAGGGTAAGTGCACGGTAAGACAGGCTGAGCAAGAGGCAAGCGAATCATTACAAGATTTGGTTGAAAGCTTGCAAGCGGAGCTAGAAGCTGACCGGAAATGTACATTTGGGATAAATTGTGACTGGTTGCCTGGAAAATAGCTCCATTGCCAAATCACCTCTGTTCATTCGTTGAGCTTGCCAGTTCATTAAGTTTGTCCGTTTGTCGAATTTGACAGTTAATAAAGCTGCTGGCCAGACTGTTCCTCTGAGTCATTGTCGTGACTCTACTGACCACGCGGCTCTGCTGAGCAGAGATTGGCCTTTGTCAGTACACAGACCCTTAGGGAATCAAAAAGATTCATCCATCTCGCAAGCCACTGAGTGGGATGGGACACTATGAAAATTATATAAAAATTTAGTAAAAACACATTTTTAAAAAACATATCAGCCCCCCCCCCCAAAAAAAAAAATCTAATTTGTTTTTAAACCAGTACACAACACTTTGTTCCTCCTGGGGAAAGGGTAGGAGGAAGTGGTCTGAGCTATACAGTGAAGAAAATTGCTGTATAATATTGATGATAACCACGTTCTTTTTTCTTCCATAACTAGTTTGCATCTCTTGCTAATTTCTTTTGTTCCTTATTATTATTTACATATTTACTACAACAAATTTCAGATCGAACCAGAAATGCTACATTCTGCTGGTTAAACTCTTTGACATTGTCAAACTGCATTAATCTCTTCATATCAGTAAGTCACGAGATAAAAAGTGATCTAGTTCTTATAATAAGAAAAACAAATGAAAATCAATTCAGGTCTGTATGTGGAATACCTTTTCATTGTTAACAAGAATCAATCTGTCAAACTTTTTTGTTAGTTTTCTGGAAAATGAGTTCTGATTATCTACAGCTTGAGGCACTTAATTTTAAATGGGAAGACAGCATCACATAGTGAATCAATTTTCTGTGTACACTTAAGTGCAAAATTAACTGCTTTAGTGTGACATAGTTTTGCTCTTTCAGAGTGACTTTTAAATGTTGTGGGGGGTTTTTTGAGTTCTTCAATACAGGTTCTTCTGTGCAGTGACTTCCTGTTCTATATGAAAAATTGAGGAAGCATAATGATCACTCAGAATAAAATAGTTAAGAAGACTCACAGATTGATCAATTGTTTATATATTTTGCAAATCCCAAAAATCAATAGTTAGAAGAAAAGTGTTAAAAGAGTTAAACCCAGTAATGGACTATCTGTTTTCCATAGCCTTGTTCCTAGGTTTCTCTAAGGCAGTGACTCAGGAGAAAAACGTATCGTATTTACCCATTCTCAGATCAGTCAGTGACAGAGAATTCGTTTTTGTATTTCCCCCCTCCCTTTCTTTTCTACAAGAAATGTTTTAAAGATGTCCACGTGTTCTTCATAGCTCAGATTCCATTATCAAAAAATCAGTACAAAATATCTTTTTTTTTTAAGTGTAGATAACTAACCAGTTGAGATAACGGATACTCTTTTTCCCAGCTAGACAACAGCTTCTCAAATATAGAGCATGTCATAATAAAATAATAATTTTGATGAAAATTTGATAGAACTGTCTACCACAGCTTGGCAGGCAAGTTTTGAAAATCTAGCTTCAGGTCTCTGAAATCATGCTGCCACCATTCACACATTGCTAGGAAAACTTGCTTTCAGGACTGCTCAGGAAAATCCTTCTGGCCCAGGAGTCTTGTGGCCTCCAGGGATGGATTTGCCCAGAGCAGTGAGCCTTCCTGCCTAAAACTAACACGATTTTTACTAGGTTCCTTGCTGCTGCCCAATGCTGACCAGTCACTAACTGATAAGACCAAAGTCAATTTTAGACAACACCTGTCTGATCTTAGAAGGAACATATTTTCCTTTGGAAAATTCATGTTACTGTTTCTCTAGGGGAGGGCTGGGAAAGGATCTCCATTTGTAGAGAACATGAAAGCTTTGGTATTTGGCCCTATTGGCATAGAATGTTTTCAAAAAATTAGAGCTATCAAAAAACAGAAACTGGGTTTCCAGTCACTGCTGATAAAAGATAGCTCTTGTTTCAACTTAATGCATTATGGGCTTGACAATATTTCACAAAAATCTAGCTCTTTATCTTGCTAGGATGGCTTTTGACAATCTTGCTAGTTGTAGCCTACAAACCAATTACCTATACTGTATGAGCAGTGACTCTAATTACAGAAATGTACTAATACATCCAAGTACAATCAATACTAATTCTATTGAAAATAATACTGATTTATAACTTCCATCACAAAATTATACAACGTGAACTGCAACTTTGGTAATCAGTAGTTAGTCAGTGAGAAGTAGTTACCTATCAGGGCACTTCTTATCCCAATTTATATTAATTTGTTTATTGTAAATTATCAATATATTTAAAAAAATGGGTTTTCTGAATGAAAACAATGCTTGTTGTTTGTGAATCTGATTTGTGAGAAATATAATTTTCTCATTAGAATATTTTTTACTAACTTGTGCAATCTTGAACATGATTTTTAGCATGGATAATTATGTACCTTAATATCCATACTAGAAGTGCACTGTCCATTGTGTGATGATAAGCTATCACTTGCTCATCATCGTAAGAAGGAAAAATGTTTAATGTCCAGGAGAGAAGAACTGAGCCTTCAGTAAGTAATCATTTTCCCAAAATAGCAAATATAAGCATTAAATAAGTGATGAAAAACACATAGTATGAAATGATGACTTACATTTTCTAAAGATTGGTTTACAGACAGCTTAGTCCTCTAGCATAAACTAAATTAACAATGACTTTTAGAGCCAATGCAAATGAGCAAAATTCTACTGGAATCAACTAAGCAATCATTTAGTAATAAGAGAGAATTTGGTCTCCATCTAATAATGTGTCAGGTTTAACATTAAAATATTCATATCAAATATTAAATTTCCCTTGCAATTACTAAAAACTTCTCAACCACTATGTACTAACACAGAAATTCTAGCAGTATTTTATTGACGGATAGCAGTCACATTTTATTGAACCCCTAAAATTTTATTGAAAGAGTAGTCTTCAAAACCTATTAAAAGTATACTTTATCGTTAGGTTTCATTACCAATCTGATACTTAAAAGTCTTAGAGGGGTTAGTACAACTTACCTTTGCATAGTAATCTATTTAATGGTCTCACCCTTTCAGTATGCATCTTTGGAAGTCTAAAAGGCAGTTTGATGCAAATTAACTTTGCCAGTGGATCACCTTTTTTTCCTCATATTTCACCTCTGTGCAGTCAACGCATCATTCACCAGTGGTTTTCCATTACTTGGCAGCAATGGACACAGAAAGACTGAAAGTGCTGAGACAAGCGATAAGTTAGAGATACAGAAACTATAAAATCTGAAATTCCTTCCAAATCCTTCCTGAAGGAGCATTTGTACTTTTTTCAGTGAAAAGTATTCCAAGAGTTGAGAAATCCACTATATTGTCAGTGGGTAAGAAATTCTTGTGTTGAATTTTCACTGAAGCCAATGGACCTGTACTAGCTAAGACTGTACTGTGTATTTGTTAATCCACTTAGTATACATTAGAGCTTTTCACCCATCATCAGGCAGCTGATGTACTTATTTTCAATTAAGTAACCTTAGACCAAGCTATGGGGATAAAAAAAAAATAACAAAACAAACCCACAAGGGACTTAGGTGTTTTGTGAGCTGCTCCCACCCAGGCAGGCAGCAGCCTGTGTCCTTGCACTGGTGTCTCCTGCTCAGGGGCAGCACTTGGCATTTGTCCTTGCCGAATTTCATATATTTCCTTGTAGTCAATTAAATGTAGTCAATTCAGTATTATTCAGCTATGTATTCAGTATTATACAGCTATGTGAGAAGTACATTAGAGCTGGTGGAAGGCCGACGCATACGTAAAGCTGATAAGGGGGATTCATACTGGAATGTGGAACATCTAATCAAGAATTATTGTCCTTGGGAGTGAAAAACATCCTGAAGAAATATGTGAGCTGAGTGAGACATTGTTACAACAACCTGACCTCATTAGTAGAAAGGTGATAAGAAGCACCCTTACATGAACTATCCTCATTATCATACTAAAAATCACACCCCTTGAGCCAGAGACCACGGCTCAGGTAGAGACCCCTCACCTCTAAACATGTGTAGAACATTAAAGTAGTACTGTAGCTTTAATGTAGACCAATAAAAAACTGTTTTATGTAATTGCTTATGCATATGTATAACTAAACCATATAAATATTGTACCTGTTCGAACGATCAGTGTGCTAGCTTTGTGGAGCTACCACCTAGCACCCAGTCTTGTGCAAAACTTGGAATAAACTGATACCTCAGCTCTGTGTGTGATATTGGGTGTTGCACACCGGGTAATGAACTCTGTTTGTGAGATGACAAGCTCACTGTGGTGGTGTCACGGTTGGGTTGTGCCAATAGACCTTAATTGCCCTGACCTCACCTGGGGCCTCCACCCAGGCATTCTCAGCCTGTCAGGCTGGGGCACACCAACCTGGCCAGAGCTGAGTTGTGGGAGTCCTTGTGCCCAGTTTTGACTTCTGCTGTTTCTAAGCAAAGTCCCTGGGTGGATCCCAGCCCTGACTCATCCCCTCACCTTGTCTGGGACTATGGATGGATCGCCGTCCTCAGACTAGCCCTGCTTGGGTCCTGCCAGACTGCCTTCTTTCAAGGAGGGCACTGCCTGTGCTGTGAGCATCTGGTGCTCCTAGCTCATCCTCCCTTGTGGAGCAGCCTTCCTTTTGCTGCTCTTTGGCAGATGGTTTGTTTAACCATTTCACAGCTCTAATACATGTGCCTAAATCAGGCATTTGTTGTAGAGCACATAGGATCTTCGTTCACTAAGGCTTCCTTATTTCCAACCAAACTCTTCTCCAGCCGGTGAAGCAGGGCAGTGTAGAGCAGGGATAGACACATGGAGAATTCCAGCCTTAATATTCTGGTGGAATAAGATAAGAATAGGTTGAAAATTAAACCTTGACATCATAAAAATTACTTTCTCTTGGATAAAGTAAACAAGTCTTTTATATAATAGTATTATAATTTTCAGTTTCTTTAAGTGATATTATTGCTTCCTGTGGCAATACAAACATTTCTCAGATTGATAAAGTATTAAAAAATGCAGAAATTTAGTTTATAAGTTTCATTGTCTGCCCTGAGGCATGTCTCATGCTCTTTTTTTCCCTTGATAAACCCTGCAGTGAGAAAAGAGAAAAAAGCCAAGCCTAATTTTGTCCAATTTTGTCTATACTGTCAACACACTAAATGCTGAAAAAAATGCATAAATGGAAATATTAAAAATACATGCTGTAAATGGGATCGTTGTATTCACTTTTTTCAACAGTTTTCATAGTTCTGTCACTTATAAATGTTTATTTTCCATTTAATTTAGTTCATTCTAAAGAAACCATTCCAAAGGGACTCAGGAGACCACTTCCTAGTTTCAAGAAACTAGTTAAAGGTGCATGAGTCACAAGCACTAAGTCCTCTTCTTTGTCTTCACAGATCAGTTTAGTAAACAAAGTACTTCCAAGATTTTGCAGTATGATTAAAACAATTTTCTTTCATCTGTGGGACAGAAGTGATTATATTGGATGGTTTTGTTTCCTGCAGCAAAGTAATTTTCTGCATGACCAGCAATAATGTAATGTGGGAGATTTTAATAAGGGACAATTATTTTTAAAATTAAACTTTAAACAGAGTGCAGATTGTAATAATACTGCAGAGAAGTGCACAAGATTATTGAGCTCCTTTTAAAACTGTTAACGTTGCAATGCACTCTTCAGTGATTCAGAGTAGCATAGGACTGGCAGATGATTTTTCCACTTTTTCGTTCTTCTTTATTCCCTGCTTCATCCAAACCTTCCTAGAACTTGGATACAGAAGGAGCAAATTCCCACATTCATAGAGAGAAATCTAAACTTGTAAAAAATGTAGTGTTAGAATACTGTAAATATCAGAAAATAAAATGCTCAAGTCAGGAACTCTCACATTCCAGTCAACTTTCTCATTTAAGTACATTGATAGCAATCTTTAAATATGTGATCAAAGCCTCATTTTTCACCCAGAAGCCAGAGGCTGTAGAGAATGCATTCAGATACTCTGCCAAGGTCTTAGCCTGGCCATACATAGCTTCTCAAAGGATGGAACAATGTGGGTTTTTTCACTATGCAAGAATGGTGCAAATACACTACGATTAGCATTGGGACTATAGAATGATCTTTATGACATCTGTGGGTCTTTAGCCAGTGCTATCAAAGTTTCTGTTATTTTGTACAGTCAGTAATTTCCAAAATGTGTTTAAAATATGCCCAGTTACTTTTTATTAGAAGTGGGATAAGACAGGAAGATACCTCTGATGGAAAAATGTCATATTTTCCAATTTCGTGAGCTTGTTCCAAATCATGAGTCTACTGGAACGTAACCTTCCCTCTTCTGGTTATTTAAGATTTGGCAACGTTTACCATGTAAAATTCTGTAAGCAGGATATATACGACTAAAAAATACAAGCAATTAAGCTTGTACTCAAGCAAATAAATATTGGCTAATACACACAGAGCAGATAGTCAGAACTAATGAGTGACTAGGGTTTAGCCTAGTTAACGTGCCCATTAATATGCTCATGATGAGTCTTTGCTGGCCAGTCAGTCTTAGACTAGGAGGCATTGGCCTGTACTGCTCCCTGGAATGGGCCAGTGTTCAATGTCAATCAATACTCAGCATTGCTGTTTTACTATGTTTCAGTTTCCTGGTTTGTATTTTTTTTTCTTACTATTGTCTGGTCTTTCATAGCTGTAGTTTTCCTCTTGAATCCTTGAGCTGTTACTATCTCAGCTATCTCATCTCTGTCTTTGTTTTACTTCTCTTATCTTGCATTACTCTAGCTTATGTACTTTCTTATGTATTCTTTTTCAAAACCTAAGAGTTTTAGTAGTAAACCTGATCTGAGGTCATGCTGCTTGATGCATCAGATGTAGGCATTGGATCGCAGACAGCTGAACTGCTGGCTAATGGATATAAAGGGATTTAGGAAAAAATCAATAAAAGTATTTAATATGTGCAGCAAGACCATTTCTCTTGGTTCTATTCTCAAAAAATGGATAAGATGGAATGGTTACATATCTCAAAAATTCAACATAAGGCAGAAACTTGATGTGGAATGTTAAGGATTAAATTCTAGAAATCTAATGGCTAATTATAATTCCTGTCAGGCAGTCCTAATCAGTGGTGCTAGAAATAATTAAGGCTTACTTTGGGGATCACCTCTTGGTGCATATTTTCATTTGATTCTGATCTCTCTGACAGCTGCCGGATTGGTCAGTATACTACCAGTTTGGCTGGGAGCATTGGCACGTGTGAGGACCTACTGCTTTAGCTGAAGATCCAAAGTTCTGGGACCAGTAATGGACCTTTTCTGGCACAGACTTTGTACTGGGAAGAAAGCTATAAAATCCACTCATATAAGCACTGAATAACCTACGGACAGAATTTGCTACTGATTCCATATTACCTTGAGCTTGTAAAGGTGGAATGGCTGCCACTTTTGTTATTGTCTCTGATTATTCATGATAACATGCAAAGTAACTGAAAATAAAATGAAACTTAACTTTGGATCCTTGAGCAGTTCATCTGGACGGAAAAACATTTTACAGAGCATGGAGAAGCCAGATCCTGAAAGATTCCCTTAAAGTTCAAGGCTACTGTCGTGAGGAAGTTCAATTAAAAATTTGGGAGATATGCATTTAAAATAGAAATTAATTGGTCAGATTTAACAATAGGAAACTAATACTTAATGCTCTATGAGATTCTTTCAGTTGAGTAGTTCTGTTTTAATCCTTTTCTGTTATTTTCTTTTGCTTTCCATGGGTGAATCAGAAATTTTAGGGAACAACAGAATATCGGAACCATATTTCAAATTCCAAAACACACTTGAAAAATAAGAACATATTCAACTGGAATTTGTTGGAGAAATAGCAGAGCAAAACAACATAGTGATTTCATCGAGACTGGTGTAATTTGAGACAGAGAAACTCTGCCTCACTGAATATGTTTTTACATATGAGACTCTGCACAAGTGAGTAGGTTGTGAGAACTAAAGTAAGACACAGAATGTGGTTAGCCAACCAGGAGGTGAGAATATCTAGATCTTAAAGACGGATGCAGATTGACTCTACCTCAGTCTTGTATGTGATGCGTTTGTTGACAGTGCATTGCAGAAACCTGATTTAGATGAAATGAACGCATTTCTAAAACCCAGGTAAGGTTTTTTCTTTTTCTTTTTTTTTTAAGTGATTGGATCATTACCAGAATACCAGGCAAGCTCTTTCAAAAAAAAAAAAAAAAAAAGACTATTACTTCACAAACTTTTCATTAATCCAGCTATTGACAAGAATGGATATATGGATAACTGTTTCTAAATCAGACCTTACATCATCGAGAATATTGTCAATTACTTATCCCATGTAGTGTTTAAAATGGTTGTTAAAAAAAACAAAAAACCTTCCCGCCCCCAATGAAAATACTTTTTAATGAAGTTGTCAATTTCAATTAACATTGTGAGATTTTCAAAGTCAGAAATGTGGAAAATTTAGTAGGATATATGTACCTATCTCTCAATGATTATTTCAAAATATCTCTCTCTATCTGTTACATCTGTAGTATGAAACAAGGACTGTATTTTATGGTTAGAAGACAGTACATTTGAAATATTATTCAGGAGTTTAAGTTGAGCTTTTATTTCTTGCCCTAGCTTGAATGATGGCAATATGAAGAAAAACTAGCATCTTTTTCTGACAAAAGTTATGCATAACCTGTAAAAGGAAAATTTAAACAATAATTCCCCTGTTGTTGCCATATCATGTGAAGTAAAGTGAGAGAATTTCAGACTCCCAAATAGCTGCCTGATTTGTGTGTCTCCTAAATTACTCTAAATTACAGCTCCAAACGGTTTATGTACTTTCATGTTCAAATAAAGAACAGAGTTTTTAAAGAAATTGTGTCAAAGGCATTCCTGTCTCTTACATTTTTTTAAAATATTTTTCTTTGTTTCCTCAAACTTTGAACTTGACAATTTTATTACATGGAATCAAGAAATCGAACTCTTCGATGAATATTAGGTCACTGCATGCTCACAGCTGTCTTTCATTTCAGTTTTTTATTTGTATCTGATACAAGCTTCAGCTCATGAAAGTACATTACCTCAGTCAAAGAACGTAAGCATATGCTTAGCTTTGCATACTGTAAATAGTTGCAGTGATTTCTATGAGATCATTCATGCTTTAAGACCTTAAGCAATCTTATGTATTGACAAAATTAATATCTTAATGTATCTACTATTCCTAGAATGTCCACTTTCATTAAGAAGGTAATAAATTGTGTTTGTTTATCCTTTGCTGTAAATTACTTTTATTCACTGTTATTTCTTCTATGTGTGTAAATTTTTCAGAAATTTAAAGTATTGTGAATGAATGTTAATAACTACCCTTTAAGAGAACATTAAAGAGAAAAAAGTCTTGTCTGGAGTCATTAAGGTGGGAATATATCATTACAAGTCTTGAAGATTAGGGCATTCATCACTATTTTACCCTTTTGCAGATATCAGTCTATTTCCTGAGATTTGACATTCTAAGTCAGACCTTTTCAACTATGCTGGTTTCAGCTGGGATAGAGTTAATTTTCTTCCTAGTAGATGGTATAGAGCTGTGTTTTGGATTTTAGTATGAGAATAATATTGATAACACACTGATGTTTTAGTTGTTGCTAAGGAATGTTTACACTAGTCAAGGACTTTTCAGCTTCCCGTGCTCTGCCAGGTGCACAAGAAGTTGGGAGGGGGCACAGCTGGGACAGCTGACCCCAACTGACCAAAGGGATATCCCACACCATATGACATCATGCTCAGCTTATAAAGCTGGGGAAGAAGAAGGGGGGGGGGGCATTAGGAGTGATGGCGTTTGCCTTCCCAAGTAACCATTATGCATGATGGAGCCCTGCTTTTCTGGAGATGGCTGAACACCTGCCTGCCCATGGGAAGTGGTGAATGAATTCCCTGCTTTGCTTTTCTTGTGTGCTCGGCTTTTGCTTTACCTATTAAACTGTCTTTATCTCAACCCACGAGTTTTCTCGCTTTCACTCTTCCAATTCTCTTCCCCATCCCACCAGAGGGGAGTGAGCGAGCGGCTGTGTGGTGCTTAGTTGCCAGCTGGGGCTAAACCATTACAGTCTTTTTTGATGCCCAACATGGGGCTCAAAGGGTTCAAGATAAAGACAGATTTAGTTGGAATGTACTAGATAATAGAATTTACAGCTGTTATTGCTGTTTAGTTATTAATTGGCAGGCTCCTGTGCTTGCCACGGGGCTTGCTTGCCTTACTGTATATTAGAGTCTAGTGCTCGTTAGTGGCTGCTTTTTGCTTTCACTGCTTGCTGTACTGCTGTACTGCTTATCATCTGACTCTGCTGTGCCTGGGAGCATTTTGATAACAGCAATAGACATGCGCCTGGGTTGGCAGATGGCCAGGGTATTGCTGCTATTTCTGTGCTGCTGTACTGGACAGGCTGGAACTCCAGTGTGAACTCGAGTTGAAGGGAATGTGACCTGTGGATGAGCCCACATGGGAACAGGACACCCCGAACCACCTGTGCCCATGGATAAGCCCATGCCAGAGCAGGTCATCTTGAAATGTCTGTGGCCACGGTTATGTCTGTGCCGCAGCAGGTATACATCTGAAGGGATTGTGGCCCAAGGGTAAGTCCATGCTGGAGAAGGTACACCTCGAAGCACCTGTGGCTGTGGATAAGTCCATGCTGCAGCAGGTACACCTTGAAGCATCAGTGGCTGTGCATGAGGTCATGCTGGGGCACCTCAAAGTGTGTGGCCATGGATAAGCCTACGGCAGAGCACGTACAGCCCTGGAGGGACTGCAGCTGTGGGTAAGGCCACGTTGGAGCAAGTTTACTTCTGAAGGCATTGTGGCCCATGGAGAAGGCCACGCTGGAACAGGTGCACCTCAAAGCAACTCTGGCTGTGGATAAGTCTATGCCACAGCAGGTATACCCTTGGAGAGACCATGGCTCCACTTGAGGCAGGTACACCCCTAATGGACTGCAGACTGTAGATAAGTCCAAGCTGGAGCTGGGGCAAGGGGAGGAGTTCATTACAATGTTAAAACTGATGGTCTGGTCCAAAAGGTCCAGGGGTGGAGATTGTAATGCAAATACCTTTAAATTGTTGTAACCCAGGATTTGAGTTGTATGTTATGGGAATTACTGTAGCAGGAACCCCTTGTTGCTAGCCAGGCTAGGAGCAAGGGGAGGAGTTAATTGCAATGTTAAACCCTATAACCTGGCCCAAAGGGACCAGGGGTGGAGACTGTAACGGATATACCTTTAAATTGTTGTAACGCAGGATTTGAGTTGCATGTTATAGGAATTACCATAGCTGGAACCACCTGAACCAATGGAGGACAAGCCTTACAAGAAGCAGCGCAAGTGCAGCAGTGACCTGAACTGAGCTGGCGTTGGTGTCCAACAACTCCAAGCAACACACCACCTCTTCTGTCCTGAGTGACCACCATAAGAGACGGAGCCTGAGGTCATGGACTGAATGAACTCAGTGGACATTTTGTGGACATTAATGAACATTTTACAGACATTTCACAGGGGTGGTCCATAGACTAAGGGAATGATATCTGTGTATTATATCAAAGGATGGGAAGGGTGATGGTGGGTAATGAGAATGTATTGGATAGTGTGAGACCTGAGCGTGACGTGAATGGTATGGAATAAGGGGTGGAGAATGTACTGGTTTCAGCTGGGTTAAACCACAACATCAACTTATTGTGTATTTTTTTTCCTTTATATTCAATACTTTCCACCAGGCTGATTCAGCACTGGAAAAGATTTGCTGTGACTGACTAAACCCCTAGGGCTGGGAGAAGCTTGACGATCACTAGCCCTTGTTCTTGTGGGAGACTCCAACCCACTGGATGTCTGCTGGAAATACAATGCAGCAGAGAGGAAACAGTCTAGAAGGTTCCTAGAGCGTGTGGCAGATAACTTCCTGACACAGCTGGTGAGTGAGCCAACTAGGGAAGGTGCCCCGCTGGACCTCTTGTTCACGAACAGAGAAGGACTTGTGAGCCATGTGATGGTTAGAGGCTATCTTGGGCAGAGTGAAATGATAGAGTTTTTCATACTTGGAGAAGCAATGAGGTGGGTCAGCAGAACTGCCACCTTTGACTTCCAGAGGGCAGACTTTGGCCTGTTTAGGAGACTGGTCGACAGAGTCCCCTGGGGGGCAGCCCTAAAGGGCAAAGGAGTCCAGGAAGGCTGCACATTATTCAAGGAGGAAGTCCTAAAGGCAAAAGAGCAGGCTGTCCCCCGGTGCCGAAAGATGAGCCGGCAGGAAAGAAGACCAGCCTGGCTGAATAGAGAGCTTTGGCTAGAACTCAGGAAAAAGAGGAGAGTCTAGGACCTCTGGAAGAAGGGGCAGGCAACTCAGGAGGACTACAAAGGTGTAGCAAGGTTGTGCAGGGAGAAAATTATAAGGGCCAAAGCCCAACTGGAACTTAATCTGGCTAGTGCCGTAAAAGAAAATAAAAAATACTTCCTCAAATACATTAGCAGCAAAAGGAGAGCTAAGGACAATCTCCAGCCTCTAGTAGATGGAGGAGGGAACATAGTGACCAAGGATGAGGAAAAGGCTGAGGTACTTAATGCCTTCTTTGCCTCAGTCTTTAATAGTAAGACCAAGTGTTCCCTGGTTACCCAAACCCCTGAGTCAGAAGATAGGGACGGGGACCAGAATGGAGCCCCCATAATGCAGGGGAAAATGTTTAGTGACCTGCTGCACCACTAAGACATTCACAAGACTATAGGGCCTGATGAGATCCACCCGAGAGTACTGAAAGAACTGGCAGAAGTGCTCACCAAGCCCCTTTCCATCATGTCCCCACAGTCCTGGATAACTGGGGAGGTCCCAGTTGACTGGAGATTAGCAAATGTGACACCCATCTACAAGAAGGGCTGGAAGGAGGGCCCGAGGAACTACAGGCCTGTCAGCCTGACCTCGGTACTGGGGAAGCTGATGGAGCAGATCATCCTGAGTGCCATCACACGGCATGTAGAGGATAACCAAGGGATCAAGGCCAGCCAGCATGGGTTTAGGAAAGGCAGGTCTTGCTTCACCAACCTGATCTCCTTCTACGACAAGATGACCTGCCTAATGGATGAGGGGAAGGCTGTGGATGTTGTCTATCTAGGCTTCAGTAAAGCCTTTGACATGGTTTCCCACAGCATTCTCCTGGAGAAACTGGCTGCTCATGGCTTGGATGGGTGTACTCTTCACTGGGTAAAGAACTGGCTGGATGGCCGGGCCCAAAGAGCTGTGGTGAATGGAGTTAAATCCAGTTGGCGGCCGGTCACAAGTGGTCTTCCCCAGGGCTCTGTGCTGGGGCCAGTCCTGTTTAATATCTTTATCCATGATCTGGACGAGGGGATCGAGTGCACCCTCAGCAAGTTTGCAGACGACGCCAAGTTGTGCGGGAGTGTTGATCTGCTTGAGGGTAGGAAGGCTCTGCAGAGGGACCTGAACAGGCTGGATCGATGGGCGAAGGCCAATTGTATGAGGTTCAACAAGGCTAAGTGCAAGGTCCTGCACCTGGGCCACAACAACCCCATGCAACGCTACAGGCTTGGGGAAAAGTGGCTGGACAGCTGCCCAGCAGAGAAGGACCTGGGGGTGTTGGTTGACAGCTGGCTGAATATGAGCCAGCAGTGTGCACAGGTGGCCAAGAAAGCCAATGGCATCCTGGCTTGTGTCAAAAATAGCGTGGCCAGCAGGACTAGGGAAGTGATCGTGCCCCTGTACTCAGCACTGGTGAGGCCACACCTCAAATACTGTGTTCAGTTTTGGGCCCATCACTACAAGAAAGACATTGAGGTGCTGGAGCGTGTCCAAAGAAGGGCAATGAAGCTGGTGAAGGGTCTAGAGCACGAGTCTTCTGAGGAGTGGCTGAGGGAACTGGGGTTGTTTAGCCTGGAGAAAAGGAGGCTGAGGGGAGACCTTCTTGCTCTCTACAACTACCTGAAAGGAGGTTGTAGAGAGGTGGGGGTCGGTCTCTTCTCCCAGGTAACAAGTGATAGGACAAGAGGAAATGGCCTCGGGTTGCGCCAGGGGAGGTTTAGACTGGATATTAGGAAATTTTACTTCACTGAAAGGGTTATCAAGCATTGGAACAGGCTGCCCAGGGAAGTGGTTGAGTCGCCGTCCCTGGAGGTATTTAAAAGATGTTTGGATGAGATGCTTAGGGACATGGTATAGTGGTGGTCTTGGTAGAGTTAGGTTTATGGTTGGACTTGATGATCTTAAAGGTCTTTTCCAACCTATAGGATTCTGTGATTCTGTGATTCTGTGATAAACCCCTATAATGGAAGAATGCTCAGTGGAGATGGGCAAGGGTGATGTGCCCATGAAGCTCAAAGAATAATGAAAAGAAACTGACTTTATCTCAACACAAAGGGGACCAGAGGGTTCCCTTTGTTTTAGATAAACAGCTATCAACAGTTGAATGGATCAATTGATGGTGTAAATGTCTCCTTGAGTTAGCCAGACCAGCATGGGTGGGAGTGAATATAAGGCTCATTCCAACATAGAGTATAAAAACCAGACAACTAGTAAAAGAACTTGGAAGAGATCAGCAGGCTTGAGCTGGTTTCAACCCATGTATTGTTTCCCAGCAACTGGGGACGTACAGCGCTGTGACAGTGAGCATATTATAGAGACCAGTAATGAGAATCACATTGGGACTGAAATGTGTATTGCAATTGCTATGCTTTGCTAAGTCTACCTTACTTTTGTATTGTGTTTTCACTGTATTTTACATCACTCTGCTAAATCAAAAACCCCATGTAACATCAACCATCTCCAAATAAGTAAATCTGATATTAAACATTACAGTCCATGTGTGGAGTATCTAAAAGAACCTGGTTAGAGACTGACAATTGCCCAGAGATGTTCTAGTGTCTCCACCTGAAAGACTTTCAAAGCTTTACTAAATAAGGCTCTGAGCAACATTAATTCAACTTTTAGTTGAAATCAGCTTTACTTTGGCGTTGGAGTAGATGACCTTCAGAAGGCTCTTCCAGCCAAAATTATTCTATGATTCTATTACTTGCATAGTCAGATTTTTTAATTTTTTTTCTTTTACAGGCCAGACTGGTGTGTATTCCCATGTCATACTCAGTGTGGTCACAACTCAGTAGTCTAAGCCACAGCTGAGTACTAGACAGAGCAAGTACCAGCAAACTGAGTTCTATGTTGCTTGTATTTCCTAGGACAGGGTGTAGCGACTTCTTCACCTTTCATGCCATAGCGCATCTGGAATTTTCTGATGAGAACTCCCAAATAAATTTCAGAAAAGACCAAGAATGATTGAAAGGGTGGGGACCAGTTTATCAGGTAAGGATTGAAATGAAATTCTAAGATGGGATGTTAAATTTGCTAAGATTAGAGTCTGATGTTATGCAAAGAGTGCAGAGAGAAAGGATCAAAAGAATAATAGCTGTAGTACTATGGAGTGGCTATATCGGGTAAGAAATTCAGGTAACTATATCAGGGAAGAAATTAAAGAGACGAAAATTTAGAATAACTATAAGCTCAGAAAAATGGCAGTATATTTGAAGATAAAAGTATGTGACTGTGGAAATATTTCTGGAAAAAAGTAATGGAACACAAGCTATAAGGAGACTTTAAACCATAGTAAGCCAGACACAAATGTCTTCTAGGAAAGCAGAGTGTGGCACTAGTAGAGGTAATAGCACATTATCATAAGACTTTTCCCTCTTTGGTGATTCTCATACATCGGAATGATAGAGTATTTTACATAGCTGAGTAAATGCATTGATATTCAAAGCATTACAGCTGCATCCCATTACTATTTTACAATAAATTGGTAGTTATATTTGTAAACACAAATTTGTTGGAAATCTTACACTTTATTAGAAATAGTTTAATACAGGTATTCATCCGGATGAATGGTCTTCATATCCAGATGTGCTTCCTGAAGTTTCCTCCATACCTGTGTAGGAGCTGATTATACATCTTCTTAATCTTTCCTGCCAGTAGTTATTTGGAAAGCATTAATCACCCTTGTGTACTAGCAAACAGTAATAAACTGAACAGAATGGTTCAGATACTGTGAAGAGTTAAAGATTATTTCCTTTACACTGTCCTTCAGCTCCTTCCAAACACTTGGTTGCAATTTCAGTTTATATCTCTCCTCTACCTGCAGTATAGTTGCATCATTTGGAGATAATAGCATTTTAAGAAGAAAAGCTTATTACTTTTTAAGTGAGGATTCCTTCCACCCCTTGAGCACAGTCTATAGAAAGGAATAGTTTCTGTTATGCCAGTAGTTTAGGACCTACTTATGTGTCACCTATAGAAGTGCAATGTTATTGGTGTTTGAAGTATACCGATTTCTGTTAGTTATTGAAAAAGATCAGAGCCTGCAGAAGTTGATGTTAGACTCTAATAACTTGTGAATGTAAATGAACACTGAACGTTCAGCATCATATGAGGGATCAGTGACATATCATATCTGATCATATCACTAGTGCTTGTCACTATTTTTCATGTTGAATATGGCTCTACAATTTTTTTCAATTACTTGTATGGTGTCTAATTCCTTCTGGTTCACTGGACATGACGTTATCAAATAGAGTGACATCAGCTGTGATTGTAAAACATCTGCGTAGCTGCTCCCACAGCAGCAAAGAGTATCAGTGCCTAAATACATTCTGTTGCAGTGCCCAGTTGAGCAAGGAAGCATACCATCCCCAGAAGACTAAAGAAAAAGATGACTGAAATACACTTGTAAAGATTGTGGAAATTGTTACTTTGAATGGTATCTTACTATTTTCTTAAACATTTCACAGAAGACACATTTTCCCATATCAGGCCTCATTTTCCCAGAAAATAAGGAAGAAGAAAGTTTCTTCAGAAGTTTTCATTCTCCTTTGTTATATAGTACTTGCATCACTTTGCTTTGCTTTTTGAGATAAAGACATGACATTTGCAGTCATTCTTCTAGATGCAGGTGAGGAAAGCCGGTGGACTGTTAGTCTTCGACAGGAGTGTTTTGAGCAGACTTAGGGAAATTACCAACATTTCACAATTATAAATTTATTTTGCATCGCTGATGAAAACTCATTTCCTCTCTTATGCCACCTTTCACTGGTAAGTACAGATTTCTCTCCCTCTGTATATAGCTTCTCAGTCATGATAGCAATATTTTGTGTGCTTTTATGTGCAACTTTCTGCAAAGAGTTTGAGTTCACACTAGGCTTTTATGTGCATTTTTCTAGTGTTAGGAAGAGACTTCCATGCTGTGTTTTGATTTCCTTTTTTCAGGTATTATTATTATTATTATTATTATTATTATTATTAAATTTTCCTCTGAAAATAAAAGGTATGCAGTGGAAACACGAAAACTTTAAATTATGCCAGATTCTGTACTGCAATGAGTATAAATCTGTGAATCCTTTGAGGCTTGTGGAATGGACATACAACAGCAGGAGCTTATAGCATATTTATAGCTTTTAAAGGAAGCACCACAAATAAACCACTACAAAAATTATTTATCTAAATTAAGTGAGGTTTTACTGATTACTAATAAATAGTATCACAGTAATAGGTAGTGTAATGGTTTCTTATGGGATTATCTGTTCTAAACATTTGTGGTGCAACAGAATCAGACATGTTACCCCAGCATTGTAATATATTCAAAAAAATATTTTTCCAACCTATCTTTCATAACTTTGTAGTGAATGAACACTAAGTATTCCCTTAGTAGTCTTCTCCAAACCTTCATGCCTTTATGCCTTTAGCAGTATCTTCATAAGAACATAGTCACTGCCAGGCCCATTTGTAGCTAGTCCATGTCCTGTGTCTGATACTGGCCAGCACCACTTCAAAATAAATACTGAAGGCTTCAAAACAGGCAGGTGTGGGACAATAGCCTCCTAGCCATGACATGTTATTTTAACATTTGCTAATCGGAGATGAAATGATAAAAAATGCAGTGCAAAGTCTAATAACCTTTCTAGTTGTTTTGTAACCAAGATCTCTTATAATTCTTGATATTATCCACATAAATCTCCATAAGTACATATTATTTTACTGTTTGCAGCAGTCCCATGATCACTGTGTTAGGGAGAACACAAGCATGCTGGAGAATTTCCTTCTTCCAGAATTTAAAATATCAATAGAAAAGAGGGGACAGCACTTCGATGAAACCAATCTGAACGAAGTAACAGATGATTTGTTTCATTTTCACAAGTTCTATACAGAGAGGAAGCCCGTTTGAAAGTTTAATGGAAGTGTTAGTGCCTAAGTGATAAGTTGCAGCAGAAATACATAGAAGGAAAATGTGGAAAGCACTTAGTAAGTGTCAAAACTATAATTTGCCCCTTCCTCTTGATACACTGCACATAGTTTATCTACTCCACTGCTCTTATACAGTATAAAGAACAAAAGATCAAGGCATAAGAGATTAATGAGACATTTGTAGCAATATAAATGAGGAGGTTAGGAGATTTACATTACTGTAAGCTACAAGATGGATTAATGTAATTTCTGTTTGGAGCCTCAGATTTAATTCATCAGTGTTTCCAGGAGAAAATGTATTATTTGAAACATGCTTCAAGAGAATTTTGGAGTATGGTTATATTAGGAGTGTGTAACTGGAGACATTTATTATAAATACAAAGCTTAATTCCATAAAATGTTGAAGAGTTTCCTAATGGAATATAGCTTTTCTTTGATAACAAGGTGCAATAATGTCAGTTCTGTATCTAGGTCTTGGAATATATGTGAAACAAAAGTATGAAACTACAGGTGGTAAAAATTGCAGAGCTCTAAAACTACATTTTATTTCCTTCATCGTACTTATATCACTACATTGATTGCTTTTCTTTGAATGTTTTCTGTCTTAATCTTCTCAAATTATCAAATTAAAGTAAATTAAAAACTAAAAAAATAAAAGTACATTTTTTATTACTAGGTACAATAAAATAGTCATAACACACTGCTGATCCTTAGCTGTATGATAAGCCCTAATTTACAAAAGGATTTAAGAACAGATTTAAATAATTTGCTGAATAGGAATGAATTTATATATATACATAAATGTCATTGTTATTTTTCTCTCTTGATCTCTTAGTATATTAGACCTGAATACCATTACTTTAAGTATTTTGACTATCTTTATGATTATTCTCTTTTGTAGCAAGAAACACCTGAAATGAGGCAAAATTGCAGTTCAATACTGCAAAAATTAATCTCTTTAACATATGAATACAGTTAAAATGGTAAAAGTGTCCTTATTTTAGGGAATTCATACTCATGTAAAAGATAGGAAGCAAATAACCTATCTGTGAAGAGAACTAGGACCTTTCCTGGCCACTTTGTTTCCATTTGTCTCTACCTCCCAAACCGCAGCTCCCTGGCAGCCCTTGCTGTAGTAGCTGCCTCTTTAAACCAGCTCTGTCAGTTTAAGCCCTTTTATATAAATATAAATGTCATCTGCAGTAAGGGTGATTCTATAATTTCTGTGCTGTTAGCAAATTAAGTGGTTAAAGAATATAGTCAGGCCATTATAAAATATAAGCCAGGCAAGGTCAAAAAGTCCAAAGATGGTATTTCACCAGAAATGAATTAATAAATTAGTTCCTGGAGTTTTTCTCTTTTCTTCCCAGGCAAAGTTAAGACAACAGCAGAAGTAGAAGTTTGTGATGGTACAGGGAAAGCGAAAACTCTATGCAAAATTTAGATACGTTGTTTTATCTCTCCAGGCAGTGAGTGAGGGAAAGAAAATAGTAGAGAAATCTGTCTTTTATTGCCAAGATCTTGAGGTATAACAGCTATATGCATTTCTTATTTGTGACTAAATTAATAGTTACTTTTTAATGATATATAGGTATGGGAAAGCAGACTTCTGAATGCCACTAAGTGAGTGTACCTTTCCACTTAATCTTTCAAAAATCTGAATCTTGGTTTCTTGGTTTTTTGTTGGTTTGGGTTGGTTTTTTTTTTTTCATTAAAATGAGAAGTTTGTATAATTACTTTTGGTATGCAAAAACATCTAGAAAGATCTGGAAAAAGGAACATGAGTGTTATTATGCACAAAAAGCCTACATGTAAATTAATGTTTTAGTGTACTTCTTTCTAGATGAAATACTAAAAGAATTTATTCTAAGATTATCTTAAGTAAAAATAGCAGAAAAATCTTTTGGAAAAATATGTTATATGTTTACAATGTTTTTTCTTTTGCCCCTTTCCCTGTGTTACTAAAATGAACAAATAAACAAAAAACCCTATAAGCATCCAGGTTTTTAAAAAATCTGAAGTCTTTTCTACAATCTAAATCAAGAGGTATAATTCTCTAAAATATTATCTGTGGTTACATTTTATTGCAGCCTTTCAACAAGAAGGGGAGCTGTACAATCTAAAATATCTGTATAAGACTCTGGTGCTACTGGCAGTTTTAATCAGAGATGCTGGTCACAGGAAACATACCAAGTTAATTTTTTCTATAATTTGGACAGGAATAAAAAAGAGATCTTATGCTGGTGACTCATAGGTTAGACCATAAATTACAATTTCCAAAGAAGTAAAGTAAGGAAAGGCAAGACATGGTCATATACTGTAAATAACTTTCCAAGTTTATCCCAATTGTTGTTAAGAAATTCTTTGAAAAGTGGAAGCCCCAATGACATCAAAACTCTTGGAAGGGAGGAGACTTGTTTTGTAATAAGAATTGAATCAAAATGACACTGTTTTATCATTGTAGAGATCTTAGCTGATTTCTCCTTACTTATTTGCTTTCAAAATGAAGAGAAATGCATACAGCAATGCCTTTGGCAAAGGGTGTGGTACTTCTGCAACAGATACCCCTTCAGTCACCTCTTTTCTTTATACACAAGTAATCTATAATCAAAACAAACCTTTTATTATCTTCTTTTGATACTGAGGATCATAACTGTAATATTCAAAACATGGGCACATCATGGATATGTACTTATGCCTGTTCCAGTTTTGCTCTTTATTTGATTTCTAGTAACTTCTAAAACTAATTTCTTTTCGTGACTACAGCTGACCTGTATTTGATGAACTTCATTCCTAATATACAGTAATATTGAAATCTTGTCTCTTAAATCAGTTATTTCTTGTTTTAGGTGTGGGAGAGAGGAAAGACTCAACTTAAATAGTTTCAGATTAATACCTCTCCTTTTCCCCCTCCCCCACTCCTCAGCATTTTGTATCATCTTCTAGATTTTTGATGACCAGCTCTCTGGTAATCTTTTGGTGTTAATTGCACTGATTCACATCTCCACCTCTTTAGCAATGACAATTAACAAAACTTAAAATACAGACAGCCTTGTCCTGGAAAGATTGGTGGGAATGACCAAAATAAAATAGTGTTACTATATGTACATGTGGGAAGGAAGGAAAGAAAGAAAGAAGACTAGCTAAAATGACCTTAATCTTAAGGGTCACTTTTCACAAAATCACAGAATCACAGAATCGTATAGGTTGGAACAGACTTTTAAGATCATCGAGTACAACCGTAAACCTAACACTACCAAGACCACCACTAAACCATGTCCATAAGCACCTCATCCAAACGTCTTTTAGATACTTCGAGGGATGGCAACTCAACCACTTCCCTGGGCAGCCTGTTCCAATGCTTGATAACCCTTTCAGTGAAGTAAAATTTCCTAATATCCAGTCTAAACCTCCCCTGGCGCAACCTGAGGCCATTTCCTCTCGTCCTATCACTTGTTACCTGGGAGAAGAGACCGACCCCCACCTCTCTACAACCTCCTTTCAGGTAGTTGTAGAGAGCAAGAAGGTTTCCCCTGAGCATCCTTTTCTCCAGGCTAAACAAACCCAGTTCCCTCAGCCACTCCTCAGAAGACTTCTGCTCTAGACCCTTCACCAGCTTTGTTGTCCTTCTCTGGACACGCTCCAGCACCTCAATGTCTCTCTTGTAATGAGGGGCCCAAAACTGAACACAGTATTCAAGGTGCAGCCTCACCAGTGCCAAGTACAGGGGCACGATCACTTCCCTAGTCCTGCTGGCCACGCTATTTTTGACACAAGCCAGGATGCCATTGGCTTTCTTGGCCACCTGTGCACACTGCTGGCTCATATTCAGCCAGCTGTCAACCAACACCCCCAGGTCCTTTTCTGCCTGGCAGCTTTCCAGACACTCTTCCCCAAGCCTGTAGCGTTGCATGGGGTTGTTGTGGCCCAGGTGCAGGACCTTGCACTTAGCCTTGTTGAACCTCATACAATTGGCCTTCGCCCATCGATCCAGCCTGTTCAGGTCCCTCTGTAGAGCCTTCCTACCCTCAAGCAGATCAACACTCCCGCACAACTTGGTGTCGTCTGCAAACTTACTGAGGGTGCACTCAGTCCCTTAGTCCAGATCATTGATAACGATATTAAACAGGACTGGCCCCAGCACAGAGCCCTGGGGAAGACCACTTGTGACCGGCCACCAACTGGAGTAAATTCCATTCACCACCACTCCTTGGGCCCAGCCATCCAGACAGTTCTTAATCCAGCAAAGAGTACACCCGTCCAAGCCATGAGCAGCCAGTTTCTCCAGGAGAATGCTGTGGGAAACCGTGTCAAAGGCTTTAATGAAGTCTAGATAGACAACATCCACTGCCTTTCCCTCATCCATTAGGCTGGTCATCTTGTCGTAGCAGGAGATCAGGTTGGTCAAGCAGGACCTGCCTTTCCTAAACCCATGCTGGCTGGCCTTGGTCCCTTGGTTATCCTCTACATGCCGTGTGATGGCACTCAGGATGATCTGCTCCATCAGCTTCCCCAGTACCGAGGTCAGGCTGACAGGCCTGTAGTTCCCCGGGCCCTCCTTCCAGCCCTTCTTGAAGATGGGTGTCACATTTGCTAATCTCCAGTCAACTGGGACCTCCCCAGTTATCCAGGACTGCGGGGACATGATGGAAAGGGGCTTGGTGAGCACTTCTGCCAGTTCCTTCAGTACTCTCGGGTGGATCTCATCAGGCCCCATAGACTTGTGAATGTCTTAGTGGTGCAGCAGGTCACTAAACATTTTCCCCTGCATTATGGGGGCTCCATTCTGGTCCCCGTCCCTATCTTCTGATTCAGGGGCCTGGGTACCCAGAGAACAATTGGCCCTACTATTAAAGACTGAGGCAAAGAAGGCATTAAGTACCTCAGCCTTTTCCTCATCCTTGGTCACTGTGTTCCCTCCCCTATCTCATAGAGGCTGGAGATTCTCCTTAGCTTTCCTTTTGCTGCTAATGTATTTGAAGAAGTATTTTTTGTTGTCTTTTATGGCAGTAGACAGATTAAGTTCCAGTTGGGCTTTGGCCCTTCTAATTTTCTCCCTGCACAATCTTGCTACACCTTTGTAGTCCTCCTGAGTTGCCTGCCCCTTCTTCCAGAGGTCCTAGACTCTCCTCTTTTTCCTGAGTTCTAGCCAAAATAAATTTTAAATTTATAAGGTGCATAACCTGTAGAGCGGGCATGACTTATGTTTTGTTTAAAATGCCATGGAGATGTTAGACTTCAATGATACAGAAATATCTACTGTAGAGATTTTGTAAAAAGAGGTGCCCTTTGGATGGATTGCAGTGTTGCTTATCTATGTGCTTGCTGGCTTTGTTATAATAATCAAATATAGATATAGAAATTAACATAAAGATTGATGCTCTTATAGAAATTCACTTAAAGATTGATGCTGCTGTAAAAATCCACTGTAGAGCCCTACCCTATCTCCATAGGAACTTATACAATGTACCTTTGTCTAATAAGTAGGATGCGACTGTCGAAAAGCAGAAGCGTAACTGATGTATTACTAGTCGAATTAGTAAACCATGAAGAACCACTTGGATCTGCCAAAAAGGTAGGAAACTAGGGGAAAGGTAATTACAGCAGGGGGAGATCGTGACCACCGACTCATGGACCACCTACCCCAATTACACCACCAACTCAAATTATGAAGTTGAAGAACAACAATTAAGCATGTGTACTAATTTACATGCTAGGTGAGGAGATTTTAAACAATCATTTAATAGGAGAATACTGTATATGTATTAGGAAGTTGAATATGTTAATGCTTTGTGTATAAATAACTGTTAATTTGAAAGCTAGGTGTGCTTTCTTGGGACAGGCACCCATATCTGCACAAACATGCAATAAAGTACCTCTGCTCTGTGTGTATACTGGCATTTTGCATAGCAGGTAAACAAACCCCGATTTTTGGGACAACAGCTTATCCAAAGAATGTTGGTAGACAGCTCAGGCAAACCTTCCCTTTATAAAAACTCCTCTGGTTATTTCCCCTCATATTCCCATTATACTTTATCTTTTTACAACTCTTTAGAAATGTAAGTCATATTGCAGAGAAACTCAATCCTCTTTTTCTTTTGCTAACTATTTGTATAACTGAATCGACTTATTTTTCTTCATAGATAGCTAATGTTATAGGCTTGTCTACATTAGGAAAATAGGTCATATTTTGAAAAAGTTAAATTATTAATGGTTCAAATAGCATGAAAAGCAGAAGGAAAAATGGTAATGAAATCTTGATATGTTTCAGTACCAGGAGAAACTAAAGCAAACTCAGCTTAAAGGCATAATATTGCTGGACTCAAAATCATTAAAAAAACATGAATAGAAATGAAAAAAATAATTTGAAAAGTCAGGAGATGAAGAAAAAATATTTCAATTGAGAGAAAATTCTGTAAAATAATAATGTAGAAAAAATGCTAGTAATTTGAGCATTTGTGTTTGCATGATTTGTGCCTCTCTCTTTAGATACATAGTAGCAGGGCAGCAAAAATCCCCAAACTTGTGTCTTCTCCTGAAGAAGGTATTATGTGAAGAGATCAAGAAGTAGTAGGCAAAGCACACCAAAAGCAGTGGAAAAGATCTGAGTTCAGCAGTCTCTAAAGCAAGCTCCATTGCTGCGTGGGTATAATGCTTGGACAGGGGTAGGTGCATGCCCCACTGCTGGATGTGGCTGCTGGGACGTGAGCAGCCACTGCTTCGTGGAAGAGCTGGCTGGGGAAACTGCAAGAGGAGAAACAGGCTCACATGGGGTTTTCCTCTTAAAGGGAGTCACGTTGTGAGAGCAGTATCATGTACTTCAGATTAAACACATTTACAAAAGCAGCAAAAGTAAAAAAGAAAAAAGCTTGTTAAAAAGAAGAAAATGTGGGCAACTAAAAGAGTTGAATCTTTGCAAGTGGGTTGGAGACTGAGGGATACTGTATGTGGTGGGGAAAGACAAAACTTGAGAAGAGGCATCTGGCATTGATAAATAGCTGGTGTCAGGGCCCTGACTGTACCATGAGGCTCTAATTGCCCTGATAAATTGCGTTGCCACCCGCAGAGGCGGCCCCTGTGAGGAGCGGCCGGGGCTGCCCCGTGCCGGACACAGCCGGTTCCAGCCGGCTCCAACGGCCCCACCGCAGGGCACAGCTGAGCCCCTCAGCCACGGGCGGGCGCCTCGGGGAAAGCCTGGGGAAGGAAGGGCAAAACGCTGCCCGGCAGCCGGGGCTGAGGGAAACGGGGTGAGAAACAGCCCTGCGAGCCCCGAGGGGAGAGCAGGAGGAGGGCAGGAGCTGCTCCAGGCGCCCCGGCAGAGAGGCCCCTGTGGCCCCGGGAGAGACCCCGGTGGGGCGGGTGTTTCCCTGCAGCCCGCGGGAAGGCCCCACGCTGGAGCAGGGGAGGGGGGGAGGAGGAAGAAGTGGCAGAGAGGAGCTGTTATGGGCTCATAACAGGGAGTGCAGCCCCTCATTCCTCATTTCCCTGTGCTGCTTGGTGGGGAGGAGGTAGAGGAGTTGGGGATCAAGGGTGAAGGTGAGCCTGGGAAACAGGAGAAAGTACTGTTTTAATTTTTTGTCTTTGTTTCTCACTACCTGAATCTGTTTTAATGGGCAATAAATTAAATTAATTTTCACTGTTTCAAGTCTATACTGCACATGACAGTAACTCCCTCTCTTTATCTCAACCCATTTTCTTTTCCACCTCATTTTCTCCCCCTGTCCTGTTGAGGAGGCAGAGTGAGAGACTGGTAGTTTGTCCCTTATCCAAGGTTAACCCACCACACCTGAGCAGCCTCACCTGGGACCTCCAGGCCATGCCTCCTCAGCCCATTAGGCTGGGAGCTCCATTTACAACTACATTGTGGTAGTTCCTATTTTTAGTCCTAACTCCTGAAGGTGCCTCATACCTATGCTGTAGTCTTGCTTCCAGTTCTGTCTCTAGCCCTTTCTCCTACAGCTCTCACTGGACTCCCTAGATGAATTCTGGACCTGGTTCGTCATCTTGACTGTCTGGGACCATCACTGGAGCCTGCTATCAGCACCCTGCTTGGGTACTGTGAGACTGTGCCCTGGTCAGTGAGGGCACTGCTCTGCCTTTGCTGGGGTCATCCTTGCTTCCTGCTCATCCTCCCTCACCGTGCAGCCCAGCTCTTATGGCTCCCTGACAATGGGTTGGTTAAATTATTAACAGTGCATCATTCACTAAGTTGGATTTTTGTCCAAATGAGGACAACAACTATATGCTCTTGCAAACTTTATGTAAAAAAGCCAAAAAGCAAATGTGAAGGCAAAGCCAGAAGGCAATAAAACAAATACTAAGCGGTTTTTAAATACTTTATTAGGTAGGCTTGCCAGATGATCTGTAGGGCCAAGAGATGGTTAGGATATAAGCGCATGGGAAAGTAAAGCCATGGCATAAAAGTAAATGCACTTTTTGCATTCATATACACTTAAGAACTCTGAGGGACATGGCCACATCTCAAATGTTTTTCTTTTTATTAGCGATTTATGAGATTTGTCTTATATGAAGTGTTGGTAGAGGAAGTTATGAAACAAGGTGATAAAATGAACTATAATAAATTAGTAGGTGTAACCTTGTAGCCCAATAAATACAGTATTACCTTTGCTAGTAACAGACCAGGGGCACTATATTAACTCAACAGAACCTCACCACTGGTGTTTGACAGGCTTGCTTTGCCTGAGCTTCTCTTGGCCTAGACCTCTATTTTACCTTCTTCAGCTGTAATGGCAATTGTTTAACAAGCAAGTGACTACTACCTAACTTGTTTAATGTAATTTTGTATGATTTTTAGCTCTGTATGATTGTGTGCTGTAATGCTATTGTTATAATAATTAATAACATATTAGTAATAGTAATGATAAGTAGTTCTTCTGTGTAGAATGGGTTATATATGATGATAGAATAAAAATGCAGCTTAGAAGGGTACAGATGTGGGCTGATAGCAGCAGCTTTTGAGATGTGGGCACATGATGAAACCATAGGTCCAGGGCCCTGAGCAAATGATCAGTAGTCAGTTACTGGTCACTAAAGGAATGCAATATTGAACCGGGAAAAACAGTTTTAGAGCTAACAAAGGGACCAAAGAATAAGTATTTAGTATATGTAAACCATGTCATATATATTAAATCCAGATATAACATGGAACTACAGATCAGTAAAGAAAAAGCAAGGTACAGTGCATGTTTGAGAGTATGTAAAAATAGGCCATGATGGATCATAAGATGAGGAAGAAGTAACACTCGCTATCAACATCATAAATCTCCCAGCTGTTACAAGGGGAAAACTGCTCAGAGATCAAAGCAATTCATAAACTTATTAGCAACTTGTATTAAGCAGCTATCTTTGATCTATCTGTTTGGGATTAATATTTGTTGTACAACAGATAAACCAGAATACTAAGCATTTTTAAACTGTTAATAAACATAAAACTTTCTACAACTGAACCCCCAAAATTCTAACCACACGCACTCCTCCCACAGGACGCAGAGGGTACAGGCTGGGTGCTAGCTGCTCATGGCCTCCCACGGGGAGGCTGTGCTGTTTAGCATAGGCAGAGGTTACGATGTCAGCAGGACGAGTATTGTCATTTCTACTCTAAGGTATCTTCCTCTTCCTTGTTACAAATTTTTGTTTCTTCTATATTTCTCAGGCGAACTCTTCATTTATTCCCAAAGTATGTTTGAAATTTCCCAGATACTGTTTAATTTGGCTGATGTTTGTCTTCCTCTTTAGCATGATTAGAAGCTTAGGGTTATCAGCTGTGGCATTTAATATGATCAGTTTTGGGCAAGCACCCTCCAGACAGCTTTGTGCATTCAATCTGCATGCATATACTATGTACACTCATTCTAATCCTACCCACATTGTTATTCAGTGCATTTGGCAAGGGTGGGCTCTGTGAGCATGGCCACACCAGTGAAGAATTCAGGATGCTGACAATTTACCATAATCATACCCACATTTGTTCTTGAGGAGCATAAGGTCGGCGATCATAAGAACAGAGAAAGAGGTAAATACAGTGAAACCTGCTGTAAAGGGAGCTTTCTAGTCTTATTGTTGAGAAATAACAATACTTGGAGAGTTTGGAGAATTTCTTGTAAAGAGAATAATAACTCTTTGAACAGATTGTTGATAGTTTAATTAGAGTATCAGTACATTTGTGGCTTTGCATGTAAGGTGTGCTTCTTTATCACACGTCAATTGCATGGGGTGTTTGATATGGTACCTCCACCCGTAAGTGTAATCTGGATGCATCACAGGACCAAAAGTACTTTAAAACACTTTGACCAAAGTATTTAAAACAAAAATAAAAAATAATTGGGAACAAAATGGTCGAACTGCTATCTATATGTAGCATCTCTCTTGAAACTAGTTCACTTCCAGAAGACTGAAAGGTAGAAAAAAGTGATGCCGATTTTTCACAGAGGATTCCAGGAGAAATTAGTCAAGCAGATAAATGCTCTGAGGAAATTAATTGAAAGAGGTACTTTACTAAGCTCAAAGATACTAAGCAGCCATGGAGCATTTGTGAGTTTTGTGTGCTGATATGTGATTTCACTAAAAATGATGGTTTGACAACTTTATAGCAGTCTTATTATGTAAATAACGGATTAGAATTTTGTTTTCATACTTTGTCTTTATCTCAGTACAAGTGCATGTTAAACTCTTAAATGCTGTTCTTCTGTGCGTGTGTGTGTGGGGGAAATAAATCATTAGATCTTTCATTCCATATTGTGGCTAAAACATATGACTGAGAGTCATATGTAATCAAATCTTAAAAACAATAACTTGAGTTGTGTACTTTAGCAAGCTAGTTCTATTCTAAGCATATTTCTTAGCCTTAAATCCACTGTGTCAGTGCAGAGAACCAAATGTTTTTGAAAAGTTATTCAGAGGACAGAAGAAAAAAGTCCCAATGAGCATTTCAGGCTGTTGGCATAGAGCATCCTGTGCCTTATCAAAACACTACCCAGTCTGAGGAATCCACAAAGACACACAACATCTCTCACTCTGGATATTTATTCCTCTCCGCCCCCTCCCCTTCAGGAATTGTTGCATCGGCATATTTACATATAGGTATGAGTGCAGTGCCCTTTTTTAATAGAGACCAGTCAGAAATATCTTGCATTTGCAACAACAGCTGTTGTAGTTCTTTGTTAGTGGAAGAATGAGTTCCATAGGCTTGGATTCTCCCCCTGCTCCCAAAAGATTTTGTTTATTCACAGTGGAGTCGTGAAGCCCTTTCCAGCCTAGGAATTACGTTGTTGCCATTTCTTGTAACAGCCCACGTGTTTTGTACTAGTTAAGCTGACTGCCCGGGCCTCAGGACCTGTCAGGCTTTGTCTGGACTTGGCCTGCTTACAGACTCCTTTTAGCTTGTTTAGCTGTAACAGCAACTGCATAATGACTAGGTAACTATTAACTACCTTGGTTTAGTTTTTGTTTAGCTTTGCACTATTGTGTGGAATAACAGTAACTGCTATTATATGTTTGTAACTAATAGACAATAATAACAAGCCATTATTGTGTGTAAGATGAGCCACATATAGCCTTAGAATAGAATGCAGAACAGAGGGATATAGCTAAGGTATGACAGCAGAGACCTACAGGTAAGGGTGATAGCTCCAGGGCTATGAACAACTTACCAATGCCCAACTATTGTTCAGAAGGGGGATGTTGCATTGAAAGCTGGGCAAAGCCAGTTTCAGGGATAACAAAGGGAACAAAGAGCCCATATCCAACCTAAGCAGCATACACCTTAGTAAATCTGGGTGTAATGTGGGGTTGCAAACCAGTGCAAAAAAAACCCAGCAAGGTGGAGCACGTTAGCAAACATATTAAAAATGACACAAAACATATGCTAAAGTGACAAAGAAGAAACCATCAGCATCGTACTCCTGCTACAGCAGGACTTGCCCTTGAAAACACCTTGAGTGTAACAAACTGATGGGAATTCAAGAAAACCAGTAAGTAATTTGGATACAACAAATTAGTAACAACAGTGGAGCTTTGCACATAAAGTAGGATGTTGTTTTGTACTGCAGAAGATGAGTTAAAAAGCTCCAGTTCTTATTCTAGAACATCAGTGGCCTTTTGTTTTTTTTTCCTCTTTTTAGATGTCCCAGCAGCACAGAGTATTCTATGGAAAGTTGATACTGGGTATGAAGGACTGGATAGTAAAATCGCATGAGGGAAGGAAAAAATACTGTTGCTTTTCCAAGTTTTGTTTGTGCAGTAGCTTCTGCCTCCTTGAACCACTACAAGTAGATACCACTTGAAGTAGACTGCAGATTTTCACAGTGCTATTCTAATTTATTTCATGATCTATGGTTAAAGGGGAAAAATATCCAGACATTTCATCCACTGCTAGCACAAAAAGTAGCTTGGTAAAATAAAACTAGTTTGAATAATAAAGGATCACTTTATTTTTACTTTTGTAAATGTTTGGATTTGTAATGTTTGGAATCTAAAGTACTTATTTCAGCATAATTTTCTATACAGATTGTATCACTTTCACAGAATTAACCCTGAGCTTTACAGAATTCATGGAGTCAGTTATTTGAAATTCCCCAAATGATTCAAATGCCTTCCTAACTGTATTGTTAAGGCTGTATGCACATACTCCCCATGTGCTGTGAAGAGCAAGGAAGAAGTATATGTTAATTCAGGTTTATACTGTGTTAGAATGGCTTACAAGTAGGTCAGCAAAAGGTTTTATAGGCATACCTTCAGAAATCTCTATTTTCTGTGAGCAGAGAATGCCGTGTTTTAGGGAGAGGTCCATGGTATGTGAGTCTTCTGTGGGAATCTGTATCAGAGGTAGAGTTACTCCACATGTGTAAGGCTTCTGGTAGCATTAAGATGGCCCCATAAGCAGGTGCTTTATTATGTAGATATGTGTGTGATTGGTTGTTTGAATTAATACACTGAGATGAGCAAGACTGTTCATTATCACAAAGTCTGTACCATTATCTGTTCAAAGTCTGTATAAAATTTTAGTGAAAGCTTTGAGAATTTCTTGGTCAATGTTAGAAAATTGGTTCCTTTGGTTTTTGCTTCAAAAGCTGTAATTTCACTTTTAGTAAGCAGCTGAACTAGTGTTCTGTCCTTACATAGTTCCAGTTTGAACTCCCAGCCTTCACTAAATTGTTTTTAAATACTAAAGGATAAAACTTTTAGGCATAGCATTATTATTTGGGAATTTGGTCTAAAGTATTTCATGTTAAATTATGTATTTAAACAGCTAAACTTTGAATGATTTCATAAGTGTTTGCTAGGCTCAGCTTGCCCTCTGCTTTGTTAGTTACAAACTGTTACTACAGTGCATTAGACTCTTCTCTGCACCTAAACAGAGACAGAGTTTTGTAAGAGAAATAATATTCATAAAATTCATGATTCAGGTAAGCAGCAAGAAATCACAAATGCAGCCTGTCATATCTTGATAGACTTATATGCTTATTGTGTTTCTGTAAAACCGGTTGTGAAAAATGGTCAGGGGAATATATAAGTAATCAACTACATGCTGTTTGCTGTGGTTGTATGCAGGTGAGATTGGCAGTCGTCACCCCTCGTGTTGCAGGGGGATTTTTTTTTTCCTTTTATTTTTTTTCCCCAGGCCCCTAAATTCAGTTCTAATCCCCATAGTAATATAACCTAAAGATTTTATTACATGTTACCTTCCTGCTATGCTGTGGTCTTCTTTATAATTTACTTCTATTAGACAAATTTGGTATTTTTCTTTAGGGTTAATACTGACAATGTATATCGCCAATGCATGGTGGGTGAACTTGCAAAGAATTCATTCACAGGATATACTGACCATATTTTTTTTCACATATAATCCTTGTAATAAGGCTTAATTCCCAAATATACTTATTTCCCAAATTTCATTACTATTCACTGTTTAGTTAACACACATGGATTCTCACCCAATTTCAATGCATGAATGAAACAACATTGGATCTACGTCCTAGTGTGAATCTGTGTTATTACTGTAGCTGTAACTAATAGCCAGGTCCATTCAGTTCTTTAATAAATACCAAGAAATCACTTAACTCCCAGAAGATCAGACCAGTATCCAGTCATGTCAATGTGGCATGTGGATAACCATGATATTTTCTTAGTGAATTTTCTTGAAGTAAATTCTGTTTAAACATGTATGTATTCTTTGTGTCTTCATGAGTTCAGCTGTTGCTTTAATGAATGCTTTTCAAATACAGTGTTATATATATATACTGTTACAACAGTGTGCACTATGAACAACTATGTTTAAAAATCCAAGCCAAATTCTATGCTGCTCTGCAGCAGTATGCATGAACAAATTCCAGTCTTTCAAGCTGAAATGTTCCAAATCAATATTGCACAATACTATGGCACATTGTAAATATCTCCTAAAGGTGTTGTGTTTTATAAACCTGAAAGAATAAGTCATTTGAAAATTAAATACTTGACAGGGACCTAGGTCTTAGTATTTTCCCAGGAGTAAATTGCTATTTTCCCTAGGATGGAATAAAGTCTAAACCAATTTTTTGAGTACCTCTTCCCTCTCCCCATTTTTTTTCCTTGTATGTTTTGGGGGATTAGAGTGGTTGGGAACAAAATGTTTCTTTTGAATTATTTTTTAGTATATTTATGTGTTTTCAAATTTTGTGATAGCATTAATAGGTGTTAAGTGTGGAATACTCTTTTACGTTTATTGGGAGCTATACATAATGTATTTGTTCCTATAAGTTGTTTGTAGCATTTCAAAATATTGACCTATATATTCAAATGTATTCCTATGATAGTTATTGATAGTACTATACATTCAAAGAATTTGGATTTCATTTTTCACATATCCCTTGAAATTTTAAATAATTAAACTGGTAAAGGTTTAGACTGCTGATTATGGAAAGTTATGCTTTTAAAAGGTTTCTGAATGACTACTATTAGATGGAGCTGGATGTACCTTTTTAGGAACAAAAATGCTTTTAAAATTAAATATTCACTGACTCAGTGTCTTGGGAATATTTCTCAGGTGCAGGATGGGATCTGAGAGAGTGAGCTACTTGCAATTTAGGATCAGTGAACAATTCCACAGGAAACACTTAAAGAGAAATTTGCATCCAGATTATATAGTTAATAGAGTCTTTATGTGTTTGGGACTTTGATTTTGATCTCAACCTTGTGTGACGACTGATTGGCCAGTTGCAGTTGATTCCAGCAGAATTGTGACATTATGCTGAATTCATCACCTCTTACAGCCCATCTCAAGATCAGTGGAGTAACAGGCTGCTTTGCCTGGGGTTCAACAGCCAGTCTCTACCACTGTTAGGAATGAGTGCCTACTAAACAAGTCTGATTTCAGTCTATTCCTGTGATGCACAAGGATTTGGGATGTTAGACTGCTAGTCTCTAAACAGAAATGTTGGTAGCAGTGTTCATATACATGTGATAAGGCATTTAGAAGGAAAAGCAGCTGATACCTGTTGTATCTATGCAGGTAAACTCAATAATCTTTTTTAAAGCAAAAGGGCGTACTAATGATATGCTATGTACTGTCCAGATTAAATAGGGTTTTTTTTTTCCCCTCCCTGGTTGAGTAGGAGATATCCCTGCCTTTCCTGTTTTCCAGCTCAATGTACTATGATCTCCTGGAGACTGCAAAGCTTACTCCTTAAATTGGATGTTGCTGTAAATTTTATTCAGTAAATTTCCCTGAAAAATTATAAAATTAGCACTTGTAAGTGGCACCTACAAGAGACAAAAAGAAGCAGTTTAAAAGCTTTGTCAGGAAAGGGTAAAATATAACTTCTTTTAAAGAGCTGATAAAAGTTTTTGTGAGCTTTTTGTATGGGTATAAATGTTGACTCTCTGAAGAAAACAAATAGAATGTGCCTGGAGAAAACGGGCAGTGTAGGATATGCAATATTAATAGTTATCCAAGAGCACTTTGGATAATTCATTGCAAAAACTGTGTCAATAGTGATGTGAGCTCATGCATGAAGTACTAAAAGCTTTGTAGTTAGGGTAAGGATAAATTCCCATATGTGAAAATGATCAGTGAAGGAAGAATTACTTTGCATTATTGAAAGAAAGTTAAGATACCAAACATAACATTTCAAAAGCATCTGTCTCAGCTTCAGTTCACAAATTCTAGCTCTGGTAGTCAAGGGTATGACAAGTCTCAACTTGCTTTATAAACTTACTATTAGATACCTACTCTATACTTCTTTCTTCTCTCTGCAGTATCTGATTAAAAAATTATCACTTTTGCTGAAAGAAGTATTTTTGGTTCAGGGAATCATTGAATCAATGACCTAGTGGTCTCTCAAAATTTTGGAGGAGTTCTTAATTGTCCTTAATTTGTAACATCTGGGGACTAGAGATTCAAGCATCCTGATAAAGAAATAGGCCAAGTCTTACCAGATATTACTTATTGAGTTGTAGAGCTAATTGATGCAGATCAGTCCCACAATTCATACCTCATCACTAGTTGGACAACTGGAGGACTAGTTGTGTGAGTTCATCATTAGGAAGTCATAATGACAATAACTTTTCCCACCCACTTTATTGCATCAGAACCTGCCTTATCATCACTGTATTGGAGAGAGGCTAGAATAACATCAGATTAGGAGGTTTCTTCTGTCTGAGGATCCTTAGGCATGTGCTCACATGCTATTCACTCCGGTCTGATGGAACCTGGTAAATCTGAGTGCCTTGCCCATACCCTAAAGAAGTTTAAAGATATAAATTATAAAATTGTTTATAGGGAAGTCTTTGTTATTGCAGGACCAAGAGCCAGGAGTTTAAGGACACTGAGGTATCAATGACTACAAACCAGAGAAGGTAAAACTTCTCAGGAAAGGCCCCACTGCATAAATTTCTCAGACTTCCTCATGCTTACGTGTGTATGCTAAGCTTTCCAGACCTTTCAAAGTGTGGTCCCTCTTCTTCCAATGTTAAGACAACCATAACTATTCCAAGCAGCATTCATGTTAGCTGTTTCTGAGGAATAGAGAAGCAACTTTTCTTCTGATCGGACTTTTCTATTTTTAATGCTCATCTGCGTGGTCTTATTAACCTTACAAAATCTCTTACTGAAAAAAAATAAATAATGTATGTGCTGACAGAACTTTGTCTGTTTTGTAGTTTTTCAAGACATTGTTTTTGATTGGCTCTGCTCAGATATCTTGACTTGTGCTGTCTGATTTCTGGTTTATCCCAAAAGCTCTGTTTTGCAGTATTTAGATGCAAGCACTTCTTTTCTCCTTTCAAGAAGCTGGGTCTTTTCTGTGGGTCTACCTTATTTAATAATAACAAGAAGTAACAAGGAGCACCTTTATGGAAAATACTTACCCTGTTCCCATATTATGTCATTGTATGCATGTATGTTGCCTTGTAGCTGAGTTCCAACTCATGTGTCAAAGCTACTCCTGTCCTATGGTTTCTTGTTTAGAATTTTTCCCACAATGGTTATTAAAGTGGGATACCTATACTCATTAGCAGTGGTGATTACATAGTCTTACTTGAAAATTAGTTTTAAGTTTCCTGTTAGTGTTTGAGACGACATTTTAATGATCCTGTCCTGTAAATTAGTAAGTCCCCAAAAGGATCCAGGTTTGTTCCTTCTTTCTCCCTTTCAGAATATTCCTTTGACACTTGTAGCATCTCTTACCACAGATCTACTTGGCTGTAGATATAAGTTCAGTTTTCTACAAAACATTCCAATTCAGAGTAGTTCTGAGTTGTTTAATTATCTTTAATTACTATGATTCATGTCCTCTGTCATTTTTCCTCCATCCTCCACATTTATGTTCACTAATAATAGCATTTCCGTAAAAGCAGAACAATAATTAAGAACCAGTATGTAACTTTTTCCCACAGTTTTGTACTAATTTTAGGCTATTGATTTAGTTTATTTGAGCCTCTTCAGAGTCATAACACAAAACTGTGATCGTTGTTGTACTACTGCTTTATTTTTGAATATTGCCAACATTATTTCTTATTTTATTTCTGAAATTTGCCAACTTGCAAAGGAAAAGACAAGTTATTGCTTGTTTATCTTTTTTTTAATTTCTTGCCACTTATTTTCTGTCTTCATAGACTCCTACTTGACAGTAAAATATTTTTCAATAAAATCTGTGTCAAACTAGATATGTAACTAATTATTCTTGTTATAAAATATTAGATAATAGACTTATTTTTCTTCAACAGTTATGGAATTACCTTGTTTTCCATTTACACCTTTGTCGTTCCTGCTGTTAATAAACACTGTGTATGTTATGGTCATAGCTATGTTCAGAATTATTAGATTTTTATTTTCATGCTTTTTATGGTAAGTTCAGACATCACACTAACTTGCAGTTCAAAACAAATAAGGGTTTCTGTTACATTAAGAGTAGTATTATAGTTAGAATTAATATAGTTAACAGAGGTTGTTCCCTGGAAAGTTCTCACAAAGTGTTTTTCACTGTGGACTGTTTCTATAGCCTCTTTCCTTATACCTTTAGATCTTCAGGCTTTCCTGATTCCTCTTTCTTAAAACAAAACCCAAACAAACAGCTTTTGTCAAAACCAGACTTCATAGGTCTGTTTCCTTGAAACTAATTCTGATTGCACTGTTCAGGCTTCTCCCTGGTTTAAGTTTTATCTTGCCTCTCTGTTTCTGTGGTTTTGCGAGTAGTTACCTGGTAAGCTGATTTCCCCTCCTTTTGTGTGGTAACTACTCATTCCAGTACCATGGATTTTTTTCTATACCACATGCAAATGCCATGGGTGGAAGGAATCAGGGCGCCTTAAAAGAGGAATGCATGTGTTGAAGTCCTTCATTAGACTGGTCATCTGGTTTCAGTGAGAACAGTATTCTACATCTCACACCGATGGTTCAAATCCCATCTCTTGGTCTTTCAGCTACAATATTAATTACTGTAATTTGCCACTCTAGCCTGGAATACTGTAGACTTTACTGTTGCTAGCCTTCTGCTTCTGCCATCTGTATTGTTTGTCAGGGTATACAACCTGCAGGAGTCCTGTCTTTACATTGTGCTTTGGTATTATATAAAAAGCTGCTGACATCTTTTTTGTTGTTGTTGTACAGCAGTTGTTATACAAATCTGAAAGGAACCACATCTGCATTTTCCTAGCAAACTGTAACTTTTTCTTCTGAGACCTTGAGAGGGAGAGGGGCAGGACAGGAAACATAACTATTTTGCTTTTTTTTTTTAAGGATGTTTATATCTATATCAGATATTTATCAATGTGTATATTGGGTCTGTTTCTCTGCCATCTAAGTGAATACACATGAAAATACACATTCTTTGTGTATTTTCACACAAACACATAACCTGTTCAGGTGTGTTTTTCTCCACTCATTATTTGTGATGCAGATTATTCTCCCCCAAGTATATTCCAGGCAAATCTTTCTCTTGAGCTCCTGGTATTTCGCGTTCAACATATTTAAGTTCAAAACTCCTTATAAGAATTTTGTATTTTTCTTGGACCAGAGAGAAAACTTTTTCCCATCAAAAAGATCTATGCCACTTTTGGGTTTTTACTTGTCTCCCTATAATTTGTAATTCCTCTCCTATTGAAACAACTAATACTCACTTTAAATTTAATTCAATGCTTGCTATTATAGCATTGGAACTTTAGGATTGTATTGGTAGCTCCTCTACCTACCACAGTACCACCTAATTTAACTTTTATAACTTTAATCTTTTTACTTTATTAAATGCTACCTATGCCTACTCCTAACAAGAGAGAACAATTCATCTTTGAAAACTATATAAATTGCTTGGGACAAGGTTGGAAGATATCTGGGAATAATTCTAAGAATGTGATCATTTCTGCCTTCAATTCTGCAATAAAGTAGGCAGCAATGCATAGAATTAAATTAAAGAAGACTGGAAAGCTTAAGAAAAACTTCAAATACAGATAGGTCAGGAATTGGTTGGAGGAGTTACCTGTCTTCAACTCGGTATCAGAAAAGATTTAATGTGTCAGAAGTATAACAAAAGGGAAAAGGTATGGCTGAGTAAGAAAACGCCATCACTGGAAAAAATGCTGACAGACTAGGTAGTTACACTTACGAGTAATATATTTCAAATAGTGCAGTCTGTTTCTCCCCATCTCGGAGATAAGGCATAAACTGGATGTGTCTAAATTAAAGATAAAGAATACATACTTAGGAAATATGCACGCAAGACTCTAAACCTACTCCTGTATGTTCTGTCTATCTTCTATCTTGTCTTGCATTCTTCTTGTGTCTTTTTGGGAAAAAAAAAAACCACACACACATATCAGTAGCTCTTTAAGTTATCATTATGGTGACCTACTGTCCCTTTAGGTTGTTATTGGAGCTACTGAGATAGTTTGGGCTGATTTGCTGAAGGTCCTATCCTGGTGCTGGCCTGAGAGTGGGGGGAAGTGTGGAATTTCTCTTTGTAAGAAAGCAAAGCCTGAATATGACAGTCAAAGCGTTCATTTGCTGAGAACTTGAGAAAGAGCGGTGGTGTAACTAGCCAGGTGGCTGTGGCTCTTGTATCCTATCATGTAGTTTTAGGTGAGTGTTTTGTTGTTTCACTGTATAGTAAGTTATAAAATTTCTGTTCTGTGTAAATTTGTGACATGTCTGGCAAAAACTTCACATTTAGAAAATCAGTACAGCCTGCATGGATGAATTATTAACTTTGGTTTTAAATGTTTCTGAATGGAAGTGCTAGCATAGGTGGGATGAATTTTCTTCTTTTCTATTCCACTCAATAAATTTTTACTGGCATGACGAGTTTTAAGATCTGGTAAACTGGGTGTGATATGTAATATGACCCTCCTTTGAATGGAATTTTTAATCATGCTTAGAGTTATCCTCAGGAGTGACAGAAGCAGCTTGCCATATGCTTAATATTAGCTCATCTATGGCATGTATCTTCAGTATTTTTGATTCATGTTTTAACGATTAGACTAGATCTCTATTCAGTACTCAAAAACTTTTTTGCCTCAGTCTTCACTGGCAACCTCTCTTCCCACACCTCTCAAGTGGATGGACTGCAAGACAGGGACTGAGGGAGCAAAGTCCCTCCCACTGTAAGGGAAGATCAGGTTCGTGACCACTTGAGGAACCTGAACATACATATAAGTCTATGGGACCTGACGAGATGCATCCCAGAGTCCTGAGGGAATTGGCTGATGTAGTTGCCAAGCCACTCTCCATGATATTTGAAAAGTCATGGCAGTCAGGTGAAGTCCCTGGTGACTGGAAAAAGGGAAACATTGCACCCATTTTTAAACAGGATAGAAAGGAGGACCCTGGGAACTACTGACAGCTTCCCATTTGTGCCTGGGAAGATCATGGAACAGATCCTCCTAGAAGCTATGCTAAGGCACATGGAGGACAGGGAGGTGATTTGAGACAGCCAACATGGCTTCATCAAGGGCAAGTCTTGCCTAACCAACCTAGTGGCCCTCTGTGATGGAGTGACTACATCAGTGGACAAGGGAAGAGCTACAGATGTCATCTATCTGGACTTCTGTGAGGTCTTTGACACGGTCCCCCACAACATCCTTCTCTCTAAAGTGGAGAGATATGGATTTGATGGCTGGACTATTCGGTGGATGAAGAATTGGCTGGATGGTCAGATCCAGAGGGTAGTGGTCAATGGCTCAATGTCCAGATGGAGATCAGTGACAAGTAGTGTCCCTCAGGGGTCTGTACTGGGACCAGTACTGTTTAGTATCTTCATCAATGACATAGACAGTGGGACTGAGTGCACCCTCAGCAAGTTTGCAGATGACATTAAGGTGAGTGGCGTGGTTGACACGCCTGAGGGATGGGATACCATCCAGAGGGATCTGGACAAGCTGGAGAAGGGGGCCCATGTGAATCTCATGGAGTTCAACAAGGCCAAGTGCAGGGTCCTGCACCTGGATCAGGGCAATCCCCAGTATCAATACAGACTGGGGGATGAAGGGATTGAGAGCATCCCTGCGGAGAAGGACTTGGGGGTACCAGTGGGTGAAAAGCTGGACATGACCCAGCAATGTGCTCTTGCAGCCCAGAAAGCCAACCATATTGTGGGCTGCATCAAAAAAAGCATGGCCAGCAGGCCGAGGGAGGTGATTCTGCCCCTCTACTCTGCTCTGGTGAGACCTCACCTGGAGTACTGTGTCCAGCTCTGGAGTCCTCAGCACAGCAAAGGCATGGACCTGTTGGAGTGGGTCCTAAGGAGGACCACAAAAATGATCAGCAGGATGGAACACCTCTCCTATGAAGACAGGCTGAGAGATTTGGGGTTGTTCATCCTGGAGAAGAGAAGTCTCTGGGGAGACCTTATTCAGGGCTTTCCATACTTAAAAGGGGCTTATAAGAAAGACGGGGACAGACTTTTTAGCAGGGCGTGTTGCAATAGGACAAGGGGTAATGGTTGTAAACTAAAAGAGGATAGATTCAGACTAGATATAAGGAAGAAAATTTTTTACAATGAGAGTGGTGAAACACTAGAATGGGTTGCCCAGAGAGGTGGTAGATGCCCCATCCCTGGAAACATTCAAGGTCAAGTTGGACGGGGCTCTGAGCAACCTGATCTGGTTGACGATGTCGCTGCTCATTGCAAGGGGAGGTTGGACTAGATGACCTTTAAAGGTCCCTTCCAACCCAAACTATTCTATGATTCTATAGGTCAATCCAGCCTTTTTTTTTCCCCTTCTTTTTTTTCTCCAGTGGAAACTACTCTTAGAGCAGCTTTGATCTGCCAGCCCATGGAGGCTTTCACCCAGTGGCAAATCCTGGCATTCAGATATGTAGTTGACTGTAGGCTGAATGCTTTGCAAGTGTGTGGCATTTAAAGGGAAAATCAAGAAGGCAGACATTAAGTAAAAGATGTGTAGCAGAGTTACTGTTGCTACAGGAAACATTCTGCATTTCCTGACTGTGTATTTTCTGCTGAAACCCTGAACCTGATAAGCCTGAACTGGGTTATCAGGACAATTTTATATAGCCCTATCAAACCTCAACACATAAAGCATTTGATTTTGGCCTCCCTCACAGGATTTCTTGGGAAAAAAACAACCAACCACACCCTCTGTCATGACTGTAGATAAAAAAAAGCTTTTATTGTCAGAGAATCAGGTGTTCACTGCATAGCATTGGGTGCTGGGGCCCCACTCACCCTTATAGTGTAAAGCATGTTAAGTGACTGTTCCCCTTCATCCTCTAAATTTTTATGTGTGTTGAACACTGCTAATATCTCTCCAAAGAAAGCGTGTCAGACTAATCATGGACCTCATTCCCAGAGACTACTGAGGTCACTGAAAAGATATTCACTTACCTCTGTAGGCATTAGGCTGGGCCCAGTAGTTACTTTCTTGAGCCCTTAAAGGATATGTCAGATCTTTGTGAACAAATAATTTTCTGGTGAAATGTCCCCAAAGTATTCCAGTTTTTACTATTGACAACTGTGATACCTGTGAAATGCCTTTCATCAGGGAATGACATCCTCAGTATCCACTGGAGACAGAAAACTTTTTTCACTTCAGAAACATTTCAGGTCAACAGAAAGCTTCAATTACACAAAAGCAGTGTGCTGGTTTTGGCTGGGATAGAGTTAATTTTCTTTATAGTAGCTAGTATGGGGCTATGGTTTGGATTTGTGCTGAAAATAGTGTTGACAATACAGAGATGTTTTAGTTGTTGCTAAGTCATACTTATATTAAATCAAGGACTTTTCAGCTTCCCATGCTCTGCCAGGTGCACAAGAAGTTGGGAGGGGGCACAGCTGGGACAGCTGACCCCAACTGACCAAAGGGATATCCCATACCATATGACATCATGCTCAGCATATAAAGCTGGGGGAAGAAGAAGGAAGCGGGGGGACATTAGGAATGATGGCATTTGTCTTCCCAAGTAACCATTATGCGTGATGGAGCCCTGCTTTCCTGGAGATGGCTGAACACCTGCCTGCCCATGGGAAGGAGTGAATGAATTCCTTGTTTTACTTTGCTTGCATGCACAGCTTTTCCTTTACTTATTAAACTGTCTTTATCTCAACCCACGAGTTTTCTCACTGTTACTCTTGGATTGTCTCCCCCATCCCACTGTGACGGGAGTGAGCAAGAGGCTGTGTGGTGCTTAGTTGCTGGCTGAGGTTAAACCATGACAAGCAGATAGAAGGTAACGGTGACATTTGTGTATCACACAAAAGGTGAATACAATACATCAGTGAACACTCCTCTTAAATAAATCTGTTGCAGTGTTTCAGCTACAGTGAACCAATAATGCAAAACAGTAGGAAATACAATTTTATGTGGTGTTGTGAATATATGCTTTATTATTCCACTTACGTTACACCCTTAGGCTTATTTTATGTTCAGAAGTTTTCAATAAAGACATTACTTAAATTTCAACTCTGAAGCTATAATGTCACTTACCTTCTGTCCAATAAATCTGAGTTAATCATGGGATGAACTCTGCATTTCTTGCCTGGGATTACTAGTAATAGCTCTTCCTTAAAATGATGCTGGAGTGGTTAAAGAATCTAAGATGATTGTTTGGATTATTCTGCACATAAACTGCTGCAAGAATGAAGGTTGCTGTTTTTCAAGTATTTGTGTTCTCAAACAGATAATGAGATGGCTTCTTGAAGCTAGGGATTACAAAGCACAGAAGTGCCAGCAATCATTAACTGGAAGTGAGTTTATTTTCTCCAACTGAAGAAAATCAAAACAGGTAATATATCTCTTATGCATCTTTAAATAGACCTCTGGTGATGTATGACACTGGTGGATATTTTTTGAAGTGTTCTTTGTTATAAGAGAAGCTTGTTCTAGCATACGTATTACTGGTCTATATCTCTCTTTGCCTCTTATGATTTCCATTTTCTATCCCTTTGACATAGGAATATTTTGCTGCAATGAAAGTTGCACTGGAGAGGAGACAAAGAAAGGAAGTTTGGTGAAGAAGAGTTCCTAACAAAATTAAGTCATTATCTTTACAAGTAATCCATGTGCAAGAATGTAAAGAATCATACAAATGTTTTAAATAATGATTTTTTTTAGGAGGAACCATTTTAAGATTTCTGTTTGGATTAATCTTTATAACACAAGGATAAGAACAAGCAGTAAATTAATTCTCGAGAGAAAGTAAAGCAAAAAGGGAATGAAAGAAGTGTATTTGAATGCCACAGCTGAGAACTCAATCATCTTAATTTTTTCACTGATTTTAGGTATTTTTTAGGTTAGGGAGTTCTAGACAGGCACCCTAGTGTAATAGTGTTATCAGTATTCCCTTGCTAAATCTATCATACTTATCTCATATTCTGACTGTGAGGGTCGTTGAACACTGGCTTAGGATGCCCAGAGAGTTGTGGAGTCTCCATCATTGGAGGTATTCAAATCCTGACTGGACATGGTGCTGGGCAAACTCCTCTAACCGACCATGCTTGAGCAGTTCAGCTGGAGTAGATGATCTCAAGAGGTCCCTTCTGATCTCAACTATTCTCTAATTCTGTGACTTTAAAACTGACTAGTGTTGCCACTATTAAAGTGGTTAAGGGCTACTGATGAGTGTGGAATGTCCACAGATTCAATTGAATGGTTGTGAATGGGTGGATGGGCTGTATGAGGTGAAATAAACGTGTTAAATGAGCATTATGGCAGATAGGGTCTTTTTTGGTTTTTGTTTATGGTGTCTCCCCCTGCTCCACCCCCTTCCCCTGCCATTAACTATGTGATTTGTTTAAACCTGTCATGGGGCAAAAAGGGAGTTTTCCAGTTTCCTACAGTGTCCAAGGTCATGTAGAACCCTTTGGAGGAAAGGGGAAATGCAGACAGCTTGGGAGGCCCATTCAGTCCAAGGATGCTTCTGTTAGCTTCCTGCCCTGCCTTGGAAGGACACAATAGGCAGGGGAGAGTGTTGTTTCTAGATCTTTTGTTTTTAGTCTGTCCCAGCAGACTGGAGTTTTTCCCTCTGGAAAACTAATCTTGTTCAAATAGCATTTTAATGTTGTGCTGCTTTAGCAGCTGGAAATCCTCCTGGTTTGCCTGTTTTAAGGAAAAGCTGGAGACAACTTCACCTTCACAATCTTGCTGACTGAGGTTTCCTCACAAGCATAGTGAGTAGGGATGCCAAAAGAGAGCCCAGATCCTAAAATAAAGAGGATATATTTTCCTTTAATAGCTCACACTGGTGGTAGAAATTATTTATTACTTCTCTGTGAAATATGTTACCATGTGAAGAGGAACAATATGCTAGTGTTCTCAACTAAGCTGGCTTTGTTAGGATTTTAATGAACAAGATCTGCTAGTGTTCAGTCTGTACGATTAATTTAGACTAAATCATAATGCTCAAGGAACTTTGATTTGTTAAGTAATGCATAATTGACTTTTATGATGATTACTGTTAAATGAATGCATTTATGCCAATTTTCTCTCTAACTTTGAGGTTGACTGAGTTGTTGCAACATCTGGATTCTGTGATAAATGAAGGAAATTTTCATTTGTTCTGATTATGTCCCATTATGTCAAGGAGTTCCCACATGGCATCATTTGGGTATTTTTTTTTCCTTGTATTCTTTTATTGCCATTCATGTGTAATTTTTTCCTATATTCCTTTCATATACCTCTGAATAGTTTATCCTTGTCAAACATAACTACCTAGCACTACCTGTGTGCTCTTTGACTGAAGCAAAGTTTCATACAAACTGATGTTGTGTCCTGCTTTGCTGATGGAACTTTAACCCAGATAGTATCATAGAATCGTTTAGGTTGGAAAAGACCCTTAAGATCATTGATTCCAATGGTAAACCAAATGCTGCCAAGTCCACCACTAAACCATGTCCCTAAGCACCACATCTACACGTCTTTTAAATACCTCCAGGGATGGTGACTCAACCACTTCCCTGGGCAGCCTGTTCCAATGCTTGACAACCCTTTCAGTGAAGAAATTGTTCCTATTATCCAATCTAAACCTCCCCTGGCACAACTTGAAGCCATTTCCTCTTCTCCCATCACTTGTTACTTGGGAGAAGAGACCGACCCCCACCTCTCTACAACCTCCTTTCAGGTAGTTGTCAAGAGCAAGAAGGTCTCCCCTCAGCCTCCTTTTCTCCAGACTAAACAATCCCAGTTCTCTCAGCCGCTCCTCATAGGACTTGTGCTCTAGACCCTTCACCAGCTTTGTTGCTCTTCTTTGGACACGCTCCAGCACCTCAATGTCTTTCTTGTAGTGAGGGACCCAAAACTGAACACAGGATTCAAGGTGTGGCCTCATCAGTGCTGAGTACAGGGGGACAATCACTTCCCTAGTCCTCCTGGCCAGACTATTTCTGATACAAACCAGGATGCTGTTGGTCTTTTTGGCCACGTGAGCACACTGCTGGGTCATATTCAGGCAGCTGTCAACCAACACCCCTGGGTTCTTTTCCACCAGGCAGCTTTCCAGCCACTCTTCCCCAAGCCTGTAGCTGTCCATGGGGTTGTTGTGACCCAAATGCAGGACCCGGCACTTGGCCTTGTTGAACCTCATACAATTGGCCTCAGCCCATTGATCCAGTCTGTCCAGACCCTTCTTAGAGCCTTTCTGCCCTCAAGGAGATCAACACTCCCGCCCAACTTAGTATCATCTGCAGACTTACTAAGGCTGTGCTTGATCCTCTCGTCCGGATCATTGATAAAGATCTTAAACAGAACTGGCCCCAATAATGAGCCCTGGGGAACATCACTTGTGACTGACCGCCAACTGGATTTAACTCCCTTGACTACCACTCTTTGGGCCTGGCCATCCAGCCAGTTTTTTACCTGATGAACAGTACACCCATCCAAGCCATGAGCAGCCAGTTTCTCCAGGGGAATGAGATGAGACAGGATATTTTCATTTCAAAAATCCACTTAAGTTCCCCAAGTTCAAATATTTCCATTTAGGAATTGAGAAGCAAGTTGCACAAAATACATGGAGAATATATAGGGTACCGTAAAAGTTTTCGTATTGTTTCATATGATAGAGATATTATTTATTCTTTTAAACGTAACATCATCAGTGTCCTAGTTCACCACCAATTTGTTACATCAATAAATTGAGGTAAAAATGAGATTTTTATCTTGCTTATCCTGTGATATAGGATATAAAAACTTACTCACTTTGGATGTTGATATTGTGTTGCCATTCCAGCCATATCTTTAACACTTTCCAAAATCTTGTTAACAAACTCTTGTTCATGCTACTCACACTTTAGTAAGTCTCATTACATTATCTGCCTTTTAAATCTTCAATTTTTTTCCGTATGCATTTGCCTTTGTAGTCCCTCAGAACACAGGATACACAACAAAAACCTTCTCATATTTTTGTTACTTAATTTGTTAGGAATCATTGTCTTCTGTGTTATAAACTCCAGTCTTAGGACACAGTGAAAAATGCAAGTCATATTAGTTATCAGTCCTTGGTCAGGAATAAGGAGACAAATAGTTTTTGGGTTATTTTGTTTTTCCTACCTGATAGAAAGGTTATGAAGAATGGCACAAAAAACTGAATCACAGAATCACAGCAGGGCTGAGGTGATCATCTGGTCCAAACCTCCTACTTGAACAGGGTCACCTGTAGCCAGTTGACCAGGACCATGTCCAGATGGCTTTTGAATATCTCCAAGGATGGACAGTCTTTAACCTCTCTGGGCAACCTGTGCCAGTGCTCGGTCACCCTCACAGTGAAAAAGTTTTTCCTGATATTCAGGTGGAACCTCCTGTGTTGCAGCTTGTGCCCATTGTCTCTGGTCCTGTCACTGTGCACCACTGAAAAGAGCCTGGGTCCATCTTCTTTACTTCCTCCTGTCAGATACTTATAGACATTCATATAGACATTCATCCCCAGCATTCTCTTCTGTAAGCTGAACAGTCCCAGCTGTTTAAGCCTCTCTTCATAGGAAAGAAGCTCAAAACAGGACCCAGTTCTCTAGATGTGGCCTCACCAGTGCTGAGCAGAGAGGAAGGATCACCTCCCTTGACCTGGTGGCAATACTCTTCCTGATGCAGCAAAGGTCCTGGTGGACACCAGGACCACCAAGTCCTTTTCTGCGCATCTGCTTTCCAGCCAGTCAGCCTGTAGCGTATATTAGTGTATGGGGTTATTCTTTCCCAGGTGCAGGACTTAGCTCTTCCCCTTGCTGAACTTCATGAGGTTCCTGTCAGCCCATTTCTCCAGCTTCAAGGTCCTCCTGGATGACAGCACAACCATCTGGTGTATCAGCCACTCCTCCCAGTTTTGTGTCATCTGCAAACTTGCTGTGTGTATGCTCTGATCCATCATCTAGATCATGAATGAAGGTGTTGAACAATATTGGACCCAGAATTGACCCCTGGGGTACACCTCTACTTTCTGGCGACTTACAAATGTGTGGTTCTTGCTGTCTGTTGTATGATTGTAATGTTATTCCAGGTTTATGCAGCCAGTCTGTGTGTGGTAAGTAAAATTAACTGCTTGGTACTTCCATGTTCAGATGGACAAATTCAGATGGACCTAGATCCCTTTTGCCAAGATTGCTTGTTTCAAGATGTCTCCAATAGTGTCTCTATTGCCACCTTTGTAGTAACAGGAGCTGGCTGAATTATGTGATACCACCCTTGGACTAACTCTTGCACTTTAATAAGAAGATGCCTTTTACCATGATTTGCTTTCATGTTGGTCACAACATGTTAAAGGCTGTTCCAACACACAAATTTCCTGCATTGTGGAAATATTTTACTGAGTGTATGTGTCTCCTGAAGATTACATAACATACTGATAATACAGAAAACAGATTCAGTTACTTATTTACACATTTTCTAAATGACTTCTCTATTCACCTTTTGTAAGTCATGAGTCTTTAAAGCATTAAAGAGTTAGTTTTATCCATTTACTGTGGTAGATTGATTTACTGCCTGTAGGAGTAAATAATTTAGTATGAACCAGGTCCTCTTTTGCCTAGTCTCTGAAAACTTTTGACGATGAAAAAGTGCTAGCTTTTAACTATAATTTTGATAGAAGTTACTGATAACTTCTAAGTGCTCATTATGCATGTTTTTCAGTTGATATTTTGGCAGCCCTTGGAGAGAAATTCTCAGAGAAGACTATCGCCTGCATTTAGTATACTCCACTGGAACTCCAGTTCTTTAATATTCAAACCTGGTGTTAAGATGTCTGTTTCCGTGGATGGCTAAATGTGATAAAATGCACGCACATGTAGCTAGAATATATATACTTAATTAATAGCTACAGAAAAATAAGAACCATTTTGCAATTTTTCTTTGATATGTGTTACCATTTAGTTACTCTTCATATGTTACAGATTTGGTGAAAACTGTACTGTCATAGTGGTATTCTGGCAAAAATTCATGTTCCTGCTGAAGTGAAAACACTTTGAAAAAGTGTCAGTTTTGATTACATATTGTTATCGACCCATATATTGCTAATCTAAAATATACTTTTAAAATGGAGTGTTTATTTGACTTCTCATATGAGAATAATAACATGCAAAAGTTGAGAATGAATTTATTTTATTTCATCACAGTGACTGTTCAAAAACTGAGAAATTCCATTTTTAAATTATATGTTAGAATAGGGTAGAACCTGTAGAAATTATTAAGCTGTTAGATGTTGTTCTCATCTACCTCTAGTAAACAAGTTTTTTTTTTTAATACTTTTGGAACTCTTTGTGAATGCTAACATTGCCCTGTGATTAGGTTTATTGCCTTAGGGAAAATGCTTGAGTATTGGGTTCAGTAGCTGTAATCAAATGTGTTCTCTTTTTAATTTTTTTTTCGTGTCATAATGTTGCTTAGTGTATGGACCTAGAGAGAATAATTTTAGGTTTTGTGCATTGTAACATTTCCTTCCTTTTAATTCCTACCCCCTTGAAATCTGCTGAAGAGTGCTGTTGCAGGAATTTCAAGTCACAAAAAATAAGGATTTTTTCCAGAAACTAGTAGTATATTTATCAAATTGCAGGAGATTACCTTTTATGCAAGTGACAAGGTACTAAATGCTAAGCTAAGAAAATACCTTTTTATCCGGAGCTTTTTAATAAAGAAAATCTATACTCCCCTACTTCCCCCTCCCAAATTAGTCTGTAATCATTACCTGTTATAAAATGTTGTGCCTTGTCTTAATCTCTGAGCAGAATAAATAATGTCATTCTTAATGCAGAAGTGTCTGTTACTCTGAAGCAAGATTTTGTCAAAATATGTATGCCCTTGAGTAAAATCCTCGCAGTCACTCCAATAAAGATAAGCTCTGTTTTTTATCAACCATATGTCAGGCTGGAGTATAACCTTCCATGGGGCTATGGAATTCATTCACTAAACTACATTTTACATTGAGGGGAACCCAAGGGATCAAATGGATTATGCAGTTGTAAAGGACTTTCTTTTTATTCTAGATTAGTGCTAAGCCAGACTGATTTAAAAATGTGGAGAACCTCCAAACTGAGGGTATTTGGAAACCCACTAGAAATTTGGAGAGGTGCCTGCTGCTGTCGGGCTGCTTGAACTTATATTAATGGCCCAGGCTGCTGGAAGTGTACAAGCTATGCAAGACTTGCACAGAAAGAATTAGATTTTTTTTTTTAATTAAAACAGCCCATTTGCCTGCCCTTACTTCTGCATTGGCTGCTTTTGTATTGCAATTTCTTTATTAATTCTGAGTGATATATATTCATTTTGACTGTAAGAAGGAAATTTGTAGCCTTAACCACTGAAGTTCTGGTCATAAAAAGACAAAGAAGCTTCTGCTTATCTGGTCCTTACTACAGCAGAGTCTCCAAAGGATTTAAAAATAGAAAAAAATGTGGTTATATTTTTTTTTCTTCTTGTAGGAAGAAAGGGCAACTTAGCTTACATGCCTATGCCTTCAGTGTTAAAAGGAAAGGTGGACCAAAGTGCAGTTGGGCACTGAACCTGTCTCATTCTCTAGATTTAATACACATCTGTGCTCTTGGTATCTTCATGTTGAGGATAGCTTTGTCATACCCTGCATTTTCTGTTTATTCCTTTAAAGAATGGGAGATTAATTAATTCAGGAAATAGCGTAAGTAAGTCCAATCACACATCATTCTCCCCATGCTTTTGTTGTTGTTGTTGTTCAGTACTTGACTTCTCTGTAAAGGCAGTAAAGTGTTCGGCTTAAATTATATTACAAGTCCTAGAACAAGCCCTTTTCTGTTAAGTGCAAAAGCTATTGCTTTCTTTTTGTAAAGGGACGAATTCTCTTCAGTGTATACATTTTATAAGCATGAAAGGAGACAAGTAGAGCAGTGACTGTTGACTTTATGAATACTTTTTCAGAACAGTGGTTCCATTAAACTATTACCAGAGTAGGGAAGAATGATTTTTTTTTTTTTAATATTTTTTTTATTTTTTCCCCTGCAGCTCTTAAATTAATTTCCTAAATCCTAGATAAAATACAAAGAACTTTCCTAATCTTCAGTGTGAAGTTCTTCAGAGGTACAGTAATAGCTTACTCATGAGAACATTTGCATAAGATATGAAAGCCCAACATCATGTCCTTGGTTTGCTTGACCTGCATCAAAACTTAGCTTAGTCTTTTTACATGCCTGGTGGTTAGACAAGCCTTCTGCATATTGGTTCTTCTATACTTTATTGTGCTTGGAGGACTTGATGGGTATTTTTCAACCTTATACTGGTGCATTCATACATGTCTGGCTACATTACAGTCCCTCCTCCCTTTTTATGTTTGTTACACTTACAGTTGCTGAGTGAATTTTGATATACATCTCCACTGTCCTTGGAGAAAGGTATTGGATGTGTCTCAGTCTGGTTGTATCTAACTAGATATGTGGCCTCCTAAATAGTTAACATTAATCTTGTCAGCATGGTGAAAGTCTTCCCTGCTATATGATATAAACTAACAGATCTTCAGCCCCACACATTCTCATCTAATATGTATTATCTGTTTTGAGAACATTAGAATGGGCTAAACATCATATAGAAGAAAAAAAAAGTGTCATTTAATATTTTACAAATGGCAAGTATTTGCTCACTCTGTGCTTTCTCTGATCTTGGAACAGTATGTTAACAAACTGATTTATGATTGTAGTTTAATGAAAGTCTTTATTTCGGTGAGTCACTTCAAAAGTCCTGGCAAAAGTCAGGAATTCTAACACATTGATCATTATAACTTTATAAATAACTAAATTTCATTTTATCCAGTGGAATTATAGATTTGCATGTACTGAAGATCTTTGTGCCACATTATGATTAATAATGTTCCTTTGTATACTTTCCTTCTCCTACAGATTTTATAATTTAGACAACTGCAAATCCTTAAGAAGAAAAAATTACATTTACTAGAGATGAGTCCCTGGGATATCAAAGAATTTAAATACTTTGCTCATAACTACAAAGTATAATGAAGACTTAGTTTGAGTACTTCTTCCTTGACTTATCGTCAGTCTCTGATCACTGTGGGAACTTCCAGTGGAAATCAAAGGGCATGGCTTTCGTAATACATGAAAACATGGATTGTTAACATTAGTATTAATCATGTCAGCAAAGGTTACAGACAGAATAGATGACGTAAAAGCATAAACAGGGAAGGGGAGTTTTGGGATATACATCCTGACATAACTTAAAAGGATGTCAGAGCAAAATAACTTTCTGTTCTATTAACAACAGTTAACAAAGTTAATCCTGACTGTGTATTTCCAGCTGCCTGTTTACCCTATGCCAGCTATTTTAATAGAAGATCAGGTGTGTAGTGAGGGCGTGGGAGTCTAAAATTCTTCATGTGTTAGTGACCATGGAAGTTAATACCATGAAATGAGTAAAAAATATTTAATATTTAGATCACAGCTCTTTGTCAGGATCACTTTGCCCATCTTTGAAGTAGTATATGAGCTATTAATAAACACTGATATATTCCAGTACAATAATAATAAAGATAGATATATATGCTGTGGAAATCAGGCTTTCCTCTGTGGGTAATACTGATATACACTTAAATAAAACTTACAATTGGAAATAAAGGTGGAAGAAAGGCTGGATGAAGAAGATGAAATGTTGAAATTGAAAACTAGAGTTGAAGGAGAAATGGAATTTAGTGACAAATCAAGTGGAGATCAAGGCACATGCAAGGCAGAAGTATTTTAATGGATGTTATGAAGTACAGCACACAACGCGAGGTGATGTAGTCGAATGGTTTAGTGTATCTGAGACATGTATCTGGAAGAAAACAGCTCTAACAGGTAAGAAGCTTGCCGTCACAGGGCCAAGTGTAAATCCATGCATATAAGGAAAGAACTTCAGTTAACTATGTAGAGGACCTGAAATACTGGATGGTATTTTTGTGATGTGGTTATATAGGCAAGGTATGAAAATGCAGTATAAACTAAAATTTGAGAAATTTAGGAGCACAGAATTTCTGTCTTTGCTTTTCTGGTTGAAGGGAGAGTCTTTTGAGGTTCACTCCTTAGAGATTTGATTTAGCTGTTTTGTAGTAATGAAGTTATGAGTAGTTGCATCAACTGAGGATGTAAAGAAACAGATGGGGTGTTCTGAATTGGTTAATTTTAAGTGTCATTCCTGCAGCTCTTCAGAATAGACTCAGATGTTATTGTTCAATATACTAAAAATTAATAAAGTCAAGAATCCAAAATTATAGGATACTATGAAAATGCTGGCTGCAGCTGGATGAAAATATTACTGTTCAAAGACAAAATTAAATACAAGTAAATAGAAAGCTGATAAAGCCAGGATTTTGTCCAGAAGTCTGCATGAAACAAGTAGAAATTACCTGGAAGAAGAAATTAAAACAATCAATTAAATACAAGGGGAAAGAATTTAAAAAAATGATATCTTGCCAAAAGTTTCTAAGGTCAGGAACTAGTACTGTGGCTGTATGTGCCCAACTTTACTTGCAAATCAAGATACAAATGAATAAACATAGTTAAGGGCAACTTCTGTGGGTTTGAGTTGACTAGCTTGTGTGATAGATGGTGTACTGCAACTGTAAGTGCAAATTACAAATAATCAATGAATGTTGAGCTTTCAAATTTTTCTTCTCTGTTCTTTTGTGTATGCGATATTGTGTCCTCATGCTAATGAGACAAGGAAAAAAATGCATGGTAATAAAAAGTATATTGTTATGCACCAATGCTGGAAGAGGCCAGTTGAGAATAATTAATAAATATATAAATACCTTGTTTACAAAGAAAACAAGTGTATGTTTCTATTTGTGGATTTCCATGGAAACTGCCTGAAAAATCATTGTTACTATACTCAGAATCAGAAACAGCTTTTTTAGAAAAAATAAATCTGTACCAGTTTTTCAGACTTATTAATGTAGTCATGACGCTTTCTATGTCAGGCTGATATGCACCTAAATATAATCAGTTTTACATGTTTTAGTCTGATGTTGGAATGCTTTATGACCATTGAAATGTCTTTGTGACATGCAGAACGCATACAACTGCGAGATAAGTGCCATAATAAAGTGCCAGTCAAGGGACATAAACTCTTGCCTCTTTCCTAAAAGACCAAACTGCCATTGATAAAAACAGGGTTAGCTTTTTTGTGTGTATTGTTGTTGTGGGGCTTTTTAATTTTCTTGTTTAATTATAGTTCAGGTATAGTGTTGGCCCTGGGAGTACAATCAGAAATCGTTTAATCTTTCTAAAATCTATTCTGTAATGTAATACAGCTCAGTTACACTTTCCTGAATGATAAATTAAAAACACAGTGGAGTTCTAAACATGCTGAAAGCTCCCCCTGCTGTTGAAGAGCCATTAAGCAATGAGTCATCCCTTAGGATTTTGTGTTTAAAAGAAAAGCCAAAATCAAATGCTGTAAACGAGCTAATGGACAAAAACTGTTTATTTCAGTGATGACGTTTTCAGCTGATGAAATAAAGAAGCTACTATGTTTGCATTAGGGTTAAATTACTGTAAGAATCATGGCATAAGAGAAAATCCATGGTAAGAAAGAAGCTATTTCAGTTAAACTAAATGAGGAAAAAAGTTAACCATAAAATCCTTTTTTTAAACTGCACCACTATTTTACATAGGGAGGGATATTCAAGGTATTATTTGATTCACATATGGTTAAGGTTATAAATCTATTCTGGTTAAGATCAATTAGCAACCTCTGAAGATTAGACTTTTGAGAATTTCAGGTAGTTTATCATAGCAATGCTGTATTCTGTAAGTAAGGTGCAGTGAAATTGCTTAAATTGAAATGATGCTTGGACATAGCCTAAGTTAAGGTAACTGTCTTCCTGTCTTCACTATTGTATTGAAGAAAAACATACATATACAGGATAGATGACTTTATACCATTCTGCATATGAACAATGTGCTTCTGTTATCCACAAAAAGCAAAAATCAGCTGATTGGAGGGATACATGTAACTAAATAACATACTTTTGGGAACTGATTTAAGGAGAATATCAAATATATTATGCAAAGAGCATACCGTGCTCAGATCAGATTGCAAGTTACAGTAGTGCAGTAGGACAGGAACCAGTGAAATTACATTAATGGGAACGAAAGGAAAGCATCTGAAGAGCATCCAGATAGAAAAAACAAACTGGATCTTTATTTTATTTTTTTTTATTTTCTGTATTGGGCTTCTGCTGTCTTTGACAGGGGTAGCAGCATCACAATTCTCACTTTTCCTGTGTTTTATTCTCCTTGGAGTGCTGGCCACACATCACTGTCTTGATATATATCAGCCAAACATGTAACAAGATATTCAGGCCTACTTTGTTCTCAAATTTTATAATCTACAGCTATCTGTGTTTGTGGTGAGTTGACAATGGCCGGTTGCCAGATCCCCACCCGGCCACTCCCTCACTCCCCCCTCCTCAACAGAACAGAGGGAGAAAACAAGATGGAAAATCTCGTGGGTCAAGACAAAGAAAGGCAGATCACTGACCAATTACTGTCACAGGCAAAACGGACTCGACTTGGGCGAAATTAATTTATTGTCCATTAAAAATAGAGTAGGATGGTGAGAAACAAAGGCAAAAAATTAAAACACCTTTCCTCCATCCATCTACCCTGTTTCCCAGGCTCACCTTCACCCCTTCACTCCCGACTCCTCCACCTCCGTCCCCCTGAGGGGTGCAGGGGGATGGGGAACGGGGGGCTGCGGTCAGTCCATAACAGCCCCTCTCTGCTGATCCTTCCTCCTCACCCCCTCCCCTGCTCCAGCGTGGGGCCTTCCCGCGGGCTGCAGGGAAACACCCGCCCCACCGGGGTCTCTCCCGGGGCCGCAGGGGCCTCTCTGCCGGGGCGCCTGGAGCAGCTCCTGCCCTCCTCCTGCTCTCCCCTCGGGGCTCGCAGGGCTGTTTCTCACCCCGTTTCCCTCAGCCCCGGCTGCCGGGCAGCGTTTTGCCCTTCCTTCCCCAGGCTTTCCCCGAGGCGCCCGCCCGTGGCTGAGGGGCTCAGCTGTGCCCTGCGGTGGGGCCGTTGGAGCCGGCTGGAACCGGCTGTGTCCGGCACGGGGCAGAGCATGACGTTACATTGTGTGGACTATGCCTTTGGTCAGCTGGAGTCAGTGGTGTCCCCTCCCAACCTCCCGTACACCCCCAGCCTACTCTCTTTGAGCAGGTAGGGAAGAGGGAGGCAATGCCTCGACGCTGTGCAAGCTCTGCTCAGCAATAGCCAAAACACTGGTGTGTTACCAGCACGGTTTTAGCCACAAATGCAGAGTGCAGCACCATAACAGGGGCTGCTATGAGGAAAGTTAACTCCATAACTACATCCCGGCCAGGCCCAATCTTATTTATGGTGAGACCTCTCAAGCTCCAAGTATTTGGTTGCTTATCTTCCCCTCTTGATTCTGGATTATGAAACCTTACCTATTGTGGCACATTATCAGATTTCGTGGGGAAAGAGTGAAAGGTTTAGAGTTTCTAATATCAGTCTCTAGTTACAGGCCTTTCCTATATTTAGAATTTTTTTTTTTTTTAAAGTCCTGATCTGACATTCCATTCCCAGGTTCCATCTACATTGCGACAGAAATCTTGTTTAATTCCATCAAGATTATTTTAAATAGCTCTTTGATTTTCAGTTCCCTCTTTTGTAACTCTCTCCTGTTACAAGGTAAAGGGGTTGTCAAGTGTGTACCTCCCCTCGTCTCGATTCTGAACGTTCACTGTGTCAGAAGTGCTGTCCAGTATCTTTCATAGAATTGAATAATAAATTGATAACACCTTACTAATGCAAAAGAAGTACTTATAAGTCCTCATTAAGGACATTGCATTTGATTTCAACATTTTGTTTGGTGACAGCTGTCACCTTAATACATTGTTTTAACGTATGTAGAGTAAAATGTCTTTTTAAAATTTTGCTGCTTGTACTAAAAATATTCTCCATTGTTTTGAGAAGGTAAAATATTTCTAAATGAGTCATCCTAGGAATCGGCACTTGGGAATCTTGCATGCAACAAAATTTAATTGAGCTCAATTGACTTAGCTAATAAAACTGTTTCATTGTTATGCTTGTCTAATACTCAAAACAGGATTCAGTGATAAATAATATAGCCCAACCCTTTGTCTCCCTGAGGCACAGTCCTTTTTTTGCGCATCTTTTGGTACAATGCTTTTCTAGTTTTTCTCTAGTCTGAAGGGGTCAGTTGAAGTGAAAACCGATACAGAATTTCAAATTACTGTTTGTCCTCCGCTGTTTGAGATCTCTGCTTATGCTCCTTAACTGTGCTTTGTGGTTTGTGTGGTATGGCAGGTCTATATTAAGGGTTTTTACTGCTGCTGCTATGTATAACAGTGTTGGATAAAAGGTTTGTTTTAAGTGAGGATTTATGAAAATGTGAATGGCTCGTGTTAGCAAGTATGCATTATCCCAAATACAGGCTGTACAATCCATCCCCTTTATTTATGTATTAACATTACCCTCATCATCACTGCATCTGACCACTCATGCTTATCACACGGTTGTATCTTAACAAAACTTACAAAGAGGGAAGCTATTACCATGCAATGATTATAGGGAGGAATGGAGTCAGGTTTCAGGGAGAAGTTTTCAAGAGAATAATTGAACATATAATCAGGCATATAATGAATGGAGATAAGCAGCTCACTGTTGTTTCAGAAGGTCATAAGAAGACACCTTTTGGATTTGGCTCTGTGTCTATATGAACACTGGCTAGTGGGCTGTCCTTGCTCCCTTCTGCCTATGATGACTTTCTATTTGCCTCAAGCAAAAATCAGCTGAAAACACTTAAAAAGAAAATCTAAGCTAAAATTGATGGCTTTTACCTGGAGCCAGTTAGGAAGTGTTCTTAAAAGCTGACAGTGTAGGGTATGAGCTGGATTAAGAGCGAGCCATCAGTCTGTGGTTCAAGTGATTTAACAGGAAAACTGATTGAGCCAAGACTAAGATCTGTCTGCCAGCTCAGGATACAGAAAAATAAGAACATGTTAATATAGCTAAAAATTGAATTGTGCAGATATAAAATTGTTAGTTATTTTTGTTTAAAAATGATTGTTATCAGAATATAAGCCCTGTAAATTCTCAAAAACTCATAAAATCTTATTTTCAGTAGAAGGACTTCTGCAAGAGCTTAGCTGAACATACAGTTCTGTTCTGTACAGAGTAGAAGACAGAGGAGAAGTAGAAATTATTTCTGGATCTCATTTATTTTTAACACAATTTTAGGTTAAATTCACCGTGGCAACTTAACCCTTTACTCAGTTTGTTGTTTGTTTTTTTTTTCTGCCATAAGTTAACCTTTTTATTCTTGCAGTTTTTGAAGTTATATGTGAACAAAGATGAACAAAGGGCAAATTATGGCTAGCCTTTTGATGGATAGGCAAGGGAAGAAGAATGAAACGCTCTACCTTCCATATTAAACCAGGAACAAGTTCAGCCCTTTTGTTCTCCATAGAGTTTCTTTTTAGTCCCTCATTCCTGACCTACAAGGAGTAGAAGGAAAGAGCATGACCACACATTTCCTAGAAGGAAGCATATTCTTTAGCACCTAAATAAAAGTTTCAGTAGGCGTTTTTTCCTTTGCATGGTCATCTTTCACATCTGAGTGATGTAGAGTTGAATAACCCCCATTATGTGACCATAGATGAAAAGATTCTAGATCTCCTAGAAATGCAAATAAACGGTTTCAAAACAATATTGTGTGGAAATTGAATATATATCATGTAATGAATTAACTTTGCATTACCAAAGGCAAAATCAGTGAAGGAAGGACTCAAATAGTTAGACAACATAGAGAAATACAAAGTTACGTCAAATGGCTACCAAGTGACGTGACAAATACTTTACCTAAAAGTTATTTAAATATACCATTTAAAGCTGCATGCACAGTACTCCTGTCTTTGACTTGCCGACCGAAACGGTGAGATGTAAAAAAAAAAAAAATCAATCATATTACCATTAGTTCTGTTTCAGAACTAATCAGTACTTAGTTTACCATCTTAAAGGTAAATGGGACAAATACTGACTAGCAGGCTGGTAATAAAAATCATTCAATGCCTATGGAGCTCACAAAATCCATGAAGAAGTGACAAGAAAATGATGCAAATGTCTAAGATTTCAGCTGATGAAAATCAGCATTAGGTCTAACTGACTATATGAAGATATATCAAGTTTCAGTGTTTGGGGATGAGTACCTACAAACATGAGAACATATTCATTGTTTAATAAGGGTTGCCAAGTGTAATTTTGGACATAGCAGATCAAATCCTTTTTCTTTTTTTTTTCTTTTTTTTCCCCCCCCTTTTTTTGTTTTGTTGTTGTTGTTGTTGTTGTATATCCTTTTCCTGATTTGTATGGTTTAATTTGAATTAGGCATTAGGCTTTTGGGGAAGGGCTGGCTCTGTAGTTGTTCATAAAAATGGAACACGCACTGTTCAACTACTTTGGTAGAGATGCAGCTTGGTCTGAAGGGTGATAAAATAACATAGTGTTTGAGAATCTGTCTGCCATTGAATTACTTTGGATGATTTTTTTGCTAAGAGTGTGGACGATGTCACTATGTCACTGTCATAATTCACATTACATTAGAAAAGTACTTGTTGCCTTTCTTTTTCAGAATATTAAACTGCTATGCACCATTTCAACACATAATGAGAATCAGTATGTTCCTTTTGATAACTTATTATGTTAGGATTCAGGAGGCCTAGGTTTTATTGCTGACTGCTGGTGCTTTTACAGAATATAATTCAATGTTCTGGTTTGTGGGGTGTTAGTAAACTTTATAAATAATGAAGTATTACTATAATTCTGTTTCCATGGATTAAAACTGAGTTGCTTGCTCAGTCATTACTTTTCTTCTTCCACTTTTGCATGCTTTAAGTGAGCCTGTATAAGTCTTTGTACTAATTCCTAAGAGTATCCTTAAGTGATTCTAAAAACCACACATACTGCAGTATGTCCCTGGAAATAAAAAATACAGCTTTTTTTAGGGCTCCTGAACTCATAACAATAGCAAACTTTTGAATGGTTCCAGTGACCCTCATATTTTAGGATGTTTTCACTTACCTTTTTTGGATATATTGGAGGATGGAGAAAAACAAGGCGAGCACCCTTAACTATCAGATTTATTGGTAATGTCTAGATATGGACAGAAGGGCTGTGGGCTATGACAGAAGTGATTATTAGGACACTGTGTTAATAAAAACAATACTTTCTCAGAAGAAGAGATACAATTAATGACTGTCTTTTCTCAATTGTTTATTACTAGAGTAAGGATCATTGATATAGTACTGCTAGAGGAATCTTTACCCACTGATACAGAACTGCAGTACTTTCCAAGGCCCTAGATGAGCTCCCCACCAACTCAGTGTATGCAAAAATGTTTTTTCTAGTACAGTGGCAATTGAAAGGTATCTTTCTCCTCTTCTGACCCCTTTGATATCAACTGTTAATCCAGCTCACATATATTATCTAAGGTAGCATACTCTGCTAATTACCCTTTAGATATGTTGAAATAATATGATGGGGAATATCTGTGCTTATTGACGCTTTTCGATGTTCAGTATTTAGATGTGGTGGGTTGGTGTGGGTCGCCAGGTGCCCATCAAGCCACTCTATCACTCCCCCTCCTCAACTGGACAGGCAGAGAAAAATACAATTAAAGGCTCATGGGTTGAGGTAAGGATAGGGAGATTATTCAGCAATTCCATCATGGGCAAAACAAACTTGACTTGTGGAAAATTAATTTAATTTAATTTAGTTTATTTATTTAGAGTTCACCCATAGTCTAGGTGAGTGAGCTTAGCAGGAATCAGTTGTATCACTAATGAAGATTTAAAGATAAAATATTTTTTTTAATCCTTCTTTGCAGTCACAAACTGCACTTCCTAATCAGCTTTATTTAGGCTTTGGAAGGCTGAATTTTTTAGCCATGATTGAGTGTTTCACATTCCCCTTCCTCACCAAGGTTCTTTCATTAACACTTTTATAGTATACATTAATTAACACATTCCTGTCTTCAAGATTCTCATAACAATTAGATCAATCTGAAGATAAACTTAGAGATAAATACTTAGTGCAGTCTCTTTTTCCTATCTTAATAAATGGTCTTCTGTTACGTAAAGACTGAATATAATAGCATGGATAGTGACTCTGGGAATAGGTACTTTATTGAGAAATGGCATTAGCATTTCTCCCCTGCATTCTTGGCTTTATTTGGTCTCTTCTGGGATTACCTGTCACAGCATTCTTGAAAGCTAAATCTTTCATTATATTGTCGTTTGTTACTGTGCTGCTGCATAACTGAATTGTATAACCTTTAAGGCTCTGATTTAAAGCTAAATATACAGTTAAACTCTAAGCCACAGAATTGTTGGTTAATGTTCAGTATGTTCATAAGCTCATAAGGAACGGGGCCTGCTTTTTTTGTTCTGATGTATCTCAATAACATGAGTTCTGTGGAAGCAATCAATGTCTACATACGAGTAGACACACACAGACTAAGTACAATTCATTTTTTCCTCTATATTCAAGCTACCCTTCTCGTAAACTGAAATATTACCCCTAAATAACAACCCTGTTATAGTAAACAGCTGTAATTATCCTCCACCAAGGACTAAACATTCAAATGAAGATCAGGAAGTCCACATGTGTGTACTTGAAGTTTTTCAGGTTGTTGCCTGATTCGAACTCTTAATACTTTAAGTGGGATGAAATCTTCATTTCTGTTTACTTTGGTTTCTTAGGGCTACAAAAAGCTGTATTTTGGATGCAGCAAAATTTAGCAGCTTTGTAAAGCAAGGAGAAGATAACTGCAGTCTTGCAACATGGAGATCCTGAATTTTTAAATATGTCCTTCTAAATTTATATCAAAATCTACTGTAGACATTTGTTTTCATCATCTTGCTAGTGCAATCCTAGTGCAAAAAAGAGGTGTTTTGCTGAAAGATCTATCTGATTATATGAAAAATCTATATGAAACACAGATTCTGTATGAAATTAGAGTTGGTTGATTTTCTTTGCCAACATTTAAACCAAAATATTGTTTTGACTAAAATTAACTTTTCTAGAAATTTTCATCCATGTTAGAAACGTGTTTTTTTCCTCCTTCTCTCTACTTTTATTTTTCTGTACTTCAAACATTTTTTCTTCAGTGCAAAGTTCTGGCAGTGATCTGCTGTTTGCACAGTCAGCATATGGGAAACTTTATCTTAAAACTGAGACATTTTCCACTGAGATTCCTATCTGTTAAAATTCTGTGGAAAAATGCATACTGGGTATCTCTAGAGTTTTATCTGCATGGTGTGGAACTTGAACTTTTCCAGTGTAAGTCTGAGTCTGAGTCTGTGCCATATGTTAGGAATGGCAACAAAGTGTGATGGCTATTTAGATTAATGTTTTAATTAGATCTGATAGTTTCTTCAAATATAACATGTTTTGTTCCATTAACTGCATGTTCTGATAGGGATGAGTGGGACTGATAGCCTCTATAGCTCTGCTAATTTTTCATGATTGTGTTTTAGGGAGAGGTAGTGAATAAAAGTCTTCTAAAACACAAGATCAGTTTAATAATCATTGCTTTTGGATATGTATATAAAATGACTTGGTGATCTGGCAGTGAGATTCATAAGATCAGAGTACCTAAAACTCGTTCACCTAAAGCTTATCCATGTCTCACTATTGACTTGCTGCTTTTTCATAAAAGCAGTGAAGTAGTGAAACAGTCATTCAAAACTGTACATAGGTTTAGGTATTTATGTGACGGGGGGAAATGGTTTGAAGCATATGCGCATGCATTGGAGGACTCACAATTTCTCAGATGGATTCAATGAAGTTTAATGGTATGGAGGGATGTGAGCAGGAAAAAAATAAAGGATCATTCAGGCCCTAGAATTAAATACAGAAGGTTGTGTTTTAGCAGTGGTCACGGTTATGTTAAATGTGATACCACTATGTTAATCACTGAAATACTTGGAACATGAAACCTCTTATTCCATCTTTTATTCATTTTCCTAGTAAGTGATCCTTGTTCTTGACCTTTAAGTTGTCCTAACAGTTATGCACTTTTTATTGCAGCCACATTCCAAAAGCGTTCTTGGCTCTTAGCAAGCACTCCTGAGAAGTTACTTTATTTGATAAAATACCTGTGGTAGCTGGGAAAAAACCCTCACTGCAACTGCAGTTGTGGAACTGATATTGCACTTCATAATACCATATCTAATCTATTTTATACATGGAGCTTTCAGGATAGCGTTTATGAGTCCTTGCATTAGTCACTTGAAACTCCATCAACTGTTTGTGTCTTAAAGACAAATACTGTGCTGGAGGTTTTTTTGTAAATACTCCATTCTTGCACCACTTATTTACAAAGCTGGGGTATGTAGCTTCTTTTATACTTAATGAACATGTTATTGATTTATTGTTCTTGCCTTCCTTCTGGCTTCACAAGACAAGCAAAAAGTGACATGATTTTTCTCTTTCCATGTTCACATAACTTACTCCTCTGGTGCAGCATTTCCATTATGCTGAATTGCTGTCTCTAATAATGTGTTCTCATTTCTTGTCTGCTAGCAGGGATGTTACACTGTGTAGTGCAATGACAACACTTCTCTTACAAAATTTTACCCTTAAGTTTTGTGGCTTTTATGATTCTTTTAAATGTAACAGAGGGATTGTTTATGAGGCTAAACTATGGATTTGTGTATTTATTCTAGGAATAATTGAATATTGCCTAATAAAGTCAAGAACTGTTGCTGTTGCTTACATGATCTGAATTTGATTCTGTGTGATATAAACAAGCTTATTTCTGCAACAGTTTGTTCGATGGAAATGCGTAGCTAGAAATTCTGTAAGCTAGGGCACTGTAATGAAAAGTCTTCATAGTTCCAAAATATTGGATTTTAATTTTTCGAATGTGCCAGCAGCTCTGAATAAGCATACAAAAAATTAAAATATGCACAGCTTAGCTCACTGTTATATTTTTAAAAATCTAGTTCTTTTGCTTGTAGTTTACCTGTTTACATCTGATGTTATCTCTACATGTATTGAAATTTTTTGTCAATTTCTGTATCACATTGCACAGTGTCGCAATGCAAACCTGCAGATTCAGTGATGAATTAAAAGAATTTGGTGTTGATAGCATTAGCATAATTCAGGAATTATTAATCAGAGAGAGATTAATGTTCTGTAGGATATAGGGGAAACAGTAAACTTGGTTTTGTGCTGTAGAGTGAATATCTGTCCTGGTTTTGGCTGGGATAGAGTTAATTTTCTTCCTAGTAGCTGGTATAGTGCTGTGTTTTGGATTTAAAATGAAAATAATGTTGATTGATAACACACTGATATTTTAGTTGTTGCTAAGCAGTGCTTACACTAAATCAAGGACTTTTCAGCTTCTCATGCTCTACTGACTGAGAAGGCCAGAGATGCACAAGAAGCTGGGAGGGGGCACAGCCAGGACAGCTGACCCAAACTGGCCAAAGGGATTTTCCATACCATATGACGTCATGCTTAGTATATAAACTGGGGGAAAGCTACCTGGGGGGCTGCTGCTTGGGGACTGGCTGGGCATTGGTCAGCAGGTGCTGAGCAATTGCATCGTGTATCATTTGCTTTGTATATTCTTTTTATTGTTGTAGTAGTAGTTGTTGTTGTTGTTGTTGTTATTATTATTATTATTTTATTTCATTTCATTTATTAAACTTCCTATCTCAACCTGTGAGTTTTCTGTTCTACTCTTCTGATTCTCTCCCCCATGCCACCAGGGGGGAACTGAGCGAGCAGCTGTGTGGTGCTCAGTTGCCAGCTGGGGTTAAATGACAACAATATCATACGTACAATGGCATTGAAATTGCTGCTTGTCAATAGCTGTTGGGTCACTGTGAATAAGGTATACAGACACTGCTAATTTTTGAAAAAAAAAACCCAACAAACCCACAACAAAACAACGAAAGGTTTTCTTATACATATAAATTTAGCATCAATTTGCAGTTTCCTACAGTACATTTTATTTAAATGTAATTCCTGTCTATGATGTGTCTTGTTTTGCATTTTGTAAGCTTTTAGTTTGTGTGCCCTGTTAGAAGAAAATAGTCACCTCATCATCTTTTGTTTGTTGTCTGCTTTTCCAGTGGCTCTCGTGACAAGCTCATGTTTTGCATTTTGTGCCTCATCTGTGTTAGAGTGACACTTGTGTTCTGCAGCTCATTTTAAAGTCCATGTATTGCAGTCATCCAGATTGACAATTGCAGGACAGGGCCATGGCACTGAAATCTTCTTTTTGAGATTGGAGATGATGCATCTTTGGTTTGAGATTTGGCACTGCCTACCTGTTTAGGAATCTAGTGAAAGAATTTGCAAAAGTAAGGAACAGTTAAACTATCTAAAGCAAATGTTCAAGCCAAAGGTAAATTTTTAACTGTCATTTACTGTTTCCTTGAAATGATATTGTGAAACAAAACAGGTGGGCCTTTCCCATTTACCTTAATCACTCAGTAGTTCGACCACTCACCAAGAATTTCCTTCTTTGCCTGAGAGGAGTTGAACTGAACTCTAGAGCTGTGATGGTTGCATCAGAACATAGTTCTTAACATCCATGAAGTTTTATAGCAGGAAAGTTGAACCCAAAAGTGAGACTGAATGTGACCTCAGTTTGTAGGAAGCTTAAGGAGATTGAAATGCTGCATTTGGCCCAACTGCATTGTATTCATAGACTCAGCTGTGCTTGTCTGAACTAATCACACTGAAAGGAAATATCTGGGAGGTGAGCAAAGACGAATTTGTGTTGCACGACTAAATTAAATTGAGCAAAAATGAACAAGAGCTACTCTGAGCTTCATGAACAACTGAGAAAAGAGGAAGATGTTCTTAAAAATGCATTGATTTGGAAAGTACTTACAAACACTAATATTTATAGGAAAAGTCACTTTGAAAGAGAATTTTAATATGCTTATTGGATTTTTTTTTAACTGTTTTTCTTTTGTAGAATGAAAAGTAGATCCTGAGCAAACAAAAAGTCCATTCTGGAATTAGGGATATTGTCTTTGATCTTATATTTTACTGATTAACAAGACTCCGTTCCGCTTTATTTCCCCGCTCTGCTTCCTTAACTTTCATAAAGGTGTAAGCCCAAATTATGCTCCTACTCATCTGAGTTCATAATCTTAGAATTGCTCTTATTTCCTTTATGACATATGTGCTCTTACAATTTCTAGACAAGTACTTTCCCATTAGAAGTAAAGTAATCCTTCATGAAGTTTGGACAGTTAGAAAAGAAAAAGGAAAATTGAAAAAAAAGATTTACTATCTACTTACATTTTCCTTCCTGAACCATAATGGACTACTAAAACATATATTCTGACATCTTTCATAAGTCTCTTAAGGCCAGAATTGGATGAAAATAATGGAATAATATTCTTGGGAATGATACTTCTGATCTTCTACTCAGCAGCTGTATCTGTACTGTACAGTTCAGTGACACCAGCAACCACCTCCTTGCTTCACTTACGACTTTAAAGAGAAAAATCTACTTGATTTTATTTCCTACAAGGGAGGTGTGGAGAAACCAGGGGAAAAAGACATACCATTTTTTTTTCTTCAAATGATTTTTGAGGGCTATGTACCATTTATCATTCAAAGAAGTGGTAGTAATGGAGTTTGCCACAGCATTTGACATATTAAAAATAAAATGGAGAAGAAAAATACCATGGTGTCAGTGAGATATAACGTTGGTCATTACACCTGAAGTCATGCTCCTGCATTTACTGTCTTGGTTAACATAATATTTAAAGAAGAGATATAAGGAACCCACAACTGATGAAAAGGTGTAAAAGTTGTATATTTAATGGTATGCAACCTAAAACAGTCTGTACAATGCAGGTAAATATCTTAATTTCTCTCAGTGACATACCTATCAATAAGGTTGTTTTGAAATATTTTGTCATTATTAGGATTTTAATGGCTTCCCGTTCATTCTTTTCAAGCATGTCATGAATTTGAAAGCAGAAATAACTTTTTTGGTGGTATTCTCCCTAATTAAAGCTCACATAAAATGTCTTTCAACATTTAGAAAAAAAAATCTGGTTTCTTGCAGACCAGTGATTCATACAATGAAAAGGCTTAATTTTGCTGGCTTTCACTAAATCAAACTATCCTGTTCTGTGTCTTCTAGAGCGCAGTCTTCTAGAGAATCAAAAAAGAAAGCAAGAGTATTTGTTTGTAGCTATGCTGTGAGCTCCTAACATCACTTATTTTATTATCTAGCTGACCCTGCAATGTGCATAAATAAGTGCTGTGGGAGACAGAATCTTCTTGTAATTATGTTAAGTTTCAAGGACCACACAAAACAGATCAAATTAAATCTATGCAGAAACTGGTATCGTCATTTTGATGAACATTTGGTGGCCTATATGAAAGCAAATACAATATGTGCTTAGTTACATTTATATCATAGTTGATGCCATAAAAAACAACATTTTTTCCCCTTTTTAAAATAAATTGGGAAGTATAGATTGAATATTTTTGTATATTTAAATATAGGCTATTATTTCTATTTTAATTATCCTATATTTTAGACTTTATTGTTGAACAGATTTATTTCTTCTGGAGTACAGAAACCCCATTTATTTTCTATTAGCAGAATGAATTTCATAGTAAGCAATATAACAAATAAACATTAACATACTGTCTGGGTTATTTTTTAATAGCTGATTAATATTTTTTCATTGTTGTCTGAGTTTAAAAGTATCTCAGTATTAAAACAGCACCTTTATTAAGTGCAGCTGATATTTTATTAAGTTATAAAAAATCGTAAGCCCAGAAGCACTCAGTTTACACTAGTAATATGGTCTGCTTTTTTTTAAGTTATTTTTGTTTGGAAAACAAACTAAAATTACTTTCGTACTAGTTGTAGCTATGATGAGCACTTATTTAAAGTAGTATCCATGTCAACATCTACTACTTGTTTTTTTCTTAAAATATTCTAGAATTATATACATACTTCTCTTCTGCCTTCCTCTGCAGGCATCCTTATTGACCTGTGTGATTTCCAAACATGCTATAAAACAGAACCTGTGAAAGAATGTTCTTAACCTCATTAATCTTGTGTTCTAGAAAAGGAAAATATTATGCATCATTTGAACCATCCATTTGATATAAGTAACAACAACTTGAAGGCTACATTAATTTATACTCAAAAGATAATGAAAGCTGTAGACAAATAATTAACATTTATTTAGTCAGTACAAATGTAGATAGTGATACATTAACCCCTATAACACTGGCATCCTTTGGAAATAATTTGAATGATTCATTTTCCATATCAAAACACGAAGCAGCATATGAATTTCTCATTGTGAAGACCATTTCCTTTTAACAGCAGCTAAAGCATATTATCTTAAATGATTTTTATAATGGGGAACCTATGAATGTTTCTGAGAAGTCAAATGCTTTTAGATAAGCAGCATGATGCCAGGAGGGACCATGAAAAGCGGAAGAATGTTTTACAAAATTATTTCTTCTCTCATTTTCCACAGGAGAATTTGTTTCAGAGGATGTTGGTCTTCTTTTTCTTTTATTTTTTTTCCTTTTTTTTTAATTGCCCAGAGAAATTGAAGTTCAAGACACTGAACTAGAGGAGTCTTGCCAAAACACTATTGGGCCTTAGATGTATGTGACACAATTACTGGTTTACAATTTTAGTGAAAAAATCATAAGACATTACAAACTTTTAAAGCTTCTATTAATCATTAAAAAAATACCCCGTATGTCTCTCTTATGGGAAATTTTAGTCTAATATATCTTTACAAATAAAAGCTTTCATTAGAAGTATTTTACATTGGGCCAACTGGAAATGAAGTTTATAGCTGTGCACAATAATGTGTTAAATGTGAAATGCCCCACTTCCTTGAAGTCTTTGTGCTGTAAAAACACAAATTGTTATAATGGATAAGTAATTTTACATATATACTATGAAGTTTTTATTGTGTTGAAATGAGACATTATTTTGGTGGTAGATTTCCCCTTGATATCTATTTCCAAACCCAAACATATGTTTGTCTTAACTAAGCTGTGAATAGAAATTATGAGCTGAAAACTGCTCTGATATTCATTAAAAAGTTCTGAAAACAGTTGGCTATTACACTGAAGCTGTGTTTATATTCATATTTTTATAGATTGTATATATAAAATATATATAAAAATATAGATATATAAATATAAAATATATATAAATATAAAATTTTATATTTTTATACTAGAATTTCAGTGAAAATACTAGTAATTTTTGTTTCATGAATCTTTCGTTAATCTTTCATCTTCCCTGTGTCATTTGGTACTTTATGTTAATTTTTCTCTCTGTTCTGAGAAAACTTAATTTTGCCAGAAGCTCCTATGTCACATTTACAGCATGGCAGTTAATACTTGCAGCTGCCACTCTACATCCTTTTGAAAGTGTGAAATTTAACTACTTTGATTTTGATCAACCAAAAAACCATCTTCTTAATTTTAAGTATATAGATACTATCATGAAATGTCCTTAGGCCTGAAGTAAAACTGGTGTTTTAAATGCTCTTCTGGGTCAAGATTAGAGAGGTCACCTTGTGGGATTAAAATGGTGCTCTCTCAACATTTTAATTCAAAAGAAACAGCAAAAAAAACCCCATACCAAACCCTAGAATCTTCTTTTCAATTATGCTGTGAACTCCAGTCTTGAGTAGAGTTAGATACCAAATTCAGTTAATTGGGCTAAGGAAGGCTTTTCACATGGTTGTACTGCTTTGAACAGAATTTAACCTGAGAGCGATTCCTGGGATTCAATGGAGAATACTTAGTCAGAACCACAAAAGACAAAAAGCTCTTTTGTAGAATAGTCAAGGGATAGTTAAGTACTGAAGTTTATACTTCAGATAGATACTTAATATTTAAGTTTAAGTCCTTGTTCTCATATTTTATCATTACCTTACCATTAGGTTCTTCAGCTGTCTCTGTCATCTCTGTTGGATTTAGTGAATAATTTTAATATAAAGTAGAAACACATCTGGGAGAGACTAAGATAGTAATCTGGAAATTCCGGTTGGGCATTCAAGTAGACATGAGAGCTTGCATTTCAAAGCCTGGCTTTCTGTGCGACAAAGCAGCTAGGTAAGTTAATAGGCCTTTTATACCTTAGATGAGCATTGTAACTATTGGGACATCAGGTTTTGGAGTATGAGAAAATGTATAAGTGCTTTTTTTTTTTTTCTTTTTTTCTCTTCACAAAGTTGAAAAACCTTTGTCAAAGTATATGTTGACATCTCAGTTATTTACAAGTGGTGCAAGCTATTTCTTATCTAGCCTTAAAGGATAAATAAGAAAATGCTGGGGGGGGGGAAGAAAAACCCTGAAATGCCAAAAGGCGTTTCAGAAGACTAATGTTATCTTTGGTTTATGTCAGGTTATTTGATTGTTTGGGTTGAGTTTGCTATGACATTCTGTTATACAGCTTTTAAGATCAGAAGAAACTATACGTATGTCTACTTTGGTAATCCATAGGAGATGGTCCCCAATAAAAAAGTAATTTTGCATCACATCTGTAACTTCCAAAAAGCATTGTTTCATTTTGGCAATAATTCAAAGTGATTCAGACACTATAAAAATATTTCAGTGATGAGATGCTTTTGCCTCTGTTTCTAGTCTGGAAATGAGTTAATTTCAAATTTTGGTGTGGGTCTCATATTTAGACTGTCTGTCTTTAAAATACATATTATATTTCTGAAGACTCATCCTTGGTTAGGTACTACTATTAGCTCTTTTCTTAACCTTCACTTGGATGAACTAAATTGAATTGTTTAGCTCTCTGACTGCAGTGTCAGCTAGATTGCAATCACTTTTGCACCTCTTCTGTAAAGGAATCAATACATCTCTACTTCATACATTTTATTCACTGTTTTCATGGGAAATCTTTTAAAATCCTGAGAAGTGTGTTATCATCAACTATAGAAACAACAAGCAGTACAAGTGAAGTATGTTCCATAATGTAAGAGGTTGTACTCACATGAATTTCAACTATTTAGGGCTCAATGATTTCAATAATTCTTTTGTTGTAGGTAAAAAAGATAACCTAATTTATGTACAGGATTAAATATTAGATAAAAATAAACAAAATTAGGCTGGAAAGTACTGTATTCAGTAACAAACACAGCTTATTTGCAGATAAGTTTCACCATATGTATTCAACATACCCCAGTATTCTCTGGAAAGAGTTAGGTGACATATGAGAAATGTCTGTTGTGAATGAAGACTCAGCTCCCACCTTAAAGCTTGTTGTTCTTTGTGATATATTATCCCACTAATTCATAAGCAGTAATTACATTTACTAATTTATGGCATCATGGGGAATCTGTTATGAGCTTTTATACTGAAATTACTATCCATGCTCATACAACGGGTTTGATTTCAGGTTAACCATTTGTCAGACACGTATACCTGTTTGCCTGCCTTCTACTGCTTTCTACTTTCAGTGATGATGAAGTATGAGCAAATGAAGCGACTTCTTAAGTCTTTCTTAAGTAAGTCTTTGCCTACTTAAGAAGTAGGCAAAAGATAAGCTTTCTGTTTTCACATGTACATGTACTTATAGATACATATATACGTGTGTGTGTTTGTTACCCAGTAAATTTGACCAATTTTCTGACTGAAGTGATAATTTATGAAGTGTTATTTGGCTTATTAGAAGGGAGTTGTAGCCATAGCTGGGAATTTTCTCCTTTGGTACTTTTGAAATTTAGCTCTTAGCCATACCAGTTCTTAAGTAAACATACTTAAGTTGACTCCAACTTACTCCGGTTATACCTTCAGTGCAACAAAGTCAGTGGCTGGGTTATACTATTACTTTATGCTAAAGAATTTCTCAGACATTACAGGAAGTCTGTTTCAGATTGCTACCATTGTAGTTTTGAAAATTTTTCAGATTTTAATTTTCATTATGGTTTATTATTTTATGAAAATATTACATAAGCTATATGACAATTCTGTGAAATAATCATTATATCTATGACTTATGAAGAGTACTGAACTACTTTGGATGACACATATGAAGTCAAAATTTTCCTAATATTTTTCAGGCTTGTAATAATTTTAATTTACTCATTGTGTTACCTAACTTGAAATCTCTATCTTCTGTTTTTCCAGTCAATCTTTATATCACATTCACATTCATAATTACAGCCACTGTACAGAGTTAGTATAAGGGTTGATGAACCATCACATAATCTGAAGGGTGGGGAAAAAAAATCAATGATCTGTTTCACCATTTCTGATCAGAGCAAAATTAAACTATACATTAAATTTGTGCCCATTCTTCAGTAGATGAAAGGAAGTAGTAGTCACACACAGGAATATGCATTATTTTACTCAATTATAACAAACTCAGTAAAGCATGGCATACTGCAAATAATATTGTCATTTATTAATTACCTTTTTTGTGAAAAAGTACAATAACTAATTTTAGATACTTGAGTATTGAAATATTTCTCTTGTTCATGGAAAAAAACACAGAATCGTATTAAAAAAATCAAGTCTTTTCCTTTTGATCTTTATAAAGCTACCATTAAAAAGACTTTTATAATAGATATATGTTTTGAAAGACCATGCTTAGACCTATTGTCTGCTTCAAAAGTCTAGAAACCAATACATTATTTAACATCAATAATATTCTGTCCCTCTCCTGCAAGTATGAGAGAGATGTAAACAACAGTGCATTATTTCCCACATAATTCACTTTATCAGGGAGACAGCGAAGACACATAATTTACCAAGAATAGTATGAGCAAACACATGGCAGAGCTGGAAATTAAGCTTACACCTCTGCATGCTCTGCATGCATGGTTCTACAAACCTGTGGAAGTTCTGCTGTTGATTTCTATAATTCCTGGGTCAGGAATGTCACCTCTAAAATCCCAGGCCTGTATTTAGTAATAAAATATTTTACCCCTTCCTAATGTAACGTATGGCAAGGATCCTGTTCTATACTCAGTACTTCTCAGTACCTTTCATATGGTGCAAGCATATTGTGTTTATACCAGAAACGTCTTTAAGAATTGTGGAGTAAGTAGTATGCAGGAATCTTTCTACAGTGACCTAGAGCAGAATGGTGACTCTCAACAAGAAATGAAGGTAGCATCAGTGCAGAGATGTATGGCTGTACCATGCTGTTCTTCACTAGTGTGCTTTCACTCTTTTTTCCTACCTTGTACTCTTCCATGTCAGCTGAGAGGACTCTCCAGGGTGTTTCCACAATTCTTATGCTATAGTAACACTACTACAGGGCTAGAATCTGGTCTTATATCTTAGTTGAGAAGGCTGCTAATTCAGTCTTTTGTGCATGTAAAACAGCCTTCCAATAAATACAGTTATTCTTAATAAAAGGTAGAATCTGACTGATTCAGTGTTTTATGAGCAACAGAAAACATCTAAAGCAATTAGACACCTCCAAAAGCAGTAATGCTCAAAAATTTTTTTTGCACAAATTCCTTTATTTCTCCTCATATAAGGCTTATCCTGTGGCCCTCTGTCAAGTGGTGCAATGCAGCCAAGTTTATGTGGGTTATCTGCTATGATAAAATACATTGTTGTTATTGCTTTTATAATAGAACTACAGACTCTTACAGTCAGTATTAACAGATCAGCATTACAATATTAACAATTTACTGACATGCATTAGTAACTTAGTGCAATCTGGACAGTGGATTTACTGTGTAGTCAGAGTCATGTAAAACCAAAGTTAACTCTAAAATAAATTGCATGCTGTATAACAGCACAAGAACTATCAGCCCTTAGAGGAAGTACATACAAAGTGCTGGTGTAACAGGAGTTTTGTCTTGGTGGATACTATGAGGTATGACTCTTGGAAGTCTTTTTTTTCAAAGTGAACAAGATCGCTACATCTACTTCTGTAGTATTTGGGGCTAAAATTGTTGCCAGTCCTGTACTACTATGCAAGGGCAAAAATAATTTCTTACTACCATTTATGCTACATTTCGAAGGGAAGAAGGCTCCTTGGGTTTATTCTATCTCTTATAGGCTAGTAGGAGGAAGATGAACTGAGGCCAGACTGGACTGGAGTCTTCTGGTGAGTAATATGTGCCTTACTGCAGGCGACAAATTAAAACAAAATACACTTTGCATTCTCCTTTTTGAAGCAGATGTGACTGAGGTGTGAGGCTCTTTGCCTAAAATACAGTAAAAAGAGTGCAATCCTGTGAATTCATGAAAGGAGGTTATCTACTCATAGTGATTATAGCATAAATTGTTCGTATTTCCTTTGTTTGGCAGAAGTAAAACTATTTTCTCTATAATTGGTTCAAATTGCCTTACAGAGATTTCTGTCTGTATGCTGGTTGTTATCTATAAAAAATGGTGACAGATTGGTTTTTTTGCCATCTTTTCTATTGAAAGACTTTCACGGAAATTTAGATTTAATGCCTTTTCCTGAAGACAGAGAAGGGTATGTGTTGAGTGGTCTATCTAAGGTATACAAGTTTAGCCATGAATTTAATCCTGGAAAAGATGCTGTTTTGGCAGTGTGTTACATAGGAGATTCCTTCCAGCTCTAGGCTATAAAATGCAGCCTGCTGCTCTTCTGGAAAGCAGTTATATACTAATGCACAAATGTATCAACCTGCATTTTACAAATTCCCTCCCAGTCCTTACCCTGTAATTCCACAGGGAGAATCTTTTGGAATCTCTCACTTTGCATTTCTGAGCTAAATGTGTATATTGAGAGTTTGTATGCATTGTCCCTGTGCCATCCCTACCTCTCTTTGTCCCGTCATTTGTGTGTTCACAAGAGATGGGCAAGGTTTCCAGAGAGAAGGAATGGCTTTTACTAGACCAGTTGAGGTATTGGAATAAAAAATAGGAAAATTTTGTGTATGCATTCATTCTTAAGGTTTTCAGAGGATTATTTTTACTCTGTAAACAGGTACCTGGCAGTTCTGTATCCTTAGTCATCCATATCCAGGACATGGCTGAAATATATTGTGGCATTCTTCTGGCCATGTGCTTTTTCCCTTCCTCTGAAAACCAGAGAAGAAAGAGAGACAGAGTGGTATGTGCCAACGTATGTTTTGCAGACTGAGTCAGGGTGCAGCTGAGAGGTGGTGGTGGTTGTTTTTGTTAAGCCCAGTTGGCAGCTAAGTACCACACAGCCGCTCACTCACTCCCTCCTCTACCCCCTACTGGGACAGGGGAGAGAATTAGAAAAGCAAAAGCAAGACAACTCATGGATCAAGATAAAGGTAGTTTAATAAGCAAAGGAAAGGGGAAGAAGAAAGAACCCCCCCCCCGAAACCCCACAAAACAAGCAATGCAAAGGCAATGACTCACCACCTCCCACAAGCAGACCAATGTCCAGCCAGTCTCTGAGCAATGGCCACCTTCCAAAAAAAACCCTCCTCTCTGTTTTTATTGCTGAGCATAACATTATATGGTAGGGAATATCCCTTTGGTCAGTTTGGGTCAGCTATCCAGGTTGTGTCCCCTCAAAACTCCTTCCCACCCCCAGCTTACTCACTTGGGGGACAGAGGTGGAAAAAGAGAAAACCTTGACTCTGTGCAAGCACTGCTCAGCAATAGCCAGAACACTGGTGTGTTATCAGCACCATTTTAGTCACAAATCCAAAACCAAGCACAATACGGGCTGTTATGAAGAAAGTTAACTCCATCCCAACCAGACCCAATACAGAAGTACAGCAGACATAATAGCTGGTAATGGTCTTGGGCCCTTTAATATTTCTTTCCGTCTCCATCGCGAAATTCATATCGCAGCTGGGCCTTCATTTTGCTCTTCCATGCTCTTGTCTCAGTAAAGGCTCTGCACTTAGATTATCTAAATGTCTCTTCACTCCACTGCTCTAGTTGGGATCTTTTGTTGTGACCACAAGTGCCTGAGCAATTTAGATGAGGTGTCATTAGTGTCTTTTTAAAATAGTGCTATCACCTATCTTTCTGTACTATAAAAGTATTGATTCATACATCTTAGGGATCAAGTTGCCTTTTTTCACACATTCATTTCAGTGGCAATTGTCTGTCACTTAGTGTCCTTTCCCTCAGGATTTCTGAGTAGAATCATAGAATTATAGAATCATTTATGTTGGAAAAGACCTTTAAGATCATCAAGTCCCACCATTAACCTAGCACTGCCAAGTCCACCACTAAACCATGTCCCTACTGCTAAACCATGTCCCTAAGCACCACATCTACACATCTTCTAAATACCTCCAGGAATGGTGACTCAACCACTTCCCTGGGCAGCCTGTTCCAATGCTTGACAAGCCTTTCAGTGAGGAAATTTTTCCTATTATCCAATCTAAACCTCCCCTGGCGCAACTTTAGGCCGTTTCCCCTTGTCCTATCACTTGTTACTTGGGAGAAGAGACCAACCCCCACCTCGCTACAACCTCCTTTCAGGTAGTTGTCGAGAGCAAGAAGGTCTCCCCTCAGCCTCTTTTTCTCCAGGCTAAACAACCCCAGTTCCCTCATCTGCTCCTCATAAGACTTCTGCTCTAGACCCTTCACCAGCTTCATTGCCCTTCTTTGAACATTGCCCTTCATTGCTCCAGCACCTCAATGTCTCTCTTGTAGTGAGGGGCCCAAAACTGAACACAGTATTTGAGGTGCGGCCTCATCAGTGCTGAGTACAAGGGGACAATCACTTCTCTACTCCTGCTGGCCACACTATTTCTGATACAAGCCAGGATGCTATTGGCCTTCTTGGCTACCTGGACACGCTGCCAGCTCATATGTCGACCAATACCCTCCGGTCCTTTTCCACCAGGGAGCTTTACAAGCCTGTAGCGTTGCATGGGGTTGTTGTGACCCAAGTGCAGGACCCAGCACTTAGCCTTGTTGAACCTCATACAACTGGCCCCAGCCCATCGATCCAGCCTGTCCAGATCCCTCTGCAGAGCCTTCCTACCCTCAAGCAGATCAACACTCCTGCCCAACTTAGTGTCATCTGCAAACTTGCTGAGGGTGCACTCAATCCCCTCGTCCAGATCATTGATAAAGATATTAAACAGGAGTGGCCCCAACACTGAGCCTTGGGAAAGACCACTTGTGACCGCCCACCAACTGGGTTTAACTCCATTCACCACCACTTTTTGGGCCCGGCCATCCAGACAGTTTTTTACCCAGCAAAGAGTATGCCCATCCAAGCCATGAACAGCCAGTTTCTTCAGGAGAATGCCGTGGGAAATGGTGTCAATGCCTTTACTAAAGTTTAGGTAGACAACATTCACAGTCTTTCCCTCATCCACTAAGTGGGTCACCTTGTCATAGAGGGATATCAGGTTAGTCAAGCAGGACCTGCCTTTCATAAACCCATGCTGGCTGGGCCTGATCACCAGGTTGTCCTGTACATGATGCTTGATGGCCCTCAGGATGATCTGCTCCATAACCTTCCCTGGCACCGAGGTCAGGCTGACAGGCCTGTAGTTCCCCGGATCCTCCTTCCAGCTCTTCTTGTAGATGGGTGTCACATTTGCTAGCCTCCAGTCAACTGGGACCTCCTCAGTTAGCCAGGACTGCTGGTAAATGATGGAAAGGCTTGGTGAGCACTTCTGCCAGGTCCTTCAGTACTCTTGGGTAGATCCCATCCTGCCCCATAGACTTGTGTGTGTCTAAGTGGTGTAGCAGGTTGCTAACCATTTCCCCTTCAGTTATGGGGGCTTCATTCTGCTCCCCATCCTTGTCTTCCAGCTCAGGGGGCTGGGTACCTGGAGAACAATTGGTCTTACTATTAAAGACTGAGGCAAAGGAGGTATTAAGTATCTCAGCCTTTTCCTCATCCTTTGTCACTATGTTTCCCCCTGCATCCAATAAAGGATGGAGATTCTCCTTAGCCCTCCTTTTGTTGCTAATGTATTTATAGAAACATTTATTTTTGTCTTTTATGGCAGTAGGCAGATTAAGTTCCAGTTGGGCTTTGGCCCTTCTAATTTTCTCCTCACTACATCTTTGTAGTCCTGAGTTACCTGCCCCTTCTTCCAAAGGTCATAAACTCTTTTCTTTTTCCTGAGTTCCAGTCAAAGCTCTCTGTTCAGCTGGGCTGGTCTTATTCCCAGCCAGCTTGTCTTTTGGCACCTGGGGATGGCCTGCTCCTGTGCCTTTAAGATTTCCTCTTGACGAATGTCCAGCCTTCCTGGATTCCTTTGTCCTTCAGGACTGCCTCCCAAGAGACTCTGTCGACCAGTCTCCTAAACAGGCCAAAGTCTGCCCTCTGGAAGTCCAAGGTAGCAGTTGCGCTGACCCCCTCCTTACTTCTCCAAGAATCAAAAACTATCATTTTGTGATCGCTATGCCCAAGATGGCCTCCAACCATCACATCACCCGCAAGTCCTTCTCTGTTCGCAAACAACAGGTCCAGCAGGGCACCTTCCCTAGTTGGCTCACTCACCAGCTGTGTCAGGAAGTTATCTTCCACACACTCCAGGAACATCCTAGACTGTTTCCTCTCTGCTGTATTGTATTTCCAGCAGACATCTGGTAAGTTGAAGTCCCCCATGAGAACAAGGGCTAACGACTGTGAGACTTCTCCCAGCTGCTTATAGAATATTTCATCTGCCTCTTCGTCTTGGTCTGGTGGTCTGTAACAGACTCCCACCACAATATCTGCCTTGTTGGCCTTCTCCTTGATTCTTACCCATAAACACTCAACCCTATCAATCACCATCATTGAGCCCTAGACAATCAAAACACTCTCTAACACGCAGGGCTACCCCACCGCCTCTCCTGCCTTGCCTCTCCCTTCTGAAGAGTTTATAGCCATCCATTGCAGCACTCCAGTTGTGCGAGTCATCCCACCATGTTTCCATGATGGCAACTATATAATAGTTTTCCAGCTGCACAATGGCTTCCAGCTCCTCCTGTTTGTTGCCCATGCTGTGTGTGTTGGTGTAGATGCACTTCAGTTGGGCTATTGATCCTGACACCTTTTGGGGGAAAGAATCCCTAATTCCTATGTGACCATTTTTAGGGAGCTTCTGTGGTTTCTAAAACATCAATAACCCTTGGGTCTTTGCTGCAGCATGGCTCTCCATCCCCTACCTCCACTGAGGCAGCAGACCAAAGGACCTCGTTAGCATACCATCCCTCAAACATTGGCATGCTGCCTCCAGGCTTATCTCTAGTGAGCTTCGTTTTATCCCTTTCCCCCTTCAAATCTAGTTTCAATTTCTTTCAATGAGCCCTGCTAACTCCTGCACAAAGATCCTTTTCCCCCTTTGAGACAGGTGCACCCTGTCTGTCATCAGCAGGCCTGGTGTCGTGTAGACCGACCCATGATCAAAAAACCAAAAATTCTGCTGGTGACACCAGGCTCAGAGCCAGGTATTGATCTGCTCGCTCTTCCTGTTTCTTCCCTCATCATTCCCTGCAACTGGAAGGATAGAGGAGAACACTACTTGTGTTTCTAATCCGTTAACCAGTCATCCCAAGGCCCTGAAGTCTCTCTTGATTGCCCTCAGATTTCTAGTTGCAACTTCATTGCTGCCTATCCGAAAAATCAATAATGGATAATAATCTGAGGGCCATACCAGGGTAGGAAGTTTTCTCTTCACATCTTTAACCCAGGCCCCAGGGAGGCAACAGACTTCCCTAAGAAGTGGGTCGGGCCTGCATATTGGGCCTTCTGTTCCCTTCAGAAGGGCGTCTCCTGTGACAATGACCCATCTTTTTTTCTTTATGGAAGCAGTTTTGATGCAGGGTGTAGGCTGACTTAGCCTCAGCGACACCTCCAAGCTAGATGAACCATCATCCTCATTACTGTTTGGTTCCACTTGCAGAGCGTCATACCTATTACGCAAGGGCACCTGGGAAGGTAGGGTAGTCACAGAAGAGATGCGCCTGCTATGTCAGGCAGGAAGTTGTTGCCATTGCCCCCTATCCCTTAAGTCACTGTGTTCAGCCAGGTGGAGAGAGAATAGGGAATCCTCCATATCATGTGTCCTGTCTGCCTGTTGGGCCTGTCCCAGGGGAGGTAGGGTGTGATTCCAGTAGTCTATCTCTCTCTCGCTCTCCCTGATACTCCTCCACCTACTCACCTCCTCCCAGAGCTCTGCCACTAAGCAGAGGAGTTTCTCTACCTGGGCACACCTCCCACAGGTGTACTTACTACTGCCATCCGGTACTGGCACAAGAGCAGGGCACACCCTGCAGCCTGGCACCTGGGTGCCAGCATGTTCCCACCAGAGCTCTGTCAGCAAAGCTGCGTCAGCCATGGTGGGTGCAGAGTGGGCCATGGCTTTCTGCTGGGTGGATACCATTGCTCCCTGGTTGAGCTGGCAGAGCTTCAGCACCCTTCCTGTGTGCCCTTCCACACAGGCTCCCTGTTTGCCCGCCCTGGTTGCTAGCACTCTCAAGGGCATTCTTTTATACTTTGGGGGGTGGGGGGGGCTTCGCCACCATTGCTCCTGGCCCCGCCCAGGTCTCGTCAGCCGCTGTCATGTGAGCTGCGTGCTCCTGCCGGCTGTCCCTGAGGTTCCCCCTGTTCGGGAAACCCCCGTGTGCACCAAGCTAGAGCACTCCGCTGTGGATCGTGCCGGCACCAGAGCTGCTTGCCTCGGTGACTACCCAAGTTCCTAGTGAAGGGTCAGTATTCACATTAGTCCTTAATGTATTTCTCCTGTTAAACATCTCATTTCTGAGACATACCAGTCTTCCAGCGTCTTTCAGTGTTCTAGTCCTTTTCTGCATTACTGATGCTTCACAACTTTATGGGGTCCTATTCAGGTATCAGGATATTTGGGCTTTTGTTACTTACTAACAGGTAAGTAACCTTACATTCTTTCATGTAAACCCAGGGTGCTAACAGGCCATACAGGTACTGGTGTATGAATGGTTGGTTCTTTTTGGTCTTTCTGGTCACAGTTACTTTCTCTGTGCTGAAAAGAGAAAATATAATGTTTACACAGCCTTACAAGGATGCCGTGTCTACATGGTGCTGAGCCTGAACTAATTACTCTTGAGACAGACTTACTAGCCCAGGCCCTGTGCCAGGCTAATGTGCATGTTCTGCGTTCTGGGTTCAAAGCAGTATTGTGCTCTTTTGTGCTGTGTGACTATACTAGCCCTCTTGGATGTAACTTCAGGCTTCTTGTGGTATGCTTCAGTGGTCCATATAGATATGGATCCACAGTCAATCTTGAGTCAATCAATTCCAATTTCCATGATTTTGAAATAAATATGGCAATAATTCTTGTTATTGAACAGTCCTAAAATATGTATTGTATCTTAAGAATCATAATATAAATGAAGGCACTTCCTGACACCAGCATTACTTGCATTTCTAGAAGCAGTAGATCTGTGAACAGTCTGAGATTAAACTCAAGAGGAGCAAAGACAGCAGAGTAGTAAAACCAACACTTTTGAGAGGCTGTCAGGTTATTTTAATCTCTAGGAGTTTGAAGTCTACATCAATTTATGCTAGAACCTGCTACGTTTTTTGTCAGTGTTTTAGAGCATGAGTTTCATTTCATTGATACCAGGTTGTCCATATTTTCTTAGAAACAGCTATCTAGATGTCAGTATGATACTGGCCCACACGGGTTTGTTTCTTTTTTTTTTTTTTAAGTTTCTAACTTAAACAGCACAGTTTTCCAACTTAAAATAACATATTTCTAGTCATACTTACCTAGTTATGTAAGCATGTGTTTATCCCCAAATGGAAATTTAGGCATTCTTTGTCTAAGAATGTGGATAGATGGATTGTGGATAGTGGATAGATGCATTGTGATTTTTGTTTTAGCTTGCAAACTTCTTTCCGTTGCTAGAATTTAGCTGACCAGAGAGTTTTTGTGTGAATATTTATTTTTTTTTCTGTAACCAAGGTGTTTTCCTCAAGTGTCCAAACCAGATCAGAAAAGGCAGAGAACAAATTAGAAATGGCAAAAATCACATTAAAAAACATATAGTACTTTGTATATTTTGGTTTTCATTATCTATTGATTGAAAGTTGCTGTTCAAGTTAGTGTTTTGGCAGTGGTTTTTTTGTTTGTTTGTTTGTTCCTCTTTTTCTTTCAGTATTCAATGATCTTTTTATTCCAAAACTATATATCAGACAGATCTGTGTTGTAAATCCATTTACTTCAACACTTATTCTGCAGGGTAGTATTTGGACGAAAATAAAGATGGCTATTTCTAACTACTGTAACTGGTTGTGCAGTAAATTAGAAAGTGAATTACATGCATTTTAGATCTTGGTAAATTATTTCGTTAACAGGTACAATTTATTTTTTTTTATTTCCTTGCACACACACCCACACACCCACTCCTAGGGAGGAAAAAAAAAGAAACAAAACCCCAACAGATTTAGGAATGCTCTAACCTTTTTTTGTTGTCTCAGAATAGAAAGCAAGCCTTATAGAGAGTCACAGTTGACTATGTTCCTCCTTAATTTATTCTCATAAACCAAATGTACTGCACAAAGAAAGGAAATTATCCTGGATTTACTATGAAATGCCAGAGAATAAAATATAACTAAAGCTGATACTTAGAAATGAAATGGAATGTTGATCCATTTCATATTAGATAAATATAGTCAATGTTCATCAAACAAATGCCTTCTAATCACTTCAATAAGGGGTTCTAACAACTCTATAGCAGTCCAAACAGAATTTTTTTAATTATTTGAATAGCTCTCCTTGACCTGAATAATTGCTAAATGATTCACTATATATTGTCTTTCAACTATTTAATACAATCTAATGATCAGGAAACCATTGGAAACTGTTCTTATTTTTTTTCCTTAATCAGAGAGGAAATGAGAGCTTTAAAAATTAGAGTTTTTATTTTTTATGTATGAGAGGGGTACTGTTTAGCCTTTTATCATGATTAGACTTCCATCTTTGCTTCCTTTTAGCATTGAAGAAGTTCTGAAACAGAGCAGAAAAAATTAGTAGCACAGAAAAATAATAATTTTGTTACTTTCTCTTGAAAATATGAGGAGGCAAGTATGAAGAGTACAGCAAAAAGCAAAAAAACCAAAAGTTGATTTTGAGGCATTCGGAACTGGAGAGGAAAAAAGATGACACCCTGAATTCCATAACAGGTTTCTTTCTTTTCATTTTTCCACCAGCTTTCTTGGGTCTAATCAGTTTCTTGGCATAAACACTATTTTTGTTTTAATGTCGTAAGTGTAGCAGAAGCAAAATCTGAGGGAAAAATTAGTGATGCCTTATCTGTCTTGGTTTTTTATGTCTATTCTTACTTAACTCTCTTGTGTTGTGGACAGAAATGTTAGGATTAAAACCTTTTCAGATTTTTAGCAAGGAATTTGGGGCAGAAATATTAGAATGTAATGTATTTTCTTACCTGTATTACAGTAGAGAGTTTGAACAAATATTGCTTACCTTTTGCAGTACTTTATCCTTCTGCATTTGTTGTGGCAAGGAATCTCTCAACCTCGAGGAGTAACCTTGAGAGGCACCCCTACTTAAGGGGAGATCCTGGCGTGGAGCCCACTGCCATGCAGGAGAGCTCCAAGGGCTCTTGGGCTGCTCAGTATTTATGGGGGTAAGATGATTGACCCATAATCATATTTACACATGAATCACAGATTTTAGTTTCTTCATTGTGGTTAGGTGTGCGCATCACACAATAGCCCTTGGCTATTGTGTTATTATCTGTCTCCTGAATCCACTTTGAGACAATGCAGCTATCACAACCAGACACATCCATTATGACCACCACTGGTGGTTATCACTTGAGCAGGGTTTGGGAGATAAAGGTCAGGTTGCTGGGGGGCAGGGGAAGCACACCATCACACCATCCAACAGTTGCAAGAAAAACAATTAATCCTGGAGCCTAAATGATGGAGATTATCAGGAGTCAATATATTCATAACATCAGTAATACTTGTGGAGGACAGAACATTTTGGTCTTTCTCCTCTCCCTTTTCTACCAGCTATACCTGGCCAACTCTCTGCTGCTTTTCAAAGCAATAGTGAGCATTCCTTTCTTATTCTTCTTTCCATTATCTCCACATTTTCCTATATTTTAAAAAGAAAGTTTCCACATTAAATTAAAATGATGTAGTTATGTCAGAAATTTCATTTAAGAGCTCTGATATACTGTGTAGGATTGGGATGAGCATAATTATTTTTGTTCAAAACATTAGTTATTTGCTGCTGGCCTGTGCCAGCAATCTGTTGCCCAGTCTTTTTCACTGTTGGTTGTACTGTGGGGATGTATTTTGAAGAGACAAAACCAAATCTATATGACATATTTTAGCATTCACATTTTCTCAGGAGGCCCTTGTAAGACCTTTGTACGAGTCTTAGTAGTCCATTCTTGTGTCTTAGAGTCTAAGAGGTTTATAGATGTTAATGCAAACTGAGCTTTATTCAAAGAGGTAATGGCACATTGGCATTTGTTTGTTCTTGCATATGCAAATTACCAATGTAAAACAAAGTCTGTTATGGTTCATAACATCAATGTATTGTTTCCTTGAAGAAAAAAATATAAAACAAAACACCCTGCTGCTCTTTCAGTAATTTTTTAAGTATGCATTTCCCACTTAACCCAATCAATTTCTTAAAAAGTAAAAAAAAAAAAAAAAAGCTGTCAAAGGAGAACTGTTTTTTTTTCTTTAAATTGAAACATTTTTACTTTGATGAAAGGAAATCAGAAAATAAGGATATATGAAAAATTGCATTGCTCTTAAAAAAAACACATTGAGTCTAATATCCTGCTAAGACTCCATTATACTTTGTTCTTTGTAAAACCTTGTTAAGAGGTGCTAGAAGGGAAATAAAAAGTGGGAAAAGTCTAACGCCTCCTTTGATGTTAAAAGTAAGAAGCTGTTTCAGTGGTTTTAAAAGGTCATTTTACAACTGTTAGTAAAATATAGGCTTTTATGCTAAAGTGATTCTTACGGAGACACCCAGAGTGATAATTTTGGACACAGCAATAAAGACATTTAAGTTCCTCTAACACTTTTAATCCTTTATTTGATTTGCAACTATTAAACTTTCAAAGTCTCACTGTTGCAGGATCATATTGTTGATTTCTCTTTACTTTCTCTTCAGTGGGCAAACCATTGTAACTTGATGAAATGTTAAGTTTTCCATGATTCCTAGGCTTGAAAGTAACTTTAACAATTCATTGCCTCTCCTTAGGGAAACCAGTGTGATGACACTGGAATGGCAATTTTTAGTCATTTACTTTTTGAAGATTTTAAGGTTAAGATTTTAAGATTTAGATTAACCTTGCTCAGAGGACAGTAGTTTTCAAAGGTATATTAGTGTGGTCCTGAGCTGTATTACAGTGTTGCTCCAAGGGCATTTTTCTTCTGATTTTGATTACAAAGACAGGTTATTGAGTTCATTGCCCTAGTGATTGCTCTAGCATACTATTTAAATTATTGTTAATGGTTTGGTAATGCAGTCATGGGAAGACTACAGTCTGACAGGAAAAAAAAAAATCCTTAAACTCATCATGACAATCTGGTTAGAAAAAGTTCATGGAGTAGTGGAGAGAATAACTGAAAGCAGCTAAGGTACAAAAGAAAAATTCCATGCTTCATTGCCTAGGACTCTGAACTGCTTGATTAACTAGCAGGTTTTGTTTTTCATTTGTGTTTTATGTCTTTAATTGGTGGTTATAGATTAGCATGGCATTGGTACCTTCCATGACTTACAGATTTTCTGTATACATTGCATCATTCTTTCCAATATTATTGCATATACAGCAACAGTTCACTGCTGATGAGTAACAGAAGTCTCTGATAGACTAGCCAAAGCCAATGTAGTCAGGGGGATTAGATTTAAATGCTTCCCAATATCCTTGGTGACTATTCATTGCTTGTTGAAACATACATATATCAAAATACTGACCTATTCATATTGTATTAATGAATTGGCAACCAGTTGGACTACCTAATATTCACTTGCAGCTTCTCTTGAAAACTGAGGAATTTTCTTGCTTCGAGTGGGAGGAATTTGCTAAGGCTAATTTGGGTTTTAACACATTCTGGTATTGCACCATGCGTCAACTCAATTACAATTTGTATGAACTGAAGAATGAAAGCCAAATTTGTATAATGATGAAATCTGCTAATAAGACAATAACTTGGAAAATTAAGGTACTTTCTCATCAAACTTTGTGATCCTTATGATTTTTAAGGGAATTGCTCCACTCAGCATTTGAAGAAGGTTCATTAATGCTGACATTTCCTCTGAAGATTTTTAAAATCAGTTTGTAAATATTAATATTCTTTAAAATTAATTTGGAGGCAGCAGGTTTAAATGTATAAAAGACATCCACATGAGGTTGCAGACTTATCAGAAGCTCTAAAAATGGGGCATCAGGGTGTGTTCCCATGGGAGCAGTGTAGAGCCTTAGCTGCCACTTGAAATGCCCACACAAATCATGACTTGACCCTTACAAATCAGATTCACGCCTTCCTTTTCATAACCATAATTGCCATTTTGTAGTTAACTTCATGCTTAACCTCTGGTATTTCCTGTCACTTCTTTTGCTGGGAAGGTGGAATGCAAATTTTGAAATACAAATCAGCACAATGGAAAGTTGCTCAAAGTATTGCATTTATAGTCTGTAATTGCATTCTGAAAGAAGAGTTTTACTGACCTTGGGGAATACAAGTGAAAAATCATTTCCACAGAACTAGAACTTGTATTTTCTATGAAACTTTAGGTAAACTTTATGAGCCTGTGAGAAGTTATTAGATGGGCACAGCTTTCTCATTTTTTAACTTTATCATCTAACTGAAGCACTTTGAAGTAGTCCTACAGATTTTTGTGGCAGGGAAAAGTCAATTACAGTCTTGAATTATTAACAGTTAGAAACTGATACATTGTCAGATAAATTTGGAGACCTCCAAATTAGTAACTTTTTATTGCAGAGCCAGAAATTCTCAGCAAATGCATGTGTCAATTTATTCCATTAGGAGCTCACACTGTTTTTTATATGATTGTGTCCAAGTTATGAAGATTAAAAAAATAAACGCAGCTCAAATATACACTGTTGTGGGAAAACTACTCAGTTTTCCATGCGTAGCTGAATATACTTTTAATATCTCGGTAAGTGTATGCTGGAGAACTGGTAAACTCATATATGGGCAGAGTCCTAGGACATACTCGCATGGTACACTGATGCTCAACCTAGCTTCAGACAAGCTGATACGTCTGCACAAAACAGTGCAGTGCAATTCTGTGCAGATCTACTACTTTGGGTTCCAGAGTCTCAGCAGACCAAAGGTCTAATAGTGCCCCCTTACTTCATTAGACCTGTCACAAAGCTCAAAATTGTATGGCACTACTGCTTTGAGTCCCAGAGCAAGCTTAACTGCAAACTAGATTGATTTTCTTTCTAAAATGGGGTACACTATGGTGAGGTGGACACTGCTCTGTTCTGCACTATTATGTGATCAGGAGCAAGTGTTTTAGTGGCGGATACTTCAGCTTAGTGTTCCTGTAAATTGATATAATACAGTCAATCACCTTTACTGATTGGAAGGGTTTTGGATCCCGTGCTTTTTGTAAGAAGTTAGTTTTGTTGACATATTCTTAGTGTTGTTACTACTAAGAACAAATAATCTTGTGGTCAATCATTATAGAAAATGTTTATTCTGAAAGTTAATAATGAACCACATTTCCTGCCAGAGTGAATTACTATAGCTTTATTCAGAGGAACTGGATCCCTACAAGTTAAAATAGAATACAGAAATAAATGCTCAGAAAAGCATGACATTACAGAATCATAGAATCATTTAGGTTGGAAAAGACCTTTAAGATCATCAAGTCCAACCATAAACCTAACACTACCAAGTCCACCACTAAACTATGTCTCTAAGGGCCGCGTCTACACGTCTTTTAAATACTTCCAGGGGTGGTGACTCAAATTAGGTACAATAGTTGTTGCAATTGTATAAAGCTGTTTTGCTTTCCAAAAAGCTTAAGCAATTTGAAATTATTTGTGTGAAAATTCAGTTTTGTAGTCATATCTTCTAAATGAGAAGTCATTCCATTTATTTCTGTGAGTTACTCAAGATTATACAAGGAGCAAGTAGAAAAAAAATTGACCCTTATATTTTATGCTGGGTTCAACACTGCTGTATGCCTTCAAGCAATTTACTTTTAATTTAACACTATATACAACATATTTCTGTAAATTTATAAAAAAATATTATAGGGTACTTGAAAACTAGTTCCTATCGGACATAAAATAAAGATGGGCTTTGGTATGCATTTCTTCTGAGATTTAGCCAGAATTTATTTTTACAAGAGGAAAATCTCATTTTCAGAAATATAGCTATATCAAATAATGCTTTATCTCCATTCTTTGCTCATTTTCCTACAGATTTTATCCTTACAGTTCTTCCCACATATGTAGAAGTTTTCAGTTCTGAAACAGCAGTATGCATTTTGTGATGATATAGTGATGCCATTTCAAATGCAATGTATTTTATGTCATGCAATGCTTCAAAACTCATATTTATTCATATCCCTTCATGTGATGGAGAGTGTCACATATACACAGGATGAACCGGTGTTGTGGTTTAACCCTAGCTGGCAACTAAGCACCACACAGCCACTTGTTCATGCTCCCCTCCTGGTGGGATAGGGTGGTGGGACTTTCAGAAGGATTTGGACTATTTTTTTCCCTTTCTCAAAAACTTCTTCTGCTGTGTTTCCCCACACGATAATGTCATCAATGTATTGCAGATGTTCTGGAGCTTCGCCCTTTTCCAGTGCAGTCTGAATCAGTCCATGGCAAATGGTAGGGCTGTGTTTCCACCCCTGGGGCAGTCGATTCCATGTGTACTGAACGCCCCTCCAAGTGAAAGCAAACTGTGGCCTGCACTCTGCTGCCAAAGGGATTGAGAAATACGTATTAGCAATACCAGTTTTAGCATATCGCTTGGCTGCCTTTGACTCCAGTTCATATTGAAGTTCCAGCATGTCCAGCACGGCAGTACTCAGCGGCAGCATGACTTCATTCAGGCCCTGATAGTCTACTGTTAGTCTCCACTCTCCATTAGACTTTCACACTGGCCATATAGGACTGTTAAAAGGTGAACGAGTCTTATTAATCACTCCTTGGCTCTCCAGTTGACAAATGAGCTTATGGATAGGAATCAGGGAGTCTTGGTGGGTGCGATATTGCCGCTGGTGCACCGTTGTGGTAGCAGTTGGCACCTTTTGTTCTTCGACCCTCAGCAACGCCACAACAGAATGGTCCTCTGAGAGACCGGGCAAGGTGGACAGCTGTTTAATTTCCTCCATCTCCAAGGCAGGTATGCCAAAAGCCCACCGGTACCCTTTGGGGTCTTTGAAATAACCTCTCCTGAAGCAGTCTATGCCAAGGATGAATGGAGCCTCTGGGCCAGTCACAATGGGGTGCTTCTGCCCCTATTCCCAGTTAGGCTCACTTAGGCCTCCAAGTTAGGTGTTGGGATCCCCTTGTCACTCCAGAAATACAGATGGGTTCTGCCCCTATATAGCTTGATGGCATTAGGGTGCACTGTGCACTGGTGTCTACTAGAGCCTTATACTCCTGTGGGTCTAATGGGGCAGGCCATCGAATCCACACACTCCAGTAAACGTGGTTGTCCCTTTCCTCCACCTGGCTGGAGGCAGGGTCCCTCTAGTCCTGGTCATAGTATTCGTTACCCACTTCTTGTAAATATGAGTCAGGAGCTCCTTCATTAAAGTCAGGAGTAGGATCAGCCCTTTTACTCTGTTGAGGGAACTGCCCACTGGAAACTGGAGCAGCAATTTTCCTGGAAGAACCTCCTTGTGCGATTGTTCTTCCTTGCTTCTCATGTACCCATGCCTCTAGGTTCGAGATAGATTTTCCATCCTACTTCCTCATGTTCTCTCCGTGGTCACGCAGGTAAAACCACAGGGTGCCCTGTGGTGTGTACCCTCTATATCCTCTCTCTTGAGCAGAGGAATGCTGAGTCCTAATAGCTGAGATACTGATCCATACAGGTGGAGAGTAGGACCTATCCTCTTTGAGTTGCTGGACCTCCCGGGACAGTTTCTCCACAGCCGAGATGAGGGAGGAAGAGAGACTTTGTGTTCCTGGAGCTGGCTAGCTGCTTCATCCACTGTTGGTCCCTTTTCATCTTTCCAGGTCAGTACTGCCATTGAGTTGGCATACAATGCTGGTGCGCTCCATACAAACTTCTGCCACGTGGGTCATGTGCACTGGACTTCATCTGGATCTTTGGCTAATTCCCTGCCATGCAGGGAATAATCTGCCAGCATAATCTGCCAGCATGGCTAATTCCCTCAGGTGCTGGATAGCTGTCTCCATGATGGTCCATTTGCCTGAGCGACATCATAACATCTTCCTTGAAGGGATACCTTTTCTTCACGCGTGTCAGAAGTCGCCTCCCGAGGCTGAAGGCTTGGGCCCCTTTTCGAATCACTTTGTCAATGCCCCCTTCCCTAGAAAGGGATCCCAGCTGTTTGGCTTGCTTACCTTCTCATTCCAGGCTACTGGCCCCATTATCCCAGCATCAAAACAGCCAGGTGAGAATGTGTTCACCTGGATGACAGCTGAAATCTTTTCACATATCTCGCAGCTCACTCAGGGATAGGGATTGGGTGGTTTCCCATTTCATTTATGAGTTCTTCCTCTTCCTCCTCCTCTCCTCATGATGGCCCTGCTTTTTCATTCTAAACGAGCTGACTTTCACTTCCATGATTTCTTCTCGTGTATATGGGCGACTCATACCGGCACAGGTTGATTCCCTGGTTCAACCGCACTGCCTGTCGCGGGGGTTGGGGTAAATGCACTACCTGTTGCTGGGGTTGAAGTAAACGCGCTACCTGTTGCTGGGGTTGAAGTAACCGCAGTGCCTGTCACCAGCGTTGGAGTAGCCGTAACGCCTGTCGCCAGGGTTGTAGTAGCTGTAGTGCTTGTCATTTTGTCGCTAGGTCCAGAGACCTTCTCTTCCCCTTGAGGGTTCTGACTAGTGTTGAAGGGGGCTCAGTAGGCATGGGCCAGGCCCCAGCACATTGCAGTGGTTTGTGTCTCCCTAGAATTGCCAGGGTGACAGAGTACTTTTTCCAAATGTTCTGCTAATTCTTCAGGATTCTGCACTTGTTCAGGGGTGAAGTTCCAAAACAGTGGAGATGCCCACTGTCCTAGGCATTTGCCCATGCTATCCCACACACCCTGCCACTCATAACTATCCAGCCTTGGGGCAGATCTCTGGATGATATTCTTAGATTGCTTATTAACCTTAGACAAAACTGAAACAATATTCCCAAGCAATACCAATAGAAGTATCTTAACTATCCAAGGATGTTCAAGATACTGAAAAGTTATTGTAACTGTCCTGGTTTCAGCTGAGATAGAGTTAATTTTCTTTATAGTGGCTGGTGTGAGGCTATGTTTTGGATTTGTGCTGAAAACAGTGTTGATAATACAGAGATGTTTTAGTTGTTGCTGCATTAGTCAAGGACTTTTCAGCTTCCCGTGCTCTGCCAGGTGCAGAAGAAGCTGGGAGGGGACACAGCCAGGACAGTTGATCCAAACTGGCCAAAGGGCTATTGCCTACCACATGACGTCATGCTCAGTATATAAAGCTGGGGAAGAAGAAGGAATGGGGGGACATTTGGAGTGATGGCATTTGTCTTCCCAAGTAACCATTACGCGTGATGGAGCCCTGCTTTCCTGGAGATGGCTGAACACCTGCCTGCCCATGGGAAGGAGTGAATGAATTCCTTGCTTTGCTTTGCTTGCGTGCACGGCTTTTGCTTTACCTATTAAACAGTTTTTATCTCACCCCTTGAGTTTTCTTACTTTTGCTCTTCCAATTCTCTCCCCCATCCCACCAGGGGGGAGTGAGCGAGCGGCTGCGTGGTGCTTAGTTGCTGGCTGGGGCTAAACCATGACAGTAACAAAGGAGGAAACATCATAGAAGAAGGTAGTGAAGGTGCCATTTTGTATTTCTTCCATAAAAACCTCCCAGAGGAAGAAGTATAATTGCTAATTGTCTCCGTGAGGTACTACCCGAAGACCAGTAATGGCTTCAGTACAAAGCCCAAATACCAAATTAGGCTCAAAGGCACTGTTTTAATAGCAAATCTCCCAGGCAAACCATCACTAATCACTGCAGAGCACAGCAAACTGCAAAAACCAACACCTATCTTTAACATGTACAGCAAAAAAATGAGCATGGTGCAGATCAGATAAACTAATATCAAGAACAGATGAATCAATATTGTGACCTGCAAGTTTTAACAGATCTAAATTCCTTAACACGCTCTGGTTAATCTGTTATTATCTCAAACCCTTCAGGCCCCACTTTGGGTGCCAAAAAGGACTGCTGCGGTTTAGCCCCAGTCAGCAATTAAGTACCATACAGCTGCTTTCTCACTTTCCCCCCCTGGTGGGATGGGAAGAGAATCTGAAGAGCAAAGGTAAGAGAACTCATGGGTTGAGATAAGAGCAGTTTAATAATTTAAATATTATAATAATAATAATAATAATAATAGTAATAGTAATGACAAGGAAAAAAATGAGAGAGAGAGAGAGAGAGAGAGGAACAAAGCCCAAGAAGAAAAAAACAAGTGATGCAACCACTCACCACTCACCAACCGATGCCAAGCCAGTCCCCAAACAGTGGTTGCTGCCCCCCCGGCCAACTCCCCCCAGTTTATATACTGCGCGTGACATCATATGGTATGGAATAGCCCTTTGGCCAGTTTGGATCAGCTGTCCTGGCTATGCTCCCTCCCACCTTCTTGTGTACCTGGCAGAGCATGGAAAGCTGAAAAGTCCTTGATTTAGTGTAAGCACTACTTGGCAACAACTAAAACATCAGTGTGTTATCAACATTATTTTCATACTAAATCCAAAACACAGCACTATATCACTACTAGAAAGAAAATTAACTCTATCCCAGCTGAAACCAGGACAACTGGCATCCATTATTATGATATATTATTGTTTAGAGAACTGTTATGCTTGGCTGGACTAATTAGAATTTTCATTTTGCTGGTCACTGCATAAATAATATGAAGTGAGCCAGTCTCTGCCCTGAAAAGTCCATAGCCTAAATAACAAGATACACACAATACAACAATAATAACGCAGTGCCATTATGTAGCCATATACTTAACAGTGGGTAAACTTTGCATCATCTCGTAAATCAAATGTGTGAACATATTAAAAAAAAAAATTAGTAGTAATTTCTGAATTTACATTTTTTCTTGTTGAGACTGGAAAGAAGTTAGATCCCATAAAAACTATCTTCTGGTGCATTTTTAAATTTTTGTATTTGTGTTCCAAAAAGAGTTGGTGTCAGTTGAAGTTATGGATCTGGCTTGGTAGCTGTGGAGCCTGTATGAAGGACAGTGTCAGATGAATCACAGCAGCCTCTTCTAGGTACAGTTCAGTATCAGCAAGTTCAGTATCAGCAAGTTCAGTATCAGCAGTGTCAGGACCTCTCTCCACTCCATTTCTAGCCCTGTCTCCTGCATGGGCCTTGTATGTACACTGTAGGTACCTCTCTCTGCATGTCTCTCTCCTGCTTGATGGACCCTGGCTCTGACTTATCCTCTTACCCCACCTGGGACTGTCACAGGTCTTGTCACTGTGCCTAGCTCAGCCCTGCTTGGGTGCTGTAGGCCTGCACCCTGGTAGTGATGGCCTTCGTCATCCTCCCTTGTGGAGCAACCCCTCTCTTTCTGCTCCCTTGCACAGCCCAGTGGAGCTGATTTGCTGTTACTGGGTAAAATCCCTTTTTCTCCTGGTATCTGCCAGGTGATGGGCATACACATACCCTATTTGGAGTGCACTTGCTCTTCCAGAATGAAGTTGAACTTCATGTTTGCTTCCTTTCCTCTGTTTTTCTTTCTGTCAGAGAATCAAATATAACTTCTGATACTTTCTGTCAGAGATTTCCTCAAATACCACTTCTGGGACATATATCTTTGTTGTCTGCCACTAGAAAAAGCCACTTTCTGATGGTGGCTACTCCCCTAATTTTTTGAATATAAGTGGCGTATCAGAGTTAGTACTGTCAGTTTCCGTAAGTAGGAAGCCTGAACCTTCAGAGAATACATTAGTCTCTAATCTTGCACTGTACTGCTGGCAGTAGGGCAGTCCTTCCCTAGCTAACTCCAACAAGGTATAAGGGGAAAGAGATGACTTGCAATGCCTGAAGCTTGTATAGGGCCTTCCTTACCTGTGGTTATATTTATAAGTTATAGCTTTGGAGCTTACCCTTGTGTTTTTTAAGAAAAAAACCCTTTGCACATCAGGGACTTTCGGCCCTTAAAAAAATAATCCTACCTTCGTTTCCTGTTTTACTGTCATTTATCTAGGAAAAAGCACAATGTTTTTCTCTTACAAAACCCATTCCTAAACATTTTTTTCAAAAAAATCATTCCTATAATGAGTCTGCAAGGCCCATCTGTCCCTTTTCTTAACTGCACATATAAACCATACACATCTGTTTCACCAGTCAGCCACAAAGTCACCTATTCTAGTTGACAGGGATGATTTAAGTAAGCCTTTAAGGCATCAAGTTCTCTTTGCCATGCTGCCCTCAAAAAACACCAGTCTCATTGCCCTCAGCGCTTTTCTTCATGGGAAATGACGGAAGAAAATTCTAATGAGAAAAGTGGAGAACTGAAGGTTTGGACATGTCAGCTTTTCATCTTACCCTTTCCTAAGACATGAAAAAGAAGTAGTTGTGGAAGACACTGAAGAATTATCAAGAGAATCTTTTATCAGATGCTGTGAAACTATGGAAGAAAAAAAAATCATGCATGTAGTAGGAACAGAACCAGGATAATCATCGAAGAAAGCAATATTTTCAGTAGTGTTTAGTGCAGAGGAGAGAATTAAAAATTCTCTATTTGAGATTTTTAGCTATATGAAGAGCATAAAGCCAATGTAAAATATTTACAGAGGAATATTTTAGCTTTACAGCCACATGAAGTAATTAACAGTGATGTACCCAATTTGCTATCCAGTTTTTGGTGGAGGGGATTGTGTGTGTTTACATGCATGTTCATGTGTCTGTATAGGAGGAATGTTTTCCTTTTCATGATGAATTTCTGGCTAGGAAAATTCTACTACCTGCATTTGCAGAGCCAATTCTGTACTGTGCTCTGTGTCTCTCATGGCAGGAAGCTTTGTGGTACCCGAGAGGGACACTCATCTACCACATCCAAGATATTTCTTCCTTTTATTCTTGGTGCCTAAATTCTGAGACAAGAGAAATTAAATTATTTTTGTAACTGTACAGTAAAAACTTATGCTGAGCAACAAGATGTTAAATCTGTCTTAATTTGCTATGCCTAGTTGTTACAAATACTGATGTTCAAACAAAAAGGGGGGTTGAGGGGCATGGTAGTTTTTGGAAAGTCCAAATAAAGGATTTCTAGTGGAACCTTTTCTGAACTTTGACCAGACTTTAAAATGTGTTATTGCAACAGAATATCAATTCAACTTTGAATTTGTGAATATATTGAAATTATACTCCTCTGAATAGTATAAAAAACCCTGTTGTATTGACAATACCATACTTCTTTAATCAGGAGACTCCTTATGTCATCAGTTAAAGGGTGGAGACAAGTTTTTTTTTATAGCCAGCTTGTTCTCATTTGCTTTTGAAGTCTCAAGTTGCCAATTAGCAGTGCACAGTGTGCTTCCATATACGATGACTGAGACAAACAAGGACCTCTTCATCCACAAAAGAGTATCTGTATTTTATATTCCTTCTCCATTGCAACTATTTACACTTTATTTCATGTTATTGAGCATGAAAGATTAATTACTTTTAAAAAAATTTCTAAATGGTAGCTTCCATTATGTTTCATTATCTTCCCAGGGAAATCAACACCAACAATAATTTCTACTCAGTAATTTCACAGAGTGAGAAAATGGTGCCTTCTTCGAAATTAGGGAAATATTCTATTTAAGTTTGAGAAGTTAAGGCTGGCTCAGGTTTAAATGCAGGATAAATAATGCGAGGTAGCTCTTCATAGGTGGAAAAGTACAATGAAGTTTAAAACAAACAGAATGCAACCTTATGGTATATTACAGTGCCAGATTCTGCTGTGGAATAAGAAGGTGTAAATGCAGAACAACTCCAGCTATTTAAACAGATAAATTTCAGATTTACTCTGTCAGTACTATCAGCTGGATCTGACTCGGGGTTCCTTCATTATTATGTGTCCTTGGTGATGAGATTTTCTAAAACGCTCTGATAAGAGCCTTTGGCTCAGCATGTACTGTGCATGTTTAAGGAACCTATAATTACATTTCTAAAAATGGAGTCTTCACAATTTAGTACTATGATGTTTGTTTCTTCAGTGAATTTCACCTGTCAGCTTTCTGGCAAAAATGAAAAATAAGAAATCAGAGTTGAGGTATAACTGAAGAGAACTGGATTCTGTAGTTGATTAACATTTATAGTATATATAAATGTAAACTATTTTCAAGATGGTCAACGTTTTGATAAGCCTCGTGCTTAAATGGTGGAATTAGCATTAACTAGTTCAAATCCTTTCCACTTATGGTTTATGAACATTTCCAAGTAGGATCCAGTGGAAATGTCTCCTGACACGTCCTAGAATCCCCTTAGAGAGCCACATCTCTTAGTTGTGATCCACAACTCATCCATCATAACCTGAAAAATTTTGCTCTTTTAATTTTTTTTTTATTATATTAATAATGCTAGCAACCTGTGTAGCAATTATAAACAACGTAGTCAAATCTATAAAAGCTGTCTTTCTTTCACACTTTAACGAGGACTATATTAGTACAAAAATCCCAGCTAGAATCAGAGGCCTCAGAAAAAAAGAACCAGAAAGTAATCAGAAACACAGCATCCTTCTTACCAGTCTTCTTTGTAGACCAAGGGAGGGGAAGAGAGAAATCATAAATGCAGAAACAAATTAAGGCATATGGATCAGAGGACAAGTGTGAGTTTAGTGCTGTAGTTCAAAGCATTCAAGGATTCTTGCTGTATTAGCTATGAGAAAATGGTGTGAAAAATACCTGGAGGGAACACCTGGAGAGCTGTTGTTAATGTAAGGCTCTGCAACATCAGCACTTTCTTTCAAAGTAGCTCATCAAAGGTTATAGCCATTACACCAGTTTAAACCTTTATTTGATACCCCTACACTGCACAAGATAAGCACATTCTCTTGCCTTGAAAAAGGCTACCTAATGAAAAAGAATGTCACTGGCCACAATTGCACTGGAAGACATCCATTTAATAGTAAATTACTGAAAAATTTGCTTGCATCATTTCCTCCTTCTGTGCCTTACAAAGAATGGGTAAGTTTCTAATGGCTTTTCTTAATACTGAAAGCATTGCCTCTTGATCTTGTTTTTGTGTGCTCCAGAAGGCAGAAGAGAATCATGAGACTTAGGTTGCATGTCAGCATATTATCCTCTTCCTGCCTCTTTTCCTTTTTTCTTTCTTACTTATGGAAGGTTGGCAAAGCTGTGCAGTATTGTTTCCTTTTACTCTTGTGTTTGCAGTAGGCAAGAATTCAAATTTAAACAAAAGGAAGCACAAAGTAAATGGAAAATCACATATAATACCTTGATGAGAAAGCACCGAGTGCCTTTATACCATGCCGTAACAATTACCTAACAGAACAGCAGCCATAGCATTCAGAATGACTAGCTTAGACATTTGAAACTGTTACACTTGTTTAAAGATAAGTTATACAACTGCCTGCACTACAGAATACAACCTGTGCATCAACCTCTTTTGATTTCATTGTTCCATTCTTCCACAGATTCTCTAGCAATAATAAAAATGAACAATAATAAATTATAGTAAGTAAAAAATTTCTGTTTAATGGAAGAAACAAGGGGGAAAAAGAAGAAAAGAAGAAAATTTTATAGAGGATTAGATAAAGAGGGAATTTACTACTCAGGGGTAGCTTTCACAAGCTGCATGCCCTCAGGAGCAACTTCTCTTCAGGAAGTTTGTACATAGAGAGTTTCAGCAATGGATAGAGCTTGTCCTGACCGACAAGAAAAATATAAAATTGGCATTGGGGCAATTCAAGTTGCAATGGTTTTCCCCCCACCACCCCTTCATTTTCTGTTCATTTTTCCAAATAATGCAGTAAAAAACACTGTAAAAAATATATTTATACAGTTCAGTCACAATTTTCTCATGGTGTGGCTAGATTCTTTCAAACTGTGTGAGAATTTTTTGCAGTATATGTAAAACAATGTAGACTACCACCCTGTTAGTGATATTCATTGATGGCACAAGCATTATGTTTTTGTGGATATTAATAGTGGAACAAAGTTAAATAAAGATTGTTAGGTATGTTGAGCCTGGAAAGGCAGCAAGAAAACAAGATGTACATAGCTGGGTATCAGAAATAGGTCAAAGTGGCAGATATCACTGAGTCATGTTGCCCAAAGTGGTTGTGGAGTCTCCATCTGTGGAGATACTCAAAACATGGCTGGATATAGACCTGGACAACCTGCTCTAGCTGACCCTGCTTGAGCAGCAGGGTTTGACTGGATTACCTCAAGAAGTCCCTTCTACTCTAAATGGTTCTGTGATTTTGTGTAAATAAATCCAGAATACAAATGTGTATTAATTAATTTTAGAGATTTGTTATATCAAGTACAGCATTGATTTGTACTGTCAGAACTGTAAGCAGTCCTTTAAAAAAATAAATAGAAAAAAAAATCCCTGCCAGGAATAACTGAGAGAAAGATATTAAATCATTTGACACAACTACCTACATCAAAAGTATTCCAAAAAGACCTTTTTTCCATCTCTGTCTAACACTGTGCTACTAGATTTTTGTTGTTAGAAATTTGTAACCATATAATAATTTGCATAGTCTACTTCAGTCTGTTCTGTGGAGCAAGACCTTTCTATGGTGTTAATAAACAATCTTTGGCCATAGTCACACATGATCGATCAGACTGTGATATTTCCCATCATCAGTTCTGCTTATATATTTTTCCTGTAGAGTCTTATGCTCTGGTGTTACTCAGTTTTGATAACATTGACCTTTTTGTCTCCTGATAGTTGTATACTTGGATGCTCATTGTATAGTTGGGCATTTGCTACTGTCTAGGAAAATGAAGTTGTTTCACTAAAAAAAAAATCTGTAGTTTTCCTCCAGAAGTCTTGCTTCTGTGGCATGTTTGAACATAGTATCCATATTATTTAGCAAGAAACTATGTTGACAACTCTACCCTTGGAATGGCATACACTTATTTTTTTCTTTTTCTTTTACAGTACTGATTTTCCTGCTAAGACGAATAAAGGGAAATTGATACTTTATTTTTTAATCATTATTTATTTATTATACTTAATCTTTCCTGATTAAGCTATAGATATTGCTCACTGCATTCTGACTCCACTACCACAAAAAATAAGCTGAGTCAGAAGTACAAGGTACACTGCAGAACAAGAACATACATGTTTTATATTTTAGTTTTATTGCATTATACTTTGGAAATTATAAGGGTTTTTTTATATTATAAATATATTTTTATTAAGATAAATCTTACAAAACCAGTCTCTAGTTGCACAAACAGAACACTGCTAAGAGAAACTTCCTTTATGTAGTTTGTATTTACTTCTGAGCAAATACAGACAATGCATTTCTGGCAAAGAGTAAATTCCAGGTGCAGTTCTATAAAGTTAATTTAAGGAAACTTCATTCTAGAACAACAAATTTTGGATGCCTGGTTGCTGGCAGGATTATGTTTATGTGATGACTGACAAGAGAAAGATGGGAATTGAATTCCTGGCAAGAAGCAAATGCAGGCTGCAAACATTTAATAGGACAGTTTTAATGATCAGAGTGAGGAGGATGTGTAGAAGTGAATTCCTGCCTATGCAAATCCTGTATGGTGCCAGGCAAAACAATTGTCCTCTTGGCAGGACTAAACTAGAACATTTATTATGCAGGATAGTATAATCAAAAATTGCATTTTGTATGAGAAAACAAAGGTTAAGTTTGATAACTGTCACTTATAAATACAAGAGAGTTTTTTTTTTTTAATATAAACTAACATTACATGAAAAAAAAGGGAGAAACTGTATAGTCTTAATTATGATGTTAAACTAGTCCACAGGTGTAATGTAATTTTGAAGTTGCATACTTATAGTAAACAGCATTATATTTTTATTGTGATAGGATAATTTGGTTTTACATAGCTAAGAGGAAAAGGATTTGAGTGGTTTTTGCCCCATTAGTAGTCCCCATTCCTTTTATTTTTAGTTCTGTTGTTGAAAGCTGTTTTCATGTGGAGTGAAACTACTGTTGTCAGGAAACAACATTGTACTTTTAATAACAGTCATTTAGACAGATTCATACTTCTTGCTGTGCACAAATGGCTCAGCAGTGTCACTTCAGGACAGTGTATATGAAGGGCTGTGCAGAATCACATCATCCCTTATGGAGCAGAGAAGACTTTATGGCTGCAAGCATCTACTACGCTGTAGGGATTTGTTTAGTGTCTCGCCAGTGTCATTAGTCAGTTCACAGAGAGGAGGTAGAGCCTAGGCCCAATATCCTGCTGGTATATAATTTTGGAATTACTGGGCAAACTGAGAAAAGATTATTTGTGCAATGGTGTCATTTATTGAAAATAAGGCTGGGAGAGATTATTTTCAGGCCCATTTGAGGGATAAGCACAATTTAGTCTAAAGAGGGTTTTTTATGACCTGAAGAAAGAACCAATTATTTTAAGCAGAGAATTTGGCCAGGTGATCAGGTCAATACTAAAGTGTGCTCTAAAATCCTAGCTAGCCATGCATTTCACCCACATCATGTTTGGAAGGGCTAAGCTGAGGATGATGCCTATCCATTTAAATCAGAGGTTCAAATCCTGACACAATGGGAGAGGCTGAAACTAGATTTCTCAACTGTCAGTATAGAAGTGAAAGCTGAAGAGAAAAAGTCAAACATCTTTAAAACATGTGCATAGGGATTGAGTATATCCTTAGCCTAAAGGGAGAGCTGCGGTTTTATGGTGTCCTGTTGTGGTTTAACTGTTTTTCAAAGATACATTGAATTAATAGCAAAAGTATTCACCTAAGATTCCTTATGAAACTCATTACAGCCATTCTCAAGATCAGAGTGTATCATTGTTTTATAAAACAATGTGTCTAGAAATGCATGCAAGTTTTAATGTTTTGGATCTGGGGGCCTGCTTGGACTGCTTTCATACTGTGATATGGAGAAAAATGTAACTGTGAAATCCTCTAGTTCTGAAAAAATGCTGCCTGCAATTTTCACCAGATGTATCAAACCAAGCACTGTGCTACAGGACAAAGCTAAAACACCTTTACTCAGAGATACAGGATGGCAAGCATAAATAATGTTAGATGATAGTATGCAGTATTGAATAACTCAGTGACAATTTTAAACATAGAAGAAATGTTAAAGTATATTAGATGAAGTTCACCGAGATGGGCTTTCCACTTTTGCCACTCACAGTATTCCTTCGTTTCTCTCTGGGTGAGTTTCTAATGATTTAATAAGTAGATTTATTTTAGTGTTTATCCTCATGAAGCAGTTTGATCTTTATCAGGTGCACTTTGTGAAAAGCTGATGGAATTGGAAAAGTTCATAGCAAAGCAAAGCAAGTTCTTTTGTTTCTGCTCAAAATTTAGAAATTAAATTTGCAAGGAACTTATAAGTGTCCTGACAGGAAATTCTCTTCTTAGTGATTTATGGAAAAGATTCACAAGGCAATAAGCTCTCACTGCAATGTGCAGTAATGAGGACGAGGAAAGATGACTGAAGACATATTTGGTTAACCTAAATAGAGAAAACAAATATGTTGTGTGCCCATAAGGCTTGAGACAGAGAACACTTATAGAAAAAAAATAAAATAACCCCACAACCTTTAATTATTCAGAGCAGCAGTGGCTTTAATGTCACAGCTGTAAAACAATAGGGTAAAAATAAATGGACATGTTGGGGAAGAAAAGCCTCCTTTGCTTTGTCCTCTGTATTGTTTTACCTGACTTAGAGCTGTGGGTTAATTTCTGCCTTGCTTCTTGTGCAGACAGAGGTATGAAATTTCCCCTACACTTGTCTGCTACAGTTTGAAAGAAGGACAAGATGTGCAGGGAACCACAGGTTCTACTTTTTGGTGCTTCCTGGAAGGGCAAAGTGGATGGGATATGCACAGCACAAGAAGAGCCTGAGCTTTCTAACTTACTGGATAGCAAGTCTTACGTTACATTTTAGAAGTGAGCACTGCAAATGAAACCCCTGCAAATACTGGTGTATGTTTTACAAGACAAAGTGCTAAGACCTCCAGAACGTTTCTTGCTGGGGTGTGATTTCTACACTGCCCTTTATCTTATGCTTTAAAGATATACACAGCAAGATGAGTGTTTCACTGCAGCACAAGCAAAAGTAGCCATCTACATCTGACCTTGGTGTAATAGCCAATTATGTGAACAGGACTCAAGATTCAGCACATGCCAGTAGCTAGAGTACAAATACATTAGGGATTTTAAAAGTACAATTTTTGATAACTTCATAGGAAAGATCCTAGATAATGCTTATCACTCCTTCAGTTCTCAGTACTCAGTTTAGTCCAATGATAAGAATACCTTTAAGTATTTCCAAGCCAAGTTTTCCTTTTGCTCTATATACTTTATATAAAAATTTTAATGATGCAACGTTAATGTGACATTCCTAGTGTGCAACAAACATTAATGGCTATATTATACTCTTGTACTCAGAGCACTTAAATTGTTACACACTCAAATGTGGCTTGGGGAAAGAGAGGAAGGGTTGAGAGCTGGTGGAAGAAACAGAGGAAGTAATAAACTGGCTGAATTTGAGAAAGAATACATATGGCATAATTTCACAAAGTAATGTTCATCTAGAATTTTGCTTCCCTACTCTTATTTTATGAGCAATTTATCCTTTTTTTTCCCTCTTTTTTTGCTTCCAGAATCCTTTGTCTTTTGGTCTTTGCATTGTCATATGCATACTGTATAAAGACCTTCTTCTTCATTCTCTTTCTGACTGTGGATTTTGTGTGCTGATATAACAACAACTTTTCAGAAAGCTTCCTTTAATAAGATGGCTGAGGAAGGGTGAGCTTCTCTGACTGCATATCAGTGGTACAAATTTATGTGGCAATTTTAATGGGAATGATTGTGGAGTAACATACCAGTGCTCAGCCTAAAAAGGATGAAGACTCTGGACTTGATTTGTTTTACTTGCCTTTACTGCCTGAGAATTTGGTCTGGGACAAAGCTCACTCCTTAAGTTCTGGCCAAGTTCATTGAACAGTCTGTGGTGAGGAGTGGGAGAAGAGGGGTGGGAAGGAGGCAGAGAACAGGGGGTGTGTGTGGTGGGGACAAAACCCAAAATGCTTAATTTTGACGTTTCAACTTGCTGTTTCAAAAAGAAGTCTCAACACCAAATATGGTTAAATTAAAAAAAAATCAACACAACAACAACAAACAGCCAACAATAAGAAAACAAAACAAAAAAACTTTAGTTTTTTAGCTCCAGTAGAGAATGTTTACTTTGACTGAGAATTGTGTTTTGAGGGGGTAGGGAGAATGCCATTTCCATAAGTAAACAGAAATTCTTTATTTTTGTATCTGCCCTAAATACTAATATTTTTTCATTGTTTTTTGGTGCAGCAAACAGATCAACACAATCAGTTATTTTCACAGCTCTACCTGCAAAATTTATTTTGTAATCCTAATGCTGAAAACCTTTTTCTTCCCTAAATAGCACAGTTTAGTTTTTCTTAGTAAATTGTGTAATTTACTGTAGATGTAAATTAGTGTAACTACACTGCTTAGTCTTGCAGAAATTTATTGTAATTAAAAGTATCATCTGGTGAAACTGTCTTGAGTACTGTGACCTTCAGATAAGACACAGAGAGTGTGAGGTGCAAAGGTCCTGAGTTTTGGTCAGAAGCAGCATTTTATTACATTACCCTTAATAAGACTGTAGAACACAAAAATGGTCTGGGTAGCAATGATAAAAATAAAAGGTGGCATCTGGAATTTAGCTTGATCAAGTCCTTTATATAATAAAGGATACGAAGTATCCTTTGGCTTGGTTATGAACTACAGCATAAAGCTAGCCAGCTAGCTATATTTATTATTGTTCTGGTGACAAAATTAATTCAGAATGAGGGTGTGCCATAAAATCTTTCCTGCTAAATTATCTATAAAACAATATTAAAGATGATTTTGTTTGTAGTGCCACAACAGTCGTTTTCATAGCAAGTTATGTCTACATAAATGAAGTATTCAGCTTGAAGTCCGAAGCACGGGGGAAAGCCTTGCTTGACTTCAGGCTCTCATCACAGTAATTGTTGAAACTGTAAATTTCTATGAAACTACATAAATTCATATGGACACAAACCCTAGGCATTTCAAGCTGGCAGTTTTACCCGCCTGAGAAATGCTATTGCAGATTGTTGCCTCAAGAAATTTTCTGTATAGAGTCACCTCATCATGCCAACTCCTACTGCTTTAATGTTTTTGGATGGGGATAAAAAATAATCATTTTCACAGAGGGAATCTAGAAGGCAGCTTATACTGTTGATAGTTGATGTGACTGCATAGTTCATTCGTTGGACCATTGCTAGGAGTCCAGCCTAGTGCTGAATTATCAGCAGTGAGGAATAACTGGCTCTGGTTTTCCCAAGCCAGCTGACTCTGGGTGTGTCCAGGTATCCAGAGGTGGCCTGCCTACTGCTGCTGCCTTGTACGTGCTCTCTCAAGAAATTAGAATAATGCCCCAGGGGGAATGAGGCAGTGACCCAGCCCTTGCCTTTCTCCTGTGCTTGCTGTTGTGTCCTGGGAGAATAGGGAAGAACCAGGTTACTTTCCTGCACTTTTCTAATTCTAAATACCCCTTTCCAGACACCATCTGTCTTCACAACAAAATGATGACAGAAACCCTAAGGTAACACACGCTGCACTGAAGTACTGTCAAAACAGGTTTTGTTTGGTGGTTTTTAGTGGCATTAAAACAGGTACCGTGAGTAGTTGTCATGAGGTGCCTCGTGGATATTGTAGTTAAGATGAAGATTTCCTGTAGAGGAGAGTAGAAAACAGAACGTCCTGTTCCATTCAGTGATCGTACAGTCTTTTTCATTTCCCTGGTTTACAAAAGGAAATGCATGCAGGGCATCATTTCCCACAGTAGCTGGTGCAAGCCCCACCACTCACTGTGGGACTCCTGTCAGGACACTTGTTCTCCTCTACAATTCCCACATTGTCTTGAAGAAGCAATTTGCTATGCAGCTAAGTTCCTATTCCACAATGGTTTAGATAACTTTGGCACATTTATCTGTTTACTAACTCCCAGTTGGATCTATTTGATATATTGTGGGAAAGGGTCCCTTTGCCCTCCACCACCAACATGCCTGTATTTATTTTGGTTTTCTTGGAAATATATTTGCTGAAACCAAATTGTTGAGCAAAATTGCCAATTCAGTTTTTTATTGGAAACCAATGTTTTGATATGGTTGCAAAAGTTGCCTTTTGACATTAAAAAAAAATAAAAATGTTAAAAACTAATTCATGTTTAGAAAATGTAACTTATCTGTAATATCTTGTTGAAACTATTTTCAGTAATCTAAACAAAGCATAGGAAACCTTTCAGGTTTCTTTCCTGAATTAATTAATGTTGATGTAAAGGAGCACTTGGAAAATTTTTTAACTTCTCCCACCAATTTAAGATGAGAATAATTTTCAGAATTGTCACAGAATGGGGAATTTTTACACTCCATTAAAAATCAGTGCCAAGTTCTATCTTCAGAATAAATAATGTGAAATGATGAAAATTAAACCAAATAATAGTAAATGCTAAGATAACTACCTTGTAACAAAATTCTTCCCTTTTTAAATTAATTGTTTGTTTAGATTGACATTCTGTAAATGTGAAAGTCATGCTGAGTTTACATTTTTCTCTCTCCAGGTTTGCTGAATGTCTTGCTGTCATCTTCTTCATTATTCAGCACCTTTTCAAGTGGAGTTGACCATGTTATTGCTGGGACAAGGCTGATTAATACCTGAAGCAACAACACAGTGCATCCCAGCAGTCAAATCAATAACTGCAGACTGAAGGTTAGCTGGTAAATGGGATTAGGTCTTCTGTTATGGGGCTATAGATCTACACACCTCTAAGATGTTAGTCTTCTCAGCATCTTTCCCTTAGAAAGCCTATTCCTTCTAGCATAAGTGAATGAGTCCTGCTTCTTCTATCAAGAATAATTGAGTGCTACATTCTTCAGCTTAAGTGCATGGCCCTGGGATCTTAGTTAAGCAAACATCCAATTATGTTCATCTAAAGTGTTAATAGTAAAATGAATAATGATTTGTTTAAATGTTGACTAGAACTGAATGAAAACTTTCTTTATGGATACAAGCTTCCATCTACACAAGACAAATACCAATATTTTTATCTTCTGCTTTGTCAAATAACTACAGTTCTTGCTTAAAGGTCAGTTCTTTGGAATAATGGGAGAGTTTACATGGAACTATCATCTCTTATAGTGAAGCAGTATAGCAGTATATATAGAAGCAGCATAGCAGTATATATAGAAGCAGTATACTGTATTCACTTAGGACCTTATTCCCTTGTATGATATCATGCTGCCCTCAATGATATGTTTGAAAAACATTAATAGGAATCTGGGGACAAGGGAGAAAAAAATGCCTGTCATTCTTCAGACTTACCTTCAAGTGGCACAGTCCCTATCATAAATTAGAACATCCCCAAAGGCAAGCTTTATCAGCTGCCAGATATCTCCACAGGCTCTTCAAACAGATTGGTGAAATGTGGGAGAGACCTACCTACCTACGTATTCTTTACTTTATAGTCCCCAAACATGCTGGGGAAAGGTAGGGCATTGCTTTGTAAAACTCACCAAGAAAGTCATTAAGAATTGGACATCTTCAAAGGATTGTCCTGAGTCTAGGCTGGCAGCTGGCTCAAAAGAAAAGTTAGCATAAAGCTAGAAAGTAATACAGTTAAAAATGTGTTGGCTTAATATGTTTGTCTGTAATTCTCAAATAAGCAAATGATAAAGCATGTATTAATCATGGTAGGAACACTCCAAATCCATATTACTTTCTTCAATAACCTTAAAAAAAAAAAAAGAAAAAAAAGTTTAGCAATAGAACTACTTTAAGATCTTTAAAAGATTTTTCCAAGCTGCTGAAGGACAGAGTAAGAAAACCACTAGATGACCCTTCTAATCCCAAAGATTCCAGGCTTGCTGATTTTTGCTATTATTTTGATTATGATGGTTATTTCATGACATCAGCAAACAGTTAATATTGCTGGTGCTGTCTACATGCCATACAATGATATGTGGTGGAGAAAATAATTTGACCCCTTCTGATTCATAGCTATGCGTTAGCTAAGGATGCAATCATGTTTCCACCTAGCATCTTGTTGAACCATAACTATCAGCCTGCTATTTACTAGAAACATATTAAGTTAATTCTCAGCACAAACATTAAGTATTGTGACTTCCAAGTAAGTATTTCATAGTGATTAGTGGCCAGAAGTAAATGGACATATTTATCTCTGTTGCTTTTAGGACTTAACATGCCAGAAAGAAGATAAACTATTTAAAACAGAATAAAACCATCCTGAAAATTACTTCATGCATACATCTGCATATAGGTAATTATTTGTGTTGAGTTCATAAACCACGTCAGTCTCCTCATGGAGATCTCATATTGACAAAGATTTTAATACAGGGGTGTATACAGAATCTCCTCCTGGGCATGTTGTCTAGCCAACTTCTTCAGTTTGCCTTTTAGGAAAGCACCACATAATATTAAAACAAACCTTCTCCACCCCACCCCTCCCACCTCCCCCCCCCCCAGAAAAAAAAACCAACAAAAAACCCACAACCCAGACACAGTGAAATCTAATTATCCTGTGGGTCGAGAGGTTTTACACTCTGAAGACCATGTTATTGCATTTATAACATGCATGTAACAGTAATGCTAACTGGGGAAGAAGATTACTAATAAATATATACCTGTTTAATAATCTGGTAGGTACACTGATGGAATTTCTTGAATTAAATAAGTATTGACAATCCTGCCTTATGAAAATGCAGTGTTAAAAATTACAACACATGATGCTTTATTTAAGACCTGCTATCAGGTCAGATAGCAGGTCAGGTCTGAGATCAGAAACTAAAATACAGGATGGGATTTAGAATCACCATACAAGAATTTAGGGACCTAAAGAGGCAATATTAACATTTTCTGAAAAGTTGGTTCTTAATGCCTAACCTAACTGAGGCCTGAATGGTTAGTGAAGTTTGGAGGCAGTTTTATATCTTTGACATTATTACTCCAGTTTGTAAGAACTAATACAATTAACAGCACCCAAAATAGATCCATTCTTTTTCAGTTAGCAAAATAGAAAAGGAAATGATCCTCTGCCACCATTGAAAAAGACATAACTCTTCAAAAATTGGTGCAATTCTAATGTTCTGAATATTAATGTTAACGCAGATGTGGATTTAAAATAAAATAATTAATGTAAAACCATTCTTTAAATGAAGACACTTCATTTACATGAACAGAACATGACCCATAATTTTTAATGTGATAGCTTCCTCTAACTTAAAAAAAGAAAAATAGTCATTGCTGTGATAGATGTTTATGCACCTCTGGGCATTTTTAATAAATACTTCTGTCAGATTGTTCCTATCATGTTTGAAAGAACCCACTGTAGTGATTTAGGTTTGATTCCACAGAACATGGCACCTTCTGAAGACTGTTGGAGTTAGTTTTGCTAAATGGGAAATCAGTTCAAGCAAAAAAAAAAAGTTGATATTTACTGAACTGTCTGTTTAGTTTTATAGCAACTTAATCACAGAATTTCTTTTTAGTATTCATAGTCGTGGTAGGGTACATCTAAAGTTGTGCTACACCATGGGACTTGATTACCCCAACTGCACCCATAAATACCACTTGTCATGTGTGCAAGTTTTCAAGTGCACAACTAGATAATGAAAATTGAGACAGAATGAATGCCTCTTTCAAAGTGTATGGTAGATTCTTGGTAAATTTCTATTAGTATTGAATATAAACCAGGTCATAAAAGTACTACATCTTTTGGCAGCCTAAAACTGATATAAACTATAACAAAACAGTCAAAGCATGAATGTATAGGTGTGAGAGTGGGGACAAAGAAATAACCAGTGTGTAGGAGCTGAATATTGTAGTGGGACTTGACACTGAGATTAGACCAAGACACCTAAAGAAGAGGTATAGAAGAAATGAGATATGGTATTTTACACTTATCACTTTTATAAATAACAGTATAATAGTAAGATAATATAATGCCAATAGTATACTACAGTATAATAGTGACAGAATGGAGAAGAAAGGCAAAGTAATGAGATATAAAGAAAGATAAACAAGAAGAGTATCATGAAAGCCTGAGTGATTAAGATACCAAAGATGAGGGACTGACTACTTTTTCTCAGAGGCTGATTATTTTCCAGTGAATGTATCTTATTAACTAAGAACATTTTCTGGAAAAAAAGGGAAAATTTGAAGTGAACATCCGTCCACTTTTTTTTCTAACTCAGAAGTGGAGAGCTTTGTTGTAATTTATTTTGTGTATCCCCTCAACACCCCACTCCACCCCAACCCTGCTGATGTTTACATACTTTTTTAAAAGCTATTAAGTTGGTTTTATCAAAAATGGAAGAAATTCTTACTCATCCTAAAAGATAATTTGACACAGGGACAAAAAAGGACATTTTTCACTGGAACTATTTTTCACATAGCTAGAAGGAACCAGAACCAAAGCTAAAAAGAGCATGAGTGTATTGCCTGTAACTAGTTTGGTGAATAAATCTATCGGTGTTGAGTAAGAGAGATGGGGTAGTAGTTTGAGAAAAAAAAATGGATAAAATGTCACTGCATTGAAGACAGAAAAAGTAGAATATGCTAGACTTTGAAATGGGGAGCAAACACTTAAAGGGAAAGGGATGGATAAAAAGGGGAGGCATGGGACTTACTTAAGCAGTCTAATAGATACAAAGATAAAGTGACAGACATAGTAGTTAGAATACAAGGAAAGCCTCTGTCAGGTAGGCTATATTTGTGGAGCATAATTCTGGCAATGTAGAAACTCTGGACTCTTATGTTTGGTGCACAGAATTTCATGTAAAGGTAGCCATTACTTTGTTATGCTTTATCTAACAACTTGGAAAAGTATGTTCCCTAAATAGTGGATATGTGTTCAGGTCATCAAGCATAAGTGTGTGTATGAATCCTTGGGTTAGATAGCTGAATGGTCCATATGAGTGATGCATAAAGATTATTTCATTTATTCTGAGTGTGACTGATTTGCTTGATTAAGAACATGGTCCTACATTACTAAAATTGCATGGATACTTGCCACTGATGTCAGTATGTGTGGCTTCAAGTCCCCTAAGGTAGACTCATCAGTTTTTGCTGTGCAGAAATAGAAGTACCTAAATTAAACTGTCCCATAGAGTGTACATAACCCAGTCTTCATCACTTCCTGGAAGAAATGGGTTTATATCTAAAATATATAGGGAATTTCCATATACAGCTTAAACTAACAAATAAACTCAATTAAAGGAACTATTTACCTTCCACATACTCCTTAAACATTTCTCCTCAAAGATATTGTGACTGTGAGGACCTGCTGCTGAATAGTTTCTGAAATGTGAAACATTTTCACCTTGTACTCTCTTGGCCTTCACACTTTAAATTTGTAAACCTTATTAAAAACATGTTAAAGGAGTTGACAATAATGCTGATGCAAGATTTTGCTATCTATTTCTCACTGCTAATATTTTCTGTTAAAGATGTACACATTTAAGTGAGTCATGGTATAGACAAACATGATAGAATTAACACTTAATGAAGAGAAAACAAGTTTGTCTTACTAAGGAGCTTAGAGAAATGAAATGCGAACTGCAAGCAGAGCCATTTCCTCTTTCTAATTCTTGTAGAAATAATAAAAGCTGAAGTGCTCTTTCTTAGAGACACTGCACTGTAAGAAGAACATTTTGTAATTGTGGCCTTGTGTCTTTCTTCAGGAGAACATTTAAAACCACTTTGTAAACTGCTTTCAAAAATGTTTAAGTTTTTCGGCAGTAGGCTGAAATCTGAGATTGTGAAAGTTGTTCTAGACTGATGTATTTTGGTATAGCTATACACTAACTTATGCCAGCCTAGGTTAAGTGTATAAGACTTGTATAATATTCTTTCCTGGATTCATCAAAACAAGTATTGTATGGTTTTTGCATGTGTGTATACACATGTGCATTTTGCTTTCATACACAGAGACAAATAGTCTGTGTGTGTTGTAGGAACCCTACTTTAAAAAATATAAGTATTTCAGTTACTTTAAAATGGAATTTTGTGCTTGTTGGCCTAAAAGTTTTATCTGAAAATTCTTAAAAAAGAAAAGCTTGTTTATATGAATCATGGGAGTGGGCAGGAAGGGCAAAGAATAATTACATTTGTAATAAAACAATTCCTAACAAATAATTTGAACAACTGTAGTATTCCTCTGAAACTGGACAAGACTTGTTTTCAGTTCAATTTTTTCCTGTGTTTGCAGAATTCAATCTATAATTCACAGGAAAAAATAGGGATTGCTGATCAGGAAAAACTAAAGGAAAATAGATTTGAAAAATATACTTCCACTGATGAGTAGCACAGTTTCACTTCCTTTATGTTCTTTTATATTCTCACTCACTTCAGAAGTTAAGTGCTTCCTAAAAATTAATACATTTTTCCTCCTTCCTCTGAGGTAGGAAGGTATTACTTTTCTGAGTTTGAAACAGGAAGCAGGTTCAGAGAGATTTGTGTTATTGAACAACGAATAAAGGAATGGATTGTCTGAATTTCATGGTTACTGTTGTAGAACCAAGGCTGGCTGGCAGATTGATACATATGGTAGGGGGCACTAGAGTAGGAAATTTAAAAAAAAAAAAAAAAGGAGAAAACTGAGAGGCAAAATAGTGGGATTATTTCTGTTATACTGATTGGACAATTGCAACAGTTAAAGAATTTTAAGAGGGATTAAGGCATTTGGGCATTTCTTTTGGGTGTTATTAAGTAGCTGCTAATGAACTTTTGAAAATATCCCAAAAAAACTAGAATTATTCTGCTTACCTATAAACACTGAACTGTGACACCTAAGCTAGCTGCCTACTTACTCCAGACTCCATTTATAATCAATGAAGACAGCTGGCCTAAGGTAAAGCTGCATTACTCACTGGAGAATCCTGTCTTATTTCAGAGTAGAGAAGGAGACTAAATCATCCTGAGAAACTAGAACCAAAGAGGAAAGCAGTACATGTAATTAAATAACCTCTTTTTTTTTTTTAAGCCAGCTTCTCTTGTGTGCTTTTAAAGTCTGCAGGTCATTATTCTTTTAGAGACTCATTCTGGCATATTGATGAGCTTGTTTTCCACTGAGAAACAGCTTTCTCAGGGTTTCATTAATTTTTGAGGTGGAGAATGAAACTGTTGTTAAAGAAGGAGAAAAAGATAGAAATACTTATATGAATATAGTTTTATAACATATCTATAACAGTTCTATTATAATTTTAAAGTATCATCTGCTGTGGTGCAGCAAATAAAATATGCTTGTTTCTTCACACACAGTCATTTCTGGTGCAGAAGATATAGATCAATTTATAATTGCATCTACAATGGTGATAACTCCAACTGGTTTATATAACTGGATTCTTTCTGCCCAGAGTGCTCAAAAAAATCTCTATATTTCAATTCAGGCTGTTAATCCTTATAGTTCCCTGTCTTTCATGTTAAAACAGGCAGCAGGAGAGATTTTCTAAGATACTAAAACGTGTCAAAAGCTTTTCTTCCCCACATGTAGCCAGTGACTGTCGGTCCATTGTGCATAGTCTCACTGTAGCCAGTGAGACTTCTAAAATGGAGTCGTTTCATGGCCCAAATTATCAGTAGGGTAAATGGAAAATAGGTGTTGTGAGAGTGTGAGAAAGTTCATTTTCATCTGGTGTTTGGCATCCATTCATGGCTTCAGTTCAGTATGGACAAATTCCTACCTTTAACAACATGATTTTGGCCTGGAGAATGGAACAGATTATTGATGTACCCAAAATGTTCATGTGAAAGTGTTTTACAAAATCAAGCCCAAATGAAAGTTTTACAAAAGCTTTTCTTCTTCTTTGCTCTAACAAATCATTATTTACAGATACTATTACAGTAGCAGGGACCAGCAACAGCCATCTCTGCGTTTGTCACTGCAGGCTATTGATACATATTATTAGCAGCTACATAAAACAACCCAGCTGGAAATCAGAGCTGGAGAAGGATATACCTGCTTAGTAACTTGAGTTCCTCTTAGAAAGTACATAAAACCTGTGCACTGATACCTGCACTGACTTCTCATTGGTTTCCAGATAAATTCTTAGACAGTGTTTTTAAGCTCAGAACCATAATGAGCCAAAACAAATTACATTCTCATGGCTTTGGCCAGTGCAGAGAACACTCAAACCAACCTCATGCACATCTACAAAATCCCATATGTACAGCTGATGCCATGTTGATGTGATTTGTTACATTTACAAAAATTGTTGGATAATAATTATGGCATTTTATTTTAGACAATTTAAAATGCATCAAAACTGCTTAGGCTAGGTCCTTCTTTTGTTCACAGTAAGAAAAATTCTAGGGCAAGTTACAGGAGTTACCATCCCGACTTTTAAAATCGGAGTACTCTGCAGTTACTTTTGCTAAATGAGGGTTCCAGAGAATGAATGTTTTCTTTTTTAATGTCTAGCATAGAAAATATGTTACATAGTAACCTTCAGGGACTGTGTGGCTGAACTTAGCAAATGTGGAACTACCATGCTTGCATCTGGTGGGGTTTCTCAGAAAGTTTGATGGAAATAGGTTGTATCTCTTAGTGTGGTGTTTCCTTGAGTTCTGTTTTACTTATCTGGTTTTGTTTATTTTCCTGTATTCCTAATGGATAGCACAGAACTAAAAAAAAAGAAAAAACATCATAAAAAGACAGGAATGTAATTACTTAATCCTTTTCCTTACTTGACAATTATGTAGTATGAATGAGAATGAAGCAGGTTAAGAAAACCACATAGAAAATGGTAATTGACATTAAGGAAATTCTGGAGATAAGTGTATTTTGAGTTATTCAACAAGCCACTCCATTTATTTCTGAGTATTAGTAATAGTGAAGACAAAGTGCGGTGCTGAGGATCTTTGAAAGGTCACAGGTAAAATTTAAATTACATCCATAATGTAAATTTTTACATATTGATTGTTGAAATTTTGGCACAAGTGTCTTCAGAACTGATGGGTCTACAAAATCAACGTTAAATTAAAAGGAAAAAGTACATTTGCGCTGCTTCAGTAGTACTTGTCATGTAATTGCTCACCAATATGCAAAAGGGCTTCCAGGTTTTGCCATAATTCATTGAACATTCACCTGCCAGCTGTAGTAAATCAGTTCAAAATCCAGATTTGTGTAGCTCCTGAGATCTAGATAGGAACAAAAAATTGTCTATCTAAACAACCTCCTGACAATGGGATCCAAATGCTCCCATTTGGTCATTTTTTCAATTTGGCCAAATGGCCATTTTTTCGGTTCACCAGGTTCCTAGCAAAACCTCTGTATCCACTGAAACTACTGAAAACCTCAGCCCATCTCACCTCTCCCATGTGTTTGTGAAAAAGATAACTGAAATAGTTTCAGGCACTTTGCCATTAATTTTGAAAGTAGTTTTCAGCATGCTGAAAACAGCTATTAAAATTTCTGCTTATATTCGAAATCAGCGAACAGCTCTTCCTTGCTGCTTTTCAAGCAACAGTGAAGAAATATTCTGCAGTGGCACACTGCAGTTTTACATTCTTTTATAAAATACAAACGTTTAAGATGCGAGCTAAATTACATAAAGTTGCTCATTAAAAAAATTATTATCATATACTGGCAATATTACTAATGTAAATATTTTAGTTATTTCCTTTGGAACTTCTTCATATTCATATTTCTTTAGTAGGAGTTATGATGCAATTCAATTTTTCTCTGTTAACACACTAAAGAACACAGAGAGTTTTAACAGTATCTATGTCCATTCCACATAATAAATGCCATTATTTCAGCATAATTATACAAGGACATTTTAAATGTTTTCACATATTGATTCATAAATCTTATAAAATATTCTTGAGGAAACTGCCACAAAAAAACCCCCTCAAAACAACAAAAAAGTGAAAGAGGGGGCGGGGAGAGAGAGAGGCTGTGTTTGGATTTGCTGTATAGAGGATATCTCTGTAAAATACCCTCTTGCTCTTTTTTTTTCTTTTCCCCTTCCTATAAAATCAAATGTTTTGCCCTTTTCCAAATTAATAAAAGTTTCCCTTAGGACTCCTAACATAACCCTGGAAAGCTCCTTCTACTCAGAATAAAGTATTATGAGGGCTGTCCATCAATTGCATTATAGTTTATGACTAAAATCTGTGTTCTCTATGTCTGAATAGAAAAATCTATTCTAACTCAAAAGTGCTCTTGTCGCTGGAACTCTAAATTTGATCATGTGTCATGAGTAGTAAAAGCAATAACAATTACACATAAACAATTGTATTTTCTATCATTGTTAAATAATAATGAATCATATTTAATTAAAAAGTCATAAACAAACCTAAAAATATTTATGTGCATTATTACTGGAATAAACTGATGTCAGAGAGGGTTGTCTCAACATTTTGAAAAGCAGTTTGGCATAAAGAAGTTCTAGTCAAAGCTTACAATTTCTGTTCTGTGAGAAATGTTTATATTTGAATGTCTGATTTCATTTTATGAAACAAATTTATGCAACTATTCTGAAAACATCATGGTGTGCTCTGTTTCCAAAAATGAATATGTACCCGAGGATAGCAGAAACTTCTAAATTCCTGGACTGTTTAGGCTGCCTAATTCCAACCACATTGGGATCCAGGTGCAGCAAGTTCTGGTCCAGAGGCTGTCAAGCGGGGAGTGAGAAGAGCTGCTGTTAGAAGTTGATGTGCTTCTGGCCTGCTTCATTTATGCACACAGTTGCATAGGACTCTTCTCAGAGACTGGTCCCACTGTGGCATTAAGTTTTACCCTAACAAGAAATCAGTACTAGAGGCAAGTTTTGAAACTTGACACTTCTGTAAGATGATGTGCAACTATTGCCTGATGTGCAACAGGGTTGCAGGATCCATACCCTGCCTCCTGCAGTGGTATAGGGGATTCTGCTTTTATCATGATTAAGAAATTTCTTCCTTGTTGAGGCCTCTCCGATAAATTCAGTTAAATTCAGGTCATAAGTAAGCAACTCTTGCTGACTTGGAGGGTTCAGCTCTTTTGTCATAGCTGAATTCAGTCCATTGCTATTAATAAAGTTGTGAGCACTTAGCAGGAGAAGCATTACACTAAATACAGGAACTGTGGAGAGCCATTGTCGGGTACTTGCTATTAATTTATGTTTGTGAAGTGCACAGAGCCCTCCACAGTGTTAATAAGCATCACACAGTGTTGTTTTGGTAGGATCCAAGCCTCTCTTTGTATACTGCTGAAAAGAGCTCAGAGCCTGTTTATTTCTCGTTAGCTAGTATTTGGTTGACAAACCATTTTATTCTTGTTTCTGTCAAGTTTTGGGCAGGCTGAAGTGACTTCATTATAGAAAGAACCATTATCTCTGATGCTAGTATGTCACTATAGATTATACAACTAGGCTAAACCCTGTACACAGTGATATCATGCTTTTTAAAATATTTGCATATTTTCTGAATAATAGTCCTTTTCCTTAACAGTATTTGAAAAGCTCAAGGCGAGTAAGTAAATGACTGCCTACAACAAGAACTAACGCTGGCAAACCTTTGCTTTGTTGAGAAGAACAGAGGGAACAACTGGTGTGAGTCAGTGGATTGTTGTTGCAGACTGCATAGCAAGTACTTAATGAAATATGAGTGGGCTGCAGAATGAACAGGTTAAGAAATGGTACTTATATGGAATTTAGCATTGCTTGTATTCTTTCTTTTTACATTTCAGTCTGAATTATAATGACAACTTGAGTCTTCTAGAGTTCATGGGAATTTCACTGTTGATAGTAAGACAATCTGGATTTCATCCTTTGTTTCTGTGATCTATTAACAGATTAAAAAAAAAAGGAAGAAAGAAATATGGTTGAAGCTACAGTGCCATTTTTAGATCTCATTTCTTAATACTTATGAAGCATTTTTGTTACTGGTAGTAGCAATTAACATTACTACTTCAGGATTAATTGACAACATGCAAGATTATTTTTATGATGAATACACATGAATAAATAAGCAAGCATGCATGTTCTATCAAGGAAATATTTATCTTAAAAAATAGAAGTAAGAAGTCAGATGGAAATCCCTAATACTACCTGCTATGATTTACTTCTTAAGGAGTACTTACTGTTTCTAAGTGTAATTAAACCCCATTGGATACTGCGAAGTTTGAGTGTACTGTGACAAAAGTATACCTGTCCAGTGTTTGAACACACCAAGGCCCCTTTACTACCTTGAGAGGACTCTTAATCTACCAGCCACATGAGGGCAGCAAAGACCTAAACGCTAAGAGAGGGTTGCAAGACAAAACTAAACATGCCGGAGTGGCTTTTTGATTCTTCCACTTCCCTTTTTCTTTTCCCAGCTAAATTTTAGGAAGGTCATGTCAGCAACAGTGGAAAGTCTTTCATTGCAGTCTTTCAGAAACATTGCAGTCTTTCAGAAATAACTGGACAAGCCTCTGATGGTACATACTTGAATGCACTGTCTTGCCATGAGGAAGGTTAAATGGCTTTCATTAGGCATTTCCAACATTAATTTGTAATCCCAAACCAGACTGGTAAAGCCTGTTTTCTCCACGCTATGGATGGAGGAACTGAATCATGACATAAAAACCAAAATGCTTCTCCTTTGTTCCTAAGGTGCAGAATATGGAAAGTTTTCCTGTGGTGCACTGCTTTAGTAGTATTTCTTCTTTTGAGTAGTATATTTTGCTGTTCACATTCACACCTGCTTTTTCTGTCATATTGATTACAAAGCATCTGAATACCATGATCTTTATTATTAAGTTTCAATTCTCTATAAATTTCACAAATGGAAACTTCATGTAATCTGAGCCAACAGAACCCCCAACTATGTAATGCCTTTTCAGTACAAACCTATCTTAAATGGCAAGAGTATACATTTCAAGTTTCTATATATTTACTTTCTAGTGTTCATACTTGTCAGAGAATAAACTTTAAAAGAAATAGAAATGCATAAAATTTAGATGAATAAGCATGAATGACCTGCAGGCCTCTTGACTTGTACTAAACAGAAAATTTCACAACTAAACACAGTGAAATGAGTCAAAATTTATGTCAAAATTGAGTCAAATTCCTCTGAAATGTAAAGCTCGTGTTATAAATTAAAATTCTGAAACCTGCAAGCTGTATGCTTTGATATATTGCTGGTGCTATGCAGCTGTTAGAAAGTTGATGAAATTCCCATGCATCAACCTTCACTTAGTAGTTGTCAACCAGTATAGTGCCATTTTCTGAAACCTTATTGCTGACATATATGAACATTACTTGAGCTATTAAATATTTGTAGTAGGAGAATCTGAGCTTTTCCAGGAATTAAACTTGGTCATATATCACTTAGAGCAAGAAATTGATCATGGTGGTCACCTTCTTAGACTTCCATTGTTATCCTGGTAGAGATGAGAATTTGGGCATCATTACTTTTATTATTCTTCTTAATGCTAATATAAACTTTTTACTGAGTGACTGTAATGCTGATGCTCAAATAGAGCAAGTAGAGGTGAATGGTAGACATCTCTCTTCCATAGTACCCTTGCCCTGCTCATTAACTCCCAGCCCTCATTAATCATAATAAGAACTCAGTCTTTCAAGCAGATAGCAGTGTGGGTTTTTGCTTATGCTAGTGTTGCCTTGCACATGCTGGGAGATTATGAGTTCTCCTTAGCTGCTCTGTTGAGTGAGGGAATCAAGTCCTTGCAGCAAAGAACTCCTTTTGTCTTTACTATATGTAAGGGCCATATACCATCTCTCAAATTGCATTCCACACTTTTTTTGTGTGGGAAAGGACTGCCTGCCTGTCATACCTCATCTGAGGCATAAGCACATATGCTACCTGTCTCCAAGACAAAAGATAGACTGCTTATCAGCAGCTGGTTTTTTTGAGATGTGTAGTCCATGTGTATTTGTGTTCTGCTCACCTTTCTTCCCTCTAGCAATGTCATCTTCAGCTGTTTCTCAGAACAAATGAAATAGCTGCAAACATTCTTCCTCTATTATAGAGCATATCAAGCAAGAGGAGGGAAGCAAGGGCTAGAGCATACCTAATACAGTTAGAGCAAAAGAGAGTCTCAGTGCCTGTGAGTAGTAGCATGAGTGTACTATGCCACAAAACAGATATGATAAAGAGCATATCGATTGTGCATCAAGATTTGTAATGATTGCAGGTCTATTGTTAGTGCTTCAGCAGACTGTCGCAAAAATGTTAGTTAGTGGGCAGACAAGAAATTAATAGCATGTTTTGGGGTGTAGAGGCTATATCTGAGACAGAATGATTTCATGATCCCCTTTAAGTGATCAAGAGTACCAGCACATGAGTATTCCTACTTACGCTTCAGAACAGACTAATATAATAGCAATTCAGGATATTAGGGGGCATCTCTTACAGGAATGATGAAATTTCACTGCCCATAGATCAAAAGAAGCTTCAGTACGTAAATTATCCTTTGTCTGATTTGCTGTAAAAGTGGAAATTATTCTAGAGAGGACACTTTAAATAGATTAGTGAAATAGACTGAACCTTAGGTCTGGAAGATGAAATTAACTCTAGCTATAGTTAGTCCTCGATTTGTGTTTAATTTCCAATCCATTTGCATGCTATTAACATAATTTCTTAGCAGTATAACATTTTTCAGTCAGTCATGTTGACTCAGCCAGTCGTGCATTGTAGGCCATAAAAGCTTGACTTGTGTGAAAATACATGGTGACAGATTTCTTTGTGGTGCTAACAGAGGCTTTAAACCAGCAAAGGCTTTGAAGCCTTTCCAAATTCCTTCTTATTCCCTTTCACCTCATTTTCACAGGGCAGCATAGTTATGCTTTGGACAGAGGTTGTCTCCACCACAGTGATTTTGCACTGTTTTAGCAAACTAAGCAATCTCAGTCTGAGTCTTTATGCTGGAATGATTAATCCTAATAAAATTGCCATATTAATGATGAAATAATTTCATTAAGTTCCTTCAGATACTTAGAAATCAATGTATTGAAATGCATTGATCATTAAAAAAATAATTTCATCCATTTTTAAATATTTATTAAAAATGCTCAGCATTTGGTTTTAAAACTTCATAATTTAGAATTAAAATGGGTACCCAATTTGATTAAATAATACATTTTTAAAATAACTTATTGATGACTGGGGGAAAGAAAAATCAACAAACTGATTAAATACAATGTGATGAAGGAAATTAGACAACACCACATCCAGATGAGTAAAATTATTTCCTGTGCATTCCTAAATGTAGCAGCCTCACTGCAAAGTGAAAAAAACCTTTTAATGTAAAAAACACGGGGTTAGAAACACAGGATTTTATTGTCTAGATAGGCAATATTCTTTAAAATTTTCATTAGCTTTTTCTGGTTTTAATGGGATTTAATTTGAAAGATGTTGACTGGTACTAAAAAAAAAAATTCTGTCAATTTTTGCTAGTATGCTGTACCTCATTTATTTCAGTGGCTTCTCTTTACTTCTGTTTGTCCTGTGAATCATACTAAAACTTTCTGAAATGCTTTAAAGCCATGCTTGAGTAAGTTCATGTGTTTGTTTTAAACACATTTCCTGTTGAAAGTGTATTTCCTTTTCCAGTGCCTAGAGATGCCAAAGTAGACTGCTGTACTTTTGTATCATTTTTAAATGAAATCTCATAAATAATAAATAACATAACAAAATACATATGTTTTCCGTGAAAACTTGTTCTGTACCCCAAAACAGACTTTGCAACTCAAAATAAGTATTATTTGCATATACAAGGCTTGTGTCAGAGTAAATCGGGAGTGTCTCTACTAGAGTTTGTGGTGTTACATTATTGTAAAACATGTATGACATCCAAAGTCAAGCACTCAAAAACCATCATATGACAAAATGATGTAAGTAAAAGAAGATCGTTAAGTTTTATTGTTCAAAAATATTTGTATCTGTTAAGTAGTTAACTAGCATATCCAGATGCCCTGTCACATGCCAGTAAAACAGTGTTCTGATATCTCATTAAAAATTGCTTACTGTTTTCCCATAGATTTTTCATAAAGATGTTTGGTTTTTTCTCCTCAATTTTACTTCTCAAGCTCTTGGTCTCCGAGTATTGCAGGACGAATGCAGAAAACAGTTTACTCTGCATATTTTTAAAAATTATTACCTGCAGTAGGCTCTTTTACAAGTGCTTCTCATGCTATAAATAGAAAATAGATCAAAATCCTTCAGTTATGTTAAATATTGCTGATTCAGCATGTGCAAGCACAGACAAAATGAACAACTATTGAGCACTTAGAAAAAAGCTTTTTGGCTTTCTTTTACTGGATGGTTACAGAAAGCAACTTTAGGCCAGAAATAAAGTCGAAATGGTACTTCAAGGTTGGACTAGATATCTAGGTTTTCTGTATGCTTTTGTATGCTAGATATCTAGGTACTTCTGTGTGTATGAAAGGTGAGTCAGAGCAGCCAATTTATTAGCCAAATACTGCAAGGGAATCAGCTTGTACCTGACTTGATCTGGTTGGAGTGTCTCCAGTCCCAGTCCTAAGAAGCATTTAAAGACCAGCCTACATTTATTCTTGACTGATCAAGCCCAATCTTCTTGTGAAATAGGTATTTCAGTCTTCCTGTCAAAGGAAGAGATGCTCCTGGAAGGAATACATGAACAAAAGTTCATTCTTTCTTGAGGCAAGGAAGTGGATTTTGGCAGGGACTTTTCAGAGCCTGTAAAAGGTGCAGGATTAGCAGTGGGAGAAGAATGCAGACAGCAGAGGTTCTTGCTTGCGAGCCTAATATTTCCTATGGAGCATGTTGATTATGTTTTCTGGGTTTGGCTTAATAAATCATGTATCCTTTTGCACACAATTTTTCATCACTTTAGCAGGTGGTGTGAGGAACACAATAGTGGCCTCAATACACTCTTGGGAGAAGCAAGATGCTTATTTGATGTAACCTTTGGAGGGCATCAAAACAGGGGCTCTTGAATTTTGTGTTCATGTTTAATTTCTGAGCTATTGCATAGGAGGGAGGGAGTTTCTTGTCATTTGGCAAGGTTAGTTTTTTCTTTTGTTTTGATTGAATTCTGCAGGTCACTTTTACAGCCTGTGTGATATGCTAGGCCTGTTACACATGGGATTGCTATAGACGATTTAGAAGAGGGAGGATTTTCTTCTGCATTTCAGCAGGATGTAGATTTGTTACTGAGCACTGTCGAGGCTGAGGCAGTTTGGCAAATGTAAACAGGAAGAGGCATGAAGTGAGAGAGGATTTTTCAGGATTACACTAAATTCTAATTTGTTCTGCTACTGGCTTTCTTCCTTAACCAAAAAATCTCCATAGAAAAGTTATCTTGGTTAGTAAAGAAAACCTATGGACAACTTCTCCTCCAAGAACCTGGCACACTGTCTTGGGAGGAAAAGTACTCTTCAGAGCATGTTTCGATTGTATGTAAATGAGGCTATGCATGGTATAGGTGTCTGTGAGAAGGTTTCAGATCACTTGTTCTTCATCACACCTTTGGAGGCTGTACTGGGTCTGGCTGGGATGGAGTTAGCTTTCTTCATAGCAACCCTTTTGCATTTGTGACTAGAACAGCATTGATAACACACCAGTGTTGTAGCTATTGCTGAGCAGTCAAGGCTTTATTTTTCCTACTCTGCCGCTCCAGTGAGTAGACTGGGGGTGCACAGGACATTGGGAGGGGACACAGCCAGGACAGCTGACTGCAGCTGACCAAAGGGATATCCCACACCATATGATGTCATGCTCAGCAATAAAACTGGGGGGAGGGTTTTTCTTGAGAGGTAGTCATTGCTTGGAGGCTAGCTAGGCATTGGTCTACTTGTAGGAGGTGGTGAGTCCATCACTTGGTTTTGGTTTTTTTTTTTTTTCCCCCTTCCTCTTTTCTTCACTTATTAAAATGTATTTATCTTTACCCATGAGTTATCTGACTTTCACTTTTCCTTCTATCTGACTTTCACTCTTCCCATGGGGTTAGGGAGATAGCGAGAGGCTATGTAGTGCTTAGCTGCTGGCTGGGGCCAACCCACCACAGAGGCTCTGTCACATGAAGAAAAGAAAGCAGATTTCTGAATTCCTGAATACAAAGACAATAATAAGCATGATGGAGCCTGGTTCAGCTCAGAGACTTCTAACAAAATGGGGAGATCAGTCATGGATCACAACATTTTCTCTGTTTCATGTTATGCTGTTTCATTTAATCTGGCAATGCTAGTGCAAATGCATAAATGGTCTCTGAATTACAGATCAGAAGTGGTGTGCTACTTCTAGGGAGGCCATTCTGTCCTACGATCCTTTACAGACCATTTCAATCAGAAGAATGGTCCCGTTTAGCTTTTCCCATGTACTTAAGTTTCCTCTGCTGCTTAGTGTTTGAAACAGGTGTTTCACTCTGTTCATGATAGCAGTTTTCTAGAGCTATTACCTAGATGAGTTGTCAAATCAATACACTGTTTCATAAAATCTGAGCCCTGGCAGGGCTTTCTCCTCTCCATAACCATCAAGAGAGAACTCAAGCACCTCTGTCAGCTTTGGCTGCAGAGTACTATCTTTCAAATAGGCAACAATTCAGACAAATCCCTGTGCTCAGTATCTGTGATTGAATATCTCTGGTCAGCAGATAGTTTCATTAAATCACTTTTTGAGTTTACTTACCATGTTCTCTTGACTACATATGATATTAGGTACTTTCAGTCACATCATCTGGACCAAGTTCAGCAACTAAAGTATGTGATCTGAAGTAATTTAATTTAAGTCACTACAATTGCAATTATAAAAATTAGTCCTAGATATTAAAATAAAGCATGTACCAATTGTGGAACAATTTAAGAGCAATAATCATTTATTGGTGAGGTAAATTCAGCAAACCTAAAAAAAGATAAACTGAATTTCTGTCCTCAAATGTCTCCTTTTAGAAATTGAAGAAGAATATCTTGCTGTACTGCATTTGAAACATTTGTATGTATTTCATTTGTCATTGCCAAATCTCCCTTAGTTTAATAGAATATAATTTTCATAATTTAAGACTAAGAAATAAAATCCAGCTAAGAAATGTTAGATTGTTATTTATATATAGAGAGGAATGCTCTAATATATATAGCAGCAAAAAGAGGACATAACAACTCCAGAGTCCTTCACCTCCTTCTCTTTATATCTCCTTCCTTTCACAGAAAGCAGGTATGTGAGTTACATACTGTAAAAGAATGGGAGAAAATATACTAGTTTTGATATGTGATTAGTGTTTTCCTTATTAAGTTCATAGTCTAATTTCTGCTGATGTCAGTTTGCAGAACATTAAGTTGATGTTTGCTCATTCTGAAACATCTTATGTAAACTGAAACTACAGTTCTGCGCCTGCACTGCTGTGTCATGTATTTTTTGGTCAGATATTTCTACCATGAAAGTTCAGCTGTAATCAGATATGCAGCCAGACCCATAACTGGAAGAGTAATGAATGCACAGGAGAATAAAGATCAAACTTCAAAGTAACCCGAAGAGGCTAAAGCAGCAGGGGCTGAAGGCAACAGGAGCATTATGAATAATATGAAATGTATTGCCTTGACTTCACTGACTACAGAGAGAAACTGAATTCCAAGGACAAAATAAAAAATGTAACTATTTACTGCAGGCATGTGACCAAATAATATAAGAGATTCTGTTAAGGCATATTTATTTTTGATCTTTCCTAATATGATTCAATTTCCTCCCCATACACTTTGATAGCTTCAAAGAAATAAGGGGATTAATTTATGCTGCTTGAATTATCCTTTCTGACAGAGGCATATAGTAGAAAAGCATGCATTTGACTAGTAAATGCACAATACTCAACATGTGAGAACAATAAATTACCTCTAACATTACAACACATAGCAGGAGAACAGTAGGCTGCACTACTGAATACTGGACTAACACTGGCCACTCATCCAGCCAGTCACTACATTCCCTCTTCTCTTTCTTCATGCGCTCTCAGGACACAGGGAAGTAACCAGGACAGCTAATAAAGTGAAATGCATGCAAAAGATGACACGTATTGTAGAGGTTATTATCTTTACACAGTAATGACATATTTTTTTTTAAATATAGGCTAAGCCAAAGTGTGTCATCATCACTGACAGCAATCAGTGTTAGTGTCCCTGTTAAAGACAAAAGTGCATAAGTACTATATAAAGGTGTGCAGAATTGAAGGAAATATGGCAATTACAACAGTTAAAATCTGAGGGAAATCATAAAATATGCATACGTATATGCATGTGATATGTAATAAAAAAGAAAGAACTGGCTTTATCTATGCAATTTGGAAAATTAGAACTGAGAGAATGGTGATTTGAGGATCAATTAAATTTACAATAAAATCATAACAAGAAAATAAGATGGGTCAAACTAGGGTAGTAACCTTTTCCAGGACTGGCATAAGCTGATATCCCAGCAAAGCATGTAGGAACAGACCAGGTTATGTGACTCCCCCAGATGCTAATCAAGCACTATTCAGGAACTCCCTGAGCCAGATGTGATTCCTCTGTATTAAGCAACCCACAAATTATTAGTTTTTCATTAATTTGTCAACCCTTTTTTTCAACCTATGTAAACTCTGAGCCTCCATGACTATCTCAGCTACTCATCGTGTGAAGAACCACCTTTGTTTTTTTATTTTCATCCTGACTCCTGTTAGTTTCATGTGATGCCCCTTACTTATTGTACTGGAAGTGACAGTAAATAATTTATCCCTCTCCAGTCTATCCACATCGCTAATAATTTTATAGATTGCTATCCTATTCCTCCACTCCTACCCAAGTTGTATCTCTAAAACAAGTCATAGTTACTATGCATATGTAGTTAGGTCCCTAATGCCATTGAGTTTACTAGAGGTTAGGAGCCTAAGTACACAGGATGGTTTTAGCGTAAGTCACAGAAGAGCTAACATCGGAAGACACCTCTGGAGATCATCTAGTCCAACCTCCATGCTTACAGCAGGGTCAGTTAGAGCAGGTTGCTCAGGGACAAATCCAGTTGGGTTTTGAGTATCTCCAAGAATGGATACACCACAACTTCTCTGGGCAACATGATGCAATACTTGACCATTCTGACAGTAAAGAAGCTTTTTTCTTACGTTTTAATGGAATTTCCTGCATTTAAATTTGTGCCCATTGCCTCTTGTCATGTCACTGGGAACCACTGAGAAAAACTTGGCTCCATCTTCTTTATTTCCATCCATCAGGTATTTCTACACATTGATAAGATCCCCCTGAGCCCTGAGAATTATTTTGACTGGGACCACAGCAATGAAAGTAAGATAGAAAAAAATTATCTGGACATTTTAGTTGCAAAGTAAAGTTGAATAAAGGAAGTTTATCAATTAAATAAATAGAACGTTTAAAAGAACAAACAGGAACTTATCTTAGTTTTGCTCAAAATAGTAACTGTTGCTTCTGTTCTGACAACTTATCTGGTTCTTGATTTAAATAAGAGAAAAGAAATCAGGTTATTATAGATTTGCCATTAAGAGAAGGTTGTGAAGGGATGTAATATAAACTTTGATTTTCATTTACACTTAAATGTCACCTCAGTAGGGTTATTATTAGGGGTCATTTCATTATTTGTTTTCATGAAGGTTTGTAAAGCTCAAAAATATTTCTATACACACAGGATTTCAACATCTGTGATAATAATAATAATAAAACTAATAAAATAACTGCAAAGAATTTACAAACCCAAATCTCAGCAATTAAATCCAGTCACTAATGTCATATGAAATGCCTGTAACCCAGTGGATTATTATATTTTCTTCCTGTATTCATTTAATAGAGATTTGTTATTTCATAGCAACATAGTCTTAAGAACTCTTTCATATCAATAATGGAGGTAAATCTAAAATGAATATAGCATCTGTAGTACGACATTTTTACTAGTGTGAAGGATCAGTTGTGTTTATGTGGATATGGACATCTTATTCTTAAGTCAAGAATATTTTCAAGGTAGTGTCTAGAATAATATTGTCAGTAATCTGTTGAGTCATTGCTTGCTCTTTGCTCCACAATAAACTCTGCTTCCATAACCTAGAGTAAATCCTCAGTAACTGTGATTTTATTTTGAACAGCAAAATCTAGTGCAAATTTATAAGTAAAAATCGTGAAAGTGTAAGATATGCAAACATATATTTGTATAAGAGACATAATGTACTGTCATTGCTTTCCAAATTCTTGCTATTTCACCCACTGAAAATATTGCAAATCTGCATTTCAAGAATAACAGCATTTTCAGATTTGTGTGGTAGCATTCTTAAATACAAATATTATCAATCTTTTATATTCTGATCTACAGAAAAATTGTCTGAACTTTCCTAAGTAATGGCATTTTCAGCTTTCTTGGGAGGACAGGGAAAACTTTTTCCTTCTTCCCTGAAATTCCTTTCAAATGTTCTGTTATAAATTTGTCTTCTGTTCTCTATGTCGACAATGTAAGCTTATTAGCTAGATTTCCTTAGATACTTCCCTTCTTAGCTGAATGTTTTACATTTAGACTTTTATTTCAGCACCACTAGTCCATGTCATTACTATTTAACTTAAAACATGGATTTTTTTGTGCCAGTGAAGTGTCTCAATGCCTTCATGTGCAGAAGGCATTTTACAGAATGTCTTGTGATTTGCAGGGGGGACACTGCTGAGACATTTAAGATGATGCTAGATGTTTATGCACATAAAGATAAGATACTGATCTTATGTTTTGAAATTTAAACAAAAGTATTTTTTCAATTCTATCCCTTCTGTGCCTTTTAAGCATTATCTTAGCTTCCTGTCACTCTGATAGAGTTTGAGGTTTATGGCTCTTTCCACAGTCGAGAGAAAGACAAACATCCACTTTAACATCTTGATTGTGCAAGGGTTTGTAGAGATTTTTTGAATGTATAGTGCTTAAAAAACGAAGTAATGATACAATTTACAAATGCACTAAGGTTTCTTAATCCCATTGACTTAATGTTATCTGAGATGCCTTGACATATTTTAAATCTTGTAAATTTCTTATTTGTCTGATTACCTTTTAAAAAATAAGGTATTAAAAACTGACAAGCATCTTTTAGGAAGAGAGTGAGGGAACATGGCATTAAACACAAATTTCCTGGATCCCAGGTTATGCATAAATGAAAAGCAATTCTTCTCCTTAGTTCTATAGGGCTGTTTACAAAAAAATACCCCTGTTAAGTTAAAACTGTTTGATCACTCTTTAAAAAAAGGTCTTAAAAGATTTTAATTATGATTTTATAGGACAATTGCATTAGTAATTACATACCAATTTTTTTTCAATCTTCCTGCAGGTTTATTAATTATGTGATAGAAACATCTCAGTTACAAACCTCTTAAATGTTAAAAATATGCATTTGATATTCAATTTGGTATTAATTTAACATACAACAACTCTTGAATATGGATTGTGTGTAGCAGCATGTTTAAGACCACATTTTCTGTCTACCCATTTTGGAAGCCCATTTTATAGAATCAAATCTGTGTTGTAACTAGTAGCAATTTTTTTTTTTTTCAGAGCTCTGTTTTAGGCCCACTCTGCAGTATCAAGTTCCCTTTGCTATGCTGTCAAGATGTGCGAAAATTAAAAACATCAACTTCCCCATGAAAATTGCTATGCTGGCAAATGGGCCCCGCCACTCCATCTGCTTCACTATCCTGTGAGAAGAGGGCCTTTGTTGGCTTGGTTTGTCTTTCAGGGAATATAGGATACCTTTGCTGATAATGAAAAAACCACAAACTTTTCTTGTTACCGTATGCTGTGTCTCTTCCTCAGTACTCTGCTGGTAGAAGCTATACCAATCATGCTTTTAATGCAGCTCTGTCCAATTGTATCAAATGAACCAAAACTTGTTTAAGCTATACACCTTTTTAAGTCTCATTGGCAGATTAATTTATACAACTTTGAAATGCCTTTACATTTCCCCAAGTGAGTAAAGGGAACTTTGTGTATGTTAATATCAGACTTGTGAGCTAAGTATATCTGATAGTTATTAATTCTTCAGCAGTACAAAAAGTAAGCTGTAGACCTGAGGTGAATAAAAGACTTCTGATTCATTAAAGACTCGGGCTGACCTTGCCAGCACCATTAATCATGAGTAAAGCTCAAGCAGATTGTATAGCACGGCAGAGATTTTAGAAGGAAAATATAAGGATGGTACTTTGGGGGCCATAAACCATTGTCTTACAAAATATTTATGCCTTAGATCATCAGAAAAAGTTAGATTAAATAGTTTTACAGGAGATCTTCCATGGCATAATGCCTTGCACATATCTGTACTTCTGTTACCTGCACAGCTACATTTATGCATGGGTATGTACCTAAAGTGTGGACAAACATACTGTTTTGTATTTTTTATTCTGCCTCTGTTAATATTTTGGCAAGAACAAAATTAATAAGGTTTCCACCATCAAAAGGCTTTCTAAAATGTTTGATGTGAGTCTGACAGTGAAATACAACGATATGCTCAACAGTAGCAGATGGTCAGTTGAAAAATAACTATCTCTATAATATGTATGCCTACAGTACCTACAGAGTAACAATATAATTGCAAAGAAAAGTGATGTGAAGTTCTTCACATATACTTTTTAGTGATACTTGCAAGGGAAAAAAATGTCTGGGTACTAAAAATACAATAAGGCTCTTAAAAACCCCTCTCCATTTTACATTCTAATAATAGTCTCATTTTAAAAGAAGAGGGGGAGCCAAGGGAAATTTCCTTCACATAAAGGAATAGCTGCTTTCATCTTTTTATTATTTTGGAAAAATGGAATATTTGCATGAACATTTTAAATATTCATTGATGTATGTTAAGATCTTTTCCTTTTTAATTTGGGCTTTACATCTTCAGAGTAAGCAATAGCATTTTAAGTTTAAATTTTCAGTGAAATTTTGGAAGAAGAAATATGACGTCTTGACATACTGTTTTCTTCTTTTAAAAAAACAAACATAACCCCCAAACACAACATACACCCCCCCCTTAGTTTTAGTCATTAGATATACTCCAGGAAGTGATCTCCATTTTTGTTCTAAAAGAAGTCAGCATGTTGCTATTGCTTCTTGTCTTAAAGTTCTTGTCCAATTTACCATTCAGTTTTGTAACATCATCACAGCAGACTCTTTACCACTTAAATGATAAAAGTTTCAATAGGCACTTTAGTGGAATTACGAAAAAGCTACCACTCTTCCACCGTGATGCCAGAAAGCTATCTTCTTTCTAAGTCAGGTCAGTAAACTGTACCTTGTAGGCCTGAGCTTGTCTCAGTGTAATTCCAGAGTAACAAAATAACAACAACAAAAAACTGTGTATATTACAGGATTTATCTTTCCTTTGCAGATCAAAACAAAACTGACAGTATGATAAACGTGGTAACTTGCTGGAAACAGTTGCTGTCTTTTATAATCAAAGGAATCCTGTCCTATTATAAAGCTTAGGTTTATCTTTTAAATTTGTTGTTGGTTTACTTTTCTTTTTATTTCACTGTTGTTTTTGTACTTAAGTGACTTTGTCAGGGTTATAACTTTCTTCTTCTCCAAACATGTCTGCCAAGATCTTAAAGCGAGGTCCCCAGTCACTCAGATAGTCATAATCCTGGTCTGCCTCTGTAGTAAGGGAGTCTATAGAGCTGAGAGACTCTGCAACAGATCCATTTCCTTCATAAGCATAGGTTGCCAAGGAATCATAAGGGGGTGCAGTTGGATCTACATCATTTTCCTGCAGCCTTTGACTAATGAAATCTCTTATGTCTGTGTTATCTTCCACTGGTGGTCTCTGACGTGGAAAACACAAGGTGTCTGGTTTTATGTCCCTGCGTATTTTGTTATCTTCAATCACTTTGGGATTCCTCAGGGCACCTATGTCGAAAGCCTGGGTGTCCTCCTCTCCACCTCCTTCATCATCATAATGGATAACATTATCTCTGATGTCTTCTTTAGAGGTCATCAGGGTGTCCTTTTTCTTCTGCCTCCGTAGTGCTACATACAGTACCACAATGACTGTAACGAGAGAAAACTGAAGTTAAGACATGCACAGAAATAATTTGGTACTCTGTTGATATATCATTATATCTTCCTTTGAAAGTTGCAAGCAATCAAAGGGACTTTTTTCCTTAGAAGATATGCTCCTACTGTTCTTTTAAAAATAGCAGTGCTCTAGCCAATGAAAAGTCATTTGCAGTTTGATGTATGAATCTAACTCCTCAGTGCTTGCTGTGCTGCTGAAGGAAGTAACAAATAATTTTCCTACTGGCCTGCTTTGCGAACAAATAGAATTGGACAGGATTTCAGCTTTTTAGTTGAGAGAGACAGAGAGATGGGATTTTTTTTAAAATAACTTCCATAGCAAAATAGAGAAAAATCCCCGAATTTCCACATTACAGAGAAAAAAACCCCACAGTATTAAGGAGAACAAAAAAATTGGAATCTTTGAAATGGAGAGAAAATAATCCTACTTCAGCTTTTTATACAGCACACTTTGGCCTCTTCAGGGATCTGCTTTGAAAAATTCCCATGTGATATGGTTCTGGAGAGAAAAGGGGCCCAGGGGAGCTGGTTGATTTTCAAGTATCACCTCCTCCAAGGTCAAAAGTGGTCCATCCTGATGAGCAGAAAATCAAGCAAAGGCAGCAGGAGGCCTGCATGGATGAATAAGGAGCTCCTGACTAAACTCAGAGATAAAAAAAGAGGCATCTAAGAGGTGAAAATGGAGACAAGTGAGCCAGGAGGAATATACAGTGACTATCTGAACATGCAGGGATGTGATTAGGAAGGTCAAAGCCCATCTGGTGTTGAATCTCGTGAGGGACATGAATGGCAACAAGAAGGGCTTGTACAAATATGACAGCAGCAAAAGAAAAAGTAGGGAAAATGTGGGCCCACTCCTAAATGGGGCAGGGGACCTGTTGACAAAGGACACAGAAAAGGCCAACCTACTCAATGGCTCCTTTACCTCTGTCTTTATTGGTAAGGTTGTCTTTCAGGAATCCCAGGTCCCTGAGGCCAGAGGGAAAGTCTGGAACAAGAAAGACTTATCCTTGGTGGAAGAAGGTCAGGTTAAGGAACACTTAAACCAACTGAACACACACAAGAACATGGGATCTGATGGGGAGCACACGAGTGGTGAGGGAGATGACTGATGTCATTGTGAGGCTACTTGCGATAATTTTTGAAAGGTCATGGGGACTGGGAGAAGTTTCTGAGGACTGGAGCAAGTGTCACTCCTATCTTCAAGAAAGGCAAGAAGAGAGAGCTCAGGAACTACAAGCCAGTCAGCCTCACCTTGATCCTGAGGAAAGTAATGGAGCAAATAATTCTGGAAACCGTTTTCAAACCTATCAAGAACAGGAAGGGGATCAGGAGTAGTCAGCATGGATTTACGAAGGTGAAATTGTGCTTCTCTCACCTGATAGCCTTCTACAATGAGGTGACTGGTGGGTCAAGGGAGAAAAGTACATTATTTTAATCCTAACTTTAGCAAAGCTTTTCATGCTGTGTCCCATAATGACCTTCTCAGAAAAACTGAGAAAGTGTGGACTAGACAAGTAAATGGTAAGGTGCATTGCAAAGCTGGCCAAACTGCCAGGCTGTAAGTGTCGTGATCAACAGCCCAAAGACCAGATGGAGGCCAGTCACTGATGATGTACCTCAGGGGTCAATACTGGTGCCAGTTTTGTTTAACATCTTCATAAATGACCTGGATCATGGGATTGAGTGCACCCTCAGCAAGTTTGCAGGTGATACAAAACAAGAGTTGTGCCACCATTCAAAGGGACCTCAACAGGCTGAGGGAACAGGCCAACAGGAACCCCATGAAGTTCAACAAAGGGAAATGCCAAGTCCTGCACATGGAGAGGAATAACTGCATACCGTAGATGCTGTTGGCTCGCTGACTGACTGAAAGCAGCTTGATAGAGAAGGGCCTAGAGTCCTGGTGGACAACAAGTTCACCATGAGCCAGCAATGTGCCCTTGTGGCAAAGAAGGCCAACAGCATTTGGGGCTGATTAGGAAAAGCGTTGTCAGCAGGTCTAGGGAGGTGATCATTCCCCTCTGTTCAGCCCTGGTCAGATACATTTGGAGTTCTGGGTCCAGGTCTGGGCTCCTCAGTACAAGACAGACATGGGCTTCCTGGAGTGAGTCCAGTGCAGAGCCACAAAGATGATTAAGGGATTGGAACACCTGCCATACAAGGACAGGCTGAGAGAGCTGGGAATGTTCAGCCTCGAGAGGAGAAGTCTCATGGGGATCTTATCTATGTGTAGAAATACCTGATGGATGGAAATAAAGAAGATGGAGCCAGGTTTTTCTCAGTGGTGCCCAGTGACAGGACAAAAGACAATGGGCACAAATTTAAATGCAGGAAATTCCATTAAAACATAAGAAAAAAGCTTCTTTACTGTCAGAATGGTCAAGCATTGGATCATATTGTCCAGAGAAGTTGTGGTGCCTCCATCCTTGGAGATATTCAAAACCCAACTGGATACTGAGCAACCTGCTCTAACTGACCCTGCTGTAAGCATGGAGGTTGGACTAGATGATCTTCAGAGGTGCCTTCCGACTGTGATTTTGTGATTCTATATAATATAAAATGTTATAAACTGGTTTTATTCCAAATGGCAACCAGCTTATGGGGTTTTTTTCAATAGTTTGGAGATATATTTCATTGAATGCAAAATCTGCTTGTAGTAAACTGTCCTTTTTGTTATTTTTAATTCCCGAACTGCCTTTGGTAGAAATGACAGTGTTCTAAGTGCTGTTGTTGAAATAACACAATAATGAATACAGGAGTTGCAATTATTATAAATTCATGGTCAGGCTTGTGTGACCTAAAATAACTCCTGATTCTGGTAATATGTTGACTATCTTTCGTGTAGAAATGAGGTTGACAAGAATGACTTCAACTACAATTTTAATGACTCTGTGTCAGGCCAGGTTCACAGCAAGAAATGAAAATCCAAAAGCAGTTTTTAAATTGATCAATGGAATAGTAAGGAGAAAGTCTGGTTATAAGATAAACGTCGTTCTCTTAGGTTACACACAGCACTGGAGATCTCATTATTTATACATTAGTTTTTCTGGGTAATATTTCCAGGCTGACTGGAATGAAGGGAGTTGTTAAAGGACCAAAACCTCTTTTCCAAATTTAATCTCAGTAATTCAGTCTGGCGTTCTGTGCAAAGTGGGAATTAAAATATCTTCATTAGTTTTGTATACACCAAGAGCATCAATCAGCAGCAGATCTGGTCAGGAGTTCTTTGACATAATTATTTTTGATGGAATATGCTGTGGTTTTTAAATAAAAATTGTATTTATTTCAACAAACCATTAGGGAAACATAAACACATTTCTGCTGAAGGCCTCCATGATCACCTAGCAAATCTGGGGGAAGTTTAGACTTCAGGTATTCCCGCTTCCCCAAATACTCTGCCATTGTAAATGATCTCTGTACCAAGAGCACCAAGCTCTCTGCTGTGTAGTTCATACTGCCCAGATTACTGGACACAAAGGTGGCAACTTGAAAGGCTTTGCTACAGCCATGTGTTTAGGGCTTCTAGGCACTTTGCTCTGTAACAGAGAGGTTAGATATCCTGGGAGTCCTGCCTTAAGACAGAGCTTTAATTGACTTATCTCTTCATGTGAAAATAAGTTAAAGCTTTTTTCATAATGGAATTTCTTTGATGCTGAGGCTCACCCCTGGCTGCTTTTACCCAGGAAATCCCTAAAAGTAAAAAAGTAGTCCCAAGGAATTGTGGTAAAGGAGACAGCATTCTTCTTGCTTCCGAAAAACGGACATAAGGTTGTTTTGTTTTGGTTTTTTTGTTTTTAATTCTTCAGAATGGGTGTATTTGTCATTAATTCCTATTCCATGGGAAGTATGACCATTTGCCATTCTTGTTCTGATTTGAAACAACATTTTTCTCACAACGTAAAATTTTTACGCAGGACAGATATTCTGACTTTTACTCACTGCTACTCAGAACCTATTTATGTAACCCTGAGCCTGTAATAATTTACTTAAGTGGTAAATTACTATATTATCCAAATGCAAAGAGGTATCCATATGTTATATTCTGTGTCTTCAGCTATTTTTGCCTATGCATTTGACCTACATAAGTGTGGAAACCCGCTAGTATCAAGAAGAGGCATAGGCTAGCATCTGTAAGAATCAGTCTGCTTTCTGCAGCCCACATTGTGCCTGTGTAAGCTACAAAGTTGGTTTAATTTCGTTATCGGTTCATTAAGGCTATATTATAAGTAGGATATACATGAGTATTGACTGCTTTGGGCATGCTGTAAATAAGGCAATATTTAGATATAATGTAGATCAAATGGCAATGCCACCTTGTGGAATCCATGCCTGCCTGAAATTAAAATGTTCCTGTAAAGTTTTACATGGATCTAGCCAGTCACAGCCTACACTAAAATTATTTTTTCCTCTCTCATTTCTTCATTCTCCTTTTGCTCAAGTTGGCATGAAGAGTTAAATAAAGGTCCTTACTTAGTCCTTAATGCTGTTACTGTCAGTAGGACTTGTCTACCTTAGTAATAATCTAAAAATACTAATTCTTCAAGAAAAGTTTTTTAAAAAAACTGTTTCCGAGAAAATATTATGGTTTGGGTTCCACTGAAAGCTGGTTCTCTTCATGCAATAAGAAATATGTAGGTGTTAACAGATTCATGGTCATGGTCAGTGCTTTGGGATGCTTTTCTAGAAACATAGAAGCATAAAAGTTCTCATAAACTGCCACACATTTTCAATGGCTTTTGTTAAACAATAGATGAAGCTAATAACAACACAAATTAATTCACAGGTAAATAAGCAGAGTAATGCACTTCAAATGGTTTCATGAGAACTAACCTAGAAGTAAAACAATACACAACAAGATTGCAATCAGTGCTCCTGTGCTGAGGCCTACTGGTAAGAAGATTGCTTCCACATTGCAGGACAGGATAGTACCATCAGAATCACATCTGCAAACACGGATAGTCATTGTGTTTGTGCTGCTCTGGACAGGGTAACTGCTATCTTCTATTACTACTGGAAGAAAGTATATCTCTTGCTGCCTTCTGCTGTAACCATTTCTCCTGGTTTCAATCCCAGCTGTGTTGTCTGTAAAATATGACACAGTCATTACAGGATTTTTATTTTGTGCTTCAATTCACCGTTGTAGTTTGTATCACCTTTAGTAATAGGCAGCTATTCCATTTTTGAAACTCAGCGAATGACATGCTTTATATAATTGCCTTTTTTTATCATTACAGAAGGTATTGTATTCTGACTGGTATGGCTATTTTTTGCAGAACATTAAATAACATTCCATTTCTTGTAAACTTGTTAGCTTGACAGCTAAAATTTCAAAGAAGACATAAATAATAATTAAAAAAAGCATTACAGGTATTAGATTAGTAAGGTTTCTCAGTTTTTCTTTTCTCCTTACCTCCTTATATTTCAAGCCTGTGGTCCAAAGGACTTTGATTGCACATGGATTTAGAATCAAGTCTCAATTAATTTCTCTTTAAAACTGAAAATAATATACCTAGACAAAATGCAAAACCCGTTCAACTTTTCTGCCCCTTTAAAAATAAGTATGGAAATGAACTGAGTACTTTATCATCAGTACATTTTCCATCAATTAGTCATGAATGTGTTCAGAACTCCTAGAAGTTAGGTTTTGTCATTTCTTCCAAGTAGATATTCGGTTATCGCTGCTTTTCTTGAATCAAACAGAGTAGCAAGGAAATGATGTGCAGATTAAAAGAATTACATTGAAAGCAAAACCAAAATGAAATTAGCAGGGAATTAATTAGCTGACAGATCTGAATGAAGGTAGCCTGCAGCAGTCACCCTTTTGCCATCTCACCCATGTGCTTTACTATATCTTTAGAAGAGGTCACTTGCTGTCCGTGTTATGACTTTCATCCCTTCTTGGAGTTTTGTCACTAGGTAGAAGGATTAAGGGCTCTGAATTCAACACTCAAATATTTGTGTGCAGTTCTGATTGAGGACAATAAGAAGGAAGCCTAAATATCCAAAATTAGATATGTTATGATCAGACACCATTGAGAAAGCACTTGACTGACAAAATGTTATTTCAGAAGTTCCTTTTTTATCAAACTCAAACATGGCATATGGACATATAAAGTTCAGTGACATTTAGTTTTGAAAAATAAAAATGTCTCAAAATTCTTTTAATCAAACCAACTTCCATACTAAGCTTGTTCTTTCTATGATTAATCATCTGCACTGTATAAAGAGTTTTAGATCTAATTTGAAGTCATCCATCTTAATCTTATTTCTATTCTTATTTCTATTTCTAGTAATAGAATTATTTCTTTTATTTTTCTTCTAATTGCAATGATGATCACTTTAACACGTTACAATGCAACCAAGTGACTGTCCATTCTCCTTTGAGAAGAATCAAACAGATTGAGCTCTTAAGTCTTTGACTTCGAACAATTTTTGTTGTTCTACGACCCCTTTCAATTGTTCAAGGTCCTTTTGAAAATATGGACACAGGCATGTGTTTGAATTCGAAACAGAGCAGCCTGGAGCTGCAGTCTGAAGCTGAGACAGCTTCTGGTTCTTCAGTCTGTTGGCAATAAATTCATTTTCAGGATGTGTATGACAGTCCAGAGAGAAGGAAAACTCTCTCTCTTACATGAGCAACTGAGTGTGCTCAGCAGGGAAGCAGCCCTGTAGGGAGCAGAGTGAGGCCAGCAAAGTGGAAAGAGGAAGGTTGGAGGTTCAGCTGGAAGCACTCCAGCTCTGCTAGGGCCTCTCACTTCTATTCACAGCTGGTGGATTGGTCTCAGCGCTGCTGAAGGCATAGTGTAGAAACATAACATTTCCCTGTGTTTATATTCATAGAGATTCCAAATGGCAACCTTGAGCTTCTGTCTTGCTTCTGTCCTCATTATTCTGAGGAAGTATGGAACCTGGAAAAGTTTATTCTCTTGGGTGCACTACAAACATATTACACCTGCTGTAATATCACACCACCCATGATTTTTAGCTCTATAGAATAGCACTGGTTATTGGGTTTCTTGATGTGTTTAAAAATGTTAAACGACACCTTTACTTGTAAAAGCATTAATTGTAACACAGTGAACAAGATTTTTTCCTCAAAAAAACCATTCCTTTCACAAAGTACCTGCTTGGTACTAACATAATTGCAAAATCAAAAGGTAATGGTTTTTATGTTTTTAAAAGGTTTCTGCAGTGAAAATAAGGTTGTGTTATTATACCTCTAAATTGTGCACAGAGCAGACCTTCCACCTTTTGGCAAACAAAAGGCAGAAGATATTGAAAATATTGTACAGAGCTTCTGTTTGGACAGATTTTTCTAGTACCTCTGTAAAATCATCAAAAACCAGAAAGTTTTTTATGGTTGGAAAATATTCCACAAAAGCTTTTTTTCTGTCTTCGTTATGTTTCAGTAAATGGTGTACTACTTTCTTCTTTTTTAGGAAGTGTTAAGAAATGCTTTTAAGAGTGTATATATAGGTACATGCACACAAAAACATTTATGCATGAAAAATTGTGTGCCTTGGTGGTTTCTAATTCCATTTTTTATGGGAATATCGCATTTATTTTTATACAGTAGAGAAAGTTTGTTAACAGACTACTGAGATCCAAAGTCATCTTGGTGTCAACATTACTGGTTTAAATGGGGAAATTTAATTATCTAATAATATTTGAGCAATTTCTTCACCAAACTTACATGCTAAGCACATTTCCCAAAGCTGTAAATGAGAAAGGTCACTGAGTTTAATTACTGTGCAGCCTTTTTAAGTTTAAAGATTCTTTTGAGGAATTAAATATGTTAAAATGACCTGAGAAGAACTGGAAGACTTATATTTAAAACAATAGTTTGTAATTATTTGAAAAAAAAATCTTAGTGAAATTAAAAGATATTTTAGTAAATGGACAGAAAGAAAGAATTTTTTTTCTTACTTTAAAGAAATCTCAACCAAAAGAACAAAGGTATTTAGGAATACACAGTATTCATGTTATAAGACTACATAATTACAAAGATACTACCCATACGGTCCTCCAAATGTGTTGAAAAGTGAAAAGATGAAAGTAATTAATGTAAAATATGAGGAAGCTCTAAAAAGGCATATTTTCCTTCTTCTGTTAAGATATAGAGAATTTTTTTTTTCTTTTTAATTATAATCATTCGCAAAGTTCATCATGCTGAGTTTTCCAAGGAAATACTACCAACAACTAAGTAGGGAACAGAAAATAACAGAAACTGCAGTGCAGCATCAAGGGGAAGCAAACTTAGGAATTATCCAGAATTTTAAGTCCAGTGGGACACAGATGTAAAGCATTTAAATCTTGCTTGGCATAATTATAGTTAGATATTGAAATGTCACAACATTTTAAAATACTAGCAGTTGTTAAAACCAAACTGTTTAGACTAAGCACTTCTGGAGAAGAGTAATGACCTAATCTTCCAAAAATAGAAGTAAGGGGACTTGAATCCATTGTAAGGTTCTCCTTTGTATTAATTGGGCTGTCTCTCTCAAGAAAACTATTTGAATAGCCTCTGATAAAATACTGATCTACATATTTTTGGTTTCGTAAGTTACTATTATTCATGTCTGCAATCTATGAATTATTATGGTTTCATTATATACTGCATTTACAAATCATTAAGTGAAATTCTTTGCTCATCTGTAAAATGTTTTTAGCTAGTTATGACATACTAAGATAAAAGTCACTAATAAGTTTAGGAATAAACCATTTTTGTCTTGTCATCTTCATAGAGAAGCTATATAAAAAGAGGAAATTAACACAGTTTATTTTTGTGCTGTTTCAAATTTATTTCTTCCTGAACTTAATGATAAAGGTCTTCATGATTAATAGTTGTGCTTATTTTGTTGGCTTTAATTTTGTATCACCTAACATTGACAAAAGTGTATAGCTTCAAAAATAATGTGAGTCATATACTTAAATGGTTTTAATAAAGGCTAAATAAGTGGCCTCTGCAATTTTTTTCATTCTGTGTATTATCCATTTCTAGCCCTTTTTAGGGCTTGGGTTACTTAATTCTCAAGATAGGAGTCTTTACATCATACTCAGTATCGTCTCAAATTTAAATTAAAAATAATAATTAATATAATTAATATTTTTTTAAAAAATAGGAATTATATACTTTTTCTTAAAGTAACACTTATAACCTACATAGTTAAATAGGCAAAGGAATGTTACTGAACTTTATTGGATGGCTTTAGGTGTTCTTTCTTTACAGAGTAATGTAAAACCTTTTTTATGAAAAGCTTATCATATCACAGTTCTTTAAAGATCACCTAATAGCTGATAAACTCATTATTAAAATTTTTTTCCTTATTTGATTAAAGTAATTAGTGGTGAAAACTTACTACAATTTATGATGTTGTTTTAGCTGTGTCTGTTCACAAGACTACATGCTTGAAGATGTTTATGATAGAAAAAAAGATCAATTTTTTCATCTTGGGTTGTTCTTTGCCATTTATTAAAAGCATTCAAGTGAAAAAGAAAAAAAGGGATGATCAGTTATGACAAAAATTGGGGGAAAAATCAGAGATGTTAATTATATAAATCTACAAATTAAGAGTGTTGTGGGATGTTGTCCTGCAGCAGCACTGTCCATATTTAGAACTAATTCTTCTGCAGGACTATGCATCCTCCAGAAAGCACAATAGCTGGATACTTTGAAAACAGTTAGCAAAGTAATAGTATTTAAACAAGGCAGAAATAATGCCTTGTTTAAAGGTATACCTGCATTGGCATATGAGTTCTTCCTGAGAGACTGAATGATAAAAGGAAGAAAATAAAACAGGTAGCAGTGTTTTGTAGGCCTGTAGGGAAATCTCAGCCTTTGATGTTCTGACAATTCCTGTCCCCTAAAAATGAGAAAAGGTGCAAGACCTGAATTTATATGAATATATGTCCTAGATAGTTTAACAATTAGAAATGTCAAAAAAAAAGTTAGTCTGTAGACATGACTGTAATACAAAGTAATCATATTTGTCATTATAATCACAGCCTGCTGCTCTGAAAGAGAGATACAGGTAAGCAACTTACTTCTGTAGTCATGGACTGTGAAATTTGGTTTGCTAGAAGCCTCAGCTGACAGTCTGAAGGAAAACCTTTGCCCAGCTGGTGACAAATCTTTGTCTGCTGCAGAGACAGTCTGTATCACCTGAAACCAGATTAAGATTAATTCTGAAGTCAGTTCACTCTTCTAAAAGAAGTTTGGTAGAAGTGCAAAGTGAACATCAAATGAAACAATGAAAGTGAAATCCTGCTGGATTACTCTCATTCTGCTAATATATTGGACAGTGGAGGCAAGAAGTCTGAATACTATAGTGTCCAGAGGACTTGTGATTTCTCAGAAGGTCTTGCTTTGACATATGTGAAGGAAATCAGAAAGATTTACCCCATATTCATAGCAGAAGTATTTAATATTTGGTTTTTGTATCAAAATACTAATGATTGTTTTCAGGTGAGTGATTACTTAAAGACAGTTCACTTTATCTGCTACTACTACTGTCACTGTAACTACTGGTGCATGTTGTAGTACTTCACAAAACTGCACCCTAATTTTACAGCTTGAAATGAAGTACAGAGGATTGAAAGGTCTGCACCATCTAGGCATGAAGGAACTTTTGGGTCTCAGAGTCCTATCTACTAGATTTCAGGTAATCACACTGCAGTTAAAATGTTTCATAGTAGGGTTGCCACTGACCTTTTAAAAAGGAAGGCATTTTTTTAGGTAACAAAGGTCTAAATATTTATATTTTTTGACAGCTCAGTGCTTGTCTCAGCCTTCCCTGTAAAAGGTTCCCCTTTCCACTGTTGGTGCCTGGATAAGGTACTAACTAAAGGTATCTGATAAACTAGAAGTTAAATTAGGTTGTATGATAGTTAGTTGAAACATATATAAAAAAAAGATGACATAGGAATATCATATGAAGTCATGGACAAATCTGTAATAAAGGCAATAAAAATCACATGGACTGATTACGTATTACATACATATAAAGAGAAGTCACCGATTACACAGAAGGCTGAATGTGTTCCTTCCATGGCTGGCAGTAACTCTCAAAGTTCAGCAGTTGAATTTACAAGTCTTGTCTTGGAAACAGTATTAGCTGTTAATATGTATGATGGTCGGCCTTGGTACTTTACAGCACTGTGTTTAACTGAACAAATTTTGTGCAAAAGGAGCACATGCCAACAGCTTCTGGGGCCAGCTCTATTAATACTGGCATCATTCATGATATAAGGTGATATTCTGAATCTGAAATAGGTTTTGCATGCTACGTATATATTTGAAACTGCTTATAAAAACAAGCTTTCAGGAGGATTGTCTTTGGGATTGTGGGTTCTTTTTCTCAGAATAGGACACAGAAACGTGTAATCTATCCTACTGCATTTATTCACTACAGTTTTACCCTTATATTTAAGTATCTTTAAGGAAGGGATTCTTTTTCCTGTCATAGCTATTAAATGCATGGTAAAGGGTGGCTCAGGCCCATATAATCAGGAATAATAAAAATAAATAGACCATAAATAGACCATAAAGGTCAACAAATAGGATTTCAAAAGGTGAGTATTTCCAACACAGACATTTTATTTGTAAAAGAATTCTAACCATGATGTCATTTTCAAACCCAGAAATTTCTGTTGCTATAAATAAGGAAAGAAAAAGCAAAATGGCAAGCATTACAAATTTGAAATACCTGTCCTGGTTTGGCATTTTCACATACAGATGTCTCATATGGAACTGAAATTTCGGGAGGAAACTCGTTGACATCCAGGACATTGATTATAACGTTCACTTTGCTGGTTAATAGTGGGTTACCTGTAAATGATTTTTAAGAGAAAAGCATTAAGGAATACTATTTATGTTTGTTGTCATCACCAGTGCCCATGAGCTGTCATAGACTGTTTTGATCCCAGCACTGTAACTTCTAAAACCTTTGACTTCCGTTTCTGATTTGTACTAAGGAGAAATCATAAGCAAACCTCTTATCATTTTGTACCAGACTTTGATCCATTACTCTTCATGGAGTAAGGAATCAATCAAGATGATTATGTTTATCAGAGCATAAATTAAAGAATTGGAAGTTTTACCTATAATTAAAGATGTAAACTTTTCTCAGATCACTTTTCATGGAGTCTGTGGAAAATGCTTCCAATTATCAAAAATGAATTCTGTTTGCCACAGTGGAATGCAGAAAATCAGTATTTATTACTCAGCCACTGTTTACATCTTCAAGTTATTAAGGAGGTAAATGGAGCATACCCGTTTAGAAGATGGACAAAAGTAAGAGGAAAGATATAAAGAAAAATCTTGCTGAAAGCCAGACAGAGTCAGTGGTAAATTTAGCAGTGAAACATGTAGAGCTAGCATTCAACTTGTGGTTAAACCATTAGGCTATGTTGTAACAGTTATTTCTTTAACTGCATAGGTATTTGCAAGCAGCAAGAACCATGCTAAAAACCAGTATATGTTATGCTTCTTTCCATTGTCCTACCCATGCGGATAATCTTCATCAGTCATTAGATGCATTTTATAAACAAGTTTACCTGCAAATGTAATGCCTGACAGAAAGGAAGCACAAATTCAATACAAAGCAGACAGTATTCTCTTTTACTTTATGCTGAGACCCCTTGCAAGATAGCAGATACATAAAAAACAGTTTAGCTGGTGAGTCAGAAGGATAATTGTTTTATCCTTTTGCATTTAAGAAGAGTGGCAACCACTGTACAGACAGTTAACTATTCAAGAAATCTATGCTATGAAGCAGGGTGGTGTAGGACTGACAGCATGGGGTCATGGTTAAATACAAGAACAGTTTTCTTGAATCTTCAAAACATAAATGGACCCTTCAAATTATTTGTATTATCTGCTTACGTTGTAGTTTGTATAAACCTTTGCATTTCTGTTGTTTATAACTAACACAGCAAGGGACAAAGTCTCTTCATGGTGGCACTGTAGAATTTTTACATGATTTCTTTCTTGTTCTTAGGAACTACTAAATGAAGTGTTTTCAAAAGGACTCTGTCAAAGCCGAAAGGTATTCCTCAATTATTTCCTATACATAGGACCAGCTGCAAGTAGAAGTGTGCTTTACCTGTTTACAAGTAGTGGATAAACTGTCCAACCTAAAAACTCAGCTTGGAATCTAAAAAAAAAAACCCACAAAAACCCACTACCCAAATCACACAATATTTGTAGTTCCTTCCTATGAACATATCTAATTAATAGTGACCATATCTAATAATATCTCTTTTAATCCTCATTCATTTCCAATTCAGCATCATCCCTACTTGCAGAATGTTTCTCTGGAGAAAGGCATTGTGCAGTATGAATGAAGACCGAGTTTGGTCTAGCAGCTGGGAATTAGGCAGTGGTTCTTTAGGTGCCTGAAGAACCAGAAGAAATCTAGATCACTTGCTCACAGTTGAATTGGTTCCTTTGTATAATAGGAAACAAAAAAGTACTAAAAAGTTATTTTAGTCTGTAGAGGGCAGGACCCCAACTCTGAATATATACAGAGATCAGAAAAGCCCTGAGTAGGTCAACTTCATGCAGTTACTGGCAGAAACAACCTAACTTAAATCTTCCCTCCTGCAAAGAACACAGCAACTCACATGGAGTAACTCATGTTTTCCTTTAGTTTTTGTGTGTTTATTTTAAGGTACAACACTGAAAAACAGGAGTTCAGGATACATTCTCCAAACACATTAGAGACTAATGTGTTACCATGAAAGTACAGGCATAGATGTTAGTTCGTTTCCTCTTAGAAATATGTTAACAATGCCTTTCCAGTTAAAAGAAAGAATGTATTCAAAATTTATCCATCATGTACATTTATGCATCATGTACATGGGAGATATTAGCTGATTTTGATAATTTCTATTAAACATATCAGTTTCTATAAGAAGCCTTTTTAGGTTATAGTTTTTTGAAGTATCTTACATAAATTATTTTTTCAGCCTTTTGGAACAGTGTACATATTATGGGACTGTACATTTTTAAAATGAACAAAGAGATTTGACATTTTGCCTTCCCTCAAAATCATGATAGGCTAGCATGCTTTGGAAATATACATGAATATGAGTATACTTTTTACATTTATTTCTCACTGATGGTCTGTGATTTATTTTCTATGATTCTTTGAAAGATATATTAGAGGCCAAAATCTTTTCTTGCTAAGTATTTTAGCAAGGTAGAATGTTACCTTGCATAAATGGTCAGCAAAAATCAAACATGAAAATAAACAGAATTACTACAGCATAAGATGGACCTACATCAGGGTTTCACTTTATTTATGTGATTTTCTTTCTGGTTTGCACTGATATCAGTTTAACTACTCATGTATATATAAAGGAAGACTGCAAGAAGATTGTGTACAGTTTTGGATTCATATATAATTGCAAAGACCTATAATACTTGATGTGAACAAGGATGAAGAATTGCATTTCAAATACCACTTTGCAGACTTGACCTCCATTTTCTCTCTTTTTGTTTTGTTCGCTGTTTCTCTGAAAATCAAATCTTTTTGAGCCCTGTGAGCACAGCAGTGATGTGCATGCTGGTACCAGTGAGTCACTGAAAACATCTGGTCATGCCTTTTAAACCCAGATTACACAGATGAGAAGACAAATTGGTTAAATCATTAGCCTAGGAATTAAGAAACTGATTTCAGGTTTCAATTCAGCCTGTAAGACGCAGGTAAATTAATTAACTTATTCCTTCCTCAGTTTTTCTGTCTGGAAAACCCTGCTTCCTTTTGCTCAAGTACCATAATCTGTTAACATCTTTATAGTTCAAGGATATTACAGTAGTAGAAAATATGTAAAATACTTTGAATAATGAACTTGTGAAAATCCAAGATATCTGAGAAAATAAATACTGACCATTGAGGACAACTGGTGATTCCTTAATCCCAGTTATGGTATGCAGGAGAAGATAAACCCCATTTTGAGATTTAAGCTGAGGTTTCTTTAGCATTCACAAAATTTGGGCCTAGAGTTAGAGGAGTTGGGAAGATGGTTTGGACAGGAAGGATTATGGTTACTTTACATTTATTTTCAACCTTAACTAGCACCTTGAGGATGGGAAAGCAGAAATAAGATCTTATGCATCTTACCTATTTCTTCTTTTGTAAGATGCAAAAACCATTTCCATACTAGGTAATTAAGCAGCACACTGGGGAACTTTTTGAGCACTGGACTATGATTTTTTTATACCGTTATGTTCTTACAGCAGCCCTTGGCACAGTTTTGGCCTGGGGTGCCTAGTGGTCTTGCGGACAATTCGCATGCATGTGCTGGGAGTTAGTATGGGCGAGGGACCACTCTCAAAGAATCAATTTACATGTGTCACTCTGTTTGGAAGGTAAAAGTGTTTAATGGCATAGAAATAGGCTACTCAGTGCCAGCTGACTTTTGTGCTTGAAAGGAATGCAAGCCATGTTTAATTTATTAGTTTGGACAGAGTCTGTGGGATCAAAAATATTCAGAAACAGCAACCCTGAAGGCTACTGTTGATTTACTCTAAGAAGAAAAAAAACTACAATGAAATATAATCAGGGAGCAAAAAAAAGTACGGAGAAATTGAGAAGTGAAACGGGGGAAAAAATTGTGAGTCTGAAACATCCCCTCCCTGTTCATACACTTTGTTCTATATAAATGCTGATTTTTTATTTCTATGGATAGGTAAGGGACCTTCTACATTCAGCTGCCTTCAGGTCTGTGTCATCATCCACATGTCAGCTGATCAGCCACCTTCCACTTAAAAAGATCTCTACTTTGGGACAGGCTTCTTTAACAAGGGTGAGAATAAAGTTATGGTGTCTTGTGTTAAACATGACAGTTGGCTATCCATCACTCCACACTGGGTACACATCTGAGATATTCTCAGGAGTCAGTTGTGCTGCTATTTGGAGACAGTTTCCCAGACAGTGTTTAGATCAGATGTTTGGAATTTTTTTCGGGTTAGAAATAAAGATCACAGTATAATGATACGTGGTCAGAGCTGGTCATTGCATAACTTGGGTAGAATAACTTCCCTTATTCCCTATGTGGAACCAGCAGCTACTGCCCATATGCAAAATATACCGTGTTATTGCTGGGTAACCAGGACTTCCCTGGCTGTGAGTGTACAAGTTGACACAAACAAGCAGATTTCATAATTAACTGTTTGGTAAAGGTCCAAGTTCTATCTCTCTTTAAGCTGCCAACCTGCACCATGTCTGGTATAGGCAGGGATGAAGGGGCAGGACCTCGAGTTTAGGGAAGAATAATCTCTGTATATATATATATGTATATTAATATATATGTCAAATAAATGCAAAATGAGGGCACTGGTCATGAAACCATTTACAAATTCCCGAACAACCAGGCTTTTGAACAAGACTTTTTTTTTTTCTCTACAATAGGCGGTCAGCAAAGGTTACTTTAATAAGGACAAAGTAATTATCTTTTGCCTTATTTTTGAAATTTATTCCTCTAAAAATTATAACTTCTGGTGCTTTAATGCTAATAATAGATTTATCAGCTTGTAAGAAAAGTCTAAATGGTACATCCATATCTACATTTACATTTATCAATTGCCTGCTGCTATGTTTATCTATCTAAACTTCATGCCATTTGTGCCATTGTTTGAAAGGTAACGTCGTTGCTCAAAAGTCATATTATTTCAAGACTTTACTGGCTGTGAGAAAAAAATGTAACGCAAGCATCATCTGTGTTCATACAGGGTTTCGTTTTGAAGCCACAGAAGAACAAAGAGGAACAATCACTTAGAAGGCCCCTGGGCTAAGGCACAGGCAGGGAGTCCATGCAAGCCTGCTCATGACCTTGGCATCATTTTTCCACATACAGGGGAATGATGGCAAAGTTGGTTCAATTTATTTTTCTCTCTGACTTGATGGGGATAAAGCTGGTGGACTTTGTTTATAATTGGCCTGTTCAAGAAAAGATAATTTGTAGAATGACCATTAGGTTGTGTCTCAGAGCTGGGGTTTTTTTGTTGTTGTTGTTCTCTCACAGTGAGAAGGCAAAATACATGTTTTAGCAATAAAGTTTTTTAAGTAACAGAACTTAATATGCCTATTACTAGTTTGGAGTCTGTTTATTTTAAAGAGATAAGGTCATGGAGAACTGAAAATACCTAGGTAACAATAGTGTCCATTCCTGAGGCAAGTTCATGCAACTGATTGCAATACCAGGCCACTTTCTTTAGGTAATCATGTATATGTCAAGGCACTGTTCAGTGCACTTTTTCACTAATAAGAGATGGCAGTGTCAGTGTTTCTACATCAGCACTGAACAAGTGGCTTTTTTTTAATAGCAGAAATTCTTCAAATACAGTATTTTTCCCCCTCTCTTTTTCTTCAGATGTTTTCTTCTCTTCTCTCTAACCTTTTCTGGTTGTGTGCAGTGTGTCATCCCTCAAACCCCAGCCTTTATTTCTGTGCTAGCTCTTAGTCAGACAACTGCATATAAAGTTTTGACAGTTAGCATACCCCAAATCCTCCAAAATATTGCAGTTAGTCGTGTAGTACCGGTATGGCAATTGTTTTTAATGCTATGGATAATGGCCACTGTATAAATATTTTGAGGTATGCTGAAATGAATCACAAATACGTCTTAGGTGTAGATTCTTAACTAGGCAATTGTTAAAATTGGGAATTTCATAATATAGCCTACCTGATACAGCTCTACATAAACATGATATTACTATATATGTGCCAGGAAGGTGCACAGACAAGTAGACTTGGAGGTTTTAGCTAGCTTTAATTACTCTTGGGAATAATAAACAGATTCACATCATGTTTACTAAAACTGCTGCCTTACTGCAGAAAAAATTTACAAATCTCAAATGTTCTTTGTCCACCAATAAATCTAAATAGTTAAGGTTTACTGAAACATATACCATTATGAGACCTCTCCTCTGCATCTACCTGCCATTCAGTTTCTCTGGAAATAAATTACAGTTCTGCTGGACTTTCTGTCAATATACACATGTATATGTATCTCCATATACTCAATCACTTGTGATAGATTAGTTTCCTCTGTTAGTGTATTCCTCTTCCAAGCTACGGATAAATTTCAAGTTTTCATTTGACTGGTGTCCTCGTTATATTTTCAGGCTCCAGGGAGTGAGCCTATGGTTCTTTTTGAGATAACTACAACTGAGAATTTGCTTTTTTATTTTAAATAATGTGTATCTTTGCTGTTTCCAAAATCTCCCTCTTCCTGTTAGTAGTATGTAGTATTGTTTGAAGACTCAGTGCTAAGCAATACATTGAGGAAAACATGTTCTTTGCTTTAGAAACTTGTATTTCTGGACACATAAACAATACAGAATGAATAGGAAACACAGCAAGGGTCCTCTTCTACAGCCTACCGATGTTAACAGAAAGACTTCTGTGGCCTTTACACAACCACTAAGTGACCAAAAGACTTGTATTCAAAGGTGGTATATGCCTATGAGAGTTTCAGTTAGACAGAATCATGAAGGAGGAATGCTACACAGAAGGACGGCAATGAAGAAAGCTGCAGCTACATAATACAGTGGAAGAAGGGAGTTCTTATTAAAAAAAAAAAGCTATGTAGGAGAAGACACAAAGACAAGAAATGAAAAAACACCCACCACAAATCATATAGGAAAAGAAAAAAAGTGCTTAGGCATAAAGTCTTGGGCAGAGAGAAAACACAAGAGCAGAGATGCAGCACGCATTCATTTAGGGCCTTAAATCTTAACTAAATTTTAGTGTATTTTTTGTCTGAGAATCGAATGAGTCTTTAAATATTTCTACCTTCAAAAAGCAGTTTGACAGACCTGTTATTTGACTAACCTAATTTATTTGGAGTGAATTACAAAATCAGAAATGAGAATTGGAAGGTCTCCGTACAGCTCCTCATACTCTGTGCTGACAAAATGTTTTTCAGCTTCTGAAGGAACTGTGCCTACATGAGGGCTACTAGAAAAACCTTACCATACATCATACATCATACATTTGAACATCATACAGCCTCACAGTGCATCTAGCAAAATGACATTTATTGGGCCTTCTTAAATAATCTCTTGGCAATACATGCACTCTTCACAGCATATTTATGCCTGAGCACTACATTTGGAAAAAAATACCACATTAACATATTAATTCAGTTTGTGTCATACTTACTAACTTTACTTGCAATTATAGAGAAATTGTACTGTGCTGTGCTTTCTCTGTCCAGTAATTCATTAGTTGCAATGGTTCCTTCAGTAGCATCTATTGTAAAGTAGCTGTCTACATCATTCTTCCAATCGATGAAATACCTGTATGTGAAAAATATTAAACAAAGTAGATGCAAATGTGCAGAGATTACACATTTACCATAACAGCAGTCTAGCTAGCTCAAGTTTTGTTATTTTTCTCTTCCCAGCTATTACCATCCTTGCAGGAAGAAGACAATAAAGAATGTTTTTTTAATTTATTTTTTGCAGAGTTGGAATGCTCAAGGAAAAATGAGATATAATAAAAGTTTTAGTACTTCTGATGTTCAGATTATTTGAAATCTTTGAGCTCCCAAGAAGCTGATGCATAGATTCTGTGACCCTGATCACTTATACCAGTCACTTCGGAAAGCACTAGATAGGCTTAGAGGGAAAAAGAGAAAAGATATGTGAAATAGTGCTTAAGGTATGAATAGCGATGAAGAGTGGATCACATCTGGTCTCTTTACATCCATTTGTAGCTGCAATAGGCTGGAAGTAGCCTCACTGGGCTTGCTAAGAGGTGTCCTAGTGGATGTATACAGGCTGTTGGCACAGTCTACTCACCTAAGAGACGTTGGAAGAGTCACAGTATGGAAGATGGAGAAGAGGATGCTTATTCGCCCACACATATAGAAGCAATAAAAGGCTCTTTGCCTTTGGGAAGAATAGGCAACTTTCACTTTCACTGGAGCTGTGAGGAACAGGGCAATACCATTGCTTTTTTATTCTACTGAGCCTTTGTTTGTAAAAAAGTATGAACATAGAACAGATCCAAAACTCAAAATGTGTACTTATTTGTTATTTTTCCCTAGAAGGACTTAATAGAAAGCAGAGATGTGCTTGTAAATATAGCTGCTTAAAATAAATCTGATAATTATTCCAAACCCATTTCCCTTAAGTGCTAATTAATTTGAAAGTTTATTTTCACATTTGATGCTGTTGTTTGTAGTCATAACAGAATAATAATTTTTCTGATGCAGTGCCGCCAGCTACTAATTTCCTTTTCATTGTTAGTCTCTTCATACCTTGATGATGTTTCTCAAAAACTAGGCAGGAAGAAATTGAGAAAGCCATTGGTGAGCAGTAGGCAATAAGAACAAAGTGGCACTCAACAAGAAGTACATTTAGAAGATCATAAAGGCAAAAGGACCATGCCTACGACACCTCATTGCACATAAACCAGTGAGAATAAAAACTAGTATTTCCTTCTCTGATTAGTGTGATTTATGGAAAGAATATATAGGGAATGTAATGATAAACACTATGTTTATTGCTGTAGAAGGAAGCAATGGTAGAGTGGACTATATGGCATATTCCTGAAGAAAATATCTCAGGTTGGGACTGAAGAATACCAATCGCTCAGGAAGACTTGAAGAGTAAAAAAATCACAAATAAGGTACCATGCTCCTTTGGAGACATTTTGTTTAATCAAAATCAGAAGAAAATCCTATCTGTAGATGAAGTAGGCTATTTCATCAATTGACAGGCACCATTACCAGTTCACCGCTTTATTTGAAAAGCCTCAAATGATTTGCTAAAGGCAGCATGTACCCTTTTACACAGCTGAGCAGGCACATTTTCTTGAATATGATAATATTGTCTACCCACATTTGTAATTTCAATCTCATTGTCCAAAATTTGGTTGACATAAAAATTATGAAAAAAATATAAGCCATGTATTAGAAATATCGTTACACTGAGATACTCTTTCACAAACAGTAAAATTACTTTTTCAGGCTTTGCATATTTAATAGATTATAATTTCTTCCAAAATTAAATATGCAGCCACCCACAAATAAATGGGATTGCAGCATGAGAAAGTAACTTTGCTTATCTTTCCCCTTAGGAGGATGAGCTTTGTCTAAGTACCCTACACACCACAATACAAACCAGGGAAGAAAGTACAGGACCTAATTCAAAGCACAGTGCAGGTGATAGCCTCCTTAACCAGGAAGCTTTGAAACTACAGAAAACATACTCAGATTGAACACTGTTGTGTTTGAAGTAGAGTTCAAGCATGAATATTTGTAGGATCAGAATCTGATAGTCTATATGCAAGCATTCAAGCAGGTGATTAACTTCATGCACGAGCCCAGTATGCCTATTCCTAAACATAAACATCAGCATGATCAAAGTCCACAATAAGCGTGGCAAGACTAGCACTGCTCTGCTGACACTAATGGCAGAATTCCTCTTGGCTTCAGTGGAAGTAGGATCTGTGGGAACTGAACAGTTTGATAAAAACAACTGTAACTCTTCTTCCAAATTCATTGTCTTTGCCTGCGTTAACACTGTGGAAACTATTATGTCAGCATTATTAGTATTGTTAGTCTTTTTTTTTTTTATTTTCCCTTTGGCATTATTTTTAAAGACATCCCTCCTTTCTCTCTCCATGTGCTACACATATGGTAAAATTAGGGGTCGAACAGTCAGTCATTTCAATTCCTCTCATCCTAAGAAACTATATATTCAATTAGAGAACAGAGGGAAGAGGACTAAGAGGAAGCATTGGAGATGTATTGCCTAAAATATATATATATTTACAGGAAAAACTGCAAACAAGCAGCCATTCTTCCTCCTTTCATTGGTTGTCTATGTGCAGCACCCATGAAAACATATCTGGCAGAAGATCCTCTTACAGACAGCTCTTCTGGACATAGTACTGCTCCCAGATAGTTCAGTAAGTCTGTAAGGCTTAGTAAAAGAGTGAATGGGACCCCGTCTGGCTGTTTTTCAAATGGGAACATCCCAAAGGGAGGTCACTTTTGGGGGAGGCCCTAAAAGAAATGTAGGTTCCTTTTACAGCCCAAAAGCACTCTTTCATGCAATCTGATGCTCAATGTGAGATTCTTTATAAGCAGTACAGCAAGAGTTAATCTCTTTCTAAGACCAACAGTATTTCCTGAGCTCCGTCTTTTACTTGGAAAAAAGTGCTTTCAAGAAGAGAAGAAATGGGAAAAGGGTCTCCAACCAGAAAAATCAGTAACTTTCCAGAGATAAAGCCAGGTATCTGGGACATAAAGCCTGACATTTGTTGTTAGATTGGGACACAAAGAGGAACACTGTTGAAATACTGGTATTACGACAGCTGTCTAGATCTTCTAGTCATGGTCTAGCAGTTTGAAGCAACTGAAGTTGGTTTGTTTGACTGCTCAGAGTTCCTGCAAGACAGATCATGGATAACTGTACTAATCCCAAGAGGCATCTCTCTCCTTGAAAAGTTAGGGAGAACTGGCACAGCCTTACTTGTTGACGTAGGACACAGCAGTATTATTTTTCAGAAGCACCTGAACAGGCCTGCCTGGCAGCTCTGAATACCAGGACATTGATATATTGTTCATATTCACTGACGGGGAAGAAACTTTGAATTATATGTCTCCCTGAACATACTTCTCAGCAGAGGATTGTATTCCAGATTATATTATTGAAGGAGGGGAGGATAAGTGTGGAAGGATAGATATTTGCTAACATTGTTTGGGTCTTCCCAAGAATACCTATATTTGGACATCAAGTAGGATGGAAGAAACAGAATGGAAATATTTGGTTTATAAAATAATAAGGGTCGAGTCTGAAGGACTCTCATACAGGGTGTTCACAAAGACACACACTGCCCTCTTAGGAGCTCCAAGAATAATTTGCATTCATCTTGGCTAAACAGTGAGACTGTGTGCAGCTCATGGGGTCTCACAGAGCACTCCCCTGAAAAAGGGCCCATCTTCTTTTGAAGAGTGGACAATGGGGAAGACTGTGTTGACCCTAGCTGCAGCACAGAAGATAGCAGAGTGCTTGATGGAGTGCTGTTGAATACATGAGTGACAGCAGATCACCCTTGTGAGGATAACAGGAACTCTGAGCCGTCAAGCAGACAACTGTAGTTGCCTCAGACTGTTATACCATGAATAAAAGAACCGGACAGCTGTCCTGCTGCTGCTATGGAAACATGCATGACAACATACTCAGGAGGGATGGGAGGTGGCAGGAGGCTAAGGAGGCTGTTAAGCTCAGGACTAGGGTTGTGGTTTTGGCCTTAAACATTTGGAGAGGAAGACTTCCCTTGTCTAGCAGGGATGGACTTGGGAACGGTGGGGTCCATCCTCACCAAAACTTTGTAAACCTTGCCAGTCTTTCTTTGTTGTTCTATCTTGATAGTGTCAGCAGTGGTTACACAATGCAACAGAAGAATCATATAACAAGTTACAGCATGCAACAACTTAAAGCATATTACTGTCTTTTTTTCCTTTTTTTTAGTTGATGCTTAAACACAATACAGAGTATGTTTTTGTGTGCCCATGAATTGGCCCTTAGTGGAAATTTCACCAGCTGTTCCCAAATTTACAGAGGAAAGCTTATTGCGGCTCGGACTAAGCTCAAAAAGGGGAGCTTAAAAGAAAGTTACAATGTCCTTTACAAGGTAATAGCCATTTTTTTCTGTTTTCCAAAATTCAGCTGAGTATTCTAGTCTTGTTAGTATTACTTTGATAATTAACCTATACTGTTATGGTTTCATACTCAAATCTCCCTTGCATTCCATATACACACACATACATACAAAAATTTCTGTTGATATTTCCACCAGCTAAGAAATATTACAGCCACCATCAATGCTCAGTATCATTTTCTCTTCTCAGCTCTCTTTTGACAGGGTTTTATTGCCTCCAAAGAAGGACAGTCGCAAAGTACTGGCCTAAGTATTTTGTTCTATGCTTTTCAAGAATGTAGGGACACCTTCTTATGAGGTGGTTGTGGTTGCTGGGATTGTTCTAGTGATGGAAGCACTCTCAGGTCTTCTTTTGAAGAGGATGTCATAAATGTAGAGAAAGTAAAAGTAACAGAGAATCAAGAGGTACCAGAAAAATTTACGAGGTGCACAATGTTGGCTCGGTGAAAGCTGGGTCATATCAAGGTCTAAGTGCTCTCTCATGCATTCTTAACCAAGAGGCACCCCGGTGTATTTATCCTTGCTTGTGCTCACATGTAGCTGACAGCTACATCCATCCATACTGAAAAGCAGCATCCAGGTCTCAGACAAGCTGCTTTGACATCATTTTAGACTGGAAGGTCTCAGAGACTAATTAAAGAAGCAGAGTTGCAATACCTTGCCCATATACACCTATACCTCCTAAAAAGAAAGAGCACAATCAGGAACAGTCGTGCATAGCTCAGCCATATCACTGCCTATGAGATGCATGAGGGGACTTATGAATTGAGAAAAAATATTTGTTTCCAGAAAGTTTTCTTTCTGATACGGGACCTGAAAGACGAATAGATGGAGCGCTTGGTAACATGGCTAAACTCTGACCATCTGAAATGGAAAATGCAGTTCTTAAAACTTGTTCATGATATTACAGACATGCAATTCAAGCCAGGAAATGAGCAACGTAAGACATATATAAGTGTGTGTATTTTAGAGGAAGAGAAGATTGCTTTAAAGCTAGACTGGGAGGATTAAGGCCAAATGCCACAGAAGTAAAACTCAAGGAGTTTTAGTTAGAGTGCTAAAACACAGACGATAGGTATGGTGCAGTGACAGTGAACATGAGGAGAGGAGCTCTGACCTGCCCAAGCTGCTGAAAGGAACAGTGAAGAAAAGATGCTGTTTACACCCTTTTTCACTGTTTGTATAGTAAACAGGGAAGGGAAGCATGGATCATGTCCCTAGAGATGCTGTTAAGCTGAAGGCACTCAGACCAAACTTGCTCCTGCTGCAACAGCATGCATACAGAAAATCATCTGAAGCAGTGAAGTACATTATTCAATAGGAATTGGCATGAAAATGGAAAGGAGTCATCCAATTCAGTGAGCAGTAACACATTTAACATTTAATTACTGGCTTTCGCTTTTATTTTACTGTTCCACAAATAGGGTACAGTGATTGTAACCAGACTTCTAAAAGAAGAAAAGGAAAGGAAAAAAAAAAAAAAGAAAAAAAAAGGTGAGGGGGGACACATTCCTTTAATTTTTATATTTGATACAGAGTTGTCCTTCATCATCTGTGACACTCATCAGCACAAATATTCTTGTCTGTATTTCAATTTATATTGTGAAATTGTACCTTAAGCAGACCCAGATGGTGAATCTAAGAAAACCCAAACCACAATTTTTCTGTGTACACTCTGAATAATTTGGCTGACAACCCCAGTTTAGAAAGCATACTCCAACTACAGCTTGTCAAGCCCAAGCACTGGAATGAAGCATTTTAGATGTAAGAAAATTCCTGATGTGGTGGGATTAAAAGAAATATCATTTCTAAGAGAAACTATGCTTTCAACTGTGCTTTTCCAACCCACAATTTTTTCCAACTTCAAGTATGTACTTAATGCCTTTCCCTGTAACTGACCCATATTGGAAAGATCCTTCCTTTCACTTTCTGTAGTTTCTTGACTGGCTGGGCTCTTTTTAAGTTTAATTTCACTGAAGGTGCTCTTCCGCTGGGTCCCCAGTCTCTTCTGATCTTCCCCAAGCACTGCATCCTTGCCCAGCCACTCTGGAAAGGCCCTATGGCAGGTCAGTGGTGGGAGCAGGAGGTGCCTGCAGCTCTCAGATGGGCTAAGGCACCTCTGAGTGTGCTTGTGTCACCCTGCAGACACCTGAGGAGCTGCTTGTGATGCAGGTCTCGATTTAGGCAACTCAGTCACCTGAGGTAGAGGCAACTTTCTCAGTTCAGCTGAATCATTGGTGTACTTCGCTGCTTGAAACTGGTTTGCTTAGTATTACCCACTTGAGAGGTTTCAGTTTGACAGCTCTGAGAGAACTGTTACTGAAAGTAGTTCTGTTGATAAGGAGCAAATGAGCAATATGTATGAAATGTTAATATATGCAAATTAGCTACTCTGGACTATGAATCTTAAATTATTAAGGGAATGAAAGAATTTACAGAAACACAGACTTTTTCTGTTTTGAGGGGGAAAGATCATGGGAAGAAATGGGAACAACAACAACAATAAAACAAAGTTAATACTGATCTTCAAAAGGGGAAAGGATAACTGTCCTGGTAATTTCTCTCCTGTAACTGAAGGCTATATTTTGTGTCATGCAAAATATCAGATCTGTAGGCCAAGACCCTCAGAGATAGCTAAGTGATTGACTTCAGAAGATATGGACTTAGGTGATTCCTCTTTTTCTTATTAAGTTACTTGGTGCCTCATTGCAACAAGTATCCTCAAGTTAAAAAAGACAGTGGCAATATGAGCTCAGCACAACTGGAAATTAGGCATTTGAAGGTTAAAGGCTTCTGATCATTGTGCCTTCATGCAGAATAGACATTTCCTCAAAAGTTCCTGTTGATTTTTTTAGTTTAAGAGGGACAAATAACCCAGTTGATAGAGGTCTTTTATAAAAATATCTCAACTTGTCTCAACTCACACTTTGCTGATGTAAAGCACATTCCTTACTCTGGTACCTAGTGAGACAGAACACTGATTTTTGGGAGAAAAATGTTGCAAAGAAAGGTGAGGGATGAAACAACAATTTGCTGTAATGTGATAGATCACTATTGGTGTATGTGACCTTAAATTGTTTAAACCGTGTTGACTTGAAGTTTTATTTAAATATTGAACTGCAGGTAAATGAAATTCAGAGTTTATGCCAACTTGGGACAGTTAAATACCACCCATCATATCAGAAATAATAGATGGGAACCTAAAAAAATTAGAAACATAAATGAAAGATAATAAGATTCATTTGGAAATTGTAATCACTTAGGATTTTTTGTAATTCCAATACATATATAATTAAATAGATGAAAGAAACATGTAAAGCAGGAGTGACAAAAGGGGTGAGGGACTAGAAGAATACAAATGAGACTTTAGGTGTGATTTGACTACCTGAAGTCCAAAGGAATTTTCATGAGTAGAATAATCATGTGCTGTGGCTGGAAATTAATAGATTACTGCATATAAACAGGTGTTGAGAAAACAACACTTCTACAACAGAATTTTGTCCTGGGCATTACATCACTAGATAGATATCAACAAATTGGAGGGAGTTTACAGAAGAGCAAGGAAAACTGTCTTGGGTCTAGGCATCATGAATTATAAGGAAAGATTAAAAGAACTAAAGTATGTTTAGCTTGGATAAGAGATGACAAAAGGGAGACATGATAATGGTCTACAGATAGCTGAAGGACTTAAACACTGAGAAAGGAAAGGTATTATTTTGTTCAGCACAGAGAAGCAGAGGGGCAAAATTAAGAAAGGGAAAATTTATGTTATGTAGCAAAATCTTTCTGGCAGTGATGTATATTATGCTGCACACAAGAGGAATGATACAAGTTCTGTTACTTGATACCACAAAGCTAAGCTGGGTAAAGTAATGGAGACTGCGCAGTAAGGGAAATTTCTAGAAAGATGGACAGAATAATCCTATTAGTTCCTGTAAAGCTAAACTCTGATACATAACAAGAAACAGTATCTTCATGCCAATCACACTCAGTTACAAATCTGCTCCAAGGTGCAGTTCCAAATATTTCAAAATATAACCATAAAAGGTTTTTTGTTTTTTGTTTTTTGTTTTTTTTTTTAAGATTGCAGTTATTAAAAAGTAGAGAAACAGAAAAATCACTACTACAATATGAAACAAGAAATTCAGACTTCAAGTAAGCCTGAAAGAGATTAAAATGTTAGAGAATGTAATGTGTTGAAGCATGCAAACCACTTTGTGTCCTCCAAAATCCCATCCTGCCATTGAAATTTCCTTCCTGCAATTCCTAAGATCATCCATATACTGAGTTATTGTTGTGTAAAATTAAAAAAAAATCGTATCACCATGTGTACATACATACATACTTGAAACACTAAGTCAGTTCTTTATTGCTCTTCTCAAATGTAACTGCTGAACTCTTCTGCTGATTACTGAAGTATCTTCCATTCCAGTTAAGACTGAAGAGTCATTGCTATGATTTTTCTAAAGGTGCAATCAAGAATTTTCAAAGCAAGTCTTCTGTAGACTATGCATGCTTAGAGAAGCCATGAAGTTCAAACAAGTATAATTAGATGTAATGTAACATTTTATTTTCCTGTGCTAAATGATACAGTCATCTGAGTTATCATCTGCTTTTAAGGCTAAATAAGATAGTTAGATTTCCAGAGTCTTCCGTGGGGCTGCAGCACTTGAATCAGTATTAAGTTACTTTAGTTACTTTTTCATACCTTTGTTTGGTTTAAAGATTACCCTTGATTCTGAGTCTTGTGGTTTGCTATTAATTTAAAAATGCTGTCTCTCAAGGTTTTACAAGAGCAGCAATGGTAAATATCCTTTTTTCTTTTCTGTGCAGCATGTTAATAGGAAATAAGGTGTAATGCACTACTTGCCTAACAGTAGCAGACAAGTCTTTGCATATCATTCACCTTGTCCTGTGGTAATACAACCAAAAGGTTCCTTCTCATATTTCTTTAAGTGCCCTTTACACTATACAACCCAGCAACTGTTGTGCTGTATGTATACAAAGTATTAGATACATAAAAGATTAGATGTATGTAATAAAATAAAAATACTTTTTCTTGAATAAAACTGTTAATATCGAAAATTAATTTCTTAATATAATGAAAAGAAATAGGATGTCTCTTGTGCAGAACTCCTAGTTTTAATACCTTGGTTTTAATACTGTGATATTCTGCTTAGAGGAAGTAAATCCAGTCAAACTTATCTACTGTCATATAAAAACATAATCTGATATATTCATAGTAAGAGTTATTGAAAAATCTAATGCTAATAACAGCAAAATAACATTTGAAGTTTTGCTCTAAAATTTTCCTGTCATTAAGCAAAAAATGTAAGGGATGTGGTAATGTTCCAAAGTGGCAGATGCTGTTTTGCTAGGTTGCCTTTTTTTGTTTATATGTTTAAATAATTTATTAAGCCATCTCCCTTAATGGGAGCAGAAGCTTTCTGTACCTTTGCTGAATATCTTCAGAACACTGCTGAGGTGTTAGATGTCAAACCAAAGGAAACCTTGACTGATTTGCTGTCAGATCTTATCCTTTGGGTAATCCCATGGATACCAGCTGGATCCCAGAAGAGCCCTACCCATGCAGTTACATAATAATCTCAGTGCTTAATTTTTTAATTTTTTTCCCCAGGGGGGTAGTAGGCATGAAAAAAAAAAGCCAAACAAAAAACCCCCACAAACAAAAAACAAACCCTAGCTGAAATGTGAAAAGGAACCAGTGCAACCATTCAGTACTATCTAACTATTGCCATTAAATCTTAACATAACATCTCTCCTAACTGCCAAGTCAGACACAATCACAGAAGGGCTTCTGCTGCTGTTTCAAGTTAGGTGGTTATTACCTACCCTCACCTCACTCCCTGCTTCCAATCAGTATTAGTCCTACAGTTCTCCCAAATGCGATTTTCTTTTAAAATTAAATGGGCCAGTTTGTAAAGAAGTAGTTTGGTTTCAGCTGTTTTCTAACCTAACCTGTTTCACAAATTGGGTTAATGGGCAGTTGCACTTGCAGAACTGATGCCGATAACCCTCTCACGGGTGATGCTTTGAAATGAGCTTCTCAAGGTTGCATATTCAGATGCAGCCAAAAAATGAACAGCCAATGTAGTTGGTCTAACTTGCTCTAAGTACCTTTACTGCCATATAATAACACAAAAACAACAAGGTGAGGGTAGGTAGAAAGGTCTTAGTGGCATTGCTTTGTTCACAGGTAGCAAAAAGTAGAGGTGCCTGTGTGGGTGATGCCATATAAGTGGCAGAATTGTCTTCCATGTTATACCACCTCACACTTGCCACACTTAAAAATAGATACACCCCCCAATTTACTGATATATTAAAATACTTCTGACAGTTTTACCATAACCTTTCTTTGCTCATTCCACTCAAAATACCATATTTCTTTATGATTTTGTAGAGATTTTCGAAGTTACTTAGCACTGATGTAAAGGTATTTTAATAGTCCAAGCTGTGTGTTTTTGAACATCCCACTAAAGTAATGTATCTAGTCTTTTAGTGGAAGGATAGCTTTGTATTTGTTAAAATATTTGGGCTTAAAAAGCAGAAAAAAATTGAATTATTTTGATAGAAGCCCAAATAAGTTGTTGTACTCCTCTGTGCCCTTTTCCTAAGGAGTTCAGCAGTATAATTTCTCAGACTGATATCCTGTGAGCAGTACTTCAGCCTTCCCAGAATGAATCTTGTCTATACTGCACATCAGGTAGTGATGCTTTAGAGAAGGACAGATGGAATTGCTACACTTTGGGAGAAGGAGCAAACAATTCTTGTCAGAATGTCCCATGCCTATCATCTTCACACCTTTCATATAACACACAATCTTCCCCATGGAAAAAAAAGCACAATTTGAGTCTTCTGCATACTACATGACTGGGTTCACAGTCCTTCATACATGGCTGCATACTTCTGCATTTTTAATCAGGAGGGTGAAGGATTAGTGATTTTAGCAGTTGGTAGTTACCTGATCTGGAATGAGTAATATCAGTGCAAACAAATTATACTTTGCTCCTTTGGAGAAAATCAACCATTATGCGGAATTAATTGACAGGGAAGCAGTGGCTGCAGACAGCCAGACTCTTAACGATGGGTCTGAGTCAAGCAAGGAAAGCTGTTAAACTTTTCATAAGCCTTATAAATCTTACATAAGAATTTTAGTAAAACACGCTAGGCAATATAGGAAATAAAATGTGCTGCAGTTCATTTATCAGCCCTTGCAAACTGCCAGTTCTGCCTGTCTACGAATTCCTGTGCTTCCTCCCCTCTCTCCCTTTAAAGGTTTTGTTCATTTGCTTATCAAACCCTTTAGTCAGCTCCACTGTCTGCTCTGCATTTCTCATTACCAGCTGAGTATCTTATCAAAAGCCATTGTCATTTGGAAAATGCATTGTTTTTATTCAGTTTTAACATCATTTTTCCTGCCTCATTGAGCAGGCAGAACTGCAAGACAGCCAGGCAGAGAGAAAGCTTTGTCCTGTAGTTTAATTAAGTCTCAGTTGTTTGGACTGTGAGCAGCAGTAGAAGGCGTGTTGGATTTAATCCACTCACTCCAGGCTTAGCAGTCAATATTGCTATGGTGAGAAAGCAGTAGAGCACTTTCTCTACCAGCACCACAAATTATAGGCCCTGAACACCATTTCACTCTGATTTTGAACGTGTACATTTGCCCTCTGCACTGCTGCCCATGGTTTGTTCTTTCCACCTTCATTCTGCCCATAGCATGAATGACCCACCACCTGCATGCACCAAGGCACCCAGAAACTGGAGGATGCATCTCACATTTGGTGAAGAGAAGAGCTCCTGCTTTGCTGGTTTTAGGTGGGGAAAGGGCATGCTGGGATGGGTGTCTGGATATGTGTCAGTATCTCTATCAATAGGCAGAGTGAGTATAGAAAGACAGGGAGCAAATGAGTCTGAGTAGACCCCCCCAACCCTTAAGAAAGCTGAGAGGGGCAAAACAGATGCAATGACTCTGTCAGATACTCAGCCTCAGTAGAAAGTTGAAACTTTATTTTGTACTTGTGTGCAAGTGACCTAAACACCACTGAATATGACAGAGATGCTTCCTGGGCCTCCGTTCCCATGCCTGGCCTGAAATGCTTTGTCTTTTGATAAAGTGCTAAGGCAATAAGTAGCATAGCTGATATAGAGGACAGCAGGCCTTGTGGCATAAATGCAACAGGAATAATCTTTGATTACTTTGCTTTTGCATCACGTAAATATTAGCTCTGTTCTATATCTTTTGGATACTAAAATCTGAACAAATATCTCATATTTTTCCCCAGAAAAAAGCTGAAGTAAAATGCTGATGCTGAGACAATCAAAGAAAAAGCAAATAACAGCAATCGTGCTGACTCTAGAGAAAACTGCAGCACACAGTAGAGGATTTATCGCTTGCTTAGATCCTCAGCTGGGACTCACTTGGATTGTCAGCTGGATCTGCAAGAGGAAACACTCAGTGAAGTCAGGAACTGGAGGCTGCATTGTTGTTTTGAAGCTGGTTTGGTGAAGCGCTCATAAAGTAAGAGATTATTCAGGACAGCTCTGACACTGCAGGAGCTGCTGTGTTTTCCTTTTTAATTTCTGCTCCCCAATCCCCTGCATGTATAAAGGAATCCAGAATCTGCAGAGATCAATATAAGTATGGAGTCACCTTTTCAAAGGTTTTTACGAATTTCATGAGGGCCTCAGGCAAAAGTTGCTGGATAAGCACCTCCTTGCTCCCCCTTGCATGCTGATGGTCTGACCTGAGCCAAGTCAGGTTCCTTCATTTGCCTCTAAAATTGGTTCTTTCCTCCTACCTGAGCTGGAATTTCTGCGCTGTGTTTCCTCCACACTATTTTCAGATTTACTGCCTAAATTAATCTGTTATTATAAATCTGTAGACTTTTTATTTACATGAATACTGACAGCAGTCTTTTTAATTGTTTTCTTTAGTGTTCGCCCATACTGAACCTCAGCATTGTATTTAGATTATCTTTGCTCTTTTTTCACATCCAGCTATCTTAGATGATCCTGTGCCTGTGTCGCAGATTCACAGAAGGGTTGAGGTTGGAAGGGACCTCGGAGGTCATCTGGTCCAAACCTCCTGCTCAAGCAGGGCCACCTGGACCCAGTTGCCCAGGAGCATGTCTAGATGTTTTTTAATATGTCCACCAAGGGAGACTCCACCACCTCCCTGGACAACCTGTGCCAGTGCTCAGTCACTCTCACAGTTAACAAAGTGTTTCTTGATGTTCAGAGGGAACCTCCTGTGTTTCAGTTTGTGCCCATTGCCTCTGGTCCAGCCACTGAGCACCACTGAAAAAATCCTGGCTCTGTCCTCTTTGCACCCTCCCTTCAGGTATTTATATGCATTGCTAAGACCCCCCTGAACTTTCCCTTCTCCAGGCTGAACAGTCCCAGCTCTCAGCCTTTCCTCACAGAAGAGATACTCCAGTCCCTTCATCATTTTCGTGGCCCTTTGCTGGACTCTCTCGAGTATGTCCATATCTCTCTTGTACTCAGGAGCCCAGAACTGGACACAGTAAAAGTAGAAGTATCTGAGATCTGTCTGCATCTACAGTCAAGATGCGACTGAAACTTCCAAACACATAGATCCCAAAAAGTGTGTAACACTCAACCTTGTTGTTTAAATATTAAGAAGCCTGCAAGCTTGTTAATATTAAAAAAAAATATATTACCAAATACATAAGAAACTCTATATGCAATAATTATTCAAACATAATAATAAACTTGAACATTTTAGGACAGGAAAGTAAAGCCAATGTTTATAAACAGACCTAAAGGAGAAATTCAGACTGAAAGGACTTGAAATCTGACTAGGTTGCGATGGTTAAAATAGTTATTCTTCTGGAAAGGGACATAAAATCTTTAATTAAAAATGTTGAGAAGCTTAATTTTATACTAGGAAGATGGTTTCAGGTTTGACTTTGTGTACCACTGTGCAGAATAAACAACTAACATGCTTCCCTGTAGCACATAAGTTTTTCTTATGGTTGGTTTAAGGCCTGACCCTTTGTAATCCTCTTAGTGTCAAGCCCTGAGAGGTTCACAGCTTGAGGTGATATGGCTGCAGCATTAAACCTCTGTTTTATTCTCACAATTGCTTTCTAGAATGCTTGAGAAATCTATTACTGGAGAAATTTGGAATAAGAGCCCTTGATCAAAAATCAGGAAGACTATTATTTGAGCTAAAGTAAAATTACAGTGTGTGCCTCTGGGATGTGAACTAGCTTTGTAAAATCACATCACCAGGTGGTACAAGTGCTGTGAAGTAAACCAGAACTATTATGGTCATATTGTTCCTTTCCCCTCACTCTGGCTTCTTAGCTATTCTCAATTAATTTAAAAGCTTTCCCTGCCAAGTTGTTCTTTTCTGCCTTGGAGCTGAATGCACACTTCTTGATTTTCAGCATCCACTTCCCTCACAAACAGGTCATTCACTGAAAGCAGTAGTCCATAAACTTTTTGGATCTACAAATACTTTTAGTTCTAAACTCCTGACTGACATTTTATAGCTTAATATCATTGCATATGCCAACTGAAGAACACTTGCTGTTTTTCACAAGCTTCAGTAAGTTGATGAATTACTGACTGTACATAAAGGTTACTGGCCTCTCTCAGTTTTAAATTTTGTTTTCAGTTGCTTTTGACTTGCTGGACTTAGGAAATAATATTTCATGCTGCAAGTGCTTCCAGGAGTCAATGTAGGAAAATTTATGCATGTCAAATGAATCCTAGTAATCTTTTATTTGGGAAGGTCTGACTTTCCTCTAGCGCAGGCTTTCTGACTTGTGCCAGAAAGTACTCACCTTTACTCCATGTTCCTGCCAGTCCTGTGGGCTTTCGCCCACACAGATCAAAAAGTCAGTCTGCATGTGCTCCAAACTGACAAAGAAGTGTTTTTCAGGTCAAGTCTCTGGCTGTTCCCAGTGACAATGCTGCAGCATCACAGAGGGCTAATGAGTGACAATACATTTACCTTCCCCACCAAAGAATGGTGTGTGATCCCTTCAGATTTAAGTCTATAGATTTAAGATCAAGGTTAAAACAAATCTGCACTTTTTTTGTAGTGGCTACTTGTAGTAGTTCCAAGCTGATCACTGGAACCGAGGTACCACAGTCCTTGAATTAATACAACTGAGTCACTCGTCAACTGAGCTGTGGTAACTGTCTGCTTGTGTGCACCTAATCCATTGCAAATGTAAAATAAAACATGTTAATTTAAACTACCATGAAGGGGATTACCATAATAATTTGTTATACACATCTTGCTTCATGGTAAAGGTAAAGCAGAGAGATACTGTCCCTTGTTGTGACTCTGCTGAAGAGCAGAAATTCATTAAGCTGCAAGAAAATAGTTCCTTTTGAAAGACAGTTTATACACAGAAGAGGAAGATTTTTCTGCCTTGTGTTTGAAGAGAAGTCACCTTTCTGGTCAGTCCCTTAAAACCACCCAGTTGCTGAAGAGGAAGCCAGCTCATTCAAACCTAGAGAATGGCAGAGCAGTGCATGGGATCATATGGGGAGGAACTTACAAGAAGAGGACGATGGAGTGGAGGATGTAATTGCATGAGGTCATGAAGACAAAGTCTAGGAGCCAGAGGAGAAAACAGAGGAAGAGTCAGAAAGTCAGAGAGAAATAGGAGGAGGAAGTAGGAGTTTGTTGCCCTATGTCATTTCCAGCATTGCTGGAAGGTAGGTAGATGGGGATGTTGTTGTGTATATGGTAGCTGAGTGCTTGCTGAGACAAATGAGACTGAAAATTAGGGAGGCTGGTGGGGAAAGAGTGGATATGTCAGCCAAATATACCCTTTGGGATTCAGAGAAAATGTTGGGATAGAAACCCAGTTTCTATAGTTCTAGAAAGAGGATCAAAGTAACTGGAACAAAGAGAAAAAATATATCAAGCCACTGAGATAAAAAAAGTCATCTGTTATCAGCAGAAGAAAGGAAGGCAGTAGAGTGGGACACCAATAAAGCTAATGGGATGTGGTTCAGGAGGAAAAAGGCAGAAACCAGCTGTGGGAGAAAGAAAGGTGGACTGTGAAATAGGATACTGGTATTAGACTGCCAGAGCATAGGAGATATAAGAAAACAGTGGGCTAGTAGGAGGAATGAAAAAGATAGCAAGGGATCTTCAGCAGGAACTGAGAGGTACTGATGCAGAGATTTGAGTTGGTTAGCCTGGATAAATTAGAACGTGGAACGTCTTAAAGGTGGTTGAGGAGACTGGGACTTCAGTAAAAGTCAAGGGATGGTGTAGAGCTAAAATTGCAAGAGAAACAGACAGGAGGTTAACAGAGCAAGCAATGTGCAAAACTCCCCAGAGCAGCTAAAAAGGAAATGGTGAGTCAAAATTCCTGAGTCCCACCATCTTTTACCTGTGCAAAACCAACTGGCAAAGCATCTTGTTCCCCTCCAGTGTGATACCATACACAGAAAAATAGCTATCACTTAATCTGTTATTAAATAAAGAGGCTTGAGGTGCTGGAACTAGACGTCCCAGTCTTTCTCTGTATGTATGTAACTGTAAGATACCTTTTGATGTCACAAGATGGGATTTTTCTTTTTGAAGAAAAAGCAAATTCAAAAAGTGTACGCACAAAAAATGCCAGAATAACTATGGGATAAGAAGGTCAAGCACTTTCCTATTAAATACGTAACTTTAATTCATCTTGTTTGTGCTTGTACATTAAGATAAAGTGTCTAAGGATTCAGGAAGAAACCTACTATTTGTATTTTCTCGATCTTTACATGACAAAGTATTGCACTGGGAAAACAGAACCTATCGGTAAAAGTTTCTAGACCACTGTGAACTAGTTCAGAAAATAAATAAGGCTTTTCCTTTGGAAGCACATGCAGGGAATACAGCCTTGTCCCCAAGATACTGTGGGCAGGATTGACCTGTGACTAGTATACATGACCTTTTTCTTTCTTTAATATCACAGTTTCATGACTCTGGACTTGGACAGGAAAATGCACAGTCCCCATGGCTTTCCTGCTTTGAGTGGTTCTTGTGGTTCATAAGGCAAAACTCCTGAGTCAAGCATAGAATATCCGAAGGGCAGTGCTGTGGCAAGGAATATGAAACTCATTGTAATTGGAGTCATAGCTGGGGTTCACATCAGGGGCAAAAATCCTTTCATGCTTTATGCCAGAAGATCATCTCCAAGGAAATCTGACAACTTCAAAGGTGTCAGTGCAAAGTTGTTGAACTTCACACACACTGTTAGATAAAGCTCACTATTCTAGAAAGTATTGCAGATAACTCAGTCTTGCCATCCATTTGCACTTTCTTGTTATTTAGGCAGCTCTGTCTATAACATTCATGCTGTTTGGACATATATAAAAGTGATTTTTAGGAAGTTGTAACATTCCTTGTACCAGAAGTACAAGGATCTTTCCTAAAAACATTTGCATATTTACAAATTCTGCACATTGTCATACACTACAACATAGGTGCTTTTTTTTTTTTTTCTCCCAGACAGCTTGTAACCATCATAAACTAGAGGAGTCTGAGAAGAACACGAGATCGTTGTTCTTTTCAGAAGTGCTTTGGGATTTTTAATGGCCACAAAGTACATGTTCATCTTAACATTTATGCTGGACATTTCTTGCAGCACTATGGATAAAATGGGAATAGACAAAATAGCTCTCCTGAGACACATAAACTCCAGATTTAACACAGTTTGAAAATCAGGTGCACTGGGGTAGTGTTCCAAAACAGCTTCAAAGCCAGTCACCCTTGCAGGTGTTGAATACCTGCAGACACTTTTCTCCTTGTGCTTAATTTCCTGCTTCTTACAGAATGTGCACTCTATGCCATTTCATTTTAACATCTCTAACAAATATCATCCCACGAAACAAACCTTTTAAATTTCCTGACTTGTCCAAAAACTTGACTCCAGTAACAGGAGAAAAGAGAAAAATAATATAAACCTCAACATTTTCAATGGCTTTCAGCAAAATACTTTTATTTTTCTACCAGCTGAATCCAGTCTTCATTCTTAGCTGTTATCTCCCCCTTCCTATATGTGTCTAGCATAACAGAGCTGAAGTTTTTGTCTGATAACATGGATTTAGTTGCTGTGACTAGTGCTGCTTCCTTTCATGTGAGCTGTTCTAGCCTGCTTTGCTCTCCAGAGTTTTGCCTTCTGTTGCATACAGTGCAGATTGGTCTTTTATCCCACTCTCTATTGTTTGGCAGACTGTTGATTTTGTTGTTGTTGTTGTAATGGGCATCTTAATGGCCAAACTGCTCTAGGAAAACATTTCAGAGAAAATTAATGAATTTCTAGAGAAACTGTGCCACCCAGCAAATTCTATGGGCTGTTGCCTCAAAGAACATTACTTGCTTTTCCATGTTTGTTTAGAGGGCATATTTACTCAGAAGATGCTCAGACTCCTTCTTTAAAATATGATTAAATTGATGGAGCCATTCTTTATATCTATGAGATGATCTAGATTTTAAACAGCTGAAAGAGCATAATTGGTTAAGATACATTAAGAAGTTGTAACCACATGCAACTCTTTCAAACTAATTTATGCTTTTCTAACTTCTGGTCATGTACTTTTCTTTTCAGTTAGAGGATATAAAACTTATGGAATATTGAACACTAATACATCAGTAACTAATAATTGCATATAATTTCTTTTTCTGCTTGGACTAGTCAGCATTTGGATACAGGTAGGTTCTTCCAGTGCATGAGAGCATGGTCAGATCTCTGATAAATTAGTAAGAATCTTATTGTTAAATTCAAAAAGCTGGAGATCAGGATGAATACAGAGAATCAAATATATCATCAGGTAAATAAGAGCCAAGGAAGAGATTTCAGGACAGAAACATGAAAATTGATAGAAATAAGTGATCTTACAGTGCTGTAAGAGAGCTGCATGGAGAGGTTTCCAGCTTAATCTTCTCAGCATGTCAACTGGCTTACTGGAACACATCCCCCTCCTTAAAGCAAAGTATCTCCCTCCAAAGTTCACCGAATTCAATCTGTGGCTTACTTCTGGGTAGGAACAGGTGCCTCTGAGAAATAGGTAATACTGGGACATAGTTCATATTTTTCCCTGGGCATGAACCAGCTGGAATCTGTTCATAAAAAGTGACCCTGGGAGCACTTCTGTAGTTTGTCGGTGTAAGGGGTCAGCAAGTAGAGCAGTGAGAGTAAAACGAAAGGGCATTTTATAATATTCCTGATCTTTTAACTGTAGATAGGTATTTGGACACCCAAGTAACGATTTCAGGGTTAAAAAAGGTAGACATGGACACTTTAAAACAGCTTAGGTTTCAATACTACAGTGAGTGCAGTGCATGGAAAAAACATCGTGAAACTATGATTTTTCCTGTGTAGTTGCAAATGTAGGATCAGTAACTAAAGCACTTGAATCTCCTAGGAGGGTTTGTGAAATAAAAAACTCTCACTGAAGAGTGGTTATACATTCAAATGATTCTGCTGTCATATGAAAAACTGCTCAACAATATGATTAAAGGCTTGCTATCTGGTTGCAAGAGAGTATGCTTTTCAACAGAATACTGACTTCAGTGGGGCTATTTTCATAGGCTACCACCAGGGAAAAAGGTTCCCACTTCAGTCTTTGTTAGTGAAGGTTTTGATCCTTTGTCAGGGAAGGAACATGTCACAGATTCATGAACAAATTTATTTCTGTATTAGAAAAGAATGAAGAATGTATTTTAAAAAAAGTAGTGAAACAAACAACATTAGTAATAGTTTTAAGCATTAATTAACAGTGAATTGACGAAGCAGGAGCTAAACAGTCACTGTTGCATGTTAAATTTTTTGCGTATGATTACAACATATCATCTAGCATGCTTATTGTACATTTTGAGAATGTAAGTACTGAGTCAAAATACACATGGTTAATAAACACGGATTAAAGAGTCCAAATTAAATTTGTAGTCAAATATGCATGAATGTCTAGGTACTTGGTAGACACTAGTGGCATTTCCCTGTTCCATCATAGTCCCATTTGATAAACATTAATATTTAAAGATTGATGACTTCCATTATGTCTGCAATATTGCTCACGAAAGTCTGGGAATAAAAATATTTCCTGAAGTCAGATAGGTCCAGCATGAATTGGTACTGGAAGTATGTGTAATGACTGCCTACATCTTAGACCGTGTTTGCACAGGAGCTTCCTTATTGGTACATGAGTCTGGTTCACTTTATAGTTTCTAATGTGGCTGGAAATATATCAGCAAAATCAATATATTACCTTTGTATAACAGCTCCCCTCTCCCTTTTATTTCAGGAAAAGAAGCCATACCAGTAAATGAGAGGTTTTGCTGGCAGGGATTTACTTGTGCTGAAGTCTGCTGAACACAGCCATGTTGGTCAGCAATCACGTCCCCACAGCCTTAGCCAAGACAGCTGTAGCAGTTATTTATCAAAGCATTTGTTCTTTGCCAGATATAGAGTGGTTCTTGTGAAAAGGGCGGTGCTCACCGTCACCCATTGAGGTATAACACAGACGTAGCATGTACAACCTCCTTTTTCACTACTGTACTTCAGAGCTGCTTTTGTGGAAGCCCCAGACACTAGGCAAAACAATGTTTTTACTTCCTTAGTCTGAGCACACCATCTCCCAAGTCATGTCAGTGCATGGTAACTTATATGATCTGTATGATAAGAAGCTGTCAGCACTTAATGTATTTTTCCAGATAACTCACCCAAACTAGCATCTCTTTTCGACGTTTTCCAGAGCAGCAGTTATCTGTTACAGTGACAGACTTGGAACATTTTATATCTTCTTACTAAGCTCTTTGCCACTGAATCTGACTGTCAGCAGCACTTTGAGTTGTCTGAGAGTTATTGAAGGAAGAAAAACTTTCTTACCTAACCGAGCTGCTGCCAGCATCGAGGTCTTGTGCTGTCACTGCACCTATAATGGTCCCCACAGGCGTATCCTCATAAACCTCCATAGTGTACATAGGCTTGCTGAAAACCGGAGGTTCATCCATGTCCAACACATTTATCTTCACAGTGGCGGTATCTTTGAATGGACCCACCGAGTGAAATCGATGGTCAAGATGGAGATTGGAGGCCTCGACTTTAAAAGTGTATGCCTTTTTTGTTTCAAAGTCTAATGGCTGTAGAAAGAACAAAAGCAAAACATCAGATTTGACTAAAAATTAAACATTGCAAAATCACTTTTGTAGAATTAATCTGACATAACTTAAGATGTCGCCAGTATAAACGTCAGCTCCTGAGCTAATCATCTAAGCTTGTTTTGCAGTTCATCTCATGCTAAGGTGGTTTCTGAAATAGGCCAGATGAATCATACCCAGGAAATGACTGTTTCACCACATCAACAAAATCAGGATGACTGGCATGGATGTAAACAGTTACACTGTAGATGTCTGAAGTGAAATGAGTGAGATTCGTCTCTTGCAAATGAGCTGTGTGCAGGTTAGCTAGAGATTTGCATTGACAACTCCCATGCACAGGCAATCAGCTGTCTCTAGCTGATCCAGTTCCTTAAACAGATGATTTCAATTTCTTTTAGCAGGGAACGCTTTCAGAGGACCATGACAATGATGGAAATGAGCCCAAATGAAAACTCTGATATATACCAATAGGTCAAACCAAACTTCAGGTATGTCTTGGAATGTGAATTCGAACTTGATCTGAACCAAGTTTTTCCCGTAAAATGTCTATTTTAGCAGTGAACTGCTATTCACGTCGTGTATTTGAGTTGCATGTACGTTGAAAAATGAGAATTTGACTCTGCCTTATGATCCTAGGTGTAATCCATAAGGTCTTGAAGGCAGCATAGCAGCTTTTGTGTACCTATCTGGGTTTTTGATGGAAATGCATACTGTAATCAGATTGTTTTGGTGTGGGTTTCTGTCAATGTACATCAATTTAGTGCCTTTGGTTTTAGAAAAGTAATAATCTCAAAAACCTTAATGCAGTCTTATGTAGTAGAAAAGACACAGAAGCTTTATTTTCAGTCAAAGGGTTTAGCTGTATTGGCTTTCATGTTGTTTTTAATGTTACTGACAAAGTCTTTTCCTGATGTCTGGGTAACACTGGCACCTAGTGGTTTCTGCCTATAATTGTCAAGTTGGAAATTTTCTGATGGGAAAGGATATGCTATCTTGAAAAGAGAGCAGGATCACAAGTGTATAAGCAAGAATATTTCAATGTCTGTTATTTTTTTTCCCCAGACATCATTACTGCAGTGTTTCCAGTCATTTGTCACAGCTAGGATAGATTTAAATTCTGCCATTTTCTGTCCTTATCACAACAGGACATAATTGGCCAGATGACTGGCTGGTGTAAATTGAAGTAGCTCCATTAAAATCAATCGAGTTACCTTGACTTACATTAGCTGAACAGCTAGCATAATGATTTTAAATCCTTATGAAAGACTTCATAATTTTAATAGACCAGATGGTCAGTCTTTTCTGATCTGGGGATTTAAAATTAGCCATCCAAGTCTATACACGATAGAAATAATCAGGCTTGAAAGCCAAGTACTACTAACCAATCCACGACCACATGCAACCATCCTCCTACAGACAAAATTCCCAGTAAAAGCCATTATGAGTTGCACCTTCATGACTGGACAGATGAAAGGAAAAGAAACTAAGGCTAAGAAGAAACAGACAAAATTAAATGTGGAAGTTCTTGTGCCCTAGTGGTGAAACCCTAAGCTGTTACCTTCACTACAAATGGGCATGCTGATTCATTATTCAAATTGTTGTCACACTGTCTTTTCAGTTTCTATACTATTCAAGTTCACTGTTATGCATTGCAAAAAAATCTCCACCCAAACAAACACCTCCCCCAACCTCTTCTCCAGCTGATTATATAAACTGTTAACACATTTTTAAAAAATATATTAAGGGTAGAAAACCTGTAGTTTAAAAGAACAGTCTGGAGTGGAAAAAGTCTAAATATGAGGGGTTAAGCTGAAGATAAATGAGTAAGAGAGAGAAAGCAAGAAATCTAAGCTCTCAGTTAAGTAGCAATTCTAACTGATGCCTTGTATGTATCTTTCATACCCCCAAAATTGCATTAAAACTGTTCAGACTGGCTCCTGTGATGCATGAGTATATTTGCAGATAGATGTGCTAATGGAAAGAGCCATAATCCGTGTGGTCCCTGCAGGCTGTCTTTCACCAAGTTACTTTTCAAGGCAGCAGTGCCAGATCACTGTCCTTGGCCAGTGCCCAGTCACAACTTTCATGATGCAAGGGGAATAGAGTCCTTGTTTGGGGAAGGACAGAAAGAAATAAGATTTCAAGCAATTCTGTGTATTGGTGTGCTCAGGCTGGCATATTTTACAACACAGTTACAGCCATTGCACAGAAGTCAGATAAAGTGGCTGCATTACTTCTCTCCCCACAGCATTATGGGACAAGTCTATGGTATATTTTTGAAAAGACAGTTTGACCCCAAGAAAGGAAATTTTTTTCCCACTGTAACCTCAGAGGAACCCATTCTCTCTTTCTGTCCTTCTATGGGTCTGATAATAAATATAGTTAGAGATTAAACAATATGCGTCCAATGCAAAGAACAGATGGCACTCAAAAGAAGAGACAACGTCTCTGAGCCATCATCAGAGAAAGAAATCAGTAACAGATTCCCACAAAATAGCAGAATTTCGCCTTTTAATACAAGTGAGGCTAAACTGCAGTTGAAACATCTATGGAAAAATGGCAAATGTTGAAAATGGTAAACCTAGGATTTAATTTGAAAAAGAAAAAGATTTTGTACAACATATATAATGCAGCAAAAGAGTATGGTTTCAATTTATTGTGTTTATGGGAAGTCCATGCTACAATCTCCTGATCAATTCTGGTCTTCCCAGATTTGAACAGTTGTGCCATATAGATAGCTAGTGACAGTCTCAAATTTTGGCATTTGTCTGATATGCCCGGAGTCTGCCCGAAAAGAGAAGAATTTAATGATGTTAATTTAAAGATGTTAAAATAACATTTCTTTGTCTTTCTTTTTTAGTAGATACCACTAAAATCTGTGAAGGAAATGAGTGGTTCACACAATATTTTAGCTGCCTTTTTTTTTTTTAAACATATTTTGCTGTTACATAATAAGTGTCTGACAGTGCTCAGTCCTATTTTTATTTAAAATCTGGAATGCTGGTAAGTGTACAAACATAACAGAATGTTTGAATCTTACAGAAAAAAAATGCAAGATTATTGAAACATCTTTCAATTAATCTGATTTTAATGGAATGACTTCATAGAGGTGGGGTTTTTTTAAAATAAGCAATAGAAATATTTATTCCTTCTATAAAAATAATTATATTCAGAAAGCTAAGTTTGAATAAGGCTTTTAATTTACAAAAGTTACAAGTTTTTCCACAGTAAACAGCATTTTTGCTAATATTAAGGCAATGTCTTATTAACTGTGAACTATTCAACAATTAGAGGAGTATTTCTAATTGATATTCTAAGTACCAGTGACAGAATAGATGTATTTGGCCCCCCTGCCAGTTCTTATCTGCCTTTTCCTATGTTGCAGTTACAAGCTGCTCTATATGGTTTCATAGTAAAGCACTATCAGCATATACACAGCTGTGTGCAGCAAAGGCGTTCTACAAATCCCCAAATCAAATAATACATACTGACAAATCACTTTATCTTGCCACTCTGGAAGTACCATGAATGGACTTATTTAGTATGACTAGGAAAACACATAAACAGCTCTGTGTTAGAAATAAATATGTTTTGAAATATTACTGTTTCCCATATTCAAGGTAGAAGTTAAGAAATCCTACTATATAGATGTATCTGTATCTAAATTGATATATTAGATAAATAGATGGATAGATGGATAGATGGGGGAGGGAGAGAGAGAGACAGAATTAAAGAACTGAAAGAAAAAAAAAATAGGCTGAAAGATATAATGAATTCTGATGAGAAGCACGGCAAATGTGGGAAAGGAACTATCCTGTCAGTTTACTCTGCTTCACAAAGAGGCAGGACCAGAAGCTCCAGAAATTTGTGCTTTTTATCCACACATAAGAGATACAACAGTATTGTTTGTGATACAGGCTTTCATGATCCACACCTACAATGATGGAAAAGCCATATTTTGGGATGAGACTATAAGCCCCAGGACATATGGATAGTTACGGACAGTAGGACTGGGTTGAGAGGAAGCGCATATTAACTTAGGCTTTTCTTCATACTAGGGTTGTGCAATTGTAGAACAATTCTGTGTCACGTGCCTGTCTCAAAACCTGGCAATGCTTTCCCCTTGAAGATGGGTTGTGCATCTATATATTTTGTGAAATACTGCTATCAGACTATTTGCTGTGCATTGACATGTTTCAGTAATTGCACTTCTACACTGGATTTTAAATAGCATAAGGAAATAATTGGTATTATAGGGCAGGTTGGTTTATTAAAGCAAGCTCTAGATCAACCAGGAACATTCATTAATTACAGAGATGACAACGCACAGTGAAAAATGAGATCTGTAGGCCAGCAAGTGCTGTCTATTTGACCAAATCTGAAGTAAGTGTTTCAAGATTTGATGGGAAGTGGGCAAAATATATGTATGTTCTGTATCTGGAGAAGGGCAGAAGCTGACCAATGTCAGGGGTTCAGCTGTTTGCTGCTCGCAAGCATCTTACCCATTTCTGCAGGTGCCTTTCACTGTTCCAGGAAAAAGAAAACCCAACAGCTGTATCTGCAAACTGCAGAGACTGAAGATCTCCCCTTCCTCACTCTTCCCGTCATTCTTCTCTGTGGCTGCCATGGTCTTTATGATTGCATCTGTACCTGGGTCACCACTTTCTGCCTGCACTGAAGGACTTAATATCTCCTGCTCTTCCTCCTCAAAATGTAAAACCACAATTCCCACTCACACAAATTCATGAGTTATGATTATAGGCAGACAGTGCCTATGCACCCACCTGCAAAGAGTATTCCCTGCCTCTGGAGAATGAAGGGGTGGAGCGGAGTGAGCAGTCTGTACAGTCTTGCTAGTAAAGCAAGTAGTAGCAGTAATGCAATTCTGGCTGAGGGACGTCAGGAGTCTGCCTTATGCTCACCATTATGGTGTACAGATGCTATCAGACTGTTCTTACTTTATAGCAATGTCCCAGCGCTACATACATGGGCTGTCCCATGAGCAAGACAACTCAGCTTAGTCAGCAGTCAAAATTCTACTTGCTGCCTCCAATTAAAGGCTTTTTAAAAGTGGCCCCTGAGGTTACAAGCAAGCATACACTCCAAATACCTCCCTGCAGCTACCGGGTCTGTTCATAGTCCCCCCCCAGTTTCTGTTATTTTTTCATCACTAAAGTTACTGTTTCTCATCATGCAGTGCTGTGTCCTCCCTGACGTGCTGTGATTTCATGGATACAGCTTTGTCACCTGATCAGTTAGCAGTGGTACATGGCTTACAACAAATAAGATACAGATGTTCCCTGAGCTTCCACTGACCCACATGGAGAAGCTCACCCTATAGTGCAGCAGTATAGGATCACAATATAGTGCAGCAGTATAGGATCATACCAGATGAAGCCTAGAAACAGTTTTTTCCTGGGTTTTAATGACACTCTGCACAAATTAGTAATGTCTGAGCCAGACTCAGTGCTTGAACCCTGCTCAGTTTCTGGGTTAGCTCATGCTGAGCCAATTAAGAGGCTTCTGCATGCAATGGGCTCATCCTATAAACTCACCCTTAATTTAATAAATTTAGTGCCAACTGTTTAGTGAAGCTTGGATCCTTCTGTTTTCCTCTTCTGTTGCGTGTGGTCATAAAAGATTTCATATCAGTTTCAATAAAATCAGGAGCTTGCCTCGGACTGACACATTTTCCCTCCATACCGGGGAGCACTACTTCATGCTCCACCTGAGGCCACTACAGTCCGGTATGAAGCAGATGGTCCCTTCTGTCACCCTGCTTCTTGTAGCTTACACTCACTCTAGTTTGCTGAAGCATTCAGGTAAGATGACAGACACTATATAAATATAAAACCCAATAAACACTGTATTAAATAGCACCAGACAAGGGAAGAAATTGGTCATTCTATTCCTAATATAGTAATATTTCTTATTCTTATACAGAACTGTATGCAGCACTATTCTAAAGCCAGACATTTCCCCCTCTTTTTACTGATACTGTTTTCCCTTTTTTTTTTAGAGAGAGATGGAGCTATTACAGTACTAACCACACAGTGGTGCTAAATAGCATTCGGATCATTTCTTTAGCAGAATATAAGAAAAGCTATTCCATTTTTAATATATGTAGATAGCACGAGAGTAGTAGTAATCAAGCTAATATTGCATCATAGCATGAAAATAAATTAGCAACCAAAAGAGATGATTTAAGATGTGCACCTTGTCCAGCTGTAGCTGTTTGCGCCCATTTAGTGTCTGAGAAGCAGAGAATGGCCTTTTGCCTCTGCCAATGCACTTAGCGTGCTGAAAAGAACCATTTGGCTTGTGCAATTTTTTATCATCAAATGTATTTTCCACCAAAAATAAATGTAGTCCAGGAAGGCTTCATTTTTCTCAATTTTGATATAGAAATGTCTCATTTTTTTTGCATAACAACAGAACAAAAAAACATCTATGCAGTGACTGACAGTTTCTGGCTGCAAGAAATTTTTCAGGAAAAATAAAAGCAAACTTTATAAATGGTTTTGAAATGGCTCAGCACTGAATTACTGCAGCACTTACAGCATCAGAATATGCTATGATACCGAAAAACGTGCAAACCTGTTTTTAAAGCACATGGCACTTTTTATTAGTGGCTTTGAGTGTTTATTATTTATAATTCGTAATTGAAAGTGTTGGTCTTATTCATTCACCAGCTTTGATTTAAAGAAGGACTTAAATCCATACCTAACTTAAATATTTGCATAATCCCACAAGGTCAAATCAGTGTTTTGAACACCATGCAATATGAAATTGCTTCTGTGCAGGCAAATGATAGTGCTGTTGCAGGCTTATACAGTACGGGTAGCATGCATTTTAACAGGTGTCTACAGAATTGTGAATGTCCAGCACTTCTGAAAATCTGAAAACTGCAACCCATGAAAACACATTTCTATTATTACAAGCGTAGAGGATATGAAAAGACAACTGAGTTAACAGTATCTTTAAGAATCCAGATTGCTCTTGTTTAACCTGGGATTCAGCAAGTAACTTACTTAAGTGGATGGATTTTGGATGATTCCAAAATGTCTTAAAACACTTGGATCATTTAAAGCTTAGTGAATGGGACCTTTTCACTGAGAAAAGTTTCGTGAAGGGCAATGTGTAGGGTCTGTATAAAGGCATTCTTTGCTGGAGGACCTGCATGTTGGGTTTATCTTCTTTCCACACTCCTGCATAGAACAAAGCTGGCATTCCCTGACCTTCACAGCCTGTCCCCAGGCTCACTGCGATGAAGAAGATTATGAAGGAATTAGGATTATATTTTTTTCCCTCTCCTGTTCAGTGACAGAGATCTATCATTTACATTAGGCAACATCAGTTGATGTTCTGCTGTTGTAAAAGTGCCCTAAACTTTCTGATATGCCTTAACTTGTTACTGAAAAGACTAAATAAGTGCAGCAAAATACAACGACCAGCTCTAAAGTATCTGGATATAGAATTAGTTGTGTCAATTTTTAGGTTTTTTTTAAATTAGTGGTTCAGTTAGATATAATTTCCCATACAGCAGTCTCAAAAGTGGCCATGCATTTTGCCTGTCCTGGTCCTAAGACAACTGTATCAGATAAATACACCTGTGGATGCTTTTAATCAGTAACAAATATTATATACATGCTGTTTGAATCTGCATTGCCAATGTGAATGTTTTGCCTATACAGTCTAATATATATATACTTAACCATAAGTATGGAAAAATTCCATTGCTGTGCATAAAAACAAGCAGCACAGCTGAGGCTTAAGACTAATCCAGGGAGAACTGAATCCTAAAAAAAATCTACTCTTGATGCTCAAACATTCATTTTTCAATGGTTCCCACTCATTGCTGCTTCCGATTGGTAGTGCATACAGAGGGGCATGCAGCTGCTCAGCCTGACAGTTCCAGATGGAGCTATTTTTGAGTCATCTGCATAGAGTGAAAAAGGTGATCAGAACAATTTTTAAAAATGAAACAAAGTTTACAAAGTCATATAAGGAGGAAGCAGTAAATTCAAAGTTTTAGTCAGAAAATAAGGGGGTGTGTGAAGAGTGCAGAGTTTGTGTCTCATTGACAAATTACTTCCTGCGGGTATCGTAGCTTCCATTTTATGTCACTAAAACTAGCAGAAGAGTAAGTGACTTGACGTCATCTGGTCCTTTAATGCACCCATGGATAAATTGCTATTTCCCCTGTCAAGAGGCTTAAGCCAGGAATTTCATTGTTAGAATGAGTAAAATGCAAATATAGATCCATGGTCAGAACCAGGGGAAATTTAAGTACCTAAATTCAAAATTTTATTGGAACTAAAGCTTCTCTTTTCCTAAAGCTTGTCATAATGCACATGTTCAGAATTTTTTCCTTCCCAGACCCTTGTGAAGTGCTCAGCTCATAGATGTGCTTATTTTACAAAAATTACACCTCAGGCATGAGCTGTCTATAAAACATAACCTGGCCTTTCAAAATGAGCTGGTGGTTCAGATTTCTTTCTACTTAAACATGTTGATTGTTGGTGTATGTGGACATGCCTGGCCTCAGAAGACAACCATTGTTTAAAATGTGACTGTCCCTGTTTTGGATCTCTCCTACTGAGCGCTTTAATCACTAAATTCCAAATAACACTTATCTTTTCCATCTTCAAAATTCATAAATTCAGTAATCTCAAACTTATTCTAGTATGCTAAAGCAACATCAACAGCTGAGATGCAGTGTGCTCCCTTGCATGAATATCTGATAACTAGCTATGTGGGACACTATTAGGAGACTGGAAGGAGGACATGTCAATTTGCAACCATTTGGGACTCTTCTACCCTGAGTAAAAACTCTGTTCACCACAGTATTGTACAACAGTTTCATTATTAAAATAACAAACATAAAATCAAAATTTTCAAAATAAAATGCTTACAAGTGAAAATGAAATATATTATCTCAAACATAAAATATAGCTCTTTCATTCCATGCTCTGAACTGGAGCATTTTTCATATAGTTTTAGGTGAAAAACTTCCCTTAAAAGAAAAATTATACTTTCTAGAAAGAGATAAGAATTAATTCTCTGCCATTAAAACTTACATTACTTGTGAAAAGTCATACCTGATTGTACATGAAATGAAACACTAAACTCCAATTTCTTTTATGACTAAGATCACAACCACAGATTCTGATAAAGATACAAACTACTCTGTGTTACTTATAAGTTATAACTGCACAACATTTAATTCTCTTACCTAGTTTCTTACCTGAGCCATAGGTACCTACATCCCCATCAGTGCCACATACCTTTTTCAGTTTGATGACTCCTTCCTGGGTGTTCTCATCTGTTGTGATGTCAAACAAGTTTCCTCCATCTCCTGGAACTATGTTGTACTCAATTTCTGCATTTTTCCCAAAATCAGGATCCACAGCTCTGATCCTTCCAATAGCAGAACCAACGTGAGAGGACTCAGGTACTTTTAAATGGAAGATACCTGTGGCAAAGTGGTAAACAGTCATTCTTGGGATTTCTTGATAATTAACATAATATGTCTGATTAAAACCATGGAGCCTGTGCAAAATAAACAGACTTAAATCATCCAATTAAAACAATGAGATCAAAACAACAAAGGATTAGAAAAAGATATGCATGTTTTACCCACTGAACATGTTAATTTCCCCTAGTTTCTGGATTTGGTCCAGTACAACTGTAAGGGCCTTATCATCTCTATCTCTTCAGATATCTATCTATATTTCTATCTTTAATTTTACCCATTTGGTTGACTCTTTTGAATTAAATTCTACTTGTAGACAGTACATGTTTATAAGTATTTTCCTCCTTCTATGTTTAACAGTTTTTAGTATCTGAATTTTTATTTGGTTTGAGAAAATATATCTATGCATTTTGCAGTAGTTGAAAGGAAAATTCAGTGGAAAAAGGATTTCCACCCATTTCTGTAATATTCACTATTATAATTACATGTACAACTCCTGGGGGGGAAGAAGAGTATTATTTATACATTAGCCACCAGAGGGTGCTCTTACTAAAATTTTTGTGCTAAACATACATTTTTAGCTCTGAACATTTTATTTTCAGTTTATTTACTATTAGTGGTAATAAAAGTTAGAAAAAACACATGAAAATTACACACTTTTTAAAAAAAACATTACTACTGATGTGTGAGGACAAAATAGTTTCATTCAGGGAAACGCTATGTTGAAAAAGTGCTGGACGTAATAGTTAAAATAGCTAAAAGAAAAGGTCCAAAATACTTTGAGTCAGCCTTGACTTTAATGATATCAGTAGCAGCAGGCCTTAGTTTATACCACCGTGCCTGGTTTATTACACCGCTGCTGAAGTGCCTGCCTTTCCTATTCAGCTGCAGCTCTCACTGGAGTTGTTATTTTGCACAGCTGGTAGTGAACACCACCATGGCGAGTATTTCCAGTGGGCAGGTAGTGCTCGCCTTTCTTCATGCAGCAGCCTTTGCTGTCAAAACCACCAGCAGCTTTTGGAACTGATTTCAGCAGGCCCGGGATGTTTGATTCGCTTCATCATGGCTCTGAACAAAGCTGGCATTTGCTTGCCCCATCAGCTGCACATTTTGTTTTCCTCGGTCATCCTCCAACAGCTCTCACAGAGCAGTCACTTCAGTGCAGGAAAACATTGGCAATGGCCTTCTCTGTTCCTCTACATGTGAATACATAGGAGGAAATTTACACCTCTTTTTCAATAGTATAGCAGGACAGGCATCTGTGACTAGTGGGAGGCATATTAGGGAGATGTCTCAGAGATTTCCTCCTGGTAGTGGTTTAGTCACACTTCCCAAAATAAGGCTCTGAGAAGTTGTATATCATGTAACAGCAGGATAGATGACTTTTGCATCCAGCCGCCGAATTAAACAGCAGACGCTGCTCCCTGTCATTATCTCCTTTACAATGCATGCTGTGTCAGCTTTTTCAGCTTTACAATACTTCCAGGTGAGGAAAAAAAATGACATTAGCACTGCTGAATTAGGAGCAAACCTACTCTTTTGTGAGCTAGTAGTTTGGGCTGATTTGTTTGCCTCTGAAAAAAAGAGTTTTGTCTGCTTCCTCCCTCTGTCCATCAGTATGCAAAGTATACCTGACGGCTAAACTTGCTTTTTTTTGTTTGAGAAAATCCCTGTAAGTAAAGTCTGCTTGTGTCAGCATCCACATTTGGACATTACCGTGTGTGGCTTTGTAGTACTCATTGACTGAGCTACTAAGAGTTGTGCAATTATCATTTCACTATTTTTTCCAAGGGAACATACTAAAGGAACCTTTCTTTCTTCTTTTTCCAAGGGGATGTACTAAAGGAAACTTCAGTTTTTCTTCTTATTATTATTTTAACAGCTGGAAAGGAGCACTATGATGAAAAATATTATCAAGACAGAGGAGCCTCAGCTATTTCTCAGTTGTACTTCAATGACCGAATAAAGAACAAAATTTAACATGGTATGCAGGAGACAACCACAAATCCTCCTATTATCTAATGTGATTTACAAATATGCATATTACTGGGTCTCTGTTATGCAAGTTATTCAGAAGAAGTGGAAGAAAAGGGATCCAAAAGGGCTCTGCCTACACTTGACTCTTATATTACATTTCCACAACATATTTCTGTTCCTGATGCCCAGGTCTTTTACAGACACTTACATTGTATAACAGAAATCATTGCTGCAGTGTTTGCTCTTTACAGCCACAATTTTGGTGAACATAAAATGTAAGAGCATATGATAATGGATTTTTCCTTCTTTGCCTAGTTGATCTATTCTTAGTGAACTGAAGAGCACTCAGATTCATTAAAACAAACATTTCTCTATAAAATACTGTACCTGGTTGTAAAGCATACAGGACTTAGATGAAGTCAAAGAAACACTACATTACTCATTTCAGATTGTTTAGGCTTTTATCAGTTATTTTCAATGACTTGGCATTTCATCACTTCCAGAAATTCAAAAGCAATAAAGATGGGGTCATTCAGATTAATTTGAAACTCTGAAGTAATCTTCAACTCTGTCAGAGTCAGATCTCTGAAGATGTAGTATGTAATTACACTTCCATCGTCCTCCTGTAATAGTATCTTCACAGCATATGGAAGCTGTTAATGGTGCTACTGTGACAACTTACTTTCAGAATAAAGTAAATGAAAACAAATAATGTATATTGTTGCCAGCTCAGGGAAAAACTTTAAGATAATATAATGTATAGCATGAAAACCTTCTTCTTTGCCTCCCCAGGAAATAGTCTATGTACAGAGGATATTTGAAATGCTCAATACATGGTGCGCATGAAATGTAACAGAAAGACATTTTTGTAGATTTTTATTTTTCTGTTTCTAGAAGACATTACTTCTTGCTGTGGACTTGCTGTGACAGTTTGGCATTATTCAGTTTTTATTGTCCATTTTGCCTGTATACACTACTATCTCCACTTGCTATAGAGGTATATTGAAACAGGCCTGAGTAATAACCTTTTACTCCCAAAGGTCCTGAAAACCTTGTTCTCTGCATCTTCTAGGAATGATGGAACAAGCAGCTCAGGCAAACTTATGCAGCAGCTGGTTACGCTGCTCAAACAGTTCTGTCAAATTTTGTAGATTGTCTCATGCGACTTCTCTGCCTGCAAAAATCTTTCCTTCTACTTGCATAAATCTCTTTTAAATGTATTTTCTAAGTTTGCTGTTGGCTTTTGTAAAGCGTGAGTGATATAGGATGTACCAAAGGAGCAAGCCCTTACTTTCCTCAGACTGCACTATGAAACAGGACTCTGCAACTAATTACCCTTTTGCTGATTTCAGTCACATATATTGCATGCATGTCGGAATGTTTTCACATGTAGGAAAGCTAGTAGCAATGCATATTGCGTGGTCAAGGTTTTTCGCTCTGTTGTAAAAGGAATTTTAGAAAAAAAATTAAAGGTTATTTTTAAGGCCAAAAGTTATGCGCCAGTTGACGTGCTTAACTTACGTAATACTTCACACTTAAATTACACTTAAAATTCAACCCAGAATTCAAATCTAGAGAAGGCCCAGTGATTATGTAGCTTAACATAAGCATTCAGGCATTCCTCTATAAAGCCTGTGTAATCTCTGTGTGACTCAAGTTGTGAAACTTCCTCAGTTTCAGGTTGAGCAGCATCAATGAGGATGATAAATGAGTGATGATGCTGTTGAAGCTTTTAGGCTGAAATGACTGACAGGGCTTATTACTCAGCCCCAAGAGCATTCAGGAAACTAAGGTGGAGGTGAGCTAACAACTCATACACACAGCCTCCGAGTTTCTAAAACAAAGGTGGTTCCAAAGCGCATATAGCGGGAAGAAATCAGAGCTGAGTAAGTGACAGGTAATCAGTCATATTGACTGAAATTCAGCACACATTTACAGTTCTTTTGACATGATTAGATTAGTTTTAGTTTTTAAGGCTCAAAAGCTGTTCTGGGGTTTGATTTTTACTTACAAAGGGGGTTTTTTGCTTTGTTTCTCCACACCTGCAGTTTACGGGTACACCATCATTTACCAAAAAGGTTTTCAATTCTGATAAGAATACAAAATGAAAACCATCATTAAATCTCATCAGCAAAACAACCATTAAGAAATAACCCAGGTTAGCATCTAAGGACTTAAGCTAAATGCATAATGGCCTTCAACCAAACAGCTGTAAATCCTATTTGAGCTCTTTTCTAATCTGTCACCATACATGTACTGTATGTATGCAAGATTATCCTCTCCTAGTTTTTCTTTGGCTATATTTTTTTCAGTTTTCTTTGGCAGCTGTCAAAGTATTGCATTGCAGGTAATCACGATAGCATGAATCTTATAAGCAACAACACTGAAATAAAATAATTTCTTTCTCTTTGATCTAAATCTTTAATGTTTTCTTACCAAAAAAAAAATAAATCAGATTATGTATATTGTAGTATTCTTGTTAGCTTAAAACACCAAGGCATTTCAGTTTTTATCCTGGCCAGGTTATGAGGCACTGATTTCTGTCTGTTTAGGAAGAATCCAAAGACAACAGTTCATATTTACTTGCTGGTGTTCTAACAATAGTGTAATAGGCAAAAGAAAGGATCCTGTAAATAAATACAAGCAGATACTCAGTGTACTAAACCTGTTACATCAGTTACATAAGCTAATCAGCCTAATAATTAGCAGCATCTGATGTACATCCTCCTAAAACAGGGAAGATGTGATTTAGCACAGCAGTCAGATATATTCAGGCCTCTTCTAGCTGCGTGCCCTGCAGGGGGCTGGGACCCTGAGAAGGGAAGAGAAAGGCCTGGCTTTGTCACCATGTGCTCTGATGCAGGGCACGTATGACCTGGCATAGGCTGGCAAAACTCCACTTATGGCAAGGCTTCTTCCATCCTCAAACCCACTGCTCTGAGTTAGGGTTTATGGCCTCATCGGAAATAGCATAACCATTCTTAAAACTTCCTGGTTCTCTGCTGTGGATCCCAAAGTCCACACCTAGCAAAAGCTACATCTCCCCAGACTGCAGAGATCCTGGATGTCCAAAGGTCCCCAGTTCTTCAAGAGAAAGTGAGCAGAGGCAAAACCCCTTTTGAGTTTGATCCTGTCCAAGTTTAGGGTAATCCACGTGATGGAGCTTCCCCAGAGCGGGCAGCTGCTGAGCCAGGACTCTACCAGCCCTGCAGGTGAGCTAGCAGACTGAGTTTTTGAGGCAGTCCTCTTTTTTCCTTCCCTAAAGGGGAAAAAAAGATCATCATACCTGGTATAATTTTTGTATATGTGCTGGTTTTGGCTGGGATAGAGTTAATTTTCTTTATAGTAACTACTATGGGGCTGTGTTTTGCATTTGTGCTTGATGATGCAGTGTTGATAATACAGAGATGTTTTAGTTATTGCTAAGGAGTGTTATACTAAATCAAGGACTTTTCAGCTTCCCATGTTCTGCCAGGTGCACAAGAAGTTGGAGGGGACACAGCTGGGACAGCTGACCCCAACTGGCCAAAGGGCTATTCCATACCATATGACGTCATGCTCAGTATATAAAGCTGGGGAAGAAGAAGGAAGGTGGGGACATTCATAGTTATGGCATTTGTCTTCCCAAGTAACCGTTATGCATGATGGAGCCCTGCTTTCCTGGAGATGGCTGAACACCTTCCTGCTGATGGGAAGGAGTGAATGAATTCCTTGTTTTGCTTTGCTTGCATGTGCAGCTTTTCTTTGCCTATTAAACTGTCTTTATCTAAGCCCACAAGTTTTCTCCCTGTTACCCTTCTGATTCTCTCCCCTATCCCACCAGGGGGGAATGGGCGAGTGGCTGGGTGGTGCTTAGTTGCTGGCTGCGGTTAAACCATGACAATATACTGAAAAATTTCAGTTTAACCATTTGCTGTTTGTTCCACTGATAAGCTGTTGTCAGAAAGCTTTCTAAAAATAAACCTCCCCATTGCATGTCAGAGACTAATTCCACAGAGCATAGTATCCCCCTTGTTGGAGCAAGGGTTCAGGAAATGGGAAATGCCTATTCATTTTCTCAGCTGAAGGTATTCAGACCCACAGCTTCTGTCTCCAAAGAGTGCTGGGTGTAGCAAAGACAATAGAGAATATTGTTTAACAGCATAATGTAGAAATAATTCTAGAATAAGTTGTTTGGAGCCATAGACACTCAGATGTGTGTGTCCAAATACGTAGGCAAGAATACTACTTAATCTTCTTTGAAGAATCTTACATTTTCTTTTGTATGGTGGCACAGTTTTACTGGGAGAGGAAGAAAATGCTCATTTCTAGAACTGCTTCACATTTATAATTAAGGGTTTCTCCTAGATGATATGGAGTTGAACTCTGACAGGCGGAGGAGACCAAATCACATTCCTGAGTAACTGCTTTATTCATGCTATTATTACTATATAGGAAAGATTCTAGCAGTATCACTTCCCCTTCCATTGGTCTTGCTATACAGAAAAGTGTTGGTAAATGGTCATCTGTGCAAAGTCTGACTTTGTCAATGCATGTCAGACAACACAAAGTGTTAGACAACGTGCTTCCTAGATCGCTGAGGGCTTATGTGGAAAACCAATTTTAGATGATCAGCTTTATTATGTGTCATGACCAATAAAGAACTGTACTGCTAATATCCAGTCTACTGTTTAAGAAATTATTACCAACAAAAAAAGTCAGAAAAAAATTCCAAAATACAATGAGAAAAATGATTTTTGGGGGTCTAATTTAAAAGCTTGAATCAAATGTTTTTATGTAAGTTATATAGTAGTTATAAAGAATTATCAAGTTTAGCATGCCTTACAGATAGAAAAAGGATAGTTTTCAGGAGAAAATGTCTTTCCTTTTTCAGAATCTCAGGCAGCATGTAATTGGCATTTATCAGGTAGGTCTATTGGTAGTATTCTGGTGATCACACTGTTACCATGAAATAAATCAATACACTTATTCCCTCTATAAAATTTGAATTGCATGATATATGTGAAATGTTAACATGATAAAAAGTATATTGCTGAGGATGGGATACAGAGTTTGTAATGCTCTGCTTAACATCTTTGCTTCTTAAATATCTTGCAGGAGCTTTTTCATATTTATTACTCTGGCACAAAATATAATAACACAATTTTACTATAACTTATTCACTCTTAAGAATGTGGTCAAACCATTTACTTTAGGATCTAAGCCAAATGCTCTAAATCATCTGTATTGGAAGAATAATTTTTCTCTTCATCGACTAAGGAAATTAGGGCCCTATCTTTAGTCCTTCAAGTCACACCTAAGTTGCATGCCTAAAATCACCTAAACAAAACATGCTCAACATCTGTATTACTCAGAAGACTCCCTGTGAATCTTTGATTGTCACATGCTTATTGGGTATATTTTATGTAAATTGTTTTCCCTAAAATATATATTACTTTTCTTCACCATGTTGGCACAGTCTGAAGCAGAAAATTGTTATTTTTAAAGATAAAATATGAAATCAAGTACAAGTGCATAATAGTTTACTGTTCTTTGTTTTAAGTTTTGGTTTACTGTATGTTTTGGTTTACTTTGGTTTACTTTAAAATACTTGCCATTCAGTGTGTGATACAGACCAAAAAATAATGATACAATAGGATGGCAATTGGCCTCATATTTGTAGTCTCTTATACTTTACAGCAAGTATGATCAACTTATCAAAAGTGATGTTTATGTCTCCCAGTTTAAGTGTTTAAAGGTGTGATCTCTATATAAATACTGCTCCTTTTGCAATGAAATCTGTGGGTAGTGAGTACTTAATTATAGATCCTTCTCTTGAGAGCATTGGTGATCACATTTATAAGATCATAAAATTTGCTGTGGAAGCCACTGAGAAAAAAATAATTGTCATTAATTTGAGAGAAAACTTGAAAGAGTTCCTCTAGAATATTTCTGTCATTTTCTTTTTATTTCTATAGCTTGCTCTATGCAAAAATTCAACTAAACATGTATTTTGGACTCGGAGAAGACAGTTTCAAAACTCTTGGTGTCTGCAGCTCCTATTGCTGTCAGTAGGAACCTTTGGATTGTTGCAAGCACTTTTTAGGCATCCCATTTAATGCTTTTACAGGGAGGGGAGCACTCCTGAAAATCTGACTACAACTGTGGTTGTTAGGTATTTCTGAAAATCACGAGCCTAAACTATTGTTATAATAATTAGCTAATTATGTATGGTCTGTTTCACTTCATGTTGCACTGTAGCCTCTAAATTTTCAGAGAGCAAGCCCACCACAGTCAGAAGCAGAAAAGCTGTGTTGATTTCTTACTTGGATGGAAGGCCTCGGGGAAAAGGCAGATGCTGCCAGAAATTATAGTGACACAGCAAGTAACACTGTAGTCTGTGAGTCAATTTGCAACCAATTCTCAAGGCATTGCAAGGCAACCCCGTGCTGTTAAATCTGTAGCCCTAGCTACTCTTCAGTATCAGAGCAGGTGGAGATGCATAGTGCTTTTAATCCATCCCAAGGTCACTGTGGATAATTTCATGCATCCAGTCTAAATACTCTCTGTGTTTTGAATGAATAATTTCTTCACCGCTCCCCATAGGAAACACATTGGGGTGGAATGAATGTCATGATTCCTGCCAAAGGTTGCTGAATTTCTATGAACCGTATTTGTTTACACCTTCTACACAGAAGGTAGCAGATGTAAAATACAATTATTAGTTATAATAATCTACTATGATGATAATGATGTGCTTAAAAATAATTGACCTATAAATCTTGCTGTTAATGATCAATTACCACTTAAACCTAATGACAGGGGGAAAATGAATTGGATAAGTGCAGACTAACAACAGAATTCTATGACCAATAGATAATATTTAACTTCTAACCACTATTGTGCTCATTTGTATTTCTTGGACTATTGCTTACTGTACAATCAGAGCATTGCATTTTACCTAGTGACAAATTACCTATATTTTTCATCGGTTATGGAATAATACCAAGAAATAGCTATATTTGTTTTCATGCTCTGCTTTGCAGCTGAAGGTTCAATCTCTCTTAGTTTAGAGCTTTAAAGAGGTTTTTGTTTCATTCAATCAGTACTTCAAACAGTCCTCTAAGAATAGCCTTTGCTAGTTATGCATTCTTAAGAAAGTTAAAAAACAATATAAGTGTAGCAGATGTAAAATTTACTAAATATTTAGTGTTTTGAGAATCTATGGTAACTGAATATTTCTCCCTCCAGTCTATTTCTCAAGATTTTTTACATTATGCTTTAGTTGGGTTTTGTGTCATTGTTCAGTCTGAATCAAATGTTTCACTCTTCAAGATGCTTTATGATCAAGATCATGCAACAGTGATAGCTACCAAAAAAAAAAAGAAGTTTCTGGGGAGGTTTTACTAAGACTACATCCAGTTTTGGGGGCAAATCAGCTCTTACTGAAAGTGCTTGAAGAATTCTGATGTGGAAAAGAATAAGAAAAAAATAATAGAAAGTTGGAAAAAAATAATAGAAAGATAGAAAAAGAATAGAAATTAAAGAAAAAATAATAGAAAGAAATGTGTAAATAGAAATCTGTATAGATGTTGAATTTTATGTTAACTCCTTTATGTTGCACACACACCAATAACAGTAGCAGAAGCCTACTTAACTGTCAGGTGCTGTGACCCAAGGTGGGCTGTGTGGCCCGGATTGCAAAGCATAGGCTCAAAAAAGCTACAACTACACAAAAAAATTTCATGTACCAGCTGTACTCTGTGGTCCGGAAGCTAGCCAGTATAGAATGGCCTATTTCCATGTTATTAAATTCTTTTATCCACACCAAAATAGGTCAGCTTCATGGAAAGTGACTGCAGAGAATAGTTCCTGATCTATACTAATTTCCCCAAATGCCTTGAATTTGTCTGAGAAATCTTTACTTGGTGTTGGTCAAAACTGTGCCCAGTGACTGTGCTAAGGCTAACAGTATAGATGATTTAAATGTCCAGGAACTTTCCCCGACACTCTCACGTCCTTCTTTAAGTCTTCAAAGCAAAATAAAATGAGCCTTTGTATACCTTATTTTAGTCTATGTAAAAATTTTTATAATCACACTGATTAAGTGGTAGTGTAGGAAAAAAAAAGTACAGAGGCTTTTTTATGACTAGCTTTCAAACGTGTAGCTAACTCAGGTGGGTCAAATAGAAACAGCAGGCAAGGGTCACTGAGCTGACAGTGTAGTGGCCAAACCAAGCAAGATGGAGCTGTAAAGAGCTTATCTGAGCTGGTGAAGACTCATGATCTCAGTATAGCAAAATCTGGAGAGACTCAGAGCTGAAAGTGAACCAACAAAGGATAAATTATTTTACCAGTGTTATTACTGGGGAGAAAAAAAACACTTAGGGAGGAAAATGAGGAGATGGCCACACTGTAGTTACAAGATGAAATGAGATCAAGGATAAATTTGTGTCTCTTTTAGGAGAAGGAATACTGAAGGCATGTTGAATGTAAGGATAGACAGGGTGAGGAGGAAAGAGAAGGCCAGAGGAGGAGGAGGCAGAGATGCAGATAGTACAGAGGTATGAGACTTGGAAGGAACCTGGATTAAAGAGGAGTTACCTGAAGTCCTCTTCTGATTCCTGTAAGAGCACTGTGCAAATACTGGTCTGCTACTATTTATTAATGTACTGATTTGACTACTGTTTTGCTGGTGTTAAAGCTGTAGTTAAGTGACTCACTGGTGTAACAATCCAAAATTATGATGACCTCTGCATGGCTGCTAGTTTCTTGACTGGCTTACAATTGCATGGGCCCATTTCTGGAGTCTTTGCATTCCTGTCTTCCATCACTCCTTGAAATTGTTGGTTAAAATATATGTTCAAGTTAAAAATAAAGTTTTAGTTTACCAAAAACTCACAGGTAAATGGAAATCAGACCTGCTTAAGATTTTCTGACATTGAAAGATTTAAGCTGGGTTTACAAAACTAAGCTGATGCTTTTTTCCCTTTTGTTGTGGTTTAACCCTAACCAGCAACTAAGTACCAAGCAGCCGCTCGCTCACTCCCCCCTCCCCAGTGGGAGAGGGGAGAGAATCAGAAGAGTAAAAGTGAGAAAACTCATGGGTTGAGATAAGAACCGTTTAATAATTGAAATATAATAATAATAGAATATACAAAGAAAGTGATACACGATGCAATTGCTCACCACCCGCCAACCGATCCCAGCCAGTCCCTGAGCAGCGATCACTTCCCCCTATCCAGCTCCCCCCAGTTTATATACCGAGCATGACGTCATATGGTATGGGATATCCCTTTGGTCAGTTTGGGTCAGCTGTCCTGGCTGTGCCCTCTCCCAGCTTCTTGTGCACCTGGCAGAGCATGGGAAGCTGAAAAGTCCTTGACTTAGTATAAGCACTTCTTAGCAACAACTAAAACATCAGTGTGTTATCAACATTTTTCTCATACTAAATCCGAAACACAGCACTATACCATCTACTAGGAATAAAATTAACTCTATTCCAGCTGAAACCAGGACACCTTTATGTCTTATGGCATAGTGGTTAGAAAATTAACAAAGACAGAGTAGACCAGGATTCAACCTTCCCTCCCTTTCTGATTCAAAGCAAGCTCTGACTTGGTCTCCCACCTAATTACTGCCCGGAGGCTAGTCTGCAATGAATCTGTCCACCTGTCCTGTGCAAGTATGTCCCATTTGGTATGAAATAAGTGATTAGTTGCTGGAACTGCTTTAGGGCATCTTGTCTGCCCGGCAAATTCTTTAATCAATGAAAGATAGACTCGTTTTCATTCCGAGAGTCAATGAAGATACAGGTGCTGTATACAAAGCACAACAACTTTAACAGGAGTACCAAGAGAAAGCCATACTTCCCTATCTCAGTTGCAGTGGGTGGAATAACTTCCCAGAAAGTTGAGCAGACTTGTAACAATACTTAATTAGACAGATCGGAGCTCTGAACCTTAATCCCAAGTAAGTTTTCTAGCAAATTGTCCAAGAAGGGAGGGAATAAATCTTCTTCTTTTTTTTTTAATCAAAATCTCTGTTTTCATTGTTTTAATTTTTTTAGGTTAGTGAACAGAATAGTTTTTTTAATCACACAGTCCTTTTCTGTAAATGTCTAATTTACTACTGGGTAGGATCTGTGTTGTATTCTTCTGAAATCTTTAAAAGCAGATATCATTATCTGTAGAACTTCTCTCTCATAGGCCACTCATCCCAAGCAGTGGGTTAAAAGATTTTTCTTTCTGTCTCATGTGGACCAGAAGACCTTTTACTTGCACTCTGCTTCTGAACCCAATTTTGCAATAAAATCTGAGCAAGACTGATTCAAAGCCACATGAATGGAATCAGCCACATTTAGTTTACTGAGTGAACAAAATTGACCTGCTTTTATATAGTAAAACCTACGCTAAATAGTGTGTGTGCAATTTCTGTGATGTACTAAGCTTCCCAGAATATATAAATAAATAACTATGATAAGAGTTTTCAATCCAGAGGGTGTATGCATATGTATGTATAGGCAGACTATTCCAAGTTCAGCACTTGGTTGTCATTCCTTTCAAAATATTTCTACAGATTTTAGTACTTGAAAGTAAACCTATTAAAATATGCTATGAACCAATAAATAATCACTGAAAATAGATGCTATCTAAAGGGTAATAATATGCAAAATCTATTCCTAATATCATAATTGTGAAAGAAATAATAGATCTACATAATAGATCATGCAGGTAATAGATCTTGCAAATAACATGCAAGTGTTACACAACTAAGAGAAAAAAAAAACAAAACCTAGCTCTCTCTTATAAAGGTCTTTTTCACTTGCACTGGAATTCCTGAAATTGCATCAATGAAAGATATTTTTTTGCAGTTTCTGAATTGTCCATTTTGTTGACTTTTCTATTTAAGATTGTTGTTTCCTCTGCTGTCTCCAGGGGAGGGTTTAATACATTCTGTGAAATACATTGTACTGGCCACTCTTGAAATCCAAATCCAATTAGCTGCAAAACTCTACAGTATGGACAGACAGATAATGTGCAAGGTCTTAGGAATGATCCTTCAATCTTGCTTTATTTAAGGTGTCATTACCAGAAAGATGAATACTTGCATTTCTGTTTGCAAGCATGTTAGCATTTCTGGAAATTTGCCATGCTCTTTTATGCAAACTAATCTGATGGATTTAACTGGGATGCTTCTGGAAAGACCAATCACAGCAAAAAACTGGCCCTTGTGATGTCTAGGTGTTGCTCTACAGCCCTCTAAACATTTTAAATGTGGTTGCAAAACAGCTCTGAGATAATGGTTTCTGACCATGAGAGAGCTCCTTTTTTTTGAAGCCAAGATGTGCACAAGTTCACAAGACAAAATTCAAGTATTGGGTCCAAACCTTAATTCATTTTTTTTCTATTAAAAACAGTTTTCAATCATTCCTCTACAATATTGACTTCTCCTGTGAGTTGGAAATGATATGATAAAACATAGCTTTAGCCAAATATTTCTTTTGAATAAAAAACGTAACTTAAGGAAGTGTCACCTTAAAAATACACATCTAAAAAATAAACCCAACTTATTGCTGACTTCATAAGACACTTGAGGATGGTCTTTTACTTGCTAATATCAGAATAAAAACTGTATAAATTTTAAAATTCATTTGCATTTCTTCTATCTCAGGGCCTTATCCTCTGAAAGTATATTTATGTCATATTAAAATAAAAAGACATACTATTCCTTTGACTAAAATGATTCCCATGTGCTTTTATTGCTCAGTATATAAGGGTTTATTTCTCTAAATTGCTTTCACAGTCACTCTGTCATCAGTGAACAAAAGAAAGAGACAGGAAAACTGAAGCACAATAACCTTACAAAATATGAATCAACCACTTCACTTAATTGGTTTGATTCCATAAAGTATAATTTATACCAACTAATTATACAGTTTTTGTCATTTAAATGTTGAAGTAAATACAACCCATCCATCCTTTCTTGAAGCTTATTTTAAGAGTTGGAAACAAGCCATAGTTGTCCTTACAGCTAGCTCAGACTGGTCTAATGCTTGAGGTGTTAAGGGTTAGCCCATTAGCTTCTAAGAAGGATGTACTGAACTGTCTTTTTACTTAACCAGCTATCATGTACGTGAGTAGCTGAGAGAGAAAGGCCATCAATTCCCTTATGGACCAGGAAGCATGCCTACAGATAAACAGCTTTTATCCACTCTTCTCTGTTCAAAGGCAATGTCATGTTACACCAAATTTTCATTTAATTGCTCGAACATCATTGCTATGATAGGAAAAGTACTTTCCCTTTCAGTCTTTGCCTTATTTTTTTCTGGTTTTGGCAAGAATCAAACTTTGGTATGAAACATTTATTTTAATATTTATGAAGAAGTTCTATCTTTAATAATGAAACATGCACAATAATGCAGAAAGTCAGTGTACTAATGAAGAGTCAGGCAAGACATATATAAAACACTTTTGGAAATAAATTTCCACTTATAGAATCATTCAGATTCATTTTTCCTTCTAGTTATAAAGAAAATATCAGTTTTTTGAAGTGTCTCAGTTTTCTGAAATGTGGGCCAATAGATACCTGCAGGTCAAACAACTCTGATTGAAATATAGGATGTTTAGAGGTTTCCCCTTTGTTACACTTCTCATTACTGTGACACATGCAAGGTGGGAGTTCCCCACTGAATATATTCAAAAGCACAGGTTCTAAATAAAAAATTCCATGTTCAGCAGGATAGTCAGTGGTTTTTCATCACTGGATGCTGATATCCCACCTGAACCTGCCTGTCTCCTTAAAGGACCCTCGATGAGATGAAGGTATTCTGTGATACATGTTTTTGGCAAGCTTGTAATGTATTATTTATCAATGTAGCTTCTTCCAACTATTAATAATATATGTTCTCCCACTTCTACCATGAAATATTTTTTTTTTCAGCTTAACTGAGTTCAGAAAAGAAATCTAAACTTTATTCTGTGATAACTAATATCTTCTTATTTGATGAGGTAATCTATAGCATGACATCTTTGGTATAAGCGCTTTGGGAAACTATCATCCTGATTATGTGATGCAAAAACATTTACCCCACGGCAGTTAGTGTTAAAGGACCTTCAGTCCCTTTTTTCAGTCTGCACTTGGACTTCCTGGCTTCGTTGGCCAACAATGAGTAATGTGATGCTGGAGGTCTCAACTCCCAGCAACAGTGAGGGCTCCTTAGCTCTTGCCAGACCTGAACTTGGCACCTACCTGGACCTGATTTTAAAGGCTTATTTTTCACATAAACTAAAATTCTGCACAAGTATCCTTTTAGCTATGGTAGTCAAGCAAATGACAAACTCCATTTCCTGGCAGGTAGTTACTCTGAATCATTGCAGCGTTTTCAAAGAGCAAAACTGAAAAATACAGTTACTATAGTAGAAATAAAATTCATACTCAACTTTTTCTCTGTTAGTTATTTTTGTTTAGCTGTAATTAGCCTTGTGAATTTCAGGCACATGAGACATCATCTCACATACTGCTTAATCAAGTAAATCCTCATTGATCAGGATTTTTGGTTTTACTATTTTGATTAAGCAGAAGTCCTTAGTTTGCAAGAACATAAATATTTTTCCTGTAACACATCCCAAAAGAAAAGAATATTTCAGGTAACTGTTTGCCTTGGTCAAGCTTGTTGCAATACACTAGAGTCCCCATACTGACATTTTAGCTTGTAAGCCATGCTAAATGTTTATTATTTTCAATATCAACATGAACTTCCAATATTATTCTCTTCTGTTTTGTTGAGAATCACTGCTATAATTCAGCTTCTGTGACATTTGATATAATAGAAAGAAAAGGTTTTCAACCCTATTAGTATGCAAAGCACAGGACAAGGTTGGTCTCTTGTGATTTTTTTTGCTCCTTCATAGCAACAATTGGGCAAAGACGTCATAATTACTGTGCATGCATTAAATGAGACCTCAAGGCTATCTTCTTCAAAGAGGATGATATATTCCATGATTTCTCTGTGTCATGAAAACTGTCTGACGTTATGTGAGACTTGTGTATTTTTTGCAACACCATAGTAGATGAAGGCATACAATAAAATAGAAAATTACCATTTTCTATTTTAGGTCCCTAACAGTGAAGAAAGTAAAATATACAATGAAAATCAGACATGGGAAAGAGCATTGGGCCCAAGGAACTTGCCAATGTGCTGAGTTTTTCAATTTCCAGGCAGTTACATTATTTCTTCTTGCACCTATGCTACCCTTCCAACAGCAGGGGTTCCAGCTGAAAGGAAGGAGCAGACTGCAGTTGTGGGCAGTTTAACAAGTATTGAGGATAAGGACAGAGGGAATGTTGGTTCAAAGAGACCCTCTGGGATGATTTGCTTGTTGACCAGATTTGGAGCATCTCACAAGTGTTTTGGCAGGATGTCAGGAAATACAAGGAGGTGCCAGTGGCTGAAGTCCATGTGAGCTCTGACAAAATAAGGTAAGACTGGACAGAGGCCTTAGGGGTGAAATTTAGGCTGGCAAGTGAAAGCTGAAGTGAAGGACATTCATAGTAGCATAGTCTGAAACTGTCTCACTAAGTACAAACAGGGAGAGAAGGATGGAAAGCCAAAGCTTTAAATGCCTGGCTGAGAAAAAGGTGTAAGGAGAACTGATTCACATCATTGGAAAGTAGGGGTACTTGCTAAAGAATGGGTGCCCATAGAGAAGATGCAAAATTCATTTTGGCTGTAGGAAAAAGAGGCTTCAGACAGTTGAAAACCTTTCCTATGACCTTTGTGATTCTAGCTGAAAAGTTAAGGAAAATTTGCAGGTGTTGGAAAGCACACAATTCAAAAAAAAGCAAAAGTACTAATGGGTGATACAGATAAAAGGTGCAGTCACCAGAATTATGCATTCTTCACTGAAGAATGCTACAAAAGGTGATGGTAGTCCAGTAGGAAATGCAGAAATGGTAGATCACACAGAATCAAACTAGGGTCCAGTAAAGAGGAGAAAGCAAGCCATGGTATAAAGCCAAGGGTTAAAATGGGAACTAGTATGGGTAGCTTTTATGCCTCATGCTAAAAAAGAATATCAGCATAATAGGAATGTTCAAAATCTGTGGGAAACAAGAAAATCAGTCAGGCAGGCAGTACCAAGGAACAAAATACACAGGAAAGGCAAAGTAGGCCGCATCAGTGGAGGAATAATGATGGTTGTTAAAGGAAGCTCTAAGTCAAATAAGACTTAAAGAAGAGAACAGTATCAACACTAGCTAGTCAGGAAAAGTTCTTTAGTTCTTCTAAATTTTACAGCAACCATAATGAGTTTAAATGCAGTATCTGTGCAGGAGCAATAAAAGCCAAAATTACATGACGGTTGTACTCAGTTAAATAAAAAAAAAAAGTGGAAATAAATAAAACTGAGGGGTATTGCTATAAAAAATCTGAATGGGATAGCTGAGACAGTTAAATCACTGTGGGTGGTGTGGATGCTGTCTAGGGACACCATTTTGAAGACCCACAGCAAATGCACAGCACTCATTAAAAAGCAAGTCAGTAAGGGTAAACAACATAGCTAATAAAAGCAAGAACACATCTTTCAAAAAAATGAAGTTCTGTCTCAGGAAGGACAATAGAAAGAACCATAAAATTTGCTTTATCTATAAAACCACAATAAAGAAGACAAAAAATGAGTTTGAATAAATCTCTGGCAAACAAGCTAATAATAATTGTCTTTTAAAGACATCTGGAGGCAAAACCCTGAGAGGAACTGTGTAAAGCCAACACAAAACTGAGATATAGAAGAAGTGCTCAGAGAAGATAAGATCACAAATGTAAAACTTAATGCTTTTTTTTTTTGTGTTCAGCATAGAATAGCTGGGGAATTTTTCTATTCTAGAACCCTTCTTTATGGGGGACTCATGAGAAGGTTAAATTAGCTATAGAAGCAGTTGTGGAACAAACAGACACAACAGTAACAAATCATTGGGATTAGCTGTTACATGCCCAAGAGCCTGAAGGATGAAAAAAGTGAACTATTATGATGTGTAATATTTTGCTTCAAACCACTATGGCACATGAAGGCTTGGAGGTGATAACATAACACTGTTTTTTTTTTCCCCAAAGATTTCCAGGGAGTTCAGGGCAGCTAAGGATGTATATGACTACATGCACAGGGCAAAACAGTAGCAGGAGGATTAATGGCCTCATGGAGAATATCCCATACTGAAAAAAACTCAACACAGCTTTTCTAAATAAAGGTCATATTTTGAAATGAATTCTGAACTCTTTAAAGAGGTCAGCATGCAGGTAGATATGTAGGGATGGATTCAAAACAAATGAGGGGAAGCTGTTTGCTGTGCAATATATGATTAATCTGTGCACCTCACTAATATAGGATGTTGTGGACTCTGAAATTTTATATAAATTTCACAGCAACGGGGCAACTTGCTGTAAGAAAAATCCATTGAGGGTTGTTAAATACAAAGACACCATCTGGGCTAAAAATCGTTAGAAACTGAGGAAATGTTCTGGAGTATTGTTTGGCCTGTTACGTATGCCCTATAGATATCAGTGTAAGAGACAGAAGGCAGGGCCAGATGGATCTTTGTCTTAACATGGTCATTCTTACATGCCTGCAGAAATGCAATGTATTTTCATACTGAGGAAAAGAAGAACAAGAATTGTTGTATGAGAGAAAACTGTGAAGTTTCAGGTGTGGTTTGGTACCTAAGGAGCATTTCTAATACATAAAGTGGGATTACAATTCATGTGCAAGAAAGGAGATACAAAGTAAAAACCTGCCATGATCTTACTGCAAAGTCACACGAATGTTCTAATATGAATTTGCCTTATTAACAACTTTTAGCAGCTAATTGTTTTGGCACAGTTATCAAGGTTTATGCTTGATTAGTGTCTGCATTTCAAAGGTACAGAATATACAAAACTTCAGTAAATTTAAGGAGAGCAGTAAGTGACAATCCTGCTAATCATACACAGACTATGAAAATCTTTAAATTAGCATACTTCTGAAAAGCCTCATTTAAACTAATTGATATGAAATATTATAAATTGTCAGTGGATGATCACTATTTTGAGGCTGTAAGTGTTTTCAAGGACAGATATAATCTTCTAGGCCAAGACATGTAAAAAATCTGTTCCTGATCATCATAACAACAATGATTAGCATGAGCCAGTTCTGTCTTTGGTACCTGGAAGTCTCAGGTTATAACCTTTTGTAATTTGAAGGGGATCACCCAGTTTTCTTTGACAAAAAAGTATTTCCCAAATCATTTTTAAAGTGTAAATGAAATGAACTCTCAGGCTCAGGCTGGTCCTGTGGAATGATGATATATTTCGTCTTAAACACTCAAGACTCATACTTTCAAATTAAGCTTTAAATTATTTAAAAAACCACAGTATAAATTTTTTTCATCATATACTGTTCTTCTTCGTGGATCTCAATTCCTTATCTAAAGGATCTTTCACATTAATACCTTCAGTTATGCTTATTTGAAAATTAGTGCATTTGGAATACAACATACTCTTAGGAAATCTGGGTGGGTTGTCATTGACATCCGTGAGAGTAATGTTTACAGTGGTAGTACCAGCTAGTCCTCCCAGCTGTCCTCCCATGTCCTTGGCTTGGATTAGAACTTGATATTGTTCTTTCACTTCTCTGTCCATATTTGGCAAAGCTGTTCTTATTACACCTATGAGAAGAAATGGGAAAGAGAAGGAACAAGTAAACAAAGGGCTGCGATTGTCTACTATTACATTTTAATACTGGATCTCTTGGACCAGGAATGGAAGGAACTCTTCCTAAAGGGTTGATAAAAGAGGAGTTCACACAGAAACATGCAAATCACTCGGGCTTTTCAAAAGTGTGCTCATCAGCTATTCAACCATTCAAAATGACTGCTGTGTCTTTTCAATCAGGACATGGACGGCTGAAAGAGAATGGTACATTTTCACTAGGGATGTGAATCATGTGAGCATAGGTTTGCCACATTGGGACTGAAGAAGACTGCATTGTGCAGAGTAAGGCAGTGTAGGAAGAGGTGGCAATGCATTTCAGAGACTACATCTTCAGTTTTTTCCAACCAGTCACTTGCCATTACAGTTAAGCTACTGTAGGCCAAGACAATATTCCTTCTGTACAAAAGGAGGACTTTTAAAAGACTTGCTTGAGAAAGTTTTCTTGATATAGCACATAGATGCAGTGAAAACTTTAGGAGTTTCCTTAAAGAAATGTAATTAAAATATCATAGTAAGACATTATCCAAATGACTCTTAGTCTTCAATAGTTTTGGATAGCTGACATCTAAATAGGTATGCCATAATCTCCCTTCTGATATGTTAAGAATATATATGATAAAAGGAAGACTTGTAGAGAGAGAGAGGTACTACTGATCACAGGATTAGCTGATGAGGTTGTAAAAAGCTATAAGGTTTTCGGCACTCAAATGTATAGGAGAAAATGTGTTTCTTTTTGTCAAAATTTTACAAATGCATATTACATTGCAAATTGCTATATATGCAGCAATAGTTTTCAGAAAATGGTTAGGTGCAGATAGCATGCACAATTGAAGAATAAACCAATTGGAAGCATGCTTCTCCTCTAATTTATTATTGTTTTAGAAAATATTATTTTCTAGTGTTAAACCATTTGGGTTTAAAAGTGGCCTTTTTCCCCTGGTGTTATAACGGGTCTGGAATCATAAGAAACAAACATTAAGGGTCATTCTTATCTTTATATCAACTAACCGATGCTGTGTTAACAAGTAGGAATAGGAACCATTAGCTTACAGCACTTGTTCAGAGTCTAGAAATAACATTGACCTAAATCTGCTATTTTTGGAACCTATAAAAAATTCCCGTTGAATTGAATTGTATAACTATTTCCTTTTTCACCACTTGTAACACTGATGATGATAACGACAACATTAATAATAACTACTATTTACTATCTATCTCAACATGGTATATACTGTACTGCATAGATCTGGAATATGACTAGCAAATACTTAAGAACATTTAGATACTGCATCATTATCCTTTTGAACTTTTGGGAACAATCACTGTTGTTGAATGTTTTGTTTGTTCCAGATAGAAATCTTGAATTGTAAAAATTTGTTCATATTCGTGTGATATTCATAAAAAATCTTTTTGTAAATAGGATGACCATTCAAGTTTCCTCTTGAATCTCTTAATCCATATTTTTGCATTGTGGAGACTATATGTTCCACAATATTTTACAACATCCTTGGTATGCTCATTCTAAGGAGAAAAGAGCTGTGAGAATTAAAGACTTCCCTTGTTATACTAGCAAAACAGTAAGTAGAAAAAACTGAAAATGGGCAGATAATAGGTTGTGAGCAGGCGATGCAGTTCCTCTGATTGTTATACCTGGTTTAGGTACAACTGAGTGGCTTTCTCAGTTGGAAACATTCCAGATGGTCTTCAGAAAATGAAGAATTGGCTGTCACTCTAGTAGTTAAGTTCCCAATCACCCACTGTTTATTCCTATCTGGAAGTATAAAGGCATTCTATATATTTTCTGTAAAAAACCTTTGTCTCTAGCAAAAAAAATCAATGAGAAAAATTTTCATGTCTAGCAGTTCATAGGCAATTTTCCCTTTTCTACCTACTCTATTTCAAAAGCAAAGAAAAAACCCTGAAAAATACAGTTTCTACCAAAATCATCAGTTAATATGGACAGGACAAGAGTGATTTAAAGTTATCTAACCAGCAAAATAGAAAAATAAAATGGAGGTAAAAAACCATGGGAAAGAAAGGACTACAAATTTTGGTGTTCCAGCTTCAGCTTCAGAATATCCAAACTTTAAATCAAAGGCTTATTATAATGTAGAGGCCTTACCTGCATGTAATGGTGTTCTGAGTGTTTTTAAATCTTTCTAACTTAAGATTTTACAATAACGATTGTTCAGCTCCAGAACTGAATAACTGATTTTTTTCGCTTTGCAAATGTCATCAATATAAAATGTGCAGAAAAGTATGGTCTCGATGAGGCTGCTGAAAATTGAAAATAGTATGTATGGGACCTGGACCAGAAGATATACTCTGCAAAGTTATTGAGCCATAATTCAACAGGAGATGATCCACCTATGTGGAAAAGAAAATCCAAGTTCTGTGAAAAACCTCCTGAATAAATATTAACATCAATACTCCTGCTGACACCAATTTGGATTTCAAGAATATAACTGAGGTCAGAATATGGACTAGAATACTGAGTCTAAGAAAAAAATGGAGATATCTAGCCATAAATAAGAATATTGACCTCATAAACACATCAGAAAATTGGGTGGAAAGAAGTTTGTCAAAAAGACAGTGTAGTAACAGAACAAAATGTACAGAGGAAAGATGAGGGAGATTATCTGTCTTAAGAGAAGTGCTCTATGTTAAAGAAAACTCACATTAAAATCAGAAGAGTAATTTCATAGCATCAAAAAGTAACCCCCACGTATAAGATTTGAGGCTTTAAAATGTGCCAGTCCAACAGCTGCTTTCCAGCAAGAACTGTAATGCATTTAACCTTCCTCCAAGAGCAATAAAAGCTAACTCTCCCACTTCCACATAGTTTGCTTACCTCCAGCAAAGCACTGCAAAAAATTAAGAGGTCAGTAAACAAGAGGAGTAAAGGGGCAGCTGTGACATTCAGACCCATAAAGGTTAGAAACTATTTAAATATACTAGATTCATATCACAGTAAATGTTTATCACCTATCAAGAATGATTTGAGAAAGGAATATGTGTCAAGTCATGTGCATGCCAAACGCAATCCTTATTTCACATAGAAAGTTACGGTCAGTGGTTTCACCATTACCGCTTTATGATGAGATCTTGAGGTAGTAATAGGAATTTCCACAAACATATCAGCTTTTGTGTGGTAGAAGCTAACAACTAAACAGAATGTTTGGAACTGTTTGGAAAGGAATAAAGAACAAAAGTGTTATGATTAAACCATTTTATACCTCCATATGAGCTGCCTTCTTGAATACTGTGTGCACTTCCTTATCCCGAGAAGGAGAAGTATGTTCAGTGTTATGGAATGGCTTCTGTTTAAAGAAATCTTCAATCTAGAAAAGAGGCAACTGGGGGGAAATATGGGTCTATAAGGTCATGGGGAATTAATAAATAGGAATTATCTGTTCACTGTCTCATGCAATGTTAAGTGTGAGGTATGAAATAAGTTAAGAGGTGTCACGTTTCAAAGAAGCAAGGGGAGCAGCTTCTTTACCCAAAAAAACTTTTGCTGTGAAATTTCTAGTCACTGGGTGTACAGATACTGTGCTCCTGGACAAGTCAACTCTACTGGGAAGTGGAAAAGTTATGGAGGAGAAATCCTTTCAGAGTTTTAGTTACATGGACACTGCTAATCACCCAGGAACTTCGTAAGAACAAGTTATTGAAGACTAGAAGAGTATTCAGGGGGTGCATCACTAAACACTTCTTCTTTGACCCTTCACTAGAGCTAAGCAGGCCATCACTTTTGGAAACATGATACAGGGCAGCATGGACCTTTCATCTGACGTAGTATGGATGTTCTTAAGTTCTTTAAATAACTACAAGGGAATGTTTCAAAATTCTCACTAGAATGCAAGAGATGGCAAAAAAAAGCCAACAGCAGCAACCAAAAAAAATGCTTATCTGTCTGCCAGAAGTTCTGAGTTTGTCTGTCATTTTGTACCCAAATGGCTTTCTTCCCGTTTCCTGTCAAAAACACGCAAGGCAGGTGTCTGGTGGTAAAACTCTGCAATGAAAAACCACTGTATCATCTCCTCAGTTATAAAATAAAGAAATGGCCAGAAGACCTGTAGTGCTGCCCAAGACTTCTGGGTTTTAGCGCAAATCATTAAGCAGCATCCTGTGCATTATTATTCATATACTGTTCATCTCTACAGTCATTGTTAGACCCACAGGTAACTCTCATATTGTGACCTTTCTAATGTAAGACAGGTACATTATTGTTGCTCGTAGAAGCATGAATCTATATGTTTTTTTCTGGTATAGGATTTTAAGCTATGCTGGGCTAGCTGTTTCATGAATCTTCCTTTACAGCTGTGTCCATTCTTTTACCATCAAGGTCCACCTGAGTAACTCATTAAAGGTATTAATAGGCAGATGTGGAAACACTGGGTTTGTATGATGTTCCAGAGTTAGTAGGGTGCAGGCCATCACCTATGGTCCACTCACTACTCACTACAGAGTAACAGATGAGAATATACGATACAGCAATTCAAAGTGCCACGGGAAAAAAAGTTCTTTGTCGAGTACTAATAACTATTAATTTTTTTCCTTGGGAAACTTGTACTAGAACTCCAATTGTGACTTCAGTAAAGGTTTTTCTTGCCATTGAATTCCTCCTTGTTCTTTAGAAGACTGAAATAAAAAAATAAGTATAAAGGTAAATACTTTTTTTTCCCCAAGACACTTGAAGAAGTCCTATTTCGGTTTGAAAAGTAAAGTTGCTCACTGCAAATTGCAATATGATCTCCTGCTAAATGGAATATGTGAGAAAGGAATGTGCCCATTGGAGATAGTGCCCTAACAGCCGTATAAGGCTCTCGCTGCCAAACTATTGATTGATCAGGGATAAAGGCTCTTTAACACACAGTCTGACATTCAAGTACAGCTTCACTGGAAGGAGAAACTATTTCCTGAAAGGGGCATATGGACAGCTATCCCTGTAATACATTCAGGATGACACAATGCATGGCATTCACCATGTAGGTTATTGGCTCCTTAACTGAATTACTAAATATAGAAACAAGAATGACATTTAGAAATATAGGACAAGATACCTAATTAACGTGTCTACCAACCTCCCAAATACTTCAGTTTCTTTAAAAGTATTATCCTTTTCTGCTCACACATCCAGTAACCCCAGACAAACATATGCCCCAGGAAAAGTGGAGGGCAGGAGGTGATTAGCTGTTCCACAGTCTCAAATTAGCTCTATATAGCAAAACAATCATTGCTAGAGAATTTCTGACTGTAAGTTCAGCAGGTAAAAATGCTGAGGAAAAAAGAATGTAGACCCAAGATACAAAACTGAATAATCAGGAAAAAAAACCCAAAAACCAGAATGCATGTAGCAGATAAAGCTTCAGCAATAGAGAAATGGTAAAGCATAAAAAACCCCCCTGTTTAATGTATACATATTTTAGATATTCCAGGACTGTTTGGAGGAGCATGTTTCTTTTGTTTCTACAACAGAGTGTAATTCATTCAAAAACTAGTCAATACTCAAAACTGAATCATGTGTGAAGTTACTCTACTGGCTTTTGGTCTTATCAGCTCAGTCTGTATTTATTCATTGATACTGCTCCCATGAATCAAAATCCATAGTTTAAATCTTCCCCTGTTGCTGATAAACTATTTACCTGTCTTCGGATCAATGGAGAAATATGGTTGCCCCTGAAGAATGCTGTAAACCACTCTAGCACTATTTCCGTAAGTGGGATCATCAGCATCTGTCGCCTTTACTTGAAGCACATATGCACCTGCAAAGAAACACAGGTAATCACATTTATCAGTATAGAGCAGTGATCAGGGATATTTCAGACACATTAGTCCTGTTGCTAATGGATTCTGTTGTAATTCTTGTTCCACTGGAAACAAGGCAAGAATAAAACAGTCAATTCTTCAGCTCCATGCTAGCAACCATCTAGGTAACAGATGAGGGAAGGAAAGGGGAAGAAGCCCACAATCAGAAGATATTTATAAACAGTTTATGATGCATGCATTATTTACAAAAACTTTTTACTCAACACATATAGGATGGAGGCTTGGGAAAGCACAATACTGGATTTTGAAAAAGGAGTACGCCCCACAGTTTTGTGAAATGGTTGACAACTGTGGAAGTAAAACATATGAGTTGCCTTTAAAACAAGTGTTTGGTCAAGCAACTCCTGAATCTGCCAGTGAACCAATCTCGAAGTACATTAAAAAAATATACTGCAGTCTCCTAAAGATGGAATTCACATTCCTATTGTAGAATGAAATTAGGTGTTTGGTTCAGCCAGTTGTCTTCAAAATCCAGACTTGAGTCTTCTTCCCTTTCCAATACAGCTCAGCAGGAAACAAAAGTACCATGGAGGAAGAACGTCCCCTTGATACTCTATTTTCAGCCATGGTTATAGACCAGACCTAGTGCAGTTTGCTTTATATTCTGACTTAAAGGGGACCCATGCCATGGAGCAAAAGAAATGGACATGAAGACAGAAAATTCACTGTAAATGGCAATAGTCTTGCATAAATATCTTGTCCCTCCTGCTGGTCACTAAGCAATTTACCTGCATTTCCCCACTGCCCCATAATGAAAATATTGTTCAAACTATAGTCTTCAGCAAAACAAATGGCCACATATTTGGCTTTCCCGTCAGCTTTGAAGAATTAATAGTTTCCTGTGATGTTCTGTGCAAGTGAATGTTGGGATTTGCAATGCTGACTTGGAGTGCGTGAGGGTTAAGACAACCTACATGAGAAACAGCACAGAGAGGAGCGTTATCCCCACTGTTGTTGTTTTAAGAAATGTTCTGCATTTGGAGGTCATCTGACATTTTTTCAAGAATATCCGTGGAATACTGCAAGCGCTTTAAGACTGCTTCGAACTGCTACTTTTCTGTAATGAAAACTGGCAAGTTTCAAAGCATGTTCACAATCTAAAATTAACCTAATGGACTTGTCGAAGTTTATTTCTGGGAGTGCCTCAGTGAGAGATGCTCCATGTGAAAGGTCCTACAACTTAGACAGGAAAGTAACTCAAAGCAAAGTTAGCTGTTTGGAGGATTTTTTTTTCAGTGTCGTCGTCCCCTCCCCCCTATATAAGGATTGACAGTGGTGCTGAAGGGTTTGGAATGAACATTTTAAAAATATTTGCTGCATGATGGCTGGTCATACAAGACTGCTCCTGTTACAGTTGTTTATTGAACAATAGAGAATGAAAAAGTATTCCAAGAGATATTCTTTCTATCTCCTGAAGAAGACACAGAAATATAAGTGTTATTTCACTAACAATCACTTTTTAAAGTCAATAGGCTGATCATGTTTTTAAGCTGAGGACAAGTTTAATTAAAATCAACTCCTAAAAGAAATAAAAGATAACCACAAATAAATGAATGAAAACAAACCATTGAGATGGATTCAGTTAACTAAAAGCCTGAGGTTACTCTCTTGATTTTCTGGATGTGAAAGGTGAGGAATGATACATGTTAGAGAAGACCAAAGTCCATGTTTGGTATAACAATTGTGGAAGCAGTGCCTACTCAAACACTTGTGCCTTTCTTTACATAACACATAACCATAACTGACTATACATTAAATAGCTTAATCAAGCCCAGTTGGAGGAATACATTTTCCTACTGGGATGACAGACAGAAGCTATCTAATACCTGTAGAGCATTTGATGGCTTTCATCTGTTCCTGTCCATAAGGAATATCTTTGTATTATCTTGATCTCCCACTTTCAGCCTTGTCTTCTGCTCCAGAAATTCAGGGAGCCACAGCAATAATTTAGTTCTACTCCAGTGACCAAGATGGAGAAGGAAATGGTAGCTTTCAAATTTTTTCCCCTCTTCCCTTGAAAAACAGAAGTTCACTGTACATGCCACCTTTGGACCCTTATTGTTGTGGAAGAAAAAGGGAGATCTGTTCCTTCTGGAGCAATTACACTGGCAAAACATGTCATGTTCACTCACTGTACAGCATAACTTCCCTTCCTGGTGTACACACAATTGTCTTCCTTCATTGCTACAGTATCTTACTACCTTTCCAACCTAAAAAATTCAGTCTACTTTTTCCACTGAACAGAAATGTGACCTTTTAACATAGTTGCTGCCTTCTTTCCTCCCTACCAAATTGTTCAGTCTTTCACTGTGTTCTGACCTTAGGCTGGTGAGTTTTGCTCCCCTCTGAAGTGGTGGAGCAAAGAATCAGATTCCCAAATGCTGAGGTCTGAGCTGGAACTGGGTGACTGAGCGCTCTGGGTGACAAGTGTGCTGCTTCGGGACTGGTTTAAGACAATAGCCTGCACTTTTGCCAAAAAAAAAGCAGTGCTTTCACACATTCCCAAGTCTCCCCTTGGGCCATCACTCATGTTTCTGATGCCACACTGGTTGATACTTCAGGGAGCTGGTTTTAGTTTGTCTTCTGAGTACGAATTGACAAAATTTTGTCAGCATGTTACCAAGACCTTTGCTTTGCACCTTGAAGGGAGCAACATTCTCCATAAGAGAACAGGACAGGTGGACCAAGATCTACAGATGCAAGAGCAGAAAGTTAAGTTTCTTTGTACGTGCACCTATTTTCTGAAGTGCTGAGCACTGAGAAGACCTACCAAAGGCCAGGATTTAAAAATCTAATGTTTCTGGAAGGCTAGCCACAACACCTGCCTTCTCACACTTTATCAACAGAGAACTTGCAAACACCGTAACAAAGACCTCTCCAACACTTGAGACTATCTGATAGAAACAGCAGACCTGCCACACAGAGCACTGGCCATCACCTCAAGAAGGCAAATCACATATTTTACTACTGACCACATCAACTAACTTTGGACAACAAATGTAGACAGTTAAAAGGTTTCTAAAATCAGGCAGTGAGGAAAATCTGATGTTACCTAATCAATACTTTTGCAGTACCTTTGGACTTTAGGATATATCATCTTTATGAATTTTGTTTCACTGTACCTCACTTGCAAATTACAAACAACATATAATATAAGTCTATATGCCAGCTCTTTTAAAAAAGAGGAATTCTTAAATCTAATATTGTACTGATTTTGAGATTTGAAATCAATATTAACTGATACATTGAAGCTGCAATGAGAAAATAAATCATAAACGTGATTTGATTTTAAGGAAATTATTTAAGAAGAAAGCATTGTGCCTCTTGAGTACTTAAGCTGTTAGTTAATTAGTAATGCTTATTTTCTGTCTATTTCAGTTACAATTCTGCACCTGTATTTATCACTACAAGAGCTTTTCTTTTAATCCTTAGAAGCTCAGTTCAGGAAAAAATAATTACAGTGTACTTTAAAAGGATAGTAAGATATGCTAGTTTGCTATGCTAGGTCATATTCAGAAAGCAGGTTTAGCTCTAGTAAAGTTTGTGCAAAAAATGCTGCAGTCTTTTTTTCTGGAAAAATTATATATACTTTAAGAACTTTTAACCTTCATATGAACAGTGTGATTTATTCATTTATTTGTAGAATTATAGATAAAATACCAACTCATTTATTTACTATTTTACTCTATCAAATCAATATCTAGAGCAAATCTGATTTTGATGCCTTATGGTTAAATGACATTTCATTATTGTTGTTATAAAAGAGACCAGGAAGAGATCTGTATTTAATAGATTAAAAACTACTTATATTTTATCTCATTATGCCTAGCTTTTTATGCACATGGTAGAGTATTTAAGTTCTATTCAGATCTGCAATAAAAGATAACCCAAAACAAAAAGGCATATGCAATGAATAAGATAGATCAGCATGACACTGAATTAGTGGAATTCATAAATGTATTACCTCCAGGTGAAATAACACAGAAAAAACCACCCCAAATCCAACAATTTTAATTGATTTTGATACTGTCCTGCAAAACATCCTTGTCTCTAAAATGCAGAGACACGGATTAGACAGGTGGACGACTGGGTGGATAAGGAATTGGCTGGATGGTCACACTCAAAGAGCTGTGGTCAATGGCTTAATGTCCGGGTGGAGACCAGTGATGAGTGGTGCCCTCAGGGGCCCATATTGGGACCAATATAATTTAACATCTTTGTCGGGGACATGGACAGTGGGATTGAGTGCACCCTCAGCAAGTCTGCGAATGAAACCAAGCTGAGTGGTGTGGTTGATACTCTAGAGGGAAAGGATGCCATCCAGAGGGACCTGGACAGGCTAGAGGTGAGCCCATGCGAACCTCATGAAATTCAACAAGGCCAAGTGCAAGGCCCTGCACCCAGATCAGGGCAATCCCAAACATGGATACAAGCTGGGTGATGAGTGGATTGAGAGCAGCCCTGAGGAGAAAGGCTTGGGGATATTGGTGGATGAAAAACTGAATATGAGTCAGCAATGTGTACTCGCAGTCCAGAAAGCCAATCGTATCCTGGGCTGCATCAAAAGAAGTGTGGCCAGCAGGTTGAGGGAGGTGATTCTGCCCCTCTACTACGCTCTCATGAGACCCCACCTGGAGTACTGTGTTCAGCTCTGGGGCCCTCAGCATAAGAAAGACACGGACCTGCTTGAGCAGGTCCAGAGGAGGGCCACAAAGATGATCTGGAGCTCGAGCACCTCCCATATGAGGACAGGCTGAGAGAGCTGGGTTTGTTTAGCTTAGAGAAGAGAAGGCTTCGGGGAGACCTTATAGTGACCTTCCAGTACTTAAAGGGGGCCTATAGGAAAGATGGGGAGGGACTTTTTATCAGGGCCTGTAGTGACAGGACAAGGGATAACGATTTTAGACTGAAAGAGGGTAGATTTAGATTAGATGTAAGTAAGAAATTCTTTACCGTGAGGGTGGTGAGGCACTGGAACAGGTTGCCCAGAGAAGTTGTGGATGTCCCCTCCCTGGAAGTGTTCAAGGCCAGGTTGGACGGGGCTTTGAGCAACTTGGTCTAGTGGAAGGTGTCCCTGCCCATGGCAGGGGGGGTTGGAACTAGATGATCTTTAAGGTCCCTTCCAACCCAAACCATTCTATGATTCTATGATTTACAAATGAATACACAGATTGGTAACACTTCAGAATAAGAGAAACTTTACTAAGTATACTAAATTAACACAAATCAAGAACTACTGACTTTATATTCATCAGCTTCTCTTAAGTTCCAACAGGTTTAAGTAAAAAATGCTCAATTAAGAAATTCAAGCAACCTTAATTTTTCTTATTATGATGTAAGTATTCACATATATTTAAGATATTGGCATGTGAGGTATTGAATGTATTAGTGGGGGATTTTTAATAAGCAAAGTTGGTAATTTTTTATAAATTTAATCCATACAGTGTCTCAGGAGACTGAAACAACAGATACAGCAGTGAACATGTTTATTTGTTTTTGCATATTGAAAGCAAAGCTACTGTGGCTGAGAATGGATTTTGGAGCTCATCTCCTATTCTATAATTTGTTTCCTAAGCCCTAGCAACAGCAGTTGAAAACCAGTCAATATCCTTTTTACAGAGCAGTGACCATCTCCCCTTCTTTCCAAAACCACTATGACCAGTAAGTGGCTCCTGCTACACCACCAGCAGCAGCTTCCTCCAAACCAGAAATTATTTACCAAAACAAAGATTTGCTGAGAGAAATTGAGCCGGAATGAGTGCTTTCAATGGAGATACTTCTAGTGGAGTTCATGTCACTTATTATTAGACTTCTACCATGTAGGCATCTACACTCATGCCAGGCACTTGCACCTCGCTTTGCAGCCAGGGGCTGGGCACAGGGAGCCTAGTAGCACTGGTCTGTATCTACCAGTGATACACAGGCAGGCATGTGAAACACCACAGCTGAATCCATATCTATGTCCAAGTTCTCATGCAAAACTGTGATGTTGCCAGGTGAAGGAAGCAGACAGTAGCCATCAGCCTGCCTGAAAATTCTGCTGCCAACCTAGGAGTCTGATGATGCCTGCACAGACCAATTCTTAGTTGTTTAAAAATATTAGTTTAGATGTTCTTAGGTACATGCTCCAGGTAATTCAACCTTATTACACAAAAGAAAGAAGAAATACTGATTTATAAACTAAGTTTTATTAAGGCAGACTTTCAAAGACATACTTTAGCCTCATAAATAGCAGGCACTGAATATGAAAAATAATCCACTTCACAATGATAGCAGTTTCAACTGTATTAATTAATCTGTCAGATCTTTTACAACAAACAGGTAATATGTAAAGGTTATATTTTTATGAGAGGTCAGGCATGTTTTTTTAATGTGCCTCCAGTCATTTACTAACTGAAATTCATACCTAATGTTCTAAACAAGTTTTCTGAAATTGGGTTCTCATCCTTTCAGTATTATCAAGCATTACCCATTGTATCTAACAAGCTTTTTATTTTATTGCAAAGCATAAAACCAGTATACTTTTAAAAGTAGACTCTAAAATCTAATTATTTTTTTCCAGGCAATAATACAGGGCACTACAGCTGTAAATCTTTAATGCACAAAGGTAGTGATGGAGGATCACATTTACTATAGCTCATGACGTTTTAATTAAAATATGTACTTACGTTACTACATGGAGTAATCGAATGAACAAAAAAAATACAATATTTTTTGTTGTTTGGAAATACCTTATATGATAGTTAGCATTTAAAAAGACTTACATTTTTAATTTTTGATGTGAAATCAACAAATATTTGATGTAAGGCATTATAAAACGCAGAAGAATGGAATGATGTGCTTAAGTAGTTATTTATATTTTAGAAAGAAAAGAAAAATAATGCTGAACAATTCACACAGCTCAAGGAAATGGTATGGAATTTTAATGAAGATTATATTTTCTTTAAAATAATACAGACAATATTGAGGACTAACATATTGTAAATAGTTGTTTTAATCACAGCAAGCATACTAGCCTAAATTTTACTCTGGCTGAAGTCCAAAGGCAATCCAGCAATAACTGCAAATAGAATGGGGCCCAAGATCTCTAACTCATTGGCCAAACTGACTAAAATAGCACTAAAATAGCTTTGTAATTTATATTAGAATGACTGGAGGGAACTATAGGAAGCCTGAGTTTATACCATAATGAGAATGTTTATGAAATAAGGATTTGACTTCTAGAGCTATTACCATTTCTTCTGACAGTCTTTCATTAGTACAAATGCTTCTTTGCCAAAATCAAAAGAATCTCTGAAAGAAGAGCAGTATTGATTAAAACTCTTTCCATCCAAAAAGTACTAGAAAGAAATTTCAAAATTTTCTAATACACCCAGTTAGATATTTTCAAACTGCTTATGAATGATGAGTCAAAATTTGTTAAAAAAAATTACTCCAAAATTCAGACCATCCCCAATTTCAAAACAGAACATTTAATTTATTGACTTTTTCCCCCTGATTTTTTCCTATAAAAGACTAAAATATTGACCTTTTGTACTCTTTCAGCCTGGAAATAAGTTTTGCCATCACCAAAGTGTAGGTGGGGTATCTTGCTGGCTGTGGAGCTATTGTTGGCTTCCAAAAAAACAAAACAGGAAAGCTTAATTTCTTATGTTTAGTTCATTGAACTGAAGGGCATGACCAAGAATTCACAAAACTCAGCTGGGACCAGATAAATTGGTTATTTCACTGTAGAGGAAAATGAGAGGATTCAAGGCTAGGAGAATAAGACAACAGACTTATTTACACATGGTTCCTACGAAAATCATATGTAGTCAACAGAATTGCAAAGATGAAGAAAAAAGGAGGTCGCAATATGTCAAGTCTTTTCTCATTAAGAACAGCTTTCACTAGGCCTGCAAATCCCATTAAGTTTGGTAATAAATGCCAAAATTCAGTTAAGTAGTGGCAGTGCATTATTTTCCACAAAAAGTGAGGGGGACTTGCTTTGAGGCTTTGAAGAGGCAAGAGAGGGCTAGATGGGAGCAGTAAGGTTTGGGGGTAATTGAGAAGGGAAGGGATACTGCAAGTGAGAGCAGGACTTCAGCATGTTGTAAGTGTTCTACAGGCTCTGGGTGGAGCTTCTCTCCATTCCGCGTAGATCAGAGGTTCAGTCAGAGCAGGTTGCTCAGGCCCTTGTCCAGCCAAATTTTGAGTATCTCCAATGACAGAGATCCCACAGCCTCTTTGGATGCTCCTATGGGGTCCTGCTAAGCAGATTCCTGAACAAGCTCAAGTCTCCTCTTTTGAAGTCCAGGGCTGTGATTTTACCATTTGTCTTGTTCACTTTTCCCCCTGTCTTTTGTTAGCAGAAAATGAATAAGAGATATCCTATGTGCATTTTCATAGAATTTACTTTTTGTAATGGACTATCAAGGTAGTTGCATCTACTCATGGTGAGTAAAGATCGAATAGCAGATCTTCTGCTATAAGCTTTCTTTTTCTTTTCTTTTTTATTCCCCAACATGGTTTTCTTGTAGAGTTAGAAGAGCTGTCATCATCTTGCTGTACAACCTCTCCCCTACCACATGTGTGATTTAGTGTTTTTGTCACTCTGCTGGGAGTTGTTGGTGCCTAGTACTTTTGAAAGAAATCAGACGATTGTGCAAACATTTTTTTATATGGGCGGGAGGAAGGAGGGGAATACCTGCTAGCATAGAAACTCACTACTTTGCACAATATTCTTTCTAAACAATTCCCAGAAGAGCACCTTGGCAACCTGAACGACGTCCATCCTCTTTTCAGAATTCAAGTAAAAACCTAATCAACATCTACTTTTCTTATGTTTTCTTTTCTTTCGGGGAAAAAAAAAAAAGGACAAGTGAATTCATGGCTCATTGCAGCACTACATTGCAATTCAGATCAGGAGATCTTTTGTCTCAATAAATATTCCCTTGACCTGCCACTGGCAGTTTTAGCAAAGCTCCAGTACTGGGAGAACATGTGCATCTGTAAAGAGAGATGCTGACATTGCCCTTTTGGGGCTTATCTTTTATAGAAGAAATTACCAATAATATGTTTTGAAGATATACTCCTGAAGCTGACTCCCACTAAAGTAATGTGAGGAAGGCATATTTTACTTGGAAAAGCCAGTTTCCAGTTTATGTATTCATGGCTGTGCAGCCCTGATAATAACACAAGCTTGCTGGCTCCATCAATATCTTGAATACTAGACACAATCGGGGAAGCACACTTTTGTCCTGTTTTGCATTCCAGACATCACACTAAACTTACATATATCTTTCTCTCAGCTGTCACAAGCAGCCATGTCCACAAAAGCAATACTGTCATTCCCTGTTGTAATTGATGAAGAATGGCAGCTTTTTCCTAATGGTTTTGCTATGCTGGTAGCTAAAAGCAGCTGTTGCAAGTCTCAGCATTTAGTGCGTAATCAAATATATTTCTAGTATCTCCAGAATAACATTTGATTTACAGTGCTAACAATCCAGGGAGTATGGAAGCTGGCTTTGTTAAGCTGAACCTCATGCACACTCTGATTTCATCTGGAAAACAGTGCTTTAAGTGTTGAGGTTTTTTTCCTGGCAAATTGAAAGACATAGCATTGTGAAGAAGAAACATTTTTTTGTTTCCTCTTCCTTATGCCATAAATGCTTTATAAAATAGAACTCATGTTTTAGAAAGAGTCAGCACGTTTTATTGCCCACAATGTTTTTGTCTCTCAAAGTCTTTCTTGCTAATTAATTAATAGGTCCCTTTCTCCTGGCCATCCCTGTCTCCCTCATGGATGATGAGGGTAAACAGGGGAAACCTACAGTTGTGGGGTTTTTAGATAATTATTGAGCTTGGAAATCAGCAAAGCAATTATTTTCTTTTCCCTTTTTTTCCTACCCTCATCTATTGGGGTCAGCCAGAGTTAAGCCACTAAGGGCACACAATCTGGCTAAGCTAATAATGACTCTGTTAGCAGTGAATATTTATTTAATTTATTTATTCTTATTAATTTAGGCTATTTATTTATTTATAAAGACATCCAGCTGCTTACACAGTCCCAAGGCTGTGATAATGTTTACAGAGGTTGCAGTTCTGAAGAAAATGAGGAGCTTGAAATAGCACCTAATAGTCTATACCCAATATGCACATAAAGGAGTAGCCTAGTAAAGTAACTGCTGGAAATAATGCACAAGAAGAGCAGCACAAGAACCAATTAGCAAATACTGAGCTTAATATCCATCCGTTTGAGAAATACATCTCTTGAGAGTGATTTTTCCTTTCTGTTTTCAAGTCTGTGGATTGTTTTCCTCTCATCAATATGAGAGAAGATCCTCTCACATATATGAAATTTAGCAAATAGAAAAACTTAGCTTTGACTTTTGCTTTTGTCATCTTCACAACTTGATAACTTTTTAGGCCATGACTCAACAGGGACTTAATTTTGCCAGTATACCCATCATGGCTAGGATGTGGGAGCAAAAATAACGCGTACACCCTCTAATCACAATAGCTGTGCTGGCAAAACCCCTAGTGTAGATGTCTCTGTGCTGATAAAAGCATGTTTTTGTTGGTTTAGTTTATGTTTTGCAGGGAGGTGGTGTAAGCTGTATTAGAAGAAAGAACCTTTTTGATATCAAATGCTATGTCTGAACCAGAGGACTTTGCCAAAAACACTGTATGAAATTAGATGTGCCCTGGGAAGTAAATATCTTCTTCAACGGAATTGTGAAATAATAGATGTTAGCCGTACCTGACACACTGAAATCTTAAGGGTTTGAGGAAAAAAGAGTCAACCCCAGCATAATAGCACAGAGTCGCTATTCATTTATTAATCTGTAAAGTGGTTTCAGTGTGATCAAAATATTTTTCAGATGCAAATGTTCAAAGAAAAGGCTAAGTATTAAGCTCAGTTTCAGTGAGGAAAGTGCTATACTGGAATTGATTCCTAGCTTTTGAATGCTAACACAACTTGATGGTTGTCATGATATTTAGCTGTACAACACTTGTTAATATCAGCTGCATGCCTTTCGACAACATACCATCCTTCTAGTGCCAGATGAAGGAGTACCAGGAAAAGAAGCATTTTTAAGCAATCCAGGAAATGACTTTCACTTTTCTCATGAAAAAGATCCTGCAGATTCTTAAGGTGTGGCAAAAGTCTTGAAATTGTGACGCCTCCTCGCCAAAATGTACACCAAAAATGGTGGACATCACACAAAGAATTCAGGAGAAAGCATGTCGTAGTGTACTTCCATTATTTACTGTTTTAAGTTTTCATGAGCTAGAGTTTCACACATCAGTTCTTCAAATGTCAAATGATTTATTCAGAATGTGGTAATAAGAAAACTTGAGCTTTACACAGGACACAAGAAAAAAATAGTGTGAAATAAATGTCATTCATACTGAATGTCAGTTAGAGGGACTTCAGTTTGATTCTCAGTAGATGTTCGGATGGTATATGGAGGCTGGTTTGTTTCATTTATTTTAGGCAGATGTTGGACCTGGTTAGAAATAATTTAATTCTATTTTCACCCAGGCATCTTTACCTGAATAAAGTTCATTTCTACACCAGAATTTGGTGAGAAAATCTTTTTCATTTTGAATGACAGAAAGAAGTTTATCAGGACCTTTTGGACACCTTTATTTTAAGAGAGTCATGCACTTAGGATCAAATTTTGATAACCAAATTTCATACTAATCTGGTGACATTGCAAGGAAAAGAGATTTGGAGAGGCTGATGATTGAGCACTTTCACAGTTTGTTTTGCCTGCATCACATCTCTTCCTACCTACTTAAAGTGTTGTGGCTAAATCTCTCAAGGATGCAGAGCAGTCTTCATGAACACTTTTTTCCTTCATGTTTTTTTGTATTTATCTTTAGATCTTTTCTCCTACTTAAAATCTATAAATCTCCTAAGGGCAAACTGGGATTAGGCAGAGACACAATAACATGCAAAAATAACCTCAGAACACAACAGTGACTTCTACACAATCTAGTATGCAATGTGATATTCTGTGAAATGTGTCAATTTTTCTTTAATTATTTAACCAGAATATTGCTTTGAAGACATTCCTGCTACTTCAAGATCAAAGTACTGAAGAATCCATAGAATTTTGCACTATACATTTGCATTAAAATTTAAAATGTCATCTGTTCCATTCAGTGACTTAATTCATAATTTCTATACTATTCTACATAGCTTCCTACATCAACATCCAACTACACTAACCTTCAGCAGTGGTAGGGGACAGTAACCCCGCATACCCATGATAGGGGTCTGACTTATAGGGGCTTCAGAACTTGGAATGGCATGGATGTCCTCAGGCCCCACAAAAGGTTTCCCTTGTGCAAATTAGTTTGCAAGAATAAGAAAAATGGCAAAAGAGGCATTGTTACTCCAAGTGACATCAAGCTCAGTCTCCATCACAAACAATATTTAAGAAAAAAAGGTGGAAGAAATCCATCATTTGAAAACACTCAGGATAACATGGCCCCGTGTAAGTCCTGGTCTGATGCCTAGCAGTGGTTTGTTTAACCACTGAAACACAAGCCATCATATCCCTTCCAAACATCTCTTACCTTTTATCAGAATAGTTCAGCCTTCCTAAAACAAAGCTAATGAACTAATTTCCATTTCTACAGGAACAGGGTAAGGAGTAATGAGCTGAACATACAGCAAGGGAGACAGAGGTTTTTGATGGATGAACAGAGACAGCTTGCACAGGGCTGACTCCTCAGCTGGGCTTTCTGTTCCCTCTCAGAAGTCTCATCCCTATTGTAGGAATGACCCAGCCACTTATAAAGGTACAAAGCAAGGTCAACTTCAGATTTCCTTAATAATTCACAGCAGTTTAGTGGACTTTGCACAAGCAGCTGAATCATCCTTGCAGTGGAAACTCCTGAGAGAGAGGTGGAACAAACAGCTGGCAACAGAAAACAGTGCAGGCATTCAGATTAAGAGTGATCAGTCTTCAAACAGAGCCCTAATGCTAATGGTAAGCACATAATGATTTTTTTTTTTTACTAGAGGGATTGTAGTGTCACTATCTTTGGAAGTTCTTGAGAACAGATTAGACATTCATTAGGAATTACATATATGTGATTGATCCTCATGGAAATGCATTAACTGAATTTGAGATCCCTTCTAACCCTAGTTTTGCGATTCTGTGCACTGTATAAACAAGCATCCCTTCCCTTGGAGTATTACTATGTCCTTGCCTTTGTGGCTACGATAGAAGTGCCTCTGTGTTAGTGTTTTAATTTGGTTCAGGACTGCACTTTTGAAGAAAATCTTTCCATTGTCCCCACTTACTATGCTCTGGTTAATATGTGAAGCATGCTTTAAGTGTGCAAACTGGATTATTTTGGGGTGAAGCTAAACTGCAAGGTATGCTGTAGGTGTGCACTTGATGCAATGCAGCTGTTAGTAGGTAGGTGTTCAGGTCAACGGTGAAGATGAGAGTTTATTTGAAACTGTGAGAGTAGATGTACTCTGGATGCCAAGTTCTCAGAACTCGTTTCATCACACATATCTGTTTCTATTGCATCATATTACTGTCTAGTATGACAGAGGTAGCACTCTTTCTTTGTACAGCATCAGGAGTAATACTTCTCCAATCCTTTTCAGAGCCTTTAGATACTACCATAACAATAAATAGGTATAATTACTATTTCACATAAGGAACAGTTGCAAATTAATTAGCAAAAATCCATAAAGTTTTAACTGAAGACAGAAAATGTTATGGTAATACTACTATGCATATTTAGCCAATTTCATATCACTGAAAATAGAATATTCTAGTGATTAGGAGAGAGAAGAAATTCAAACTACAAGGTCATATTAAACTTATGGAAGTTTTAAATATACCCACTTAAAATTAGCTGTGAGCGTGACTCTCCTGTCTCAAATATCTTATATTACTGTGACAATTCCCTTCTTTTCATGTGTCTGCATTCTGTTTTTTTTTCTAAAATCATATTACATCTCTCTAGTGTACCAGTCTGATTTGTTATTGATCTGAACAGTAAATCCAATTTTGTATTTACTTCACAATTTGGATCAGTATAATGCCTTGACAATACAGTATTGTCAAACAAAACCTCAAGCGTCCTTCACAGCAGGCAAATTTCTGGACTGTGTGCTGCCAGACTAGGGACTTACAACCAATTTTCGTAAGAAAAGCCCAGTAAGCCAAAGAAAATGTCAGTGTTTCACTGGAGGACTGCACTTCCCAGGCATAACTAGGAGGACATTCTTTGCCAAAAGGTCATGGAAACATGTTTTTCACTCTTTTCTGCCTTACTAAGCATGTCTGTTTCAAGATACTGCAGGCAGAGTTTTTCTCAGCATCAGGAAAGACGGTGACTGAAGCAGAAGACTTCAACAGGGAGATCTCGTCCTGTTCTTACTTTGATACCAGACTGTTAGTCAACAAATTATTTCACTATTTCTTAGATTCTCCATAATAAAATGGAAACATGAGCCTTCACACTTACAGTGGTACTATTCTAAGACAGTTCAACGTGCAGTGATTTTTGGTGCTCCATAGTGTGGTGAAAATAGAGAGGTCTTCTATTCTCTGGTCATGACATAATAATATACATAATTTTGAAATGTGGCATTGGGGAGAACACCAGATTATCCCCATCTAAGACACATAAAGCAGTATATCGCATTTTTCAAATTCCTTAAAGTCATACCTTTGAAAGAATTATGGACTACAGTCAAGAAGCAGTCAAACAACAATCTTGAGAGCTGACAGAATTACCAAATATTGGTTATTTGTGACAAAACTTTATGATATTTTAGACGGCATCTTGTAACTTATGGCTGTGCAAATACCTGGTTTTCTTTTTGTTTGTTTGTCTTGTTAAAAACTGAAAGATAAAGTGTGGCTTTTGGAACAAACAAAAAAACCTGGAGCAAATACATGATTTTAAGTTAATTTGAAGCATTCCAATACATGCAAAACATTTCAGTTTTGAGCATGGTAAACAGGCAAGACCAAGAAAACTTTTGTTTCCAGGACAGCATGAGGAGTGGAAGAGATACTCACATATGCTGTAAGAGTTCTCAAATCAGCTGCCTTTTTTGGCCTGAGGAAGTTCAAATTTGTACTGCCCATATTTCTGGAAAATTTTATAAGTGTGACTTCTTATAAATTTTTACATTTCATTTATTTAATTATTGACAAAGTTACATGCCTTTTTTCTAAGGCAGCTTCCTGACTCTCAAGCAATGTCATTCTTTCTTTCATTTTCTCCTTCTCAGTTTTTTCTGCATGAGTACTCCTGATCAATGAAAATCTAAGTGTTTTCAGCAACATGGAACAATATTAACAAGTGAGCCTGAAAGACAGCCTTTTACCTACAATAGGTGGAATAAGACCACTGCTAGCAGTGAAACAGAAAGAAGTTGGGTTTTCTACATAAATTGGATTATTGTGTTAAAACCTTTCCTGAAACATTTTTGTGTGTATAATCACCTAACTGGCAAAGTTTCGAGATATCTGGAATTGAGTTTTTAAGTGAATGAACTCTTCACTAACACAAAAAAGCCCTTAATAACACTCTTGTCCTTTGTGACTCAGCTTTAATCTCTTAAGAGAGATTCAAGGCAGTGCTGTGATTCCAGCATAAACTACTATGATGGCAAGTAAGAAATGTGATGGAGGGTATGGGGAAGGGGATTTGAAGTACTGGACAAAACCCTCTCCTCTGCTTAGAGAAGACTATTACTCTAAGATTACTCTATTTTAAAATTAGTATTGTTTTCATCAGTGTGTCCTAATTGTGGGTGCTAAAGTTTTACAATTTAACTTCAGGCGCTCAAAATTTTAATCTCAACACTCTAAAAGTTAATGTACCTGCCCACCCCAAAATGCCGACAGTGTTCGTTTATCAACTAAATCTTCATTCATACTGTATCTAAAAATAAATGCCTGAATCCTCATGGGATAGTCTGCATTATTGACTGAGTGGGTTGTGGCTGCAAAACTTCAAACTGGAATTACGCCAGATCTGGTGACGAGTTAGCTAGCGGTGCTGGGGTCATTCTAGGTGATATTAAAGGCTGTATTCACATATGTGACACTTTTCCCTGTGTGTCAGAGGTAAATCAAAAGCCTAGACCTCCACTCTCGAAACTTTTTAGTCATGACTGGTAAACAAAACTGTTCTCATAGCTAGTTGAAGAGTGTTTCTTCCGGCAAAATGCAACTATACTCCTTATCTTTTTCCCAGTTAAGAATATTTCAGCTCATGTTATTCTGCACTTCCCATTGAAAAGCCCTGTTTGGGAAGGGTGAGATCCTGTTCATCTTAAAATTAGCAATAAAGCTCTCATTACCTTGGATAGTGAAGAACCATACATTTAGATATCCCTGTTGATTTGAAATTTGGAAGCCATCTAGCTCTATCACTCTAGATAAAACCAGATGTTTCCTGTCATGTTGCTACTTATCCAGAGAAATGGGATTAAAATTAAAATTTTCAAACTTGATTTTGTGAGCTATTGACTGATTTTAAGCAGCCTTTCTCATGGAAATACTGACTCAAAACATTGCTTGCATGATTCTGCAACCATTCTTTTCTTCAAATCATTAACTATGCAGACAATGCATTCTCTATCCAAAATATGTGACTGAACTCTCTGGGAACTCTTAAAATATAAAACCTCCTGTCACCTGTCACAGATACATCTCATTATTAAGGTATACAAGAAATCCAATTCCAAAATGTTTTGGTCCCTTTTGCAAAGTGGTATGCCTTTGAGAAGTAACATTAACCATCTTTTAAAAAAAATCTGTTTAGATTCTGAAGCATTTAAGAAGATTTTATGTGTGTTTTCTTTTTACAGGAATCATTTCTCTAACTTACTAGATCAGTTTGTAGATTTTTAGCACTTCCAAAAAGATGGTAGTCAGGGTTCTTTTACTAAATTCAGTTGAAACTGACTCAGACCAATGTTAAAGGCTTTTAGAAATGTACCCCAACCTGTAAGAGTATCACAGATGCTAGAGGAGACAAAAAAATAACCCCTTTAATAAATTATTATTTATGTCCTAAATCTAAATATTTTTAACACCATTTTCTTCCCCAAGAGCCACAATCACATTTGTCAACTTAACTGATCCCTGAAATGAGATCCAAATTATTCAACATCCCTTTAGATGCAGTGGAGCATGTGCATTTGCAAGTACACATTGCAGCTGCGGGAAGAGGTGCTAAAACTTCCAGCATTGAATGCAGTAAGTTCTTAATTTTCCTCTCAAAGTTTTTAAGGCTTCTGTTCATAGGACAAGTTACTGTCTAATAGCAAAACCAAACAGATAAAAATGCTAAGACTTCTATACAGCTGCTAAAAATATTCTCTCCTCTTTAGACAACTGTGATACCTTACGTAGACTTATTGCAGGTCTTCTCCTTGGCTGCTGAGAAGACTCACACCTTTTGCAATTTCCAGAGGCCTAAATCTTCAACTGCTGTATTCCCATTCCCATTCCCATAGACTCCAGCTGGCGAGTCACACAGAGCAAAGTAGGTCTCTGCTCCAAATTCAGCCAATTTAATCTGCACTCTCCCATGTTTACTTACTACATTTGCTTATCCTTCTCATTTCTCCTGCCATGTGCCCTACTGTGCCTGTTCTTCTGCAACCATCTCCCTTTTCCACCTGCCTCTTTCTCCTCTGGGACTTCCACTCTCAAACCTTGCCCAAGCCCTGCTTGATAAAAAAATGTCCTTGAAGCAACTCCTGCTTTCTCTGGATTTCTCTCTACAGAAAATAAAGCTCTTTTATAGTCTGTCTCCTTCACAGAAAGCAATGCTTCTGAATGCAGCTGACATTCAGTTGCTCAGCCATTTTTCATCCTTTGACCCTAATCAGCCTACTTCTCTTGTTTTCATCTTCTTTTAAGTTTTATTTTATAGTGATATTCAAAATAACTCTTTTTGACACTTTTCAATCTTTTTAATCAATTATAGGATGAATAAAAGTGAGATTATGTTTTCTGGAAATGTATTGCATATCAAATGATTGACGCTGCTCCACAACTAGTTTTTTCCTGGCCCCATTGCATCTAGTGCCAACAGCAGGCTTCATGTCAAGAGGCTGGCAAAAATGAGTGTATGTCACAACTAGCTAAACAATATGGAATTTTAATGAGAAATCTAAGCAGTGTCAGGCCACTTTTAATTGTCTGTTATTTAATTTATTCATTTCACTTTCTCTATGGGCCTCTATGCTTTTTTTATCATTGAAAGTAAAAAAAAGGAAATGAATAATAATTCATCTGAATGGGGGCCAGTTGAGGACAAATTTATAGCAAGACAGTGGAGAAAACAGGCTCATTCATTTCTTTGTTATTGCAGCTAAATATAATGCAGAATATAGTTGGGTTTTCTTAAAATTCAGTAGGCATGTGAAGGCTGCATTGAATGAGGGAATGCTCTCTTTGACCATTATGTAAAAATGACTAATTAATTTTCCTTTGTCGCTTTCAATATGTTTCTATTACATGCTTGGGACTATTGGGGTTCCCAACAGTGACTCAATTTTGCAGCTGCAAATTACTGTCCTTAAGTAATTCTAAGTATTTTATCTCTGAAAACTCATAAGCACTCATCAGTTGCTGGTTGTGGTCACACAAAGAAAAATCCTGCTTGGCTATACTTATTCTTTTACATTGCCTAGAATACCATTTTTTTATTTAGGATAAACACAATTTTTTTGAAAAGTCTTCTGGACTATTTTCCTCTACAGTATAATGCAGATGATATGGATGTTAATTTTCATAAAGCAATGGTTCCCAAAATTTCTTCTGATGGACCACTATGCAGTACCACGGTATCATATGGACTGCATATTGTTTAGGCAGAAATGAGCTCTAGGAGTATATCCAGTTCATCCAGTTACCTGACAAGTTACAGGTAGTGCAATGTAGCAGGGCAAGTATGATGGGCAGAAGGTGCCAGAACATGCTGTCTCCAAAGACCCCTGTGGATAAGGTCACCTGTGTTATCTGCAGGGGAGCTACTGACTGATTACCTGAGACTTCCACGCCACTGGTAACCTACAGAACGTGTTTAGCAATGACTGTCATCATATTTGAAAATCAAAAATTACTACTACAGAAGTCCCAAAATCAACTGAGTTGTGCTGTAATGAAAGAATAAATGAGAGCATTTATATAAAAAAAAACAACCCAAAATTTATATATAATTTTGAGTTCCTGTACTCCATTACTGTGTTCAGAAAACTTTATTTCATAGAATTATAGAATCATTTCTTTACTAGCTGCTCATAGCTCTGAACAGATAGTTCAAGTAAACACTTAATAAGCTGTTTTAGTTTCTGAGTAGTTTTCTTTGTTCTCTTAAATATTCACATGGCATTTATTGTGCAAGAAATAAATGTAAGCTTCCACAATGGACAATCATGACAATTATATTGTTATTCAGTATTACCTTTTTTCTCCTTTTATTTAAGTTTTAGCACTTCTTAAAAAATATTCAGTTTTGTGGTAGAGGAACAGCCTCTAAATTATGATTGCAATTTCCATTAGAAATTTTCCAAAGAGAAGATCCACCAGATGGTGCCATTCTCCTAGCAGGATACAGAATTTGGTCCATGAAAGCTCTCAAATTCTTATTCATATATATTGTTTAATAATCAATACCTGCTTGTTCACCATTTTATCTATGTCCTATACATTTATGAATGTTATGCTGACTTTTATTTAAAGACCTAAACTTGTCAGAACATCTGTTTCTCAAGGAAGGCTAGATTGGCAGGGATGACCCAGCATGTTCCTCAGTAGTAGAGTTGTCTGCTGTCATCATTTGCTCATAAATTCCTACCTTTTATTTGCTGAGAAAAAAAACCCTCAAGTTCTGATGTAAAACCTGCATGTAATCAGGGAAAAAAATGGTAAAAAGAAAAGCAAAACCTTATACCTCAGTCCTCTACTTTTTCCCTTCGTATCACTACTTAAGTTTGTCTTACCTAATTGCTCAGAATGTCTTATAATTGGCTAATATATTTCTAATTTTTTAAAAATTTTGATCTTAGATTTGACAGAAGCTTGAGCTGGATCTATCCACTAAATAAAAAAAAAAATCACAGGCTTATTCTGATTTACTTTAAATGATCACTTCAAATTAGTTATACTTCTCAGAGAAGAATCATTTTACAGCTACTGTTCCATTATCAGTCCCTTAGAACTTAAATAGCGAATACAAGTCTAGACTCTCATTTTAGCAAGAATTTTACCAAAACAAACGTTTCTCTATTTAATGCAATAAATTTATACACTGAGACAAAAAAAAAAAAAAGGCATCTTTATATAATGCCTGGTTTCAGTTTCTTCACAACTGTGGAACGTCCTGTAAGCAGAGTCCTCCAAGGAACTGAAGTTCCTCCTTTCTCAAAATGACTTTCCCATTTAAACTTGGAGTCTCTCACAATTTACTCAGGACAATGCTAATGGATTTTGGCAGGATTCTCATCCTTATAAGCACGCTTTCTGCCTGGTGTATTCTCAGAACACTTTAGCTTTTACTTTCTCACAACTGGTTCTCAGTTTATTTGTTTTTCTATGATTTTTCCTTAAACTAAATATCCTTTCTACAGACAAATGTAGTCCAACTTGTTTCCAGACTTAGACATCCTACTTGTGCATATATAAATGCATACAAATAGGGTTTGTGGCATGAATATAGTATATATATGTGTGTGTGTATATATATATATCATAGAATCATAGAATGCTTTGGATTGGGAGGGTCTTTTAAAGGTCATCCAGTCCAACCCCTCTGCAAGAGCAGGGACATCTTCAACCAGATCAGGTTGCTCAGAGCCCCATCCAACCTGACCTTGAATGTTTCCAGGGATGGGGCCTCCACTACCTCTCTGGGCAACCTGTTCCAGTGCCTCACCACCCTCATTGTAAAAAATTTCTTTCTTAAATCCAGTCTAAATCTGCCCTCCCTTAGTTCAAAACCATTGCTCCTTCTCTTGTCACAACAGGCCTTGCTAAAAAGTCTGTCCCCGTCTTTCCTATAGGCCCCCTTTAAGTACTGAAATGCCACAATAAGGTCTCTCTGGTGACTTCTCTTCTCCAGGCTGAACAACCCCAACTCTCTCAGCCTGTCCTCATAGGAGAGGTGCTCCAGCCCTCTGATCATTTTTGTGGCCCTCCTCTGGACTCGGTCCAACAGGTCCATGTTCTTGTGCTGAGAGGTCCAGAGCTGGACGCAGTACTCTAGGTGAGGTCTCACCGGAGCAGAGGGACAGAATCACCTCCCTCGACCTGCTGGCCATGCTTCTTTTGATGCAGCCCAGGATACGGTTGGCTTTCTGGGCTGCGAGCACACATTGTTGGCTCATGTCCAGCTTTTCATCCATCAGTACCCCCAAGTTCTTTTCTGCAGGGCTGCTCTCGATCACATCATCCCCCAGCTTGTATTGGAACTGAGGATTGCCCTGACCCAGGTGTAGGACCCTGCACTTGGCCTTGTTGAACCTCATGATGTTCACACAGGCCCACTTCTCCAGCTTGTCCAGGTCCCTCTGGATGACATCCCGTCCTTCTGGCGTGTCAACTGCACCACTCAGCTTGGTGTCATCTGCAAACTTGTTGAGGGTGCCCTCGATCTCGCTGTCAATGTAATTATGAAAATATTGAACAGCACTGGTCCCAGTACGGACCCCTGAGGGACACCGCTCGTCACTGATCTCCATCTGGATGTTGAGCCTTTGACCGCTACCCTCTGCATGCGACCATCTAACCACTTCCTTATCCACTGAAGAGTCCACCCATCAAATCCTTCTCTCTCCAATTTAGAGAGAAGGATGTTGTGTGGGACCATGTCAAAGGCTTTACAGAAGTCCAAATAAATGACATCTATTGCTTTTCCCTTGTCCACTGACAAGGGACAGACAGAAGACATATATATATATATACGTCTTCTGTTACTGACCTCAGAACGTTAAATCTTGTCACATTCATAATTTGTAGGACTTTATACTGTATCAAGTTTCTTGGTGTTTTGGGGTTTGTTTTTTCTTTTTTAAACTGATGAGGGTAGTAACAGGCTTTCATACACAAACTACACAGTGTCAAGACTGTACATGGTGAATTACACAATTGCTAGAAAAGCATTCTGTAACAGTTTCTTAGGTTTTTTAGGCTAGTGATTCCCTAGTCAGAAAAAGGAAGATTGATAATCACTTCAAATTTTAAATTTTAAAAAGTAAAACTAGTAAGAAAGATAAGTCATGCTAGTTCCTAGGTATATGTGGATCAAGCCAAATCCTCTGAACCTGACTGTTTTTTTTTCAGCCCAGTGCTGGTTTCTACAATGGATTGTATTAGTACACATCTAGAACAACTCATGCCTTCTGAAACTGAACTAAAATGACAGGAGCCACAATGGTGTTGAAAAATTGATACAGGTATTATGGCACTAATCCAAAATTTGACAGAATCTGACTTCTACCTCCAGCATGTTTGTTCCTACTGACTGTGATACTTTTCCATATCTCAGATTGTGGGAAGTATGAATGCCTTCAAAGAATATTATTTTTTTTTAATTTGCCTTCAATGGAATTAGTTGCTGCTCCTAGACTGTGATGCAAGGGCTGACTTATGTATTCATTATTCCTCCTTTTCATTGGGGGAATACATTTAATTAAAGAACAGTGGCAGTGCAAGAAAGGTTAAGCAGGAGCACCCTTGAAGTAGGTCCTTTGTCAACACAGAAGGAATGAAAGATGTCAGATAGCTTGACTTAAAACATTCTGGTCATTATGATATTCTGAACCAGACTCTGTAACTTTGGGAAATCCTTTATTTTATGTATACCAATGCCCTTGTGTCAAGATAACTGGCTCTTTATTCAGAGTTCCTTAAAAAAACAAAACAAAATTCTGTGGTTTATACGAAAATAAAGCCATTAAAGTTACCTATTTTTGCCTTTTTTCAACTTCGTGACTGTTATTGGCTATGATTAATGAGTGATGTTTATAGGGATTGTGGCACGAAGTGCCAAGGAATTCTTCTGACAGCAAGCCATACACACTGAGGACTCCATACAGACGTTACTGATGATCTGGGGCAGGACTCACTTAAAGGGATACATCCTTCAACAGCATTGCAAGTAGATATCTGAAATTATGTGTTTATTTAAACTCTTTTTTTCCCCGGTATTTGTACACTTTATGTTCTTACTCGGTTTCAACAAGTGGCCATTAGAACGACTTAATTCTAATGATGTCTCATTTTTCATCCCTTTCACTTCCTGATTATAATGCACTAAAAGAAGCATTTGTATTCTCATCATTACAAGGAAATACTGAAACAAGTATGGAATAATTTCTCCTTTTTATTCTCTCATCCCCTTGTAATCAGAAATTTGTGCCCTCCTGTATAAGAAGCTATGGAATAGATTAAATTATCCATTTTTGGTATAGCAAGCAAGAAAGCTATGTCACAGTAGGACAGAATTCCTTATGTACAAGCTCACGAAATGAAAGAACTGAAAATTACAGGTGTGTTCTCATTGTTACCATGTAAGTCATATGCTAGCTGGAAAAACACTTGTAATCAGAATTGAGCCTTAGTTTGAAAACAGAAGCATGAAATGATGAGCTTTCAAAATCCCCGGTCCCTTATATATGAATCATAGGAACTGAACACACTGTATTGCTATTTATTAAACCACATAGGGCCATTCACCATTAGTTTTCTGCAAGATAAAAAATTACAAATACCCCTGCTCAGAGGCAGCAGCACTAAGGAAACTAGTTCTTGCTCTGACATAAATCATGTAAAGCACCCTGTCACCTTTGTAAACGCAGTGCACTCCATCCATATTTGCACAAAGCTAATTTAATTGTATGTTTAGCAAAACAATCAACTTAAAGATTTCTTCCTTTTGATAGAATGAAGTTTTTTCTACAGAAGCAATCCCTCTTCACCAAATATGAAGTCAGAGGTTCTGTTCTAGATAATTAATTGTTCTCTGGGCTCAGGGTTTGGTAAAGCCAAAGCTCATGCAATTATCTCCACAATTGATTTTATTTGGTGCTTAGAAGAGAAAACTATTGATTTATCTTTGGTAAGCTACAGATATACCACCATATGGCATGTGAGAAAGACTTACCAAATCACACCTTCATGTAAGTATATTTAATGACACACTTCCATCTCTTTTTACCACAGGAAAAAGAAAAGCCTCTGTAAGAGATATCAGGACTGCAGAAAGACTGGGAAGCCTTTTGTCCCTCCTTTTCAGTATGTACCTAGATCTAATTCCCCATTACTCCCATTCACTTCCCAGGGATAAAGCTTTGGGTCTGCTGACAGGTAGCTATTAGTACCTTATTACAGAGCCACTCTGGGGACAGAAAAATAGGCAGCTGCTCAGGACAACAGAGCTCAAGGAGTGACAAACAGTCATGGCCTGCAACCTGCTGCACCTGCTGGCCATTTGGTCTGCAGTTTGTGTCCGCTGTTGTTTCTGTGTGTCCTTTATCGGGTGACACCCGCGCTGGCCTCCCAAGCAATACGGGAATTCAAGTTGCAGGACATATAAAGCAGGTGGTTACCTCCAAAACAGCTAACTAAATAAAGCCTCCTCAGATGTTATCCAGGAACTAAATGGGCAGGTCTTTTCTTTCTTCCCAGCCCTCTGCAGTCATTAACCAATAAAATAAATACTGTACAACTTAAACATTGCATTAAAAATAGTTATATGATGAATGTGTTTTAAGGTTTAATTTAAAAAGAACAAAGCAATTATAGGAGTCTTAGTCTAATTTAATATTAAATTTAAAGATACTTCACTCCTGCACTTGACTTTACTTTTATTTTACCTTTAATCTGTGTATATGTGAATTTTGTCAAATTAAAAGTAAATATTAAGGACAATCTACCAAACATGACATGTGCTGTGCCCCTTTTCTCTGCTTACTTCACATACTGAGAAAGAATTTTGTTCCAGAAAGTTGGCTTTCAATTCCTTGAATTTTTAGGTAATTGTATTAAAAACCATATGCCACATCAGTTTCCTTTTGTTATTACACATTTGATTTTAAAAATTCTTTAGACAAAATTCTGTTCTCAGTTACACACATGCAGCCTCACTGAAGTCACTAATTACCATTTAATCAGATAAATAACTTATTCTTAGGGAACAAAGATAAGAATGAGAGCAAGGGCAGGAAAAGAAAGAGCTCAGAGCACAAAATAGTAGGCAGACTAGCAGAGATAATTTAATAATATAGACATAACTGAGGCCGAATGTTAATATTCTGTTCTTCCTCTGATTTTGTGAGTTAACATTCATTTAAGATCAGTGACATGTACATGTTTTGTCAGTTTCATTTAAAAGACAAAGGGAAAATTATGTTTAGTTATAATTGCCTTTATAAAGACCATTCTGGTTTTTAAGTTTTCACTATTGTTATTTGTGGAAGGTACTAAATACTCTCAGAGCAGAGGGATGGAAGGTCAGTTAAGGCACTAAAAGGGCCAAAACCCCAAACCCTAGGAGTATAATCCCCACCAACAGTAGAAGTAACAGTGGAAGCAGTGATGGAGACAGATTACATTCATTGCTACCATGACCTCCTCTATGCCTGACCAAAGCTCTCTAAAATTGCCTAGTTAGGTCTATACAGCTTAATGTCACGCTGCATTGAGATGAATGAGAGTTTGGTTAGGTTGTAAAAGCAGAAAAGCTACAATACCAACATAAACTACCCCAGGCAGAGAGCACACTGCTTTGGTTAAACTACTTTTAATGTCCATACTAGTTTCTTAACATTGTCTTATACCACAGCCAAACAACCACCGCACCACCCTGCAGCCGTTTGTTAGCAGGGTTTACAGCAGGTACAACATGAACAGCATGGGCTGCACAGCCATGTATCTACTCTTGCACCCTGTAATCAGGAGACATAGCACCTTTAGCTGCTCCCACTCATGTACTTCCATACCCACATTTATCACCTTCTCTAGGTCAGACCTTGCACAGCCAGGTTGCCAGAACATTGGCTGGGAGCTCTCTGCACCTGAACCCAGTGCAATGTTCTCCAGCCTAGCTTGAACAGCCTTCAGCAGCAGCAGCTCAAGCCAAGATAGATGATTCACCCCTAACACAGATGAGGAATGTTCATGTGATTCTTTCTGCTTCCTCAAACATGGGCATGGTACTTGTGAGGCATAGTAACATTTTAAATCACCATATTTATTTTTGCTGAAATTGTCTGATTGTGGCCTTAAAACAAAGATTCAAAAAATGCTATCAGAAGCATTTGGTTGACCAGAATATATTAAACCACTTAAAATTTACACAAATTCTACGAAGCCATATTTTCAGTGGTTAGCACCATGCGCCTGGCTTCTGTGGACATTAAGATTAAAAACTTTAAAAGCTTTTTGCCATACATACTGTAGCTGTGTGTAACAATACATTTTCACTAGTCATGGGTAAATTTCAAGAGTTTCAGTGTTCTGATTTCAATCAGATAAAGACTTGGGAGTCTGAAAGCTAATAGAAATTTTTTTCTAGATCTGTTGAGTCTGTAAAATTGAATTTGAAAACCCATGAAAGCAAACTCTTTCAAGTAGGTTTCTAATACTCTGCATGCGATTGGCCAGGAAAAACTACAAAACACTTTTGTTTATGATTTCTCAGAATTTTTGACACCACTCTCCATTAGAAAATGAGGTGAAGATACATATGAAAATGATCAAATAATGGGAAATAAAGATTACCTACAGAACATCTTTGAATTTTCAAAGTTGGATTGATTTTAGAAATGTTTTAGAACAATGCTTATTCTTCACTGAAAAGGCCTGTCTTTACCTAATTTTAAAGTATATCTAAATACAACATAGTTACTTATAAAATTGCTTTTAAAGGGGCTGCATGTATCTTCTCAGATGGTCTCAACAACTGCGTAATGGTCAAATGATGAAAAAGTGGAAAAGGTTTTCCTGGTTTAGCTTCTAAAATCTAATACTTGCAAATGATTTTGTGGTTTGGGTTTTTTTTTTGTTTGGTTGTTTTTTTCTTCTTTCTTCTTTAAAACTTGAGATATAAATAGCATTTCCCTGACATATTTCCTTGCTTTTCAGCTAGCTGCATCATGACTAAGCAGCAGCTTAGTGGGCATCCTACATATTCACCAATTAACAATCAGTTTAATTCTGTCTCATACAAGATATTCAAAGTTTACACAGTCCGAAAGACTTCCAAGGAATGCCAAAATAGAGACCAATGTACAAGAAGGAAGATAGTAAGCCTCTCATGGATTGTGAAAATCTGTTGTCATTCAAGCATCATACAAATAATAACTTAATCATGTTTTAATTATGTTTCTTGACAGTTAGGTTGTAAAGATATGTTCAAAACCTCCTCAAAAAAAGCATTCTGATTCACAAAAACTGCCTTCAGGATTTCAAGCTTATCTTCAGTTCCCAAGTTATATACTCTATATACAAATTCTTACATCATACATTACTAAGTTTGATGCATAGCCATTTTGTGAACATTGCTTTCAAATAAATTAAATCATTGTAGTAAAAAAATGACAATACAGCAGAAAGATGATACCTGAAGATCGACCTTGTTAAAACTGTTGAAACATAGGTGATTACAGGACACTGTACTGCAAATCCGAGAGGTTTCTCATGAGCTGTGATTGTATTATTTTTTATTCCGTGTGAGATCAGGATTAGAATAATAATATGGGAACTTTTTAATTAAAATTGTCACTGTCTCGAATGCTGTGAAAAATACATCAACATTTATGGCAAATGAAGCATGGAACACAGCCCTGTGAACATGATGGTCGAATTGCTGGGTAAGTAAGTATTCTGCCTCGAAATCTTTTCAATGTCAGTTGTAGATAAACACTTAAAGTATGGTTCTACTGTGAAAAGAATCTGTCAGAAAATAACTGTTTCTCACTCTGAAGATCTGCTTCTTGTGTTCACTCATGTGACTGAAAACATCAGACTCTATTCCAGCTAGTTACATTCATTTGATCTGCAAGGCTGGCTACATAGACATGATTGAGTGTGCTTACTTATGTCTCTAGCAGCATGAACATAATTGTTAATTAGTTTCCAATAACAAAATCTTAATTGCTGATAAAGATTCTGTATCAAAGCACAAGTGAGCAGTTTTGTTCATGATAGCATTTGGGTAACATGCGTTCTATATGCCTAGGCTTCAGCCTACACAAAGCACTGTGAATGTTTAGTACCTTAGATTAGAGCTGCAATAAAAATTAGAGTGCTTGAGTTTGCTTCATATTTTAGAAATTGTGAAAAAACATTTCAAATGCTCACTGTGAAGAAAAATTGAGAAGAAACATTAGAAAGACAAACTACGGGGAGCCAAAAGAAAACTTTCTTCCATATCCACCCCAAGCTGGCAGTACATCTGCTCAGTGCCCACCATCTGGGTGTGTCTAATTAGAGACTACCTGGAATAGGCTCTCGGAGAGCTATTACAGAAACAGCTCCGCAGCAGATGCGGCTTCAGTCCCTAAGGGCTGAAAGATAAGGCTGCAAGAACAAGGGGACCACTGAGCAACAGGAATATCGTATCGCCTCACGTGGAAGTTCTGTACAGCAAAATGCTTCCAGAAGAGCTAAGTATTGCTTGCACTTGGAATTTACATGAAATCCCACAGGGAGTGATGATTACACAGACCAGCAAGTACAGAGACAGTGAAACAACACACTGAGACATAATAAACACATGCAGTCCCATACTGATACTTCTGATGCATCACAGTTTAGACTGATGTGCTATGGATTTCTTTTCTTTTTTTTTTCTTTTTCAGGAGAGGGGCTTTTTTTGCATTTTTAAACTATTATTGTCAGGTTTTAATATCACCTCCATTTCAAATCATACTCAGCTGAAATTTAACACAGAACTTATCTGTTTAGTTTCCCACACTCTGTCAAAAAAACCCTCCTAAAGATAATTTTCAGAGGTTAAACAATTTACGGTACAGCATCAGGGGGAAAAACTGTTATTTTTCTCTTTTTCTAGCTTTCTTTCCCGCAAAAGTGTCACGCTTGCCTAGCATAGCACTTAGTTCTTTCCACAGACTGAAAGACAACACTCAGCATCTTTAGATAACTCATACTGATGAAAACCAGATGCAACTTCAGTTTTATTGGAGATGAAATGATGTAAAACTTCTGTATGTCAGAGAGCGCAATTCCTTTTTTACCAACAGATATTGATGCTAAAACTCCTTCACTTTGCAAGAAGGAAGAGATGGGGTCTGTGGAGCCCCATTTGGGCCAGCCATATACATGGCATGGGTTGGCTCATGGCTCATGGCGCAGCACCAACTGCAGAGCTGTTTCATCACCTTCACTGCTGTCCTCAGAAGAGCCACCATCAGCCCTGTCATCTTCTGAAAATACAGCCATGCCTTTAAAAACACAAACCACAACAGGTATAACATATCGTCACAAAGTTTATACCTGTTCTCTGAGCTATTTCAGTTATGTTTTGCTTTCAAAATACCTGCCATTGCCTGGGTGTTTCAGGCTATGTTGTGTGTCTTAGGTTCCTCACTCTGGCTTGCCTCCACTTTGCACAGCAGAGGGAACAATGCCTAAAGGGAACTGACTGTGAGGTGCTTCACAGCCTGGCTCCCAAACAGTTCTGCTCTTTGGCCTCCACAACAGCCTGTCTAGTGCATGGAGCCAGCTGTGAATAGACATTTCCAGATAATCACCTTTTGGGCTGCCACCAGATGTGGACAGCTGAACAGGTCCTCTGTAAACATCTGGAGAAGCTGTGGCCAGTTGCAGTCGCCTTGGCCAGAGAATTGCTCACTTCATTTTACTTGAATCTTTTGCATTCGAGCATCATAATTTTCCTGCATAAGAGGTGATCTGAATACAGTGTAATATAATCCATTACGGAATTGTAAATATTAATGATGTTTTTACCTACAGCAATGGCAATATGAACTATATTCTTAGGAATAAAAATACATTCCTCCTTCAGGTTAGGCTAATTTCAGTTAGAATTCAATGCAGCTTCTCAGTATTATCATCTGCCTTTTACAGGCTCAGTGGGGTTTTCAGGCATAGAAAGGTGATTTGTCAGGTTCTTACTGGTAGCTTAATAAAACTGTGAATTAGTGAAAGCCACTGCAGTGAGTAAATTTGAAGACAGTTGGAGATCAGTAGCCTCAGCTTTGACTGTACAGTGCATTCACCCAATGTCATGAAGGGTGATCAGAGCTCAGCAGTCTAATGACAAATGCAGGAATGCATTAAGCCGGTTGGGACCGGAGGCACATAGATGAAATAGTGAGTGGCTTGCAAACCACTTAGTTATGCTTGTACTTTTAAAATACTCAAGGCACATGGAAAAAAGGGTGTAAATCTATGCCTCTTCTAGGGGAAAAGAAACCTTGTTTTCTCTGCTCATATTTGTAATGTGAGAGAGGCTAAAAATACTAGGAAATGTCTATGAAAAAACCCCAAATCCTAGAAATATTTAATATTTAATAACATTTTAGCTATGTTTACAGTTCTGCAATTACATACCTCTTGCACACCGATATCTGGGATAAAAGGCTGTTTACACTTCTGCTGGGAGCTCTACTGGTAAAAAGATCTTGATACACACAACACATACCATGCAGCCTCCAAGCAGATCTCAGATCTAGTTCTTAGCACGCAGCTGAGTCTGCACAGAAGTTTGCAATAGCCATGTTGCAACAGCGAATCAACCTTCAGCTAAGATTGTAATTATAAACATTTCAAATGTTAAAAAGTCTTTAAAAGGCTTTGCAATGGGTTTTGACCTTGGGAACACAATCCTAAACACTATTTGAATTTTGGAGGGTAGACAAATCACTGAAAAACTGAGGTTCAGTTTAAAGATATTTTAAAATCTGTGCTGAACAGCTTCACCACAAAATTCTCTGAAATAATACTTAGACAGGTAAAAGCATTTTTTTTAAAAACTTTCATAGGTCACCCTAATCTTATAGGTCAATGAACTAACAAAAAAACTGTTTCTTGTACAGATGTATTCGTATGTCATAACTCTTTTTATTTGCAAGGTACAAAAAGAAATATTAAAAGAAAGGTAAGTAGTTTTTACATACATCTCTGACTCCCCAATAAGACTAGGTCCTGATGACTCTTCAGGGCTTCAGCATGTTTTTCAAAACATGAAATTTGTGAAACAAGAAAATACAGTGTCAGAGCATGGTCCCCAGATGAAAAATGGACAAGAAAGGAAAATGAAATTTCTGCTCACAAGTTAAAGATCTGCTTTAGGAAAGGCACCAGTGGCAAAAGCCAATATATTGTACATTACCAAGGTGTGACATGCCATTTCTTATGGTACAAATGTGAAAGAAAGGCGCAGTGAGCATCTTCTTAAAAAACCCCAAGTGTATGAAAAAAACTCTTTAAATGTCATTAGCCTTTCATATGGCCTGTGGCCAAAAAAAAAGAACAACACTGAATGTTGTATGTCACCATAATGTGTAATTTAAAATTGCATTGTACTAAAATACAACTGAGAAAATACCCCTTAAGACAAAGAGCTCTGACAGCAAATGTCTGACAGGCTTATATTATTTCCCTCTTATCTTAAATACTACTAGCAGAATTTTCCTCCGTATTCTTAGTTTAATAAGCATGTAATCAGTATGGGCCATCTGCTATTCTACGTATAGTATGGATATTTAGACAAGCAGGAGTTTAAAATTAAAATCTGCATGCCTTAAATCTGTTTTAAAGAAGTATTTCAATATGCTTGAAATTAATGCGAAGATTAAATGATACATTGCTTTGCAGAATTGGAGCATAAGATCTGTAGGAATATTTGGGAATTTGCTGAAATGTAGAACTAATTTACAAAGACAGTGGAAAAATGTTCAGAACTGATGTGAACATCTGTAACAATAAAAGTTCATGGGAATTCATCAGCCTAATGAAAGATATGATCTTGGTAACTTTTCCAATTGTATTTTCAGAATATACTGCTACATGCAGTACTCCTCTTGGTTTTACAACAGCTAGTCTCAAAATTCTCTGGATTGGAAGAATCCTGTTCCTTCTAAAAATATGGTGAGCTTTTTCAGAAAATTTGATTTTTTTTGTTTCCCATAGGTAAACAACAAAAAAAAGCATATTTACACAGATAAGATCATATTTCTCATGTGGAATTGGAGAAACAAAATATGAAACAGCAAACAAAATAAACAAACACAATTAATATGGGCCTGGGATTTCTGGCTAGACTCCATTTCTCGTATTGTAGTACCACTTCATTGTCAGAAGGGAGTCCCTAAATACGGACGGGAGATTAGGGAGAAAAACAGCCAAGGAGAATAATGAGATTCTGAGTTGCCCAGATTCATAAATCTATCCAAGAGCTTGAGTTTATCTATTTCTGCATGTGGGAATACAGTTGCAGTTCTGTAACTCTGACATTGTTTTACCTTAAAACTGAAATCCTGTCAGATTCTGTTTTGAATGAAAAATTTGGAAATTGCCATGGAAAATATTAGTTCATCACAGTAGACTTTCAGTAGATAATATTTGGTGTTCTGCAAATTGGAATACAGTGTCAGACCCTTCATGTGCTAAGCTGTAAAAATACAGTGTAGCTCAGGTACCTATGAAAAAGTAAAAAAACCCCAAACAACTGGGACCTCCATTTTTTTCCCCCCAGATGTTAGAAAGCAAACACATATCCAGGTATCAAACAGTTAAGAGTAAATATTGGTACCAAGAAAATAATTAAATATGGAATTTTATTTGTCTAGTTTGGATGAGACAGAGTACAGTCTATATGAGCATATAATGCAGATCGGATTTTAAAGGCATGCCTGTGGTTTATCTTCCTGATGATAAAAATGAAGGTATTTCAAACAGTTAAAGCAGTATTTGTTATTCTCTATCAGATAAACTTTATGTTAGGGATTAAGTACTTGCTAGCAGAAAGTGTGAAGGGAAAAAACAAGTGTGTGCGGCCTGTGAAACTTATGCCAGTCACCAAGGAGGGCTGCCACGCTCCTGTACGTACATCTGCGTCTTACCAGTTGAGAGAGTTGAAATGTGCTGAGACAGATGTGTTCACAATATCAGAAACATAGGGGCACATCAGCTCTAGGTTATGCCAAAGAAAACACTTTAATCTGTTAATTTCTGCCTATTATCTGAGTATTTAAAAGCTAATGTTGAAAAACACCTCTCAGAAGCCTGCATGATATTCTCACTTTACATCTACATGGTCCTCACAAGTGCAGTATCCTAGCCATTCCGGTATAGAAATTGTACATATCCAAGTCATCTCATTTCCCCAGACTATTTCTCAGAGGACTTCTGAGCAGTTTCAGCACGAGCTCTGCACTGAACCTTGCCTCCATAAGGGCTTCAGGGTGTCTTTTTTTGGGACTTCCTTCCAGTTTCTTCCTCCCTGTCCTGAGTTCCTTCTGCCACCCAGGGTGGCTCTCCCTTCTCCCTTTCCTGCTGCTCAAGTGCTGTCAAAAGCTTACACTGATCAAACAGCGGCAGTAGAAGTTATTCCCTCTTCATGGAGAGTTATCTCTGGGTAAAATGATGAACAAGAAGCCATGTCAGCATTTCACTCATGGATCCTATTACATCGTTCCACAGCCCAAATATTTTGGGTAAGCACCGCCTTGGAGCCATCTAAAATATGAATGAAATCCTGGCTTCAAGAAAAAAGCTTTAAGAACATAACTATTCAGCAAATCACTTAGGCATATGGTTAATTTAAAGAACCCTTTTAAAAGTACTGAAGCCAATAAGACCAAATAATTATACACAAAAAAAGGTAATTGGGATTTATTATTGGAGTGACTGAAGGATATGTGGTAATATAGTAGGTAGTTTCATTCCCTTAATGCATGGCCATTCTTTCATCATGTTCTTCTGTTCCTTATCCATAGCCAAAAATTTAGGGGCATGACTGGTAGCCAGAAAGCTCTGAGGAAAAATCTAATCTGTAACACAGTAACTTTCCTTACCTGCTCATTTTCCCAGCTGTAAAATATAAGCAGAAAACATTTATTGCCTTCCCCTGCTATCACTGCACTATGGACAAACAAATATTTATTAGAACATTTAAAACAGTTTTTCATTGAGAAGAATTTATCTTATTTGAGAATTCTGTGGCATCACTCCACTTAGTAAGTTAACACCTTGCAAACACCAGTGACTACAACATAACCTTCTCCTGATGTCAGTCAAGGCGTACACAGCTATATATATACACATTTTCCAAATATTTAATTTGTGATCTATTTTTTAAAACAAAACACATTGAAAAAATATTTCCTTAATTCAAATACTTAACTTTGAAAAAAAAGAGTAAAATCAGACACTGATGCCAAATTAAGTTGTTTTCAAAATCTAAAGGAATAACCCCCTGCTGCCTCAGCGTGTTCTCTCTCTCTCTAACAAGGCTGCAGTGTTCTTTTTTAATTTTAATTTTAAGCTTTTATAGTTTATTTGAGGGCTTCTTTAATACCTCAATTTTAGTGCAACGCATTATGTTCTTTAAAGAAGACAGAAGACAAAAAAAGACCAGTACAACATGCAAATGAATTGTGACCATACACACATGCATAACTACATGTATTTCAATATTTGTATGGCACAGCTATGATACAGAAAATTCTAGTTAAGGTTGATACAAAATGCCTAAGTCTGTACTTCTTGCTGTTGAAATGATCAAGGTAGAAACTCCACAATTCTTTCCAGATAGGACTCTGAATCATTTACTCATTAGAGTTATTCTGAGCTTGCTCTGGGATATTTTTTCCCTTAATTTGCATTTATCTCTCTATTTTGATGATCAAAATCACTTGTTTCTGGAGACCGGTCAAAAAGCAATGCTTAAGTTGGCATTGCTGGCCAAAAAAAAAAAAAAAGGAAAGAACAAAAAACAGGAAAAAAAGGAAAGATAAAATTCAAATGGTAGACAGACCATATTTGACTGTTGTCCAGGCTGAAGTGCAGTTTCACCCTTCTTCAACTGTAGTGAGGATTCTGTTCTAGAAATTTGCCTTTCTATGCCAGCCTCCCTCCAACTTTTTTATGTTTATTCATAAATTCTAAAAGCTGTGAGATAAGCAAGCCTTGATATACACAAAATTCTGAACTTGTGAAATGTCGAAGCTAAAACTAAATGCATATAAATATGGCCTAGATATCTTGCAACTTATTGCTTAGCTTATGAAAAATGAGTATTACATTTCTTAGGAAAATATTTGCTTAATATTTGTTGTGTTATTGTTTTACAGATGAATCTACGTCTGTTAAAATCCAAATCCAGGTCTACATATCAACTGCCTAAAATTTGAATGTATTCAGTATTCAGGGAGTCTTGTTTTCCCCCTGAAATTTCTGAATAATTTACAATCCAAGCTATTGATTTTGCCCAAAGATCAAGAGTGGTAAAATCTGCAAAACAAAATTATATCCTAATCCCAAATAAAATAAAATAAATTTAAAAAAAAAGAAAAAAAAGAAAGATGTGGGCTATAAATTCATTATCAGACAGCTGGACCTTCATTTTAAACACTGAAATGAACTACAGCATTTTTATAGCTGGAAGTTGAATCACACCACTAGAATTCTACCTATAGTTGCTCAAACTATTGCATTTTCAACCCCATTTCAAAATTTAAAAAAAAAAAAAAATACTGGAATATATTATGTTGCTGACTTTGTATAACTTGATTACTTCCTGACTGGTTGCTCAGAACAAAGCTACAGGAAACAAGTATGTCATTCTTCCTGCAAAATGTCAACAAGATGATGATGATGATGATGATGATGATAATAATAATAATAATATCAGACTAAAACCCCAGACCCTAAATGGCACTTCTTCTGACACCCATACACATATTTAACAGTAGGAGGAAATTTTCCAACTATCACAGCCCATCAGTCTTTCAGTACTACTTCAGCTGGAGGCTGGATAAAGATCATTATTTACAGGATGACAATGAGGCACTTTTCAGCCACTGGAATTTAGGTCTGAGAGTTAGACAGTGAACAGCCACACAACTACAAAGGTTTGTTAAAAAAAGCTATCAAGTGGATTTTCATAATCCACGCACAGTCCTTCCCACGTACATAAATGCAGACAACATGGTTATCATCTTAACTCACTAAACTTAACCATGCTCAGATTTTTTAATGAGCATTAAACTCTTATCCTGTTATTCACCTATGAGCTACTTCCTAGCTTTTTATTCCATATTTTTTCTATTCCTCAACTTATTTTTTTTCCTGACTCCTTCACAAACATATTAAAAAACGATGCTATTTTTTAAGGTGAATTTCCCCCACTTCCCTTGCGCATACACCCTCATCTGTGGTTTCTCAGTTCTAGTAACATACGTGCATTAAGGAACAAGCTCTGCAATGAATATTCCTTCTCAGTTTTCACCATCTTCAAGACTACACCTATAAAACAAAGAAGCAACATTACACAGTGCTTTTATACACAACAACTACAGCACAGAGATACTGAGGGTGTGAATCATAAAAAGAACCACTGTAAAATGCAATAAGCCCAGATGCAGTTTTTTTCTACCTGTTCTTATTTAGATGCCTAACAATAAGATCCATACAAGTGAGCTTATTAGTGAAAAGGTGCTGTAGCCTGTAAGAAACACCAACGAGAAAAGTTGCATCCTAGATACCTTCTTTCTCAGAAATTATTTACTGGGGAAAAGCAATTTTGAATCCTTTTCTGTGTTAACAGCTTAAACAAACCTTACTCTGACAAAATGGAGAAGCAGATGATGGTCCCGCCTGAATGCCCACTGGATGCATGAGATACAGATTAAGTCACTCTTCTGTTATATGGTGGTTGAATGCTCATCTCCTACCTCTTAAGTGAATGCTCAGACCATCACTCCCTTGAAGAAGGAGGAAGCTGAACTGTTTTATATAGGATCATTAAATATTCATTAGGCCAAAAAAAGGGAGAAGGGAGAAAGACTAAGAAAGGCTCTCTGGCCTGGTGGTTAAAACAGGAGAGGGATTTCAGAAAAGGAAAGGATTAAAGCTATGTCTGCAGCATATTGTGTGAGTTTTCTACCTATCTCACTGCAAAATCAAAACCATGTAACCTCCCTTTCAGCCACATTTTGCATGGGATGTAACTCTGAAAATGTCACTGACTGTCTTCTGAAAAAGAATTAAGTATATCTATTTTATGATTTCTGACAGTGCTTAGGCATTAATTGGCATCTAGCTGTTCACCAGTGTAAAGTTCAGATGGTTCTGTGCAGAAGCAGATTGGGGACAGGCTTAGGTGACATTTTAGGCACCAATGAAACAACTTTATAGAAATTTACTTTTTTCCAGGTTCAGGCAGGTACTAAGATACTTCATTTGGAATTAGACAAATAAATCCATGTGGACATCTAACCCTGCATGGCATACCCCAAATCACCTACTGTAGTAGTGCTGAATTTGATCTGTGCCTGATCTGGTTGGGCTCCGGAGATATTGCTCAGACTACCTGGCCAAATTTCCAGAACATTTTGGTTCACTTTTATAATGTATGCCAGCAAAATTTAGGTGCCTATACATTAGGGATGCTCAGCATTGCTTAAGGAACTTGGTGATACAGCTCAAGCTATTAAAATCTATTTGGGAGTCTAAAGACCGACTAGGGTTTTCAAAACCATTTACATGCCCTGCACTTAGTCATATCAAGAAAAAAAACAAACCCACAAGATGTCTATAGAACTTTCAGTGCCAAGTTACCTTTACAGATCTGGCCTGAGAATGTGCTGATGAAAAACATTCACTAATGAGATCTTACTAACAAACAAGTTTAAAACCTCTACTGTTGATGAGAGCAGTACTGACATGACACACACTGTGTCCACAAGTAAACATAAAACACATTTGCAACGTGGGCAGGGAGGCTCATGTGGGCTTTAATGTAGGTAGTCTGCGTAACAGTAGCACTGGAAATGAACCATTAGGACATCCCTGCAAAGTAGCTGGTGACTTAGTATCCCAAAGTCCCTTGTACTACACTGCTATAAAACCTATCCTGTCGTCACTGTTACTGTCCCCTTGTGCTACCCAAAGCAAATTGATAAAGGTGGATAAAATATAAAGCACCCAGATTGCAGCATAGGTATTACTGAACTGCCACAATTTCAGCTCTACAGTAAATCAGGAGGATGTGCTGGTGCAATTCTTATCCCATATCTTTCCTTTAAGTCAGCAGTTCAGAGATCTCTTATGCTGTGCAGTGGATCAAAGAAAGGAGTCCTTCTTTACAACTTGCCACTTCAATTATCAACTTCATATGGATTTTGGAATTTAAGGAGCTGATGCCTTGCTGCCATCTTTTGTTTCAGGCAGGCAGTCTGACATCATGGCACCTTTCAGGTCATTTATGAAATTCTTTCTTCAGAAGGAAAGGCTAGAATTTGATTTTGCTTATTTGTTACAAAGAAAAGCTGATGTAGGAACTGATCATCCCTTATTTTATGTTGGAGCAATTCCTAGTACCCACTGTTTGAATCTGGGTTGTGGCAAATGAAAGCAGCAATTTACATATGTTCAGCCACTGCCTCCCCTCCACAAATGTTAACAGATCCCCTCCTTATTCCCCCACCAGTACTGCAAATAAAACTATCACACACAGTTCTTTAATATATCATAGTAAAGCTATTTTTTCTACTCAACCAGGGGAAGATTCCCACCGCCCCCCCCCGCTGTATTAGCAACTGGATGATCTTTTGAAGGCACACAGGATCATCCGCTGTTTGAACAACGAGGTGCTATGTCTCACTGGATTATGCTCAGTGATTAATATTGGTTTAGGACTTAAAATCTGCGAACAGAGGATTCATTCAGAATCACATGCAAGAGCCATGAAAGAATCCCAGGACTATCAAGCATCTGCTGAAAACTGTCTGACATGGTTTAGTTTGTGTTCAGGCATGAGGTGATATGGAGTGAAAGCAGCAAGAAAAAGTGGATGAATTTGGAGCTACTGAACCAGAGAAGCAGCAAGTGGGGCTGATAATTTGAGCATCTGTGTCTGTATCATCTCTTGCAAGACCATAAATTGCAGGCTTGAGCACTTGAACCTGCCCTTCAGGCATCTTTCTCATCTGAATTCTCTCAAGACTGTTGAAAATATTGATTACCGTTGCCTTATCGCTAAAAGGACAGCAGAAATAAAGGGGGCTTAGAGGCAAGCAGCGAAAGTGATTGAGACATGAAAAGTTTTCCACATAGAACTTATAAGATTTCATCTGTTTAATTTAGAAATGAGACAAATAGAGAGGGCATGATAGAGATGTATACAGTAGTTAGGACTATACCAAAGCTGAATTAGCTGTTCCTGTTCATCTTTATCTTTCAGACTGGAAGTCAAAAAATGTTAAAAATAAGAAAAGGAAATACTTTGTAGAATGACATGATCAATTTAGAGAACGAACAGTCACTAAACCTAACAAAATGGGGATTAGAGAAGTATTTGACATGCTTGTGAACTCTAACAACAACCCATTTTAACAGAGTTAAAAAATAAATAAGTAAGGTGTGCTTGGATAAAACCTACCCCCAAATAGACTGTGACTTGATAATCTACCTAAATGTGTGTTTAACTTTCTCCTAGCCTCTACTTCTGGCCATTTACAGAGACAGGAGGATAGATAGGCTTCTGAGGTGATGTTCCTACAATATGGGAAACCTGGCTACGTAATTACCTTATGTTTCAAGTAAGTTAGAATACTCCTTTAGTTCAGAACAAATGGTAAAACTGATGTTTGCTGTACTAACAGCAATAAACAGAGATGGAAGATGAGGGATATGATTGAGGAGATAGTCTCCAGATGTAGATATCCTGACCTGGTTATTACTGGATTAACTGTTGGGTTTCATATTATCCTTTACCAGTTAGAATCTCTATCCCCATCCCTCTATCCAAAACATCATGGCAGCCTCAGTGGGATGACTATCAGTCAACCAATTATTTCAAGTGAAAATCATCAGTTGTGAACAATTGTGTACCAAGATGCAAATGGTTAGTTGAAATTACACATCTGAGGGCATCTGCAACATTCTCTGTCAACGACTGGTGCAGATTGGTGTCTCAGGCAGTCCTTGCTGGAGGACCCTTGCCTGCTTCATGCTGTTTCCCTGCTCCCTCAAGACTACTTCATAGTCTCACTCATATCTTGAGTGTCATTTCTTTATGAATTAATATGCTTTAAGCTTCTTATGAAAATAAAAGGATGGTCCTGAGCTCTGTTAACAGAAACCATAGCAGTCTCTTTAGGAGTGCCAGTCTGAATCAAGTCCAAGGCAGTATTAGAAGTGTTACATTTCTCTCCAGTAGCTCCTGAAATGAAATCTCTACAGTTTGTAAAGCTTTTGTTCTTCCTCTGCTATCATTCTTTACTTTCACACTTGCCTGAAATCAGCACCCATCTCTGTTTCTAGTCTTGTCCTCCCTAATCCTCAATGATTTCACTTTTACTGCTGACTTCTGCACGAAAGGTCCCCAGACATAACTGGCAAGTAAGGATGTCTGGACAGTGGAATATTGCTTTACTGGAATATTTCAGATAGTTTTGGCCTTTCACTTCATTCTGCTTCACTCCAGAAAAAAATTATTTGCGCACTCCAGAAAACAATATCGGCCCTGCCGAGTTTTTAGCGAAGAGGGCAGTTAGTTTCATTTCCATTGATCTTCTTCCTACATAGTTATGACCTGTTTAGCTTGCAGGCTGACTAGCTTGTCTGGGAAGCATGGAAACCTGCTTTGTCATCAACTGTGCGGCCAAGAAATTAGGGAACAGACAAATCCCCCACATTCCCAGCTCCAGAGAAGACTGCCTGGCCTATGGGTTCCCAGCCAGCCAGTACTTGGCTTGTCAGGTTGATATAAAGAATGCTTCTCTACTAATTTGGGAACGACCTGTTTAATTTGTCAGTCACCAGCTAACCTGGGGGATGACTCACCAGGCAACCATCTGGTTTTTCATAAAAAGTTGTGACAGAATTACATGTTTGCATCCCTTAGTTCTACAGAAACTTAGCAAAAATGGCTCTTGTGGAAAGGTTTCAACCAGTTCTGTCGGGACCCTTGATCAAAGGCTGGAGGGACATCAGGCTCATGTTCCCATAAGATATTTAATGGTTCCTTAGTTAGGAAAAACCTAAGGTCTATGGGATAGGCATTGGGCTGGATTGCCCATCTATGCTGTTCCTTACTATAAATAAGGAGAAACGTTAATATCTAGGATTCGTTAAATCCAAGATCGACAGACAGATACACTTACTAATTGGTTGATATGCCATTTAAAGATGCTCTAGTATGTGCTGTTCCTCATTCTGCAGATATTTTTAGACCACTGTTTTATGTAGATTTTTTTTCTAAGGTATTATTTTTATCTGCAGTGTCTTTGCCGTAGACTTTAAGCCTTATGGTATTCTCTAAACAGAGAATAATTTGTCCTTAAGAGAATATTTGTGATCAGTGATTTTTTTCTCTTAGCTCTTGTTAAGCCAGATTATCACGACCACTTTTCTTATCACTCCAGGCCTTCCTAGGATTACATCTAATTTGCCACATGGAGTTATTTCTGCACACAGAATTAAAGTCCTTAATCATATTTGGTTTAGTGACTCCCATTTGCTTAGCAATCTTGAGACTATTTTACCTTCTGTTTTGTCCTCCTCTAGGGCTGATGATGACTTGATTGATTCACACAATCCATCAGTAACTGATTTCTTAGACCAGTTATCTTAGTGCAAAATATCACTCATGTCTGCTTTTATTATTTTGGTTTACTGCAGAGTTATACACAAAAGTGTGGGAGAAGAACACTAGATGTGCACACACTGTCCATGCAAAATATCCATAAAAATCCATTTTAATTTGGTCCTGTTCTCATTACCTGAAGTGTCTTTATGAAGAGCTGCCTTGTGCCAGTGAAACCTTGCACTTCTTTCTTCTGTGAAAAATTATAAATAGAACTGAGCTTATAAGAAAAAAATAGCTCAGTGGCTGGAAAGCAACTTTAAAGAAAAATGATGCTCACAGCCATGCAGGCAGTAGCTTGAAAAGCAGCTTTTATAAAACATATTTAATGTTTACAGTCACTCAGTGGCTGAGAACAGTAATACTTTTAAAATATGTTTAATGTTTAAAACCACTTGGTGCCCAAAAGAACAGCTCTTGCTGAAAAGATATTTAATGTTCAGAGTCATTTTGCGGTAAGGAAAAGCAACTTCTTGTTAATTTTTAACATTTACAGCTGATCAGTGGCTACTAAAACAACTATCAATACAACATGTTTTATGTTTAGAGATGCTGTGTGCCTGTATAAAAACAATTCCTACGTCTCTCAATACTACACTAAAACATGCCAATACTTTTCCCTCAGCAATATTATCATTGACAAATAATAACACATAATCCCAACAACTCTAATGCAATATATCTTGAACCTAAAGATGATTATTCAAAGCACAAGACAGTACCAATAATTACAAAGATTCTCCTTATATACTAAAATAATTAATACTCAGCACCATTAAAATGACCAACATATACATTCAGAGCAAAACCAGTAGCTTAATTTTAATAACAAAAGTATTGGTTGGTTAACCTAACAGAGGGGTCTGCATCAAAATACTAGGGTGTGATGAAATATAAAATGTTATTTGATTTACGCTACTGAGCTGGAGTAAAGTCAGCGTGTGGATAGGAACATAATGGCTTTATCTGTTGTGACATGAGTTTTTAACTTTGCCCATTTCCAATTAAACACAATAAAGTAGGCCTGGATATACACAGAGTAAGACTCAAATGCTTTGCATGAATTCGGCACTGACACTGACATTTTGGGACTGTGAAACCAGCTAGCAGAAAACATTTATCCAGCGTTTCACCTTTTTAACAGCAAAAGCTTCTCAGACATTTTGCTGTGTGCATGTTTGTAGGGTCTTGTCTGTCACAGCTTTCATTTTACATAGATTCTCCCAGCTAACAGTATTTGACAAATTTCCTTGTTTTGCTGACAATTTCCTACAGCGAGGGTATATGAAATAAAACTCACAGTGAGTATGACAATAGCCACAATCCTTTAACCGAGCAAGCCTTGATTCTCTGCATTGTTTTCTTCCTGCCTTTTGATCTAACAGGGTCTTGTCTGTAAGGTTTTTCACAGTAGTTGAAGCTGTCTAGGTTGCCTAGTGATCTATAATAATGTCAAGAAACACTTTTGTTTCACAAGCGTTTACTTCCTACATGTAATTTTCTCTCAACATCTCAGTGTTGGGTTTTTTATTTTTATTTTGGTTTGTATTTTTGTGCAATGCCCCTTATACATGGGGAAAAAACTCTTTGACAAAAGGCTAAGCAGCCACCACCTGCCTTTCCTTTTGCTCCTTCCTTAAAACTCACCTTTCTCTACAGTGGCTATAAAACTTAGTCTGATGATCAGTGCAGTAGTGATGGGACAGGAATTTTTCTGAAAAGTTGTCTGTATAACCTAGGGCACCAGATCTGACCCAGGTGACGGACGAATGTGTACACTCTGTAATTAAGTACCAAATTAGAGGACATGTGGATATGACCCTGTAAGGGGGGAGTCAGTACAGTTTTGTGAAGGGAAGCCGCCCTATTGGGTGAATCATTGAGTATATAGCTCTAGATTACTTGTGTAGATAAACAGTATCTAAATTTCCAAAAAGCTTTCAGCAAGGTTCCTAAGCAAAGGTTCTTAAAAAAAAAAAATTTAAAAAAATTAAGACAGAACAGCTATTTCTAAGGTAACATCCAAATAAAAATAGAAATCAAATGGCAGGAATAAATTGCCAGTCTTTATATGAGAGGTTGGTTGTCACTGGCATCTCACTTGGATCTGAACTCATAGGTTGCCAGTAAAAGAGAACATATAAGCAGGTGACAGCTTGACAAAATGAAAGCTTGACTGCAAAGTGTTATAGGTGAATCTTAACGTAACAAGTAACTGGGGATAGAGGATTTCACACTGAGAAATGCTGTCCTGATTTCCCAGCCAAAACCAGGACAAATACAAAGTAAGAGGCAAGAGAAAAAAATACCTTATCAGTACTTTCACAGAGGTGGGTTTTAGCTTGGTTACCTATTAACTTTTGATCTTGGGATCACTGTAGAAAATCCTCCACAATTTTCATCTCAATGATCAACAGTGGACAAAAAAGGGAAAATTATTTATGGGAATTATTAGATAAGGAAAAGAGAATAAACAAGAGAATAAACAGGAATATTCAAGATATTTGTATCTTGAATATGACATCAAATTCCCATCATTGTCTCTAAGGACTCAATAACACCAGAAAAAAGCATGAAGACCAGGGCAGAGATGCAAGGGCTGAAGACAGGGGCTGACAGATTATATTACCAGTTATCTCTCCATGAGTGTGTGTAATACCATTCAAAAATCTCTCTGGCCTCTACAGATTCCCAAAGTAATATCTTCTCCAACAGCCTGGGTACACTTTTGGAAGTCCTTAAAAATATATTGCCAGAAGCTAGGAATCTGTATCAAGGGAAGGATTGCTCAGTATTTGCTTTAATGCTTTATAGTCCTTCCTTCCCCAGCCTCTGCTCAGTGTAAGCTTCAGGCTAAACTCAGGCACACAGTACTAAGCTATGCCCAACCAGAATGCAGGTTCCTACTTACCAGTTCATCAGGTCAGTTTTCTACATATTGTAATCCTTTCACATGAAACTACATAGATGGATATACTAAACATATGTTCCATTTGTGAATGTATATATATAAACCTTTCCCAATGTTTAAATATAAGCCAATGTTTAAATATGAGCCAATTAAGTATTCACTTCAGAAGGAAAACTGCCAGGAAATTTATAGAGACTATTTTTAGGCTGTCAGTACCATGGGAAGCAAATCCATAACACTCTTCAAGTAGCTGCCTTGCACCATGGAGGATACCCAGTAAAAATAAACTGATATCAACTTTCTAGTATCATTGACCATTTTAGTGTTATAACGTAGTGTTACAATTGAGGCAGTTTCAAATAGAATATTCAAGCCTAATCAGTAATACAGCTATTTAATGTGAACTTATTCCATTACTCATTAATTCATAACCAAAAAGGCAGAATAATTGCCCTGGTGATCTGGAGTTTGTAGAGCCCCCCTAAGCAATAAAGAGTTAATCTAGTGGAAAGGTATGAAATGAAATTGGCTAGGAAAGAACATATGGAATCTATATGTTATGGAATTGATAGGTTTAGTACAGCCCTAGCTGGTCTGTGTATAAGCATAGAGAAATAATGGAAATACCTTAGAAAACAATTAGTAGACTGTGACAGTAGAAGTTATAAATTTGTCACATGTAATACAGAAGATCAATTAAAATCAGCATAGTCAGTGAAAAAAATGCATGAGAAATGCAAATGTATTTCTGTGCACATTTTAATGTATCAATATATAATAAGATCTTTCCTTGAATGTGTGTTTAACACTCATATGCCCCTGTTCTCAGTCATCTGGACTGATAGCTTTAATAAGGGGATAACCTTGGTTTAAACTCACCATATATTTGCATGCTTACGTGAGCTATATTGCAACAGAAGCTGGCACAGCTGCCAGAAGCAACAACACAGTTGATTAAATTATACTTAGGGACAACATATTTTGCTAATACTAACTTACAAATGGGGAAATTACAACCCCCTTTTCAGTCCTCATACATAAATTTCCATTTCGGTTTTGTTCTACATTTTGGAACTCTTATTAAATCAAGACAATATTTTGAAATAAAGATATTGATAAAACCAATCCAACAGCAGAAAAAATATATTAGGAGTCCAGCCTTTAAGCTTTTATAAGTCTCTTATTAGGCATAGTATAACAGCATAGCAATCTCTGTTCTTAAAATATTAGTTCTGCGTTGTAATTTGACTCCATCTGCTGAGTTTCTCTGCAGGGAATTTCATATCATTGTCCTTTCCAAAATAAATTATTCACCATAAAGTATTCTGCACCCCATTTATTATGTGAGCAATACACTGTCAGCTTTGGAGGTACCAATATCCTTCTGCAACAATACAGAAACTATGCACAAGTAGAAAGTATCAGAAATAATGGAAGTCATAGATGGGTACAGTAGCCTGCATGTTAAAACCAGTTGGTAACCAAGGGACTTTTCAAGAGAATATATTTTTTGTTTATATCTGTGGTTGACTGTCCTCTCCTCATACATAAGCAGATGGTACATGTATGGAAGGAGCAAGGCTAGCTGGCCATTCAAGCCTCTGGCATAAATCAGGTAGGCATCCTAGTTTGCAGTGGGCTTAAATTAGAGTTTTAGAACACAGTAAACATTCAGCTAACATTTTTTTCTTAGTAAAATACATTTGAAGGAATTTGGCTACCAGTAAAGAATGCACCACTAAGTAAAAATGGTAATCCTAAAATTATCTCTTCTTCAGAAAAAGCTAAAAGATATGCATCACCATAGTCTTTTTTAAGGAGTGGTATTGATGAGAGGGAAAAACAAACAAACCCCAGTGTACAGAAACTGTAGAAGAAATTTTAATAGAATCTCAAAGTGAATTTGAAGGGAAAAAATAAATTTCAACCTAAAACATGCATGGAAAATAACACAACAAAGTTCTTAGAAAATCTACCAAGAAAAACTTGGATATGACAGATATATCTAAATCATATCTATGTGCAGAAAAACAGATATTGAGGCTCCTACAAATTTCCATCTTTTTGTACCTTTTCCCGTAAAAAATCACCAAGGTCCAACTTTATCATTGACATGCAATTTTATTATAACTGTGACTGGAACTCTGAATCCGGGGATGAATGCTATAGCATTTTTTCAGCCACCAAAGCTTTAGCAACAGCAATTAGTATGAAGGCTAGAGACGTTACAAAACTGAGAACAGTGCAGCCATCAAAATTTCTAAAATGTGTGTAAGGGGTCTGAAGGGCACTTTTCTTCCCAAGACTCCCCAGCCCCACGCAATCCTCTCTTATGGCTGCAGACTGTGGTACCTCAAGGGTGTTTTATACAATTCACTTTATTTCACTGTCCAAATGGAATATATACTGTGTGTTTACATTGGGTGTTGAGTCTTGAGGATTTTATTAGCTACTTCTCTGCCCCTCTATTCCCCTTTCAACATGAGCTCTGGCATCCATATTTTGCTCCTTATTACCAATAACCTTAGGATAAACTACCAAACTGAGTAAACCTTTGCATGTAAGTGTCATGCAACAATAAAAAATAGCAAGTCACTAGTCACAAAAGCTTGTCAGGCTCATAGAAACAACTAGTAAGGGGGAAAAAAAGTTATGTTGTAGTGCATTTCCCACAACAGAAACAATGTGCATGAGTGCAGTTCATAATAAATACTGTTGCAAAAATATAGTAAGTGAAGTTTAGGATGTTTGGGAATTGAAAACTGGCAACTAGAAAATGAGAGTGTAAAAAATTAGATAAGAGTATGAGTTTATCAGGGTTTTTGCCTAAGCCAAGACAACCATATGCTGCACCAGCTAAAAAATCAAAGTGATTTTCCGTGTCAGCCTCAGGCAGTGGTAGGTCTAGGCATCTCTATAGGTGCAACTAAATGGTACTGATGATAGGGACCAGTAGTTTTAGATCCTCTGAGAAATCTATGCTTGCATAAGGTAACAAAAGCATGGATAAGAGCGAGCTTGAGATTGGAGAGACCTACATCGGAGAAGGTACAATCTCCTGGCACATCACAGGTGACAGAAGGCATTTCTGGATATTTTTGCTGTAAGACCACTCAATGGCAAAAATTGTTATCTGCTTTAGTAACCACTAATTGGAGTTTAGGCCTCCATTTAGGGCACTATTTCCTTGCCTTGCCTTTTCTGATCAATTTTCATCCATCTTTTATTTTTCTTATAGAGGAAAATAAAACCTGTTATGAATAAACCTTCTAGAGGCAGTAAATATGACTGAATAAAGTGAAGATCAAGAAGATGCATTTTTGCCATGGCATCTACTGCTGTTTTTCCAAAGGAGAATACACTGAAAAGCATTTATTTTAAAATGCTGTATGCATGATACAGCATACTCAGTTGCATCTCATTTAGTCATGTAACTCCCAGTCAATGTAAAAGCTACAATGCATGGCACACCTTGAAGAGTTTCCCATGAAATAAAATCACTGTTAGCATTTTGTCTGCTACTGCACACAGATATTTATGAAAATAAGAAAGGAAGACAGAGGGAGAGCAACAGAGTGAGAGAATGAATGCATGCACTGCATTCCACTGTGTAAATAGCATAATTCATTATTATTTTGCTCATTTCTTTCTGATCAAGTTTAACAACTAACCATACATTCACTGGTGAGAAAATTTTATTCTGAACTTGCCACAGAAATAGACTTGAAAATATAACAAATGTTTTCCATCTATAAATAATGTAACTGTAAGTAATATTACTAGGCATCTCTATAGGGGCAACAACAATAGTGCATCTATATAGTGAATGTATAGATGCACCTCTGTGGGTGACTATAGTGAACTTGTCTCTACACATGTATGAGATTAACATGATCATCTCTACATGTCTACTCATATCATATTTTATCACATTCTACCACATTCTACCACTCTTTATCACAAAATTTAAAATACTACCTCATTAATTCCATATAGCAACTTGTGTAGGTAACTAGTTGCCTCCAAGATTGTCTTTCAAAACATCACCATCTGAGCTACATAGCTGAAGGGGCAAAAGGATCCCTCTGCACATTTCAGAGTCAGAAAACTTCTGAAACTGTTAGCAACTACAGGGAGTATTAAATTACTAGTCCTGGCTTGTGAAGTACTGGGAAAAGACAGCTTAGGAGAGAAAACGGCAATAAGCTGAAACTAGCACTGGGAAGTTAAAGGCCTCCCGGCCCAGAATGAATTAATTTCTGGTGTCCACAGGGAAGCCCAAAGTGCCATCTGGCAGCAGGACACAAGCAGTGCGCTTGTGTTGCAAACACACTGCTCAGGACCACTGCAGAATCAGCCATCAGGCAGACTCCAGAAAGCCCCATTTAGTCTATTCTCCTGCTCCAAAGCAGGATCAATGCTCTTTATGTCTTTCCCAGCAAATGTCTGTCATGTTGTGAAAATTCTTTGAACAAAAGCCTATTCCGGTGCTTCAGTATCCTTACTACAGTCCACCTTTCTTTGGAAAGAAAATTATTCTCTCCCCTGTACACTAGGTTTTTGAAAACTTACCATGTTTCCAGTCAGTCTTCTCTTTTTTTGACTTCAGAATCCAATGCACTCAATATTTTCTTGGACATTAGGTTTTTGAGACCTTGATCCAGTCTTGCTGAGCCTCTCTGACTCCCACTCTTGCATTGTGGAGAGCCAGGTGAGGGCAATTATTACTTTCAGCACCCACAGTGTAGCACGACTTGGATAAAGAATTGTCCCCTAATTCATAATTAGGGGATCATGCAAGTGCGGTAGGAGTTTAACAGCCACAAGGACAAGAACAGTAAATGGCAAGATGCTGTCTTACCATCTAATTCTGCACAGCAAACAGTCAATGTTAACTAGGAAGAGAGAGGAATGCACTTCATCATGTGAAATAACAGGTTTTGAGGTACACAGAACCCCTGGACCTTAGCATACCTGCTTTGAATATCTTTTTTTTTCTTCTCCTGTTCTCAGAGACTTAAAGTCACAAGCACTCATTTTGCAGGAGAATGAGTTTCTAAATAAGCAAATAAAGCTAAAACAAAACTGTAATCCATATATTTCTAAGCACAGAGCAAGACATTTCTAATAATAAGTTTTAGAAGTTATATTTTCATTTCAGCCTTCTCTTTCTTTTCTCAACAGGAAATGGACATTGAGACAATTAAGTAATATGCAATTAGTTATCAAGTGTTTAAAGCTTCTTACTCACCCACTGGAGACATTTCTGGGACACTGGCAACATAAGGCCCATCCAGGAACTTTGGCTCATTATCATTAATGTCCTGCACTTTGATGATGAACTCTGATTCAGGCTCTAGTGGTTTCTTGGTGTCAACATCCACAGCCTGAGCCCGGAGTGTGTAGAAAGGTTTTTCTTCTCGATCGAGGCTCCTTATGGCATGAATGTCTCCTGTGGTCTCATCAATGGTAAAAACCGTGCCAGCACCATCTCCTGAAAGGGTATATTTAACAGTGCCCACTCCCTTGTCCAAGTCAGAATGAAGCTTGAGAACAAAAAGGAAACAAAAGGATGAAAATAACATTAATGGCTTTTTCTAGGCTGGAAGGCAATTATTATTCTTTTTTTTTTCTCTTATGTAATAAAAGGCATTAAAGGAACTAATTTCTTAAGTCCTTAGCTGACTCTAAGTGCATGGAAAAAATGTGGGTAGCATGTGGGTAGCATTATCTAATGTTTTTACCCCCATCTAGTACCCAGCACAGAGCATTTCAAAATTCTACCTGCTTTCTCCCATGAATACTGTTCACTACTAAAACTGCAATGAAGCAGGGCTTCAGATTTGTTATAAACTGAAATTTAAGACCAAGGATGGAAAACCACCAATAACCACATCAATCAAACATGAAATGACATGAGAGAGTGTCAAAAGCTTTCACAGGCATTTGGCTTTCAGAGAAGTAGAAGGGAACTACCTAATTTTCATTTGACACACAAGAGTTTGATGGAATCCTAAACTCAAACTCAAAGTCAAACCTGGTTTAAAAAAGACAATATACACCTCTTAATTACAGTAAATGCTAAACAGAACTAAAAATACTACCTCTTTTACACAAACATTTGATCGTTTGTTTCTGTGCTTTCTGAGATAATCACATTGCGGACAGTGTGAAGCTAAGAGTTCTCTTGCTCATTGGAATAATACAGAATCTAATCATTTCTGCCTTAACTCACTTATTTCTGCCTTAAATACCGATATACACATTTTCCAGGCTGTTAGTATGTTAAATATCTATTTCTAATTTGAAAAAGTACTTGAATACAAGTTATTGGATGTTTTTGTCCATTTGATCAGTGTCTATATTACTATAATATGGCCTTAAACACTATTTAAAATGCAAAAATATTTGAAATCAAAATACAGTATGATGAACTTCTTTCTCAGATGCCTTTATTTGTTTTATGCTCATCCTTTAAATACATGTAAAAGTTTTGAATAGATACTCAAGGTTACAACACTGATGCTGAAATAGCTTTTAAAATATTTGCCCGCTTGTCCCATCTAATGAGGACTAAAGAGATCTAATATAATGGACACAGGTTGGAATGGAGTTTTCAAGAGTGAATTCCCTTAAGCAGTATAGTAAAGCGATTATGGATATAGGCTTTATTTACATGATGTACTGCCCAAGGTGAAACACAATAGAGGAAACATGGGACATGAAAGGAGATTATGTAGAAAATGAATTACTGAGAAACTAAATGGTTTTGGTAATGGGGCAAGAAGCTAAGCTACAGAGAAAAAGGTAAAGGCAATTATTAACATTTATAGCTATTGCCTTGAAATTGAAAATAGGTCCTTGTGACTGTGGAAGAGGTCATGGTTTGTGGGACAGAGCGAACATGAACATAGTTTCTTCTTTGTCTACTTCTTCATCTCATCATTCTTGTTCACTGAATATACTAGATTCTGATCTTTCATCTAGCTGCCCCCTGCATGTGATTTAAAATTATCTCTCCAGTCTGAAGTAAAGCATTTTGCTTCTTGAGCACTGGTTCACTGTGGAAAGATTCAAAGGAAGTTAATTCTTTTCTCCTGGGGTGTAAAATATTTCCTTGCTTGCAAAATGAAAAGATAATGCAGCCTGAGATAATTAATGTCTATTTCTTCCTCATCATTTTAATTTAAGTGGCTCACAAGCTTCCTGCTGTTCCATTATACCTTGCTCAGTTAAAACATAGTATTTTCCTTCCATTATCATATAGAGGCTTACAGACACACATGGAGTGAAAAAAAAAATCAAAATGATGATGAGAAAGCTCAAAGAAAAAATGTTAGAACTTTATAGAGGGAACCACACAATTTTCTTACTTGTGTCCCTGTATTAAATAAAATATGTCTGGGCTTTATTGTGAAGTCTACCTTGTTCCATACTCCTGGAAGTAAGAATATCACAGAGCAAAAGAATATGGTTTCGAAGCAGAGATTTGTAAACAGGGAAGCATGCCAAGAACATTGTCTCTACTCCCATCTCCTGTCATCAGATTTGGCACTAAAGCTGAGATGGTTGAGTGTCTTTCTGATTGCCAGCTGAAGGGTTTATGTTCAACTAGTACCAATCAGGTTGCAATGCATGCGTTATCCGAGTGCTTGGATTATACTAGAGAGAAATAATTATAGTTGCTTCCCTTAGCTGGGGAAAAAGTAAAAAAAAAAAAGAAAAAAAAAAAAAGAAAAAAGCAAAACAAGGGCTCCTAAGAGAAAGGAAGAGTGAAATACAAAGACAAGCACAAGCATAGCTTTTTTCAAACGTATTGGAGCAAAAAAGCTTTATAACTGGAAGCATTAGCAATTCTACAGTTATAGATGTGTTTACTATGCTTCACAAGTATCACTCAGCTAGTATAACCTAGGAACCATTCCATTAATTTAAGAAGAGTTGTATTGCTCTGCATCAGCTGGGATCTGTCACATGGTATTTATTAATGAAATCATGCTAATCTGCTATTTTGACATAGGCTGCTTAGATGTCATTGCTGGACAATGCATGCTTATTTGTAACCCACATTGGGCTATGCAATTTGTGGGGCAATTCAACATTACAAAGTGTCTAATTACTGTAAGGGAATAGCTGATTGATTTAATTTAAAATTAACTAAATTCTCCAACAATAAAAGGCACACAATACTGAGATTCAGATGCAAGGACATAGAGAGAGGAACTAGCATTGGTTGAACTTGCACAACACTAGAAAATAATCCTGACTTTCAATGCTTGAAATTTTCCAGAAAGCAGTTTAGGCTAAAGAATAAGTGCTTGCTAGTGTGTCTCTGATTTATGTGTTACAAGCTGTATTGCACTGGAAGAAAATACATTTATTTTTTGTGCTGAAAAACATACAGAAGATTTGTGAGAGACTATATTTTCTGACACTGTGTCCAGCAGCAGTTTTGGTTTCATATCCCATTTCTCCTTCTTGCTTGTATTTATTTTCTAATTCTTGCTCTTCTGCAAAACTACAGGGCAAGAGAACAAGTGCTCCAACCTTACCTAACCCACCCCCCCAATGCGTTTAGAATTCAGGATTACTTGAATTTACTGCAACAGGGTGGTACAAATGATTGTATTCACATGGATTTTTCTTACTGTTATGTTTTCTCTGTAAATCCTGAATATTAAAAATGCCGCAAAGGTTTGGAAATGGGAGGGATTCATTTCTACTTTTGCTCAAACCTGTGCTGTTATTCTCACTACCTAAGTAACACAGAGTTTAGTGTCAGATCTTTGGGTAAATCTGCCCCAAGTGTAAAATTAATGATTTCTTGCAGCAAACTCTGTTAGTGCAGAAAATAATGAATATTTTTCTGTGATGGCAGATAAAGACACATCATCCCATAATTCTTGCTAATGTGTGCAAACAATAACACATATGGCAAAGGAAATGACTGATAAAAAAATCAAGTATGAATAACAAGATGGAGACTATTGTGAAATACATTGAGTAAATCTATGCAGAAACTATGACAGTGTTCTTGAATCATATCCAATACCAGATGCCACACTAAGTCAGTCTGCAAGTCCATGTGATCTAGCAATCTGCTTCAGCCTATAACTATCTGAAAGCTAGTTTGCTTCAGAGAGGACAAAAAAGTTGATAACAACTTGCTACAAGCACATCTGGGAGAAATTATTTATTCAGTTCTTCAGGCAGTTATGTCCAATTCCTAACAAGCAGTATGATTATTTGTATTTTAGCAATAAATTAAGACTTTACTGCTTCAATAACTCAGTGTTATTAACTCCGTGTCACTTCAGGAATTCATACACCTGCACAAATGATTTGATATTACATATGAAACCACATGGAAGATCAAGAAATGTATTAGCTAACGTACTTCAAGTACTGCTGTATACCCCTTGCTAAATTCAACATGGCAGTAGTATGGATCAGAAGTATTTGTTCCTTGGTGCTGATTTGCTCCTCAGTATTCTATGCATGTGATCCTCAACTGTACATCTTCTCTTTTCTTAAACACTTCAATGGCTTGCATTAATGAACTTACAATGATTTGGAAAGTCAAATTTGCAAATTCACAGACATAGGTAAAGAAATCAGAAGCAAAAGAAGCTTAACAGATTGTGAGATAGTCTATCCTTAAAATGAAGTAATTGCTATACCCTCAGAGAGCATGCAAGAACAAGGGCTATGACATTCACTAGGATTGCTGTGATCTTAATTTCACAGCAATACAGACATTGAAAAGTTGTTTTATGAATTGACTGGTTGCCTTTCTTAATTTCCCATCCATATACGATTAAAAAAAAAAGGTAAAGAAAGAAAAGAGGAGGAAGTAAAAAAGTTTTAAATGTCAAAGAATGTTTAACATCCCTAAATTGATATATTCACCTGGTGATATACTTTGAGATTCTAAGTCTTATTCCATTGCCAATTTCACAGGCTGAAAAAAAAATCACTCTTCAATTTATTTATTGCTAGTAGATCAATTTAAATGCTATATTGCAGTGCATATCTGGACTGAAAACACTGCTAAATGTTCCAAGATATTAACCCTTTCTTGCATGCACAATGGTACTAGTTATCCATCCCATATCTGTATCTTCACATCATTTTTCATTATGCAATATATTTTAGGACCTCGTTCCATTATTTCCTCTGCCTTTATCTACCTCCAAGTATTTCCACTTGCTCTGTACCCACCAGCTCCTCCCCCTGCCCTTTCTTGGGTAAGATGCACAATGAAAACTGTTCGAGAAGTCAAAATAGCCAGTCAACTCCAGTATTACTTAAGACTGCAAACACGGAATGACGTCCTAAACTGAGGAAAGGAAAAAAGGTCATTGTTTTATGGAAAACATAGATGCAAGCAGAGCTATTTTGGCAATCCTCTACTGCAAAAGTCTGTGTGTTGGAACACGGATGCCCACTACAAGAGAGGAGGGTGTAAATGAGCCTAGAGAAACCTTTAATACTAAGCATCAAAGAAGACTTTCTATTTGGAACATTGCCATTTTAAAAGATACTTATTCTACACGTATTTTCTATTGGCAAGAACTCTATGGTCTACACAGATTGCATAGTTCATTTTAAAAACTGATAATTAGATTCTAATGTACTGCTTTTATACAAAGACATTTTTTCCTTCCCTCTAAAAATACATAAAAGTTGAAAATTTTCCCGAGATAAAAGGGGAGGGGGGGGTGTCAGAGACTTTAATTCAGGAAACTGAGTAATAAAAACAATAATACAATTGCTGCTAATCAGATCCAGTAAAATATTTTTTCTTTCCTCCCCTCTCCACCACACACACCCACACCCCCCACTCCAGAAGACATTTAAGGACAAGGTAAAATTTGCCCACAGCACACTCAGTGCAAATGTTTCTTGATCCTAAAAATTTGGATTACCTAGGGCACCTTCTGAATACTCAGTTAACATGCATTAATCAGGCAAGACTGCAGACTAAAGCTTGTGTTGGGAGGAGGTAGGATACTACAACAAAATGGGTCAGATGAACAACAATCTGCAAAATAGGAGTATGGAAAGAAGTAGCAACTAAAATCATACAATCATAGAATCATTTAGGTTGGAAAAGACCTTTAAGATCATCGAGTCCAACCACAAAATGATGAGGTAAAAGAAAGATGAACAAAAAAAGAAAAGAATAATGTTTTTTAAAGGTCATTTGGAAAAGATGGGGTTTTTTTCCTTTTAAGACTGAATATTATTTGCAATAGGAAGGGGTGTCTTTTCTACTAGCTTTGAACAGGGCTTTTACAAGACACCTCCATCTGTGACTAGGCTTTCTTAGTGCTATGAGAATTTTAAACAATAATTAAAAATATCTATTAAAGGATGTGTATATATATTAAAAAACCATATATATATATATATAAATATAAATATACCAAGGATAAAAAAGAAATTATTTGAACTAGCAAGCTGTGCATATCATATCACCATGACTAATTTTCTTAGGGATGTATTGCTATGGCTTCTTTTTCTATGTTTAGTAAAATATCTACTTCCAAGAATTGGCATTCTTCTGTCTAATTTTTATAAAAATGGTAATAGACAACATGGTTCTGCATTTTGAAGTATCTTCTGTACAGTGTCCAAATTAGATTAGAATACTTTCTTATTCCAGAGGAATTAAATAAAAAGGTTTTCTACTCTTTTTCTAATGATTCCTGTTTGGCAAATAAAGCTGAGCTTTATTTAAATTAAAACGCCGATTATCCAATTAAATAAAACATTATCTCCTTCTGTCATGGGAATTTAGTTTAAGCATACTAAGTCGAACCAGACTTTTCCAATAATGAGTGCGGTTTCTGGTTAGTAATATGATGGCAAATAAGTCATTAGCAAGGAATAAAAACAGTACCTGACCTGGTCAGTTCAAATGAATCCTCATCCCTATCAATGTCACCGACTTGAGGGATCAGGGATTATTATTTTTCTAATTCTGCTCTACGAGAATATTTTTGTTGTATCATGCAGAATTCAATAATAACATTGCAAATGCACATTCCAAAATAAATATTTTCTTCTTTCATGAAATGCAATTGCCCATAGACAGAAAAAAATATTGCTAAATAAAAAAAAATTATGCACTAGTAAAATATTGAAAGAATAAAAATCTATCAATAATATCTCATTATAACTTGACGTCGTGGTCTAACCCCAGTCGGCAACTAAGTACCACACAGTTGCTCACTCACCATCCCCCCCCCGCGGTGGGATGGGGAAATGAATCGGAAAAAAAAAGTAAAACCCATGTGTTGAGATAAAGATGGTTTAATAGGACAGCAGAGGAAGAGAAAACAATAATAATGATAAAAGTATATGCAAAACAAGTGATGCCCAATGCAATTGCTCACCACCCCCTGACTGATGCCCAGCCCATCCCCTAGCAGCGATCACTGTCCCCCAGCCAACTCCCCGCAGTTTATATGCTGAGCACGACATCATATGGTATGGAATAGCCCTTTGGCCAGTTTGGATCAGCTGTCCTGGTTATACTCCCTCCCAGCTTCTTGTGCACCTGGCAGAGCATGGGAAGCTGAAAAGTCCTTGACTTAGTGTAAGCACTACTGTTAGCAACAACTAAAACATCAGTGTGTTATCAACATTATTCTCATACTAAATCCAAAACACAGCACTATGCCAGCTACTAGGAAGAAAATTAACTCTATCCCAGCTGAAACCAGGATACTTGATTATAAAAGTAATGATATATGTACGTTACAATTTGCATATATTTCTGATGATGACTTTTACATAACCATTTCAGCTGGAGTTGATGCATATAGAAACACTGTGTCCTGGTCCTCTCTCTTAAACTTTAATGTAAGAATCAATATTGGAAGTCTTTTTTTTATTAAATTATTCTTACTGAACTCATATAACTCCATGTTACAATGTGTTCTGTGTATGTATGTTGATAGGTTAAAGTCCACAGTTATGTTGAATTCCATTTGAGAGAAATGTTCTACAGAATCTTAACAGCTGATGCGACCATGAATCTGCTGAGGCCTCTAGGTATTAACATGGTAAAGTAACAACATAATCACAGGTTCCAGCAACAAATTCCAATATTGGCCTTTAGACAACAACAGAAGACAAAATTTGAGGAAATTTATCAACTTCCAATTTCTTCTTTCTCCAATGCTGGTCTGCTGGGGGTTGATGGGGTCCATCTGTGAGAGAAGGGGCCCAACTTAAATGCCTCTATGCAAACACATGTAGCATGGGGAATAAACAAGAGGAGTTAGAGACGTGTGCATACCTGCAGGGCTATGACCTTATTGGCATCGTGGAGACGTGGTGGGATGGCTCCTATGACTGGAGTGTTGGAATGGAAGGATACAGGCTCTTTAGGAAAGACAAGCAGGGGACACGAGGAGGGGGTTTCGCCCTTTATGTCAATGACCAGCTGGAGTGCACGGAGCTCCGCCTGGGGATGAATGAGGAGCCAACCCAGAGCTTATAGGTCACGATTAAAGGGAGGGCAAGGACAGGTGACATTATAGTGGGGCTCTGCTACAGGCCACCCGACCAGGAAGATTCAGAGGATGAGGCCCTCTATAGACAGATAGGAGCAGCCTCACATTCACAAGCCCTGGTCCTTGTGGCAGACTTCAACCACCCCGATATCTGTTGGAGGGACAACACAGCAGGGCATAAGCAATCTGGGAGGTTCCTGGAATGTGTTGATGATAACTTCCTTCTCTAAGTGACAGAGAAGCCAGTGAGGAGAGGTGCTATGCTGGACCTTGTTCTCACCAACAAGGAGGGGCTGGTGGGGAATGTGAAGCTCAAGGGCAGCCTTGGCTGCAGTGACCATGAAATGGTAGAGTTCATGGAACCTTAGGGCACTGAGGAGGGTGCACAGCAAGCTCACTACCGTGGACTTCAGGAGAGCAGACTTTGGCCTCTTCAGGGATCTGCTTGGTAGGGTACCAAAGGAGAAAGCTCTGGAGGGAAGAGAGGCCCAAATCTGGTTAATATTCAAGCATCACCTCCTCCAAGCTCAGGAGCAATGCATCCCAAGAAAGAGGAAGTCACGCAAAAACGCCAGGAGGCCTGCATGGATAAACAAGGAGCTCCTGGCCAAACTCAAACACAAAAAGGAAGCCTAGAGAGGGTGGAAGCAAGGACAGGTAGCCTGGGAGGAATACAGAGAAATTGTCTGAGCAGCCAGCGATCAGGTTAAGAAAGCTAAAGCCCTGATAGAATTCTATCTGGCCAGGGATGTCAAGGGCAACAAGAAAAGCTTCTATAGGTAAGTTGGTGACGAAAGGAGGACTAGGGAAAATGTGGACTCTCTCCAGAAGGAAACAGGAGACCTGGTTACCTGGGATATGGAGAAGGCTGAGGTACTCAATGACTTTTTTGCCTCAGTCTTCACCAGCAAGTGCTCAAGCCACACTGTCCAAGTCGCAGAAGGCAAAACCGGTGACTGGGAGAATGAAGAACCACCCACTGTAGGAGAAGATCAGGTTCGAGACCATCTAAGGAACCTGAAGGTGCACAAGTCCATGGGGCCTGATGAGATGCATCTGCGGGTCCTGAGGGAACTGGCAGATGAAGTTGCTAAGCCACTATCCATCATGTTTGAGAAGTCATGGCAGTCCAGTGAAGTTTCCACTGACTGGAAAAGGGGAAATATAATGCTCATTTTTAAAAAGGGAAAAAAGGAAGACCCAGGGAACTACAGGCCAATCAGTCTCACCTCTGTGCCTGGCAAGATCATAGAGCAGATCCTCCTGGAGACTATGTGTGCTAAGGCACACAGAAAATAAGGAGATGACTGGTGACGGCCAGCATGGCTTCACTAAGGGCAAATTGTGCCTCACAAATTTGATGGCCTTCTATGACGGGGTTACAGCAGGATAAGGGAAGAGCAACTGACGTCTTCTACCTGGACTTGTGCAAAGCGTTTGACACTGGTCCACACAACATCCTTGTCTCTAAATTGGAGATACATGGATTTGACGGATGGACCATTTGGTGGATAAGGAATTGGCTGGATCATCGCACTCAAAGAGCTGCAGTCAAAGGCTCAGTGTCCAAGTGCAGACCAGTGACAAGTGGCGTTCCTCAGGGGTCGGTATTGGGACTGGTACTGTTTAACATCTTTGTTGGCGAAATGGACAGTGGGATTGAGTACACCCTCAGCAAGTTTGCTGACAACACCAAGCTGAGTGGTGTGGTTGACACACTGGAGGGAAGGGATGCCATACAGAGGGACCTTGACAGGCTTGAGAGGTAGCCCCGTGCGAACCTTATGAAGTTCAGCAAGGCAAAGTGCAAGGTCCTGCACATGGGCCAGGGCACAAATACAGTCTGGGCAGAGAATGGATTGAAAGCAGCCCTGAGGAGAAGGATTTGGTTGAGGAGAAGATCAACATGACCCGGTAATGTGTGCTTGTAGCCTAGAAAGCCAACCGTATCCTGGGCTGCATCAAAAGAAGCAGGTCAAGGGAGGTGATTCTGCCCCTCTACTCCACTCTGGTGAGACCCCACCTGGAGTACTGTGTTCAGGTCTGGGGCCCCCAACATAAGAAGTACATGGAGCTGTTGGATTGAGTCCAGAGGAAGGCCACAAAGATGATCAGAGGGCTGGAGCACATCTCCTATGAAGACAGGCTGAGAGAGTTAGGGTTGTTCAGCCTGGAGAAGAGAAGGCTCTGGGGAGACCTCACAGTAGCCTTCCAGTACCTGAAGGGGGCCTACAAGAAAGCTGGAGAGGGACTTTTTACAAGGGCATGGAGTGATAGGACAAGGGGTAATGGCTTTAAACTGAAAGAGGGTAGATTTAGATTAGATATAAGGAAGAAGTTCTTTACTGTGAGGGTGGTGAGGCACTGGAACAGGTTGCCCAGAGAAGTTGTGGATGCCCCCTCCCTGGAAGTGTTCAAGGCCAGGTTGGATGGGGCTTTGAGCAACCTGCTCTAGTGGAAGGTGTCCCTGCCCATGGCAGAGGGGTTGGAACTAGATGATCTTTAAGGTCCCTTCCAACCCAAACCATTCTATGATTCTATGAATGCAATTTTATACATCGTGCTGAAATAATATCAACTGCAATGAAGTGTGCAGCTGCTGATGACAGCTCAGTGGAAAATTATTTTACCACCTCATTAAATGTTTATAATTTCAGAATTTTTCAAAGTATTTAACAGGAACAGAGCAGGGGATTGAATCTGAAACCCTCGCAGTCCAAAGACCTTAACGCATCAGATGGAAAAGGTGAGGTTATGCCATGTATCCTCATGCATAGATGTGGCCTTTTGCTATGATAAACTATCTTCTGGTTCAAAGGAGTCTGTGCAAGACATCACCTGTTACAAATGAATGCATTCCAGTTGGCACCAGTGGAGCTGGTTTGATTTACACCTGTGAAAGCACTGGCACTCCCTCTGTACCAGTGCCTGGCTGGAGTCCCAGTGGCTAAGTGGGAGCATAATGCTGATGCCTGAAACTGAGAAATGCGGGAAAGGAATGTGCCACAAACAGGGGTCTGGGGAAAAATCATCATAGCTTTCAGCAGCAGATACTTGTATTCCTTTTCAAGGCAATACTTATTTTTTAATTCTGAAAATTAAATGAAGAAAAGACAACATTACAATGAAATTCTACAGTCTTGCTATTTAATTGTGCAAGATCTGCAAAATATCCAATGGCATTCCTCTAATTAATTAAAATTGTAAGTGTAGAGGAGTGGTGCTTTTTTTAGGTAGTATATAAGATTGTAGTATTTCCTTTTTGAAACAGGAATCACTGTAAGAATATCAAAAAGACTTGCATCTCTCTGGATGCCACATACTGACAGTAATATATTATTTTGCATTATGTTCCCTGCTGTATCCCTTCTACAATATATATAAAAGATTAATTCATGAAAATATAAATTATGCTGTATGAATAAATATAATAAAAATAGATACTAGAGACTTAGGAAGCCTTTACATGAAACATGCTATAGCTATAACCAAATTTGTAAGACATCTATTAGAGGAGGGATCATAATTTCTAATGACTGCCTAATTATATTTATGAATATAGTCTCTCTGAAGATCAGCAGAAAACCACTGTTCAAAAAGTTGAGAAAAAGCAGGAACTTTATATTGCAAAGTGTCACTGACATTAAGCTGTTGGCAAGGTTAGATATTTTCAGTCTAAAATGAGGTATTTATGCTTGTGAAGTGACAAAATCTATTTTCTTTCAAGGGTGTGTGAATGTGATCTATTTTCTGTAGAATTATACTCTATAGATGTCTTAAACTACAAGGTATAAAATAATGGTTTATTTTCCTTATTCCTCATATGTTAACTACTTGGGCTTTACATGGAAAATACCATTAGTGTCAGAGGACACATACTTGAATACCAAATCCAGCATGATCAATATATGAGATTCCTCATCTCATCTAATAATAGGTCATGACATTATGCACATTTTTTTCTTGAGATTTAATTTCCCATGGAAAATATAGCTACAGCTGCTCAGTTGCACAACCTTTTTTTCTCTCACAGGCATTGCCCTACTGATGCCAGTGGGAATACCTTTGTGTAGGCTGTAGGATTAGTTATGAATATGTCATAGGGACGACAGCGTACTGTATGCCATTCTGCTTCTGAAGTGACAGACAAAAAGACTGCTGCCTGCTGATGGCCGCCATGGCAAATACGGGCTATGGAATGACATCCACTACTGGAAGAGATCATGGCTCTGAGCAGTTTCCCACTTTTTCCCTTGGTGGCATTCACTTCTCCACCCGAAATGTCTGGAGATAACTGAATTCCCTTGAACTTCTTTATACCATACTGTCCCATCTAGTTAATGCAGTTGAATAGTTGGCCTTTGTAAGCCTGGCTCTTCTGAAACTAATTATGGAAAACTTCTTGCCGGAGTTGCTCTTCTTAGGAGGCAGTAACCTGTATGAGGGACAGTAGCTGTGGAAAAGCATACATTTCCACACCACAACTGCAACTAGGAGAAGAAATATATCTCCAGCTATGTAGTCATAAATATCTACAGGCATAGTAGTCATCAAGCCAGTTGTCTCCCACTGTTAATCAGTCCCTAACACGGAAAACTATGGTTAGGGGTTAGCTAACCTCCATAGTCTTAGAAATGGTACATCTGACCACAAACAAAGTGAATCCCAAGCCTGACTCTGCCTCCCTGACTCAGCTCTGCAAAATATCCAGAGATAGCTACTCCAGAAAGTCAAAGGCTCAGTATAGTTCCTTGAAGCGTACCCTCCATAAGACTCCCTAAACCAGGTTTACCCTACTTTAGGAAGCCACAGTTCTCTGACCTGCAGAGACACGAAAGGACACAGATCAGCATACAGAATCCTGTTGCGTTAGCCAGTGGTCTACCTATGCTGAAATATTTTCTGTGTGTATATCTCAAAGATGATGATGATGATGATGATGATGATAATAATAATAATAATAATAATAATAATAATAATAATAATAATAATTAATTATATAAATAATATATTATTTATATATTATATAAATATATAATATAATTGTATAATATAGTAAAATAAATGACAAATAATAAACTATATATGATCTAATTTATAATTTAATATATTATAATAAATAATAGATAAATTTATAAATTATATATCATATTGTTTCTATATTAATATATATTATATTATATATAATTATAGTAATAATAATAATAATAATAATAATAATAATAATAATAATAACAACAACAACTGATAAATACACAACTTTTAAGTACTTTTAACTGGAGCTCTGTCATAAATCAGAAAGAACAGGTTCCTGTAGTTAGAACATGAAAAGAAAGACTGGAGCTGTAGGGTCTCCTCCTTTTTGGGTAAACACATTGTTGGAAACATATGCTGAAAGAGTATCAATTTAAGTCCATTGCATTTGGAGAGGTCAAAGATTCTAAACCGATTATAAAAGCTTATGCTTAATTTGACATTGATTGGAACTTTAAGTAGCAAATAAGTCTTCTGCTGTTTCATTTTTTATTTATATCAGTATGCTCTTCAATTCCAGTCTGACCTTGGGGGGTTTTAGAGCAAAGGCTTTTAAATTCTGTTGGTGCTGATTAAACTTTCTTCTTTTTGATCTTTCCCTTAATACATTTTTTTTCGTTAATTCAAATATTTTTCTTCACTGACTATTGCAAATGAATATAAAAACTCTCTTCCTCATGTATTTAAATTTAATGTTATGTCAAATACAAAAAAATTGTTCTGTAAATCACACTTGCTGTAAAGCACTGTCAGTTAAGGTATCTCTTTGCTTGATAATGACACACTAGAACAGGTAGGGAATGACAGAGCAGAAAGATTCTGCCTCACCTGTCTATCACTGTGACAAGGCATACTATTATAAACTATTTGACCACTTCTCCTTTCTAAATAGGAAAAAAAAATCTTAGTTTTTATCTATCTTAGTTTTATCTATCATATAGGTGAAAAATATTAATTTTAACACATATATTAGAGGGATAATTTTAAGGCATTTACAGACACAGAATTTTATGAGTGAAACAGAATATCTTCTGAATTTTTAATCTATTTGTCTTAACTTAATTTGGTCCAAAAAACCCCAAGTAAATAAGCACACCACAACACAAAAAATGCAAAATAATCCAGCAGTCATGAATCAATACTGCTTAATGTGTATGAGATATAGGAATGGAAGGTACAGCGGAGAAACTGAAAGACTCTTCTGTGCTCAGATGTCTCAATTCCAAGAAAGCGAAATCGTGTGAATCATGTTGCAGTTGCAAGATTTCCATAGAACAATATTTTTAAAGGCTGTATTAATGAAATCACCTTTTCATACAGCACCTGTGGATTTTCCTCAGGTTTCAGAAGAAGCATAGGAAAGGGTTGTGTTGTACATATTTCTTTCATTTTGCTGAAATATTCAAAATGGTTTCACGTTAAATATTCTTTGGGCATGAAACTGTAACTTGCTGTTCATTTGCTACAGTGTTGAGACAAACTTCCTGCAACGCTGATTAAGGTCTAGGTATAATTCAAACAGGGTATAATTCAAACAATATTGCAATAATCAGCAGTCCCTCCACTTTTTAAAACTACTTGCTGAAGCTAGTTTCTGGTCTCATCAACTTACATTCTTTGTCTCAAGGACCAACAAGAAATTGGTAAAATACAAGCAGTCATTACTTAACAGCAGAGTAACAACTTATGAAATTTTGTGGTCTCAATGTAAGTAGGTTCAACAAATTAAAAAAAGAATGAGATTAATGAAGAGCTACTCTAGAAAGAGCAGCAGAAACTTGTTTTTGAGGTGGCTGAGTTAATGCGGTCACTCTGGAGGAACAGAAATGAAAGTGCTTAAGGAGCATACACCTTGCAGGCCTGCTTGCACATCACCTCCTGCATCATGATGTCCGTACTGCAATATGACACCATTTCATATTCAGAATGACAACTAAAATCAGTGGTGGAAGCCAGGACATACTGTCAGAGGGAGAAGGCCTACTTGAGAAAAAGGTTGTATTACTTTCAAGCTCCTTTAGAAACAGAAAAACTTTATCGATATAGCTGGCAGGGATATGAACTTTATTTCCAATTTCAGAGTTTTAGAAATAATAATGAAGGGGTCATATCTACAATTTTTTACTCAATCAAATATAATTAGGGTCTTCAGGAATAGTACCAGTCATTTCAATAGAAAGTATATGAGGTGGTATTCATGATATTAAAACTTAATAAGTTAGAGAATATAATAAATAAAACAAGTAAATTGGTACAATACAGATAAGTGACACACTGCATAGTTTGCATATTCTTCTAGCTTGAGTTACAGAAAATTTTTTTGGCAGTTTTGCAAAAATAAGAAAATTTCTCTTTCAGTGGGGTCTTTTAATTAATTGACCTTTGGATGGGATAAAAGTAGGTCCTTAAGACACAGGTAAAGTGTCAGAATTTGTTCTCCAGACTTGGATTATTTAAAACAAGCAGCATTTATATGGCACTATGCAGAACTGAATCAAATCACAGAAATCCTATACATATATTGTAAGTTATGGATACATTCATATTTCACATATCATTAAGCTGCACTGTATAAGAATATAGGTATGCCTTCTTTTCAATAAAAACATCACGCCTATGTACTAACAAGCAAAAGAAAAGTATCTTCCACAGCTCAAGCCTAAATAATTTCTGCTCAAATGAAGCAGTTTAATTATAAATCTGAATGGTGATTGTCTCTGCTGGATTGTCCCAATGAAATTTTTAAAAAAATGTGTTGAGTTTGCAGGAAGTTATATTCTAGTTATAGCATTTACTTGCAAGATTTACTCATGTTTTTAATGGATAAGGAAAAATGTTCTTAAGAATCAGCAGAGAATACAGTATAATAGATAAAGAAATTAAAGAGCTTTATAATTTGGAACAGAAATGATTATATGGCTGCAGTGATATCTCTTTTCTATAGGTGTGGCAGTACTTATGTTTTATACTGACAAGATGAAAGAACAGCTACCTCTGCTGCTGCTATTGGGGATGGAGAAGGAAATGAAGAGCATAGAGTCATTTTACCCCAGAGACAGAGGGTGGCAAGGTTATTGCTACAAAGGCCTTGGAAGAAGGAATAAGCAGGAAGCAAGGTAGAAGAGCTGTGTCTGGGTGAGTTTATATTCCATCCCTTTTCTGATAGAGCTGCTCAGTGAAACAACAGAGGTGTTAATTTGTTCCTAATCCTTCTGTATATGGTTCTTCCAGAAGTCCTGGGGAAAATAATTTACAAGGGCAAAATCTCTCCAGGCTCCAGGGAAGCCTAACTGTGTCCATAAAGCTTAAATCTTGGCCTCGAGAAAGTCAATGGCAAAACTCCCATTGTCTCCAATTTTATTCAATAATAACTAGGGCCTTGCAAGTACTAGCAGGGTACTCTCCTGCAGAGTGAGAGTAAACATTTTATTTTGCTTCAATTCACACATTTAGGTAAATTTTCTTTCCACTTTTAAGTTTTAACAAATGGAAGATCTCAAAACGGAAACAATGAAAGTATTTTCTTGTGTGGGAATCATTCACCATCTCTCTCTCTCTCTCTCTGATTTCCCAGAACCTCAAATACTACTATTTGATTGCTTCAAGATTCGAGAGATGGGACAAACTTGATCAAATAATGCTTTTTGCAATTTTAACAATAAACTTTCAGTTAGACAGAAATTACTGTGAAATCCTTCCACTGGTACAGGAGTTACTTGTTATGTGACAGGGGTTTTATCCATTTATTAATGTTCCCAGAAGTAAGGCTTCCTCCACTGACAAATGTTGCAGCTATTGATAGCTAAATTCACCTGGATTTGCAGTAGCTGCTAATTATGATCAAGGAAGTCATATTCACAAAGGGCAGCATTTTTTAGCAATTTTCCTAAAAAATATTCCTTTGGTGTGATAAATGATTTGCACATACCCTTTTTGAATGTAAGGACAGACTTAGTTATTAAATAATAATAAATACTTTGGCTGGAGACATTCTAAGCATCAAACATCTTTTATTTCCTTTGCTGTCTGCCTTTAAGTTTTCATGGATTTGCAACTCAGTTCTCAAGTTCATCGTCTTACTACACTTACTCCAAATATAGAAACCGGGATTGAGAAACATGTTTGTGCCTCTCTAAAAAGACAATGTAAACACGACTTATGATAAAGCACAAATTTCTCCTTTGTTCTGACAAATGTTTTTACTCACTGAATAACAGAGAATCTCTACTGTGAATAAGGCATTTTAAGAAAACATGCAATCTAGTGACAGATGAATTTTAACTATACTTGAAAGACATATGTATAGAAACTACATATTTGTTAATGAGATTACAGAACACTGGTATCTAATTCTATTTAGAATTAGATACTAAACTAATTAGCATCTGTTTGTTAATGAAACTCTTACTCGAGCAATATTTGCACCATAAATTGAACTGAATTTGACAAAAAAGGATAATGTAGTCTAATTTACATAGGACAATAAGTCAATTACTGCAAGAATCTAATTCATTCAGGAAGGTAATATATAAACAGGGTGCTTTTGCTTAAACCAAATAAAAGAATGAACAGGTAATTACACTTATTCATTAATGAATTTGCCAAAAATAAGTAAGCCAGAAAACAGTAATTATTTCTGTTGCTCATCTTTTTTGAGGGGAAAATACTCTAGATATACAAATTACTGAATCTGGAAAGCTAGTGTTTCTAATTCTATTAACAAATTGATTATTAACATATTTCTTTTCAGTCCAAAGTTATTTGTTAGAAAATCTAATTTCTTTCAAGGATATCTAATGGTGATTTATCTTCTGCAGAATTGTATTGTATAGATTCAGTGCAGTGAAAACTGCCTTATAAGACTATTCCCTTGTAAGTATTGCTTACAGTAATCAAAGAGTATTACTCGCTAGCATTGAGGCAAGCTATATTTTCCTATCTCATTCAGGAGGCAAGATCTACCTCCTGGACAACTAACATAGTGTGTGCCTAAATGAACATAGCAGGTGCAGCCTCAGAAAACACAGTGTGCAAGCCACCCATGGAATGACATGCAAGGCCATACTCTTAGTATTGCACTTTATTTATGTATAAGGGATAATGCATAACTGCCAAAACCCACATCCACAGCAGGGCACAGGTCTATTTGTACCAGCCACGTGCCCTGTAGAGCTTGTTCTACTAAAGGAACAATGGGGAGTTTGACTCAATAAGAACAGAAAAAGAAAAAAGCTTCATGCACAGAGCTTCCCACTCCTACCCTCACCTTCCACACCTGCACAGGGAAATAGCCATTCTTGTTGAGCTGCTGTGAGATCCAATTTAGAGCTACATCCTTTACTCTAAAACTAAGTCTTTTGAGAGGCTGGCTTAGGGGTATGAAAAGAATACAGCATTCACTTATAGTGGGCCTTTTTAAGCTTTCAGAATAGATTAATCCCTCACTGGCATCCAGTTGCCCTTGTTTTGAGTGCTGCAAAATATGCTTTGAAAAATCATCTAGCACAGGCAAAAGAAAATATTTAAGCAAAAATGAGCTTTTGATTTACTATATGTGTGCCTTAAACGTGCATATTTTTCATTTTAACGATACATTTACAGGAAGCATGAATCGGTGTTGTGGGATGCCAAACACCTGTCACAATGAAATTGCATGCTATGAAATCATGAATAAACTATGTCCCAGCACAATTACAGCCTTATCAGGATGATGTTCTTCTGTAAGAATTCAACTGAATACTAAATTTTCTATAAATATCCTGTTAAAATGGGTAAAATTAGTGAGACACCCCTGCTAAAGATTTTGAAATGCATAAATACATTAAGATTTCTTTGCTAATTTGTTCATTAACTTAATGACCTAGTTAGACTGGGCTTAGCCAGCATGATTAACAAGCCATTATAACACTGATCACCCAGAAGATAATCTTAAAATTAGTTTGTTTTAAACAGTACTTCTAAGTAGTAGAGTTTTCATTACTGGAGCAGCTGTTACCTGGGGCAACAGTAATTTACTTTCTTCCTAATTTGATATGTCAGCTGCAGCTAGTAGCAGTGTAGCACTTCTGACTTCCTGAAGCATCTATACCGTAGTCAACTGTGTTAGTACTGTGGACACCTGGTGACAATTTTGGGGCTTGTGTGGCTCCTTTATTATCAGCACCATGGAACTGACCATTGAATATGGGATTTGTTGGGATTTTTCTTTTTTAGTAAAAACTCTAATATTTACCTTTGTAAAGATGAACCTACACAAATTCATTCTTAAGTGTGAGATGAATGTGAAATGGAATCTGTATTTTACAAGAGAAAACAATGGGAGAATCTGAAGACCTCCCCTCATTCCACAAATAAAAAATTGTTTTGTTCATACATATGAAGGAACCTCAGAAATGCTGATTAACCTCCCCCTCAAAAAAATTCTGATACAAGCCCTCTCTACCAAAGCAAGTTTGCCCTTGAAAGGCATTATTTTCATCTTTAAGAAAGAGCAACAAGAAACATTTTTGGAAGACAGAAAAAAATTATAGATAGTGGCTCTCCAACTTGCCTGTGATCTGTGAATGCCTGACTTTGATTGGCAGATGAATAGGTGTTTCAGCCAGGCTGGGCTGTACAGCTAAGAAGACATACATGCCTACTATAAAGAGCTTATAAAGGAGTGTTTACGTATGTCAGCTGGAGGATATTCCTCTCCGTGGCTGCAGTGCAGTGTTCTAACATATATCCCTCCTCAGCACAGCAACACAGAGGCACCAGAACCACTGAAGGAAGGTTGTCAGGTGCTTCCAGATGACTTCCCAAAAGTGTATATAAACTTTTGTTCTCCCAGTATTACTGTCTATATTTTGTGGGCTGATACTGCTGCTACAGCTGACTTTCTCCCACAGGAGAAGTATCGGTGTCATGCTACACCAGGGCAGCAGATACCAGTTCTTTCTCTACTTTGTCCACAAGAACTCCTAAATTTCCTTGCTGACCAGTACTGCCTGCTATGGAAAGGATGGAAAAGCACTTTTCCCTGTGGACAGGCAAAGTAATAAACTAGTCATTTCCTTGCTGACCAGTACTGCCTGCTATGGAAAGGATGGAAAAGCACTTTTCCCTGTGGACAGGCAAAGTAATAAACTAGTCATGGCAACAGCAAATTAGCAGCACATATCAGCACTGTGGGTTGTATATAGGATTTGAGTAGCAACACGCTGTCAAAGTCCTGGAGGTATTATGAACTTTGACATAGGGAAGTTAATGATGTTCAGGTTCTACAAACTCATGTTCATATAAGAGCTACAGATAACTGTACATCAATTTACAAAGGGCATTAACAACCCTACTTAGAGGAAGGGAAACAGACAAAGAAATAAAAGGTTAGAAAGTAGCTCAATGGTACAATTTGTAAACAGAATTCAGTGAAAATGTAGTGACTTTAATGGCAGTACTCTATCTTTTAGCTGCATTCTAGCACAACAGCAGCTGTAGATGAGCATTAAGTTTGCTTTCATTCAAGCCACAGAACCCCAAACAAAGATCAGAGAAGTGAAGCAGAACAATCTAACTTTGTACAACTTCAGCTGGGAACACCTAAGAAATTGTCAATCCCAGTAACTCCAGCTGATTCTGAAGAAGAGCAGAAATTATGATCTCGACAGACAACACCAACTAAAGCAAACTTGTCCTCCTTCCATATGAAAATAGGCCAACTTAGTGAAGGTTTAAAGATGAAAACACTAAATCTCAAGACAGTGGAATCAGAGGGCCTCTAAGAAGAACATTTGGATCGTTTATCAGCACAAAAGCAAATAATCAAATGAAGTTTCGCCAGCTGCTGGTTTTACACACACAAACATACACCCACATGTTTTCCATATGCTTGTTTTAGAGTAGTTCTTTTCCTGGTGAGACATGGAAGAGAAAAAAGAAAAAAGAGAAAAGAAGAAAAAAAAAAAAGATCAAACGTGTAAATCATATGCACTACTAATCGATGTTGCAAAACAGCTAGTAAATGTTTCCAAAAGAAAGGGCAAATGAATTTTACATAGCCGAGTATTTTAAAAATACACATTGTACGACAATCTTAAAGGAAAAAACAGATTATATTTTAGGCTGCATCCTACATACAAGATTTCTCTATCACAGATTGTGAATAATGTATGCATCCTTTCTCATCTCTTTCATATATAAAAGGTTTTGAAATATTAATTTTTGTAGTTTATAAAAAATTACAGTGAATATTTTCATGAGCATGTATTCAGGAGAAAGTACTGGCCTTCACAGAATAAATGTACTGTTAAGAACACAAACCAATATTTAGAAAATTATTTATGTTCTTCATAACTCTTTTTACCCTTTTTTCACAACAAAATTTTTAACTTGAAAAATTCATTTTTGAATTGGACTATTCTAATTTTCTTTCCATTTTTTAAAAATTTGACTAGACTTCATGTTATCTTTCATTATTACAGTGAAAAAATATATTTAAATAGACCATATTTCCTAAACCAAATACATCAACAAATAATTTTTCATTTCTCTGTCATGTTTCTTATAACTTTGCATTGCCTATTTCATGCTTTGTCTTATCAATCAATTAGGATCAAGTCAAAATTTATTAAATCGGAAATCTCTCAGTGACTTCAACATAAATTGGATCTGTCTCATGATTTTTATTGTTCCTTGTATGTTTTTTTCACATTGCAAAAAGTAATAGCCAAAAAGTAACCAAAAAGAAGGCATATGGGTAAACGCAACTTTTACTGAGGTTTTATTTTGTACTTGTAGTCCACCTGTAGACCTCACATGCAGGTCATAAACATTTTTGTGAATATATACATGTATACATACATACACACACACACACATATGTATACTAGACTCCATGAATATAATTTTGGGGTTATTTGTTTAAAAAGTGATTCAACAGCACAGCAGGATATACACATGAGCAAACAATGGAAATTTTTGCTCAGGCACCTCTCTTGCCTCTGTACCTTGGAAGCCCATTTCTTCTAACTCAACAGCCTGTCTCTGCTCTGATTTTGTGCAAACCATATAAAGACTTATTTTCTATTACCTAGACTTTTCAAGGATTGTAGATTATGAGAGGTGTACATTACAAGCATGAAAATGACATATTTATGCATACAAATTGTATAAATATAAATCTTAATATACATTTCACAAAAAGCTACTTCAAAACTGAGATCATACTCTCCTACTTTATAGTACTATTCTGCATAATTTCTTCCTCACCTTCAGACACTTGACTGTATAAATCACTTCTGCTCAGTAGCTCTTCTTAAAAGGACTGGAAAATTTAACTAAAATTTAGGGAAAGAGGGCTGACTAAACATGTCAGCACTCACCTAGCCTGGGGTAGTTTCTCCATGTCTATTTTTTATTAGACACGAGCTGTACCTATGTTAGCAAGTAACATGAACCAGTAAGAGTGGATCTGTAGAATGAAGCAGCTGATGCTGAGGAACAATGCCAACAGTAAATGCACCTCAGGGGTTTTTTTGCTGCAGACAAGATCTCATCTGGTTCGATGGACTAAGTGCCAATTCATGTAGTGCCTCCTTTCGGCTTATTTTTATCCAGAAGTGATCTTGTTTGTTCCCTCCAAGACCTCTCCTGATGTGAACAAAAGTACAGTAAGTCTGAACGATCAAGAGATTTGCCTCAAAAGTGCACTTCAGATCAGAACGAAAATTCTCATGAAGATTCGCCAGCTATCAGGTAATGCACAAATGCCATGATTTTGGTACTTCAGTATTTAAGAAGGATAATATCCACTTCTTTGTTTTGAGAGAATCAAGAAGCATTTTTCAGGAAAGGTCCAATTTATTTTTTGAACACAGCTCAAAATGGAAGTGTGCTTTAGTTTATATTTGTATTGTAAACAAAGGCGATTTCTCTTGAAGTAAAGATATACAGGTCTCATCAGCTGGTTATAAAATTAGTAGTGGCATAATGTGAAGTGAACTGGAATTTAACAGGAAAAAAAAGAAAATTTACTTTAAAATCCCTGAATCTGAACTTTAATTTTATGAAAAGGACTTATGTTAATAAAGTCTGTCAAAATGTGTGGGGTATTGGCAGCATTTAGACAAATGTCACCATTATCTTTCTTTGTAGGCACTGTTTTAGACAAGTGTTCATCTTGTCCTTTAGTTTATAACACCCATGAATATTAAGACTATAAATGGCTTTCAGCTATTTAAATACATGTTCATGATACAATGTCAATGGCTTTGCAAATTTGTTGCATAATTTTACCTATATTTATCTTTGTAAGTTACTTTTTTCCTGCAGTTTGAGGTACATTACTGGAAAGTAACACTGGAGATAAACTACTGAAGCAAATAACTTCTGCATATTTATCTAACTCATAGCATACCAACTGTCCATCATTAACATCAATCAACTGTCCATCAATAATGGGCAATAGAGCTCACAGAAACACACAGAATTAAAGAATATTTGGGGCCTGTCTTGTGGATATTGGGCAGAGGGGTTGCAGGCTTCTTTCCTCCCAGATAATGCCATTTGATATTTTCCCCAATAACACAAAATTATCTGTATAATATATATAACCTTATAAAATTCAGTACACATTTCTTATTATCTTGTATAGCCTATAGGAAAAACAATGCCAATAGGTTAATTACTTATACTATTATTTTTTACAAGTTTTTAACTACTGATACTTGGAGATAATTAAAGAAAATGAGCAGCCTGTCAGAATTATTTAATACACTGAGGAAGCCATGACTTCAGAATCAGTCTCTGGGGGTGGGCTCCCCAATGAAACAAGTTAACAATCTATTTTCCAAGGAACACAAGTGAAGAAGCATAAAGCATAATGCAGATAGATTATTATGAGTTTAACAGCACAATATTTTTGATTGCCTGTTTTCTCTGTTATTTTAATAATTTTGTAATCTAGTCTGATGATCCATGAATACAGTAGGCTAGTGAAGAATTGACAGCACTGCCCTTTTCTCCCCTTCCTTCTTTCCCATGAGCTTACTTCACCTTGCAGTTACAAATTTGACATTATTAATGTCAAGACTAGGAATGGACTTGGAAGCTAACTATTTAATCTAAAGAGCATTGCAGTGGCTGGATGTAGAGAAATTTAATCAGTAATCATTTATTTCATTTCCAGGTAGGCAGATCTGCCCAGCTCTCTGTTACTGTGTTGTTCAGCATAGATAGAACTCCCTACTTATCAATTCAGATAATATAAAACAGTAGGCCATTATTTATATTAAAAAACACATGTAAAAATAATAACAAAATCAGAAGAATGGACTTTCTAGTCTCTAGGGTTTCAATATAATTTTGATAATTACTCTGACAAGTAATTCAGTGTTTCTTGTGCTTCAAGTCCCTATTTATGGAAGAGAGCTAATACTTTCTTGTCTCACAGAGCCACTGCAAGGATAATCATTGCAATGTTCAGATGCCTTAGTGATGAGGCCCATAAAAGCACCCCTCTGAATCACAGTAGTTTATAAAGATAGTAATAAGTGTAGAGGACAGAACAATTCATTTAGTGTAGGATCAATTACAATTTCTTAAAAAAAAAAAAAAGTTCCTCCAAAACAAAAGAATAGGTTACACATTAATTTATTTTTTAATTGACAATATATCTAATTTTACTACCCTGGGTAATAAAATTATGCTATAATTGCTACTGGGCTCATCTGGCAGAATTTTACACTGAGCTTGCTGAAGAAGGAATGATGTAGTAAGTGCAATTCAGAACCAGGCCTTACAATAGCTTTCAGACATAGTAAATGAAGCATTGCAATGAACATGTCAAAATGGTAAATAAAATAAACCAATCTTGTTTGTATCCCACATAAAAGAAGAACTTATTTATGGTTCTGTGTTTTGCTATACAAAAAAGCCAGAATTATTGTTTCCAACATAGATAACAAGCATGTTATTGCCCTTTAACTTTTTGATAATACCAAATTAGTCTATCATCGTAGAAATTACTCAAAATAAGTAAATACTGTACTTTTTTAAAATGCCACAGTAACACCTACCTTTACTGAAAAGAAATTATCAGTAAAACTGGTCAGCATTTCAGGTTTTCAGCATCTTTATTACAGTTCTCAAACTGCACAAATGTTGTCTTCCAGAATTCATTAGGCTTATGCGGGAATCTCCTGATTCCGCAAACACTCATTGATTATTTTCTCAGACTCTACTACTGGCATCAGTTAGAGTTAAACTAGAAGCACTTACCTGCTGTTGGGCTGATACAGCTGGATTTGACAAGCAGGAGCTATTATCTGGCTTATATGATAGTGCTGAAAAAGTGCTCTCAGACTCTAGAACATATACATTGCACTAATAACTTCAATGAGATTTTTTTTCTTGGCTTGCTCTTTGACAGTTTATGCTTCGCTTCTCACAATAAGAAAAAACATGTTTAGAGCAATTAGAATGCTCTGCACCACTTTTTAAATTGTAATCCTTAATTCACATAAGCCGTAATACATAAATATCTATAGGCTGATGTTTTTTCACACAGTAACTCGTTAACTAACCAAATCTGTATTTTGACACACCAAAAAAAATGTCTTTATTTTCTCTATTATGAAATACTAAAAAACTATGTTCTCTTCAACAGAGTATTTCTACATCAACACCAAGATACAAGAAAAAAAAAAAAAGACTCATAATCATCTGTGATCAACAGCTTACTCAGACATCACTGCTGAAAAGCAACAATATCAGAAAAAACTGAATAGAACAACCTCTGCTGAATGGCACAGTGTCATCGCCAGGGACTATGGTTTACTCACTGCCATAGTCACAGGGAGAAAAGGTTTTACTAATTAAATCACATTTATTGACTTTATCTTCTAAGATATTGGAACAGAAAATTCTCTCTCATCTTGCTTCACCTTAAGCTTCTTTAAAGGGCAAGTGGAACTGAGAAACACAAAACCACTTTTGAAAATCCAGAGAAGTAAAGAAAAATCAAAAGGCTGGTGTACACACTCCTGACAGACCTAACTTCTTATTCAACCTGCACACAAAACATCTACTCTCCTTCAATTTATGTGGTATTCATTTTGTATAAAAAGGCTGTTTGTAAACATATAAAGAACTGTGAAGGTTTTTGAATTTGCAAGATAAACAAGGACTTCTTCCACAGAAGTAAAGCAGAAGGTGTAACAAAATCTTCCTTTCATTTACTTTTTGCTTTTCAGTTTATCAGGCAGTCAGACTAACATGATTTCAACTCTTATCCACTTTAACAGGTCATTTCAGTTTCATGAAGCAGATTGGAAAGTATGATTTGAATAACCTATTGCATTTTCCAAGAATGGTGTAAGATTTGTATAAAAATATAAAAACATCACAGCAAGAAGATATATGGGAATATTTGTGCTTCATATCTGTCTTTGGCAGCCATGTTTGAGTTTGGGCTTGAGTGCAGGTACCACTGCAGTTCAAGGTTGTCACATTTGTGTTATATGTAGATGACGAGCTTGCTTGGGAGGTTTCATTGCACCTGATCAAATCCCCTCCCATGCTCAAGTTGGCCTGAGCACAGATTGAGCTGGTTTCCCCTCATCTGAAGGCAAAGAGAGAATCACACAGACAGCATAGAAAGCTGGGTGTGCAGGCTGCAGCACAAGCTCGGTCCTTCAGCTAACAGGACAGTAAGTATAGCTGCAGCTGTGCATAGCGTAGGTGTTCAGTGCTTAGGCCAACTTTAGAGTAAAGGGATCTTCTGAGGGGTTTGCAGGGGGCCTGAGCAGGCTCATCTCTTTTTAAGGATCTTTTAAAGCAAGATCCTCTGACAGCTACATGGACTAGAAAACAAATGAAACAGTGTGAAATGGTAGGTAGTGAGAGAGCTTGCAAGGTGTGAATGTTTACAACAGTATCACAAAACTCTTGCTAACTGGATGTTTTTCTCAACATCACATCTCAACATCTGCTCTACTGTCTTAAAGCTTTCTAAACTAATATTATTACTAATATAGCCACATTCACTAAAGAATTAGTACATTGCTACATGAAGTACTACAGATATTTGCATTTTACATATGAGTAATGTTTATATTTTCACTAGGAAAGTTAATATTTAAGTAAATATTTTTCTATTTAGAATGGAATTGTTCTTTGATCATATTCCTGCCCATCAAACTGTCCAAATGACTTTCAACAAAGTTAAATGAGTCACTTCTGGGGACAAGACCAAAATAAACAATTCTCATTTAAAGTCTCTCATTTATATTTTTTCCTAGGTGGAGGAGAATGCCTGTTATTACCAAAGATCCCCACAGAAGAATGGTGTGCTGCGCTGCATGCAAGTGGCTTCCAACCCAGAACTTTGTCTCTGGCAAAGGCCAAAAATGGATACCTGGAGAAAAGCATAAGGTTAGAGAAAGCACAGTGCACCACATAATTTTCAAGCCTCCAGTAATTTGTGGAGACATTAGTGGTGACTCTGTAGTTATCAACCTTCAGCAGCTTAATTTTTCATGAACTTGTTCACGCTCTTCTCACACACATGAAAAATTTTAATATCCACAGCACCTGTGGCAGGGAGCTACCTATTTTGGATTTATAAATTTTGTGAAGAATCACTTCCTTTTCTTTGTTCTGAATGTGCCACCTGTTGGCTTCATTTGATGCCCTCCACCTTACATTGGCGAAGGAGGGATTCCTCCCCCTTTAGCTTCACCACTGTGCTCTAGACTTTATGGAGACCTATCATATCTCCTCCTCTTTGTCTCTTTTCCAGGCTAAGGGATCCCATCTTACTCAGTTGTTCCTTACCAAGGATACAGACCCTTTGTATATTTCTCTGTACTTTTTCCAGTTCTTTGGGTCACATGTCCTTTTTGAGAGCAGAGATAAATAATTCACACAGTGTTGAAGATACTGGTTCACCAGAAATTTAGATACAAAGATGTATTAATGACATTTGTTTTCTTCTGCCACTGCTAAGAATTTTTAACATCCCATTTGCTTTCTTGTCACATTCCACTTTTCTTCTTTGTTAAGACATTTTTTGACTTTGGTTTTTTTGCAGGTTTTTTTCCAGGTGGAAAAAATGTAATCTAATCTTTTACATATAAATTACTTTTTAGCAAATACAAGGTTCATTTATGAAAGCAGTTCCTTTCATTGGACTTCCACAAACATATGTGCAAAATGTAAGGAAGCTTTCGGGTACACAAGGTGTACTTCAAACCAAAACAGAAGCAGCAGTGTTCAAACTTAACTATAAGTTGGGTTCATTGCTCAGAATTTAATTGGATAATTTGACCCTCTGTAAGGAGTAAAGCGATTGTAGCTTTTGCAGCAGAGTGGATGTCAGGTACAGGGAGACAGAAAGAAGGATTAGAGGATGGTTATCTCTAGAGGGAGAAGAGAGACAGGTCATTTACAGCCTGTGGAACATGGAGGTGGGTGAGGGAGAGGGAGACAGTGCTATAAACCCAATACCTGCTCTGAGTCCGTTGCTTTCTGTATCAGACAGTTACAAATTGCGGTTTGATGCACGTACTTCTGAACCACAGGGGTTTTCGCACCTTAGGACGTCTGCTGTGAAAAGAGACTCAGGGCCTTGACTCGCAGACCATGCTAGATGTAACTGCAGCACCTGATAAGACTGCCAGTCCTAATTATCTTTGTTTCTGTTTATAACTTACATACAAGGATATTAACTGCAGTGGCTGAAAAAGGGATAATCTTCTAACCCTTTAGCTTCTCCTATAAGTTGGTGCTGGGCACCTGACTGGACATTTTTCTTTATTTTGCCTGAAAAACATGCTTAATTAATAATTTATTGACTCTTGCTGGGAAAATGTTTTTGTTTTGTGATATTTAGCATTTGATTTTAAAAAATGAATTTAAGTTTGAATTTTGTTAATGCATTTTATTTTATACTCATATATTATTTTTGAATTTCAGTGGCAATTTTTCATGCTATGTTTTCAAAAAATGTAAATAATTCTGTGTTTTATTAAAACAATGAATTTAAATGATGTAAATATTCACATTTTAACACCCTTTTAAAATTTTAAGTGGAATTATGAAATGAAATTTATAAATTTAAATTTATGAAGCTTGCTGTTCTAATTTTTTTTGCAAATAGTGTTTTTATACCAAGTCAGCATCCCCCTAAAATGAGCAAAAGAAACAAATAAGTCCACATTTTGGGAAAAAAAAAAAACAAACAAACAAACCAAAACACCTGCCCCATAGGTATGAAATCCTGAGCTTTAAACTAGTCTCCTATCATCTAGCAATTCTTTCATTAATATTTCTATAATTTGACTTTTCCTATTGAGAATTTATATTTTTGTAGTATGTTTCAGTGAGGTATTATCCCCTTCTTTTTTAACACCTCACATATTGCAGCAATCATAAATTTTATTCCATTTCTGAACCTCCTTGTTCCTTTGGTTTACACATTATTAGCCAGATACAGGAATGTCTGTAGGTATTTAATATCTTTACGTATTTTGCTCTTTGGCTAATTCTATTTAATTTCTGACTTTGTGTTCTGATGCTCTTCCAGAAAGGATATATCGTGATCTCAGCTAGTTTCTCCTTCACAGAATCATAGACTGGTTTGTGTTACAAGGGACCTTAAAGATCATCATGGGCAGGGACACCTTCCACTAGAGCAGGTTGCTCAAAGCCCCATCCAACCTGGCCTTGAACACTTCCAGGGAGGGGGCATCCACAACTTCTCTGGGCAACCTGTTCCAGTGCCTCACCAGCCTCACGGTAAATAACTTCTTCCTTACATCTAATCTAAATCTACCCTCTTTCAGTTTAAAATCACTACCCCTTGTCCTATCACTACAGGCCATGATAAAGAGTCCCTCCCCATCTTTCCTGTAGGCCCCCTTTAAGTACTGGAAGGTCACTATAAGGTCTCCCCAAAGCCTTCTCCTCTCCAGGCTGAACAACCCTAACTCTCTCAGCCTGTCCTCATAGGAGATGTGCTCGAGCCCTCTGATCATTTTCGTGGCCCTCCTCTGGACTTGCTCCAACAGCTCCATGTCCTTCTTGTGCTGAGGGCTCCAGAGCTGAATGCAGTACTCCAGGTGGAATCTCATGACAGTGGAGTAGAGGGGTAGAATCACCTCCCTTGACCTGCTGGCCATGCTTCTTTTGATGCAGCCCAGGATACGGTTGCCTTTCTGGGCTGCAAGCACACATTACTGGATCATGTTGAGCTTCTCATCAACCAACAGCCCCAGGTCCTTCTCCTCAAGGCTGCTCTCAATCCACTCATTACCCAGTCTGTATCCATGTTTGAGATTGCCTTGACCCAGGTGCAGCACCTTTCACTTGGCCTTGTTGAACTTCAGTTCACTTGTAATTGATGATCTAATGTTTTACTAGTTATAAATTAAGTTTTGAGTTGCTGGCATACATAATACATGCCTGTGTCTGATCTGAGTATTGGAAACACCATGTCCATGGCTTCCAGGTGAGTCAGCAATTCTCAGCCAAACTACAGATTTAGATTAAACAAATTCAAAATTTTCAAATTCACGTGGATTAAAAGAGACTATGTTTTGGTTTGTCCCTCCCCTTAAAACCTCCAAAATATTTTGTTAATCTTTCTTTAAACTATCCTTTCACATATTTCCTGGTTCAAATGATCTTCATGTCCAGATGAAGCCATTTATACAAAAACATTCCAAACAAAACTACAATAGATATAAGGCTTTTCCTTAGCAGTTTAATTTCTACAAGGTCATTTGTATTTCTCCGTCTGTGTTGACAACATAAACTTCAGACACATGCTAGCACCATTAGCACCATCCACTCAGCTGTGTTCAGAGGTCTTGTGAGAACTGGTGACTTCATACTAACAGGACCATTGCCACAGGCTTTCAGTCTCCTACACTGATCACTGAATTCTTGGTCAATGCAGCCTGCTGAGTTTGAGAGTTTTAACTATTTCTATTTGTGACCTCCTTAGCAGTCTGGAACAATGACCACAACCTTTTACATTCTCTAAAATGTGGGTTACTGCTCAAGAAGTTGATTCTTCCTTTATATTTTGACCTTTCTTAGTCCTGAACTCACTCTTTCTCCTCTCTCATGCAATTAATGAAAACATACATAGTTCTCATCTTTGTTTCATGTCCAAATACCTCATATAATTTTTATGAATGCAAGGACCACAGGCAAAAGGTGTTGCTACTATCAGTATTTTGCTTCTAATTTTCCTGCTATGAGCTACCTAAGTAAATCAATAAATAAGTGAAGCCACTAGATCGAATAGAAACATTCTGTTGTAAGTTGCTCATCTCTACCACATGTGACAATAAAACTAGGTCTTTATACATCTTGTAAAAAGATAAGCTTCAAAAAGTAAACATTAAATGCAAGTCTGACTTGCTCATGGGAGTTTTGCATTTCCATGGTTCTACTTCCTTCTCATACTTTCACGTGCAGCTGTCAAAATTGCTTTGTGTCTCACATACTTTATGCAATATACAAGATGCAAAGCTTTTAAAGCTTTTAAACTTTTTTCACCAGCCAGAAATAAGTGAGAGACACAAAGGTTTCAGCTCAACACAGTTCTGTCCCCTGTTCTGATTCCTCTTAAGCTTTTTTACTGTTTCATTTCTCCTCATCAATTTTCTTATCTGTAATAAATTGTGACAATGCTTTTACTTGAAAATGTGCATGGTATAAACTCAGTCAGTCAGTTTAGTAAGCCAGGCTAACATGATCATGCCTGATCATGCTTTAAATTATCATCTAAGGACCACTAAGGCCCAACAAGAATTTTACTGTGATGTCTGCAGACAGAGGTGGGTATATGAATTCATGTGGGTTACAGATGTACTGAACAAGCTCATTCTTATAAATAGTATTTGGAAGACCTTTCATATTAAAATCATCCAGAAATGAGTAACTGATGTCCTGCATCATGGGAGCCAATTAACACATTACTAGCAGCAGTCCCTGAAAAAACTCTCATCTCCTTCAAGATGGCACTGTGCAAATGTCTAATGGAAATGTTAACACAGGACTCTCTCTTTAGTATTGTTACTTCAGTTGTGGGCATAGAATCTGATAAGCTAGGAAAAACCCTTATGACAGCTTTAAATGAAATATTGTGACCCTCTTAGCAGAAATATAGTAGAAATATAATTTTTTTTAAAAAATCAAATAAATCAGAGTACAGTTATGAACAGATACTTAAGCTTTTTTTTTTTTTCTTCAAAGGGCAGTAGCTTTCAAATTCACTTCATGTATTTCACAGAATCACAAAATTGTATAGGTTGGAAAAGACCTTCAAGATCATCAAGTCCACCACTACCCCATGTCCCTAAGCACCTCATCCAAACGTCTTTTAAATATCTCCAGGGATGGTGACTCAACCACTTCTCTGGGCAGCCTGTTCTAATGCTTGATAACCCTTTCAGTGAAGTAAAATTTCCTAATATCCAGTCTAAACCTCCCCTGGAGCAACTCGAGGCCGTTTCCACTCATCCTATCACTTGTTACCTGGGAGGAGAGACTGACCCCCACCTCTCTACAACCTCCTTTCAGGTAGTTGTAGAGAGCAAGAAGGTCTCCCCTCAGCCTCCTTTTCTCCAGGCTAAGCAGCCCCAGTTCCCTCAGCCGCTCCTCATAAGACTTGTGCTCTAGACCCTTCACCAGCTTCGTTGCCCTTCTTTGGACACGCTCCACCACCTCAATGTCTCTCTTGTAGTGAGGGGCCCAAAACTGAACACAGTATTTGAGGTGCAGCCTCACCAGTGTTGAGTACAAGGGGACAATCACTTCCCTAGACCTGCTGGCCACACTATTTCTGATATAAGCCAGGATGCCATTGGCTTTCTTGGCCACCTGGGCACAGTGCTGGCTCATATTCAGCTGGCTGTCAACCAACACCTCCAGGTCCATTCTTTTCTTTTAATTTTATTTTTTAATTTTTTTTCCTTTAATTTTTTTTTTTTGAAGTTAACTCAGTGCTTGTGGATAACAGCAAAATTATAACCACAGAACTGTAAATTTTTTTGTCTGAGAGCAGATTCTGCACAAGCAGTGCAAAGTTTCCTTAATAGACTGTCCTGTCATCCAGACAGACACCCGAGAGGGAAAGTAACTGTAAAATCTGAGTGTGCATTCAGAAAGAGGTGTTGACTTAAGCCTGATGGAAGGGGGTCAACATTAATTTAATTATATTTAAAACTATCCACTATAAAATGCATAAATGAGTTCTGTGCTCATATTTCAGATACAGAGGATAAATTACTAGGTTTCAGAAAAGTACTCTGTTCTGGTCACAGATACAGAGCTCTGCTTCCTCCAAATCAGCACTGTTTCTGCCTTGATATATGGTGAAACCCCTGAAGATGATGAGGCTTTCTCAGGACTGAGTCAGATGAAAAATACCATTTTGTTACATGCATCCTGTACTGCCACAGCGCAGTCATGACTATTACATTTTTCAACTGGTGACGATCATAACAAGAAAAAAAAAAATCTGTAGCAGTTTGTACTTGAGCACGTATAATGTAATGGAGGTTTAAAGAACAAAATGTTGCAAAACATATAGGTTATTCATTAGCAAGATAATATCTGGCAAGCTGAGAATATTTAGTTGTTGCGCACTGGAAAACAGAAGAAAAATGACTGTTACCTCAAAGAGAACTTTGCAATCTTTTCCTATGCACCCAGCCTATGTTCAGTACAAGTTGCCACATGCCTGTCTCCGCAAGCTTGAGGACGGCCAGCAAAAATCCTTACTAAGAGCAATTGTGCAGGTGTACAACATGAGAAAGATGTAATGCATTTACACACCAGGAATGCAAAGATACACATACATAAATGGAAGCATGCTACTTGTGTAACAACCAAAAAACTTTGTTAGTATTATCTTTATAATGAAGAACCTATACTGTTCTCATCTATTTTGTTCTTTTGAACTTTCATTTTATTATGCTGCCTCTTCATGTCACTATTGAAACACAACAATAAAGAAAGGTTACAGCAAGATGTATAATGTTCTGGTGGGGTTGCACCCCCTTGAGCTACCCCTGCATAAGGGCAATTAAAACTGTTACCTTGTTAGTGGTTATAAACTGTGTTGGGACATGGCCATGCTTGAGGATCTGATACTCAGATGATTTCTATCACCATTCAGTGAGGACTGAGCTTTGGCACAAAAAAAGAATCGTGAACATTTTTATCTTAATCCACACATGTGCTGTTTTGCATGGCCTTCTGGAGCTTCACAGTACCAGGAAAACACATAAAGCACAGCAAAGTATGTACATGAGCAAGCCTTATTTTACAGCAAGCCTTCTAGCATCCCTTCAGTTTTCATGGGTCACATGGCAACACCGTATTCCAATTTTGCTTTTTAGTCTGGGTCTGCTTACATGGATCTCTACTGAAGGGGGCTACCTTTTGTTTGGTAATCTGATGGATTTTTATGGCTCTTCCGTATTACGCCAGCAGAGGATTTCCAAACTTTGATTTAATATTCAGGTTAAATGGCTTTTAATGTGTCAACATGAAGCACTATTTCAAGATCTCTAACTGTGAGCTAGACTAATCCCCATCAGTTTCTAACCTATATTTTGATTTGCAACCTGACACTTCTTGAGATAGTCTTCTAAAAACAGACATAAAAGGAATTAAGTGCGTTGGCTGATAACAGCTGACATTATTGCTGTAAATCTGTGTTCTCATACAGGTGGCTTCCAAAATGAACTAGTCACCCCTAACTGTTTAGTGAAATTGTCAGCTGATTTAATAGACACATTAAACTCCTATTTATAAATTACTGTGACATTATTAGTGCAGCAACTCTATAATAAGTAATATAAACGCCAATGCACATGTCACTATATTGTGTCTGGCCATAATGGCCGGAAGAAGAAGATAAAAAGCCTGTGATTTCAGGTCACATGAAATATCCTGCACTTTATCATGTACTTAATATCACTTTAAAATATAGCACAGTAGTATTATAAAAAGAATTACTTTGAAAATATATAATTTTGGCATAAAGCTAAATTATGGTAAATATAAACCAAATTTATTGCTGCAATCAATCAAGAACTCAATTACTTTTCATACCTTAAAAATTTTCTGTGATTTTAAAAAATTACATAAGATCTAAAGATAGCAATTAGCCACTGTTGAGTGTATTTCAGTATGTTGATAATGGTTTGAATTTATATTAAGCATGGCTTTCACCATCTAGATTTAAAAGCACAATTTCTCTAAAAAACTTCTCCCATTCAGTGCTCTACCTTCTTTGGGAGCTTTGTGGAAAATAAGGGGAAAACACTAACATCTCCATCTTGGGTTTGGTTTTGTTTTGTTTTGTTTTGTTTTGTTTTGTTTTGTTTTGTTTTGTTTTTTAAAGGGATTAGGCAAAGAAGATTTATGCAAAAACTGGCAGGTTCTTTCTTCAGGTATATTGAAGCAAATAGTTAATACAGATAAAATAAGTAATAATAAACATCAAAAGGATGCTTAGCACGTAATAAACGTTGGAAAAAAATTATCATCTCGAATTAATTGCATTATTCTGGAAGCAGATTTTTTCACTTAATGTTACTAATGTACTAATTAAACTTCCTAATTTATTTTGTGTTTCACCACCAAGATCCTTCTGTATTTTATTTTATTTATTAGGTAAGTGGTATATGATATACTGTCAAGAAACATCACTATTGTGTGTACTACATTCCAATTAGATGTTTCCTCATATTTGAAAAGTGTCTTTTCCACAACTTGTAACAGTTCAAAAAAGTCTTAAGAGTTAAAAACATGCCAGGTAAATCTGTGATGTGATAAGTGTTACTCTTAATGAAAATATCCCATTAGTCCTGAAGTTACTTATAAACTCAAATTCAAATGTATTGATAATAGTCAATTTTGTGCAAAATTCATATTTTGGCAGCATAGAACTGACCCTAAATGACTACTCAGAATATCTTACATAAAGGAATAAAGACTAATGAATTACAGTGGTGCAGCAATAACATCTGTCTTCTACGGTAAAAGGCACAGTAATCACGTTGCCTATGCTACAGCATCAAATGTGATTAGAGTCCTCATCTGCATCTTTAGCGAGTGGCCAGAACAAAGGTATGTGTTAGAGAAAGTGTAATTTGTAACAACCAGATGTCACAAAGATGCAATTTTTCATTATGTGATCCCCCCTCTTCAGACTGTAAAACAAACACATTGTATTATCTTTGTGATATAAACGTACATTCTGCTTTGTAAATTGTTTTGACTAATATGTTTTAGTGTTTAACACTAATGCCTACATATGTAATATCCAAGTACAATTTTGGCTAGTTTGTCAAATCATCTAGTGAACCACATGTTGTCTTTTGCTGTTTTATTTATAAATAAAACAGAAATAAATAAAACTACTAAACTACTAAAAAAACCCCACCTACTCAGAACAGTTTCCTGGAAGGGCAGGAGGGAAAATTAATTTCAGTGAATTTTATTTATATTTAGAAAAAAACCCCACATTCCCAGCTTTTACATTAAAAAAAGTTAAAACATGGTATTGAAGTAAAAACTGAAGCATGATGCTTCATTTTTATGGTAGGTGAATTTAAACCTCACTGTCTAGGGAAGTGGCATTTGGGGACCCAGGAAATGAATCCTTGACCTCTTATTTTCATTGAGTAAGGGCCTTTACTTAAACTGAAAATTATACATAACATGCAATTATATACTGTGGTACTATTTTTTTCAGGTCTCGTTTTCCGCTTTCCTTTCTGAAAACACTATAATCTAAATTCACCCCCCACACCCCCCAAACAGTTAGTTATCAAATTACTTATGCCTTATTACAGAAACAGTGGTCATATAACGAGAGAGATAATTGCATAAATTCTCTGCATGTGTGAGTGTGCATGTCTGCACACGGAGTATAAAAGCTATAATGCAAGAGTTTGAATTACAAAGCAATAAAACCTATTAGAAATAGTTGAAAACAATCTGAACAATCAGAAATAAAAGCAAATGATACTGAGACATAAGATAACAGAGCAAAATACAGGCATCTTCGTTAGCTGAAAACTGACTTGGAGTAACCATACTGATCAGAGAAATGACTGTGCATTCTGGGCTAGAGACTTCTGGTTTAAATCTTATCTCTGATATCAGTCTGCCATTTGTTGCTAAAAATCGAGTATGCTATTCCAGTAGATTCAATTAAAGTTAGTTGTGCACCACAAACTTATCTCAGAACTCCCATTTATTTTGTTTTATTCCAAAACCAAGGATAAGGAACTAAGACAAACATACAAAGGTAGAAAGTAAAGGTTATAAACTTGTTCACTAAAAATAATAATATCCATAGTGGCTATATGAGAGGCTGAATGGTGAAGGGGATGAACAGACGGAACTACTGTTAGTTGAAGAAGATTTGCCCCACCAGAAACAGGTACACATTTATAGCACATTTTACTATTTGTCTATGTCATTTCAACTTTTAAAGAAAGGGTAAAAAATTACCTTTCCCACATACTGAGGTTCGGAGCCCATGTACTCCTCCAGCACAAAAAATTGATTCCACACCCAGCCTCGTTTGACTCGTTGGGCAGATGACCTCCTCCCTGGCACTGGAACAACATTTTCTCTTGGCTCTGCTTCTAAAGTCTGTTGTGGTTGTGGATGCAGTGGCGTTAGGAGACCTCCATCAAACAGGACCCAGAGAAGCAGGGATAAGCAGTTCCTTGTAAGCATTGGCAACGGCTTCCCTATAGCGAGTAATAAAAACTCCAGCACTTAATGCAGAGCAGAGGAATCCAGGTTTGAGGTGTCTGTGGCCTCCACCACTTAGCTTCTGATTTTATTGCGGAAATGCTAATGCAGGCATTAATCCTTCTGATGACAAGGTTTTTGCCGCATTAAATTCCATCTAAAGGGACCTATAAAAGAGATTTACATGGCAACATCAAATTACATAAAATTACATCGAAGCATTCATCAAAATTCTCACACCTAGTTAGTTTCTAGAGACAGAGAAAAAGATTAGGAATCACAGTTTTAAAAGAGATTGCTATTTTGATTGTAGCACTGAGCTGCTCTAGAACATCGTACAGTTATTACAGGAATAACTCATTCTTGCTCTGCTTAGCATTACCTTTGCATCTGTCTGAGGACAGGCCCATAGCCTTTGCTTTATGACCCAGTTATCAGACAAAACTGTCACCCATCAGTGATGTCAAAAATATTTACTCCAGATTTACACAGAAAATACTGGGGAAGAGGGGATCCTACTGTCCAGAGCAGGAATACTTTGCATGTGGTCTCTGCCAGAAAAGCATCTTGGAAGCATGCCCTTCTGTCTGTGGGTGGACGTGGACAATGTTTATACTGAACCTTGGACTCTGGAGGGTAGATTTGTATGAATTCCATGGGAAATAAAAAATGGGAAATAGTGCCCATACAGCTAAATACCACAAAGCTGCCAACACACAATATGAAGTCTATGACTGGCATTCTCTTCTCATGACAAGCCTTGTATCAAAATGATAGCTGTGTTGTTCTTCAGGACTGCTGTAAAGTACATTAAAAAATGCAGTCCTGATATATGGAGAAAACGATAGAACTCCAGTCAGCGTAGAAAATGAAACAACACAGAAGCTAGTAAGATAAGACAGTGATACTCATTTATGCTGACAAATGCCAGGTACACAGATTAAAAATAAATCAGTGCTAACTAACTACAGGGCTGAGACAGAACTATCACACCAAGGTGACAATTAAAACTGTGGTGATCCTTGTAGCAGCCAAATGCCATCAGCAAAGAAGAACAAAAAAAGCACTCTAAAGGAATTGTTCTCACATTGCTCTGTTTATACCAGCACAAACCATTTTAACAGAAAGACAGACAGGAAAATATACTGTGTTTTCTAGCCACAGTATAATTAACAGAGGTGCTTTCTTTTTGTATTTATGAAATGTTCTGATTTATTGCCTGCAATTAATAAAATGACTGTGCTAAAGGATGTAAATATTTAAATATTAGGGATGTAAATATTTAAATATTGTGGTGTATGAAACAAGTTCAATAAAATGTAGCTCTAGTTGTCATTTGCAACTTTACGCCAAATTCAGCAGCAATAAAAACTGGTGAAAGTGAGCACTCACAGCATCTAAAAATATTGTGACCCAGACCCCAATAAAGACACAGTGAAGACTGCTAAATCTATGGATTCTATGCTGAAACAAATGGAGCTTTTCTAAAATTTAGAATTAGCCAATAAACAATGACACAACATCTACATTCATTTTCAGGTGGGCAGCAGTAAGTACTGAAGCAACATGAAGACTTCAGTGTTTATTTTTCCCACTCTTCCAAGCTATTGATCTTTCTTTTAATAGAGTGGCTTAATGGATTTCTTGAAGCTATCCTTGCCTATGCTGGTGCTGATACAGGTGTTAAAACTGAACCCTCACACTTTCATAAGGCCCAGGACATCTGTTTAACGAACATACTTTCCCTTCCATGGCTCTTCATCATTAGGGGTGGATGACTGGCAGACTACATGTTGCACTAACTTGAATAGAAGGGAATCAAAGTTGTTTTCTGACAACTAACATTTCCATAAACCACAGTTCTATGCTAATAAATTTTAAATCCCACTATGGATTGAAGACTTAAGAATAAATTAATAATCTTGTCTCATTAAGACCTACAACCTAGGAATGAAGTGCCAGGCTACTCTATGGTCTGCTGGTTGTCAGGTACAAGAAATACTGCTCGCGGGATTTAAGATGGATGCATTTTACATTTTAAAAACAAAAATACAATTTATATCACTATGGAATTCACCACTTTGTTAGGGCTGTATTGTGTCATTGATTTTTAAGCAGAAGTTTCTACCAAATCAATAAAGAGTTCTGCTTAAAAATCAATGACACGATATGGACCTCAGAAAAGAAGAAACAGTGAAGTACCTAACCATATATATTTTTCATTTTCAAACACTGCCAAAGGTTACATTTTCCTTATGAATAATATTATTACTATCCATAACAATAAATAACATAGAAATTCTTATTTGATAGGTACATGCTGAAGTATCTAAATAGAAAGGATTTATAATTGGGAGCCTGGAAAACCTAACAAGTTTTCAAGAAGGAAAAAAAACCACCCTAGAAAAATAACTGCACTTCCTACTTTAAATTTAGGGCAAGATTTTCTGTTCTGATTAGAAAGGCTATGTTTTAAGTCTTAATAAAAAAAACAAAACAAAAAATGTGGTGAAAAGGTATCTAGTGCAAGTGACCATTTTAATTCTACCTTCAGAAAGGATTAAAAATGAGGTAAGAACTATCTGTTCATGATCCTTTAAAAAAAGAAAAATTTCTAAGTTGTGCTCAAGACATTTCAATTTTTTCATCTAAAACAAAATATTCTTAGGTACAATGGGTACAAACTTCCCACTTGCATTATCATTTGTATTCTATGGATTTAATTCCAGCAAAGAAACTTTAAGACAGGACCCTGCCACATTAGAGAACTGCACTCACTATTAATATATTTAGTGTGTACTTCTATTAGCAGCTTTTTTTATTTAACAGTTCACATGACTTTTTGTGCCTCTCTCTTCTATGCATTCAATGGTATATAACATAAGGTTCAGAGTGTGTTCATCCATAATCCAGTTCCAAGACTTCCAAACTCCTGTGCCTCTCTTGATCCATGGTTGCAGGGTGCATGCCTAGTTTTTATGGCAAAATCATAGTAACCATGAAACACAGCAAGAAAATAAAACCAAAGAACTCAAAGTATCCTTTTGAATTGCCCAGCCATTGATGGGAGCTGGAAATAAACAACATAAAAAAACTAGTGGGGTAGTCTACACTGCTTCACAAACCCCCAAATCATGCTGTATTCAATTTAACTGCTATACCACTGCTCTTTGCTGAAGAGGCTCTGTACATTACAGTTCTCCCAGCAAAGCTCTGCCTCCGGCCATGTCTGTCAGTCAGGGAGCTTTTAAAATGTTATACAGCACCAAAAGTAATGCAAAGAGATTGAAGGACTTCAATGAAAGGAGAACAATTCCCCCTGGGCTGGAAGGTTAGTAACCAAGTGCAAAACACAGAGCACTTTAACCCCTTCTCTCTTGGTCTCCCAGACTGCCTTGCAGAACGCCTCCTGCAGAGTGAGGATAGAGCAATGCCAGTGCTTGCTTCATTCCTTACAGTTTCAAAAAGCTGATGAATTGGAGGGTCAGAGAAAAATGGGTGGCTAATAGGTGTTGTAGTACAACATCGCACCACAGATGCCCTCGTCAGCTGCAGAAGAGTTCACCATGAAGAATTTTCATTTTTTTAATTTAAAGCTCAGCAGTTAGAAGGCCAATAACTGAGAATCCAGTACTTTGGCACTGAAGAGAACCACGCCAGCTTGCTGCTGTGTAACACTTGAGCAGTAGGAAACTGAGGCAGAGGGTCTCCCCCTGCCGCCTCTTCTTCCCCAGCATTTCATTGCTGGCTTTGGAGGAAGCCTGGTGGAAGTGGCCTGATAGAATATATTTAATAACACAGCTGGAACTTGTACAGCAATTCAAAGGCTAAGATGGATATTTCTTTTAGTCTGTGTTTATTGTTTTGCATTTTCTTTTTAAGCTATGTGTTAGTCTTCCAGGTAGGATGCCTAAACCTGTCTTGGTGCTTTTATACTGTCATATGCTCATTAGACATTTAAATCCAGCACCCTCATACACCTCTGTCCAGAAAACTGCTATGAGGGCTAGGAGATAAGGATTTAGATATCCAATCAGAACATTGAGCCATAAGGAAGATACTATATTTCCTAAATTTTTTAAGACATTATTTCCTCTGATGCTTATAAAGAGATACTTATCTAGTAAGAGGGTTGTGCACAGACATGCACTCTCAATGCATCTCTTCCCCATACAATATGAAAGTATAGATTTTTCTTAGATCTTGCTTTTTTTCAAGATTAGCTGTTGCTAGTCATTTCTTCAGACTATCTTATATGGATTTAAGAACCATTATGCATGACTTAATGATCCCATAAAGAGAGCTACAGAGGGAGAGCCTGTATGAACTTAGCCCCACACATGCTTTTATACACTGAGATTGCATTTATTAATTTCCCTAGTTTTAAAAAGTGAAGTGATCCAGCAGCAATCATGGACAATCTGTTAAAACGCAATAATTAAGAAATCTTGATTCTATTTAGTCTGTCCCCAAAACTGCAGACTTAGAAACGCATGAAATGCAAATGATGAATTAAATACCACTACTAAGATTATTTATTGAGAATAACAAAATACAGTATAAATGGTGTTCCTGCAAGATTTTTGGTACTGACCTGGTTTATACTACCATTAATCTAAACAGCCTGAGCAAAGCAATGTTTTTGGAACAGCAAAAATGATGCATGCCATTACTGCTGCAATAACCCTTAATCAAAGAGAGCCATGGCACTGCAGACACAAATCACCTCACCAAGCTTGGTAAAGGTTATCCCTTCTACAGAGGACAGACATACATCCTTTGCAGTCACTAGTATGCACATAAGGCCTGATTTAGAGAAGTCTTTCAAAGGAAACTCAAATGATCTTTGATTTTGCCATGGTTTAATCCCAGCAGGCAGCTCAGCCCCCCCCAGCCGCTTGCTCACTCCCCCTGCAGTGGGATGGGGAAGAGAACCAGAAGGGTAAAAGTGAGAAAACACATGGGTTGAGATAAAGACAGTTTAATAGGGAAAGCAAAAGCTGCATGTGAAAGCAAAGCAAAATAAGAAGTTCATTCACTACTTCCCATCGGCAGGCAGGTGTTCAGCCATCTCCAGGAAAGCAGAGCTCCATCACGCGTAACAGTTACTTGGGAAGACAAACACCATAACTCCAAACGTTCCCCCTTTCCTCCTTCTTCCCTCCCAGCTTTATATACTGAGCATGACATCATATGGTATGGAATACCCCTTTGGTTGGTTGGGGTCAGCTGTCCCAGCTGTGTCCCCTCCCAGCTTCTTGTGCAACCCTAAACTACTCACTGGTGGGGTGGTGTGAGGAGCAGAAAGGGCCTTAACGCTGTGTAAGCACTGCTCAGCAATGGCTAAAACATTCCTGTGTTATCAACACTGTTTCCATCACAAATCCAAAACACAGCACCATACAAGCTGCTATGAAGAAAAATAACTCTATCCCAGACAAAACCAGTGCAGATCTGTATGAAGTATCTACTTGGGTCAGACCACAGATGTGCTACTGTCACATGCAGACAAGCAAGAAACACTAAAGCTCCATGAAGCACTCAAAACTGTCTTCAGTCCAGCAAAGCTGATAATTGCACCTCCATGAATGGAGGCAAATTGCCTACTGACAAAGTATCCATTATGCACTGATGGTGGGAACATTTCTGCAGCCACCTTAATCATAAATCTATCAGCATAGAGAATGCTTTTGCTTATGTGAAACAACAGCTAATGTAGAGCAACCATCTTCCTACCCGTAAAGAGGTTTGAAAAAATTTGGCAGTATTGTAAAATGGTTGATCCATGCCAGATGGAAAGCCAGCTAAGATCTATAATTGGATATGCTGTAATAGCTGACCGTCTAACCTCGCTTCTCTGCAATATCTTGAAATAGGAAAATGCAACTACAGAAAAAAAAAGTCTATGCTGTCAGTAGCTATTAAAATTAACTGCTAAAGCATTTGAGATGATATATCTTGTGGTTAAAGGAACAGTAAAAGGATATGGAAAACCTCAGTTCATCTCTCACCTTGATATGTTTTTTTCTCTGCCCTTAGGCAAATCAGTTAGGCTGATATTCACAAAGGTATTTAGTTAAAGAATTACCATTTGATTAGACTCTAGATTTCCATATATCTTTGTGAGTTTGACTTTCTTGAGCTTCACAACCTGTCTAGACACCTTGGAAATAACAGTAATTCTTTCTTTTTTCCATCTTTTTTCCACCTTGTCTTTTTTCGTTAGGGTAGGAACTACTTGGCAGCACCAAAATGGGGGTTAGGAGGGAGATTACAAGTGAACAGATTGGAAACATCAAACTACCAAGGAGAGTAATTCTTAATCTCTCCATTTTATAAATCAGAAGAGTTTCAACAGAGTGATTAAGTCCCACCTCTGCAGCCACAAATCCCATTTGGCAAGTGTAACATCTGGAATCCATGCCAGGTAACTCATGGGATGGAAAAAAAAAATCAGTGTTTCTACCTGCTAAGAAAATGTCCAACTTACTGGGGTCTTAACATGATCCAAAACAGTTAATCCTTTATCTCCCTTTGTGTAGGACACAATAAGCCATAGAAACCTAGAATGGCTCTCTAGTTATATAGATCGACCCCTCAAGAGGCTGAACACCTGAATCTCAGTCCCTTCTTCAGTGGTTGTTATATGAAGTTGACGACTAATAGGAGGAACAGAATACCCTATGCCAACCCAAATATTCTGTAGCTTAGTGATAAGAGCACTCTCATAAAGTGTGAGAAATATGGGTAGAAAACACACAAATGGAAGATGAATCTTGGTATTTCTGAAAGATATATATATGTCATCATCTGGAAGAGAACTGTACTGACTGAACTACTTGACAACAAGCAGATGACAGACTTTCTCCTGCAATAAGGTGGGTTTAGCTCTCCTTTTGTTAAATTCTATTACAAAAGCCCCCAAATCCTAGTATTTCATGTCAAATATTTTGATTTGTATAAAGTTACTAATTATTCAACTTGGCAAGAAAAATATGAGTTTGATTAAGACCATGATTTTTGGATTTGACTGCCAAAGCCACCCTCTCTCTGAATTCAATAGTCATTTGCAGAGTTGTATTTTCTATACTGCGTTAAGAGTTCAATTCTAATGTCAGTTATGCCTATAGATATTAGGAGTGATACTAATATGAATCTGGAAGACTCTATTGAGATTTTACTGGCATAAAACCAAAGTGAGATGAGAATGATGTCCCTGATCTTCGAATATGTCCCTGTAGCACATTCATAGGAAGCTTGCCACAAATATATATTGCAGCACAAAAACCATATGATATACCATACCAGTATGCAATAAACATATTTGTGAAGTGCCTAACATTGGAGAGGAGTCTAATTATGTTTGGCACTTCTAAGCACTACAATAATAAAAGTATTATAGCTCCACAGACTTGCTTTAATAATTGGCTTTCTAGCATATAAAAAAGTGATTACTTAAGTGACTTTGGTAACATAACGAAATCAGATGATATAAACTTCAAAAAAAAGTGTAGCTGTACAATGCTGAGGGTTATAGAAAATGTAGTGAAAAAAAGCAATATAAAAATAATCTGTGTGAGTGCAAAACAATAAACTGGTTCCATATACAACTATTTACACATATTGTGTCGGCTTTGTCATCATTAGCAATACTTACAGGAGATGACTTACAACTTAAATATAAGCCACTGAGCCATCATCCTCTACATGGGAAATTATCATGTCTAACTCACAAACATGCATAAGAATACCAGGGAGATAAATGTAAAAAAAAAAGAAAAGACTGTAACCTTCATTATAAAAATGAAAATACATCAGTTAATGCACAAGGCTCCACGGTTCATTGAACTCTTGACAGTTAACTCAGGTAAAATGATATTTTCACTACAGGTTAAAAATGAATGTTTATTTCAGTGAGATTCAAATCCAGGCCAGTACTACTCTGTAAATATATAACGGAGCTCTACAGTTTAATCATCAGTTAAAATTAAGAAACCAAATGCCTCAGAACAGCACAAAATTTCCTTTTCTTTAGGAAGATGGTCAGATGATGAAGTAACACTATCAATTTTATTTTTATTCTGTCTTGTATTATGTTATGTTGGTCTTTTCTCAGAAAAGTACTATGGTGAATCTATACCTACTTTGTCAATGATCTAGAATCTTTATTTTTGATAAATTACAAACATTTTCATTTCTGGTAGGAATCAGTCAATGTCAAAGCATGGACAATCAGGAAACCATCCTCCATTCTACTGTTCTATGTTTTTTTGAATGAATACCTGAGATGGGGGAAAGGAGAGAAAAGCAGACAAATCAAAACCTTTCAACACATTAGCCGTATATGTAAGGGAAGAATTGACAAATCTCAGGCTGCAATTCAAATATATTTGTAATTTTGTAGGTAACATGGGATACTGAAATGAACGTGAGCACATTTTAATGTGCTCTGTAACATACCATTTTGTTATTCCTTAGGGTATTTCTGTTTTTCCCAACCTGTCAAGAATTCTATCAATTATTTCAGATCGCAAACACACTTTAGTTAAAATCCCACTATTAAAAGACTTTCTGCTGTTGGTCAGACTCTGATTATAATAAATGTTATACAATCCATTATAGGTTCCTGTGTTAGAAGGACTACATAAATATACTAAATTACATAACTAACTCAAGGATAGATATTTTAAAATGAGTCCTTTCAGGCATTTGTTTGTGTATTGTGTATATAATAGCACAATTATTACTTAATACAAACTTGGTGTATAACCTTAGACGCCTAAAGTTGAAAATATAGGTGTCGTATTGTCAATTATTGCGATTTGGATAAAATAGATTTAGATTTCTCTGTCACCCTCACCATAATATTAAGAAGTATTTAATCCTTAATATTCCTTTCCATAATAGATTATGGAAATCCATAGCTTGACTTGCACTTTCAGCCCAACTGTTGCTTTTTCGGTCTTCTGAAAGGTTAATAGATTTGTGCTAACAGTACTGAATTATGTAATTTCAGAGGATGGTACTCTCCTCGGGAAAAAATGACAGACAGCAGTTTTGCCCAACAAGTTTCAAGCCATTAATCTTGTGAATATTAATAGGTAGTCCCAGAGTCAACAGGATTGAGAGATAACCCATCAATTTTGATAACCCATCAGGCCTCTCAATATTCTGGAATCACCTCGTTTACACTGGGCTTACTCCAATGCTCAATAATAAGTAACTCTTATGCTTAGTAATTTATCTCTTTTCACAACTCATTTTGACTTGTTCTCACCCTACCTACATATGCTCTGTTAGTTGTAATGGACTGGCAGTTGTAATGAGCCTATGACTCTTTTCTGATCATTGATGAACTAACAAAAAAGTCCTTCATGGGTTTTAAAACAGAAATAGTAACTAGACAGCTTCTATTTTTATTCTTTAAGGCAGTTTTCTTTCTTTTGCCCACCATTACAGCATGGGAATATAAGGTCATCACAGCAACTGAGGTAGGCTCTAGTTAGACTGACAACACCTATTCTAACTAGAGAGTACATCCATCTATAAATCACTTCAGCCAAAGTAACCTTCATTTGTTTTATGTTGTTCACAACCAGATATGTTTCATGAAAAGTCACCAAATATCAGAGCTGTCTGTGAATAGGTAGTCTTTCCTCAAGAAACCTTTCGTTCAAGCAAAACCTTCCACTCTCCAGTCAATATGGAAGTGTTCCCAACCTAAGTCAGCAATTAAACTCAGAGATGTTAAAAGCAACCACGAGGCATTTTGTGTACAGTCTCTAGAAAAGATAAAACAATATTCTTGCCTGACTTTCATCTTTATAAATCCTCATGTCTCTTGTGTGCAACTGTTCATTTCCCAAATTCAAGTCTAATGAATTGAGTAATTTTATAGTAGATGCCTGCTGTGAATTTCAACAATTAAGGACCAATGCAGACAATAGATGAAGTGGTGCAGGAGGAAATAGAGGGCTCATTTCGGTGACACTTACTACTGCAGCCTTATCTGTCTTGTCCAGAGGAATAAATGCAAATCTTATTTGTGAAAATAATTTTCCTTTCAGGTTCTTTCCTACCCTTCTAAATTTTAAATTAAAAGGACAATAAAATAATATATTAGAAGAGAGACAGGTCTCGTCATCTGTATAACACTCACACTCAGCAACGTAAGTTATTGGAGGCTTCCTCTCACTGGTCCCTTTTTTCCCCATATGGTACACAAGTGGGCCTCTATTAACTGGTGTGAATATATTTTCATAATTTCAGTCACGCAAGTATCTGTTTTAATTTAATAAATTAAAGGTAAGTATTCTTTTGTCTCTGTTTTGTTGTTCATACATATATGCCCCATCTCCCAGCATTACAAAAAATACAGGAAATAGACAACTTTAAATGTGAAATGCAAAATCTCATCAACCTTTGAAAGCTTATTTACTATTTCAAAAAAACTTTTTTTGTAAACAGAAATGTCCATAAAGAGTCATAAGCCATTTTCTGTTAGCACTGATTTAACTTAGAATGGAAACCATATCATCTTATTATGCTTTTCCCCTAACATCCTGCTTTGAATTATTTTAATAGTCAGATAAAACAGTATTAATTAAAATAAAGCACATATTTTCAAAAACTATTACACCCAATATCCTCAGTCTTCATAAAAGAGAGTGGTTTTTTTTTCTTTTGTGTTTGCAATTTAAGCAAAGTTTTTCCCTTAATTTTGTCCAAGCTCCCTGCATGCTACAGTAAAAATGCAACTGTAGAGTGGATAGGTGTTTTATGATTTATATAACTTCATTCAAGACATGTAATGAGCAGCTTGTTTATTGCATATATTTCTTTTATTTTTTATAATAAGCATAAATTTGTCTAGTTATTGCAGTTTGCAAAACTGTGGTTTAGATAGGAAATCAATAATACCTTTTTAAGGTTAAGCTCAGTGAAACAAAGTGCTGAAATAGTCCCTGATGAAATTGCACCTCAGCTGAACTCACAAAGAACAGCATTATGGAGAGAGAATAATGTCATACCTGCAGTATTATAGATTGCAGCCAATCAATCAGATATATTGTAATCGCTAAGGGCCCAGTCCTATTGTACTAAAATAATACCTTCAGGCCTCAAGGTAGAAAGATTGACACATTTAGCCCGGAGCAACCTAAAACAAATACTTCCCTAAAACGAGTGAATTAACCTTACTAGAGGACACAGCCCAAAGAGATACACACATTTTGTCCAGGTAGAAATGGAGTACTGGGCCAAAGACTAAGCTAGAAGAAAGGCTAATACTCTGCACTGAAAAACCACAGAGGGAGCTATTGCTTTGGTGGAAATCAACATATATTTCCCCCGATGTAAATTCTGATGTGTGGTGAAGTGTGACCCACTGTGTGGTTCCACTCATCACAGAATCACAGAAACACAGAATGGCTGAGCTTGGAAGGGACTTCTTGAATCCATCTAGTCCAACCCTCCACTTCAATCAGGGTCAGATATAGCACGTTGCCCACGACCATGTCCAGTCGGGTTTTGAATTTCTCCACAGAAGGAGACTCCACAACCTCTCTGGGCAATCTATTCCAGTGGCCTAGCCATTCTGCAAGTTTTTGATCCACCTCACTTTCTTCTTATCTAATCAGTACTTCATCAGCTTGTCTATGAGGATGTTTGCCAGACAGTGTGAAAAGCTGTTTTAAAGTCAGGGTAAACAACATCCACTACTCTCCCCTCATCCACCAAGCTAGTCACCTCATTATACAAGGCTACCAGGTTGGTTAAGAATGATTTCTCTTTTGCAAATCCATACTGACTACTCTCAGACACTTTCTTGTCCTTCATGTGTTTGGAAATGGTTTCCAGGTTTCCAGGGCTCAATTAACTTTCCCAGAGACTTAGGTGAGGCTGACTGGCCTGTAGTTCCCCAGATCTTCCTTCTTGCCCTTCTTGAAGATACGGGTGATATTTGCTGTCTTCCAGCCCTCAGGAACCTCTCCTGATTGTCATGACCTTTCAAAGATAACTGAGAATGGCCTTGCAATTACATCAGTTAGCTCCCACAGCATTCATAGATGCAACCCATCAGGCCCCATTGGACTTATGTATGTCCAGATTGTTAAAGTGCTCCCAACCTGGTCCTCCTCCACTGAGGGTAAATCTTCCTTGCTCTGTTCATTAGCAGCAAGTGCTTCCTGGTTTTCTGGAATTTCAAAGCCTCACCCACAAGCACTATGACCAAATCTCTTCATGAAGATAGCTTATGTTGTTCACGCCAAGCCAGTAGGTGAGCCAAAATAATCTCTCTCATTTGTCAAACCCCCTTCTCTTCCTCCGAGGAAAGGAGTCTTTGAAAGTCCCAAGGAATTTTGGAGATGGTTATAGTTCATTTTTCAATTAATTTCCCAATTTCTTCTTTCTAAATGCATTAGCCTCTATTTATTATTACTAGTAATTGCATTTGTAAACGTGGGAGCCCAAAATATAGGTGTATGTTCTATGCTTCCAAATAAAAGTAGTTTGATTTTTCAGAGCCACTATAGACTTCAAGTGCCTGGCGAAATCCTTAGAGTGCTTTCAAGGAACAAGATATGCTCTGTACTGTAAAGACTTACAAATTAATAGCAATAAACATGAAGATACTTAATATATATTAAAAGCACCAAATAAATGCTATTTGGAAGATAGCATTTTAACCTAGTGAACAAAAAGATTAGCTCACCTATGATATTTAAAATATTTAAATGAATTTTTTTTTTTCATATAAAGCTCTAAATTTTAATGCTTTTGGGCCATACTTTATCATAAACATAATAATCAAATTTTGTTTGGTCACACAATTGTTATCTGGATAATCTTCCTATGTAAGTAAAGAAAGCTCAGTTTGCACAGTGAGCTTTATAAAATATATCTGTAAATTAATACTTTTATATCTCTAATATTCTTTAAAAAGGTACTTAGCTTTTACCTTTCTCTAAAAGAGAGGGTAAAATTCTTTCTTATCATTTTATGACAGATTATTCAGAAACGTAAAGTGAACAATTAATTCACCATAAAATCAAGTATTTACTTTGCTGGGTGTTAGTAAGGTGTTAAAAGCCATTGGTGATATGAAAGACAGTAAAAGCTTATTGCTTAGAGAAATTCCAGCTGAACTGCTTTTATGACTTTGCCTCACTTTAGCTAAAATTTTATCTGATGTTAGAGCTTTTGAAATTCCTAGGAGAGTTTTATCCCCAGGAAGAGTCTTATTTTCCATTTCAAAAAGAACTAAAACAATTCTTTGTTTTTACCCCTTTTGATACACATACACATTTTTATATGGTTTGTGGCATTAAAGAGCATTAAAACCCAAACCTTGCAACTTAGAAATTGAATAAAGTTTTACTTTTGAGATGATGTCGACCATTATTGGCTTTACTACTCCTTTGGTTTTGCAGACAAAACATAATGCAACAAACTCATGCGATCAACGAGAATTTTTCATTGATTCACCACTTGCAACCCTGTATACCTCAGCATCTGCTGAACTGTCAGATGTGTTTCCACTTATTTACCTGCTAGTTTCATTCAGAGACAGAACGGAATTTCTGGTGAGGACCAAAGCAAGAGAGAGACCAGACAGGAGCCCAGCAGACACATCTCTCACTTGACATGTGTGAAACAGAATCCCTGTTGAGCAGTTCAAAACCTGACTAAGGTCACCCACTTGAGAGCCCTAACTATATTTTGATAATATTGGGGAAGGGGGCTATCCTTGTATTTTTCCTTTCTGTTTTGCCAAACGTTTGGAAAGTCCCATTTTCCACCTCAGAATGACTGAAATCTCATATGTTTACATATGAGTATTTATCATGATGTTTCTGCTATACTTGTTTGCGTAATGGTGGAAAGCTCAGAAACAAATCTATTGTTACCAAAAGAAACAAAAAGGAAAAAAAAGGTTCCAAGATTCAGTTTTGCCATTAGCATGGAATAAGCAATTCATTCTCTAGGATGCATACCCCTAAAATACAGAAAGTACTATGCTTTCTGAAGGCCCTTCCCAGCTCAGTAAGAAAGGCTCTTCTTCTCTGTTACCTGTGTTAGCCATCATTATGGCATTCAAGCATCACTAGTGATAATTAAATATTTAACTAGTTAGCATCTGGGGCAATAGTTGTCAGCCCAGCTAGGCAGTAGCTCCTGTGAGCAGCAGACAACCAGAGCAGAAAGAATTATTGTGATTATTTCTTAATGAGGTGGCTAAAATGGCTCTCAGCTAATCAATGAAAAAGACTTACCTACTCGGCCCTTGTTCAGAAACAACCTCAATAATGGTTATGCAAATAAGAGCTTTCCACCAGATTACAGAGACTTTCATATTTTACTATTACTGAGAAATAACCACACCACAATTATGTAAGTGAACCTGCAGACAAGGTGCAGGGAATAGCTAATTGCCCCATAAATACACAGATGAGTGCCAGCAACTGTGCAGCATCCAAGTTATCTAACTAGCTCAAGCTACATAAATTAAGAACAAAATACAGCACCAGCTTTCCAGCTTGTCAACACATTGATCAACTCACCCCTTTACTGCTCACTTATTAATCACCTTCCCTATCTCCCTCTCTTATGCACCATAGCAAATTTTAGAACTAGTATTTAGAGGAGGACAAAGGGAAGAGAGAGGAAATGGGACTCTCTTGTTTATTAAAATGCAATAGCTAACACAAGACATTAAGGTTACAGTTAGACACCTGAATTAAAGAGGTCTGCTTCTCAAAGATGCTCTTAGTCAGACGCTGTGTGTGTAAAGTACTTTAGAAAATCAGGATATGTTTTTAGATACATATTAGCATAGGGCACAATATATCTTTTCATGATGAGTTTGTATAGGAGGCTGGACTATATGCCATGTTAAAACTTAGGGTTTGTTTACTTGTGGGAGTACTGGAAAAATTTACAGCATCCTCAATGATGCTTTAGTTCACATGCTTGCTGTCTGAAGGGATCTTTGAAACAGAGAGACCAAACTGTGACCAATCTGATTCTGAAGAACACTAGAGTCTTTCCAAGTATTTGCAGCAAAACTAAAACTTCTTTTTTTAATTGACTTTCAATGTTGATGTCTCTTTCAGCCTAAGGGAGGTAGCAAAGTTTCACGTCCCAGATGTCCTTTTTATTCTGCAAAGATTAAGCGTTCCATCTCCCAAAGAAAAAAAAAGAAAATATTTCTTTTTCTCAGAGCAAAGCAAAAGCCAAGTATTACAAATTCTCCTACCAAGCTCTTACTGATATTTTTTTATATATACTCCTAGGAAACCAAGGCAAAACCCTCAGGTCTCTAATTTTCTTCAACTTATTTCAAAAATCAAGGAATTCTCAGTCATTCATATGATACAATCTCCTCATTAAACAGGACAAAGATTTCATGACAAATACATTTGCTTTGGTCTTTAGGCCAGAAATTTCAGGACAACAAATTTTCCTTTATTTTGTGTTGTTTCTAGGTGTATATTTATACATAAATACTAACATACACACATGTATATAAAATTTTTTTTATATATGCCTCATAAGAAAAATGAAAGTGTATTCCTTACAGGCATGCCTAAGAGTGGTAAATTGTCAGAAAAATCACCAAATATATTGACTGCTGACTAACATAAATTAACCGTCCCAATACAGTGCAAAAATCCTTTCCACTTCCAAATTTATATAAACAGTAAGCATTTCTGAAGGACACCACCAATGATATGACTTCCTCAGATTTTTTTAAGGTGCAAGGTTCCTTTCCCATACCATATACGTTCCAAAAAAGACTTTCAACAACAGAGTTGCTGTCGCTCAGTGGAAAAAAAACCAAAGCAGCCACTTAGTACATCTTCCACTTTCCACAAAGTGCAGTGGTCCAGTGCCTAGATGTGGAAATAAGAAAATGAAGTGTATTCTTCCACTGAAAAAAACCCTGAAGAAAATGCATTATCCCAAAGAGTATAATCAACCAATACAAAACTCACATGCACTTTCTATTATTTTGACTGTGTGCCAGTAACATTTATTTTGAAATGTAAAGCACTTACTGTAGCACTTTCACATTCCATGCATCATTTTTAAATTTTCTCTTGTCAAAACTGGAACTATAGATTTAAATTTGACATGGAAAAGAAATAAAATGAATCCTAATATGGCCCAGAAGCTTCTTGAGGTTACAGAGGGAGGTGCAGGAGGAATAACGTGATGAAAAATTAAGACTGAATGGATAAATTGCAAACACTTGCAATAGATGCTAATACACATTTTGCATTCTTGCAAAGTAAGCTATTAATGGAAGAAATAGTCCTTGCTCATCAAATTCTTACTGCAGTACTCAAAAAGTACAGCACAACTAAGAAGGCCAGAAAAATTTAAAGCTGTGAAGAGTAGAATTGGATGCTTACTGAGATTTAAAGAAGATGAGAAATTTCAAAAGAAAACATGACAGAAGTAGAGAAGAAGAGTAACAATTTTAAATGGCCAATCTTTTCATACACTCTTGCATGATATTTTCTCTTTTCTTCTGATACTGCTTTAGTAAGGTTATTATATTACTGCAATGAGAAATAAAATTTAAAATCTACCACTTTTAAAGGCAAGCATGGTACATCTCCTTCATTGTACAAGAACAAGATGAAATTGTCTTTTAACACCCAAGTGGTGATGTAGCATTCAGTGGTGAGGCAGTAGAGAATATTACTCGTTAGCCATGCGGATGCGTTAGATTGCTGCTGCTGCTGCTGCATGCAAGGAGATGCACATCTGCTGTCTCTGCAAACAGGAGCCGGCCAGAAAGCCCAAGAGCTGTAAGAAGCTGACGTGCCTCCTAGAGTCAGAAATTTTCTACCCATAAAAAAATCTGAGCCCTGAAAACAGCTCATCAGCAGCTATGGTGTCAGCCTGGATTTCAGAAGACGGTTATTCCCAGGGAAATTTTAGCAGTAGAAGTGCTGCTTTGATTTCTGGTCACAGCAGAGAAGCTTAAGGCTTAGCACTGTGGTGGACTCTCAATTAACCCAATGGAAGTCATCTTACATGTAAAATTTAATCACTAACATCAGGATTCCAGGGCAGGAGGGGTGGGATGGGGCTGGAATGTACTTCCCACACAACATTGCATCTTGTTGATAGTGTAGGGTGGAGAGGCTATGTCTATACTAGGGGATTCTGGGACTCACTGAAAGAGTTAATCTAACAGGCCTTCACAGGAAAATCCCCAAATGTAACTTTAAAAAGTTATTATATTTTAGTTTGTAGAAAATAGAGGCAAAGAAAGGAGGCATGCATACACTAGCAAAAACAATGAAATTAGATTTAATGTAAAATATACTCTGCTAGGATTATATGAAGTAGGAAACTTCGTAAGTGGACAGCTCTCTTTTTGACCTTCTAGATCTGACCTGTCCTTCAATTGTTTGTTGAAAAGTAAATATGACTGACAATTTACGTGAAAAGCTTCCTGTCAGAAATAGTATTGTTGTTTAAACTAAGTTAAATCACATAAAACTAAAGAAAAAATATTTCAGAAACAAAATGAGGAAGTATTTTTAAAAATGCTGTTCCCTTTCAGAGCTTTTCAAAATAGATTTTTTCAGATATAAAATATCTTTTAAATCCAAAATATTTTGAAATTACGTCAACATTGAAAAAATGTCTATTTATCTCAAAACTCAAAACAAAAAAAAATTACATTTTCATTTCATACAGTATTTTGAAATGTCACCTTTTCTTTGTAAATTTTTCTTTATTCCTAAAAAAAAAGAAAGATTCCTTCACTTTTAGGATTATCATCTTTTTAGATCTTTTTAAGTTGAAATCAAAAACATTTGTAAAACAAGGTTTGTTTCCAAAGGGATTTTTAAACAGGAAAGAGAAAAAAAACCCCTATTTTTTAATACAATAAAAATTTCTACATTAAGGTCTCTTGTAAGAACAGTATGACGCAGTCTTATATAACTATTGTTTTCCATTATCTTTTAATAGCGGAAACTCTGCAAACCTTTATGAATAAAAACACTAGCAGAAAAAGATTAAATAAAACCAAGTACACCAGTAGCCCTGTATCCTGGAGTCACTGCTATCGTAAATTAAATGGAGTCCAATTGGAGTTATCAGTTGTGGGAGGTAAAAGCAAAAGAGAATGAGAGAAGATTACAATATGCTATCCAACAAAGTAAAGGCAGAAAATGATAAAAGTAATTTTTAATATAGAACACAAGCCAGAAGTCTGCCCGGATGGTTTAACATGTCATTTTAGCAGAGAGGTAAAATCTATGTCCCCATGATGGGCAATGGCCTTATGAGTTGGAGACTCCAGAAATTCAGCAGCTACATGCACAAAAGACTCAGCAGCAGAAAGAGTTACGCAAAGGAGGCTACAGCATTCCTGGACCCTGGCAGGAAGAGCAAGGACGCAGGGAAAGATTTTGAAGCCAGCCTGTACTTATGTTCACATGATTGAATACCCTAACACAGCAGCTCTAAATATTTCCCTCCATAAAATGACGGTTTGATTTTATAAAATCAGCATAATTTTCATGTACCAGATGCTGAGTAGTGACATGAACACTTATTTGCATGAATTTCCATCATGCTGTCAACACAATGTTTCTTGGTAAACCTGTATGCTTGCACCTGCTCTAGCTACGGAGGCTAGCAAACCAACCTTCACGGGGCACATAAGCTTAGCTTTGCTTTCTTCATCCACTTTTGTCACCTGTGTTCTCCTCTCATCTTTCTCCATTACATACAGTAACAGAAAGTCCTTGCTCTGAGTCAAAGGCCACTAAGTCAGTTAAGATTTCTGTCTTACAGAACCACTACCACCCAAAACCTGGTGCTTCTGATTTAAGAAAGGGAAACAATAAAGGTAATTGGGCTAAACAAATTACACTTTATTCCATACAAAAAAATAGTGAAAAATGCTTAACAGAATTTAATCTTTATTGCATTTGACGTTAGTTTTTTTTAAAAATAAATATTTTATATGCTTTATTTTTTTCCATTATCTGAATTAGGAATATCATTCTATATTTCATTCTTTATCCACTAAGGTAATAAGTGATTACATTAATCAAAAACTATAAAGAGCTGAAAAGTCTCAATTTCTGATGCCAGTTTTGTGATGCAAGAAAAATCAGTCATGTTATTCTGCATTTAACATAGCCTTAGTGGAGATCAGATTCTGGCTCTATGTTCTTATTCTATATTTTTAATTATATTCTGTGGTCATTCACAAAACTTTTGAAGCTTAAATAATACCTCCACTGTCGCACAGCTACTAACCAACAACTTTGAAGAATAATGAATAAAGTGCCAACTTCATATACCAAAACCATTTAGTTCAAGTACTTGTGGAGTTGTACAAAATTACTTTGACTTTTTATAATGTTAAATGAATTCTGAATTTGGCCCCAAATGTTTATTTACCAGCTAACAGTTTTATAATGAACTAGATCTTTGTGAAGAAAACTATTAATAGTTGTGAAAAAAAAGGGAAGAAAAGAGATTTTGTATTTAAATTATCAACTCAAATGGCTTAAAAGATTTTAAAGTCCATTATGCCTATTCATGTAATTTTGTAATTGTTCTTTACAATATGATGATGCAGTCAAGTTTTAAACATTAACTGAGATAGCAGATTGCTTTCCACTCCCATCAAGAGACAATGCACAAGTTCACAGATCCTATTATAATCCTTAATTTTCCTTTTTATTCAATTAACCATTACCTGTTTCAAGATATGATATCTCTTAAGGTAAGGATCCAGTTGCCTATTTCAGACTTAAAGATTTTACATTGGAATGGATAAAAGAGACTGTTGCAGAACACAGTAACTACACACAGTATAGGGATGATTTTTATCCTAAACTTTATTTTTTGTTTCTGACAGACTTACATGACCTAATAATTGTGGTGGAGGGTTTTTTCATAGCTTGTTTTTTTTAAAACAAAAATTAAATAAATCTCAAAAGTAGTAACATCCCTATAAGTACATTCAGCATTTCAGGGCTGCATAAATTACTGATTCCTTAGCAAGGTCTGCTCTTGGCCTCATTCAGATTCCACAAACTGAAGCTTGGCAAGATACTTGCACATCATCTTTATTCAGTAGAGAAAGACAGGCTTCTTGAGCACTGTCTAGAATGAAAAGCATGATCACTTACCCTGCAGTTGCTTACACTCCACTCATTCTGATTGTAACAATAGAGCAGATTTACCCTGTTGAATAGAAACTGCTTAAATAAGTTCTTCCCCTTATTCAGTCTCTCTTATCCAATAGTGTCTAAAGTTAAAGCTGTGATTTGATATTATTGTATTGAGACTAATAATTTTTTGCTGTCTACATAAACATGCATGAGAATTATAGTACCTATTCATGCCTTCAAGTACTCATACATAAACATTTTACCAATTTAATATAAAATAAGTATTGCTCTGTAGTACTGTTGGTACTCTGAATCATTTAAGTCAGTCAGAAAAGTATTAAAAAGTAATTTTTTCACAATGTGTCATCCATGCTTTATTTCATTCTGAGAGCATCCTTTGGCATCTGTATGCCTACTGGGATTCAGAAATCTTCTGTAAGATCATTTTACCACAAAAAAGACTCACTCGGATATAAACAGCCTGCCACCGAGCTGACAGCAGACTTTTCATCAGTCACAATTGTCTCTACCTCTATCTCCAACTTTTTCAGAAGTGAAAATTCAACTATTTAATGGGTTGTGTGAGCACAAGCTCTACATTACTATTTTGAGACTCCATATGAGATAGCCAGCTCTTTCCCTTAGGAGGAAGGGTACCTGCGATTATCATATGTCACTCCAGAGAGCTGGTCTGAAAGGGCTGACCTTGTGCTTCTTTCCAATTCTGTGAGCAGAAGCCTGACAGGACACTTACCCATCACCATTAATAATCAGAGAAAGCCAGGCTCCTGGAGCACTGGCTTGGATGATGAACAAGATTAAAGATGGTTACAGAGTTCCACATGAGTTATTAGCTGTTAGCCTGATGTAAACATGACTAACGGATAATGGAATTAGTTTGGCTGAGCAGAAATCACTCAGAGCAGCCTAACACTTCTCTTCCATTGTGAAATATTTTATAGAGGAGGGAGAAGGGTAGGGAAAGTCTTGCACGTCACTTTGAGAGCCCGCGCAGCTTACGACATTGCTTGAAACAGAATCCTCTCAAGGAAGCAGATGTGCTTTTTTTCTTTGCACAGGCACTGTGAAGCTCAGAGGTAAATAAAATTAAAGTGGGGAATGGGACAAACTGATAGAAAATGTTTCTGATCTCAAATCACTTTCTTATAGTCACACCTTCTTCAGTAAATATCAGTAAATTACTTCAGTAAACTACTGAGTATTTTTGTCATTATGGATTTTTTTCTCTTAATTTGTGCATTTATTTTATTACTAAATTTGTAGCCACTTGAAAGTCAATGATGTGGGTGCTTTTGGTTTGCTGCTTTTTTTTCTTCCTTTTTTTTTTCCTTTTTTTTTTTCTTTTTTTTTTTAACACCATTTGACTCAATAAGCAGCAACAGACCTGACACTTAATTGTTAAGCAAACTGAATTTGGGATCTAGCAAACTTTCCTACAGGAGTTGACAAGTGATTTTCTCTGGAGCAATCAGTGATTAGACCTTAAAAATAAAAGATAAAAGATTTTCTGGATTTCAAGTACACAGATAGACATCTACACAAGCACCAAGGACAAGCAAGGTATTGTTACAGATTTTTATCAATGTAACTGACACAAAAATCTGCTTAGGCTTATTAAAGAGGCTAGAAACATATAGTTGAATAGTATAGCATTCACACAGCCTGAAACAACAACAGAAAAAAAAGGGGGAAAAAAAAAGAAAGAAAGAAGAAGAATCACAGGCTAAACTGTAACCCCACCTTCCACCCCCATTTTTTCTTATGAAGAACAAAGAGAGAGGATGAGCAAACATCAGGAAAAAAGCACAGGGAGGACTAGGTGCTAGAGAAAAATCTTAATTTCTTTTGCATCCACATAAGTCATGAAGTCAATGGCATGGCAGTCATTTATAATTCACCTCTGTGAGTTCATTAGCTCCCTTTTGTTTTGCTAAAGTTGATCAGGAAAAAGGGAAAGGAGAAGAGAGGGGATACATTTGTGAAAATGGTGTTGAAAAAAACCCTAACAAATAATTTACACTTTTCTTTCCACTTTTGCTGAATGCATTTTAGTGCAATGATATGAATGACAAAACAAACTTTTGTGATCACAGGATCTGGAGACATTTTAAAATGACATTTCAGAAGAAGAAAAAGTAGCTTGTAGGAAAAAAAAAAAAAGAGAATCAGTATACATCAGTTTCACCTGAAATGAACTCCTCAAGTCCCTAATATCCTGAAAAACTGATACTTGAGTTTTCTCATTCTTATACTAGAATGATTGAAAAACATTATACACACTCAGTGCTGCAAATTTCAGTAATTTAATCAAGGATTTGGGACAAATTTTCTTCAAGGATGTAGTGCAATTGCAATTCTGTGAATGCTTCTTATAAAGCCTATAAATTTCCCGATGGCTCCTTTTTCTTCATATGGTCACTGCAGATAACACGTTCTAGGACACCCAGTACTACTTCTGTTCAGAACAGCTGCAAAGCATGGTGGGATGTGAGTACACAGTGCCCTGGGTAAACAGCATGCCGTTCCTTTGGCCACTATGGACTATTTTTCTTGATGGTGCTTTTGGTTCTGCTCATTTCTCTGTTGAAAAGCATGTGCTTACTCATTCTACAAACTCGTTTCTCAGCTCAGAAGCTGAAACACTGGAAAGAGTATTTTCTGACCAGGGGAAAGACAAGTAAAAATGGGAAGAGAGAAAAAAAGGTAAAAATATTATTCTTTTTAAAAATCTGTAAATCACAAGGGAACTGAAACTTCATTCTTTGACCTTCATACTACAGTCTTTTGCATCCACTACAAATAATAATACATTAAATGAACATTTTTCTGCTATCTTTACAGTTGAGGAAACAAAAATGGATAATACTCCATTCAGTTCTGCATTGGAATAAGATGTAGGTAGAATTTTTCATGTTCCACATACAGAGGTTGTTAAACTTTCTTTTCTGTGTGGTATAATGTCCTTCCATGGACCTCCTCAATATGCTGTTCATTAAAAGCAGGTTCATAATATTTACCGTATAAGTTTTTGGCAGAGCTTCCATTATAAAGGCAACAGAGTTTGTCTCCCCTGCATCTAATACACTTAGTATGCACCTTCTGAAAATACTGACAGAAGTGAAATTTTACTGTAAGCTTTACAGCTACAATGTTAATAGATACCTTTCTACTGTTATCCTGAACTCTATTCCTGAACTTTTCAGAAAAAATATCTGACACAGCATGGTAACTGGAATGCAGGCAAACCAAGAAAATATACATTACAAAAACCCAAAAATTGGCTTTCAATTTTTTATGTCCTGTTTAGGAAGAAAAAAATAACCAGCACCACAAACAACAAACATTTTTTGTGGAAGTAATAACTAATATAAAGAAAACACAAATGATAGCGGTTTATAATATGGCCGTACAGTTATTTACAGCACAGTTTGACGGTGGTGAACATGAAGCACATCAAAGTTTTTAAAGATTAAAGAAAATATATATTTACTACATAAAAAGCTGCTTTCATAATCTTCCAAAGACCAAAAAACTAAATACTGATACAAATAATACTAAGTAGTGTATATAGGACTGTTCATTTATATGCCCATATATACCATATCAATAAATGCTTCAGAGTGTAGCACATATGACTTTCTAAGCATTAATGAATAAAACATCTTGACAGATCCTCACAGAATATGAATAACAGCAACTATATTTCACAAAAAGAGAATCGAAGGTAGAGAGAAGTGATCTGAAAAAATCCATTGGGGCAAGCAACAGAAAATACCAAAGCTAGGATCTGAACTAAATCTAACCCTGTATCTTCAACATTTACTTGGTCCTTCTTGGCTTTAAGTGATAGATTAAAAAACCAAAAGGTTCATATCTAAAAGGTTATGTCATTTTTAAAAACTGCATCCTGGGAATACTAAACTGGATTAATAGTTGACAATGTTACTTAAAAACTACATAGCATAGCAAATGCTTTCCTCAGCTTCTGAGATTTCACTTCTAAGATTGTCTTGTTGATACCTTCATATTGCAGGAAGTCACCTGCACAGAGCACGCAACATGCATTTGGTTTTATGATCTATCACGCATGTAACCTTGAAATGACCACACTTAATCAAAAAGAAAGCATCAGAAACACCACTAATTTCTTTAAGAGCTTAGAAGCTCCATGAGAGCACAAACCAATGAGTTTTAGGTGAAGGAAAGCCATCCAGGAAAAAAAAGAAAAAAAAGAAAGAAAAAAAAGAAAAGCTACACTTCATTTAAATTTTCCAGGCTGATTGCAATCTACAGAAAATGCACAGTAATTCATTTGTTGAGTTATAATTTGTGGCTACTCTAAATTGTGTATTGTGTTCAAAGGGAAGTTATTATGTGTAGAAAAGAATAAGAAACTTGATTATTCAGGTGCACTATGTCATGAATACTACTGAACTCTTCTCCCCCCTACAGAGAGTGAATGATTATCCTCTATAAAACCTCTGTTTATAACAATTACATTTTAATAGCACTGTGGGTAATTCGCTGCTTTTGTTTAATATATGCTACTCTTTTGTGTCCTACAGAAGCTTGCTGAAATGCACCATTATTTTCAAGATGAATTGGTTACATTCGTTTAGTATTACTTATTCATGATAGTACAGCATTATCTTGAATTTGATTTCTACACATTGATCAAAAATTGATTTTCTTATTCAATTCACAAGCTATCTACACTTTTAAGGTGCTTAAGCTGATCTTAAACTCTCCATATTTTAAATACCGGTAACATGATAAGCACTAGGAAGTATATACAGCTGAAAGAACAAACAAATGGTTTGTTGGTATCAAAGTAAATTTCTCATATAAGAAGTTCACGCCTGATGAAAACCTCAGAAAGACCAAAAAACCCCTCAAATGAAACATCATCTAATTTCTTCCATGCTTCTCTTACACAATAAGCTCTCCTTATTGAACAGTCCTTACTTGACCTTTTGTCCTGGTTTCGGCTGGGATAGAGTTAATTTTCTTCCTAGTAGCTGGTACAGTGCTGTGTTTTGGATTTTCGTATGAGAATAATGTTGATAACACACTGATGTTTTGGCTGTTGCTAAGTAATGTTTACACTGGTCGAGGACTTTTCAGCATCCCATGCTCTCCTGGGTGCACAAGAAACTGGGAGGGGACACAGCCAGGATAGTTGATCCAAACTGACCAAAGGGCTATTCCATACCATATGACGTCATGCTCAGCATATAAACTGGGGGGAGTTGGCCGGGGGGTAGCGGTAAGGGGTAGCGGGGAGGTAACTCATCATCACCCTGATGAGTCAAAGAGGCTGTTTCCCTTCCACTTTCTGTTTGTTCCCACTCCAGCTTCCTGCTTAGGAAACTATCTGATTATGTCTGATCCTTCATTACTTCCCCCCTTCCCCTAACCCATGGAGCAAAAAGATTTCATTATCCTCTAATAAAATACAGAAACAAAAATCTTTCTGTGGTGCCCAACAATCAAAGCTGCTAGTATCACATCAGCAGCAGAAAAACAGAAACAAGTGGTTACCTAAAATGTAGGTGATTTATTACTCCGGTTCATTTATAGACAATACAGATCCATTTTCTCACAGAGGAGGTAACATGCATTACGAAAGACCATAGCTGGACTCTGAATAACTTAGATGGGATTTTTTAGCTTTTGCAAGCCCAAAATTTCACTAAATTTTGAAAGCAACAAATATCAACTATTTTACAACACCTTTCTTCATCATACATGCTTGAAGAAAAACAAATGGATTCAGAGAATCTCAATTTCCCTGAAGCAGGTAAAGAAAGTTGACAGTAAAATCACATAGGAACTGAAGTCCACTGGTGAGCGGGAACGTATTACATCATTCGCACTCTGAACCCTGTGATATTTCTGTTTTTCTTTCTGTACTGCAAATTCAGGTTCTCTTTTTAAGTGATCAAAGAGTATTTAAAGAGTGATCACAGATATATTTTTTAAAATTCAGTCCATCTGCACCTTTCTCTACCCTTTCAGTTTTCAATTATCCATATAACCAAAGAGGTGATTGTATTAATCTTCACAGAGAGTAACTGTTGTGCTCATATCAGAGCTCAAAGGCTTAGACGGGATCAAGAACAAAGGGCCAGAATTTGATTTCAACTCTCCTGACCTGTAGCTCAAGAAGCCATTGCACGAACTACCTCCTGGAACTCTCAAAGAGAAAACCAGCTCTTTACGTATTACTCATTCTCAAAACCTGCACTGGGCTTGCAGAAGATCAGCAAACTTCCACATATTCATACAAAGATAAGTCTATTCATCCAAACCAACCTCCCAAATTGAGTGTTAACTATTTCACATAAGATAATAAATGCTTATTTATCAAGGTTTCTGCTCTCAAGTATTTTGGCATGATGTGGTTGTTTGATTTGTAAAATATAAATGTGTAAAATACTATGTCATACTTCACAATTCATCTCACAACTAGTGTATTCAAAGCCTGTTTCATCCTAGAGGAATTGTAAGTGGTCTTCAATAAGATACAAATGTCTGCTTTTGACAGCCGATCAAGAAGAAACAAAAATGAGTTAATGAAGCTTTCTGTATGGCACATGTTAGGGGACTAAAGAATTGAAACCGTCATAAAACAGTGATTTCAAGCAATGTCTTATACAACATATTTCTCTTCCCCTTAGGACAGTAATTTCTATAAACATTACTGACACATTGATTAAATCACCTCACTGATTGGTTTTGGTAACCAGAAAAAGTACTGTAGCAATTTAAGAAATTATTATTTTGTAATAACTACGCTGTTATTAAAATAAGGATAATTTTTTTTTTAATATATGCAATTTTCACAATTCAGATAAGGACCTACACTGACTATGAAAATCTATCTGCCCTGTCACTCATTCACTTATATTTAGTTGCATCACACTGCATGGGGATCGCTGCAGTTCGTGTACTTATTCTAAAACCTCACTGCTTACCAGAGAGACTGCCTATTACTACCAAGACCATTCAGCCACTTTTTACCCAGGTGATGCCAACTCTCCAAAAATGACTTCTGCTTTAGTACTTGTATTTTCATTTTCCCTAATTTAAGTTTCTAGAACAAACAGAACAAAACCAAACCCATAACATTGCATGTGACTAGTGTGATGGCTAAACTATTATTTAGTTCATAGGAGAATAGACACAAATCCTATTTACTTTGCAAAAATGACATGCTCCCTGAGAATCCTCAGCATTCGCACATGCATCCCAGTAGTGTGTTACGTACAGTGTGTTGCAGGCTACCATGAGTAATTGGAAAACCTTTCTGGCTCTTCTGATCTTTATGTTGCCTGATCTATGCAGATGAAATGGGGACTTGCTCAATTATCTTCGGGATGCCCCAAGCACTGTGTTGGAGAGATAAGGTTTATAGAATCATAGAATCCTAGAATCATAGAATGGTTTGGGTTGGAAGGGACCTTAAAGATCATCTAGTTCCAACCCCTCTGCCATGGGCAGGGACACCTTCCACTAGACCAGGTTGCTCAAAGCGCCATCCAACCTGGCCTTGAACACTTCCAGGGAGGGGACATCCACAACTTCTCTGGGCAACCTGTTCCAGTGCCTCACCACTCTCATTGTAAAAAATGTCTTCCTTATATCTAATCTAAATCTACCCTCTTTCAGTTTAAAGCCATTACCCCTTGTCCTATCACTCCATGCCCTTGTAAAAAGTCCCTCTCCAGCTTTCTTGTAGGGCCCCTTCAGGTACTGGAAGGCTACTGTGAGGTCTCCCCAGAGCCTTCTCTTCTCCAGGCTGAACAACCCTAACTCTCTCAGCCTGTCTTCATAAGAGAGGTGCTCCAGCCCTCTGATCATCTTCATGGCCCTCCTCTGGACTCAGTCCAACATCTCCATGTACTTATACTGGGGGCCCCAGAGCTGAACACAGTACTCCAGGTGGGGTCACAACAGAGCAGAGCAAAGGGGGAGAATCACCTCCCTTGACCTGCTGGACATGCTTCTTTTGATGCAGCCCAGGATACGGTTGGCTTTCTGGGCTGCAAGCACACATTACCAGGTCATGTTGATCTTCTCATCAACCAACAGCCCCAAATACTTCTCCTCAGGGCTGTTTTCAATCCATTCTCCTCCCAGCCTTTATTTGTGCTTGGGATTGCCCCAACTTATGTGCAGGACCTTGCACTTGGCCTTGTTGAATTTCATGAGGGTCACATGGGCCCACCCCTCAAGCCTGTCAAGGTCCCTCTGGATGGCATCCCTTCCCTCCAGCATGTCAACCACACCACACAGCGGTTTAGGTTCGTCCTATCCTTATGTTCATAATATCTCAGTGGTTAGCAGTTACCAAGACATTTAAAAATCACTTTAACGGAATCCAAGTTAAAGTAAAATGCATATTTCCCCCCAGCTTTCAAAATAACACTTTTTTTTTCTTTCTTTCTTCACCTCTACTACTTATAAATGTGTTTGAAAGAGAGACTTGGTCTACTCAGCTAATATTAAACCAGAATGTTCTTTCTCCCCCTCTCAAAACCAGATGTAGCTGCTATGCTCTCACAGGGAAGATGACAGTAAGGCATTCACAATCTTTTCCTTACTTAATACCCCAGACAGCGCTCTTGGAGAGAACCTCTGCATTACTGCCTCTATCAAAAATAATTACCTTTTGGTGAAATGTTACATTCCCATAGCCATGCTCCCCCATCAGGTCTGCCAAAACACCCAGACAAATTCAGTCTTTCTCCTGGAAAATTACTATATTTGCTACCTACACAGGAAATCAGCTGACTGCTTTTTGAATAAAATAAGTACTTTTCTGCTTCCTTAGACATGTGTGTCTTATATCCTGTGCTTGAGTGACCAGTTAACATCCCCTCTCTTCCTTTGGTGAACCACTGATATATTTCACTGTGATATACAATCAATAAACACTACTGATTTTGTATCTTTTTTCTTCTATATTAACAAACATACCTGACAAATATTTCAATGTTATACAGATATGTAGCTCATTATTATTATTATTAAGATAAAATATAGTACTAATTAGTCATTTTCAGGTGACTGATCTTCAACGTCATTTTCTAAGCCATTGTCAACTTCTTCTCATGACTCAACCTAGCTTTTAGGTGTACAAAGATAGGCAGACCTGGATCTTTCACCTTCATTAGTGCATGCTGAAGATGACTGTCACTTTATTTTTTGTGTTATGTGGATTACTGACTCCCACAGAAACGTACTGTCAATTTTTACTTTTTTACACAAGACCTTCAGTACTTTACTGCATGAAATCTCAAACTGAAGTGTCAAAATAATTTTTTCATTCCTGTGTTACTAAATGGAAAAGATCATAGCAATATAGGAGTGTGAGAGTAATTTTTCCAGATGAAGAAGGTGGTGATTAAAATCCTACATTTTAAGCATTACTTTTCTTGTCTGCTTTCCATCAGCCTTTCAAAGGACTCAAGTTTGTATAATACATTCTTAGCTAACTGGGCATGCCCAGCACAGATGCTAAATTAAGGTCATATTATCGTAAAATATAACTAGCTAGCTTTTTTTTTTGTTAGGAGTCAGCTAGCTATACACTTTCCATTACCAGCAGAAGACACAGCCCAACAAATGGATTACATCTTTCCTCATATTGCTCATGCTATCCTAGAATGTGATTATTTCAGTTTTATTGGCAATCTATAATTTTGCTAATTCAGTATATGACAGTACAGGACAGCAGCTGAAAACTATGCACGACTCTCCTTCCTTGCAGGTTTCTGGATTTCTTTTTACACCTCTGTGATTCTCTACTTGTGAATAGGATAAAGCAAAAAACTGTATCTTGTCTTTTATGAGATCTCATTTCAGAGCGATTCTTCTGTACTCTGAATGAAAGTGAAAAGGTCTCTAGCAAGCTGGCAAGAAATGTTTTTTACAAATTTAAGACAGTCACTGTTCCTTTGGAAGCAAGGAGTGTTACAATTGCTGAGTAAGAGGTATTATTTTGTTTACTAACCACCAGTTTAGGCTCTGTAATCTATAGCTTACACTGTTGCCTTATGCTATGGGCTTTCACAGCTTGTTCTATTTCCTTGTGCACCTGAGCTTCATATAAATAGGTCAAACTTTTTTTTTTTGTTTGTAATTCAAAGAACCTTCATGCACTGTTATGAATATATGTTTTTCTGCAGTGACAGAGTCACGAGTCTGCTGTCTTTGTTTAAAATCCTAGTTTGTAGTAACAGCAACATATGGGGTAACTTTGAAAGGGAATACATATAAAGTCCCAGGCCCTAATGACTTAACTACAACCTGCAATGCCTCATGGGCAGTTGCTGCTGGACTGCACTGTGCTGAATGACAGGTCTGTAATCAAGCTCCCGTTTTTGCTCCAAGAGCATCTAAAATGTTGTAAAGAGTGGTGTCTATGATTTGTGCAAAATCTCACACTCTGAAAGATCTTTTCACCAAGCTACTAGTGGAAAGATCAATAACAGTCAGTTTCAGCAATCCTTAATATCCTTTTATAAAAATATATATTTATATATTCTCATGGATCATGGCTGAAATCCCTTTGTCATTTTGAAAATGTTTCTTTTCAGGTTTTGTTCACATTTCAATTACCAAAGTAGAGGCTTCTCTTTGATGTTATTACTGCAAAATACCAGACACAATATCTGTGCCAATATCCTACTTGGAAGAATCGTCAGACAACCTGAATGTTTGCTTCCTATAAAAATATTTCAGGACTTGACTCTCTAATAGAAACTCCTTCAGTTTCTCAAAATCCTTACTGAAAGTTACACTTTATGTCCCCTGTATCTTCCACAATCAACAATTTTTTTTTCCCCATGTTTACCAATCCATGGATGTGTTGAACCCATATGCTGCTAAAGCAGGTATTCCAGAGATGTTTTTAAATATCTTGAGATATATTTGTACATTTTGTTTTATTTACTATTTTCATTATTACTTTTTCCTCCACTTTCCCTACTTACTGTTTCCCTATTTACTATTTTCCCTACTTTTCCTGTTTGGTTTTCATATGGTCTAAATTTTTAGGTCTTCCCAGTGCTGTTCATAATCTCTGGTCATCCTCTTCCATTTGTGTCCTCCCCTCAGATTAAATGGCCAATATGTTCTCTATTATATAAAAAAAGTGTATTTTTCCCAGAAGATATCCTAGATGCCAAAGGCAACCCAAAAAGTAATCTGAAGATTTTAATTTTTTTTAATAAAAGCATTGAGAAAGCATGTCTCCTAGAATTTCTTCTTTTTAGTAGGAAAAAAATCTTCCTTTTTCACATTTCTGTAATTATTTGGCTCTCTATATATGGAAAGAATTCCATCATAATTTTATTTTGGAAGTACAGGTGATTTGGTGGTTGGTTTTGTTTATTGGGGGTTTTTTTAGAACAGTTTAAAAATATGTATTTACTATGTCATCTGCTCATTATTCAAAAATCTTAATTATAGAATTTCACTTTTTCCCAGGGAAAGGTGAACCCCCTAGTTACATGAATCGTGGGTAGGGTTGTAGTCTTGCTTTAAATCTGAACTCTGAAGTACTTCACATCTCCTAAAATGTAATAAAAACAGCCTCTTGACAGTTCCAGGTCTTTTACCAATACATTATTACAAGCTGTCACTCTTTCTCCAGTTTATTAACTTACACATGTAGTTCAGATACTTTAATAATATGGGTAAAATTGCCACTATATACAATGAATTTTACATTCTTACTCCCTTGTCACCTGCTTGGTAACTGTTTCACTCTTTCTGATGTAGGAGTGACTAATCTGAAATTAGTAAGTGTTTTCCCTATGCAGATAATCTATTCCTTTTTAGCTGTAATATTGATCAGTTGCAGCTCAGCAGAATTTTTCTCTTGTCAAAGTATTTCCCTTTTTCCAGCTTCTAAACACCACTACCCCTTGCAAAGCAGTAGTCTGTTACAGTGCTTCCATCTTTTTCCAGATAAGCTTGTATTTACTTATGTCTGTAGACTAAATGCTAGGGTTTTATGGTTTCCAATTATGAACTGTGTGCACACTTCTGCCTCAAGTATTTTGTCTGGGGTTGTTGGTAGTGTTCTGAATTCTGTCTGCTGGTTTCCTAGCTAGCATTTTCACCTTTTGAGAAAAATATAACAAATTTCATGGCCAGGTCCATATAACATGATTATGTGCAAAATAGCCTGTAGGAACAAGCAAGGAACAGGTGATAGGAATGTTTTTGAAATCAAAGGAGAGCACTCTGGTACATGTATTTAATAAGTCTAGATAGTGTCTCAAAGTGTCTTGCTTATTCTTTTGTATCTCTTCCATACACTTATGGATTCATTTAAACTGGCATTAATCCTTCCCAGTCCTTTGGGCCTTGAAGTCATATATCTGAGGACAGAACTAAACATGGCTTTTTTCAAGTTCTGCAGTAGATCTGGTCACATCAGGCTGACACAAAGACACTTAAATGCAACTTCAGATAACAGTGCTTTTCTATCTCAGAAAAACTCAGGCCATTAATGTTTCTAGCTACCTTTAGTGTACTGAGATGCAGCGATGACACAAATTCAAAGAATTGATCATAAGTAGGTTCTACTTCTCATTCTGTTCTAAATTTCTAGTTAAAACTACCAGCCCAAAGTCAGATGCAGATGGAGCAGAATGCAGATTTCCATGTTTCCTTTTTATCTCATTTCTCTATGGTAAGAATCTACTTTGTGGTTTTTGAGCAGTCAGTATCATAATGCAGCATCTCTTTCAAACTATTCTTTCAGTTTTGCACACAATACTATACTTATTGAAAAATGACCTAGTTTTGTATCAGTCCATAAAGTTAGAGATCATAAATCAGATGATTTATGAATAGCTAGACTATGCCTGAAAATGTTTGTGAATGCACAATGACAGGAAATTGGCATTAAACCAAAAAGAAGCAGCTCTGGATTTAACTACACATGGATGGAATAAGAAGGTTCAAATTTCAATTCAAGGTGTATGATTTCTTTGATATACACTACTGAACTATACAGTCATGAGCTGGATTATTTTTTCAGCCAGTTTTTTCATGTCCTCTGATGTTTTCCCCATCATCCATGTTAGAATCATCTACAAAATGCCTCATACACAGACCTTCATACGGCTCAGGAAGCCACACAGCCTCTTATGCTCATATTCAAGGAAATATTTCCTGACCTTTTACTTGACCAGAAGACCAACTTCATAAGATCAGTAATCAGGTTGCCCTGTCCCTCACATGATGGATATACAAATGATGTATATGCTTATGTGACTGGATGCACAGAAATTGCACAATATGACATGATGTAATTACATCTATGTGATGCCATTGCACAACCAAACGTGAACCTGCCACATGACAGATGCTGCTAGTCATATGAGATGCAAGAGGCAAAAGAAGACAAAAGAAGACATAAGAGAAAAGGCCACAAGGAGCAGACTACCATGACAATGAAATCAACACTGCTCACACATAAGGGGCCACTGAGTAGAGAGGGCCACAGACAACACCTGTTGGACATGTCTGTCATTACAGGGGGTATTATTGCTTTGCTTTATAGCCTTAATAAATATATGGGACTTCCTATTATACATGATAATGTAGAGAAAAGCTAGCAAGAAGGAGAGGTAAGCATAAAGCGTAAATATCTCAGAATCCATTGGTTGAAAAAAATAAATGTTACGTTATGACTTAGATTTTGTAGAGTACGTAAGTGGTAAGGACATTAAAATATATATGTGAATGAGAGTGCTAACATCAGAAGTAGCTAGGAAGTGGTCTATATGTTTTTCCAGAGATTGTTAGTTAAATTTTAAAGGTTAAAAAACTGTTAAGAAAAACAATTGGGGCTGTAGGCTATAAATTCTAAATTGTGCTCAGTGTTACACAAAAAGATAACTCTCTGCCAGCAACTGGTGTGCATCAACAGCTGTTTTCACTGTTTCTTCTCATGCTCACAAAACAATTTAAAATCTGTTCTAGCAAATAATATCTTTTAACAGCAATGTTAAACAAATGTATATGTGCATGTACAGCACGGTTGTCCTATTAAGACACTAAAGATAAAACTCTAGCAGTCCACTTCTGATATCATCAAGTCACAGTAGGTAGCTAATTTCTAGTTAATTAAATATGCAGCAAGTAGCTAATACAGTGCATAAAACTCTTATCTTCTTTGAACTGCACATCTCCTTAGGACCTGAAATTTCCCTCCAAAGCGAATACGACAAAAAGGAAACATTGAAAAGGGATGAGAAGGACAGAAAGCTACTGAATAGCTGAGCCTGGATCTATGTATTTTTTAATATATTCATGGTGTTTTATTCCTTTTACCTTCAGAGACAGAGCTTATTAAATTAAATCTAAAAATGTGCAGTACTTCATTTACTCAGCATTACATTTCCAGCGTTCTTAATCAGTCACCACAGTCCTATGCATCTCCAACCTTCTACACTTTGGACCCTGGCTGTGTGATGGAAACTGAGCTCAGATTAAGAAGAATACAAAAAATATTTAAATATCTATTTAAAAAGTTTGTGAATCCATGTTTATATTACAAGATTTCATAAAAACACAATTAAAATGAAAATAACAATCTTCCAGGGTTTTTTGCTTACTGAGCTGTAATTGCCAGAATCATGTCCTATTTCACTTTTTATTTTTTCAAAAAGGAGTACTAGTGGCTTCTGATGTTCTCTCAACGCACTCCCTTTGCTGATAAATGAAATAGACAATAGAAAGTAACCAAACTATGAAACTGAACATTTTAGTGACTGAGAAGGGAATCAGTTTACACACAATTTGCTTCACCTCTTCTACAAGAAGCTTCACAAATTTACATTCAGCTCTTGAAATTTAGTAAGTTTCCATCAACCTCATTGCATTTTGGAGAGGCAGGGGGTGGGGGCACATTAAGAGCACTTCAAAGAAGCCTGGATCTGCTGCACTGTAACTGCTCTGCTTCACATATATGGGGTACCTTATTTTGTAATGCTTTCTAGTTCACCAAAACCACAATCTAAATCTCATTTTGAAGACTGTGTATATATTTAAAGATGTATACATATATATTATATGTATTGTTATATTATAGAAATACATTCAACAATAATGAAAACCAAATGCACCTAACATATGTAACCTAATGGTTAGCTTCACTCAGGTGAAACCTGTAACTTCAAGAGAAACAAAGAGAAAATGTCCTGGTGGAGTTGAATTGTTGACAGCAGTGGCTTTAATTAGGCTTCAGTTTGGTTCATGTCATCACTACTGCTCTTTCTGACTGTATACAGCTCTCTCAGAAGAACTGTCGAGAACTGTCTAGCCAGTCTTAAAACCTAAAGTCAACTATCATTCATTCTTCCCAGAGCCATGGATCTCTGGATTGCATCTGACACATATTTCTGTTTCGAGGCTGTCATTATTGATAAGAAAAGTGCTGATAACCTTTTCTTTCATAAGAAATGTTGCCCTGGTGGAACACCCACTCTTTAGCATATCATAAAAGAACCTTCTGAGAAAGAGAAAAGACTTCATTATCAGAGACCGAAAAAGACTCAGCACACAAAACAATTCATCCAGCACTAACCAATGGAGCAATATGGAAATTAGTGTTAAGAATTCAAATTTATCATCTTAGCATCAATAAAATTCATTTAAACTCATGAGACTGCCTATTCACCTTCCAATCATCCATGCTACAATAGTCTCTCCCTGAAAAAGTTAAGCACAAAAGCATTTTGATAGTTTTCTGACTTTTTTTCTGCTCTATAGTGTTTTTTTCCTTTACAGCTGATTTTCTTTGCACATTGTTGTGTCAAACAAATCTCAATCCCTTCTGTAATTATTTGTTTCATAACTATTGTTAACTTGATATTTTAATGATATTTTAACTTTCAAGATTAATTTTATTGTGTACATTCGAGTAGTCCAACACTACTATCTAGGGCTAATTAATTACCAATGCTCATTTTAAAAGGTTTCAGGAAATTAGGATTTATTTTTTCTGTAACAGAATGTACCATTCAAATACTCTACCTCCCCTTGTTACTAAGCTTTGTTGGCAAAACAGACCTTGCTTTTAACCAAACGTTTGCATGCGTTTTTCTATTGTTTCATTACAAAAACAAATAAAAACCTTCTGTCTTAAACTTCTGAAACCCAAATGAATTAAAAAAAAAAAACCCACAAAAACCCCTTTTCTAGGGATTAGATTTGTGCTTTTGTGTTATGCAACCATTTGACTGTATGAATGTTGGAATAGTCTAACTTGAAATCCCCCTGAAGTATTTGGAGTTGAAAACAGAGCCATAAGTCATTCAAAATTTAATTTTCCCTAGATTTACAGTGAAAGCTCAGCTTTGATCTATGACATCTATGTCCCAACAAACTGGTCATTCTTAATGTTATCACGCTTCAGACACATGCTTCCATCACTGAAATATAAGGTATAAGGGATATTTGGATCACTGGTACAGGACTACAATAATGAATTAATAAACCGAAAGTGACAGAGAATGCTTTGAAGAATGCAGGCATGATGAACAGACATCAATCAGCGTGCTAAGCCTCTGATTCAGCAAAGTGCTTCTGTCCCAGCCCTAACCTCAAGTATGTGAGCAGTCCTGTTGATCTGAGCCAGCCTCAGACCTGGCACAGTGGGGTGCACTGGGGGAGCAGGGAACTGCTCCAAAAGCACAAGCCTGCCACAGCTTTGTTCCCATTAGGGACAAGTCAGACCTGTGTGGTGGCAGTAGCAGTAGCAGATGACAAAGGCACAGCTGGCCTGGAGAGCAGGGGCTTGCATGGGGGTGATGACTGAGTTTCCTGATGTTTTCAAACCCATGAAGACCTTGCCCTTTGTGAACATGCTGTGGAGCCGAATGGCCACCCTCCCTCACCACTCTCCCTTATTCAAATCTCATAGGGTTTTGTTCATTTGTTTATTTGGGGTTTTTTTGTTGTTTTTGCTGTGCCCATAAAAGGCAACTTTAGAAATGCACAGGTGCATTGATGAGTCCATCATGTGCATAGCTAATAGATCTGCTGCTCAGCTCATAGTTGCTCATATATTAAATTCTATAAAGACTATGAAATCTCCCTGTCCTGAACAAGGCACTAGGGTAGCTGGAGTTATAAAACAGAAAACAAAGAAACAAAAGTTTTATGTGGCATTATCAAATTCCGCGGCATTGAAAGCAAGGCTCCTGTATTTTACGTATACAAAAAGATGCAGCAAAATGAGGAATCAAAAGTAAGCCTCAGCATATGAACAAGGGAGTGGCGTATAGGGAATTATATTATACAAACTGAAAAAAAAAAAGTGGGAGAAAGAGGGGGACAAAGAGGAGGAGAGCAAAAGAGAAAGAGAGAAAGAAGAGAGGAGGGGAATGAAGGAAAAACTCCACCCCAGAAGCAATGGTGTTTGAAGCTCCCATCAGAACGGGAAATGACATTTTGTCTCATGATTGGGAAGACCAGATCTACAAAGAAGCCTGAACCTAGAGTTTCTACCTGACTACAAACCTAGTCTTGGACCAGGAGTTGTGACAAGACAGGGCTTTTGCTGATTCCAGTCCAAAGGGTGGCACTCAGCTTACCAATGAAACCACTCTCTTCACGCAAATTCCAGCTATCCCCCTCAACTAAGGCCTGCAGCAAGAATTTGAGAGAATTTTATGTATTCCTTGTCCTTCAAAAACACCCTATGAAGTCTTCAGCAAAATTACTACTTCCACTGCTTCCAACCCAATATTATTTTAGAATAAAGCAGTCTGCTTTAATTTACTTTTTTTTTCTTTTCAAATGTCTGGTCTCCTTCCCTGCCTGATATATGTAAGACCATAACTCACTAAATTGCTGGGACACTCCTGACTTCTCATACAGCAAAACAATTTAGCTTAGTCTATGAAGAATCATAAAACAAAATATCCTTCAAGCATCATGGTACTTCAAATAAGTCATAAAATCTATTAAATCAAAACAACACCAACAAATTCAAAAAGCTAAAGTGCAAGTTTTTGCTTTTTCTCAGAAACCAAAGCAATCCAACAGAAGAGTTAGTAAGAACTAACAACATTTCTCTTATTTTCTCTCTCTTTCTGAATCTAGAGAAACACTCAAAAAAATTCCCTTGTAAGTAGAATTTTTCAGACATTGGTACCAATTGCTCAATTTTTCTCATCATCTATCTCAGCAAGTGAAATAAGTGCAAGAATTTAGCCATTTGAACCATAGAGCCAATTATAAACCTAGTTTCAAGTTAAGAAATCACCCATAATATTATTGTGAAGGTTCTGTATTACCTCTTTTATAAATTCATGTTCATTATATCCTAACATAGCTTTGAACTTCGTCTGAAGACTTCACATTTTATTTCAAACTTTATATAACATTCTGGTACACAAAAGTGGTCTTGTCCACCTTTTTCAAATGGCATACGAAAGAATAAAATTATTAAGTACCTCATTTGTAAATACTTAAGTACCTAAATGTAGGTAGTCCAAATTATATAACTTAAAGAGAACTGGGTATTAAAAATGACATCCTCACAATGAAGTACCTTTTAGACTGAGGAAAAGAAAGATATATTGGCTTGTAGATTGTGTGCCAATCACAAGCCAAAGTATCCTGTTCAGTGCTATTTTTGTTGGATTTTTTTTAATATATAAAGAGCTAAAGGAATAATGCTGAATGAAAAATAACCCTACCATTTAAAAAGCTCATCCTATTGCCATCACTGAAGCAGCAGGAAATTCAGCTGTTAATGAACACCTCTAACCTTAACTACATCTATGAAAAAATTTGCTTTGCCTGACTAAGTATAACTGAGAGGAAAAAGCAGGCTTACAGTGTAAGAAAAATGATATCTTCAAAAATATTATAACCAAATGATCTAATTCCACAAAAGAATTTGTATGAAGATATATTTTGTACCACCTACAAGAAGACAGAAACGTATCTGCTTCTATATGAGCCGAAGGGATTCATGGGTCTGACTGCAGAATGGTAATTAAAGCATTAGTGTAAGATTAGGAAATGATAAAATTTCCATTTAGTCTAAACCAGTATGTACTATATACTCCAGGAAAAAAAAAAAGCCAAAAACCCTCTCTCCTGCCTTTCTAAGGGTTTACTCTCATTTAAAAGTATAACCAATTATTAAGCCTGTCACAAATCTTCATATTGATCTAAATATCCATCTTCATTTTAACACAACCAACCATAAATGTTGTATTCTGGAATTTTTCATATTCTTCAATGACATCTCACATTACTATGGATGCATAAGAATGACTACAAAACATTCTGCCACTCATCTTGTTAGGAGCATATTCTTCTTGTACCAGCACAAATACTCAAATGAGCCAACATTGAAAAGAAATGCAACCATCATGTTCTATCTCAAAAAAAAATCAATTTACAATCTCCCACATGAATGTCTCTCATTCTGTTTTTATTTGTCCTTGTTTTCTCTTTATTAAAGGAAAATTGCCAAAGCTACTTTTTTGCCACTGATTTATTCTGGCCAATTAATGAAGCATGCATATTTGCTTTAAGAGATAAGATTAAAGGATGTAGTTTTAAAAAATGATATGACTAGTTAGCTAGGAATTGTATTTCTCTAGAACCTACAGCACGTTCACAGTTTTCCTTGACTTAAATTCCTGGAAGAAGACAGGTTTCCACAGTATGTAGAAAATTGTTTTCGAAGAGAATTAGAATATGAGAAACAGACTATATAATCAAAAAGAAAAATAAAATGTTATACTCTAAATACATGGAGCGTGGTTTTGGTTTGGGGTTGGGTTTTTTTTCAGCAAGGCAGCAGAAAAGGGACTCATATGTGTCTTTACAGTCTAACTTAGCTTTAACTCTTTTCTGCCCTTTAATTTCCAGACAAAGCCAGCTCCACCGTAGCCTTTCTGTAATCATAAATGGAAATCTGCAAAAGCTGGCTACAGGCAGCCTTCAGGAATACAATAGCACAGAGTTGGAACTACTTAAACCAGCCCTAAAGTACGAAGTGTGTGAAGATGGTGACATCCTACCAGCCCAGCATGTATGTTTAACCAGAGGAAATGCTCCTGAGATGTCCCTGGGGCAGGAGGTGTTGTGTCCCATGCCTGGGCATTCAGCGGCACAGAACATGTCTCAGCCGCAAAACAAATGGAAGTACTTCATGCCTCTTCTTCATCTTATATAATTCCACTTCTTTTTAATTTTTATGCCTTAATTGCTTTGGCAATCTCCTTCCTCTGCCCCAAAAGCCAGGGACTGGCTGACCTCACATTCATAAAACAAAACTCTGTCAATCCTTTTTCTCTCTGTTATTCTAGTTCTTGGTAAACTTGAATTCCTTTAAAGATCTATGCTCTAACTCACAACCAGGTCTGACACATTTGCAGGAAATACACACTACAAAACCTGCAATTTTAGTCAGTGTTTTTTTCTAACTAAAGATAAATTCCCCAACATGGCATTCACATCCCATCATATGAGCACTTTCCAAAACACTGAACTTTTTAAGGAGCTCCACTTTTCTTATGTTTGTACATACAGAGCTGTCTTTTAATACACCACTAGAAGTAACTGGCTAAAAGTTTCTTGATTCACTTTAGTTAGCCAATAGAATATTTTCTGTTATGTGTGTATTTAAATAAAAATTATCCAAAAGAAAAGTAATTTCTGTATGGGACTTTATTTGTCAATATTTATTGTTGAATGTCATTTGCATAGTGTGATACCATATTAACTTTTCTGATGCTTTACTACATAGATTTGATTTAAAAAGAAAAGGAAACACCTGTTTATGCCACACACCTCTTCTGCTTATACTTTTATAAATGTAAAAAAAAGCCCTAGTCTTCTTCTATTTTAAGCCTATTTCATACAAGATTTCCTTGTTTTTATCTTTGGCAGAACACATTCTAAAATGCTGTAGAAAAGTAACTGATTCATTTTTGGGTCATGCACTATCAAAGCAATTATTGACTATGTTTCAGATCCATAACATTCACCTATTACTGCACAAAGGTATTAACTTCATTTTTTTAAGTGGTTAAGATTGACAGTGACCTCCTCAAGTGACCATGAAGCAGTGTACAGAACAGAACTCTGTTTCAAAGCCTCCATTGCCACTTAAACACATTATTACTTTTGTTAATTTGTGGGAGTTGGTGCCTTTTGTATACTAATGCAAGACAAACAAAACAACTCTCTCCTTTACCTTTACTCTAATGAAGAACTCAAGATCCCAAACCTTTCAAAAATTGTCTAGATGACTCTGGTGATGCTGTATAAAAAATTATATCTTTTCAAGTTATGAGCTGGGCTAAGTTAAAGAAAGCAGGGATATGAAGAAGCATGGCTGCATTGTACACCTTTCTAATCAGAAACACATAAAAAGGCCTAACTCCCTAGAGTATGTTCCCAAGTATGGTAACTGCCAAAAGGCAAAGCCTACCTGAAAGCACTGCTAAAGTAATTGAGACCTCGACTGCATTTGCCCAGTGCCCAGCCTGAACTTTTACATGATTGTGGTATGTGCTATGAAAACAAACCAAGTACAGACAATTGTTACATAGGGTCTTACCGACAAGCTCTGGCCTACACCTCACCTGCTCTAATGATGAGGTATGCACAGAAAAGAAACAGAGAAGCACAGGTGAACTCTTAACAACTTTGCATCCAGGTAACACATTTGGAGCAGGAAGCCAGCAGGCGATAGTAATCCAGGTAACAATAGCCAGATGGCTTTAGCTATGGAGAAAGTAGAAGACATTAGCCTGGGGTAATGGTATAAGACACCAATGAAGACATTGGTAGCTTATACCAACCAGCTATGTTAGAAAGCAATAAACAGCAAAAATAATAGCCCCTGATGGAGAATATCCTTGCACAGAGATCCTGTTCTACTTGTGAATACGTTTTACATTTTATATGCCACAGATCAGTGTGATTCTGTCTCTGTGGCTACCTCACCCATGACAACTAAACTAAAATATTCATCTCTGTAAGCCCCCATCATATCCTGTAGTTTAGTTTTCCACTAGGATCCTAGGCTTAGGTGGCCAGGAGCATACACGTTGTGCCTAGGAGAAGAACAGAGAGGCACATGGTCATGTTTTGCAGTCTTCCACCAAGGAACGTCTAGCCCAGAACAGACCCTGAGCTTTCCAAGGTTTTCACTGTATCTAGAACAGCCAGCTAGGTATGAGCATTGCCAAAAATCTGTGATTGGTATGTTTCAGTACTCAAGAATGAATCAATTCTTACTTAGCAATTCCTACAATTCAGACAATCCAGACCAGCTTCTCCCAGTGTGGCTCAGTTTAAAGACCTTGTACCTGGACAACAAACTCCCTTGAGGCATCAGCCCTTGTACTGTGCACCTCTTTCCCTATCCCAGTGTAGCTCAGGCTGTTAAGAATGCTAATTAAGCTCCTACTGTCTGATAACATATGCACAACACTATTTTTACAGTATTATACAAATATTTAAAATGTTTTGACAGACTGTGTTCTGAGAACACTTAACTGAATATCAAGTGACTAAATCACAGGAGTCCTTTAGATGACATTACAGCTGATATGCTGTATGTAGCACAGGCACATGCTCAAATACAGTAAATGATATTCATAGTTTGTAAAATTATGAAGATGGTATTACAAGATTCACTATAAATCAATGTTTCACTGTTTTGGGAGTATGAAACTTTGTAGCATTATTGCTTTTGGTGTTTTCCTTATTTCTGTCTGAAAATACAGGCATATGAATCTGAATTTGTTAGTAAATATTATAAAAAACCAGTAGCAGGTAAAAAATACTACTTGCCTCCCAGCTTACAAGAGATAGGATATATTGTTTTATCTATTTACCACAGTAAGGTACAAGAAAAAGTACACTATTGACCTTTCTCCCCTTTGAGCTTTCTCTAAATTATTGAGACTCTTAACACTGAATGTTTTGTTGCTGCTGTAGAAAATAAACCAAACTGAAACTGAACAGTCAGACTCAGAGGTCTGTTCTCCCATCCATGTATGCACATATCCTCTATTAGCATTAATGAGAATTATCCATGCATATGGATGAGAGATCAGACCCCTTAATTTGTTTAGATGAGACCAATTTTAATCAGTGTGAGCTAATGCATAATTTTGTAGCATGCTTGTGTGGTTGGTGAGTCAACATGTTTGAGGTTTTCACTTTACATTCCAGGAGCGACTGTGTAGGCTGAGAACTTTGAAACAGAAGAATGTCAAAGTATTAGTCAGGAATATTATTCTCAGGGTACTTGTCCCCTGGTGAGGAGAAGAGGAGCCATAGTGACATTGAGTGACCTCGCAAAAGCAAACCAGGACAGAGAGCGACTGTTGAATGCCAGAAGAATGATTTTGCATTGAATCTCTACCATTAAAAAAAGTCCTACAGCCGTCACTGAGATCTGTCGTAATAAATCATTGCTCTTGTTTATTAAACACAGGTCAGTAAACTCATATTCCTAGTGAAGATTCAAAATTTGCATTACCTTCTAACCTCACAGCAACCTCACACTAAGCTCAGTAAACATGTTTATTCAAACAAAACAAGCATCAAGAAAAATTATTTAAATGCTTTACACAAATAACACCAAAACACACTGTACAAGGTGAGACCAAAGACCTGCTCAGGGAAAGACTTATGCTACTCTGACCTCCATTCGAAAATGAGTTTCAGTATCAAAACCAAAACCCTACTGTCAGATGTCAGATATACTATCTTTCCACTGCTTCATTTTTTACTGGTAATCATTTTCCTAACTCACTTCCATCAATCCTGCCCCATAGAGATCAGACTTTTTTTTGACATGTATAACTGTGAAGACATTGCCTGTTTCCACAAATAAAAAGAACGTACAGACAGATAGATGTAGAAACTTTTTTTTTCCAGAGGAAATATTCAAGACATCTCCCAAAATTGAAGACCTATATCTGCAGGTAAAGGACAAGAATTTGCACCTGTAACACCAGTAGTGCAGACCCATTTGGAAGATGATGATCCATAGCTGTGATTAGGCCTTTTTCTTAATCTTTCCTTCAAGGTTTCACATTATTGGATGTTCAAACCATCTATTTGACAAATGTAACTTTTAGTTTTTAGAACAGCTTTCAGCTATTCTCTTGTGCTTTCTGAGGTTCTGTGTGAAGCCATGAGTAACTTGTACATATCATCTTAAATAAAGATCTGTGTAACCTTGTACTACGTCCCACAATTAGCCAGTCTGAAACGTACACAGGAAACTAAAACTGGATAAAAAGTTCAAAAAGTTCTAAAAATATCCTCGTTTACAGTTTTTCTGCCTCATTCCCACAAAGAACAAAGAGATTTTCCTACTGAATTCTGCACGAGGCCAGCAGAATCTAACCAGTAACTGACACAGATACACAATGCTTCAGTTTCAAGTGATATTTTTAGCCCATCGAGTGATGGAAAAGTGAGCCGTCCACCCAGAAAGCTGGATTCTTCCATTCCACTATGTTGCATCACTCTCAATATCTCAGTGGGGAAGGGAAGAGAGAGAAATGGTAGAAACACACATGTAAGCATACTCTCTATGCTGTGTACATATAAAATGCCAGACTTGGAGATTTGCAATTTAAGATGCGTTCTTAGAAGAATTTATGAAAGGAATCATGAACATGTGGCAAAAAGCACATTATAAACGCAATTTATCACATGGATTTCACACACACATGGAGGATGCATTTTTTTTCTTATATATACACACATTTATTTATTTATATATTTATTCTATTGCACCAAAATCATAACAAGCGAGATGAGAAAGAGAAGTACAGTATTGAGGTGTCTTTTTCATCCTGGTAAAGAATGAATGTTTTTTAAGGCAAACACATTGCACCACTGATTTCTTCATGTGAAAATATGTTATGTATGTCAATATATAGTATTTTATGTAAAGTCAATACTGAGATTCACATTAGACCTTAAATAGAAGTAATAAGAGCAATTCCTCTGAGATATCTGTTTGGACTAACTTGTTTAAAAACATATTGCAGAGTGTGGGTAGAGACGAGAACAATTGGATAGTGGAGTTAAGTATTTGCATCAGAGATGATACTTGGTAAATTATTAGCATACTATTATTATTACAGATGTTTTCCACAATTTACAAAAGTATTAAAATAAAAGATTGTTATAGGAGTTTTCTAAGTAAGTGAATAATATTTTACTGCTACCTAAATTCATGTAATATTTATAAGATGAGAACTTATTTACATGAGTCTGAGGAACAAACAAGCTGTAGCGCGTAGTTACTAAAAGGACCCTATAGCTTGTCTTAACTGGGGATAAAGAACTCAAATTGTCAAATCTGATCCCAGCTGGTTATCATGTTATATATTTGGGAAGTTAAACAAACTCTATCTCCAATAATCCCCAAATGAAATCTATGCACAAATAAATTAATCTCATGATCTCAAAGTAATTTCTAATACAGTTTTATTTCCCTTCCCAAGGCCAATCTGTGTTCCAGATCCAATTCAGGACACCTGCACAACATTCCAGTAACCTTCCTGAGCTAGAAGTGTAGTATCCAAGATACATACTGTTGTATCCAAGCTGTATCTTCAAATTGTATCTATTTACATAGTACCTCTGCACTCAGTGAGAGAAATCTCATCATGTTTAGTTCTCCAGACAATTAAAACAGACTTCCAATAAAACATATCAAGATTAAACTTCTTTGGAGTGAAAAGCTCACTGCCAGCAACAACTTCTAAATTAAATAACCTAATCCTTCTAGTACTTCAAGAATTCAAGAATTCACAGGGCTGGACTCCATCATCTTTTAGTTGAGTTACTGCAGGATTTAGCACTACTGAAAGGTAAAAACTAAGTTCCTATACTGTTCTGAAGAAATAGAGGCAGAGAAAAACAACCAAAAGAACTTTCAGTGTTTACTGACCAGGTGTGAATCACAGACCTATTAAGCAGAAAATTCTACATACAGAACTCTGTTATTTTCTTTCCAGTGTGCTCCTGTATCATGTAGAACTGTTAAGAGAGAGAGATATCACTAAAACTCCCTTCCCCAGCATTGTATATTTGTTATAGAATAAATTTAAAGATGCTGCTCTGTTGTAGGGGGCGCAATTTGAATGGAATCCAATAGCCATTGCTACCAAAAAAAAAAAAAAAAAAAAAAAATTGTCCCTTTCTGAACAACTTGGTTTGGATTGTGCTCTATTACCTCAAATACAGTACAAAGTATTTTTCGTTTTTATACCTTTAGAAAGTTACTGTCAAGAAGGTCTTCATCTGGTCAGTAAAGTATTTTTTCTAAATCTTCAAGAAACTTTTCAGGGTGCTTTCATTTTTTTGTGAATTGTTATTGTAGCAAAGACTTTTAAAAAATATTTTTACAGAAATACATGTGGGTAAAAATCTATAGAATTTTATGTATATTTTTGTTTCCATCTGTTTTATTTACACTACTCTCTAAATGATTTAGGGTTGTCACTATCCCTCTGTACTTTAGTTTGGCTGTAATTGCATAAAAATTATTAAGACAATAAAAGTAACACAGTTACCTGATGAAAATAAAAATGGAAAAAAAATGCAATCAAAAAATTGAAAAAAGTTATTTTGGTTACAATCCAAGTATATAGATATATCTAAAAATTAACAAACAATCCAATGACAGAAACTTGAGAAAAAAACTGTTCACTGAGTGGAAAACATACGACACCAAAAAAGTTAATAAACATTGCAGCCTCTCCACAGAGAATTCACATCAGAGCAAAACTAGTGATTATATTTTGGTAAATTCTGTGAAGAGACTTACTCCTTTCCCATCAGTTTCTATAAATGCCTTAATCACCATGGCTTAAGTAGATCAATTAAATATTCTCACACACAGAAAGAATCGACTAAGCAGCTCTCATGCTTGATGCAAAGGAAACATGTCCCACACAACTTTCTTTCTTTCTTTCTTTCTTTCTTTCTTTCTTTCTTTCTATCTATCTATCTATCTATCTATCTATCTATCATCATTAGAAAAATTTTATATGTACTTGTAAACTAAGTTAAAATGGAGGACTTTACCTTCAGGAAGCTGGAATCACCTCTACAAAATCAATGTCTAGTAAAGTTTAAAGGAGGGCATGAGGTCCTGGGAAAGACTTCGGGGTCACAGAGCCACTATCACATGGCACACAGCCACAATAACACCTGCCAATGCTAATGGAAAAAAAGAGGTTAAAAATTTCTGAGTTCTAGATCCTTTTCCACCCTCTCCAGAAACCTATTACTGAGTAACTAATATACCCCTCAAAAGTTATAGACATATGAATTCATGCCCCCAGTGTACAGTGAAAATCACAATTGCTCACACAGCCCAGAAATGCAATCGGGTACATAGATTTACAATGGTGTTAAGTAAATTGAGTTAAATTGAGTCAGACTGGCAAAAAATCACTGTCTGAATTCTTAGCCAAAATTTTGCCTTGATATTCTGCATATTCATTATCTTTTCCAGCTGCTCCTTTCTATAGCAGATAATATAAAATATCAGAAATCGGAGAGCCCTTTAATTTTGCAACTTAGGTCATTTTTATCTTGAATTTTACAGCTATTTTACACAGGCTAATTTCATTATAACTTTTGTGAAGACAAAGACAAAAACAGCAAATAAAGTGGTGATGCAAAGAGGTATTTCATGCTCAAAGTTATGAAACAGACTTTAGAGAAAGGTGCAGCTGCTCACCACCTATTGGAGTCATGCGGTGATGGCACAAGATGGAAAAGAAAATCTGTTTAGACCTTTTCCTTTTCAACAGAGAACATGTTTTTTTGACAGCTGCTTCAACTCAAAACAGTGAACTGGAAAACTATCCAGTTCCATGCTCTTCTGTGACTTCTTACCAGCAAATGACTTATGTGTGGCTTTAAATTAAGCATGTTAATAGTCTTACCGTACTCATCACCACTAATCACGTGCTTAAATATGTTTGGAAATTTTTTTGGTTAAAGATCTTAACTATCTCATACCACCAGCAGAAGTAGTAGTTTATGAACAATTATATACCTATTAATCATGAAAACTAAACCCATGAATTTCAGATATGAAAAATTCTGCGCCAATTTCAGTTAAAGCAATTATGGATAAAATAATGTAATAAAACAATTCCTGATGCAAATAACTTTCTAAATTTACATTTGAACACAGCTTCATGTTTAGGTAATCTATTATTTCTGAATTCTTACTACCTTCTAATCTATATACCACTAGATCTTCTGAATTGCTTTTGCTATTTAAGCACAGTTACACCCACACAAGCATACCCATACAAAGATCTGTTGATACTAATCGAAAAAAAATCAGAATCTTCCATCACAACATAGTCAAGTTTGGTAGTGAACTGTAACTTAATTGCTACCAATACCTATCATACCTCTAACAGGAATGGCTGATTGCCAGGTAACTGCTTACCATAGCTCTTGATTAATTGTGCATGAATGCATAGAATTTCTAGGGTTATGACCTTTGGAAGAAGGGGCAGGAAACTAAGGAGGACTATAAAGATGTCATGAGGATACGCAGGGAGAAAATTAGAAGGATCAAAGCCCAACTAGGACTTAATCTGGCTACTGCCATAAAAAACCAAAAATAAATGTTTCTATAAATACATTAGCAACAAATGGAGGACTAAAGAGAATCTCCATTCTTTATTGGATGCAGGCGGAAACATAGTGACAAAGGATGAGGAAAAGGCTGAGATACTTAATGCCTTCTTTGCCTCAATCTTTAATAGTAGAGCCAATTCTTTTCAGGATACTCAGCACCCTGAGCTGGAAGACAGGGATGGGGAGCAGAATAAAGCCCTCATAATCCAAGGGGAAATGATTAGCTACCTGCTACACCACTCAGACATTCACAAGTCTATGGGGCCAGATGGCATCCATCCAAGGGTACTCAGGGAGCTGGCAGAAGTGCTCACCAAGCCACTTTCAATCCTTTATCAGCAGTCCTGGATAACTGGGGAGGTCCCAGTTGACTGGAGATTAGCAAATGTGGCGCACATCTACAAGAAGGGCTGGAAGGAGGATCCAGGGAACTACAGGCCTGTCAGCCTGACCTCAGTGCCGGGGAAGGTTATGGAGCAGATCATCCTGAGTGCCATCACATGGCACATATGGGACAACATGGTGATCAGGCCCAGTCAGCATGGGTTTATGAAAAGCAGGTCCTGCTTGACCAACCCGATCTCCTTCTGTGACAAGGTGACCCACTCAGTGGATGAGGGAAAGGTTGTGGATGTTGTCTACCTAGACTTCAGTAAAGCTTTTGACACCATTTCCCACAGCATTCTCCTGGAGAAACTGGCTGCTCATGGCTTGGACGAGTGTATTCTTCGCTGGGTAAAAAACTGTCTGGATGTCTGGGCCCAAAGAGTCATGGTGAATAGAGTTAAATCCAGTTGGCGGCCGGTCACAAGTGGTCTTTCCCAGGGTTCTGTGTTGGGGCCAGTTCTGTTTAATATCTTTATCAATGATCTGGATGAGGGGATCGAGTGCACCCTCAGTAAGTTTGCAGATGACACCAAGTTGTGCGGGAGTGTCGATCTGCTTGAGGGTAGAAAGGCTCTGCAGAGGGACCTGGACAGGCTGGATAAATGGGCTGAGGCCAATTGTATGGGGTTCAACAAGGCTAAGTGCCGGGTCCTGCACTTGGGTCCCAACAACCCCATGCAATGCTACAGGCTTGGGGAAGAGCGGCTGTAAAGCTGCCTGGCAGAAAAGGACCTGGGGATGTTGGTCAACATCTGGCTGAATATGAGTCAGAAGTGTGCCCAGGTGGCCAAGAAGGCCAATAGCATCCTGGCTTATATCAAAAATAGTCTGGCCAGCAGAACTAGGGAAGTGATTGTCCCCTTGTACTCAGCACTGGTGAGGCCGCACCTTGAATACTGTGTTCAGTTTTGGGCCCCTCACTACAAGAGAGACATTGAGGTGCTGGAGCGTGTCCAGAGAAGGGCAACAAAGCTCATGAAGGGTCTAGAGCACAAGTCTTATGAGGAGCGGCTGAGGGAACTGGGGCTTGCTTAGCCTGGAGAAAAGGAGGCTGAGGGGAGACCTTCTTGCTCTCTACAACTACCTGAAAGGAGGTTGTAGAGAGGTGGGGGTCAGTCTCTCCTCCCAGGTAACAAGTGATAGGATGAGTGGAAATGGCCTCAAGTTGCTCCAGGGGAGGTTTAGACTGGATATTAGGAAATTTTACTTCACTGAAAGGGTTATCAAGCATTAGAACAGGCTGCCCAGGGAAGTGGTTGAGTCACCATCCCTGGAGGTATTTAAAAGACATGTAGACGTGGTGCTTAGGGACATGGGACATGGTTTAGTGATGGACTTGAGAGTGTTAGGTTTACGGTTGGACTAATGACCTTAAGGGTCTTTTCCAACCTAAATGATTCAATGATTCTCTGATTCTGTGATTTCCAGTGGCTTCTGTTCTTGTTGCCTACCATATGATGGATAGCATCAGAGTTCTGCTACTTATTTTCACCAGAGTTTTGGAAAAAAATCTCTTTAGGAGTCTGAATACTATAGCTTTCACCATGACAGTTTAATTTTTTTTAAAGCCTGAAATGCAAATTAAATGCAAAATGGAACTCAGAGGAAATATTCCAGGTAAACTGAAGTTAAATAATTGTTGGGTTTTTTATGAATGCTTTCATTCAACATTTTGTCTACTTGATTATATTCTGTTCCTTGACATAAATCTTTGGACACAATACCTTGGACAATCATAATTTTAAAATTATGTTACAGAGTTGATGATCTGAATACAATCCATAGATATTCAAAAGCTCACAAAACTAATTGTAATAGCAGCAACCTTTTTGTTGCTTAGTTGTTTCAACTTATTTCAGAAAGCCCTGCATTTTGTGAATTTCCTTGCATGCTTCCAAGAAGAAAAATGAACTCTCATTTAGGGTACATATGTAACTGTTTTTCTTTTTTTTACAAGCTCATGCATTTTGTCTTGTTTTGGAAAGGCAAGGATATGTTCTTGGCTAGCTCTTTTATGCCACTTCACTTCTGTAAAAAGAAAAAATTTCCAAATTCAAGAATCTGAAAAGTCAAACAGAAAATTCTGAAACATTTGGCTAGCTTAAAAATTTTGCTTCTATTCAGAGTTGGTCTCAGAGACCCTGCTTGGACTCCAAATGTTCAATGTTATCTTCAGGGAGAGGCAGCAGTGCAGTCCATACTTTTCACAGTAGCGCATCCTCTCTTGACATCTCAGCTGTCCTGCCTTTCCCATTTTGAGATATCTCTAGCAGAAACTCCCTGTTAAGCTCTGGAAAGTTCTAAGTTCCTGAATTCTAAATCCAAAAGGCAGTTGGAAGAAATGATATGGCATTTCTCATGCAGGACAAACTTTTTCTTTCCTTTCTAGTCTCTTTTTCAGATGAAGTGTTCCAAAACTATACAGGCAATTGGTATGACAGGTTTCAGAGAGTCCTAATTTTGTCTCTCAACTTTTTGCTTATGAAAACCTATAATTCTCCAAACAAACTTTGGGATGTGGGTCTGATCCTCCTTCTGCTCCATTGAGATCATGTGGGAAGGTGATTAAGGCATCCAGCTTAGCATAACACTTAACTGGTGAATAAAATAAAAAGAATGATTTTTGGTTTCCTTTGTATATTCCTTGAAGAAGGAAGAGATGGGAATACAGTAGATGCCTTGAGTAAAGTCACAGAGGTATTGGGGAGGCAGTTCATAAAACTTTTTCATTTGCCTTTCATAGGATAAGCTTCAATTTTCAGTATTCTCAATTTTGGTGAAGGCTTTGCAAATGTAAGTGCAACTTAAGTAGTGAATTCTGTTATCAGACTAAGAGATTCAGGCTTCCCCCCAAAATACTGTCATACTACACTTCAGATACACCTCTACAATGTATACAAAGATCAGTTAAACTCCATGTGTGTGCTATTGTCTGAAACAGGCAGCTACTGAACTAGTTGCTTCATACAGTCTTTTATTTATATTCCTTAAGGATGGGTGATCCATGGTGGCAACTTAGACTTGAATTTTTAAAGTTAAAATGCACTAAGGAAATTCACATTTGTTTACTGGATGTGAGCATATGAAGTGACTACATCAGTGGATGAGAGAAGAGCTATGGATGTTATCTATCTGGTCTTCTGTAAGGCCTTTTACACTGTCCTCCACAACATCCTTCTCTCTAAATTGGAGAGATATGGATTTGATGGGTGAACTGTTCGGTGGATGAGGAATTGGTTGGATGGTTGCATCCAGAGGGTAGTGGTCAACAGCTCAATGTCCGGATGGAGATCAATGACAAGTGGTGTCCCTCAGGGGTCTGTACTGGGACCAGTCTGTTTAATATCTTCATCAAGGACATAGTGGGATTGAGTGCACCCACAGCAAGTTTGCAGATGACACCAAGCTGAGTGGTGTGGTTGACACGCCTGAGGGATGGGATACCATCTAGAAGGACTGGGACAAGCTCGAGAAGTGGGCCCATACGAACCTCATGAGGTTCAACAAGGCCAAGTGCAAAGTCCTGCACATGGGTCGGGGCAATCCCAAGCACAAATACAGGCTGGGGGATGAAGGGATTGAGAGCAGGCCTGTGGAGAAGGACTTGGGGATATTGTTGGATCAAAAGCTGGATATGACCTGGCAATGTGCACTTGCAGCCCAGAAAGCCAACTGTATCCTGGGCTGCATCAAAAGAAGCGTGGCCAGCAGGTCGAGGGAGGTGATTCTGCCCCTCGACTCTGCTCTGGTGAGACTCCACCTGGAGTACTGCATCCAGCTCTGGAGTCCTCAGTACAGGAAAGACATGGAGCTGTTGGAGCAAGTCCAGAGGAGGGCCATGAAAATGATCAGAGGGATGGAACCCCTCTCCTATGAGGAAAGGCTGAGAGAGTTGGGGTTGTTCACCCTGGAGAAGAGAAGGCTCCAGGGAGACGTTATTGCAGCCTCTCAGTACTGAAAGGGGGCTTATAAGAAAGATGGGGAAAGACTTTTGAGTAGGGCCTGTTACGATAGGACAAGGGGTAATGGTTTTAAACCGAAAGAGGGTAGATTTAGACTAGATATAAGGAAGAAATTTTTTACTGTGAGGGTGGTGAGATACTGGAAGAGGTTGCCCAGAGAGGTGGTAGATGCCCCATTCCTGGAAACATTCAAGGTCAGGTTGGACGAGTCTCTGAGCAACCTGATGTAGTTGAAGATGTCCCTGCTCATTGCAAGGGGGGGTTGGACTAGATGACCTTTAAAGGTCCCTTCCAACCCAAACTAGTTTGTGATTCTATTGCTAAAAACAACAACCAGCATATTATCCTACTCTTCCCATTTTTTTCTTTTCAGATATGTATTTCTCACAGCATTCTGCTCTTGTGGTTAAGTGGGAATCATTTTCTGGCTACCTGCAAGACAGAGTTTGAGCAATATGCGTGGAAGTGACACACACAGTCATTTCATTAAGAACCTTACTCATCTCTTTCTCTCTTTCTCAGTCTCATCAAGAAGAAAGAACATCAGTATTGCCAGGAATTATTAGGATGACAGAAAGTTTCTGTTACATCAAAATAAGGGAACATTGTGGGATTTCAGGTTTAGCAGGTCTAAAATTCAGAAAAAGACTTAAAGCTGGGTAGTATAAAGGAGTATGGATTTGTACCTTGATTACTTCAATTTTTCCATTATGACTGCTAATTTCATTTATAGAATTTCATATAAAATTAGTGGAGGAATAATGCTAGATTATTTGTCAGTTTTATTCATTCAGAATCTGTTTCTTTTTCACTATGAAAGGGGTAACCATGAGCTGTAGTTATTATCTCCTCCCTCTTCAATGATACGTTTGCAGTTACTCCCACTCCATGTTGTTAAAGTGGTTAATAACTGATATATGCTTTACTTCTTCCTAGTTGCTGCATTAGCAGTTAGAGAACCAAAGTTAGAAGGACTGCCTAAGGGCTCAATCCACCTCACAGGGAAGTCAATAAGAAAACTCTGATTCACATAACTGGGACTTGAATTAGTCCTAAACACACAGAAGAAAATCCAGCTGGTAGTATGGTTCTTATGTTTGGTTTACAATTCAAACAGAATCCTTATGAGTATGGGCAAGTTAGAACTAGCAATAAGAATTCTTTGTAATTTATTGTGAAGTTAACGTTACTCTAAGCAAGTAGGAGGAGAAGCTAAAAACTGAAGAGATACGATGAATAATGAGTACTTTTATTAATTACAACACAGAGAAAGTTATAGTCAGCTATTACCACAAGCAGCATATACACCATTTGATTTGCAATATCAGTAAATTATTTCTTTAAATTAAGTTACGAAAATGAATGTTTATAGGAACTGTGGGATAAACAGATTTTATTTTTATAAAACTCCTTGGAAGAAGGTAAAAAAGGTCTCTTCTAATAACAGCTTCACATAATGAAATCAAATCAAGTTATTAAAGTTAGTGCAGATATAGTAGTGCAGGTAGGAGGGAGAGTCCTGACTTCATGTAAAGAAAGTTATAGGGGTATAAAAAGAACCAACAGTGTTCTTCATACTATGTTCAGAACAACTGTTCTCCTTGATTTTTGTACTGTCAAGAATACTGCCTGCTTCCTCATGTCTTCTTGAATATAAAGTCTCAGAGAGAACAAGCACCGTAATTTTCTTCCTCTGTGAAACTGAATTGATGCTGTCTCATGTCTGACTTGTTCCTGTCCTGAAGGAGACTGGACAAAAAAATTCAACTCACCAAAGCAAAACCCTAAAGCAAATCTTTGCTGGGGTATGGCATACAAAGTGACTAGTCTGTATTGTCTTCATCCTGGCCTATTGGGTAAATCACTACCTGACTTCTACACTAAAGTTTTCTGTTCACCTTCTATGTTAAGAATTACATGGCTACTGAACTTTAGTGCAGGACACTATAAAATCAGTTCCTTCTTAGTGATCACACATTGTAGAGGTTGAAGTTAATTGACATAAAAGAGTCTACACTGATTAACATAGCAGCATATTGCTCTGCCGTGGTTAGCATCATTTTGTTTTTCCCTGGAAAATTATATTTTACATTAAAAACTTCATGCTGTCTTTAACACCCTATGCTTTCTTCATGAATGTGCTGACGACGCAAGGTTATTAGTGGAAAAATTCAACTACAGAGCAATACAAGAAGACAATAGTCATAAACAGAGAGCACACACAGCCTTCTGATATCTTTACATTTCCAAGAATCCATAGCTGTTTTCTTACGATTGCGTTTGCTTCAAAGGAGTGACTGTGACATTGATGAACATAATATTGAGTGAGATGCTGTCAAGATATACTACAATGACAGTTCCTCCTGTGTTCTTAATACTTGGTTCTGTTTTCTTTCCCTTTTAAAAAAACAGAGTACCAGATCTTGTTCCATTACGACTGAAATAAATATGACAGATATTTCACTGGATCAAGATCTGATATTCTTTTTTTTTTTTTTTGGTATAATGTAAAATTGAATAGTTGCTTTAAAGTCAGTACAGTTGATAAAACTTATTTAAGGAATTGTCCCAGAAAGTGTCATTGACCTCAGTGTGAATAACTTTTAGTCATGAGATATAAACAACAACATGTCTAGACACCTAGGCATATAACCTTTTATAATTCCTTTCATTTACATGACAATAGCAATTTAACCTGAAGTAGCAGAAAGTGCCAATGTGATTCTATCAGACAGATACTGCCAGTATCTGTTTTTATGGAAACTAATAACATTCTGGAATAACCTCACTGAAGTCACTTGATTTAGTTGGTATGTTTTAGACATGGTATACTGTATTTACTTGACAGAAGAGTTTACATGCTGCACGCAGTTTCAAGGTGCACTTTCAAACCGCAACTGCTAATGTGACCTAGGTGGTCTTCATAGAGAAAGTCTTGGAAGAAATGACAACTCAAACATAACAGAGTAAAATTATGAGAGAGCAATCCTTTGGTTTTGGAACAAACAATTTAAAGAAATACCATCTTGCTTACATGAGGTAGTCAGATTAAATGCTCTGTCTACTCTATTTTACCTCATTAGTTTTACGTGTACATCAGCCTTTTATTGCAAAGAAAAATGTCAAATAGTTGATACACATTGATCATAGGTGTTTGATTTTGAGACAAGCTCTAACTCGGCAAAATTTTTACCCACAAATGTGTTAGTGTTATTTATGTACACATATATGTCATGGGAAGTTGTACAGGGCAGGGGGTTAGATAGAGTTATTCTAGCCTGGATTACACACGACTGAGGCTTTACCATTGTTCTAGCATGTAGAATGGAACAGCAACAAAGGAAACATTATCTCCCTTTGTGATCAGAGGAGCACAGGTTTGCTTTTTCAGGCCCCGAGAAAGCTTCAGAAAAGATGAACTGGTCTTACAGACACTCTATAGCCAGTCATCTGCATGATTATGGATTAGACATATTAAAAGTTTGATGTTATCATATGCAAATATGAAGTCATCTTCAAAAAAATCATTGCTACTCACCTTAATCGTGTTTCCTGCATTACCAAAGGATAGGATGGGAAATAAACAAAAAAATTGTATTATTTCTAGTGCTAATTGCCTGAATACTTCTGCTATTTTAAATGTGTCTGCAGACCAAATAAATGAGAATCAGCTCTCAGAAGTAACTTATAATCATTTTTCTAACATCACAGCAAGAGCTTCCACTCTCCTTTAATTCCATGCAGTCAAGGCAGTTAAAAAAAAAAGGGGAAGTATTTACTGATAGACTGAAATATTTACTTTCAATATCATTCATAATGAGCCCCTAGTAAAGATTTGCAGTCTGATCATCTGACGTTCAGTCACTGTTTGCCTTTATGGGGTGATAGTGAACACCATTTCTCAGGTGCTGTTTCCCTGCATTCAGGAGTCCATTTTGACCCCAAAAGCATTAACCCAGACAGCTTACATTTCTTCCTGTACTGTCATGTAAGATGTACTCTACACAAAATAAGGAACATCGACCTTGAAAGGAAAGGGGGGGGGGGGAATAATAAATCCCACAACCAAAGCCATTCAACAGCCCAGACCAAGATCTAAGCTCTGTCAAAATGATTTCTTATTCCATTTTACTGAAGCAGTGCCATGCGTTATCACTTCTGAGTTCATGTCTTACAGCTGAGGCAGCCCACCTGAATTGGTAAGTTGTTTAGTTAAAGTATACACGTGCTATTCACATTGTCAGTATGATTTAAAAGGAAAGAACATTTTGCAGGTGAAATACAGCCACAACTGTGCCAGGAAGCTGAAATCCAAAACACTAAAGCACATATAACCGATTGTTGTGTGTCTCACTATGCTCCTTCTCTTCCCCATTTACAGAAATACTATAGTCAGACTCGTGAAACTGGTGGAGGTGGCAGCTTTAGATCTTCCAGGAGCTTCTGTCTCACAATCATAAGTAAAAATGGTCAGGTAATCTTAGCTAAACCTAATGTATTACTACTGTCTGTATCATTGCATCACTGCACACACACTTATACACAAACTGCAATATAATGTGGAGAAATGCTGAATTTGCCTTGTGAGTATGAAATGTGCAGATGTTGAAACACCTAAATAAATTGTGACTATAAAAAAAGGTGCTTTCCAAGTCCTCAGTTTACAACCATTAAAGTTTATACTTCATTACACCTGCTCAGAAGTAGTTGTGTTTATTTATAGATATTTTTATAGAGGCGGGTTGAGTTCCTTAGTTTCTTCAGTCTGGTCAGGGTGCTGCTTTAATAGGATAGATCAAGTATTGCCATACAAGCATAGACATACTTTTTAAAGCAAAAGGCTCTGTATTAAAGTGTAAAACATACCTAAAAAGGGCTATTTGCTCAAACAGCAAGGAAATCAAAGGCTTTCTTCTTGTAATTTACAAATAAGGAAACCTGGATCCAGAATGCTAGAAGTGCCCTGTAACTCTGTTTAATTTTATTTTAATGTAATTGAAAAATCTTGTGAAGGCAATTTTGAAAGTTGATCTAATTTTCTATTACACTGTAGTACAGTACCAAACTCTATGCATTTCATGTAAATTAACAACATTATCAGACTACAATGAATCTAAACACTCTTCCATCTGTACTTCGTGAAATGTGAATAAATAAAAACTTGAAAGTAATGCAAATGAAGTCACTGACAAAAGATCCATAAAATTCAGAACTAGGTCAAAAGTGAATGCATTAGTGTTCAATATAATTCCATCTTAGGCTTTAATGTTCACCTTCTTCTTTTGTTCTTGCTGCCAATTGATTATCTTTCAGTAAAGTTTACACGTTACCACTAATTGTTAATAATGCATAAATATTAAACATACCATTGGAAAGCTAGCAACACTATTAATATCCTCAATCTCTGTAGGTGATACTAGAGATTACTAAGATCAGTATCAACAGTCAGAATCATAAAAATCCTGTCTTTCTGGAATTGATAGCAATAAACAATAGACAAGGTACAACTGATATTTAATACAGCCATCTCTCGCTACAGAACTGTAGAGAATGGGGAAACTGGTGTTAGGAAAGAAAAGCCAACACTTTTTAAATAAGACATTCCTCTTAATATTTCACTAATATTTCTATCCTTTTGTCTGTATGTAATACTTAAAAAATGCTGTAACCACCTCAAGACATTGCATATTCTGAACACCTTAGTAATATTTTGTTCTCTAGTTTGCTCGAGAAAAAAAAAACAAAACAAAACAGCAAAATCAACCCTCTGCAGCACTGCCGGCCAGAAATGTCACTACCAGATTCCCCACCACAGATCCCTGTCAGGCAGGGCATTGTTAAAAAAGCAGGCAAAGACTTAAATGTGCATAGTTGCTCTAGATTTCAGTCCCATTAGGTGACAACAGCTAGCTAAAGTATACGTGTGCAATAAGCTTTACTCTCCCCCAAGTGTGCTAAATCATTGTGTTGGCTCAAATTTGTTTTTTAAGAGCTTTGTTGACTTCACAGCTGGTGAGTTGACACTTTCCATCACTCCACCACTTGGCAACAGATGCCTCTTACTTATGCACAGATGCTGAGTATCCACCCAACCCTAACATTAGCCTTGTGTTTTGAACTAATTGGGCCAACACAGTTGTAATTAAGATTTGAATAATTAGAAAACTAACATGATTACTTTCACAATTAATCCTTATATTGTACCATTATATTATCTTTTGGACTATTCTGCATAGCTCTCATTTCTTTGGGTCCTGTAAATGCATCAGCCTTCTAAACAGTAGAATAAAAACATATTTTACAGATAATATTAATGACATTTTAAAGGGCTGGTTTCACTCTGATTTTAAAGAGTTACAATGTATGATTGGACTGATATTTGCTTTCATTCCATTTGCCCATTATGTGGATTCCTTTACAACAACCACACAGGAAGAAAAACCATACACAAGAATGAACAAAGATTTTTAAAAAGAGTATGCGAATATACATGGATCCAAAGTAATATATAAGATCTTTAAGATGAGCTGATCTGACAGATCCTGTTTTATTCCTTTGACTTGACGCCTGTTTTAAAATTATGGGTGCTAGGGAGTAACTGTTGAGCAAAGGAATATAGCTGAGGGGAAATGAAGAGTCTCTTTTAAGTGAGGAGTCTATCCTGGGGAAATGGCAACTGTAGTACTCAAAAAGAATAGCAGACAGTCTGATTTTAGAGAGGACATATTAAAGAGAAGAAATAGTAGGAAATAAACAATTAAAAATTGAATGTGATTAGGAAATGTCCATTCAAAACATGAGGATTGTATCACTTTCATCATCGAAACTATGTAAGGACTGGATGAATACATAAACATCTCATGCTTTGGGTATTAAACTAGTTTTAAACAATGCTCAAGATTTATCTGTCAGCAATATGCAAAATTAAGGTGTTCATGTACGTGTATGCTCACCGAAATGTCACTTTTTGTCGCAGATGCATTTACTAACATATGCACACAATAGGAACTCTCTTAAAATCACCACTAGTTAAGTTTTCATTCTTTGGCATTAGAGAGACTGAGAACAATAGAGAAGAAACATTATAGCTGTACAGTAATATTAATAAGAAGCATAATTTAAAAAATGCATATTCCGTTCAGTTTATAGAAAGTAAATGCTAAATCTTTTTTTCTTTGGCATTCTAGAGTATCTACCCAGTTCTTGGCACAGTTCAGGAAGCCTGCTATCTTTGAGTTAAAGAGATCACTCTTAAAGGTAAGAATATTGTTTCATATGATATTTTTAGGAAATAGACAGCTGTAATCTCAATTGTGTGTTAGAAAAAAACAAGGAAAAAATTAAATACATATTCTCTGCAATTGTAATAAAGTGCATCCAGTTATAGGGAGGAGGGGGAATTTGTTGCAGATAGACTCTTGAACTAAAGATTTATGTTTTCTAGTCTTCTCCAGGTGTTTAAACCATATTATTTGCACAGATATCTAAACTTTCTTTAAAGGGCATTTCAGGAACATATTTATCAGGGAAAGCAAAGAAACAGGAACAGGGAAGAAGAAGTGGTTCACAAACAGGTTCAAAGGAGAATAGTAAGTGTTAAATGGCAGCAGCCAGTAGCAGCTCAGCTTCCTGTGTGATAGCAGCAGTTCAGTTCCCCTGAGGCAGGAGAATGAGAAAAGGCTGTAAATACTGTCTGCCATTGTTAGTGAAAATAAATATACTGCTTCCATATTCAAGAAGAAATATAGCCTCAATCCCTCTTCCCCCACCAATTCCTTAATCCAAACTACAAATGCTTCTGCTTATGGCTATGATAATCCCCAGGGTTAATATCTGACATTAGGCCAATTTGTGATCACAAGCTAATCTCTCATAAAAGTTTGAGATAGGTATTGTTGAGACAGTGACGCATTATTTCCTTAAGCACAGAAAAGGGAACATGATGATAAGAAGCAGTGGAGGGAAATTACTCCCAGAAAGCAGTTATACTAGCCTGTTATCCTTGGTCTGCTAAGTGGGGACAAAATGAAAGAAGGAAAATGGTGCTAGGCCATCTTGTCTAGACTGTGCTTTTTCCAAGAAAGTTTGGACCAGATGATCTTCGAGGTCCATTCCAACCTGGTATTTTATGATTCTATGATTCTCTTGACCTTTATGTTGGGCAGATGGAGCACTTTTCAAATGTTGGGAAGAGAAGCCTCTCTGTGGGCAACATGGGGGGAAAAGGGGACAAACAAAGTCAAATATTAAATGTCAAAGGAATATCAGCAGACATCAAAAATCATTTCAGTACTGATAAACTTCGATTTGTCCGAAAGAAAAAGCTCAACAAGTGCTGATTGCATCACACAAGTAATCACATCCTCACCTAGTCTTAAATGGTCAGAGCTGCTGTACTATTCAGCACACGGCACTTCTTTGGCTTAATGACCACTCAAAGAAGGACCTTGTCCATTACTCAACATCCTGGCCGGTGAATGACAGTTCAACCCCAGACATAACAGTACAGTAAAAATCAAGATGTAATAGCTCTGGGACTTTGCCTTTGTTTAGACAGTCCATGAAACTTCAAAGCTCTCATGAGTGCTTATCAAACCTACTTGCTCAGTTAGATTTTCTAATTCTATCAGTCATATCCAGTGTACCTCACAACCATACCCTGATCCAGCTCCTGTTGAAGTCAGAGAAGGGTAAATTGATTTTTCATCCAGGTTTGACTGATCTCAATTATTTTTTTGCCCTTTCTGTAAAACAGATTTTGCCAGTTATTTCTGTTGCTGTAGGTTTTTTAACTGTAAGTCAATATACTGAGCAGACTCCACAACTTCTTTCCATTGCGTTATTGGTAAACATGGAATCGATTTTAATGAAATTGAAGATAGGTTATAGCTTTACTGCAGTAGGGCTGCTTTCACAATACCTTCAATAAAACATAGTGTATTGTCTCAAAGAGGGATGAATAAGATTATCGGATTATAAATGTCTTGTCAATGGTTATCAAATAACATTTGGTTTCACAGAGCTTGAGAATTTTTACAATTTTAGAATATCAAATTCCAACATACATGTGATTATATGCTCATATAGAATTATAAAGTCATACTTCAAATGATTACTTAGAATTAGTTTCCCTTCCTGTGGCTGTGTTTTGCTTCAGTATCTGAGCTATACATTTTTGCATAATAAAGAAAATAAGTATTAATATTTTCATTTGTATTCCTAATTATTTTCAGAATAAAAATAAAGATTTAACAATGTTTTAAAAGTAATTACAGGGAAAAAAAATAATATTGGAAAAGAACAATGCCTCATTAGATATTTGCAAAGAAACTGAAAACTAGAACAATAATTTTGATTACTAATACTTTCCTTTTTGACAGGAGATATTTCTCTATTTCCTTGTATTATGTTTTGCCTTATATCCTACTCACAACATTTATCTTGGCATTATGGCTCTCTGTGCCTTTTCAAATGTTTGCCTTCAGGGGTACTGATGCTACTAAAGAACATTATATTTGGTAGATCTGCATTAAAAATCACTTCTTTTTCCTGACAAGCTATTTAAAACATCACATTTACGCCTTATGAATTGCACTTTAAAAAATATATCTATATATCCCATGAAATCTAGACCCATCTGACCCAAGTTTGTTTCTTTGCAAGAAGGGCAATTTCTATTTGGGGACATTATTGCTAAAGAGGTATGAAGGAAACAATATCATATCAGAAAACTTAGAAGAAGAACTCCTAAAATGGCTAGTTTAACTATGGACATCAGTAATATCAAACCATTATTCTTCAAAAGTGAAATCTGAAAACAAGAAAGGCAGGAAAACCACACCAACAGATACAACCTTCAGCACTTGTAAGTTCTATAGTTTTAGATGGGACAAGACCTCTAGTTCTGTTTCCATAATTAATCATTTTTGCACGAGACGTACAGACACAAAGAGGCAGAGGGTCAAAGAATGATATATGCTAAAGTATGCTTTGAAATTATAAGAAACTATTTCTCTTCCATGGTATCTGTCCAAAGAAAACCTAAAGAACAGCTGGTAGAAAGAGAAATGCCTGATGCACCTAAACATTGCATTCAAAAATTTTTAGGTACATCAGTTTGTGTTTTGCCTGATACAGCCTGCACTGATAGAAACAACTGAGGTAGGCTATATGGTAATCAGCTCCACCTGTTTTTTATCAAATAAGTAAGATTATATCAAGTTAGATTTATTGAATCTCAGCTCTTAGTTAAAATCATCATCTATCACTAGATATCTGAACAACATGAACCCAGTTCCTACCTAGACTAGGCAGAAGATATGCATATATTTAGAAATAGTTGTGAGAAATTCCATTCAAGAGAAAATTAAAATATAGCATCCTGCCATTTTTACCTGAACTATCATCCCTAGGCATGTAATCACAGAAAGGGCTGTATAGCCACCAGGCAATGAGAAATGAATGGTAATTCTGGATGTTCAGCAACCCCCTTCCAACCCCTCCACAGAACTGTAACAGCAACATTTAGAAAGATAGTTAAATGTATGAGTTTTCTATTTAAAATATTAATGCTCATTGATCACAAATAGGGAAAAAAATATCATACAGCTATTGCAGAAAAAGTGAGTTGATTAAAAAAGAGTGACCTTTAGAAAACATTTGTAAAAAATGCCCATTGCTTGTTGGAAGATAATGCCCCAGGGAGTTCCACGCAGAGTCAAAAAAAATCTAACAAAATAAACAAACCAACCCACCCAGTTTAAATAACAAGCTTAGAGAAAAATATTCCCACAGGAAGTATTTTTAAACTTTACTTATTAAAAATGTCCAGATGCTTGCCCTGATGGCTCTGTTCCATTCTGCTATACATAGTATCTCCTCTACACTCAGGCTAGGATTACTCACGTTCTTGGCTGCTGGAACTCAGATATGTCCTTGACTGATACATTTTGGCTCTCAGGGTGAGAAACAGTGACAGGTAATTGCTATGTGCTACATCTGATGGGTAGGTAATTCAGAGTGAGACTGAAGTCCATTGATGGACCTGAATTTAGTTGCTTACATGTTCTGTGCACCAGACAAAGAATATTTCCATTCCAAATAATAATAAAAGGGGGGAGGGGGGGGTGAGGAGACACGAGGACAAATGCAGAAGAAAGTGATGGTGCCTGAAAATTTCAATCTATTTATATGCAGTGAGGACCAAAAAATGGGATAGAAGTCTTTACAATGAATCACAAAACCATCAGAGAGAAGTGATACCCTTCAAAAAGCATTTTAATTAGCAAATTCATTTGAGTGTTTTCCTTATCAGCACTTACCTTCTCAACATCACCTCTTAATCTTTCTATTTATTCTGACATACACACTCTTTCAAGCAGGAGCCAGGTATATCACATTTTATCTCTTTATTTATTGTGACATATGTACTCCTTCAAGTAGCAGTTCAGAGTTAGAAGGGCTAAATTACCAAAAGATCTGTTTTACAGAAAACCTGTCTGAGTCCCATTGTCTAGGAGGTCAGGTTAGAAAAAAAACTATTTAAAGATGAGAATATGAAACACAGCTGTATCCTGAAAGCATTGCTTATCACATAGTGATAGAAAAAAGAGGATCTTTACTGAAAGGCACAGGGCTTTTTTAATCTTCTTTTTCTTCTACCAGTGTAAATCAAGACTTCTGTAACATCTGTTTAGAGTTACAGTGAGGTAGGTCTACACTAGATAAGTTTACTCCCTGACCTAAATTATTACTATATTACCCAGAAAAGGAAGGAGAAGTGTTACTTGTGACAGGGAATGCAGTGAATTTATATTCCATTTACCATTTTCAAGAGATATAGTTAAATATTTAAAATTATGGTAAACAAGTACCAAGATTATTATTAATATTTTAGGGATAAATGAAAAGACTGTTAACAAGCAAAGATACAAGTTTCCTAAATGGAAATTAAACGTCTTTTCATTTTGTTGTATAATTAATACTCCACTTTAATGACTGAAATATTACTTGAAGAGCTTTTACAGAAAGCTTGTTGCAACTAAATTTGAGTGAATTCAGATTCAGCAGAATGACTTCATCATCAAATCTCTAGCAAAAGTATTAAGTAAAAGTCTGCTCTGACTGTTCAAGACAATGGAAAACTAGTCAAGAAATAGTGGGTTTTAGCTTTTCTTCATGCTACAAGTATTCTTAGAAAACTGTCATTAAATTGTACTGTCAGGTACATTTGTTCCATTTAAAAATATTGGTTTTATTTGCAGTATTTTCTTAAATAGGAAAAAAGAACCATGGGATGGAGCCTTTTTTTTTTTTTTTTTTTTTTAGATTATATATTGAACTTAATATAAAACAGATATATGAAAGTGTGTAACATGCATACACAGAGTCAGTATGCCTGAGGACAGAAGGCTAAGAAGCTTATTCTTAATAAATGTACTTCGTGATCTTCATATAGGCTTTTAAGAGAGTTGCTTAAACTGCCATCTCAACTCCATATACGGAAACACTGTACTATATATATATATATAAAGGTTCCAAGGGGACTTAATAACATAAAGAAGTGGTAAGGGAAGTCAGAACCTAGGTCACCAGTTCAAACCAAGCCCTGTGGGTAGTGGTTGAACTGCATAAACAAACCAAAATCTTTGTGAAATTCATAGATGGACACAGACAACTGTTTAGCAAATGTGTGTCTGCATTTACAATTACATTTAGCACTTGCTGGCAGCCTTCAGAGAACAGCAGCCAAGAACCTACCTAATACTTATAGACTCTAAATGACCTAGGTCAAAAAGCTGGATTTTGGGATCAGTGCTGGAGCACATTGTTGATCAAGAAATGTCAAAAATCTCTTCTTTTTTCTGGAAGAGGAGTGGATTTGCATCCTATTTACCTTCACTGGAAAAAAAAAGAATTTCAAATGTTTTTCTAACCAAATCAGCCACAACTGTATTTTGTAAGTATATTTGGTGTGCAGGACATAGTATTAATGCGGTCAATGAGTAAATGCATGCATGAAAACAATAATAAATCTGACCTAAATTTGGAAAAAAAACCTCCTCATCCAAGTCATTTAACTGAGTATTTATCATCTGCTTTGGAGAATGTTCTGAAGATACTGTACTCTGGAAGTTGAAGGACAACATAATTCTGGTACCTAAATATACAACTTTTAAACTTAAGTGGGAGACAGCATATTATTGTGGGTTAGCTGCTTAGATACTTTCTTATTTTGAATCTCAGACCTATAAGTTTCTTATGAATGCCTCCATAAAGGTTTCAAGCCTGAGCTGTGATTACGGGTCTGGGCCATTCAGCACAACAGCACAGAGATGGACTTGAGCACCCACAGATCCCAAATCACATTCTGCTGGGACACAGGGCAGTAAACATAGCTTACATTGTACATATGTCAACCAATGCAATCATTGCCTTAAAAAATATTGAGAGCTGAGACATCTGCAGGAGAAAGATGCCCCTCCAGCCCCAGAACTGTTTGGTGTACATCAATGAGTCTGAACTTTACAGGAAGACTCTCTTCACCCTCCAAAGTGAACTGATACATTTGACAGAAACTGAACCACAGCTGCTCCTGAAGTAATCTGACCAAGTCTCATGATGCAATATGTTAGCTCCCATCTGGTTGGAAGAAAAAGAAGCCTCTTTAAACGATGCATTGCAAAATTAGCATTGCAAAACATATGTCTTTGACTTCTGCTAAATACCAAGTCCAGTAATAAATATGGTGATATAGGTTTGTATTTTATTTGGATATAGAAATTATCTGCATGAAAGATTTCCCCCCCCCTCAAACTACCAGGCTTGAAGGTTCAACAAGAAAGCAGACTAAAGCTTTCTCCCTCTCAAAACACCACTGAAGCTTCAAAGCTTTGCTACAAAATTATTGCCTCAACAACTGTTCATCCAGTGACACGTGCCAAACTCGATGCCTTCAATGAGTTACGTCTCTGCAAAACAAGCAGACCTTAGTGAAAGTTTCTATTAATACAAAGGAAGATAAGGTTTGAAACTCATTCTTTAATATGGGTGCATTTAAGACAAAGAGCAATAAAAAGAGAAGCCAGGAAAAAGTAGTAGCAAACACTACATTTGCCTCTAGATCAACTAATTATGAGTCTGAGAAGTCATTCAGAAGGTGCAACTTTCACAGTGACTGGAAAATAACAACCCCTGAAAATATGCTGAAAACTTACATATCTGCACACACACACACATATATATATATAAAAATATATACACTGAAATATATGTTGCTTTTTAACTGTAAGGTATGCTTTTGCAAGAAGAATGACATCCTGAAGTATCTGACTTAAACCTTGCAGAGCTTTGTTTCTATGAACCAGTTAAGAGCACGCAATTTCTGCAGTGTAGACACGCACATAGACTCCAAAGCTGTAAACAAAACTGGCTTTTACTGTGCTAGCTACTTACTGTACACTGAGATACAGCCCCTGACACAAAGAATGTACAATCTAAAACAATTAAAAATACAGAAAAAGGGGATAAAGAGATGGTTGAGTGTTGGAGCACATATATCCTATTCATGTGAGTACTGGAGTGTTTTTTGAGGGGTTTTCCTTTTCAATTAAAAGAAAAATTTACACAGGTAGACCAAGTGAGAAAAGCGATGTCCTCCCAGCATCAAAGGAAGGAAGAGAATGGATGTGAAAGTGATGAAGCATTAAATCGTGGTAGATGACGAAAAGGAAAGGAAATAAAGAGGAAGAATGCTAAGAGGAACAGAATGAAAAGAAACACAAATTATTAGGAAGAAAAAGAAGCTATACAAAGAGGAAGGTGCTACCCAGAGGTGCAAAAATAAGTGCCCAGAAAATAGACTATGAAAATAACAGAAGTAGCAGGGATAACAAGAGTCTGGTGGGACACAATAGTCTTGCTAGGAAAGCTGATGTTAGTTCTCCAATGCATGTTAATAACACAGGGCTTGAAAAGCCTCCCTTTCTGGTCAAGCAAATTCTCATATATCTTTGAGAAAAGAAACTGGGGAAACTCATTAACCCCTGAAGCTTATTCTATGCCACTCTCACCCTAGTCTCTTGAAATGACTTAATATATCTCTTTACCTTACATTATCTGGATTATTAACTATAGTCATTAACAGTTGTTTTCTTTTTCATATATCACTATCATTGTTCTAGCAGGACTGTTCCTTGCTGCTCTATGGTTGGTTTTATATCAGCTTTGAGACAGCTCCCTTTGCTTTACCCCTTTCCAAACCTCAATTTAATAAATTTCCTTGAAAGGCTCCTAAAACATTAAAGCATTAGCATCAAATGCTAATTTTCAGTGGAGTTAGGCCAGATAGCAATCGTGCTCTTCTGTCAGTAATAAGGAGACTTAGCTTGAGGCAAAAAAATTTAACACTGGCCTCATTCAAAGAACTTGAAAAATCTGAAATAAAGCTGAACTCTGCATACAGCTATATATTTAATACTATTTGATATAGCCTTAAAGTAAAAAAAAAGGTCCAAAAGAGGGAACTAGGCTATACTGACATGTCTTCCACTGCCTTCCTGTATAATCTGTGTTCCTATGTTTACCAAGTCTGAAAAGCTTCAGTGAATCAGGTACCACAAATTATTTGTTTATGAGGAATGATATTTCCCATATTGCTGAGGTCACTTTTGGACTGTCACTATGTATGAACAAGCCCACAATCCACCAATGGAAGAGATCAGAAAATAATTACAGCATTATTGTTTATTTTTATCAAAACATGAGGAAAACCAGCATTACCCTGTGTTTGGTGAACTGTCATCTCATACAATCTCTGAGGCTAGCATACCGGAAAGTAAGTGCTCTTCACTTAGAAGCAGATAGAACATCTGATCTTGTAAAATAATAAAGAGATGTAAATGCATTTGTAAGACTTGTTTAGAAACCCACAGACACACTACAATGAAAGCATGATTTATATATTTTTTACTTAAAGCAACAGCTTTGTGAGACAAAAAGGGAACAGAGCCATAATGTCAAACAATGTTTGTAGTCAGTCCTTGTGAAAGACTGGAACAGAAGTTCCTGCTATTTGTATGTAACCTGGATGTCTGCGACTGCATAGGAATTGTTTACACTAGAAATTTTTCCATGCAGTGCATTAAGTTATTGTCTTTCGATTTTTTTAATGACTACTCTGATGTATATTAATGAATACTAATTATGATGAGAAACCATTGATTATTCATGAAAGGAAAAAAGTGAAGGCAGGTATAATGGAAGCTGATTTGTGCATTCAAATATTTCTACCCTAGTCAAGACTTGCATCTCTGGATGGAAGAAGCACAAAACTTAGTAAATGCCATATTAATGTAACATGAAAAAAGAAGCGAGCCATATGCTACACCAAAATGAGGATCAGTGCGTGTAACCACTTCCAAAACCAACTTCCTTTCCAAGAAAACAGTGGACATATTGAGTCACCATTATAAAAACTATTACTTTCAGAAATAATTTTCAAGAAGGAGAATATACTGATAGACAGTTAAAACTGTCAGTATTCTTAGTACATTCCCCCAAAACCTCAGGTCATTTTCCTATATGTTTATGTTTTTGTGAGAAAGAGAACTTGGTATTACTCACTGAAAAAGCTAATGGAATAAATAACAAACCTGCAGGTAACCAACATTTCCCTGAAATGTTCTTTTTTTTTTTTTGGGGGGGGTGGGGAGGGGACAAGTGGAGTGGGGCAGGGGCGTGGGTATTTTTGGATGAAAAAATATATCTCCATATTGAGTAGCTGAGCTTTTAATGCAAGATATAGTGCTACAAATTGTATTACCAATATTGGATGATAACCAATGATACAGATATTTAATGACAGTAAACAGTATTGGCTGAAAAAAGCAGTGCAATTAATTCACACTTTTATAAACTACCTAGGTGTTATACATCTGTTTAAGACAGCAAGATCTGAAATCAATTAACTTTCCATTGATCTTTTCTTTGTATTATGACAGATTTTTAAAACAGTGTGTTAATTTTTGTGGGCAACAGAAAGAACATGGGCATGTTTAATACAACAGATTTGGTCCCTTACAGTATTAAAAAGTTTGAGCTGTTTACTAGCTCCTTAATTATGTCCCCTGACAGCATAGCTATTACGTCCCCTGACAGCATAGCATAATCTCAGGACTTGACTGAGACTATCAAATTCAGTTCACTTTAGACATTTTAGGGTGGATATGCCATAGGTACACTGGGTCATCTAACTAACTCCAGGATGCATAAACATCTCTGACTTTTTCTTATTAATCATTTAATCTTTAAGACAGCCTCCCTCATATACTCTCTTTTTTTCTTTCCAGATAAAGATCTTCAATCATGAGCCTATTTCTTTTTATATGCCACACTTTCTATCACCCCATGAAAAATACATCCTCTCCCTCTTCAATCAAACACTACTTCCCCACCCCCCACCCCAGTTACTACCAATTTAATTTTCTGGCCACTCGTGCTGAACCAGCACCCCCACTCACCCTTATCCCCCCACAGAACTGCTAATCCTGTGAAAGCAACTATCCAAACCCCACCAGCCTCCGAGTATAACATTACACACGCCAGTCACAGCCCTCACTCTGACGGTAACCTGGAAAGCTGCATGCATATTCTTGACTCACATTTCAAAAATCCCTTTCTGTCTCGTTTAAATACCATGGGACTTTGAAGCCTTACATCTATGAGTTCCTGCTTGCGAAGGAACGACGCTCCTTATTCAGAATGAAGTTTTACCATAACGGACTTTTCTTTCCAGCTGCTGTGCTTCCCCAAATAAATGTACTAAGCACAAAGGGGGAAAGTGCGCTTGCCTTTCCTCCTCCCTTCTCACACCCTTACACGTTTCTAACATTTTTTTTTCAAGCTTCAGAGCACACCAAATCGGAAATAACTGCAGCCATTCATAAGAAGCTGCTTAAAACCCGAATCCCTCCAGAGAGGAGTTCCAGGCTGGGACACTTGCCTCTGCCCCCAGTCCCCTCCTGACACCAGGCACAGGCTCCCTTGCTGCAGTGCAGGCTGTCAGTTTACTCAGTTTGAACTTTCAATGCAGAAATTCGGCACGATGCAGTCAGCCAGATAAAGCAGCACTTACCTTAATTGAAATCTTTTCTCTGGTAAAGCTGGAGCATCAGTCAAATCAACAGTGATTTGGGGATAATCTAAGTTTCAATCAACACCCTCCGGGTAGCTGCATACTGCTCTGCCTTTTTTTCGTTGATGTTGAACTCTTCACTGTCTAAAGGAGAGAGAGAAAGATAAGCTGAAATCCTCAGAGGCTCCTAGGGAGTGAGAGAAGAGGAACCAAAGCAATGTTTCTTAACATGAGATTCTCAGCAAGCGTGCTCAGGTCTGGAGGATCGTGTAACTGCTGTGATAGGCTCCTGTCATGTCCCCTGAGCCGTGAGATGATCATTGACCTGATTAGCTCTGAACACTCCCTACATGCAGAGAAAGCACTGAGAGGATTGGTGGGTCGCAAGGGAATTGGGAAAGGCACCAGGGCCGCTTGGGAATCTTCATTCTTCCAGACTAATGGATGTGCTGCAGCTGAGGCTGTAATTTGTGAGGAGGTTATGCACAATGTTAACCATCTGAGGACTTAAACAAATGTGCTTTTGCATGCTGTTTCTCAAGGTGCACCAGCATTCAACGCAGGGTAGAGCTGAGTAATTAGAGGCTGATGTAGCCGTTTCGTAATACAAGGCTCACTGTATGAGATGTTCTGTAAGCTGAGAGATAAAGTGGATTCATACATTTGTCTCTGACCCTGGAGACAATAGCAGTTAATGGGTAGAATAAGTGAAATTAGCATGGTGGGCTCATGTTAGCCCCCAGATGGCAATCAATCACCATGGAAAGAAAATGAAAAGAACAACAAAACCCAAACAGACTAGAATTATTTAACAAGTATATGTGGCAATTTAAATAAAATGTAGAGAAAGAATGACAAATTAGTACAGAAAGGACTCTTCAACATAGAGATAAAATCAGTAGCAAAGCACAACAATACAAGTTCTCTTCTATGCTTGCAGTAGAGGGGAAAAAAACAGTAAGGAATGCATTTAAAGGAACTAATTTGTCTTTTGCTTATACTGATACAAATAAATCTATTAAAGATGACAGTTTAAATTTAGATGGGGGAAAAAAAGCAGAGTGAAAGAAGAATGAGGTGTATTTGTTACCCATTTCTGGTTGTAGGGCATTACGGAAACTTTTGTGTACCAAGTATTGAGGCTTATGTGGTCAAACAAGTTCAGCCAAAGTATGTCAATTTTTATGACTATCCTCATCTATTTTCCTGCTTCTTGGACTACAATTATGGCACTGGCCAGTTGACTCAATTTTCCATTCAGATTTATCCATGGAAATACCAGTTTGTGACTAAGAGAGGAGTTCACAGAACAACATATTTAGTAATGGTGGTCTGATGCCCCAATATAAAATGGATAAAATTTTATTTTGGTAGCAACTAAAGAAAAAGATTTGGAACCTATAGTAGCAATGTTAGTTCACATGTCGTTATTGTAAGTTACTCTATGAATGTTGAAACAAAGATAATCATAAATATATACTGAAATTCTTAATCACATTTATTTACTTTGGGTCTGGTTTTATCCATTTTTCAGGTATATTAGTATAATTGTATTTTAGCAGGATAAGCAGTCACGAAAGCGATTTCTAAGTTGTTAAGCAAATGGCAGAGGAAATGGATTACATATTTACTTTCTGCAGGCATTCACATCAGAAATCTTATTATTACAGATAAAAGAGTACCACATGAATTAGATCACTCAGCAGTAACCAGAAAAGTTTGAATCTCCAATTTATTTAGCAAGACACAGAAGACAATGATTTCTCACCCTAACTGTAAAGCCTGAGAAACAGGCAATAAATCCCATGTTCCCACTACACAGACAGTAGGAAGAGACCAACTTTTCTGCCCTAACAGTGGTAGCTATATAATTTTCATGATCCTCCTCTGGAAGTGCCTCTCTCTTCCCACTGATCAAAAGCTCCCCCATGTGCAAAATCTGGATTATAAGATTGTCTTTGGCAATATTTCATATTCAGACAGTAAATTTTTTAGAACTTAGGTTATCTTTTAATATGATTTACAGAATGCCTATCACCCAGAGATTCCTGTTTCATCTGGGACTAATGGTAACAAAATAATAATTAATCAAATAAGAAGGCTTTTACATGCATTAATATGAATCATAAACACATTATTGAGCTTGACTAAACGGGTTTCATGTGTCAAGACTAAGGTGATTTGCTGCTACAACCCTCACTGAAAAAGAGGTTCCTTTCCTTACCCATAAATTTGTACTACAGAATGGGCAGCAAGTCATCCCAACACTTCTGACCTTATCTGTTCTGACGTGGCATCCCTCATGAAACAGGTAATCCACAGACACACTCTGTATTATTTATGATTTCAAATACAATTAAAGAAATTAAATATGAAAAAGACCTTATTAACACAATTGGTTTGCCATTCCTGAAAGCTTCCAGTTTCAGGTTTCTTGCTGTAGTTTTTAGTTGAGTCCTAACTCTCACCAGCCCTGGAATTTTCAACACTTCTCTTAAACTACTGTTCCACAACCTAAGAGATCTCCATGTCAGGAATACTTTTCCTGTTACTAGCCCCTTTTCAAATATCTTTCAGTAGTTTTATACTAAAAATTCCACTCATAATATAAATTGTAATCCTTCTCACTTAATGTTCTGATTGTCTTTTTAAGGTTTAAAAGTCAACATTCATCAGAAGTTCATAGTACATAAATGAATTATTTTAATTGTTTCTTACCGCAAGTAAAGCTCTGAAAAAGAAAACAGTGGGTCCAGAAAAGGGACTGAAGCATGAAGTGACAAAATTTGAAGTGACAACATGATTTAATTTTGTGCAGAAACAACTGGGACTTACTGTTGACTTGGACAATAGAGTAAGAAACTGGCATTTTAAATTCAGTGTTAACAAAAGGAAACAACAATTTGAATCACTCATAAATCTTCCTGCAGTCTAAATAACAGAAGCAAAGTCAGTTGTCTTAGGTCCTATTCCCAATCCTAAATATAACTTAAAATTTAGAATTCAGTTCCTATCAGTCATTTAAATAAATGGACAGAGGTTGTTCAGAGCAAGGAGATCAGAAAAGCAATATGTCTTCAATAGGAGATAAAATAATCACTTACATAGCTAAAAAAATTTCTAAAATTCTTGAAAAACACCCTTCTCAGCTCTTCATTCTTATACAAAGGGGACAGTACATTAAACCAGTAAAAAAAAAGGTGGGGGAGGAAAAGGAATAATTTTCTATGCAATCCATAATTAACCTCTTGAATGCACTGCCACAAGCCATGACTGTAGCAAAGAATTAAAATTTACATGTGAGAGAAAATTTTAAAATCACAACAATAATATATTTAAAATATATACATGAGAAAAATTTCCTTGTTTCAGGACTGTTCCTGAATGAGAAATAAAAATATTGCCTCATGGGCAAGACAAGATACTAATCATGTGAAAAATCCTCTATCGACTAATATAATTTAGTAATAAAATTTAGAAGACCTTTACTGTGTCATTGCATAAGCCATGGTATTTTTACTGTCAAAGGTCATTAGATACTTATGCTTCATTAAAAGAATAATTTAGTTGGTTTGGGGTATATTTTAACAGATGAATAGCATTTTTCAAAAGAGCTGTATTTCCCAAATTGGTCATTTGAATAGACTGAATGACAAAATAAATACAGAAAACTATACTAGTGTAAGTTTTTTAATATTCATGTAAAGATCTTCAGTTCAGAGACACGAACTACTGTGCCACAATACTTCACCATGCATCAATGTCAATATTGAATAAAAAGCCCTAGAAGAACAGTAAGAAAAGTGACGGAATCACCTATATGCTAATATATTCACAACTTTTCTGCTCGCCCAAATCACACATACAATCGGTTGCCTCAGCTCTACTGATGCTCAGCAACTCAATGAACTAGAACTGAATCGTGTCCATAGCCATAGCTTCAACATACAGAATTACGCTTTTTCTACAGTTAAAAAGATCCTTTGCTATGAAAAAGATATACTATACAAGATGTACTGAGAGCGTCAATTTGCTCAGTAATTTCATCTTTTTAAATAAGTAATTAACAAAAAGAGGTATTGTCTGCTTCATTTTGGCTGCAAAAACAGTAACTAGAAATCAGGTGTGGGAATGCTCTAGGACAGCAGATAAATCAACAGAATAAAAGACTTTATAGAAGAGACTGAGTAAAACCATCTTTATCCTTCATCTCTCCAGAGAAAAACATATAAATAATAAACCACTTAAATACATTAAAAATTCTTTGAAGAAAAAGAAAACCATTTGAACCATTTGAACTTTCACAACCATCAGATCTTCTTCATGTTGGCAACCATTTTTCCCCCATGGCAGACAGGGACAACCAGACTAGATGACTCTCAGTAATACCTGACAATTGCCGTACATTTTAGCACTGAAATTTCACTCTCATCCTCATTAATTTCAAAAGCACAAGCTGAGCAGATTCAACTCCAAATTCTCATCTGGCTTACATCAGCATAGCTGCATTGATTTAAGTGGAACTGTACAGCAGATTTATAAATTGGTGAGATCTCATGTAAAAGCAATACAATTTGTCATCAATGACTATTACACTGGATTTCAAAGATCAGCCTTCCCGTAACATCATCCAATATTTTATTTTTTATATGGATCATTTTTTTCCAAACTTTCTGACCACAGTGAGTACGGACAACACAGGAAACTTGTTTGCATCTAACAAAAAATGTAATCTTGAACATTCAGTGCTTTAGTTCAATGCCTTGTTCAACAGATTCTTGATGTTAAGGTAAAGATGTGATCTGGATGGAAGGAAACAGCTGAATCGTAGCCATACTCAGTGGAAAACTGCTCACTTCATCAGGCTTCTCCTTCTGGTAGCTCTAGGGGCTCAGACAGATCGAAAACTCTCTTGCTCTTATCTGACCATTGTTCTCACTCCCCGTTTAGCAATAGTAACCAGTACCGTTCTTTGTACTTAGGCTAAACTTCCAAAAATAAGGAAAGTAGTATAGCATACTGCATTAAGACATTTCTGATCATGTTATGCAATGTACAGTTTGAGCTTCATTGTACACTTTTATTAAGCTAGGGTGATAGACTGAGACATTTTGATGTTAGTGCTCTCTGTTTCCTTGGAGGCATCCCCACAATGTTGGAGATATTTAGGAGGCACAGGTAACCCTGGATTTAAGTAAAGGTCCACAAAATACATAAAGAAACAAATTCAAGTTTTGTAGTGTCCTAATACCACAGTAGAACAGTTCCAAAAGCGTAATGACAGTGAGAAGGCTAGTGGTGGCTAAGTACTCCACGATTCAGTTCTGGAAGGTATTAAAGAACACTGTTCTTCCCAAGAGTAGGGAACTTATGGGTGGAGAAGGTACAGAGCCCTGTGAGTGAAAGGAAACATGTAAGGACAGTGTTTTGAAGGATGTATTCATATCTGGTAAAGAGAAAAGGGAAATAAATGTAGAAAGAAAATGTGAAATGGAAATAGGCCATCACTGTTTCGATTATGCCTCTTCAGTTTTATTACCATCTAAGAAAAAAGTATTTTGCATCACAGAGGAATATAGTTCATGTTCAAGCACCAAAATAATTATGGTTGTCCATAATTATAAAGAAAGAAACAGAATGGACAGTTATTTTAATATATCTTCCTGCAATATTATTTATGTATGGATATGTGTTATAAAGGCAGTTCTGTTAAAACATGGAATCCAAATTCTGTTCAGTCTTTCTGTATGAACGGAGAACCTCAGGACTACTAGAATGTACTCTACAGGACAGAGGAAATTTTATATCTGCTTAGTTTATCTCTGCTGAAAATTTCTGTCAGCAATACACCTATACAGTTCAACTGAAAACAAGTTACACAGCTGTAACCAAGGGCATAGTTTTGTAGTAAAGTGTGACATGTAATTTCTGGTCTGGGTCTCCTTTTTGCTGGGGGCTATAGACCTCCTTTAGGCATAACAGCAAAACCAGGAGTGCCCTGCAAGTTGAAGCACAAGGAGCAGTGTGGGAGACAGAATGACTCAGGGACATCCTTTCTAAAGTACAATCCCTCCCCCACATCCTTCTTGTTCAGGTGAAGGGAACAGTGTGATTTGTGGTATGACCTGTCTCAGCAGAAATTTACAGCTTCCCAGTAAAATCTCTGTCTGCTCACTCCCTTTTGCTATCCACTTGCTTTAGCATGCAGGGATAGGGGAGAGAGGATAGTGCAGAAAGTAGTGCTCAGGGATGCAATATACTGCTTGTAACCACATAAATATCTTATACCTATCCATTAGCCTCCATGTTCCCGTCTGTCTGAATAAGGAGGGGTTGCCTGTGTCCCCTTGAAGGGGACAAAACTGAACTGCAATTTAGTCTTGGGATTCTCCCTGGCATTTTTATAGCTGAAGCCTTCTCTGCTACTTACTCAGACTAATACTATAAATCTAACACACTTTAAGGGCCACATTTTCAGTGTCATAAACTATCATATATGTCCATTTTTCAGGGGAACCACAGGGCTTTTGTAATACCTAGAGAAAATCAGATCTTAGGAGGTGAAAACATCTCTGATGAGATTGTTCAGACATTACTGGTTTCTGGAAAAGCTCAGAAAAACATAGTAACAAATATAAATATTAGTTAAACCAAACTTTCCAGCAATCCTAATTTGCATGTCTCTGACTAGTTTTTAGTGCTCTAACTTTGGGGAATTTGGTTTTGTTTCTTTTTCTGTTTGTTCTGTTTTGTTGTTTATTTTTAATTTTACCCTTGACTGTTTTTCCTTACATGATGCCACTCTCCTCTTTTTCAGTTTGTCCGTTTCAGAGTCATCTTTTAATCTGTTTTTTAAATTCTTTAAAAAATCTGCTTTTTCTCTTCAACTTATTTTAATGTACTTGTTCTCTAGGCATATGAAATATCCTGTTTCTTACCTTAATCTGCTCTCTTTCCACTTAGTCATTCCTTATTAAAGTTTCTTGCTGCACAATTCCAGTACCACAAGCACTTCCTATCTTTCTTCTCCAAGGATTATTTTCCCCATCTCTCTTAATGTTCTTCCTTCCTTGTGTCCTTGCTCTTTTATTTGGCAGTCTTAGAAGGAAAGGTATCCTTCTACCTTTTTTGGCAGTGTAAGAATGGATAGGAACAGAAGAAGAAAACAGAGGGAGAATAAAAGCTGCATTTTTTCCATATTTGCGTAAAAAATTCTTATGTAGGAAAAGGAATGAAGTGCTGAAAAAATTACTTTTATCATCATGTTCCCTCAACTACTGTTCAGGAGGAGCTGGAAATGCTGTAAAGGAACATGACTGGAAAGTTTTTAATTCCTAGTTCTCTCTCATTCTTCACGGTCTGAAGCAAGTTTTCTCTCAGATAACAGACACCAGCCCATTGGTTGTAAAGGACAACTTCCTTCTGTACAGCAAACAGGGAAGAAGGCTGGACTATACTGTAGAGAGTACCTGTAACATTATTTTGATGCCAAGCTCTGAAAGAATAGGCTGATGGGAACAGAGGCCAGTAAGACAAGCTCTCATTCAGGGTCAGCACTCCCCCTTCATGTGTGACCATGCTGATTAGCACTTACGCTAGGTTCTGCTGTGGGAATACTCAAGCTACACCACACCAAGCTGATGGTGGACAGGAGAGTAAGGTAGTCCCTCATCCCACTATTCTGAGCTGAGCAGAACTTTCAGAGCCTTTCAGAAATGTAAGTAATTTAGTTCCTTCCATGCGTCTACTGGCAAGACCATTACTCGCGAAAGCACTGTACTGCATTCACGTGTCTAATAAGTTAAGTGGATTTCATGACATAAACTGAACTGTGTAATGTATATAGAACTTATTTTTGGATACCAAGGAACATGAAGATTTCAATCTAGTACACAGACAGTGACACTGATTAGGAGGGCCTAAACCTGTAGTTTTCTTCTTCTTTGTACCACTCTTATCATTAACCTTTCCAATGCCCTCCTATTACACACAGCATGACACATATTATTATCCCATTAGTTTATCTATAGTCTATAACAAAATTCTGAACAAAAATATTGCTTCCTTCTGCAGAGCTACATGTTATTCCTCATCCGCCTGTTTTTGATTCTATCTTGCACTTCAGAAACATCAGTCTCATGGACCTTTGTGATTATCAGGTTTCCTAAGATTTCCCCTAGATGATAAGCAGAGATAGAAGAATGAAAAGGCAATAATATACAAAACTGCCTTCTTAATTATTCCATCCTGTAGTCCTTATTTCCAGTAGGATCTATCAATGCCAACAGTTTAAAAGCTCAGAAGACACAGAATCAGATCATGATACAAAATGTGACATTCAGTTCTAGCCAGCAGGAAACTGAAGGGGGCAGGAGGAGAATGGAGCAAAAAACCAGCCTCCTTAGCTCAGGTAGCCCAAACAAAAGCCATGTCTCAGCTGCAGCCCCTTCACTCAATGGTGAGGCAACATAAACTTGGGCATCATATCCCACAGAGGGAATAAAAAAATAACATCTTAAACTCTGCTTCACTGCAGCTTGCTGCCAAAAGCCAGTAAAGAGCATGCTGGAAAAGAATTTCTTTAATATGATCTTGCTGTGGAAACATGTTGGAAGAGAACATACTTCCACAAAGCACAGTCACCCTTTATCTCTTTTTAAGACAACATGGTTAGAGACAGTTGGCTAAGTAATACAATTTGGCCTCCAGTGGTTAAACTGAATAGGATTCTCTAGCCACAGAAGACAGATCAATGACACCATACCTTTAAAAAAATTCTTCAGATTAATAATTATATCTTTTCTGGACAGGAAGTATCATTATATGATCATACTCATTTTGGGCCATTAGCTTCTCTTTCCCCTTTTTCTGAATATGGAGAAATGAAAGATGGCTTAATTATAGCACTAGGAAATTACCTCCCTTTTGGAGGGGGAGTGGAGAAGATGGTTTTATAATCATAATACAAAGTTGAGACTATAAGATATTACCTTAAAATATTTATTCTCAGTTACTCTCTCAGTTCCATTTGCATCCGTAATAGGTAGCATGTTTAAAAGACACTCACGTATATGGAATGAGAGTAGAAGAATTTGGAAACCGGAAGGTACAGGACTTGCTTCCGAACTTCACAGAGTTGCATTTTCTTTCACTGTTGCAAGTTGTGATTCCTGATTGATGTGAAAATGTGTAATATTAAGATTGTCTGTTAAAAATGGTGGGTAAGAAATGTAAATGCTACATATTCATTCATGTTAATTTGTCTCTTTACAAGCATAGCCAACTAGCCTGTGTTCAGCTATCTCCAGAACCATCTATACTGATTATTAATCAGATTTTGCAGAAACCCTGTATCTTTTTTTTTCCTTATTCATGAAGGCACTTCTGAGAATAATAATTACACTACTTAGCCTTTATCTAGTGCTTCTCATCTTTCAAGTGCTTCACAAATATTAATTCACTAATTAATCTTCCCAACAACTCAGATTACTCCCATTTTACAGAAGGAGAAGCATTAGCAGAGGGGGCAAGTGACCTGCCTGAGGCCATGGAGGTTTAGAGAAAAGGGAGAGGACTAAGGGGAAAAGATGTTTATAACTAGAAGGAGATGGAGGCAGATGGGACAATTATGGTGATGATTCAGCAAATAATCATAAGATTCCAGTGAAGAATTTAACATACCACCAGAAGGCAGGCAGTGCTAGCTCTACCATGTATTATACAGTCACTCAGTATGCCAAAGGATCCACAAATAAAAAAATGGAACTGCCAAATAAAACATTTTGTACACTTTCACAATTTTTTTTTAAAACAAAACACAGTCTGTTCTTAGATACTGGCAAAATCTTAAAAGTAATCATGAGCACAAAACTAAGGTCAAGAAACTAGAAAATTCTAATGTGTTAGGCATCTTGTTTGATGTAGGGCTACCTATACTCAAAATTGGATCAACTAAATGCAAAGACTGCCCAGTACTAGTGGCATAAATTCAGTTAGGATTTTTATGCCTGGTTCATTTTGCATCAAGGGAGGCTGATAGAAAGTATACGGTCTATAAGACTAGATCTCAGATTTAGTTCAACCTGTATGTAACAAAATAGACTTGCCTCTTAAACATTGCCTTTCTGCTTTCCAAGTAACCTCTGTTTAATTCTCTAAGTATCCCACTAACTTTTTTTTTTTTTAGTTTTACAATAAAACCTTCCTTTTAATCCAGATATTCCAACGGATTGCAGGAAAACAGACACTTCTGTTTTAGGACTACAGGAGAACATGGGTTAATATTATTGTATGGTACTGCTGGCAGGAAGACTTTTTCATTAAGGCTGTAAGAGATATACCATTTCCTGGAATTTAGGATAGTGACTAGGGATGCGAGATACCCAAGCTAAATCCATGCACTAAATGACTGAGTGATCTAAGAGCAAAAACTGTTCTCTATGTCGCAACTGATAGAAACTTGGGAATTGGTTTTGGATTGTGGTAGAATTCTAACAAGTATACTACACATACCTACCCAAATCAAAATGCTCCATATGATTACAAAAATATTCAAAGTACTTTATGCTCCATACAGACTGGGAACAAACTAAAAAAACATTGAGACCTGTACAAAATCTACCAGATGTACAAACAATCCGATCGAGTTAAGATCACTTTTTCCCCTCTTTGAGAACTTTTGCTTTCTGCTCCATTGATATGGTTAATGATTGTTCCAGTTGCACTTTATGCAGACGTTGACATTTTGTATATAATACTGTATTGTGTTGATCAGTGACGATAGAAGCAAAGTGGTGAACAATCTATGTACTCTCATATTCAAAACTCTCACACTACACTGATATCCAAGAGTACAGAAAGCCCCAATAAGAATGAAGAGGAGAGAGGAGCAATGCAAAATCCCCCTGTAAATTTCATCCACTACAGTAAGATATGTGCTGCAAGGTTCAGTGCTAAAAGAGGATCTCCCACTCCTGTACCCTGTGCATTTCTCTCTCAAGTTACCCCCTTGTCTGGAGATGCCCTTAGAATGAAATATATTTACCTACAGAATAGATACACTTATTCTGTATCTTGGGAAATTATCTGCTTCCAAAGCTCCAAGAACCTGAGCGAAAACTATTATTCAAAAAAAGAATAATCAAAATCTATCTTTCTTTGCGCTGTCAGATTTTGAAAGTAAAGATCATAGTTTTCTCTCTGAGTTCTACATCCTCTTAAAAGTAATTCTGCCCATAAAATTTATTTAAGACACATATTGAGGAAAAGTTTTCCTGTAAATGACAAGGTGAAATAAAGCCTTTATTGGCACTATTTTGATGTTACTAACACAACTTTATCATGACTTCAGCATTTGTAAACTTTACAGCCACTATACATGCTTACCAATCCAATCGCTGACAACAGCAAGCAACTTACCACTTATGATCTCAAATTTTGTAGTGGTGAGAAATAAATTGACTGGGAAGAGCTTCTGCAGCATGCTGTAATCTGGATGACACTATTAACTTGGGATTTCATGTAGTGATTACATTTTTATTTAGCTTCTGTGATATAACAGTTTTTATATTATTACAAAAAAGTAATGATCACAAAACTTTCGTAACAGATCACATACATAGGTACAGGACTGATGAGAAGGATGCTCAATAATGACATGAGAGTATCATGCCACAAACAAATACTGCATTTTGTCTGTGAAGTTTAGTTAGGTTTGCTTTGCTTAGGCCAGCCTGTTGGAAGTCTGGGTAAGGCCACAGACCACTCTCACTGAAATTTGGAGCACTGTGCAGAAAGGGCTTCAGAAGACAGAAAAAGTGGCAAAGAAAACAAAGAGCCTGGGTCAGCTGTGATGTGGCTCAGCATGGAGGCGAAAAACCTTGTTTATACAACAGACATAAAAATTGCAAGGATACGGACCAGAAGCCCTGAGTTTCTTCCCAGGTGACCGTTACAGCTGCCAGGTTACGCATAAGCTGCTGCAGCTTAATCTTGTGTTCCCTTTCTTCAACATATTTCAACTCTAAAAGGAAGATTATTATAATAGGATTTATTTACATGCCTCCAGAATTGTACTTGGTGGCTGCTGAGCAAGGACGGAGCTCAGAAGTGCTGGTTATAAAAACTTAATTACTGTTTTAGGAACGAAGTTCTTTTAAACAATGACTATTATTTATTTATTTTACCTAAATATGTGTCAAAAACTAGGCAGTGCTATGCAGTTCAATGCTGTAAGTTAAATGAGTAGTTATCAAGGTAAGGCATATACTGGTTCTTAGATGTTGGGACCTACAAGTAAACTAGCTTTACATATCAGCTCATCTTTAATTAAAATTTGTTAATACAATCTGAATGTTGCTGATGCTAATATTTTGAAGTACTTAAGGTTATTCTAGGCTAAGCAGGAAAGTGTCAGTTTTATTTTTCTACCACTCTTTATGTTTGCATAGGCTTTAGCTTTGTATTCTTCAACAAGGAAATGGTATGTAATTATTTTGGATGTCTCCTTTTATTGCTTAATTAAAACTATAGAAAATAGCATAAAGTAAACTCTCTCTATCACACTGACATTTGCACAGCAGCACATTTGCAATCAACTGAAAGCATTTGTCCTATGTCATTAATGATATAAAAGATACAAATAATTTATTTATGATTATATTAATAATAAAATATTAATTTGTTGAAGAAAACTCTGTATTAATAATAAATAATCCTGATCTCCATCAACATGATACCAGGATGAAATTGCTTTAATTTGGTTTAGAAAATAATTAAATACAGACTTAGACTCATAGAAAAGAACTTTACTGCCTTGTAAACAGTAGTAAAATACATGTCTCGGAACAACCTCTAAGCAAGCACCTGCATAAGAAGTGTGTTGTAACAATGGATTAATTTACTGTGCTGTATCATTGAGCATTAATTCTGAAAGTGCTACTTTTTCAGAGAAAAAATTCTGTATTAATAAAAAACATGCAAAGTCTAGAATTCAAAAACAACACCTGAAAACAAAATAGAAGAAAGCGTCTGCACTTCGTGTCATTTATTTTCTAATTTGGGAAAATATATGTGTGAGATTAATGATAAATCCACACTTCTTCAAAACCCTGAATCTTCAAAACAGGGAAAGAAAGAATAATGAAATAATGGCTAGGATGGGCCAGAAAAAAATCCTGTATCTGAGTATAACTATGGAACTAACACAACAGAGATTCATAGTCAATGTCGGCCACAGCTGACAATCTCTAAAAGGAAGTATATGCTGTTGTTATTCGAACAGGTTTTTACAGTGTTTCAGTCAGTCTCCCAATAAGTAAAATACTTATGAAAATGGCCTTGCTAAGTAGTTGTGCTGCTTTTCAAGTGTTTGGGGCTTTCCCATTGTTTATGTCTACCTTCACCTCAACTTCTCATCTTTTATATCTAAACTTGTTCAGATGGTAAATTATCTCCCTTTTTGTGTGCGTCTTTTTCCAAACTGTTTTTTGAAGTATACAGGAAAGCTACGTCAACAGTGATGACATCTGTACCCTTTAATTTATAGCACAATGCTGTCTGTTTCTATGCCTCATTATCAATACTAACGGGCATATTTCTAGTCACTTCACTTCCACTTGGTATTATATACATTAGCAATCTTTTCATGCAGGTCCCACACCACAAAGCTCAAGAGTATCACGTTTTGTAAAACATCAGACACAAATATTCATGTTCCAGAACTTATGAGTTATTTTATCCTCAACAGCAAGCAGACTGGGAATGGTTGCAACTCACACAGACATATCTGAGTTAGTCCTAATTAGCTCAAATACTGGTAACAGCATAGGAGAGCACAAAGACCTAACTGCAAGCTAGCTGCCCAAATACATTCTTTACAATATCACACCCAGCAAACAGTAAGTTTGAGACCAAAGGAGCAATGCAGGACATATCCCTCGCATCCCATTAAAAAATCCACCCCATGCTTCGACTTATTTCACTACTGTCTAAAAGAAAGTTGTTCCAGTGACTTAAGTGAGATTATTTACATGAAATTTGTAGGCCAACAGATTGTGGGCCAGACCTTGCACACATTTCTTCAAGAGACTATCCTTATTTGTGCAGATAAGAGCCAAAAAATTTAAATGAACTCATTAAATTGCATTTTAACATTTCCAAGACTCACTTCTAATTTCATAATCATGTTCATAACCATACTTTACTCGAATTATTCATGAATCGTAACTCTTGAACGAGCAGAAAAGGCATTGGTAATACATACATAAATGTAATTAAAATGAGAAACTTCTTAATAACTCATTGCTAAAATATGATATACATATGTACACATAGATGGAATTATTCATGAGAAGAAAAGGTGGTATACAACATCTTAAGCAAAACCAAAGTATTCAGAAGTTTTCAGAAGGTCTGCTTTGGTGGAAATGTATTAATTTTCACAACAGAGAGTCCCATTGTAAAGAATGCTGCAACATTCCTGTATGCCTTGCAATGTCATTAAAACTGCACAAGGCTCTCATGAGTGATTTATTTCATTGAGTTTGCACCATCATAATTAATAATCTAATTTAAGCTAGTCATTTAGGCTACTGATAGTCCATTATTAGAGAAGAATGTCAGTAAGTTTTCTTCCACCTGAACACAGACATCTTTCTCAAAATGAGATTTATCATTCTTGGCTGGCATCTAGCTCTTCCCCCTTTGATTATGAAAAGATCAGAGACAATTTTCTAAGATCAGATGCCAAAATTTTAGACAGTATTAGGTGAGCAGAATCCCACCATTACTTTCCACAAGCTTCCTTTAGTAGAATTGTACAGAAAAAATACTTATTTTTTTAAAAGATACATTCTGGTCAAGTGCTTCATCTTTCCCTATCAAGCTCTTAACAGCTACATTCCCTAGCTTATCGAACAGATGCTCCCACAGAGTCTTATAAGCTAATATTATGCTATGTCGCTTTACTACAATAATGATCAGGTAACACATCTACAGTGCAAACTAACTTCAGCTAACCAAAACAACACCTGCTAAATAAATATTAAAAAATGCAAAGCATAAGTAGCATTCTTTAAGATTCCAAATGCACATTGCAAACTATCAACATACTCAGAGCACACCATTTAGTTAGACAGATATAAATGTTTTATAGAGTGGAACTTCAGCATTAAATTTCTTAACTTAGTTAATGCTATCTAAGTATATGATCAAACTTTTAAGTAAATGGTCCTCTTCTACAATTTACTGTTTAAAGAATTTCTTTCTTTTTATCAAAGCAGTCTTACCTAGATTTTGATCATTTCGTAAATATTTTTCCTCTATGATCCAGGCTGGGGGAAGGAGTAGAAGAAGATGAGGAATAAAATTGCATAAATTTACTTTCATATCTGAGATATGTTATCTTACTAGTCATTAAGTCTTTTCTCATAGATATGCTTTTTGTTACAGAGTACATTTTCAATGTAAGAAATTAGCCATTCAGTCCCTACTATTTCTGCCTTTAAATAGCCATGAATTCCTGCTATATGTGAGGAAAACCGAAAGGTAGGACTGATATCAGTGGGAAGAGAACAGACAGAGCCTGGGTGAGTTGCTGCGTTCCTTAACAAAGTCTTATACTGCAATACCATCACAGGATAAATCTGTTCATTCCATAAATGAAATAAGAGCTGTGAAAGATAGCTATTGTAATTTCACAGCTAAAAGTTCACGTCAGTCAGATGTAGATGTATGGTAGCTGTTCCTGTAAACAATATGGGTATTCCATGTTCATTTTTTAAATCACACTGTAAATGCCTTATCCTCAATTCGGTATACAGTGCAACTCCCATCGTTTATCATTTAACACAGCTGTTATGCAACAAGCAATTTCCTTCCAAGATCATGGTATTCGCATATTCCACTTTCAAGGAAATAGTAGGTAAATGTTGTTAGATCACATTCTCTTTACAGACAAAACAAAGCAAGCAGACCTTTCCACTGAACACAATGTCTTTTCCTGCTGAAAAAATTGAGATCTGTTGTCTATCACAATAACAGCCATGACGTAGTGAAGCACAGAGGCCTCCTGCAAAGCAAATATTTCCATTAACTACACCTTTGCACTTGGGATGAGGAAATTTTCCAAATAACAGTGATGCACCAATTAAAAATTGAAAGGTATCTTCACTACAATACACGCAGACACACATGTCCACATTGATACCTTGTACACTTTCCATAACTAATACACTCTCCACAGCTAGCTTTGACTTTATGCATACTTCCCTATCCATGTACAAGGAGATTTCTTCCCAAAGGTATTATGGAAGAATCTGTGAACAGAACACTTCCCTTAGAGAACAGTGCAGAAAGCCATGTACTGTGATATGAACCTTCGATATTGCCCTTTGCATGTAAAGGTGTAATTCTGTCAAAAACTAAAATGATAAGTAGTTAAAATTTAATGATTTTTTTCTTCAGACAAAACTGAAAAAATGCCCTGAAAATTCTGAAATAATTTTTTTTTTTTTCCTGTTAGATCACAAACTGATGCAAAGATGAGACATTTTCAGGTTGAAACAGAACCTAATTTTGAAATCTTGAAATCTTGAAATCAAACTGAATTTGTCTTGCATGCCAATGTACTGTCAATTAAAATAAATAAAGAAATAATTCCCCACAATTTGATTGTCAAATAAATATTGAGTATCTACCTAAATGAAAATTATTTGATACACAGAGATTCTGAGCATCTATAAATTGATCTAAAACACAGAATGGTAATTTGAATTGAAGCCACTTTTAGGTGTAGACTATGGACCTTAACTTTATATAGTCAGAAGGAAAAAAACTGGTGTATAACTTCATTATTTTCTGTTGCTAATATAGGATATATAAATAGGGGAAAGAAATATCACAGTTTTGATTTTTTTTTTTTTAAAAGGCAAGTAACTCTTCTTGAATATTTTAACGAATACTCGGCAAAGAAGCAATGCAGAGCCTCTGTGTGAAATAACTGAGGCACATGGCATATTTCTTCATTACTCAAGAGTTGAGAAAGATGGGAAAGGCAAGGTCACAAAGACAGGGGAAGAGCTGTTTAAACAATATCTTGTCAATATCTTATTTTCTGAGAAAATTATCCATGCCAGCTATGTGAAAAAGCAGCTACAGAAAATAAGTGGCATGCCTGGCTTGTCATTATGTCAGCTGTTACCTTTTCTGAAACGAACATAATTTTATTTTTATACCATTTCATAAAGTAAATATTGTCATCTCAGGGAATTCAGGTTACATGCAAATTTTTAATAAATAGATTAATAAGAGTTTTTCTGTCAGAAAACATATGCCTAAATTAAAATGCTTTGACTTTTGATTTTCTTGTAATTTGTTCTGACCAGGTAAAAGTGTACCTGAATCTCCAATATTCCCATCTTAATATTCTTAAATTTTTTATATTTGATGTTTCGTTCCATATTGTATTTTAATTGCAATTATAAACAGTTTAAAAAACTAAAAGCAAAATAAAGTGGGTTTAGGGTTTGGGGGTTTTTTAGAGTTTCTTTTAAAAACAATTTCAAAGTTTGGCTGATTAATTCATTCCTAAGTAGGCATTAATTCATTCCTAAGTAGGCGTCATACAAATTCAAAACAGTTTTCAGCTTGATTTCAGTTAAGATTTTTCCCTTTGTATCTGTATTGTCTTGAAATAACAGAAGCAATTTCAGCTTCAAAGACACCCATGGCTAAGTTCCCATTCAGTTAAATAAGATCAGACTTTAACCTTCTGATGCTTATGCTATTTTATCTTTTTATGCCCTTCACTGTAAGCACTAGGCACTGGGCAAATGAAGTCAGCAGAATTAAACAGAGATGGAATTGGCATTAACATGGTTTGTTATTGTTTACCCCAACAATACAGTATGGTTATGTGGAAATAAAAAGGTTATAATGAGAGCAGAGCATGGAACAACATGAATTCATTCTCATAACAGTGATTGCAATGTTAATGGGACATTGTGCAAACATGACCCACCCCATTACAATTTAAGGAATTTAATAGTACATCCATTTCCAGTTGCAATTTACTTCTTACTGTAGTAAATAAATTCACATATTATATGTAAATTAAAAACAAAGAGAAAACACCTCATCCTGATCACTATCTCTAATCTCCCCATCTGTCACTGTGCCATGTGTGAAGCAACAGATATATAATAACACCTCTGTATGTAACCTCAGCTCAATACCAATAATTCTATTTCCAATTCCTGATGTTCCATTTCCAGGCACATGAAGGACAAGAAGGTGATCAGGAATAGTTAGCAGGGATTCAAAAAGGGGAAGTCATGCTTGATCAACTTGATAAATGTCTGTGATGAAATGACTGTCTTGACAGATGAGAGGAGAGCAGTGGATATTGTCCACCTTGACTTCAGTAAAGTTCCCATAAGATCCTCATAGAGAAGCTGTTGAATTAAGGGCTGGATGGGCAGACAGTGAGGTGGATCAAAAACTTGCAGAACAGACAGGCCCAGAGGGTGGTGATCAGTGGCACGAAGTCTAGTTGGAGGCCAGTAACTAGCGGTGTACCCCAGGGGTCAATACTGGGTCCAATCCTGATCAACACCTTCATTCATGATCTGGATGATCGGGCAGAGTGTAGTCTCAGCAAGTTTGCTGATGACACAAAACTGGGAGGGAGTGGCTGATACACCAGAGGGTTGTGCTGCCATCCAGAGGGACCTCATCAGGCTGGAGAAATGGGCAGGCAGGAACCTTGCAAAGTTCAACAAAGGGAAGTGCAAGTTCTGCACCTGGGGAGGAACAACCCCATGCACCAGTATACGCTGGTGACCAACCAGCTCTGCAGAAAGGACAGCTGGGGAAAGCAGCTTTGCAGAAAAGGACCTGGAGGTCCTGGTGGACACCAAGTGAAACATGAGCCAGCAATGTGTCCTTTGCAACCAAGCCAAATAATAGTATCCTGGGATGCATTAGACAAAGTATGGCTGACGGGTAGAGGGAGGTGATCCTTCCGCTCTGCTCAGCACTGGTAAGGCCACACCTGGAGTGCTAGTCCAGTTCTGGGCCCCCTGGCACAGAAGAAATATGGAGCTATTGGGGAGAGTTCACTGAAGGGCCACAAAGCTGAGTAAGGGACTGGAGCATCTTTCATATGAGAAGAGGTTAAGAGAACTGGGACTGAAGGCTCAGGGGGATCTTATCAATGTGTATAAATACGTGAAGAGAAGGTGTAAATAAGATGGAGCCAGGCTCTTTTCAGTGGTGCCAAGTGACAGGACCAGAGGCAATGGGCACAAACAGAAACACAGGAGGTTCCCTCTGAACATAAGAAAAACTTTTTCACTGTGAGAGTGACAGCACAGGCACAGGTTGCGCAGAGAGGTTGTGGAGTCCCCGTACCTGGAGATACTCAAAAGCCATCCGGACATAGTCCGGGACAACTGGCTCTAGGTGGCCCTGTTGGAGCAGGGGATCGGACCGGATGACTTCCAGAGGTTCCTTCCAACCTCAACCATTCTACACTTCTATGAATTTTATGTATTGATGACAATCTCTCCATAGGTGTGACCTAAGAAAACTGAGGATCAGAATGCCAAAATGCTTCCATTTTGCTGATGCACACCTGTCCTGGTTTCAGCTGAGATTTAGTTAATTTTCAGCACTGCTTGCCGTGCTGCTGTACTGCTGATCATCTTACTGTGCTGTGCCTGGGAACATTTTGATAACAGCAATAGCCTTGCGCCTGGGCTGGCAGATGGCCAGGACATCACTGCTGTTTCTGTGCTGCTGTACTGGACAGGCTGGAACTCCGGTGTGAACTCAAGTCAAAGGGACTGTGACCTGTGGATGAATCCATGTGGGAGCAGGACACCCCAGAGAGTCTGTGCCCATGGATTAGCCCATGCCAGAGCAGGTATATCTTGAAACGTCTGTGGCCATGGTTATGTCTGTGCCACAGCAGGTATACCTCTGAAGGGATTGTGGCCCAAGGATAAGTCCACGCTGGATAAGGTGCACCTCGAAGCATCTGTGGCTGTGGATGAAGTCCATGCTGCAGCAGGTACACCTCGAAGCATCAGTGGCTGTGCATGAGGCCATGTTGGAGCAAGTTTACTTCTGAAGGTACTACATTCTGTGGATAAGTCCAAGCTGGAGCAGGGGCAAGGGGAGGACTTCATTGCAATGTTAAACCTGATGGTCTGGTTCAAAGGGACCAGGGGTGGAGATTGTAATGGAAGTACCTTTAAATTGTTGTAACCCACGATTTGAGTTGCATGTTGTGGGAATTACTATAGCAGGAACCCCTTGTTGCTAGCCAGGCTAGGAGCAAGGGGAGGAGTTCATTGCAATGTTAAACCCTATAACCTGGCCCAAAAGGACCAGGGGTGGACATTGTAATGGATCTACCTTTAAATTGTTGTAACCCATGATTTGAGTTGCATGTTATAGGAATTACTACAGCTGGAACCACCTGAACAAATGGAGGAGAAGCCTTACAAGAAGCAGTGCAAGTGCAGCAGCGTCCTGACCTGAGCTGGCTTTGGTGCCCAATAACTCCAAGAAACACACCACCTCTCCTGTCCTGAGTAACAACCATAAGAGATGAAGCCCAAAGTCATGGACTAAATGAACTCAGTGGACATTTTGTGGACATTTATGGACATTTTACAAATATTTTGTAGGGGTGGTCCATAGATTAAGGGAATGATATGTGTGTATTATATCAAAGGATGGGAAGGGTGATGGTGGGTAATGAGAATGTATTGGATAATGTGAGACCTGAGCATGACGTAAATGGTATAGAATAAGGGGTGGATACTGTCCTGGTTTCAGCTGAGATTGAGTTAATTTTCTTTATAGTGGCTGGTATGGGGCTATGTTTTGGATTTGTGCTGAAAACAGTGTTGGTAATACAGAGATGTTTTAGTTGTTGCTGCACCAGTCAAGGACTTTTCAGCTTCCCATGCTCTGCCAGGTGCAGAAGAAGCTGGGAGGGGACACAGCCAGGACAGTTGATCCAAACTGACCAAAGGGCTATTCCATACCACATGATGTCATGCTCAGTATATAAAGCTGGGGAAGAAGAAGGAAGGGGGGGACATTTGGAGTGATGGCGTTTGTCTTCCCAAGTAACCGTTACGCGTGATGGAGCCCTGCTTTCCTGGAGATGGCTGAACACCTGCCTGCCCATGGGAAGTAGTGAATGAATTCCTTGCTTTGCTTCACTTGCATGCGCAGCTTTTGCTTTCCCTATTAAACTGTCTTTATCTCAACCCTCGAGTTTTCTTACTTTTGCTCTTCTGATTCTCTCCCCCATCCCACTGGGGCGGAGTGAGCGAGCGGCTGTGTGGTGCTTAGTTCCCGGCTGGGGCTAAACCACAACAACACCAAAGAAATTACATTCAGTTTGCTTCATTTAATGTTGATTTTAGCAGAATGAAGGACATCAGGTTTTGGTCCTATAAAGGCTGAGATTTAACAAGAGCATTTCATACCAATATCGTCAGTTCCAACAAAGGGACACAGCAATTACCAAAAATAATACTGCAATGACACTTGCCAAAAAGCACTCAGAAAATGTACATTTATAAATACTGTCATACATAATAATACATAACCAAAGAATATGGTGTTTATATATCCATAAAGCAGAGCTATCTTAAAGCAAGGATTTCTTACAGGGTTAAAATACAGGAGGGTTAAAATACTAGGAGCCGGATGAAGAAGATTAATCTAAATTCTAATATCTTCCCACTTGTGGCCCAGGAACAATACCTGAATTACATCATTCAGTTTTGTGACTTTCCGCAGCAGCAAGAGATGACAACATGACATTTTTTAATAACACTGCAAAAGTGGCAAGCATAAAGCATTCAAATACAGGAATGGTTTAGGTCTTAAGGCAGCAGCATAACTAAAAACAAGGACAAGATGCTGTTTGAGCACACATTCAATGTACTCCAAAACCATTATTTCTTAAAGCAAATAGGATGTCTGTGCCAGCCTCCTGCGGTTTTACTGTGTCCTTTTGTTATTTGATGTTTCAAAAAATTGTTGTGCAGTGATCAAAACCCAAAAAAACGCATGTGTATCCTACAAACTCTATCCATATATAATACGGAGATATTTGACTTGATACAGTGTTTATTTGCTACAATACTCAATAATCTGTCAAATAATCAGCATTAAGCCTGTCTTTTGCTTTTTGGACTTTCTTAAGAGAAATCCAGAGGGTGGCCAAAGAGGGGAGCTGGCCAAACTGAACTCTGTAGTTCTGCAGTTACATCACTATCAGCATCCCAGCCAGCAAGTTCAGAGCTAGCTTTGATTTGTGAAGAGATGCATTCACATGTCTGAGCTGAAAAGGTACTATGGCTCAGCTTTCCATGTGGACATGCCTCATTTTCTATATCCCACTTAGGTGGCCTCAGGAGCAAGTAGTAGCTTTTCTTTACTAGGCATCATTTTAATTGTCTTACACTTCACCTTCGGTGGATTCAACTGACTTGATGCTACTCCTAGTATCAACATTGCAGTTGGTTTCAATCTGACATCTTTAAGCTACTTCTAGATGAGGGGACAGATAAGCACTCTATCACGCTAAACCTGAAGTTGGGATCCACTGATGATCCAGACAGGGGAGTGTCCTGACACTGTTTTCCAACCTGTGTGTTAAGTGGAATCCTATAATTTAAAAATATAGTAAGCACTTGAAATTAACTTCTAACCTTTCAGCAGCCTCAGAAGATATGTTTATGCTATTAAATTAACCAGTGTCTGTGAATGTTCCTGGGCACTGGGCTCAATCATTCATACCACAAAATTATTGGAATAGTTTCTGGTACACTTGCGGCCTCAGTGTTTTCTTGCAAGCTATTCCCATGCAAGGCTTAGGAGGTAGCAAAGAACAACATGGAGTTTGCATGAAAATATCTTGTTTTGAAAGCTAAGGGAGTTTACTTACATTGCTGTTCTGTGTTCTCTGCTTTTTAGCCTCAGTGCCAGAGAATTATAGAATAGTTTGGGTTGGAAGGGACTTCTTAAAGGTCATCTAGTCCAACCCCCCCCCTGCAACGAGCAGGGACATCTTCAACTAGATCAGGTTGCTCAGAGCCCCATCCAATTTGACCTTGAATGTTTCCAGGGGTGGGGCATCTACAACCTCTCTGGGCAGCCTGTTACAGTGTTCCACCACCCTCATCGTAATGATCCTGGTGTGTTTCATTTGTTGATACAGACATAGCCAAAGTGACCAAGATCTGTAAGGAAGACTTCTCCTAATGATGTCCCATCAGGATTTCAAGTTAGACAAGAGGAAGCTATCATGAAGAATGCATTATCCATGTTATATAAACTTAGATGAAAATGTAAAAAACTTTGCCTTTCAGGGTTGTCAGTCAGGCACATATCTAAAGCCCTAGTATTACTCATGAAGACAGAGAGACACTATCAAAAGAAATTCTCAGCAATCCTGAACATATAAGCAATCATCACTAGACACAGATGCAAGACATCATGATTGAAAAACTAATCCTTGTAGTAAATAGCAAATTTGCATACTGTTTAATATAAGAAATCCACCAGACAATGGAAGACTGACATTTAAAACACAAAGGAGAAACAAGTAGTTTGTAACATTCACACCATATGTCTTGCATGTATTCTCAGGCTGCTGAAGAGCACTTATACTGTTCAGGCACTTTATGCATTAATGATGACCAGTTTTGAATGGACTTTCTGGAACTAGATGTCCTCAAAATATGATGGCTCAGGGTTGCTAAATCCTGCATTTGTCTTCCATATAGACAAGTGCATAGGGTATCATTTAGTCTCAAGTTCAGTTCCCAGAACAGCTCATTTCCACAGTGGAATGAGGTGAGGGGTTTTTTTGTTTTCTTTTCCTCCTGATTTTCCAAAAATCTATTTTATAGATGGCAAGCCCTGTGTCTGTTAGTCATTTAGGGGAAAATGAATAAAAAGATCAATTCTCTCTCTGGGTTTTTTGTTGTTGTTGTTTGTTTTGACATCTTCAAAGAATGTTACTTACTTGCTAACTGCTATTATTACTGATTTCTATCCCATTAGTCAAGAGAGATGCCATGTCTCATAATGAAACAGAGAAAAACACAAAACCCTGCAACTGTTTAGCGTATCAGTGTGGCAGACAGTATTATGGAAAATGATAAAACATTTTTAGATGAGCGAGAGCCAGATCCAACTCTCCTTAACATAGATCAGAAAGCTGCCATTGATAGCAATTGATTTTGAATCTGATCCAAAACAAGTTAAGGATACAAGGGAGTGTCACACACACAGCCAAGCTGTATTCACTGCTTGCTAACTACTCTAAGATGGGAAATAACCAGGTGCATATACTGAAACAGTAACCATCACAGAACTTTTGATTAACTTCTGGGTTTGCACTAAAAGATTTCCAGTGCTATTTGCACATCTTAATTATTTGGGACCATCACTTTCTGTAAAAAAGACAGTACTTATAGTTTGTTGATTACAGCCATGTCCTTGACATCAGTAAGTACTTGACTAAGTACTAGATTAATGCTGGAAAATTGCTGGTAAAACTGATATTTTCCATAATCTATGTTGAAAACATTTCAATGACAAACAATTAGAGGGACTCATATTTCATGATGAAAACGTTTTTTATATACACTTTCACCTCACTCTAGAAATTGCTTGGGCCTTCATGGTGGGATAAATGTTTATTCCTTTCACAAAAGCCTTTTTACCTGCTAGAGTAATAGACATCCTAGAATTAGAGTTATGCAAACACCGTTATTTCTGTTGCATAGGAAATATGACATTTCAACATTTATCTTTTCTACTAAGACAGAGAAAGAAATTGAAAGTTCCATTTTGTGAAACATTAAAAAAATGTTTTCAATATGTACTAAATTACAATATTCTGAAGTTCCTTAAATTGAAAAAAATCAGTCTGATTCAAGTATACCCCAAATACTTTATTTTGAATCCATTCATTAGTAAAGTTAATCTCCCTTGGTACTACATTTTTTCCCACAGGAAATAAAGTTTGGGAGTTTAATGCCCTTAACTTTTTAAAATGTAACAAAGATCAAGCAACCAGGAGCACACATAAAGCGAAAGAACAGAATTAAATAATCTTGTTTAAATGAACTGCTTAGAATGCAATATTTCATTTAGATTTTTCTGATACATGCTTGTGTCAAAATGAAAAGCAGTATATATGTGGAAAATCCTCAGTGACAAACTTATTCCAATAGAAAATTTGCTCTGCAAAAAGTGATTTTTTTTAAATTTCTTACTGTGATGCTAAGTTTACAATATATTTTTCAGAACCAGACTTCTAGAACAAGATGCTGGAAAGTCAGATTCTATTCCTGGACCTTCCATTGGCTTCTTAGATAATTTGGGTGAGCTATTTTTCTATTTCTGACTCGGTTTCTTTACCATAATGAATATTTTGTATAAGAATTACATATAATTTTAAAAGTAAAATAATTGTGTTAAAATTGAGGTGGTGTTATCTAGTTAGGTCTATGTGATATATAGAAATAGTTTTGGATTATGGTCTTTATTAATTTTTACATCTTATTAATAATAGATTTTTGCTCATGAGAATATTTTAAAAAATACATTTACTTCAAGCAGTTTTGTTTAACATTTGACAAGAATCTTCCAACTAACAGAAAAGATTGCTTAAAAAAAAGAAATACTAGTATGAGTAACTGCTATCACCCTTTAGATTCTATACTCCAAGTATCATCCTCCCCTACTAGAAAAGTAACATCTCTAACTGCAGACTGCTGTTTTGGAGTCAAGCTGCACTTTGAACAGCTGACTCCGTGTTCAGGTTCACTGCCTACAAAAATAGCCAATCTTCTGTGGGAAACACTATCAACAGCCTGTTGATTATTTTTAGGAAATTCATGAGAACATCACACTAACAGTTTATAGAAAAAAATTCCTCCTTGCATGCCCCTGGAGATATATGTATAGAGCAGTAGTTTCACAGCAACAGCTTTATTTCCAAACCACAACATCCCCATAATGTCAGGCAAATTGGTCCGCTACGCTTTCTGAAATCCTTTTCTTTGATGATATTCCCCTCACAACTGATAACTTAGTTTAAAATATTTATCAGGACACGGAAAAAATCCCCAACATTTCCAGTGTAAAAGAAATAATAGGAAGATTACATAAAATGTGAACTTTAAAAATATGCTGTCCTCAATTACATGTTTACAACTTTATTCTACTTTATGCTAGCTAAATCTCAATGGCCAATGTCACAAATTTTCCTGCAACGCCATTTTCAACTGCACGGCTCCACAGAATCAACTATTACACACAACACAAAAAATAATACAACTACAAAAAACTATATATAAATATAAAACCCCTTAGATATATATTTCTTGAATTAACATATCTTAAATGGAGCACACATGGAAAAAGGTTAAAAGAAAGAAGACTGTTTCCAATCTACACAGGTGCATACCCTATTCAGAGAAAGATTCCTAACCAAAGTCTGTTTCAGAAGCTTTTAAAATTCATTTGTACTGTGTCTGCCTTGAAGCAAGACAAGGAGAATCTAGAGCTGATATGGAGTCATGAGGACTCTGGTAATTCTGAGAGCTAGCTGCTACAGGTTTCTGAAACCCTTTCTGCTCTGAAAGGAAAGGTAAAAATAAAATTTAGAAACTAAACAAGGAACATACAGTGTAGATTTCTCCTCAGGATAGTTCTTATCCTTCTGCTCTTGGCAAAACTCTGTCTTGAAATAAATGTGAACACTGAATTTTACTCATAATTTGCACATTCACTACTCCAGATAGAAGAAAGACATTTCTGTTCTATCTCAGACACTTACAGACCTATGACTTGGGAAAGGACTGAATTACATGCTTACATCTTCCCTTTCCTGGATACAATGAGCTGAAAAGCATTTTTGAATGAAACATTTGTCAATCAAAATCAAATATTTGCCTCTGAAAATCTTAATAAAAACTGAGATAAATTAATACCTTGAAAGTAATCTTTCAAATAAAAGTGGACCTAGAAGCATCATAAATCAGTAGTAAGTAATGATTTTCAGTGACCAGCCAGAGTTCTTATAGTGATCAAAATTGCCCTCAAAGGGCAGAATTGTGTTCTGGATTTCAGTGCTCCTAAAAGCATCCAAAATTAGAAAAAGTAAAAAACCAACCAACCAAACAAACAAAACCATAAACAGTGAAGCCTTAAAAAAGTCCATGTATATAAATCTTCCCCTTTGGGATGCAACTAAAAGTCTGAGTGTCACACTGAAAACAAAACTTATGCAATAAAAGGAAGTGGATTATTTCATTTTATCCCAGATGTCAGTCAGTCTGACTATTCATATTATGAAAATCATAGGATCGTGTTAACCTCCTCAGTGAAGTGCAGTCTTATTTCTACTCTTACTGCAAATTCATAAAAGTTTCAAAGTAATGGTTCAAAAATCTTAAGCATCATGCCTTTGAGACAAACCTACAACAGTATAAGGAAAGCATTACAAGGATGTTGGTATGGAGAGATGAAAGTATTAGGACTATGATCAATTGGATTTAACAAAACACAAGATGTAGGATTGTCTTTGATAGTTCAGAGCATCTTAAAAGAATTCAATAGGATAACATAGTAGGCTAATAGAGCTATGGAAAAGCAGAGGATAAAGCAAAACCCTAAATAAATACAGTAGCTCCTTTTGCTTTTATAGGCTTTTATCCTAAAAGTATTTGCAAAGTCTAGAGCATGTAATGTGTACTTCTGGAGAAGTACATTGTCACTGTATTCAAGCACTGATGAGAAGGAAATGTGCACACCTGAAGACTGAGTAGTAAGGATACCAGCCCTTGAGCTATCTCAGCTCTAAATACTAAGTTAAAGGTGTGCAGCTGTGAAAAGGATAGTCCTGGATATTTGCTGTGAACAAAAATAAATGAAAACTACTTCAAAACCCACAAAAGGAAAAATAGGTAGATATGCAAACAGTCCAAGTTCAAATAGCGAACTGGGATATTGAAGGACAATTCTTGACATGCAGATAATGTATTCAGCTGTGGGGTTTTTTGAGACTCATGTCTGATAACAGAAGAAATGAGTCCATACATCCTGTGCAAGTATCTATTTCCCTCCCTGGTGTTGCAGCATGCTGACTGACTCGTATTACCTCTTTTTATCTTAAAAAAAAATCCTCTACCTGCCCATGGGAGAGCTTACTTACGGAAGATGACTGAAAGTCTAGTTGTGGAATATGGAGTGTGATTATCTAACAAAAGTGAACTCATTTTACACAAAGTTTATGGAATTTAATATATTATATTGCGTATCTAGATAAAAGGAGAATACAACTGCATTCAATGCAGGACAGTGATTGAAGAGATAGATCCATCCATCCATGATAAGAAAACAGCAAAATTCAGAGATTTATAGAAATTCGAATAGATACAAAGTTCACATAAGTTGCAGTCTTTGCTTTCCCCCAACTCATAGACTGTATCAGAGTAACATTAACAGAGCCCCAGCTAAGAGAATACTCTGAAGCCAAACAAAGATCACATTGATCATACAATACAAGATATATGCCAACACTTACAGTGCAAGCTGGCCAAGTAAAGCTATATTAGCTCTATAGTAAATCCATCCAAGCCTATACGTGCTTTAGATTTAACCTGTGTCTGCACACCATCAGTCTGTGCATTTGTCTAGGATATCACATGAAAAACAATTAACTGAAAGATACAAAGAAATATTATCATAAAATATGATATTTAATGTATTTTTTAATATTCTGTTCTACCTCCTTAGTTTGTTGTTTACATCAACTTTGACACCTTAACATTTAACTTCAGGTAGGCAAACAGTTCTGAAAAACTCAATGAATGTAAGGGAGTGTAAAAGAGCACAATTTTCAGTTTACACATCTTCTCTGAGTTTCGTAGATAATGTGCTGTATTGAGCATGCATTTGGTAGTGAAAGGATGTTTCCTCATAACATTAAAATCTCGTTGAGCTCAGAGGTGTAAGTTCAAATGAGAACAAAGGGATTATTTGCTGGGTTCCACAATGTTGTGGTTTAGGCCCAGTCAGCAATTAAGTATCACACAGCTGCTCGCTCACCCTCCCCCCACACTGGGATGGGGGAGAGAATTGGAAGAGCAAAAGTAAGAAAACTCATGGGTTTAGATAAGAACCGTTTAATAATTGGAACAAAATAATAATAATAACAATAAATTGTAATGAGAAGGAAAACAACAAGAGAGCAAGAGAGGAACAAAACCCAGGAGAAAAAAAAACAGTGATACAACTGCTCACCACCCACTGACCGACACCCAGCCAGTCCCCAAGCAGCGATTGCTACCCCCCGGCCAACTTCCCCCAGTTTATATACTGAGTATGACGTCATATGGTATGGAATAGCCCTTTGGCCAGTTTGGATCAACTATCTTGGCTGTGCCCCCTCCCAGTTTCTTGTGCACCTGGCAGAGCATGGGAAGCTGAAAAGTCCTTGACCAGTGTAAACATTACTTAGCAACACCTAAAACATCAGTGTGTTATCAACATTATTTTCATACTAAAATCCAAACCACAGCACTATACCAGCTTCTAGGAAGAAAATTAACTCTATCCCAGCCGAAACCAGGACACACAGTCCAATCCAGTGCCTTAGAAAAAGTGTCACTATATTCTCCTCTGTGCAATTAATTGTGAAGGAGCAAGGGTGGAGCGGAGGCATTTCCTGCCAGTCCAAATCTATGGAGGACTTCAACCTGGAATGTCCAGAAAATACCATCCAGGAGGGAGGTAAATGGATGGGACTCCTTGAGTTCTGACATCTAAGTAGCCTACAAAGTAACACTGAGTTTCTGCATATAACTAACTTAGACATGGATCAGATTTTTAGCTGCAAAAGTCTTCAGCAGGCAAAGTGAAAATACAATCTACTTTGCTTTCAGACTGGTTTATGCTGTCCAGCACTAACAATCTGATCATAATCTAGGTAAAATTATCTCTACAGAGAGAGAAGATGGAGGTCAAGGCATCCATCTCTGGGTTGTTACATTCAAAGTAGCGTTATGGGAAAAGGAACACACTATATATAGGGAGCCTAACAAATAGATATTAGTCTAGTTACAGTAACAGTAACACTTCTAATCCAAATTAATACAGAAAAAACACTTTAAATGGTGCCCATGTTCTCTCTTTACCTAAGTGCATATTTTTCTTTATGTTTTTAACTTCAGCCATGGAAATTGACCTCAAGAGAAAAGTATCATAGCTTTCGTTTTTCCCATATTGAGATATGGTAATAAAAAACCAAACCAAACCAAAATCCAAACAGAGCAAAGCTATGCATTACACAGCTAACAATACCTACAGGACTGAAATAGATTGTTCGTCCTTCTGTTCTACCTAAGGAAAAAAAAAACAACGAAAAATCTGCAGCCAAGACTACTATGAATAGCTATCTTTGTCAACCCAACCAAAGCATCTCCTTCCGGAGGAGTTTCTGGTGATATCCCAGCTCATTAGCAGCATTGCTGCTTTCTCAATACATTTTGCAGTATCTTTTATGAATGACTTTACTACTAGGTAAGAATATTTTACTTGGTGTGCTTAAGGAACTGTTCAGTGATCCAATAGCGTTGTTTTTTACCCCTAGGTTTCATCTCTTTTTTAGAACAAACACATAAAACTTGATATTTTAACTGAAAAAAATCAAGCACTTGCACCTAAACTTTTACTTCTCTCTTCTTCTTTCCTTTCAAAATAAATGTCTTTGAATGCATCAGTTACAATTATCCCTTACAGGTTTACATTCTGGCTTATGCAGTTAGCTCTACCTCACTTCACTGAGAGCTACTTAATTTCAGAGAGCACTTAGTCAATGATCCTGTATTTTAAAGCTTTTTTCCTCCTTGAATTTTTTTTTCCTCCTTTTCACTGTGCTATACTCTTCTCTTCCTTTTGGATGTCATTTTCCCCAGAGGAAGCTCTAGAGAGTTACACTGCAGGAACCCCTGTGCCAGAAGACCAGCCCCAAGGCTTTGGTTCCCAGTGTATAACCCCTTTATCCAGTTCAGCCCTGGGAGCTCACGTAGCAGCAGAGCTGGGGGTAGCTGCTATCGTGGGGTTAGGAGAGTGAGGGAATTTACTCTTCTCCTCTTTCTTGTCTCCCCACAGGTGTGCCTGGCCTTCTGCCCTTTCCCTCAGTTCACAGAAAAACCTGCCAGAAAGACCAAACACATGGACTCAAACAGGTCACACAAAATAACAGAAAACAGAGACCTCTGATCTTCTCAGACTATGACCAGAGACTGAAATCACATTGCAGCAATCCTGCGTTTTTAACTTGGGTCCCACCTTTTCTCGGACTGCTTCAGGGGCTGCCTCTTTTCTTTCTCCCTCTCAGGTTTTGGGCTAACAATGTGAGCCACCAGCACTCCTGCTGCCTCCTCTCCATACCAAAGTTTGTCCAGCTGGAGTTGCAGCCCTACAGCAAGACTAGGGCAAAAACCTGTCTCTTCCCTTTCCTCAGGTTTTCAGTGAGCCTCCAGCACCCAAATTGCTTATAAAATAAAATAAAATAAGATAAAATAAAGTAAAATAAAACAAAACAAAATAAAATAATATAAAATCACACAATCAGCTGACAGACTTGATACAAGCTCTGCCTTCCTAGTCTTCTGCTATCACCCCGGCCACCTGCAGAGACGCATTTGCAGAGGGTGGCTCACCATGTCACTGTGCCTGGGATCATCAAGGGGTTTGCCCACCCTTTCTACCACTGGTTACCCTCAAAAGCCTATCATGGACAAAAGGGACCTTGTCGTGCCTCTGGTACTAACAAAGCGCTGCTGGTGCTGCTGATGTGCTCACAGTTTTTACAGTCTATGTTCTCATATACAAAAAACCCTAAACAACCATGCAGTTGAAATTATTGTAAAAATCACACCCTTCCTACCCCCTCCTATTCTCCACCCTCGGCTCTAGGTTATGTCCACCCTTCCAGAGCTCCTGGGGGCCTGAACATGGGCTGTGTCTGGCTTCCTCCAGAGGACCAGTGCGTTCACACACAGAAGGCAGGTAGGGATGGCAGGGGGACCTACAGCAAATTGCCATGCTCAGCCCTTCACTGGGGAGCATGCCATGTTCATGAAGAGAGTTTCTTCCTCCTCAGTCTTGGGCCCACTTAAGTTTATTTCCATACATTCCCTCAACACGGCGCACACCACTGACGGCACCGTGCAAGCCCCGCTCACCCTGGGGAAGGGGAGAGTCACTCACCCTCAGGCAGTGGGTCGGCCAGCACCACCCAAGCCAGCGCGAGGCCCCGTGAGGCTTCTGCTAGTAATGGCAAACTCACATTTACTGGGCTTCAGGGTCTCTCTCTGTTGGCTAGCTGGCAGTAAGGTGCAGAGAGGGGAAAGAGAGAGAACGATGATGGTAATTGTAGGGTTGGAGTAAAAAGAATGAATAAAAAAAATTATCTTTGCTAAATGCCAGCAGGCACATTTTTCTTACTGTAACACCACTGACCTTCTTTTAATAGATTAATACACTGAAAATTTGGTAATATATTATGAAATTCATTGGAATTGATAATTGCTATATTGTGTTACAGTTCCAACATTCTCCATCTCAGAATGTTTTTAGTGACAAAAAAACCACTGCAGCATTTTCTGTATGGAAATCCTGTGGAGAGACAGTCCCACCATGTGAAAGGTGGCTGATGTCCTACAGTCCTTATTTTTCTAACTTTCCCACACAGTTTTTTTGGAGAAGATAGGGAGAGATGGAATTTCTTTTTTCTCTGCTGACCAACAGAAGTGTAAAGCTTTCATTTCCTTCTCAGCATCATGGAAACATAGTACATTATGTCTAGAAACTTTATACTGCACAAAATACAGGGATGCTTTTTCATAAAGTCTGCCTGGTGGTCAGCATACATAAAGAGTAAAGACCCAGCAAGAGACTGATTAACCCCCAGGTCAACATGGAGAAAGAGGAATCTTAAGCTTCTACCATTCATATGTATTTTGTATTTTTTCATCCTCTTCAAGGAGGACGACCAAAGAATTGAAATAGGAGCATTGAATAAGGTCCTACATAAGAAGCTAAAGATAATTTATTAAACAGATGTCTGTGCATGACATGGAATCTTGCTCTGGCCCCAGTCATTTGCCTTTCCTGAGGTTAAATCATTTCCCCCAGACTCTTAGAAAAATTGTAGACTGTTGCCTAAATCCATCTCTTGATCAGGTTTTAATCAATTGCTGCTTCTGATCCATGTTGATTTCTGTCACGATGAACTTTTAAAAAGCTCTCTTTTTTTTAAAAGCTCTTTTAAAAGTTCTCATTCTGAGAACTAGCAACACATATGAAATTTCAAATAATATATCTATTTCTTCAGTCTTAATTTATTTTTACAATATACAAATGACAATATATAATTCTGTTCTACCTTTTCCTAGATTAAAAAGAATCAAACGCTTTAATTATCTGAGGAGGAACTTTAATGATGAATGAAATATTAAAATTATTATTGGCTTTTTTCTCTGAATTTCTGACTTTCTTGGTCACTTCAAGGAATGTTATTTAGCAAGGAGATCAAGAAATGTGCTATTACAGAAGTTGAACAAGGACATTAGAATCCAGTTTTAGTTTAGCAACAGGCCAATCTACATGTATTCACATCCTGGAATTTTGTTGCTGTTAGATAGCTCAGGTTTGATTAATGAATTATGAATATTTTAAAATGCTATGCAAGACCAGTCCAAATTCTCAGACATATCACAGAACTATCGTTTCACACAAAACCCCTTTAACAGATTAATGAAACTGAGCTGAAAATCTACCTTTGTACTGAAACTTTGTTTTTCAAATGGACCTTAATGCTCATCAAAGCACTTAAAAGAAAAAAACTATGACTAGAAAATAGGAAGGAAAAAAGTCAATGGAAGATTTCAAGGTTTTGCTGAACTGACCCCAAGTTTAAAAAACAAACTGATAATGTGTATGGGGTTTTTTGTTTTTTAAATGTATAAATTAATCTAACTCAAGTGTACATGAAAAAACAATCTCTTTGCTTTTTTTTTTTTTTGGTGAGCAAATAGACCAGTTGTTTAAACCAGAAATGCTATCACTTGTATAGTAAATTATTTTACTGTATGGTATTGAATGTTTTTTATTTTAGAATAATTTTTTAACTGAGCTAACTTTTTTGCTTCTGGACTTGGGCAAAAAGGCATGTTCAAATGCTTCAAGTTAATATATAGCTGTCTTAAAAAAATATGAAACTAATTTCAAATCAGAAATAAAATTATCCCTGTTTTAGAGTAAATGAATTAGGACATTAGGACATGCAATGCCATTACTTCAGTTTACTTGTTACAGAAAATAGTACTGTGAAGAACTGTGGGTCAAGTAAGACTTAGTGTGGTCAGAAACAAACTATATATGGAAATAATCCCTGAAAAATGAGTTAGAAAGTTAAATAAAATAAAAAGCCATTGATTACTGCAATCTGCTGTAGTGCTTTAAGTGGCCTTGGTAATTGGCACATAGTGAATACGGCATATTAGATCATGATCAGATTGACTATGTCAGATGCCACTGATCCTGGTTAAGTGGTTGCTATCCCACTGCTTGGTACTACTGTTTCAGTTCTGCTGGTTTTATTATTTACCTGACCACTCTCCATCTCACTTCATGAAACGATCTAAGATAAGGACAAAAACCAAAGCAAAAACCAGAAGCACACTTTGTGCTGAGTAAAATACAAATATGTGCAAATAATAAAAATCTGTTTTAGCTAACAAGGTAAATAGATTCTATTCAAAACTATCATAAAAACAACCCTTTTACAGTCAATCAATTTTTCTGACCATAACTGCCCCTTAGGGTTCAAAGAGAGTTTCAAAGGTTTTTTCTTTTTTCTTTTTTGCTTCTGGTTAATCAATAAAGATATATTACCAAGAAGAAAATGTATGTTTGAGAGGTTTGCACATGGCTTCTGGCTTAAATGGAAAAATACCATTTTTTAATGACATCAATTCAAAGAGTAAATTTATGTTTATAAACTAATATAATTAATATATTTTTTACAGAATGCCTAATCTGTGTGCCAAGATTAAATCAAATTCACTATTTTTAAATTTCATACATGTTGCTGACTATCATATATTCTTCTCTGTACCTTTTTAAATAGGAATATAGCCTGAGGAACTAATCGTCCTCTAAGCCTTTCAAATAAGGCTGTTCGTGTGGATGATTTGCTTTGAAGGGAAATTTTTTCTGCACCTTGATGTGTGCTGGTTAGTGTTAGATGGTGAAAGGGTGGAAAAAAGCTGAGTTGCAGAGCACAACAGCGTGATATGTAAGTGGAAATTATTTCACCAGGGAAATGGGTAGCTGCAATTATTCATGTGTCAGTCTTGCAAGATAAATTACATTATTTGTACACTTCAAACACGATTTATCTCTTTACTACTATATTTTAAAAGCCTAGTTTAATTGTTCATTTTTTAATTCTTCATGTTTCATTCCAGATCCATACACCAACCAGATGGATATAAAATGTAATTCATTCTATAGCCAGTCAGGCTCTTTCAACCAGAAATATCAAATTTAAAGTACTGATGAACGATAAATTCTTTTGTAATAATATGTAAACATCCTATCATCTACTCTGGCAACTTACAGAAAATGCTTCACATTAAACTGAAACATAAAACTGACGATAAAATGGGCTTTCTTAGAAATCTGGTAAGAAATAGGCTTTGAATGATGTAGTTAAATCAGCTTCATTTATTTTTTTCTGATACTTTTATATTTTTGTTCAAAGACAATATCATATTTGTTTCATAGCCTTGTTTCAAACAGGCTTAATTTTAATTTTTTTTAATTAAATTAACTACTGGAATCTTTATTGGTGCTAATTTCATACTACTCTTTGCATGTAGGTGTGACTTTTGCTTTCTCCATTCTCTGAGAATCGTATCCTAGTAAGGCCTGTATTTCTGAGCAGCACAGCCAAAAGTAAGGAATACTCCATGCATTCACACACACAAACAAACTGTATTCCTAGCAGAACCTCAGACACTCCTGGTTTCCACAGAATCCTACTGTCTCTTCCGCATAGTTTTCACTGGAAATTGTTCACAAGACATTCATCACAGGCATCCACACCGAATCATAGAATCATTTACGGTAAGAATAGAATCATCATAGAATCATCATAGAATCATCAACGGTAAACCTAACACTCCCATGTTCACCACTAAACCATGTCCCTAAGCACCACGTCTACACATCATTTAAGTACCTTCAGGGATGGTTGCTCAACCACTTCCCTGGGCAGCCTCTTCCAATGCTTGACAACCCTTTCAGTGATGAAATTTTTCCTAATATCCAATCTAAACTTCCCCTGATGCAACTTTTCCTCTCGTCCTATCATCCTCTCATCAATTCAAGCAAAACTCATTTACCAGTGAGAGATTAGGCTAGATAGTTATTAGGTCCAGATACACATAGCACCAAACTATAAGATACTTTCTTAGGCTGCTCCAAAGAAATTTCCAGAATCAATAAAAGGGCTGAACTGGTTTCTGTCCTTTCCTATAGATCAACCTATGTCCATGAAACTTTACTCTGAAAAGTCCTTCAAGTCTCAAACTTTCTCAGCAACTGAATAGCTACCTCAAACCAGGAACACTGACCACATAGTCTAAGCAGACACTGTAGACAATATTATTCTTACATCTCTTTTCCACTGCTTGTAAGCAGACCTATCTCCTTGCTTTCTTAAGCTTCAACAAAATCAGTAGATCATGGCAAGCAATTCAGTAAAATGGAACTTTGCAAAGAAAAGCGACAACCGCGAGATGTAAAAGCACTCAGAACAATTCTCATCATCCACAGTAATCTCTCAGATCACCTAGACTGAGATTAGAAAGTAGATTAATATCCTTCACATGCTTTAAGTTTTCTCCAGAATATCTCTAAACATAATTTATCTGTGAACAACCAAGATGGTGCCTTAACTCATCAGAAAATGACCTAGCCAAGCTGTGTCATACAGCAGAGAAACAAAATGTAGATGATCCTCATTTCTTATATAAATATGGTCTGACATGGATTGCCACCCATTGACTGAAGAACTAAAACGTAGTTCAGACAATTGTTAAATTTTCTTTCTCATGACAAGTTAAATTTTAGTCTTTGTCCTTGTTTGACTCACAGGCAGCTTCCCTTGAGAGATGAAGTTTTACCAGAATTCAGTTCATATATTTACCTATAACTTTGGAGATTGAACACATGAGAAATGAAAGATGTACCTAATTTCCAAATGCATTCTGTAAAATGTATTTAATATCTACTAATATTAATGTTTTAAATTACATTTAAAGATGGTTTTTCATTTTAAAGTGCCTGAAATCTTTCTTTGTAACACAATTCTTCCTGAGGTATCAAGAATAGGAAATATTTGCTGAAATGAAAACAAAAGCTTTTTATATGACTTGACGGAAAAAGAAAAAGACAGAGAGAAAGAAAAGAATGAAACAGGGAGTCAGAGGGATTTTCACCACAGACAAGGTGAGACTACTCACCTAGTATGTGGCAAATGTCATCTTCAGGTCCCTTAATCTATTGGTCTTTCACATCCTAAGTGAGAGCTCCCTTACAGCCACTCTGGAATATTTTGGGGTCAGTATCTCTCAGTTGCCCTCACTGAAGCTGTTCAAATCATTCTATTCATATAGCGAACCATTTGTTAGTCATTTAAAATTTGATGAATCATTACAAAAATGGCTCTTTTTAAAAGCAAATCATTATATCTAATAACGTTGAAAAGAATCTGATCTTGCATCATTACGTTTAATAACAATTGAAAAGAGAATCTGATCTTGCATGTCCCACATAGTAGGCGAGTGAGGCTGTTCTCTTTCTGATCAAAACACTACAACCTGGATTTCAGAAAAATTCTCAAAATAGGTATGCTGGCATGAAAAGGATTTTGCTTTGATGCAAAGCACATTTTCCAAGAAGAAAAAGCATGCAAAACTCACAAATGTATATTTATTTTAAAAAAAGGGGGGGGGGGGGGAAGAGAGGGAGGGAGAGACCAGCTGTTTAACTGATTCAATGAATATTTATAAACTGCTCTGTTAGATGTTTTAGCACATAAAATTAGGGACCCGTACTTCAGAAACAGAGTTACAGTGTTTGATATTGTCTTAAAAATTGGCAAAACTTCAGATTATGCAATTGAATGTGACAGAGAAACACAGTAGTAGTATTTTAATGTAACATATCTAAAAAGCATTCACTCTGAACTAATGTGTGTCTATCCATCTCCTTCTTCATGATTTCCAGAGGAGACACTTTTAAAATAATTTACCATAGGTAAGAAAAAATAAATACTATAAAAGTCTTCATAAAATAAAGTCCACTTGAGCAATTATTAAACTAGATAAAAAGCACAGACTTGTCCTCTACATTAAAAAAACCCCTTCCATTTCTACAGGCTAGTGATATCATTTAACATATTATGATCTGTGGTGAACTTTTGGGGATGATTTCTGAAACATCAAAGTGCAAAGAACATGCATTAACTAAAATGTTCTAACTGAGAAGTAGCACCGTAATAAATGCTTATAATTAGGAGTATTGTTTTGCAATGAAAGAAGTGATTGCAATCCAATCTTATTTTACCAGTGCAATGTTTGTTTGTAAGAATTTACTTTTAGAGAAGGTTGGCTCTGTTTTACTTAAACATTTAAAATTTCCTCTATTCAGATATCAGACTCGGATACACAAGGGGGTCTTTTTCATACTATGTTACGTGTGATTTCAATTACTTCGGGGAGATTCTTCTGCACCAACACAATTAGTGCAGAGCATCTACAAAAGTAGTAACAACTGAACTTGAGAGTTAAAACCAAATTCCAGCTTTCTAAATTAAAGATGTATAGTCTATACTGGAGGAAGGGGGAGGAAGAGAACACTACCGTGTTCTGGGATGTAGCATTTGCTGTCCACTTGGGACATTGAGCTAAAAATAAGGAATCTGGAATTACATTCCTAATAAGAGTTCCCATGGAAGTGAAAGAAGGCACGTTGATGCATTCTGGATTGGAAGAATAAGCTTCTCTTTTAACTCAAATGGAAACAAAATTCTTCTAATTCAGTTTTCCCCAATGAAACATTCCCTCAAACCATTTTTCACTAAAATCTCTTTCTTGACTTTATACTTCTGTGGAAATTGTAAGAAATAAAACTTCCAAGTTTTCTAACTGATTATATGCATACAACTTATGGTCCTCCAGAAAAGAGGGACAGTGCTAAACAGAGTGAATGACTGTACAGTGGCATGATAGGGACAAAATTTTGACAGAATTTCTAAGCATATCAGGTACTAGAAAGACATAAAAAGTGTCTTCACACTTAGCAAGGCCTTTTTTGTCCTGTAATATTGGGTTCCCTAAAGTAAGCACTTCTTTGTGAATTGACTGAGACATTATGACAAACCTAAGCTGAAGCACTTTCCTCAGCATTCTAGGGAGCTGCTCGGAGTCAAGGTAGGGTGAACAAGCCCCTGAGTGCTCTTGAGCTTGCTGCCATTAATCCCCATTAGATTTGCACTGAAGAGCAAGTCAAACAATATGCTGCCGAGCTGACAGAACATATCAAACTGCCTCAAGCAGAGAATTCAGTGGAGCTGATGATACTATAAGATTGTACTTAAATGCTGTAGGATGCTCACTTCCCAGACCAATGGAACCTTAAAGCTGTGATTTAAAAGATTTGTTAGCTTGCTGTGTGGTGTTAGAAAGTAAGAACACTTCTCTTTTTAACATTTAGTCGTCACTAAAGACAGGAAAAACTCAAGAATTCCCCTTGTGTTCTGCTGTACAAGGTCAATAGCAAGGCCAGAAGACCATGGAAACAGAAAAGAAAATAAAGGAAATTATTAAAGAGAAAGAAGGCATGCTGATGAAAAGGTGTAAGGGAGGCTACAAAAACAGTTTTGCTGAGTTGCTATGAGACACCACAAAAAGAAGGGTAAGACGTTAGAGTAGAATTTGATATGGTCTAAAGGCTAAACAGGCCAGAATTTGCTGAAGCATTTGCAGAAATATAAATACAGAGAGATTCTCACCATGGCAAACCCTCCAATTTCACTCTTGACTACCATCAAGAAAGTGCAGATACAGGGAAAGAGCAGAAAATCAGCAATTAAGACAGTGCCTTGTAAATGTTAGCTTGTTGTGGGTATTCACAGAACAGTTCATCCAGTATGCTACTCGTTTACATACTCCCTCAGAAGTCCATATACTTCAAATGTACAGAGACGCTAGACCACTAGATTTAGATATAGAAGCTAACCCACTTTGAATAAAGATGGTTTAGAAAAAAACCCGGACCAAGGTTGAAACACAAACCAGTTTTACCAAATTTTCATATTAATTACTGTATTTCTGGAAAAAATATGGAGCCTGTCCTCAAGACAAGCCTGTGATGACACATTAAATAAGGGTGTGGCTAATACAGAAAGCTGTCACCACAGCCACATCTGTTGCTTGTCCCTTATCATTCATAATCTTCTAGTACTTCTGAAGAGGTGAAAAATCACAAAATATTTTAATTTATTTGGTCTTAGATTTCCAGTGATAGAAAATTTGCCTCTAAAATGTTGTTCTATCTTCAAGTAACAAATATCACTCAGTAAATCACGACCTTGGAATGCTTACCAACTTACGGGTTTGACATTAATAAAGAGAACAATCTCAATGCAGATGCTTGTTTCTTTCCTAGGTTTTTAAAGAATCTCATCCTTTCATATTTCATTCAAAATATAAGCCCACTGAAATAAGATATAATTTAATTGGGTTCTTTTTGTGTCAACATAAGATCTTACTGACATCAGCTCTTATGAATGTTTGTGGAGAATTTATTTGATTATCACAAAGGTACATCTTTATTAAGAAATTATGTGCACTTGCCTAACTTTAGCCTTAATTATTTTTTAATTAATTAAATTTAAAAGGAAAGAAAGTTATTGAATGAAAACCTGAATGCAACACAAATCTCTGCTGTTCTCCGTGTGCTTAAATCTGAACTAAATGACATCCATTAAAATCTGTGAATTTTAAGAGTGCACTACAGGTGAAAACAAATATTTGCCCTAAGCAAATACTTCAGGATCAGACATCTTTGTATCTTTACGCTACATGGGATAATTAAGACTTCCCATGTTTCCTCCAAAAAAGGCAGAACAGTTTTTTTCAAGCAGAGATACAATGTAGTACATAGTAAAATTGCACTTAAATTCTATTTTAAGTCATGTGGCATTTAGCCACAATAATTGCTTTTATTGCCTTCTAGAATCTTATATATTACAAAATTATAGTGCTCTTGTATTCTCTTAACAAAAGTGAGTCTTGAAATACACAGTACATACAACATATACCACATAAATGTCTATGTATCATTATCTCCACATATACTCTTAACAATTTCAGCTGTCCAAATAATTTTCATCCTAGGTCATTCCTATAGTAGTTTTTGTCCCTTTTATTAATTCTTCATATCAATTACTTACTGGTTTTTGCCACTAAAGTTTTTTCTTTGGCTTTTCTGTTCAACATCTACTATTTGGGAAATATTAGTTAACAGCCAGCAATACACATACCTACCATATAAAAAAATTATAGCCACATCATTACAGTTAAAGCTATGCCAATACTTCTGTAATAAAAACTGCTTTTCTGAGATTTGTAATTCAAACATAAAGGAAAAAATACTTCTGGGATGAAGCTCGGCATATAAAGTCATAGTTCACAACAAAATTGTTTTACCAATTTTCAATCAAATTGATTCTGCCATTTTGAGTGCTGCAAGCGTGAATCAAAAGAGAGATTTACCTGTTTAAAGCTAAATACTGTTGGCCATATACTGATCTGTGGCAGAATCAAAATTTCTATGGCCTTTCATTAGGAACAAACTTAACCTTCAACCTAAATTGCAAATTACTGATTTTATGTATAAATATATATACATATATATATTCACATGCATAATAGAGGGCTTTGTGATCCCTACAGCTGACATCTCCCTTTGAAGGCTAATTCCATTATAGAAAATCTCCGCTGACGCACACTGGCTTATACGAATTACAGACGTGACCCATATTTTATGTCTGTCCTGCTGTGAAGGCACAATTTTCCAAAGGAAGCTTAAGCACAAAATGCTCCCCCACCTTTGTTCCAATGACACAGCTGTGGCCAGCTATGGCCAGTCTGCCCTTGAGTGTCAGCATGCTACCTGGCTGAAAATCTCTAGGCTTGCTGGGCTTTGTATGCTCAGGAAACTATAAATGGGCTCATCCTTCAGTCTGTACTTGCAGACACTACGTGCACAGCAGGCCCATTAGGATCTCCATGAGGACTCCTACTTATCTTGAACACATTTAAAAAACTAAAAGCATATATTTATAATCAGTCTAGTTTACTTCTGTCAACAGACAGCATTAAGTTGTACAAATGTAAATGTCAAATAAACGCTTGTTCCAAATAGAATTTTGTCATTTTCTAAACTGATACATATTAATATTCTATGAGTGCTGGGAAGATGAGCCCTTGTACTACTGCAATGGGTTTAATAATATCCTTGACCCAATTCAGCAATCGTCACTGACAGCAAGGCTAACTCAGTTTCTTATCTTTATTTCAACTGAGAAAATTCTTGTCTTGAAAACAGAGTTGACCCATATTATTAATTTCTAGTATTGAAATAAGATTTATCAAGAGTCCTTCAAGGGGTCAACTGTCCTTCTAGTGGAAATTTGCATAGGATGGTTTGCCAGTAACTGCATGCCTTCAGAGAAATTTGTGCATCAGACTGAGAATGAAAAGGCATCTTAAGCTCCTTAAGATAGTTCAACCTTCTTCTTCTACAATATCATTTAAGAAGTAAAAATCACCTCTGTGTTACCTCAGAGATGTAATTATGGTGCCAAGTCATCAGGCACGAAGTGTACCTGTCCAGGTGAAAATGTAACATGTGTACTAACTAATGTGGTCTGGGAACACCTTTTTCAAGTCATACTCTGTCTTGAAAGCAAGATTAGTGTTATAGTGGTTAATTCTGCAGTGATTCAATTGCTCTATTTTACTACAGTATTTTCTTCAGTCCTGGTTCAACTCAATAGTTGCATACAGTTACTTTTATCTCCAAGCTACCTTTCCCTTACCCATCTGGAATTAAGTTTCTCCTTCATCTTCACTTTTTATATGATTCTGCAATTCTCTTTCCCCTCAATCTCTTTTTACATTCATAATTTTTGAGACAAAATACTTGTGATGTCATCTGATTCGGAGAAGTTTTATTTGGTTTGGAGAAGATTTATTTCCTCCCTCTTTTCCTATTTTTTAAAACCTTTATTTCATTTTGTCTTTTAGAACTTGCTTGGAAACTAATCTCACTCAGTTAAAAAAAGATCGGTGGACTTAATCCAGTAGAAACAGCACATTTCCCCTCATCACAACTCAAAAAACTGAACCATACTGGCTGATAAGGTGGCTGAATTATTACCTATCTTGACCTCTGTCAATTTGGTGAATTGTAAAGCTACTATATCGTGATGAAAACCATGATCAAGAGAGGAAAAAACACACAAACTTTTATATCATATCAGAGATCATAATCTTGATTCTGGCTTTTCATAATTTTACTAACTTCTAGACCTTTCTGATTAGCACTACCTTAACTGTATTTCCCCTCTTGCTCTCCTTCTAATTTAATTTTTCTCTATCCTACTCTTCAGCCAGTTCTTTGCATTTTTTTCTCTCTATGCAGCAGTGTGTTGAAGCATTTCAACAACTACTGAAACAATTTAGCAGAACTGCTGATCTCATGATATTCTGGAAGACTGGCAGAAAAACTTATGAAAATTCAAGAGTGGAAAGATATGTGTTATGATGGTCTTGAATGATGAGATGTGTAAATGTATTTGGACGCATGGGAATTCACTGATTTTCAGCTTTTGAGCCTTTGCATTCATTTCTCTCATCTTCTGTCTTTTCATTTGTCCAAGCCTTTTTAGATCACCATTTTTGCTTGGAGAAATGGTTGAGTTATGCTTTCTGTATATTTTTATTTGTCATTTATTACCATTGTAGGTAACAATAACAAAAATATTTAACTTTGGTATGCCCAGAGCACCAAAGGAGGTTTTAAATCAAGTTGAGAACACTTTCTAATATCCTCGTCCTTCCTCCTCCTCTCCAGTGTAGAGATATTAATTCTATTCCTGTAGTCTGTAACTGGCTTATTGAATAACCTGTTTGAATATCTTCTTTTCTGCCTCAATTTACTTACATGAAAAATGTGTTTACCATGTTTATACACTGGATGTAACAATGTTAGAAGCAGTATTCTTATTTTTATGGTAAGCAAGCAGACAAACTACATATCTAATCACCACTGGGAAACTATTTACAGAGGTTTAGATGCTTTTTCAAGAGCATCAAAAATGATAGGTCAACAGGAATTTGGCTTTGCCCAGCCTTCTAAGCTGGTACATCCTTTTTAATATAAGAATCCCAAATGCTGCAGCACTTACACATTAATTGTTCAACAGGCTGTTTTATTCCAAAACACTAAGCTATAGTATGGTTGTCAATAAGAGGCAACATACTCCACTAATGGGGATTCAGTCCCGGAAGTTTGTAATCACATATTTGCAAACAACTAACCCCTATGATCTCTGTTTTTATTGTATTCTAGGCAGAAGATGCAGACTCAGTGTAAAACTTTTACTGACTATTGAGAAGTCTGAAAAATTAATGAATTTTACAATTAATCATTAATTAAATATATAACGACACATTTATTGAAAATTGTAAAGACAATTAGGACACTGAAATCTTGTAGACTCAGGAGAAAACCTAAATGACCCCTTTCTTTCTGGAACTACATTTTCTATTATTTCAGAAAACTATGTATTGTTTGCAAAATGGTTTAAACAGTCATTTGGGGTAAGATTGTTAAATACTTTGGAGACAGCAAAGGCAGCAAGTATATCTGAAAGCAGTGAACACTGCTCTAATGCAGGTTGATAAAATGTGTGTTTCAACTGGAAAAAGTAGTTTTTAAAACTAGCAAAATATTAATAAAGTCTACTTAACACAATGACTAGACACTTTTCCAGTCATAACAGGACCTACATAAATGAAATATTTGAAAGATTAGAAGACTACATCAAGAGAAAAATAAATAAATAAATAAAAAGATAAGCACTACCAGAGTAGGAAAATAATTTGAGTTATGCCCTTCACCTAAAATAAGATCTGACAGACTCAATCTTGTCTTCAGTGCACTTAAAACCAAACGGAATTACTTCAAATTCAACAGTATGGCACTTGGGTTCAATAGGGTCTCAGGGACATATGAGGGTTGAATGAAACTCAATTTTGTTCTGATAACCATGCTTAGAGAACAATTTTCCAGATGCATGTAAAGATTTCAAGATGCCATAAATATTATATATTTCAGGAAATTATTATCTAATCTGATATAGATATCAGAGTTGTCATTATACTTTTATTAAAATAAACTTTGGAGTAGATGGCTGTTTGACATACTGTTGATGAATTTGCTAAGTTTTAAGAAAGGGTACAAAGGAGCATGTCTATTTGTTTATGAGAAACAGATGATGTTCTACATCCCTTTCAGTTTCCTTTTTTTTTTCCCCTCTTCTTTTTTTCCACAAAATAAGATCCACTGTATTAGGTGCAGGGAACACCCTGAAAAGCCACAAGGCCACACATCCAGTTAATTAAAAAACAAAGAGAACACTCTTCTACAAAAAGTATCTGCTTGTGAAGCTAGAGTAACCACAGCAATAAACACTGCTTCTGTTTCTATAAACTGCAATAACTCTAGTAAAATCAACCATACAAACAAACCTTTTTTTAAAAAAATACATATAAATGCATACAATATTGCAGGGAGAGTCTCATAGTGCCATTACACTTAAGAATTCTGACTCTTCCCTTAGTGATCCTAGTGTAGTGCCTTAAAGCATACGAAATTTGTTAACCCCATGTCAAAGTAAGCAAGAGGAAAAATTCAGCCCATGAGAGCAGAGAGGGGTGCTAAAACATTAATATATTATCAAATGCCTATTCATATTTCTACAAAGTGTCTGTACTGAATATGGCCCCAGTCAGAAATGAAACAAATGTCAGACTCTAATAACTGTATTCAGAAGCTAATGCAAAAAGAGAACAGATTGAAAACCTTCCCCTCCTCTCCAGGGACAGAAAAGACTGTTGTCCCCAGGAAGTGGAAAGTGAGGGAGAGAGAGTGCAGGTGGTTGACATCATCCCATCCAGCATTAAGCAGGAATGATTGCCTAATTGAATAACCTTCTGTTGGCAGAAAGACATTGTTCAGAAACGGGTGATTCCACCCTCTCGCCCTTGCAGCAGGTGGCATTCAGTCAGATGGACAAATACAAACATCAATGTAAAGAGCAGGACAGACACCAGCTGTAACTTCCACCTATCCAGACACCTGGGGAGTGAATTTTGACAATGCTGCTTGAGGGAAAAGAAAAGGAGATGTTTTTTGATAGGCTAAGGTCTGAATTTGGATTTTAACATTTAGCTCCCATGAGCAGAGACATTCCAGATTTTCCAATTACAGGAAATCTGACAAAGGATGTCAAAGACAAGTCTCTTCTTTCTAAAAGAGACTTGTATCTTTTAGCTGACTGTTAATTAAAGAAAAAGGAACATACTGTTTTTTAGGGACGTGATAGCAGTGAGGGAAAATGAATGAATGGTTGGGGGCTGAAGATTGTGAAGGCAAGGGGTCATTTCTATTGCTATGTATGCTTCCTTTGTCATTTGTACAGGTTGCTAAAATTCTTTGAATGGCAGTTTCCCAATAATACAGTACAGATAATACTATTTTTCCTCCTGCTTTTTATTTGGCCTATCTATTAGAGATGCCCAGAGTGTGGCAGAAACTCTTTTCTGTTAGAAGCAGTTAGCCCAACCAAACTGTGATCGCTTTGGGTTTTCAAAACATTATACTATTATTATTACTGTTAATAACTGAAGTCCCCTACTAGAAGCCAAGCCTGTACTTAAAAATTAAAATATTAATTCACCAAAGCACTTGAAAAAATCCTTAACCTTAATGCATTCTTAAATGAATGAAATTCAGGCATGTGCTTAAAGTTTGGCTGAATGATGGGACAGCTCAAATGCTTCTCTGGATCACAGCAGAAGTCTGACAGAGTACTCACATACCTGAAAACATAATGATCCATTTTCCTACAAACATGTAACAAATTCATAACACAGGTCTTAACAGAGTAAAAAAAAAAAAAAAGGGGCTTTAGTTACAGATGCCAAGCACAGATGTGTAATTGATATTATAGTCTAGTGTAGGCAGAGACTCATTTCAGATGAACGATGGGGACAATAAGCAAGAATCCTTAAAGCGTTAACCAGCATTGCTTGCTTCCTCAACTCCAAGGCCAAAACACTCAATCACCAGGTCGCAACTCTTCCTTCATGGATTGATAGTTTGGCATGGGTTTGCAACTATAGTAAATGGGTCTGACATGGAATGATTTGGGGTGAATTATAAGCGCTCTGCTGAAAGTTAAGTCCAGAATGAATATCCAAACTGCATTTTGAAAGTCATGAAGAGGGTATTCCCAAAGATATGGTTCAGATGCCAAATGACATAATTCATAAGGCTGCTCCTGGGAAACAATCCATAGTAATCTATTCCTGCAGGCCAAATGCCAGCTTTACTGCTGGGAATTATACCCAGGCAGTAGACTTGTCTACTGGCAGTATATTCCCCAGGACTAGTCAGTCTGCAAAGGGCAGGATTAATGACATAAGGAGGCTATTACTTTTTAAATGCCTACTTTTTAAACAAACAAAAAAAGGACCATGTACCTGCAAACTAAAGATGTTGCAGCTTCCAGGACAGTAACTGGGGTTTCATTATATCCCTCTGGAATTACAGAGAGCGATGAGGTAAACTGATGATCTAGCTATACCATTTGCTAGCTCTTTCCCTCTTCTAATACCTTTTAGGTCCCTTTGCAAGGAAAGTAGGGGAAAAAAACAACCTTCAAACAACATTTCCCCTAAGGGAACTCATGCCAAGTTTTTAGATCTAGAGTCCCTGACACAATAAAAAGATTTTAAAGTACATGAATAACAGAGAGAAGAGTGACAGAGGCAAACTTGCCAGAGAGGAACTCCCTTCCCCCAAGAACTGGCAGACCCAAGGGATGTACAAAGAAACCAATCAATTTTATAAAAGTGGTCACAAATGCAGGAGTTCATAACACAGTTTCTCTTTGGGAGCAAACTTCCTGATTGTTTTAACACAGTCTAAACCATGCTGATGCCCTCGCTGACTTGCTCTTGATCTTGAAGCCAAATTTAGGCACCATGGAAAACAAAATATTTGTAAGAGTCAGCATGCTGATCTGATTACGACACTTCTGTTTCCAAGAGTTAATTAAAAATCCTAATCTCTTCAGCCTATTAATACCAAAATACGCTGGCTGGAGAAATCCATATTTTGTCACAGCTGCCTCTTATCAGTGCAGGATCTATGTACATAAGGTAGAGGCTCTAGTATACTTTGGACTATGTTCATAACTAAATATTCTGACAAAAAAAACCAAAACAAAGACTGCATTTTTTACAATTTAGGGTTAATCTTTGCATATACTCTAACTCGGAAATACTTTCAGTATGTTTCAATACAACTAATTGAATAGCAACCCTCCTCTCTACCTCAACCCTCAATACATCAAATCATAGAGCAACACTTAACTTTACCTTCCAAATAACAATGTTAATTTTTGGTCCAGATTCCCAAATCAGAGTTATAAGGATGTTCCAAAACAGTTCCCCTCAATCTGTTTGTATCAGTTAAAATAAACATATTATTTTATAATTTAAATTGCACTGTCACTACAGCATATGAGATTTTTATGAATAGCTTATAGGGACAGTTTCCTCACTAATCACCATATTAGTTATATTTGGGGAAAACATGGTGGTTGTTACAAAGACGACCACTCATTTTATGGCATTATCAGGACCGACAATCTGGCCATTCTTTTTTCTTTTTACACAAGAAAAATGCAATTAATTACCCAGACTAGGCTGTGGCTAGCAGAGCAAGCCACACTTCAGCAGGTTACCCCTTTCCTCTCTTATAAGAAGTGCCAAAGAGTCTTTTATGACCACAAGGGCTCAAGGCTTAATTTTACATCTCCGAGTATAGCTAAAAATCTCAGTAAGGCTGCAGCATATTGCTATGCAGATCATAGACAGTATAATTGAGAGGAGAAATCAATTCTGAAGAATACAAGATAATCATTCTTCAAAATAAGTAAGCAGTGTGTCAAAATAAAATCATCTGATGTACTAGAATATCTATACTGACACTTCCCCTCCTTAGTTCACCCTTAGGTTTTAGTGCCTGGAAGAATTATCCCTATTTATATCACATAGGCAACAGTACCTGGGTCACACACTGTAGCTGCTCTGTTTGTGACTGGGGGAACATCAATACAATAAGTCTACAACCCAAGAGATAATGTTATTTCAATATTTTTCTTGGGCTTTTCCATAGGAGTAGGAGAAAGTGTTCATAGACTCACATGAACTATCTGTTTACTTAATCTCTGACCTCTTGAGTCTTTATGTTCTGTACTTATGCTCTAGATTCTTGCAACACACTGCAATATGACAACAAGGGTCATTAAGAAACTGTTCTTTTCACACTCCATAGACTATTGCTCAGTAGTACTATCCACTATATTAGTATTATTTGAATATGTGTATGATTAAATTAATAATAAGACATTCCATTGCTAATGCATATTATATATTTATTACTTATAAACTACATATTATATTCTGTTCAGTCTTAGGATGTTTTCTGTGAGGAATAGGTGGTAGTGACTTCAGGAGACTTAACTTCCTCTGAAATGTCAGATTTCACACTACAGGACGTAAAGGCATAAAAGAAAACCAGTTTCTAAAATATCATGCTTTGAAACTTTGAGCCTATTAATCAGGAAAAAAAAATCATTGACAAGATGACAACATCCTGCATGACAACAGTGAGCTTGATGTGGTGTGCAATAATCTATTAAAAATCAGAATTTATGATGCAGCAATTGAACTTGTTCAATTGTGGTGACATGAATTGTCCTTAGCAAATAGCACACTATATTAATATTTTAGTTAAAATTCCTGGACTGTATGGTTGGTTAATAAGCTGCAGTTCAGGTTGAGAATATATGGCTGTTCAATATAACTGGGTTATGAATAATCCTGCTTATTACAGAAAAAGCAGCCTTCTCTGAGATTCAGAGTAGACATGTCAATGGAGCGGAGGGAGTTGCATTATTAATCCTCCCATGTTCAAATGTATGTCAGCAGCCAACAGAGGTCAGTACATATCCCACAGCATTATGCAAATGTATGCATTATTAAGACTTTTTACTACTTCTTGAACACTTAATATTAATCACAGTGTTAACCACAATAAGCTACCAGTATATATTAAGAATGCCTAAAAAAGTTGTAAAAATAAAAATCTCTCATTACTTTATATCTGGATTGAGGACTGACATCAGGAAGAAACAGAAGAGGCTCTTGAAAATAAAAAGTTAGCACTAATGATATTATTTCACAGGAATCTATGTTTGATTAGTCAAACAAAAATGACTACCTATGGAGTTATATAAAAGGTCTGAGAAGAAAAAATATGTCGAGAGGACTCTCATGAGATTCCATCTTTGTTTGCTTACCTGACTACCCAAGGTTTTAAACTGCTGATATGCACTATTACAGTGAATCATATGATTGCTTCATGTCCAGTTTTTACTTAGTCTTACTACGCTTAGAAGTGCCCTGGCACACTGGACCTTCCTGGGAATCACTGGTATTTGAAGTCTTTGAAAATGAAAGTCATTTTCACTTGAAGAACTGTAAAGGAATATAGTTTTTGAAAAACTCTGGATGTCACTAACAAGCAATTGTTTCTGTATTTAAAAAAAAAAAAAAAAGAAGAAAATTACTGTTTTGATCCTCACTCTTGTCTTATGTTTCATGGTGAGAAGTGTGTAGGCTTTAATGAAACCAGTGACCGCCTAGAGAAAAGCAGCTGTAATAGAACTGTTCATCAGCCCTCATTCAAATTCCAGTAAAACAAATTTAGCGGGTTTGGGAAATGGAAGCACTTAAATGTCTTAGTCCCCAAAACCTGACAGTGAAGACTATCCACAACTATGGCTACATCTCTAAGCAAACAGTTTTGGTGCATTCTTTAATGCAAGAAAAGTGCACAATCATATAGTAGTGTGACCAGAAACATTTCCAGAGACAGAAATGGAAGTGGCTAATCATTTGCAAGTAAAAAATACTATTATAGCTTTCAGACAGCACTATGGTTATAAGCACAGGGAATACAAATTCAAGAAGCAGATCTAATGCTGCTAACAAGGAGAAACATAAATAATTGCTTCTCTAAATTTATTTTGGTTACAATGAGATTTAATAAAATCAAGTATAGTTAAAGCAATAGCACACTAATCACCTAAAACAGATACTGAAGTGACAGATGTTATGCCTATACAAAGCACACACGAGCTCTTTCCTTCATGTCTGAAGCATTTGATATGAAAAAGCAAAGTTCTGGAGTTATAAGTTCTGCATTAATACAGCATTGCATGACCTAATAGGGATTACTATTTCCAGACCACTTCTGCCCTGTGATCCAACAGCTCAGAAACTTGCTCAGGATTGTCAAAATCTATCTGAGTAGACATGCCAGAATATACTGGTGTAGAAGCATTGTGTTGAGCTGTTGGAAAAAGATCGCATTTAAATAGCATGTTTAGTGCATTCTCCTACATATGTATCTATCACTCTGGCTGCAGTCTCAAACGTGTACAGTGAAGCAGCCACTGATCTCCATGCATTTCCTTGGCAAGTCCAAATACTGACAGTATTCAGGATATGTTCTGTAACCATCTGGACATCATAAAACAGTAACTAAGGAAATTAAATTGGAGATAACTTACCAACTACTTTGATCAGTTCAAAGCTAAGAGTAGCACTGCAGTTTTTCCAAGAGGTGACACAGATCTGCATTACAAATTGTACTTTCTAGTACCATACTACAGCACTGAGTTAAACCCATATTCTGCAACAAAACAGTGGATAGTCCTTAACTCCTATGGTTACGACTGTACTACTTGCTTTTGAGCAGCTCCCTAATAAGTACTGTGACATCTGTATTGGGTTCACTTTACTCTAAAATAACACTACATGTAAATATACTATCAAACTTAATTTTCATTCTGTATTTTTAATAGGTGATTCTGGTATTAATATTCTTCAAAAAGAAGTCATGCAGATACAGCGATACCAAAATTTGTCACTTTCAGTTATTCTGAGTATGTTTTGTCCTGGAAAACAAAAACAACTCAGATAGTAATAAAAAGCCTTTTCTAAATAAGATCTTTATTTTTTTAATAAAAAAAAAATCATATGTTTTAAAAAGAATAGATGAACTCTGCAGAAAATATTTACATTTGAGTAAAAAGACATTTTATTTGACATATAGTTGTTTGACATTTCAATTTATGAAAAATCTTGACTTCTTTATACTATCTAGGTTTCTTCATATTTTTCCAGTGTTGATAAAATAATAAAATTCAGAAGATCAGTTATTTGTACAGTTTTCACTGGTCCTATTTAGATAAGTGTCCCAGATAGAATAAGTATATCTTTTGCTCATTCTTTATCAGTGTTTCCTATGACATACCACTTCTGTTCATACAAAATACCATCCTTGACAGACTTTGTTAGATTTTACTTCTTTAATTTGCTTATCTGTTCATAACCCCACCAAAATAAACTGTAATTCAGCAAGCATCTGATTATATTACCTCTGTATTATCTCTTCTATGTATCTCTTAACTAAACTTGAGATATTGAAAAGGTGATATTTGACCTCAGATTTGGATTCTGGATGCAAGGTTCATTCATGCTTAGAAACAGATTTACCTGCATACATAAGACAACACATAAGACAGCTATTCCTTATGATTAGTGATATGTAAATTAATGTGTAGCACTTTTAGCTTTCATTTCTTTAAAAAATTGCAAAATATCTAAAGCCTTGCAGATTCTTCTTGCTTGCTAGGCTGGGGATATCCTTTAATAATGTAAATAATGTAAATAATAATAATAATAATCATCATCATCATCATCCCAAATCTTTCTCCCATACTACCAAGATGATGAACTTGATTCACAGAATGAAGAGGAAAAGTCTAAAAATCATGCATGATGTGCTTTAATTTTGGATAAAATAAGATGACAGATATTCAGATTCTTAACCTGTGTAATAAAATGAGTGAGCTAACCTTGCATAGACTGGCAAACGGCTGAAAAGAGCTGTATAGTTTGAGATTTGAAATCATGCTTCTGTACTATATTTTCAATGCTGCAATGTTTATTACATCCCCATTTACATTTACCTATATACTGGAGACAATAATCCATGTAACCACAGGATTTAAAACCTTAGGTGAGATTGAAAAGCAATTAAGTTTGAACATTTGGTACAGGATTTAGTGCACATTTTTACTGATCGTGCCACCACCAGTGAATACCTGCTCCAAAAGAATACTTTATTCACATGCCACTTACTATTCTTTTATATATTGTTTCAGTAATCATTACCAGGGCAAATTTATTCATTTGGCTAAAGGAGAGAATGACTCTCCACATTATACTTCCATAAACATTTCACACTGTCACAAGTCCTTCCCAGGCCTGAGAAGCAGTGCCCATGAAGCTGAGCAGTGCCTCTATCCACAGTACACCTGACATCACCCCCAGACTCTGCTATGGGAACATTTCCTTGATATGCAGTACGGTACAAGTCAAGTATCTGCTTTTCTGCTTAAACACAATCAAAACCAAACTCTAGACATGGTGACTGAAATCCCTGAATTTGTATTACTACAGAACTGTATTTTTTCCTCCTGTTTTCTTCCTCCTTAGCTTTCAAACAGAATGTATTATTATGAAGACCTTCCTTTCTTCCCTTCCGTGAATAGTGAATATTAGAGATCAAAAGTAATTACATCAATTGTGTGTAGAGCAGTGACTGAAAAGGTATAAAAATCAATCACAAAAGAATTTACAACAGCCTAAAGTTTTGGGCAGCTGCCTAAGTTTTCACTCGTGTTACATTAAGATGTGGTGCTTGTATTTTAATTAGAATCTTCTCAGCACCATATCACATAGTTTCAGAATCACAGAAGGGTTGAGGCTGGAAGGGACCTCTGGAGGTCATCTGATCCAACCCCCCTTCTCAAGCAGGGACTTCTAGAGCTGGTTGCCCAGGACCATGTTCAGATGGCTTTTGAATATTTCCGAGGATGGAGACTCCACAACCTCTCTGGGCAACTTGTGCCAGTGCTTGGTCACCACCACAGTAAAAAAGTGGTTTTTGATGTTCAGATAGAACCTCTTGTGTTTCAGTTTGTGCCCATTGCCTCTGGTCCTGTCACTGGGCACCACTGTGTCCACTGTCTTAAACCATGGACGTCAACAGATTTACCATTTACATTCCTACCTGGAACATAAAAACTTTCTGTGATGACACTGTAACTCTGCAGTAGAGAAAAGGCTGCTAAGAGGGGCTTGAGAAGAAATTGGAGAATACCTCAGACACACATGCACACACATTAAATATAAATAATATTTGTGATACACAAATAATACAAAGATGGTAGAGAGGGGATGGAGGAAAACACTTTGATAAACATATTTGAACACTTATTTGGTACCCTGGTACACTTGAAAGGGCAGACTATAGCCTAATCTGACCTATCACAGTGATTTAAACAGACATGGTATCAGACCTGAGGGAAAGGGTCTGGTCATTAGACCTGATGATCAAAGGGCTAGAGAACCTGCCCTATAAGGAAAGGCTGAAGGAGTTACGTCTTTTCTCCCTGGAGAAGGCTCAAGGGGACCTCATCACAGTATTCCAGTACATAAAGGGTGGCTACAAAGAGGACAGAAGCTCTCGCTTCACAAGGAGCCACGTGGAGAAGTCAAGGGGCAGCAGGTACAAGTTGCACCATAAGAGCTTTTATCTTGATGTAAGAAAGAAATTTTTTACAATAAGAAAAATAGTTCACTGGAACAACCTCCCTGGGGACGTGGTTGATGCCCCATGGCTGGAGGTTTTCAAGATGCCATTGGACAGGGTGCTAGATAATCTCATGTAGGCTCCCTTTCCAATGAAAGGTTGGACCAGATGAGCTTTCAAGGTCCCTTCCAACCTCAGCTGTTCCATGATTCTATGATAGCTCTGAGATATTACAGCTATGGCCTCATAATCATACAATTGCAAACTCATTTTCCATTAAAAGGTTATCTATGAAGGAAGATGCAATGAGTGGCAAAGAAGGCTTAGCATTCTTCAATGTAGACATGAGCCCTCCTGTGCCTGGACTGGTACAAGAATTCATATACTTTCTTCATTTCATGTAAGATTTGAGATTGCTAAAAGTGTTTCTTTGTGGAGTTTCAGATGTTCTACATTCTTTTTTTCAGTATATAAATGTAATTTTCAGGGAACTTCTGATCCTACACTTCTCTTGAAAAAGGATCATATTGAATAACCAGGATGGCCTTAGTTACCACCTATGATAGAGCAACATATCTAAGCTAGTTTGAAATTAGCTAGCCAGAATACTGTAAGTAAAGTAGGCAACATGGAAATCAAAATGAGGAATCAGACCTGCCCGAAACACCAAAAAATTTACTTTTGTTTATCCCATTGTCTGTCTGTGCAACCAGTACACAAGCTAATTACTTTAAATATACCTACTCAATCTAATTTTATACTATAGCACAGCCACAACAGTGACTACAGGACAGAAATGCCTACTATAGCACTTGCAGTTATAAGAAAATTGAATAGCATCCTTTAATGGTTTTACTCTATAATAGTTAATAACAGTTATCATTAAAAAAACAACAGTTTGTATACTTAAGAACAGAAATAACTCAGTCTTTCAACATAATAATAATAATAAAACAGAAAACGCAAGATCTGTCTAGCAGTTGAACAGAAAGCATCTGAAACTAAGTGCAGATTTTATCTGAACTTAGAATTATACTTTAGTAGCATTCCTTAAAAAATTCAGTCATGCCTGAAAATCTCTAATGCAAACAATACAAATTATTTATTTCAACTTCACATGTGAAATCAATTTCAGGTCTAATAATCAGTAGGGGTTTGATAGAATTTCTGTAATTGATACAGCTCCTGTGAGGTAAATCTTTACAACATGGCCATTAAGCTCATTTTGGATGAACTTGTTTTAATCTTTGCCTAAACCCATCAAAAAGAAACAGTACATACAATATCAGAAACTAATAAAACATTAAAAGAGTACATTTCTTAAGAACATTCTTTCATGGATTCTATATTTGAGAGCCTTGAAAATAACACTGATTAAATACACACACAAAAAAATTATGAATGTACTGACAAATTAATTTTAAAAGGGTCTACATGCTCTACTGAAACAACAGGCTTTATTTTCATTGGGGGGGGGGGTTGTTTGTTTATTATGCAGTTAATAAATTCACAAAACAGATCCGTAATTTATTTAAAAAGTTAGAAGACTGAGGAAATACATTTTCTCAGGACATGATTTTCTAATAATGCTTCATTTGCTCCACCTGTTTTTTGAAAGTCAAGCCCTTGCCAGTCTAGAGAGTAAGAGAAACACAGAGTCAATGCAGACAGGAAGGTAACATTTAACTAACAATTATGTGCATTAGCTAGACACACTGTAATAGGATTAAGGTTTAGAAAAATCTGCTATTTGGATTAAAGTCTAAAACACAAACATAACACTAGCATATATTGTTTGGAAATAAAACCAAGGACATTAACTAATCTTGGCTTTACATTATTCTTTTGTTATGAAGGCAATAGGAAAAATAGGTGTTTTCAGACCTGGTTCCAGAATTTTCACCAGGTTAAGCAAAACTGATTTTTACACCATCTACTACAAAATTAAAAAAAAAAAAAAGAGCAAGCAGTAGAGTCACAGTAAAGAGGAAGTTACTCAGCACAAAAAGAACCTTATGGAGTCAGTTTTGGGCCTGTGAAGCTGCAGAGGCCAGGGAGAGCAATAGCTGGAATGACCATTTGACTGCCTCAGTCCTCCCCTTCTCTCTCACAGTAGGGATGGGAATAACAGCTTTATGCAACTCTAGCATGAGCAAATTGGGTAGTGCTGCCATGGCTTAGAATCAGTGTCCGATATTTTTATCATCCCAGGCAATTGCTGGCTTAGCCTACACCTACAAACAGCCCTGTAGATTTTGTCTGTAGGATTTCCTTGTGTCTGGATCTTGTATAGATGCATAGTATTATGAGAAGACAAAAACCCCACCCTTTTTTTCACTCTAAATATTTTAAAATTATTATTTTAAAGGAAATCAAATCTCTTTCCACTCACTACTCAGTCTCAGATAAGTGGAATGAGGAATGGATGGGAAATTAAATATAGATGTGAATTCCAGCCCTGTTCAGAATATGACAAAGGCAGGCTCCCATCTTCTAGTCCTATAGGGACTGAAGAACCACTTTAAATTGTGACCTAGCACTCCTTTGTATTCAACCTGATGTCTTCTTTTACTTACTACTACCGTCTGTAAATTGGCAACAAGAGGACTCCCAACACAGAGGTACACTGTGCCCATTTCTCCCTTCACAGAATTTTGCCTGATACCATATCATGGATACATTTTTAAAGTTTCAGCAAGAGGTGTGAGGGGCATTTCCCCACAATTCTGATGCTGGAAAGGAGTCTAACCTTTTTCCTCAGTTCGTTTGCTTATTTCTCTGCATTGTTTGGGTTACACATCTGAAGTTGCACAAATAGAAAGCTAACAGAGCCAGGATATCAGAAGGCCATATGAGGTCTTAGCCTCATAAATCAGTCCACAGACCCTGAGAATCTAAGTCTGTTAATATGCCATGGTAAATGCAGTTTGTCTCTGGAAAAGTTAAAATAAAGAGCATAATGTGTAACAGGATAATCTGTTTTTCTAGACTGTGGTCATTTTCTCAGGACCCCAAGGCTCACTCCTGAAATGCTCCATATAAGAAAACTCTAGAGCACACCGAGTACTAGCCTTCCCTTCCTATCTCAGTCACCTAATATTTTTTCTAGGAATGCAGAGGGAAAGATAACCACTCCTGTGCTTAATACATTTTGCTACTGACATTGAATTCAGAAGAGATGGCGAAGAACATCGCAGAAACCTTTGTCATCATACAACCTTATATTTTCTCTGCCAATACAATACAGTTATCACAGCGCTGTGAATGGTTCTAACATTTGATTACATGTAATCATTTGCAAAGGTAAGGACTGTTATGGTGACCACAGTAGCACTTAGATAGTATTTTTCATCTTCAAATAATGTGACAGGCATCAGCTAATTAATTCCCATAGCCCTTTAATTCTGTTTAGCGGGCTATGGAGAGACAAATTCAGTCCTGACTTTAAATGAGCTCAACGGTCCCAGTTTTACCCCTAGAGCTAGAGCAGGCTAGTTAACATGTTACTGTCCTATGTCAGAAAGATTATTTTTGCTGACATCAACAGCAAGTTGATTTTATATGGCACATCTGAAAAACAAGGGATGGTTAAGTCTTGCAGAGCAATGAACCCTTGGTTTTCAATCCAGTAAATCTCATAAGTAGTCTAATTTTTCAAGCCTGGGAGTGATCCTACTGACTTCAGCTTAGAAGCTTAAGCACAACCACAGATGCTTTACAGGTCTGGCAATACAACAACAAGCATTTTCAGGATGAGGTCCACTGTGAATACACAGCTGAGGATGAAGACACAGATTGTTCTGGCATCTAATTCTAAACTTGTTCTTTTAGATCGTGCTCTTTCTGTTAGCCACCCAAAAGACAGCTTGCCGGTTCATTACTTTCCCTTTCTCCTCTCTATTTTACTGTGCATAAAGGCAGCAGGCATGTATTTGAGACGTGCACAGAACCACAGCCGTACACTTTATTTTACATACTACATGCACCAACAACTATTAAAACCTGATGGTGCTGAAAGGCTGTAACCATTATATATCTAGCAATGCACTCATCACTGCAGTGCTGTCTGAGTGTTTGGCTGCTATATACTCACTCGTTCAAGAAGAAACATAGAGGACTCCTGCTTCAAACCTGCTGTTTTTATATGTGAACTGGAACAAAGAATCAGCACAGTGAATCAATATGCAAGTGAATCTTTTCTTAGAATGCTTTTTAGAAACTGTCTTTGAATAAGATGGGAAAAAATTATAAATTAATATACAATGATCCTCACACACAGATAAACATAAGTAAACATTTTATCTGCAGGGAGCTGGAAGTTTCCCACAAATTTCATAGATCTTAGGAAAAGAAATTACTATGTAGCCGTCCCTGTATCAAAAACCCCCTCCCTTCATCAGCAAGCATCACATCATTCCCTTCCTCTTTTCTCTCATTTCTTCCCCTTCAAAATTTCCTTAGGATGTTTAGAATTTTATGGTTTGAGCTACTCACCAGGTGGTGTAAGAAGCCTTGGTGAAGGAAAAAACACTGATACCTTTTCACCCACCATCAGCACTTTCTTTTAAGCACATATAAAATAGGACATTCTAAGGAATACTTACCATCACTATAAGACTGATAACTTGTTTCATCTTAATCACCATACAATTGCACTACGTATCTTTTCCCCCTTTGCAGCCTTTCATTCCTCATATCCTACATTTCATCGCTCTCTGCATTTCTTCCTTGAGTTCAGCCATCTTATTTTAAAATTCTTCCTTGAAATTAACGCCTTTTCTGACTTACTTACTTTTCTTCCAAAACAAGGCATGATGGCTAAAAGTTTTCCCTTGGCTTAACTCAAGCTCATCATTCTGCCCAATTCCCATGCCTGTCTCTTCCTGATGCCTTATAGTTGTAGGAATACACATAAACCAGACTGGCAGCTGTGTGTAAGGAATGACAGATCTGCTTACCTCCATTAAACCTGACCTGGGTACACTTGCCTTGGCATTTCTGGAATGATAATGTAGTGATGGAGGACTATTTAATAAAAAAAGTGCCTGGGGTTCATTTCCTCAGATGTTTACCACAGCCTTTAGTGAAAACCCCTAGCTGAACACTCCCTTTACTAGATAGACTCCAGGAGTTTAGTAGCCCTTCTTTCTGCTCATAGAGTGCAGTTGGGAACTATAGGACACAAGTGCTGAATTCTCTAGACTTCCCAAGAAGCCAAGTACACCTCAGAGCTCCATCCAGAGGATGTCTAATTTACAGTTTAACCTGCTATTAAATATGTAAAATGTGAATCATGTGAAAGACTGAAGCCAGTAAATCAAAAGCTATGCAGATTCATATTTTATATTTATTCTTCATAGATTTTATAAATTAGACTCTTATACAGAATTACAGTACAAGGAAGCTTTATGGAAAATCTAGAGTGCTCATTAAATGAAAATAAAGAGTATGATTACTTGAAGTCTAATTCAGAAATCCCCACATGAGGAAACACTAGAGGTGACAAATCTGCTAGAGAGAACTCCTTGAATAAATAAATAATATTTTTTCTCTGGGTCTGATACATCTCTGGTATAGATTCAATTTCATAAGTTTCAGTGCAATTTTCAGTCCCTAATACATTGCAGGTCTAGTAAAGAAGTCTTCTATGCCTAAAATAACACTGGTTATTTTAAAATAATCAATGCATCAGACAGATAGAACAACCACAGCACATTGGGCCTTGAAGAAAGAGGTTAGCCTAATGTTCTACAACCCAAGGGAAGGAGAGATGATATTTATATTACCCCTGAATATGAATAAGAACACTAAAGGTTATAGGGTTATTCCATTAACTGGATCCATCACCGGACAGCATGAAAATTGTATTATGTTTCCGGACAAGGTCTTGGGAGAATTGTTACAGGTCCGTTGATGTTATTTTTGATTCTGCCTAAATTAAGTGAAGGCTTTACATTTAAAAGATTTTTATTTGGCCATAGATCAATAGCCAATTGCACATTTCAATTTATCCTGTCCTGTGTACTGTAAAAATTTTCTTGTTGTGATTTATGGGAATATTTAATTAGCAAATGCTATATAAGTAACTGTTTGTCTTACAAATGTTTGTCTTATAAAAACCAGCTGCAAATCATGTACAAGTACAACTTCTTAATAAGACTCGGGATTGAAAATTTTAATTTCAAGATACATTAGTTTGGGAAGTTATTCTCTGAAAAATACAAAGACGCTCACAGTCTGTGTCCTCCGGCCTCCTCCCATCCAAAACTAACAAAAGGTATGACTCTGACAGTTATATGACATGTGGAGAAGAGTTAGGAAGACACAGGTGATACAGCTGTGTTATGATCTGGCTGGTTTAAATATCATCTATGGCTTCTGGAAATTCATCACTCCATCCACAGAAAGCTTGATTGCTCAACTGTTAGCTTTAACTAGCAAGGATAAGAAGCCACAGTCTGTCCATGAAAATGTTCCAGTCAGGGTTTCTGGAGACCAAAGTGAAGGTGGAAATCTCCTTCCTCTCTAGCTGTTTGCTCACTTGTGGAGTACTGGATGTTTCGTTCTGAATCTAACTCTCCTCCCACAAAATCTCCCGTGCAAGTCTACACTTGCGTACAGTGTACGCAAGGGTGGTCTGAAACCACATTTCTCAGAAAGAGAGAAACAGGAAAGCTGTTCTGGCAGGTCTGTGATGGAAAATTTAGGCAGAAGGGAGTATGCTGCTTCTAGATGATGAGTGCTGTAACTCTCATTACTGCTCATTGGTGGTAGTGGAAAGCCTTACTCCTTTCTCCTTCCCTCAGCAGTAACTGTCCTCCATCCTTTCTATTCCAAACCCATCCTCCAGCAGGAGCAACACTCCAAACTGCCACATCACTTGAAAAACACGCTCTTTTAGGAGATGGATGGCCAGAGTAACGAGCATGGCCACCGCTACTCGGGCAGTTCTATTGCCTCAGATAGTCCACTCACCTGGAAAATTGTGTATGCAAAAAAAAAAATTTAGAAAAGGCATATTCTAATCCATAAAACCAGGACTAAATAAAAAAATCTTATCACCTGCAACCAGAAATAATCTATTTTATCATATGGGTTGAATAGTTACAGGAAATCTGTTAATTCTTTAAAGTATTTGAAAGATCCTCAATTCTAACAATAACCAGGCACCCAGAAGTTAAGTACCATGCATGGATTCACACCTATTATTCATGCAGAAGTAGACTTACACTCAGAGTATGACATGTAACATCTACATGTTTTGTGGGGCGGGCAAGGTCATTCTGAAATTATCACAAAGAACCAACATAGAGGAGGTGGGATATGAAGCATTCATTCTTACTAGTCTTATCTCCCCTGTGAGGAGAAAAGATGTGTTGCTCACTTTGCAACTAAACTAGGTAAATCCTAGTGAAGAGAAGGCAGCTTTGTAGTTGGTGTGTGAGTTAACAATTTTTTATTATTATTATTTTTTTAATGCATGAAACTGGCTGTTAATGCTATATAGTCTGAATGTCAGATCTGCTGCAGTGTGTTTAATATGGGACCCTAATACTCACAACTATCCAAAAAGATTCAGGAAGAAATATATAACATTTATGTGAAATTTGTGGATGACCTAAGATACCTACTGAGAATTTCCTGAAGGAAAGTAACCTTAAGATAGAGCATTCATCTCTGCTTCCTCTGACCCTTTGTGTACTCCTAGCCCAGGAGCACTTGGTGGTACAGCAAAAATGAGAGGCTATTGTATTCTTGGATAATATTAAATTCTGCCAATTACCATTTGGCTTCCAAGAATCAAATCACTTCAGAAGATTAAAAAAGCCCAAATTATGCTTTCTTTGCTTTCTGATAGGTGGGACAAATACTGCTTTACCATACCTGGTCATACAGTCTTTAAACTGTTCACCACTTCACCAGTTTAACTGTCCATGTTAAATACTGACTCTCTTCCTATTTTCCCTTGGAACCCATTCCCCAGTCTCCCCATACACCTCCACTACTTTTCAAAATATCAGTGCTCCAGTCTTCTTAAATTTAGAAAATGTACGATGTCATATCTGTAAATGTCTGCTATTGCTATTGAATATAATCTTTTGCTATTGAATATCAAATTCACAGTGTACTGGCACATGAATTAGACTTAATAAACATGCTATTTTTTTTTTTTAAGTTTTCCTATATCCAATAAATCAGACATTCAATGGAGCAGAAGTAAACACGTATTTTCCTAGGCAGGCCATCCATTTAGTTTGGTGTCAAGACTAGACAAAACACATTTAAAGAGATTAAAAGAGGAAAAAGTACACAGTGAAACTGTGCAATCAAAGATGATGGGTAAATGTCAAAATAAGCAAGGCTCTTAGATACAGTCTGCAAAATCCTGTAGAATTTCAACATAAATTGTATCATATTAATTGTGATTTTGTGGGGAATTCATAAGTTCTAAGTTACAATTTAAGGATGGCCATGCCAAGTCCTTTGGAGCATAGAGTTGAAACTTGTATTTTGTGATCCTTCACCTTCAGTATTTATTGGAGAGTAATTCAGAGAACCTCCCTTTCTCTACCCATAAGTTTTAGGAATCTACTAAGCTAGACCCAATTGGCTTCTTAAAACAGATTTTTAAATCTAGTCACTATACATACACATTATACCATTGACCTGTATTAGCATCTCAACTCCTCCTACAGCTAAGATACTGAATTAGTAGTGGAAATTATTTATAATCATAGGTCATCTGGAATGTTAAGCTAACAGAGAAACATAATTACCTTCATTTCAAGATAAGACACTCCGAGCCAAAGAGCTAACTCTTATATGAAGGGTGAACAAGTCAATGCCTTCTTTCAGAACAGTACCTTCCTGGCTAGGCTCTTTTGCGAATACGTCACCTTCTTTTAGGCAATGAGAAGAAGTAATAGCAAGATTATTTCAAATAAAAAAAGAGTATTACTGTTTTATTTCCCAGTTTTTTCCTCATGTGTTTTCCAGCACTAAAAGTTATCATTTTAGGCTGAAGGTTTAAAGTCATTGCAGCATTTCCATAACCTGCAAAGTACTTCACACTTTAATCTCAGTTGGCTTCATAAATTCCATATCCCTACATTAAATAATGAATGCAGTTAAAGAGCAGTTATTATAACTAATGGGACATTTGACAATCTGTTTTCTATATGGTTTTTGTGATGCCTCAAGCAGTTCTACATGTTGTACATCACAACACATATGTGATCATTAAAACATGCAGTGTGATCAATGGTTAATTAAAGCTTCTTATAGTAACCAGTCATACTAATTTCACAGTGCTGATAAATGCCCAACAGTCTGGATGTCCTTTCTTTTCTAATTATACCAACTCTGTACTCTTTTTACAAAAGTTATCAGGTTCCACTAAACAAGTACCTGTATTTTTATGACATGCAAATAGAGCTGGTACTGTGCTGATGGATCCACTGAGCTTTACTTTGCTGTGGATGTTTACAAATGGTTTCATAAAACCTTTTTAAGAAGAGATTGTTTAGTGCCTGTGTAAACTCATTGTGTGCTGCTTAAGTTAGGAAGTGTAACAATACAAATAACATTATGGTCTTATTAATCTCTGGCTAGGAAGTGAATTTGTTTTAAGGATTTTAAGGATTTCAACAGACTATATTTTAAAAAAATGTACTTGAAGCATATTTATCTGCTGAATGCACTGTTTTAGTAATCTCTGCTGCTAAGTTAGGTCTTCATAAGTTAGCAGCACAACATTTAGCCTGTAAAGACAGGTCCTTTGGTTAATTATCATCACAATAATTCTTTCTCTGTGCTTTTTTATTTTATTGTTCTCTTGTTTCAAGCAACTAAGAAAAATATTTAAGCCTGTGCTCAGTCCTTGAGATCAGCTCAAAATATACTACTGGATTTAGAAGTATCTTATATACATACCTAAAGTCAAGCAAGTGTTTCATTGTTAATAAGTAGAGAGAAGAAGATTTCCATAAAATGCACTATACTTCTCAATTATGGACTTTGGCTTTAAAAAAAATTACAGTCATGAAAGTCAGGTTAAAAACAAATACATGGAAATCACTTTGGCTGCTTCTGATCAACTGTTCTTTTGATTTCCCCTCATTTAGACATTCCTACTTATTTGAAAGGTTAGTTGTTGACCTGAGTTTGGTCTTTGCCTATGAGATATTCTCTGAACAAAAACATTCATCCAAAGTATGGGATCATTTAAAAACTGAAATAAAATATGATGTCAGAAGTGACAGGAACATTACCGATGTTACAGTGAACTTGTGAATGGTTTCCTATATTAAGGGTGTTCATGCACATGTTGTCAGTTAAGATTAAAGGACATAAATAGCCATAAAGAATCTCCCTTAAATATACTAAATATATGCCACCTGCTTTAAAGCACTGTTTCTTTCTAGAGCTGAAAAAAAAAGTAAAGAAAACAAAAAACACGGTTAGTACTGGATGTACAAGAGTGGAATGGACAAAGGCTGTTCAAAAGCTCGGAGAATGCTGTCCACTCTAACTGACCCTTTCCAGCTACTTCTGAAACAGGACTGAAAAGGATTTTGTTCAGCTTTTGTTTTACCTACCTGTCAACTCAGGAACAAGATTGTCTTCTACTGCATTAAAAAGGCTGAGTCCTTTACTGGCTGCATTGGAAAGGCTTCCTTAAAAAGAACAATTTGTTGTTGTCTTCTTTTGCCATAATTTTGTCAACTGTGCAATTAGCTCACATTTTGACAAAAAAATTTCTAACTCATCAAATTTGTTCCAACAATTTTAAATTGCTCTACTCTTGGTTGAAATTACACATACAACTACTAAATACACTCTAGGCTCAAATTCTTCCTGTTCTATACAGTCAGCAAATGTACTTGCAGAACCATTAACAACTACTATTTTAATGGTAATTTTACTGCTACAAATTCAACTTAACTTGAATGTATTGACCCAGGTCTTCAACCAATGTAAAAGACCTTAACCCCAGTAAAATTAATCAAGTTATGACAATCTCTAAACAAAATGAAAAAACTTATTTGGTATTTTACCTATAATATTTTTGCTATCAAATCACTTCTCTGTCACGGGGGCAGACTGCTATTTTTTTTTTTTTTCTCTGATCCTAGTGAAAATGAGATGTTCAAAATGAGGGAACAATAATTAAGCTCACAGATGGGTTATACATAACTGATTTTATATTATTTCATTTGTATATAGACCTGGTTTAAATCTAATGAAGCCACAAACACATACACAGGCAAAATCACTTGTTTGATTTTGGGCTTGTCTTTGGTACACCAAGGCTAGTTTCTTCGGGCCATCCCACAATACAGGGCATGTAGCAGAATTTTCTAGTTGACAATTCAGACAGGTAAAACAGGATCCTGCTCTGAATCTATCTCTAGAGGAGAAATTGTGCCTGCGTAAACTCACAAACCTATTGGGAGTTCTCTGAAATATATAGGTGGTCCAGAAAATACACTCTGCTTCGATTTCACCATGCCACTGTATAAATCCGTAGTCCATCTGCATATTCAATACCATCTGCAGTTCTGGCCCTCCCCTCCTTCTACATCTCAAGGGATTGGAGATGAGCAAAGAGATGGAGTGTCTTCCCTACACTGAATGCCTGAGTGAGTTCGATCTCTGCAGCCTGGAAAAGAAAAGGCTGACTTGTGGAAAAAATTTATAAAATTAAGTAACAAGGAAGAAGAAGTGGATAGGGTTCAATTAAGCACTCTCTTTCAAAACAAGAACTAGGGATAATAAACTAAGCTAGGAGGAGCCAGGCTCAAAATAGATGGTTGAACTGTGGAACTTCTTGCCAAAGCATATTTGATTGCCTATATTTCACAAGGGGTCCAGGGGAGACTTGAAAAGTTCATGGAAGACGAATCCACAGATGGTTGCTAAATACCTAGATAAAATGTTCATATCAAGAGTCCCTGACCTGAAAATAGTTGAAGGCTGGAAAGTCATAGTATAAGAATACCACAGAATCATAGCATCATTTAGGTTGGAAAAGACCGTTAAGATCATCGAGTCCAACTGTAAACCTAACACTGCCAAGTCCACCACTACACCATGTCCCTAAGCACCACATCTACACGTCTTTTAAATACCTCCAGGGATGGTGACTTAACCACTTCTCTGGACAGCCTGTTCCAATGCTTGACAACCCTTTCGGTAAAGAAATGTTTCCTAATATCCAAGCTAAACCTCCCCTGGCACAAATTGAGGCCATTTCCTCTCGTCCTTTCACTTGTTACTTGGGCAAAGAGGCCGACACCCACTTTGCTACAACCTCCTTTCAGGTAGTTGTAGAGAGTAATAAGGTCTCCCCTGAGCCTCCTTTTCTCCAGACTAAACAACCCCCGTTCCCTCAGCCTCTCCTTATAGGACTTCTCTAGACCCTTCACCAGCTTTGTTGCCCTTCTCTGGACACACTTCAGCACCTTAATGTCTCTCTTGTAGTGAGGGGCCCAAAACTGAACACAGTATTTGAGGTGCGACCTCACCAGTGCCAAGTATAAAGGGACAATCACTTCCTATACGCTTTTCTAGGCTTTCTCACCTGATCACTGTCTGAAACAGAATATTAGGTTACATGGATGTGAGATCTGACTCAATGTAGCTATCCTTACGCTTTACTGCAAGTGTGCATGAACCTAAAACAGCAGTTCACTACTTTTCATCTATTCCAAATATCGCATGGGAAGAAGAAATATGAAAAAGTGCTAACTTTCACTGTATTTAATTAATTGTTCTTATTTTTTTGTTACGGGGTAATTTCAATCTATCAAAAAAGCATTGCACTAACTGCCTCATTTTCATGTTCGACTTCAAATAGAACAAATAGATTAGATCTACAGTGCACTTACTCCTCTTATAACTTTTATTTAATACAGCTCTGATTTTCCTTTTGAATTCATAAATAATCATCTAAGAAAAAGACCCAGAGAGGCATTTCTTCCCCCCCATGTCTTTCTACAACAATTCTACAGCCACACAGTTGTGATAAATGTCAATAATACACACCTACAATTGTTCCATCCTTTATGGTTTAGTTGTGGGATGGAATGATGCTCAGATGTAGATCATTGCTACATGTCTTTCCATTTGTTCTGTCCTGTTCTGGAGTGAATTAAAAAAATTCCCACTGGTCTCCTTTTTCATTTATTCGTTTAATCTTCTTAACAGTTCTGAAGCCTGTTGCTAAGAGATAATCAAGAGAAGAAAAAAATACATATAGAAACTAAGTAAAAGTCCTTACTTTGGGAAAAAAAGCTTCCAGCGTGCCTAACAATCTTTCCAGCTGGCATGAGATGTAATGTATAGTATACAGCAACCCAGCTCTGTCCTTTACACTAGAGAGAGATTAGTTCCTCCACGCAGACTATAAACTACAACTGTCAACCTTATACAACAAGAACAGCCAGCCGCAATCCACTGAAACTGATTCGGTGCCAAATGACTCCAACCAGCCTTACGGCCAAGGGACCAAACCATAATTCTTCAGGTAAATACATTCCACTAAATGAGTCCTTTCATTTTAGGCAAATAAGAAGGGGAGCAAATGAGAGCACAAGAGACAGAAACTGGAACATAGCAGCAGCACAGCGATAGCAGCCCACATCCAATGTAATGAGCAGTTGTTCTGGAAAATGCTAAGAAAGTCAGACCAAGCACTTTGCATTTGGAATTAATACCCAAGGCTACATCATGGCAGGGGTCCAGAACAACAAAACAAGGAGTCTGAAGGGTGGAAAAGCACAGGCTATGTGAAATCTGCTTTCTATCCATGCAGTTGGTTAGACTCTAGGAAGACTTGCCCAGAAAACTTTGTTCAGTCCTGCCTCCCAGAGACCAGTGAACACATCTCAAATGGCAGCACAAATGGTAGTTACCTGCTGCTAACCCTCTTTTAGAGGGTATTGCTCTCTACTTAAGACATTCATGTAGGCAGTGTGTACATTTACAGCATGAGCAGCATCAACCAAATATCATTTACTGGCCAAACATCATCAAATACCATTTATAAATCACAAAGGCAGACAGTGTTTCCTATAAGGAAGACATAGGTAGCAACATAAATTATGTCACTTCACAAAATGACCAACCTGTAATTGAAAAACACTTGGCTTGCCTGCCTTTCCCTACCCATTCATGTTACAGTACAAACCTGTTTCTGAGCAAACCATTTCTTGCAAACCTGTTTCTTTGCATCTCTGGCCTTTTATTTCAGAAGGTGCCGAGAGTGGAATCTGTTTAATTTAGTCACAGTGAACTACAGTGCTCCATTCCTTTAAAAGCCCAGATCCAGGCAGGAGGAGGATGGATGGTGCTTTGTATCTTGGATCAGGAGAAGCCTTGTGAGGAAGGGGAGACTATTCCTTCCTGCAAGCAGCAAGGGTGCCTAGGTGCCAGAGAGGTTCTCTGGTGTGCAGGCAAGCGAGGGGCTCATGGTACAGTAGAAATGCTGCCTTGGGAGAGGGCACAGTGGGGAACTAAAGGGGATTTTCAAACACCCAGGTCTCCAAAATGGGAGTTAGTCTCTTTCTAGGGATCAACAAGATTCACTTGCACTAATCCAGTCTCAGAACTTGGACTAGTAGCAAGCCTGGAGGACAAGAGAACTCTGCAAAGACAAAGACGGCAAGATAAAATTCTGTTTGCAAACCCTCTTAGCTTTCTGTCATGTTCTGAGTTCTCCACTTTAAAAAGTTCATGCTTCTAGTCTCTGTTCTAATAAAACCATCATTAGAGATTCAAAACATATTCAGTGTTTAGGGGATGATAAATTCAAGACTGACTCCAGTCCCATCAAAAAGGCACTAAATGATATTTCAAAGTATGGTCCAGAGTCTCCTGCTTTCAAACTGGCACTAAAAATGGAAGTTTGGAAATCCTGTGAGCAGTCCTACCCCTGTGAGACTCAGTTAGGGCTGAGACAGGCACTGCAATGAGAACCTCATAAAGTGGAATTTTTTGCAAAAGATATTACTGAGACACAGAGTTGCTTTGTTGAAAGAAAGAGTACTGACTAGTTTAGGTTGCATTTTTTTTGCTTTTGAAATCTATACGTAATGCTTAGTGAATAAAAAAAAAAAAGTGTGTTTTTTTTTAAAAGGAGGAACAACCCATTAAACTCACGCATACGCACACAAATGCACGCACACATAAGCCTCTTCCCGCCAGCTAGCTACCAGGTGATAATTTCCCACCTGCTAGAAAACATTTTTCAATCTCTCTGTATATTTTACCAGTTAGCACCATAAAAGATACAAAGGTATAATGAAAATGTGGACCAGGAAGAATCTTCTGGAAAGAAGAGAAACTCCTCCCTTCCTGGAAGCAGCTTTAAAAAATCACTTTGTTGCAATATTTCATGATACCTGTTTTCTGTGGTACACTTTCCCAACGTGCCTGTCATAGAGTTCAGCATTGAGCATGACTGATAAAGTAAGTAGAAACAGAATATAAAAATTAAACAGAAATAGGAAGAGTTGAGAACAGGGAATGGGTTTGTATGTCTGTTTTCCTTAAAAAGCAGAGGTGTGTATTTTCTCCTTAAAGTTTTATTCCAAAATTATTAGGATATGAATTTTTATTTTCTAAAATTTCCTCTATAAATTTATGTCTGCTAGGACTCCCAAAATAAGAGAACTAAATCTATTTAACCTTTCAGAAATCTCAGATTTGACTCTCTGAACATTTACTTGAACAGTAGGATTTTTAGGAACTTTACAGAGTCATGGTGATAACATTATTTGTTTTTACAAGTACAAGAATAAATATGAGGGAATAATAAAAGGGTAGACAATAGTGTGAGGAAGGACAGCTGAACGATTTTTCCAATTACAGCTACATCTTTATCATCACTGGTACATTAAATATTATGAGTTGTACATTTTGTCCAATAATAGTGTCCAAAGAAGTATTTAAGATAATTGGGATTTTGTAGTGCTAATTTAATTTGATATAAAATTAATTTATTGTGAATGTTGGAAGATATACCATTAATCTCCTGTCCAAGGAGAACCTGCATTCCTATAAGCAACATTGAGAACCATATTTTCATCCAAAGCATGTATATGTTGTGTTTGACTATACAGTTTCCTATGAAAAATATGCATGTGGAATTTTTCTAATATTACTGGAACTGGTGACTGAAAGGCTGACTCTGTAATCACCACCTTGAATGACTATAAACAAATGCAAGTAGAAAACCCAAGAAGAGTTATCACATCTTTAGTTCCCAAACAAGAAATAACTAGGAGTTCATCAATGATGAAGAGATATTAATTAATATTCATGTGAAATGTATAAATTATAAAAAAAGCCCCAGGTATACAGAACCCAAGTAGTCATTCACAAAGTTACTTAATATAACAAGGAAAAACACACATTGAATTAGTCTCTTTAAAAGTCCAAATATTAACTTTGCATTGGCATCCCTATACTATTAGGCTGCAATAAGAAAAATCTGCAAGAAAAAAATAACTATCTCTAGCAGACAGATGATCAGAAGTAAATTTTTAGCCATACTAAATCAACCCTGCCTAGTTCAACATATCCCATTCTGCTGAGAGTTCCCTTACTATTCAAAAACTGATGTGAAGAAATACAAGTTTCCTTTCAGTGCCTATTCCACTACAAAGTTAACACCATTTAATTACGTAGATTATAAACTGCTATTCTCTCTTGAATGGTGAATTTATTGCTTGTAGTAAAGTATGGAATATCGGATGTTTATTTATGGTCAACAAATTTGGGCCCTACATTTTCCAAGTATAGGATGAAAATTGATTTAAAAAAAGAGCTACTTAATTCATTGTGAAATAACAAACACAAAGAAAAGCCATTTGAATACTCACTTTTCTTTAATCATAGTTTCTAATTAACCATTGAAACCTCCAGACTGCATATTCCACTCAGGAAAATCATGTATATTTTTCAATATTTTGTGACACATAGAAATAATTTCAAGAAAACTGTTCATTTTTTATCAAGCATATACTATCCAACATATTATATTTAGTAAAATTACTTGCGTACAGTTTCTTTGGCCAACAGGGTACATACTCTATTAAAAATTTATTTATACCATAGGCTAACCTGCCAAAGACATGAAGATCCAGCAGACTCATGAGCTTTCTGGGGATTTTTAAAGCTAAATACTAGAGAAATTTTAGAAAAGAGGAGAAAGTTAAACTTTAGCAACAATATATGAAAGAGGCTTGCTATTTTCCATTCTTCCAGAGAAAGTCAGGAATAAATGTCATTAAATGGCTATAAAGCCATCTACCAACCATGCAAACACATGCATGTTCTCAAAACCAGTGAGGACTGACCACAGTAATCAAACTGAATGCAGGCAGTGTTGTGCAAATCAGGCCAAAAAGGTGTATCAGGGAAAACATGATCTACTATCTATATTTAGTAAGGAAAATTAAATAACATGGAGGTTGCCTAGACCGGCTGATATTAACTGCCTTTGCTCTTACCCTTCTGTCTAGTTACTTATGATTCACAGTGCCTAAGAGGAGAAACAGAATCACAATGCTTATAAATAAATGCTGTATTTCAGTGCTGTCAAGGCTAGGACAGAGATGGAAAGATTTTGTGCAGCAAGACCCCAAACATAGTAACTTTTCTTCATGTCATCATTCCAGTACAAGTAATACCATTAAGAGGGGAAGTTTACTGCATACCTTTTTATGGGACTAAATTCCTGATTATAAAACTAGTCATTATGAAAGGATCTACTTTGTGTTCTCAAGCAACCAAATCCACCAGCACTGGAAACTCAATTATATCATGTATTAATATTTCATAAATTAAATTTCATAAGATATACTTGGGTGAACAGAGTAACTAAATTAAAAATTGATTTATAATTAAAAACTTATCAATCATTTCAAGAACATTAGAACAACCCACATTATATATTTGCTACTCTAGTCTCTCCAGAAATTGTAGTGCAACTTGTCAGACAGTATTAGTCATCAGTTTTGTGCGGTAGACAATGTTTGTGGGAATGCAGAGAGCATTTGGAACAGATTGGCAATGGCATAATGATTTATTACATTAATGATATGTGTACTGCACTAGAAAACACAAATATATGGAGAAGCATTTAATTTCAAAATTACAGAGATCTCAAATTTTAAATAGGTCTGTATTCTAGTGAGCTGTGTATGATCATTAAGGAGAAAGGAAGAGCAAAAACTGGGAAGAAAGACACTGACTTTTAGAGAAAGATAAGAAACATTTTATAATAGCATCTGTACGCTTACTTATCCATTAGGTCAGAATGGGCCTGACTGAAAGCATCATGAAGTCATCAGGAGTCTTTCCATAGAGTTAAAAAGTAGAAAAGTGGGGTGATTTTGATTTGTGAATCAATATTTCTCTTATAATTATAAAGTGGACAATACTCATACATTAGGCTGATATAGTTTCCTCATTTGGTATGGTTATGCTGTTAAAGTTAAGATTATATTGCAGTGTTTATGAACAGATTATCTATACTACAGAGAAGAATTAATTTCCTTTTCTGTCAATACTGCTTTAGGAGTTAGTCATTTATAGACAGAGTATGGTATGTTTGATTAAGCAATACTTTTAGTAAATTTGGAGACAAGTGAAAAGTCAGCTGTTTGTCAAAGTGACTTATTGGATCAAAGTCAAAGTTCACAACACCTTGTCCATATAATTTCATATAGATAAATATACACAACTTTATCGAGAAGTATCAGACTATCTTGTTAGATCAAGCACTTCTTTGCCAACAAGATTCCTAAATAGAAGCACTTTTGTAAGATGCAGTTCATTACATTCTGCTTCTGGTAGAAGGACCACTGGTATTAAATATTAACACCTAACTTAATTAACACTCTGCCTTTTTCACAATGTAAAACTTGAAGAATTTTGATTAGCATTAACAAACTCAAGTATTTTGCAAAATATGTTCATAAATTTATGAATCTAACCTATGAATGCTAATAGACTAAAAAAGCCGTGAAGGCCGAAGTCCTAAGCCTTTTTTCCTGATTGTTTATTGTTTTGAGCTCATTGAGAGAAAGAAAGAAAGAAATCATTATATCTCCATTCAAATATATTTATATCAGCAACTCCTTAACCCAGAATTCTGCTTATTAGTCCTGTGAAAACTTCAGAGGGACCTGTTGAACAGTTTTACTCAGCAGTTCCTACCTAGCTCCTTGCACAGGATGTCTCTTAGCAACTACTCTGTTGCTTATCCATCATCGTTTCATGTTCTTTGTGACATAATTAGAAAGCTGTGGGGTGTAGCAGCAGTAGAGGACCCCAGACCTTCAAGTGTATGACATAAAGGTGCAAGTCGCATATGCTCATTTATATAAAGGCACTGAAGTCTGCTGAAGAAAATTATTTTCTGGTATTGCAACGAGGGGTAGAAAGAAACCAATCACTGATTTTCAGAGTCTGCACTACCTTAGTAATGCAGATCCTTAAGTTGCTATATGTGTGACAAGTGCAGATGGGCAGTAGAAACATGAGAGAGCTGTCTGGTAGATACATCCGTCTGTCTCCTTCCACAATGCCATCTCGATATGCTCCTCTTCACATCAACCATTTATGGCACTTCACATGTGCCATTGTTTTTAAATCAGGACAATAGTACTATTTCTCCATTATATTGCAATACAGCATGAGACCGAAGTTCAAGATATCCTTCTTGAATAAAAATCTGTATGCTTTTGTTTGCCTATCAGTCAGTATAGGGTAGTTCACTGTCGTGGTACTTTTCAGAATCACAGCATATTATCTAGTTCTATCAATAGATATTTATTTGTGCATTCCTCCTTTTCTCATAGCATTTAAATGCCTTGTAATCTGGAGGGAATTAATGCTATTAGTATCTTTGTAAGGCAAGAAATAAAAGTCCCCTTTCACACATAGGATATAGAATAACTAAGTGTTTCTGGCGGATTGGAGAGTTGAACCCATACATTTTATTCTCAGACTAAGTCTTGTCTCTGGTTAAGTAGTTATTAAAATAGCTGAAAAATGGATAGCTGCTTTCATCTGAACGCACCAGAGTAACCCAACAATATTTTATGAACACATAGCATGTAGGGCAATTTGCTGCAAAAAATCTAAAACAAAAACCAGGTTTCTAATTGCAATGTAAATAATAAGCAAACAGCTATACCTTGGTACTTGTGCTGGGGTTAATTGGTATAAAATTGGTATAGGATGGTGTCATAGTTTAGCCTCAGTCAGCAAACAAGCACCACACAGCTGCTCGTTCACTTTCTCAAACACTTCTGCTGTGTTGCCCCACACGATGATGTCATCAATGTATTGCAGATGTTCTGGAGCTTCACCCTGTTCCAGTGCCATCTGGATCGGTCCATGGCAAATGGTAGGGCTGTGTTTCCACTCCTGGGGAAGTCGATTCCAGGTGTACTGGATGCCCCTCCAAGTGAAAGCAAACTGTGGCCTGACTCTGCTGTCAAAGGGATTGAGAAGAAAGCATTAGCGATATCAATTGTAGCATACCATTTGGCTGCTTTTGACTCCAGTTCGTATTGAAGTTCCAGCATGTCCAGCACAGCAGCAGCACTCAGCAGCAGCATGACTTCATTCAGATCACAATAGTCTACTGTTAGTCTCCACTCTCCATTAGACTTTTGCATTGGCCATATAGGACTCTTAAAAGGTGAATGAGTCTTACTGATCACTCCTTGGCTCTCCAGTTGATGAATCAGCTTATGGATGGGAATCAGGGAGTCTCGGTTGGTGTGATATTGCTGCCGGTGCACTGTTGTGGTAACGGTTGGCACTTGTTTTTCAATCCTCAGCAACCCCACAACAGAATGGTCCTCTGAGAGACCAGGCAAGGTGGACAGCTGCTTAATATCCTCCATCTCCAAGGCAGCTATACCAAAAGCCCACCAGTACCCTTTTGGGTCCTTGAAATACCCTCTCCTGAGGTAGCCTATGCCAAGGATGCACGGAGCCTCTGGGCCAGTCACAATGGGGTGCTTTTGCCACTCATTCCCAGTTAGGCTCACTTGGGCCTCCAATACAGTTAGGTGTTGGGATCCCCCTGTCACTCCAGAAATACAGATGGGTTCTGCCCCTGTATAGCTTGATGGCGTTAGGGTACGCTGTGCGCCCGCGTCTACTAGAGCCTTATACTCCTGTGGGTCTGATGAGCCAGGCCATTGAATCCACACAGTCCAGTAAAGTCAGTTGTCCCTTTCCTCCACCTGGCTGGAGGCAGGGTCCCTCTAGTCCTGGTCATAGTATTCGTTACCCACTTCTTGTGCATATGAGTCAGGAGTTCCTTCATTAAAATCAGGAGTAAGATCATCCTTTTTACTCTGTCTGGGGAACTGCCCACTGGAAACTGGAGCAGCAGTTTTCCTGGAAGAACCCCTTGTGCGATTGTTTTTCCTTGCAACTCACATACCCGTGCCTCTAGGGACGAGGCAGATTTTCCATCCCACTTCTTCATGTCCTCTCCGTGGTCATGCAGGTAAAACTCATAGGGTGCCCTGTGGTGTGTACCCTCTATATCCTCTCTCTTGAGCAGAACAACACTGACTCCTAATACCTGAGATGATACTGGTCCATACGGGTGGAGAGTAGGACCTATTCTCTTTGAGTTGCTGGACCTTCCGGGACAGTTTCTCCACAGCTGAGATAAGGGAGGAAGAGAGACTTTCTTTGTATTCCTGGAGTCGGCTAGCTGCTTCATCCACTGTTGGACCTTCTTCATCTTTCTAGGTCATTACTGCCAATGAGCTGGCATATGATGTTGGTGCACTCTGTACAAACTTCTGCCACATGGGTCGTGTGCACCTGACTTCATCTGGATCTTTGGCTAACTGCTCATTGTTCAGGTCACCATAAATCACCTCCAGCATGGCTAATTCCCTCAGGTCCTGGATAGCTGTCTCCATGCTGGTCCACTTGCCTGGGTGACGTATAACATCTTCCTTGAAGGGATATCTTTCTTTCATAGCTGACAGGAGTCGCCTCCAGAGGCTGAGGGCTTGTGCCCCTTTTCCAATTGCTTTGTCAATGCCCCCTTCCCTTAGGAAGGGTTCCCAGCTGTTTGGCTTTCTTACCCTCTAATTCCAGGCTACTGGCTCTGTTGTCCTGGCATCGGAGCAGCCAGGTGACAATGTGCCCACCTGGACGATGGCTGAAATCCTTTCACATATCTTGCAGCTCACTCAGGGGTAGGGATCAGGTGGTTATGAGTTCTTCCTCTTCCTCCTCCTCTCCTTATGATGGCCATGCTTTTTCAGCATCCCTTTCTAAACAAGTTGACTTTCACTTCCAAGATTCCTTCTTGTGTATAAGGGCGACTGATACTGGCACAAGCCGGTTCCCTGGTTCAGCCACAGCACCTGTCACCAGCGTTGGAGTAGCCACGGTGCCTGTCGCGGGAATTGGAGCAGCCTCAGTAACTGTCATTTTGTGGTCAGATCCAGAGACCTTCTCTTCCCCTTGAGGGTTCTGACTAGTGTTGAACAGGGCTCAGTAGGCATGGGCCAGGCCCCACCACATTGCAGTGGTTTGTGTCTCCCTAGAATTGCCAGGGTGACAGCATACCTTTTCCAGATGTTCTACTAATTCTTCAGGATTCTGCACTTGTTCAGGGGTGAAGTTCCAAAGCACTGAAGGTGCCCACCATCCTAGGCATTTGCCCATGCTATCCCACACACCCTGCCACTCATAACTATCCAGCCTTGGGGCAGATCTCTGGATGATATTCTTAAATTGCTTATTAACCTTAGACAAAACCAAAACAATATTCCCAATAATACCAATAGAAGTGTCTTAATTACCCAAGGATGTCCAAGGTACTCAAAAGTTGTTGTAATGAAGGAGGAAACATCATAGAAGAAGGTAGCGAAGGTGCCATTCTGTGTTTCCTCCTTAAAAAACCTCTCAGAGGAAGAGGTATAATTGCTGTCTCCACGACGTGGTACCCGAAGTACAGTAATGGCTTCAGTATAAAGCTCAAATAGCAGATTAAGCTCAAGGCCACTGTTTTGATAACAAATGTCCCAGGCAAAACATCACTGCGGAGCACAGCAAACTGTAAAAACCAACACCAATCTTTCATATGTACAGCAAAAAAATGAACATGGTGCTGATCAGATAAACTAATATTGAGAACAAATGGATCAATATCGTGACCTGCAACTGTTAATGAATCTAAATTCCTTAACGCTCTCTGGTTAGTCTGTTATTATCTCAAACACTTTGTGCCCCATGTTGGGCACCCAAAAGGACTGTCATGGTTTAGGTTTAGTCAGCAACCAAGCACCACACAGCTGCTCTGTCACCCTCCCCTGCAGTGGGATGGGGGAGAGAATCGGAAGATTTCTTAAAATCTTTTAAGAAATTTAAGAATCGGAAGATTCTTAAAAGTAAGAGCACTTGTGGGTTGAGATAAGAGCAGTTTAATAATTGAAATAAAATAAAATAAAAAAATAATAATAAATTGTAATGAAAAGGAAAACAATAAGAGAGAGAAAGAGAGAGACAGGAGCAAAACCCAGGGAAAAAAACAAGTGATGCAACTGCTCACCACCCGCCGACCGATCCCAGACAGTCCCCGAGCAGCAATCGCTGCCCCCTGGCCATCTACCCCCAGTGTATATAATGAGTATGACATCCTGTGGTATGGAATGGCCCTTTGGCCAGTTTGGGTCAGCTGTCCTGGTTGTGTCCCCTCACAGCTTCTTGTGCACCTGGCAGAGCATGGGAAGTCCTTGACTAGTGTGAGCATTACTCAGCAACAACTAAAACATCAGTGTGTTAGCAACATTATTCTCACACTAAATCCAAAACACAGCACTATACCAGCTACTAGAAAGAAAATTAACTTTATCCCAGCTGAAACCAGGACAGATGGCAAAGGAGAAAAGAAGCAATAAAAATAAATAAATAAATAGAGAGAAATAAAAAATTCGTCTGTTTGGGAGTAGAAATAAGAAACAAGAGCATGACTGAGCCCCACAGTCAGAATTTGAATTTGGACATTGATAGCAAGTAAAAATGGCTGTAGCTAATGCTTTCACTTGGATTTGTCTTGGTCTAAAGAGGAGAAAATTCAGACTCCAAGTGTAAAGACTATTAAAGGATGTTCACCAGAAAATAAAAAAGTAAAGTGAAATCCTTAAATAAGATTATGTTCTTCAGTGAAGAAACATTCATTAGTATGGTATTGTAGGAAATGAAACATTTCTAACCTTAGAGACTTGGAAAAGCACTGGAGAAAAAAGTAGATATTTAAATTGATACTATTCTGTAGGCCAATTAAAATGAAATTCAACCTAGTGAATAGCAATAAACATTTCTAAATCCAAATGCTAAGAAATACGTCATTTTTTATGTTAATAGGTAGCAAATTTTTTTTATTATTATTTCCAAAAGATTTTAACAAAAGATTTAATGCTTTAAAATTTTTATTTCTGGACTTTTCGTTACAGTTAAGGTCTCTGACAGTGAAATTATAAACAATCCATCTTGTTATCATCTTTATATTTGTAAGGGGTTTTTTTCACATTACAAAATAGTGTTTTTTCCAACTATGGAAGCTTAGTCTAAACTCTGGAATCCAACTGGCTTTCTACCATTCATGTATTCATTAGTAAAAGTTTCTGCAAGTCACGTCGGTCACTCAAGTAGACATGCCTAAACCACTGTTAACAGTTATTCCATCCAGAGAAACAGTTTAAAATAAAACAGTGGTGTCACTTTTTTCCCCATCAAAAATGCAGTGGATTTAATACTATCTGAATATTTAAAAGGAATGCATCAATTTCTATTCCCCCCCCTGCCCTGAGCCTCTTCAAAACAAGCTAAAAGGCACCAATTTGAGAAGTTTATTCATTTTCTTTCAGCTTCTCATATCATTATCTTTTAGGTAGTTCTAATATGTTACAGAATCTTAAATTTAAAATATTATATATTTTTTGTTTCTTGTCTTAGACTTTCAGTTCATTAACAGCTGATAAATAAAAAAGTAAATTTGAATAAATTTCTTGTAGGAAATTTCCCTCTCTAATTCACAAGCTACTCTAAGTAAAAATAAAATGAATCTGAAATCAGAAAATACTTCTATTGACATTGCAATATTTGAGTCCAGCTCATTTTTGTTGCAGTTACCTTGGATATCCAGACAAAAAGGTAGTAAAAAGCAATTCAGAAACAAATTATCACTAATTAAACACTCTGGATACATACAAAGAAACAGACTTTGGACAATGGTGGATTTTTTTTTAATCTATTCTTTCAGAATGTCTCTGGAGAAGTAATACTCTAAGATACTATTAGGGGGTCTTTATTATGATTATTTTTAGTATTATTCCTTGTAATTTTTATGTGCTAATCTAGGGTTTCAACAGTATCACAAGAAAAATAAAAATGTACTGTTCAGAAATATTAAAATAATGCTTAGAAAAGAGGTGTAGTTCTTAAACTGAAGGACTGAAAATGTATTTCAAATAAGCTGATGTTTCAAAGTTGTTGCATTTTACAGTCCTTATGTCATGAATAATAACTATATGTTTGCTAAACCTTGAGGGAATAAGAGTATCTTAAACAAAAAAGTTGCTTAACAAAGAATTTACTGATCAGGAAAATGGTTGGTACATGAAGACTGTGTTACATCCAGTCAAGTTATTTTGTCATTACATATGCATTGGAGATGGTAGTGGTAAGGTCAGTGTAATATTTCTTGAAATGTGACATGTTAACGAGTACCATATCAACATGGTACATCAAGAATAGATTCCTGTTCTGCCCAATTAAAACAAAAGTTGTATTACTTTGGACCTGACAGATTTTTTTAAATTAAAGGACAGTCTTTCTTGCCCAAATCACAACTGACAGTGTACCACTGCATTGAATTAGAGCTATCTCTTCCTCATTTCACCTATGAAATACAGCAGAAGTACAGTTAATATTCACATTTAGCTATATTCGAACAGAGAAAGCTAACAAGACTATTTTGTCCATTCTTATGCATACAGGTGTCATCACCTGTACATTTAAAGCCCTTATGAAGGGAAAGGGAAGGACACGAATTCCCTCCAAAGATCACGCCCATGCTGTCTTAAGGATATTTGCTGCTAAAAACTTCAAGCCAAGACATACAATAGGTGGGATGTTCTCCTTGGGGAACTAAACAATTCATCTTAATTGTATGTTTTCTCCACTGCACGTGACAGAAGGTTTCCCATGTGGTATAGGACTGTTGTAAGCTACACACCACGTTGCCCAAGTATCTCCGGTTATTAGCAAGCATATCTTAGTGTTGACTAGATTCCAGTGGTTGCCTGAGAAATCCTGAATAATACACTTTGTACACCTGGTGCATTAAATAAAAGATCTCATTGTGTCCCATTATTGTAATAGGCAATAGAATGCCAAGAACATATTAACTACAGTACCAATAATGAATATAATGCATAATGTAGTGAGTAGTTTGCATTTCAACTGCTTTGCATAATTTTTGTAAGACTAACCATAAAATGATCTGGCTGTAGTTTTAAAAAAATGTTTTACTTATTCTCTCTCTCTTTTTTGCATAATTTTGCAATTCTAATTAATTCCTGAGTTTTATATGAAATAATGACATAGTTTTTTAAAAAGTAGTATTTTGGGGCGCAACATTAAAATCTTTAACTACATCTAGTACTGGGCTTCTTTAAAAATACTACAGGCTATGACCTGAAGAAAATAAAATGGCAAGCACTGTTATACATCTTCATATGGCAGCAGATGAAAGGAAGTGGAAACAAAATACATTTAATACTGTATTCTGGTCACTTATGAATGACTTTAAACCATTTCAAACATTGAAACTTAAAAAATAAAGCAATATAACTATTAAAAATATACACATTCTTTCCTAAATTATAACTTTGTTCATATTCATGCAAGAAGTTTGAAATGGCTAATCTTGTTTGAATGTTTAGTTTGCCTCAGCTGGAGGGGGAAAAAAAAAAAGTGAAGCAGCACAGTCAAAGGACGTACACACTGATGATGTTAGACAGTGATTTTCATTCAAGAGACGTGCAAGAGAACTTAGAAGTCTTTTTGAATCATGGCAATCTTGTAGGGAAAACTGAAAGCAAAAATAAAATTCAATTTCCAAATATACTCTGTGGCTGGACTACCACCATACTTACTAAATAAATAGCATTACAGATAGCATCAAATGAATGAATTGTGGTAAAAATAAGACCCTACTTGATTTGCTGTGCACCATTAATCGAGACTAAACACTTAAGTATGCAAATGGTTGGATCCCCTTCTCTTCACATTTTGAAGAGGCCTTAATAAAACCCCAGAGTTTGGAATAGAAGAACAGACTAGTTAGAACTCCCAGAAAGAGTTTCTTATCTGAAAAATAAGAGTACTAACTGTTCCTGAAGAGAAATCTGGATGTGTTTCAATGATTTTCCTAATTCCATATAGCAAGTAATCTTTTTTAAAGACTGTGTCAAATGGGAAGTAAACATTGCCAGAAAATAAAGAGGAGTCAATGGTCACGTCAATCATTACAGTGGTGCATCCTTATATGTTGCAAACATTGACTTGAGTGCACTCTAAGCATTATAACTGTCATAGCCAATATACAAACCTGAACTCTACCCAGTGGAATGAAGTCATTGTGACTCTCTTTACACAAATGCAAGAGCTCTCCGAGTATATAATAAAATTCTGTATTTAACTACCTTAACAGTGGATTTCTATTTCAATGATCTGTAACAAAGGAACGATTTTGTTCATTTTGCAAATCTATCTTAGTCTACACAGTATTGATTTCAGTCAACTAATCTGTGAAGTATGGATAGTGAAGTCTGTGCACCTAAAATAATCCTCCTTAAGAAGTACAGGAGTAAAAAACACAGCCCCTACATATCTGCATTACAGGAATCTGATTTACAACCTGGCAAATCAAGTTTAGTTTTGGTGATTGTGAAAAACTAAGAGTAGGCAAGTTCTGTTATATAACATTCATGATATTTATTAGATGGTGAATGCTAAAACAAATTTTTGCTTGGTGATGAGCTTGGTGAGACTAAATCAAATGAATTAGTCATTTGAAAGAGACCATGTTCCAAATTTCCTTTCTATCCTCAGCCATGTAACTTCAAAATGGCTGCCTTTCATATTTCAGTTAAAGACAATTTTTCATAACTTAATGTAGCCCTCTAAACAACGTTTACTAGCAAACAGCTAGTAGCTATGTGGACAGCAGTGCATTATATAATGCAAACTCTATTATATATTCAAGAGGCAAAAGTGAGATACCCATTTATTTTTCCAAGCCATTACCTTAAATTTGAAGTATTTATCAGATTCAGCCTGCCAAGTTCAATATACTAGTTGACTCTGATAGAGAAACATAAAAGAATACTTGATATCTCAGTGCAAAGTAATCTGTCCTTCGTACCTCATTTTCATCTGGTATTGATCAAGATAACTGAAGCAATCTCATTTGATGTCAGCAGATAAACTACTAGGAGTTTGCTTCTTCCTAGTATATCAACAAAGAGGGAAGTACTGGATTCTGGACTTTTCTTCTTCCTCCTTTCATTCTCCACCCAATCTACATTATATTTGCAGTGATGTGGTAGATAACAACACTGTTTATATTATTTTACAAGTTAAACTCTTTAAAGATTTCTATTTCTTACCTCTTTATTTTCTAAAATATTCTCATCTTCTTACCACAATTTACTTTATTATTCTGATATTACCTTCTATTGTGTTTTCCTTCATTAGCAGGATCATCATTTTCATACTGCCGCTGCAGTTGCTTTTGCTACAGTTCAATGTAGTTCATGAAGAGCTACTCACATTTATTTCCTAATTGTTTTACAGTTATAGCCTCTTTCATAGGTATACTTCAATGTGTCTTTCAAACCCCTTTCTTCACAAGTTTGAAATTTCAAGTATGCTTTGTTTCCTTATTTTGGAGTATGAATCATTTCACATTAGGGCCAGACGAGTCATGTCAGTACTAAGCTCTGCTGGATCACAATGCTGCATTATACTTGACAGCATACATTAAGTTGTAGGAACTTAAATGTTCTTCTCTTTTCTAATATGTTTTCTTTCCTGGTTCTTATTATCCACAATTTATTTTAGCCCCACAGTTCACATTAATCTAGAGTTTATCTACTCTCAGCTCAATTTTGAACTGTCTGTTGTCTGAATATCCTAACTCCATGTGCTCAGCTTTTTGCCTTTTTCAGATGTTATGCTATTATGCATATAGTGTGTTAACGCAGTTACCTGGTTCAGAGGTCTTAACTTCCCCTACCTCCTAAAGCTAGGATGTTCAGTATACTCAAAAGTGATGAATTTCCGTACTATCATTCCACAGGGTATGATGAACATAGAGAAAAGAGCTTCCTAATGGCACTGAGAGCAGTGACATTTACTGAGGAAAACACAAACACTTGCGCAGAAGTAGAGGGATATAGCTGTCCTCTATTTTATTTTCACATGCAAAAGTTCCTTTTCTGAGTTATAAGAAGTTTCTCCACAAATTCTGCTAGATTCTTCCCACAGGTAACTCTGTAAGATGTGCTATAGTGTTTTGGACCAAGAACTCCAGTATTTTGTCTTCAGCTTCAGCAAGATAGCAAATGCTTAGAAAAGAATGAGAAATAGATCCAAAATGTAGGGTAGTATTCCTTCTCACCTTTCAACAGCCAGTGGCACAAGGATTATCAGATTCGGAGGTTGCATCCAAAGTATGGCATTTAATGGACATCATGGGATCCATTCTCCATGAAATTGCCTTTTCCCTTCTAAATCACTGTATGCTTTTGGTTTTATCATTTGCCTGATAATTTCACCAGGGGCCTTTTACTTTTTTTTGTTTAATGAAAAGTATCAAAGAATCAGTTTACTTGTCTTCTCTGTTTAGCTTAAATAACACATAAAGCATAAAAACAAGCTTTTAGCGTGAGCTGGACAGAAGCATATTAAAAAAGTTTAGAACATAACATAATAATCTGTGCTTACATAAAGCACAGTCAGAATTACTTTTTAAAAATATTAATAGTCAATAAAGTTATTTATATTCTCAACTATTTGACCAAAGTCATCAGAGTTGATGGGCAATATGTTATAATCAGAGGTCATATAAAATTTTTAACCAATTATTGCATACATAAATAAAACTTTAAACTAAAATCCTTATAAGCTGAGTACCATTTGTGAGAAAAAACATTATGGTTGCACAAGCTAATTTCTTTGTATGAAACTCTTCTGAATGGAGTTTTGCAAGTTATCTATTTTAAGCTCAGCAGTTTCTCTTATTTCCCATATTTGCTGAGAGAAAGAAATTACTGGCATGATATTGCATCAATATTTTAAATATAGATTTTCAAAATGCAAATAAGGAAAGAGTTAACAGCTACTTTCTATTTATGAAGAAAAGTGCCAAGAGCTTGAAAAAAATGGCATAAAGGCAAAAAACATAATTCCTGATCAAGAAAACAAACCTGCTCAGTGAAAAATGGCCAAAGCAGCAGTGAAGAGAATGAAGAACAGAAGGGATATCACTAAGCCAGAATGATTTTTAAAATAAATTCTACCTAACTACACTGATAGTGTAGCACATAGGAAGAAGCAGATCCCACTTAAAGGAATATTACTGCTTCATACAAAATAATTTCTTTTTCCTCCATACAAAATTCCTCCCATCCCCAATCAAAAGCTTCTTAAAGTTTGGCTCATAAAGTCAACATAGGACTTGTTCTTTCATCACTGTAAGGATGTTTATTGAACTCTAGAGTCCAAATCTTGCATGCTATCAGTTTTCTAGTCTCTCAGCAACCAATCCGTCATCTTTACTCCAGTTATAAAAAGTTTTATAACCTTTCCATCTTTAACTAAGGTTTTCTATCCTTTCACTACGCTTCTGTGCTGGGAAATAAACCAGAAGCTACAGGAAACCCCTACACAACCCTCCAGCTTAAAACACTTAGAACTTGTATAGCAAGTACTTTATGCCCAGTACAGCTGCTGGCAGAGAAATTGGCTCCGATCTTACCTCCCACGTCTCGTGTAGCTCAACCACTTCCGCTGGGTAGTTGTTTATTTCTCTTTTACTTTCATATCCCTGACCTTTTTTCTAATGTGTTGAGCTGAGTTTGGAGTCACAGTGATGAATGAGATGTGATGATGAGAATCATAGTGAGGGTGCAGTGTGCAGGGTTGTTTCTCGGGCAGCATAGTAGCAGACGGAGGAGGGGGGAAGTGGAAATCTGACAGGTTTAGCTTGCTGACAGCCCATGTTTATAGGCTCTGTAAAGAATACAGATGAGACAGAGGAAAGGCAGAGACGACAATGACATAATAAATCTTAGACACAGTGTTTTCAGCCTGAAAAAGTGAAGAAATAAAATCAAGTTTGGGATGCCATTAATGGTTAGGCTGTCACAGAACTGAATCTCTTCACTGTCTGCTTCTCTGTATGAGATTAATAGATACACTAGACTCCTCTGTACAGTACTTCTGCCATCTGCACAGAAAATTGCAGCCCTCTCTCCCCTTTGACCACAAAATACTTTAGGTAATAAATGAGTTAGGCATTCTAGTTCCAATACACAGGGTGATATATCTGCATACTTCTCACCAATACACTCCAAAATACCTAAAGAAGAAACTTTATTTAATGCTTGGAAATGCTTTGAAGATTAAAAAAATAAATTAAAAAAACAAAACAAAACCAAACCAAAACCAAACCAAAACAAAAACAAAAAAACAAATCCAAACCAGAAGTGGTAAGAATAAGGACCAGCCTCCATTCTGAAAGCAGCAATCATCTCCTCAGCTGCTTCAAACACCGTATCTGTTTGACTTCAGTGGAGCTATGCCAATTTATATCAGGTGAGGTTCTTGCCTTTGGTTTTCATTTGGGAAAAATTCCAATTAAACGTTGAGTAAATTCCAAACCACTCAATAAAGACTTCAAGATTTTAGGTAATATAAAATTCTTAAATGTTTAGATTTTTTTCCTGCTCCAAAGTCCCAGATATAGTAAAATTTTCCTTCACTCTTTTGAATATATCCAGTATAAACATTACTTTTGTGATGCAACCTGATTATCCGCCCTATCTCCAATAGGCTACATGTTGAAGACAGATTTTTCCAGAGCTGCTCTCATTTCTCAAGTTCCACTTATTCCTAAAAGAGCTACAACTTTTCATAATTCCCACTGAAAAAATAAGACCAAGAATGTAAACTATCACTGCAAAATACTTTCATTATTTTTAACCAGTTATCATTACCATCACCAAGTAACAAAAGACAGTCAAATAAGAGCAGCCTTCTACCTAATTACTGGCAAGGATAATGAAAAGTTCCTTCCTTGTCAGAAGCTGTGAAGTCTGTATCAATTTTCATTCATCTGAGTCTAGTGCTAGGAATGGCATATATAATATTAATCTTCCTGCCCTTTGCAGATTACCTTATTGCTGAATGTCGTAAAGAGGAGAAGGCCATTATACCCAACTGAACTAACAGAAGAGGTCAAAGAGCATACCATGCACTATAATTTACACAAAAGAAACACTCTGAAAAGGCATGTGTTTTCCCCACTGTCTTCCAATAGTAACACCTACTTTCAGGCCAGCTTTCATGCTTTTAATAGCTTATTTGTTAATTGGAGGCTGATTTGGCCTCCAAAATTATGTATGCCACCCTACAGGACTAATCCAAACAAGGTTGGCTGACCCAGACATCAGCATGCAAAAATGTAAATGGTGCAACCTTAATTTTACAGTGTGTGAAAGGAAGAAGCATAGGGGACAAACTGTTGTTTCCTGTAACTGATCATTAGACCAATGCACCCTTGTTGAGTCAGGAATATGTGCCAAATTTATACAAAGTAAGATTCATAGAAAGGGCAACTTTTCATGAAAATCAGACTTCTTTAAGGCATGTGAAAAAGAAGCACAAAAATAATCACTAACCATTTTTGAGAGAGAGAATGATTCTCTTCCTAAACTTGGGGGGGAGGTGGGAGGGGGGGGGAGAGGGAGATTTTAATCTTAATATCTCAAATAATTATATAGAGCTCTCAATAGTCAGTAAACTAGCAAAGTATTGTTTTGATAACATATATCAACAGAGTTTGTTAACTTGCAGAATTAAGCAAGTTTAAATGATTTGTCCAATATCTCCTAGAAAGACAAGAATCACAGCATAGAAACTCTGATTTCCAATCTCCTGACCTAATTCTGAAATGATGCTGCATTACACGTGCCTGCTAGTTTATAACTGCTTGTCCTGAACCACAAAGTGCTGTATTAAATGGTATATACTTATCAGCTCCATTACATTTATGCAAAATAGTGTTATTTCTTCTAGTCTCTCTAGATAAACAATGACAACACAACAAAAAGGAAATTATCTACAAGAAATTACATTTCTTGTAATTATTTCCTTTGGCACACTTTAAAAATGCTATCAGCTCCTCTCCCATAAAAATAAGAAGGATATGAAAAAGAAAATAGGAACAAAATATTAATAGTCATATAAATAGAAATAATAATACAAAAGTATGAAGTAAAAAAAAAATAAACACCCAGGATTAATCAATGTACATATCTGGTACTCACCAGAGAACCAACCTTGTATATGTTCTCTTGAAACTACTGCGAATTAATACAGATTTTTCATGGTAGTTATAGTTCAATTTTTCATGTACATCTACAGCTGAAAATTGTCAAATTGACAAGCTAAGCCCCAAGCTTTTACTGCCTGTACTGATCCTTATAAAAAGATTAGAATAAGGAAGACTGATTCTGTGATTAGGTAAAGGGGAAAGAAGACAGCACATTTTTTACAATTATTCCTGTGTGGTCTTAATTCTAGCTCTTCTCATCCGCTAACTTGTGACAACAGTAGCCTTTAATGCCCATGCCTGACCTTGCCCTGCTCTCCATTAGTCTCATATTTCTCTGAAATATAGACCACCTCAAAACAAAAAAGCTAGCTCACACAAAGAGATGAGAAGTGCAAGTTTTCTACCAACTGGTAATTATTTTTGCAAGCGTATGCATCTTCCTAGCATTTTCTTGAGAGTATAAAAACAAACCTAACCTCTATAGTCAAAAATCCTTATGTTTTGTTCTTTTCTTTTCAAAAATTTCTCCCTTGGGGTGTAGCTGAACAGTGAGAAAAAAATTGTGGTAGAAGTATAAAGTGTCTACCCACCCAAAGTCAAACTGTCATATCAGCTGGTGATGCTGACATTCAGTGTTACATTCAGCTAAAGATAGAATGAGTGAGACTGTTGCCTAATAGGACTATTGTCAGTGGAACTGTTTCATCCCAGACCTGGAGACTACTCCTATTCTTCTTCTGAAAATAAGATTTTCACTCTTTCCAGACTTTTACCTAAACAAACCTTTCTTAGTAATATATTGATTTTTTTATCTATTGTATTTATTTATTATACCTTAGTTATTTGCAAATGCTTCTTCATTTTGTCTGTGTTAATTCCCACCTTACTAAGTAGGATTTTAAATCCTAACACTGTACGTATTATTTATACAATCAGAGACTAATGATGGCTCTGTTTGAGGTTTAGAGTACCTGGTCATTCCACTTCAAAATGGAGGATGGCAAAGCAGCCCACTTGAGTGAAGTTAGCTAAACATGTTATTTTCTTAACAGAGGGTTAGAACTAGCACAAGCTAACTTCAGCAAACTCCGCAGACTGTGCAAACCTTCCTTTGCTTTGACAACAGCTTCAGAGAAGAAATTATTGAATTCAGGCAGAGATCAGATTGGACTCTTTGTCACTAATTTCTAATGGAAAGTCTATCAAACCTCAGTAGCTAATTAAAACCTAAAAATTATTCCTTTTCTTGGTAGCATGCTGTAGGGGCTCATTGTACATCAAAGACAAAATGCAAGATCGATGCTAACACCAAGCTCAGAGTGGAATCAATGGAAATTATATCTGTGTCATGGAGGACCTTATTCCAGTATTTAAGAAGAATCAAAGGGTCGGTTTGCCCATAAATTGGCTTTTTTACACTACTCATTTGGCATGGAGGGAGTAGCAATTGAATCTGGAAACCTAAATGTTCTGGAATATAGTATACAACTAGCAAATTCAGCTTCTCTCCTACTTCCTGCACAGATGTCTCAGGCCTGTAACAATATCATATTTCCCAGACATATCTTCATATTTGAAAAAAAAGTGTGTGGGAAAAGTGCCAGCCAATTGTCATTAGAATTCTCTTGTGCAGTCCAAGTGGCCTCTTGGATGGACAGCCTGGGGAAGGGTCTCTTGCCAGTTGGTGGTGTGACTGGATCCTCTCTAATGCTAGAGACACAGGGAATTTCTGATTTGTACCAGGGAATTAGGCTGCAGATGCAAATAAAAGAGCTCTGAGGGGAACTTTGCCAGCCTCCCTGAGGTCTTCCTCTTTTCACTACCAAACAACACAGGATAAATCTGGCTCCAAGAGGGGACATAACTATCTAACCAAAGAGGCTTTGTGTCAGTAATTATTTTTTTAGAATATCACTTTAACTCTGTGTTCAAGTAAGTCAAACACACAGCTTTTCTGCCTGTATTATCAAGCAGGTGGAGTTTACTAAATAACTGTTATCAGATCATGCGTGGTTCTGTAGAAATATCTAGTCTCCAAACAGGGACTCAAAAAAGGTTTCCTAGCTAACTGAACAACATCTAAACAATTCAGTGAGATCTCAAGACAAAGCTAAAACCAACAAGCATAAATCGCATCCTTTTTGCATGATGTCCTAATCTTTGATAACATTGCAGAGCTAACGCAGCCAGTTTTCCTGTAAAAAAATCTCTTAGCAGTGTCATGGAAAGGAACCACCTGACCCGTAAAAGACACACGAGGGAGGAATACTACAGAAGAAGGGCTCAGACTGTGTATATGAAATCTGCAAGTGAATAAAGACATCCTCAGAAGGAGTTCAGAATTAAATAGTTAATCAAAAGGTTGTGCAGTAAGGATCTCCTCATCCTACTGGGAGGGTATGTTGGGGAAGAGCAGGAAGTGCATATAAGAATGTGCATCGACTTCCTGAGGCATTTCACAGTCTGGTGAGAGAACAGACCTCACAGCTTCTTTTTAAATCCCACATGATGCATGATTCACCCAGGGAATAAGTTTTAGTTATGGGGGAACAAATGCTAGGAGTTATCATCACACATAAAACTTTGGCAAATTTTGTTTGCATGAGACTGTGTTTCCTTTTGGTTTTAGTGAATTTTTTTTTTTTTCTAAATTCCCTAAGGGCAAGGCACAATATTTTTGGACTAGTTGTAGTTTGGAAGAAAATAAATCTTAGTCCTCCAACTTTGTTTTAAGAGAGTAGACTAAATTCTCTCTTGTATTTTATACATATTAACAGTTTGACTTCCAGAATACATACATCTTAACAGTTTGACTGATAGAATATAGGTATATAAAAAGCTATAAAAATCTACCAGCTTCTGAAAGGTCATGCAAAGGGGAGCTTGTTGGGGAGCTTTCACCCAGGCTGCTAAGACCTGACCTGGCATTCCTCTTACTGCAATATTGATATTGTTATCACCAAAAAGAAAAGCTGGGGTATTAAATTTATTTACAGTGCTTTATTTTTTACACACATTACCAGCTCTCACAGATGAAATAGAATCTGAACTCAAGTCTTGGCATAAAAAATAGTGTTGGAGCTCATTAAATCAGCTTGAATAATATAGCAGGATAGCATCCCTGTTGGAAAATCTGAATGTGGTGTCATCATCTTTCTCAAAATAAAGTGTTAATGATTCCTCTTATGAACTTCTGGCATATGAAACGAACTCAGACAATCTGTTTTCTCAAGAACTGAAGAAAATAATTTCAAATCTACAAAAAGGAATAAAGCTTAGACAGCAACCTTAATATTTTTCTCATTCTATCATTTGGTCGCTGACTTTTACACTTTTTACAGAATCTTAAGAAAGTACAATAATATTTGTCTAAATACATATGACAATCTTCAGAGTAAAGTCTCACTAAATCAGACATCACTCAGTAAAAATTTGCCTAAGGAACTGATGATTTGTCCCACTATGAATAACAATGCATCTCCATGCTAAGAATGAAAACTATGTTATATCTATTTGTGTGTATAGGTACATATATATACATGAAAAACATAAACAGTACCTATATGTATATTACTTATACATGTACATATAATATATAGTACATATATATACACATACATACAAGTTCGAAGCAGAATAGAATACCTACAAGTTAATATATTACCATTAAATGTAATAGAAAATCACAGCTATGTTAGCAAAAGACATGCATAAGCCCATTACCTGTGTTATTGTGGCAACTGTCTCACATAAGCTTAAAACACAGTATGTAATAGCACAAACTATACATAGGAAATAATTTTGTAGCACAACTAGCCTCTATGCCATTTTAGAATCTAGAGCAAGAAGTCAGTATAAAGGTAAAGAAGAATTTATCAGAAACTCCTTCCCATTGGAGTTTAGATTCCATATACCGTATAGAAACGATGTTACTACAAGGTTTTTTTCTTCCTGAAACTGAGTGATTGTAAAATACCCATGTTTACAACTGAATCTCACTCTATTTTTGAACATATTTTCTTTACCTACCTAAAGTGGATGGTCTTAAGGATTGGGCCAAATCTGGCAGCTTAAAAAGGGAGAACTGGAAACAGATCTTTAAACATATATTTATTTATATATTCAAACTTTTTCATTCTCTTCATACACCATACTGACAGTTTGGAAAATCAGCAAAATCCTTTAGCTCTAATAAATCATACTTTTCTTTCCGTCTTTTTTTTTTTTTTTTTTTTTTTGGTATGTTTCATGTATAAAAATCTGAAAACCACAGTGTACAGCAATTTAATAAGAACCAACACCACATCAATAATACTACTATCTGAGCTTCCAGTTGTAAGCCAGCTCCACATTACACAGATTCAACTCACCCATGAGCCACTTGCTGAAGGACCAGGACTGCTGAAACTGCCTGTCCTGGCCCCTTCTCTGGTGGTAGTTACACACCAAATATGCTTTAATTATGATTTATTGTATCATGAAGTTCACTATTTAACCATTCCAGTCCTGTGTGGATTTTAGTCTATGAATAATGTCTAACTCAGCACACTTGCACTCAATATGCTGCTGTTGAAAACAACACTAAAATTCAAGACAAAGTACGTTAATACACAGGAAACGAAGAATATGAAGGGCCTTTCCTCATATCTGAAATGCATATATTTTACCTTGAAGAGAAGTAGCAAATTTATTACAGTTTGCCTATTCCATTTTATATATATATATATATATATATATATATGCGCTGTATTGTTTGGCTCCATTAATGATAAATGTCATGAACGCAAACATTATCTTACTAAGCAGTGTGAGTAAGAGCTGCTGGTAGAGCAGACAGAAATAGCTAAAGCAATTTTGTTAAGTAAAGCAATGTTTTTATGCAGCTGGAAAAATTTCCTTCATTGTAGGAATAATTAAATGTCTAAATTACAGTTTTGTTTTATGTTGGGTACTCATCATTTTAGCCATTTTTTACTTACCACTTAAGAGTTTTCTGTAGAAATGGCTGATCTTTATGCATATGTCATCCTTTGAATATCTGGAGAGGAAGACAAGACTGCACTGTTCTCCAGAAAGTAGCTATGAAAAGCCATAATATAATGAGTACTTATTATCTATTCCTATTTGAATCTGTCTCTTCTACCAATTTCCAAAACTCCTATTATATCACCTCCTGTATATGGATACAAAGCAAAATTGAAACTATTTGTTCATAATTCCGTTGTCCGGTTTCTTTTATGACAAAGTCAGTCTCCTGACAGTCTAGATGAAAGAAATGACAGTCTACAGTCCCCTCACTTACTGCCCATATGCCTATTATTGACTCTGAGGTGTATCATGGGGGGAACAGGTTCTAGAAATCTCCAGAAAACCCCTTATACATTACTCCAATCTAAACAGACAATTTTACACAAAAATGCCTTTTCTAATCATAAGTGATGGAATACAAAGAAATCCTTGAGATTTTATTTAAAAAAAAAAGCTGACATTCATTGATTTATTCTGTATGATTTTTCATCCTTCATTGGTGATGTTAAAGAAAGCACAGCATTTTTGACTAACTGCTCCAAAACAGAAAACAAAATGTCTTTTTTGCTCACATTTTTTGATCACTAGGAAGTACTTGTCACTACAATGTTTCCTATTTGGTCATGGAGCACAGAGCAGCTTTTATTCTCACTTCTTGAAGTTAAGAAAAAGGAAGGAATGTCTATGTGTCTTGAAGACAAGGTAAGACAAAAACCAAGAAGCTGAAAAAAAAATAAAATTTGGGGGATATGTGTGAGTTAAAACCAGAAAATTTTCAAAAAAAAGAACCGGAAATGAAACTTCCTTTGGTTCAGGAACCAAAGGACATAGCTGCAAGTTGCCATGACCCCTTCACAAACTCCCGAATCAGGGCTATGAGGAATGAGAGGAAAACGGAAACATTGCTCAGATTGCCGGTCAAACTTTTGGCAATAATTAAGCAGAGTCAGGCTGCCTTAGCTCAACCACGTGCCAGAGTCTAAAATCTCATCCTTATTCTGCAACTGTCTAGCTGTAAAACCTATGCTCCTAACCCATGTAATCAAGCCTTGAGAAAAGTTATGTCTTGTTATTCAAGTACCTCCCTCCCTAAGCAATATTTATGCTTCATGTACCTCACACACAACTAAAACCAGTATTCTTGGATGTATAGATCGTGTGTCTCTAACTCAGAGAATGACTTTACATATTTGAGCAGGATGTACATTTCTGGGGTACCTATAGAACATGAGAGGATCAAATACTTGATAGTAAATCCAACTGGAAAGACAACTAAAAGAAAATAAAAACACTGTGTGTTCTGGCACTTACTTAGAGGTCAGTGAATCAGTGAACCTCAAATCAATTAAAATTTGGTGAGCTGTAATGTTCAAACCATCAGCACTTAAACATTCAGGAAAGCGTCTGCATTACAGGAAAGTTATTATTCAGCCACCACTTGTCAAGTCTGATAAATGGCCATCCCTTTTGGCTTACTAAAATGCGTTACCACAGACTATAGCTAATAATACCAGACTAAAACTGGTAAAGGCTATGACCTAGGTGGAAGAAAAAGGTAACGTGCATTTCTTTGTATAATGTAACAAAATAAGAAGTAACAATCATTCACATACTTTGCACATCATGTACGGCGACAAACATACTGGTATTTCTTAACTATATAAATAATTATCATTAAGTAAATGAACAATGTTTTTAGAACTCTGTATACTAACAGTTCATTATGACTTCACTGTCTCACACATTTAGTTTTATGATATGTGAAAAATGATGTAGCTGCATCTTATTAAATTAAATTAGACAACACATGCAGCTTAAGCAATTGCTGTAATTACTCTGTAATTTCTAAAATACGTATAATACGAATACACAAATGATATAAAGATCATTTTTATGTAAACAGAGTAATTAATACAGAAATCTCAAACTCTCCTGACTGTCAAAAACAATATGCTTGCAAACTTTAGGAAGGGCTGGCACAGTGCCTTCAAAGACTTTAGAAGAAATTGGGTAATCAGCTTTCAGCATAATAAATATATGCATAAAGCATGCAAATTAAATTCAATAGGTATTATATAACAAACACTCTAGGATATGAAGCTATGATTCACCATTTGTTTTTTCTCTGGATAATAAAGACTAATTGTGACTGTGCTCATTTGAATTGGAAAAAAGCCATCAATATCATGATTAGAATGCAAAATGTGGGAGGTGGCTCCTACCACATCTATCCTTGTTCTATTTTGATGGCCTGTTCTTCCTTCACACGCCTACCACGCACAGTTCAAGCTGGACAAAAGTTTGAAGTAAAATGGCTAAAACTAGGAGTCTGAGTTGCTACTGAGTTCTTCCATTTTCTCAGAGACACCACCACCATTGGTTTCACCAGTGTTACACCAACTTAACTGTCTAGTGCAATAGGAAGTCAGACCCTTAGTGTATACTAGAAGGCAAATTACAGTAATTTAAAAGGGAATTTGTGTACTAAGGCCAAAGAAACTATGAAGATGATGAGGATACAAAAGGAGCAATATGCAAACCTCTTCTACATTATATATTAAGTATGGGGTCCATACCAAATATTGTACATGTTCATTTGCATAAACACTGTGCTAGCTATTGCAAGTGAAACTCCACTTGTCGCTACTTAGTCAACCATATTACTGAGAGTTAATAGGGAGATATGGAAATTATCCTGCATCTATATTTTTTCTTTGTTGTTAGTTTTCAGTATGTCTTTCCCAGGAATCCAGCATATAGGAGTGAACAATTCTGTTTTTTTCTAGCCATTGGAGCACTTTGAGGGAAAGGACAACAGTTTGGATTAATTTAATATTGATTTTCTTCATCCTGGCCTAGAAAATATTCATAGAGCTCATTTATACTGATCTTCTAAGACTTCATTAGAGCCAGAAGCAAAGACTCAGGGGCAATTGTTTTTGAAGCTTCTTTAGTAATAGCCTAAGGGACATTTACAACAGGAATTATTTATGTTTGTTCTACAAGCAATTCTTGTTTTTCCATGTAAATTTTTCAAGAATTCATGGTTATGAAGAAAGTTTCCTTGAGCAAAATGCACAGAAACCTGTAATTGCCTCATATTCTACATTTCTACAACATCTTAATTAGTGACAGATAAGCTATATAGACGAAACACAATATGTGAAACTTTCCACAAAAATCTCTCTTAAGAGGAAAAGCTTTCCAAAACCTGTAAAATCTATTTTGTGGTTTATTGCTGTTATGACTGCTCTTTTGAGGGAGAAGTCCTTTACATTCACTCCTGCCTTATTATTTGGTGGAAACCAGGTTCCTGGAATCTCATGATTACTTTTACTTGCACTATTTCAGTTCAGAAGAGTGTTCTTCACAACCATGTCTCTTATTTACAAGCACTGCATGCTGCATTAAAAAGGTTGTAATCCAAATAGAAAAAATAATCATCTTTATCATGATTTTACAGATGTAAAATGTGTAACGCAGGCAAAGATTAACCAAACAACTTGTCAAAACTCATACAGAATGTCTCTGGTAGAGCCAAAACCAAGCCAACCAAATCACAAGCCAGTGCCTTAAACACAATATGAAACAGAATTTTCAGAAGTCTCACTGCTAGTGTTCCAGTGGTAATGCACAGGATCTCTATTGCATAAATGCTGATCATCATTGCCTTCTTACCTGATTTCCAAATTCAGCTAGATTTTGACAAGGAAAGAAAGACCAAAAAATCAAAACAATCATCTGCTTATATCTGCAATCATTCTATCTACCCACTTTATTAAAATTCTAGATAACATGCTGTGGCAGTTTCCAAAAAATACCCAGACTTTGTAATACGGTACCATGCAACATGACACTATTTTCAAGGAGGTTTAAGGTTAAAATCTAAAAATAACACTAAATAACTACAAAGCACTTTCTATTTACTGATCTCAAAAAAAGGAAGTTAAGTGTAATTATATCTGTAATTCAGAATAATGATAAAGTGACTTGTCCAAAGCTCAGGAGAACATCAACGGAAGAGTATCCCACTCTAATGCCCTATCCAATGAACAGAGGCACCTCCCTGTAAAAACAGGGAAAGATTTGTTCTGATGGACAAGTGGTAATTATCTGAATGGGAACAATCTACTTTTACCTGAAAGCTCTAGTACTTCTGTTCTTTATTGATATGCCATCAGAATTACTGTCAATTGAAGTCACTTCTGATTTGCTTCTGGCAGAGAACAAAAGTGCAGAAAGTTGTCAGAGAAAAAAAAAAAAAAGGAAGTTAATACATGAAAGCATCAGTGCTGAAAAGACTCTCTTCTGCTTGGATGGTCCTTGTTAATTCAGTTCTACTTGACTACTAAACACTGGCCAATTCCTAACGAAGAAGCTTGTCAACACTTGCAGGCTACTTGAGGGTTATACTAGAGTATTTATGTGAGCACACAAGACAAAACCCTCAGTCTGCTTTGTACAGTATTTTTTTTCCTGTTTTCCAAAAGAGACAATGATGATAGACCATTTGAGATTCCTTGTACTCTGCAATACAAGAAAACAGTTAGAACATCCTAATTCAAGCTTATTCTGCTGTCCTGGTTTCGGCTGGGATAGAGTTAATTTTCTTCCTAGTAGCTGGTATAGTGCTGTGCTTTGGATTTTAGTATGAGAATAATATTGATAACACGCTGATGTTTTGGCTGTCGCTAAGCGGTATTTACATTGGTCAAGGACTTTTTTTTTCCCTCAGCTCCCCATGCTCTGCCAGGTGCCCAAGAAATGGGAGGGGGCACAGCCAGGACAGTTGATCCAAACTGACCAAAGGGCTGTTCCATACCATATGACGTCATGCTCAGTATATAAACTGGGGGAGTTGGCTGGGGGGTAGCGATCGCTGCTCGGGGACTGCCTGGGCGTCGGTCAGCAGGTGGTGAGCGGTTGTATAATTTTTTTTATTATTATTATTTTTTTCCTTTTTTCCCTCCCTTGTGTTTTGTTCCTCTCTCTCTCTCTCTCGTTGTTTTCCTTCTAATTATAATTCATTATTATTTTTATTATTATTATTATTATTATTATTATTATTATTATTATTATTATTATTATTATTATTTTGTTCCAATTATTAAACTGTTCTTATCTCAACCTATGAGTTTTCTTACTTTTGCTCTTCCGATTCTCTCCCCCATCCCACCGGGGGGGAAGTGAGCGAGCGGCTGCGTGGTGCTTAGCTGCCAGCTGGGGCTAAACCACGACATCTGCATACCTAAACAACTTTAGAAACCTGTCTCAGAGTGTGGAGAAGCAGGACAGACTGGCATAAATTCACGTTAGAGAAAGACATTAGCATTTCAAGTTTTGTTACTTTTGGCAAAGGTTTTGCATAGTTATTTAATAGCCTTCCTTTAAAAAAAACCACACCGGTAACTGTTTAATGTAAATTGGTCAATATTGAGCAATGTAGAAGCATGGTTGACTTGCTATGAAAATCTATAGCTAGCAGGCTTAAATTCACCTTGCATACTATAACCAGACAGAGTATGTACACAGAACACAGTACCACAGCTGGATTTTAAACAAATGGCAATCCATTAAAGCACTTTTTTTCCCAAAACACTACAAACTTCTCTTCTCATAGATTTCAGACAGCCTGAGGGCAAACAAGGTTGCTTGTCAATTTATAGCCAAGTTTATACCTGTAAAGGCCCCATGAGGCTCTAAGACTCAAACGAATGTCCATTTCCTTTATGCTGCACTTGGGCTTTTGAGACCCATGTCCTCCAGGTGCATTAACATTGTCTGAAACTCATTAATAAGGCAAGACAGAAATTGTAAGTGATGGGCTGTGAGATGTTACTCCCATTTTGGGATTCTAAGAGGTAGTTTCACTAAAGGTCTCTGTGCCATTAATTCTGTGATACTCTTAATAGAAAACAATATAGTACAGATAAACTAATGTTGAGCAGTGAGGGCAATTCCAAGCATAACAGTAAAGAAGAAGAATCTAACTAAGGCAAGAACAAGTTTAGTGTTAACATTTGCAGGTACCTTTCCAGCTACTCACATTCATTCAGTACTACTATTCTCTTGTGCCTTTATCCTACAGTTATATTTCAAATGCTTCTTCTTTAAGTATTTTCAAAAGAAAATATGGTTCACGTTCTTTTTCCTCCTCCAAAATATAGGCAATTTTGAATCTCATTTGTCAGTATGTTTCTTACTCTGTTTTATTAGACCTCTCACTGCCATAAAATCATCTAGAGAGAACAGGATTCATTTGTGGAACAGAGACAACTAGTTAACTGAACAGGTACTGTTTCAAGAAACTGAACACCCTCCACAGGATTCCAGGTTTACTTTTCCTTTCTAACCAGTTGAGGAGAACAGAAGCAGTAGGAAGCATAAGACTCCTGAAGGAATTCATACAGAGGTAGACAACATATTAAAATTCCAGCAAAACATTTACTGACTGCAGAGTCCAAATTAGCTGAATGACTCCCACCAACTTCAATGGATTTTTAATGTGGTCTCTAAATACCCTCTTACTTTATGCAAAATCAGGAATCCTATCAAGACTTACATGTTTACTCACTTGTGTCTTCAGAAGTCTTGTAGATTTGGGTTTTGGAAGAGAATATTCACTTGAGGATTCTGGGAGCTAAATATCACTCTACCCACTAGGGAACTTACAGCAGAGATGTTATTAATATTGTTTAAGCACAGAACATATGTATTGAAAGACAAAGGTGGATGTAGCAAAAGGAACTTTTTACTTCGTGGTGTAAACCATCATAAATACATAAATATGATCTCCATAAACATGATCTCCATAAACATCATTTAGGCTTTTCCACAGAAAAATATAGGTTGGTAGAGAAGCCATCTGTCCAACCTCCTGCTAAAGCACAACTAAGTTTAAAGAGAAATAAAGTTGCTCAGGCCCTTGTATGTTCTACCAATTTTCTTGGTAAACATCCCTGTAGTACGACATGCATTGTAACATCTCTTTTTCCCCTCAGACAAAGTTCTTTAATAATGCAGTACACAGTCTTGTTGCATTCCTTGTGTGAACTACCAAAATCATTTTTTATAAAAACAAAATCTGAAGAAGACCATAGCAACAATAAAATTACTGATAATGTAGGTGAGAGAGAATCACAATTGAAAGTAAAGAACGTTTTAACAATGCAGATTGAAAAAGGAGTAGGAAATAAACAGAAAACATATGGGAAAAAAAGCTGGGTTTCATTTTTTTGGCTTTCCATTTATTTTGTGCCCCTTCTCTTTTACTGCCTAATGACTTTTAAGCAATAAATAAATAAATAAAAATCCATGGATATTTCTGTAATGCTTTTGATCTTACTAACAGGACATCTTCCACTGTCTAAGAAAAGCCAGAACACAAATGGTATTAATCACATGTTAAGTCTAATTCCTTGTTTAATCTTCTCACAGACACTTTCTCCTAAGACAGTATAGCACAGTATATGTGTTATGGATACACTGACTCATTATCTACTCATAATTTTCCCCTGAGCAACAACTCTCTCAGCTACTGAGATTGTGACCAATGCCTTTGTATCATACAGAAGATGTAGAAGGGGTGCCACAGATCAGAAAGCTCTTTCCACATAATAACTGACCATTTTGAAAACTGTCTTTGAAGCAGGACAAGTTTCTTCTCATAGTAAGAGAGGTTAACATTTGTCAATTTAAAACTTGGCAAGACAGTTTACAGGCCAAAGACTCTCTCTTGTGTGACTCAGGGGACTCAGGGTGTTTGTTCTCCATTCATCCTGTGTCTAGAAATTGCACTTCCCTCAGCCTAGAGCTCTGTCCCTGCACAAGGCATGTGCAAGAAAAGTGCTACTTGGAGAAAAGAATTTTATCTGCTGAAAGGATGCTCTTATATCATAGAATCATAGAATGATAGAATAGTTTGGGTCGGAAGGGACCTTTAAAGGTCATCTAGTCCAACCCCCTCTTGCAATGAGCAGGGACATCTTCAACTACATCAGGTTGCTCAGAGCCCTGTCCAACTGGACCTTGAATGTTTCCAGGGATGGGGCATCTACCACCTCTATGGGCAACCTGTTCCAGTGTCTCACCACCCTCATTGTAAAAAACTTCTTCCTTATATCTAATCTGAATCTACCCTCTTTTAGTTTAAAACCATTACCCCTTGTCCTATCACAACAGGCCCTACTCAAAAGTCTTTCCCCATCTTTCTTATAAGCCCCCTTTCAGTACTGAGAGGCTTAAGTACCTGAAAGTACTGAAAGACTCCCCGGAGCCTTCTCTTCTCCAGGCTGAACAACCCCAACTCTCTCAGCCTGTCCTCATAGGAGAGGTGTTCCATCCCTCAGATCGTTTTTGTGGCCCTCCTCTGGACTTGCTCCAACAGCTCCATGTCTTTCTTGTGCTGAGGACTCCAGAGCTGGATGCAGTACTCCAGGTGGGGTCTCACCAGAGTGGATCTTAGTAGACAATTTACATCTCATTGTCTATCACACATTGATGGTCAGTGATGATTTATTCAGTTACAAACTGCCAATATCTGATAATACTAGTAAAACATTTCCTTCCAGTATCCAGATAACTACAAAGGCATGGATATACATTCATTAAACTTTCCAAGGCTGAAAGGTGCATCCAACACTGGACATCATATCAATGCAACTGCCAAGTGTGGACAACTGCAGTATGGCTGCTGTATAATTTTATATGTGCACATATACAAGATCAATGGCTTACAGATACTGTAAAAGAAACACATTTCAATATGTGTTCATAATGTATCAATGTGATGCATTTCAACATATTGCAGCCATATTTTTTCTGGCTTATTGTTGCAGTATCTATCATTTTGTGTGGGAAGGCTGGAGCAGAAACAGAGACTGCTTTTTAAATTTTACTTAATGCAGTTATGCAGTATTTCATAATACTCTATTTATGCTAAGGCCTTTGATCATTGATATGAACACAATCGACAGTCACAAAGCCAAAGTCAGAAGACAGGGACAATAAAAAAAAATAGTTGACAGCACTGATACAGAAAAGCTAGTAAATAAATAGCTTAGGATATAATATTCATGAAATTTGGAAGCTTGTGTCAGATACATTGTAAACCACTGGACAAATACAACCAGTGTGGTGAAGGCAGTGCAAAGCCCCCTTTAAGTACTGAAAGGCCACAATAAGGTTTCCCTGGAGCCTTCTCCTCTCCAGGCTGAACAACCCCAACTCTCTCAGCCTTTCCTCATAGGAGAGGTGTTCCATCCCTCTGATCATTTTCATGGCCCTCCTCTGGACTTGCTCCAACAGCTCCATGTCTTTCCTGTGCTGAGGGCTCCAGAGCTGGATGCAGTACTCCAGGTGGGGTCTCACCAGAGCAGAGTAGAGGGACAGAATCACCTCCCTCGACCTGCTGGTCACGCTTCTTTTGATGCAGCCCAAGATACAGTTGGCTTTCTGGGCTACAAGCACACATTACAGGGTCACATCCATGTCTTTCCTGTACTGAGTGTGCCCTATCAGAGACTTCTACCACTTGCTGAGGAAAACTAATCACCTTTTTGTTCAATTACCATGCACTGCATGTTTAAAGAGACTGCTCAAGAACACAGACAAATTGCCACAGAATAACATTACTGTATTAAAAAAATGAACTTTTATCTTCTTGTTTAAAATCTGCTCTTGGCTCACACTGCTGTAGCAACTACACCATTCACAACCAGCAAAATGAATCTCATGTATCAAGGTAATGACCAAACCCTTAGGTTGATATATAATATGCTTGAGAAATAATATCTTGAGAAATGAGTAACATATCACTGTGCAAAAAATATACATGTAGCAGGCAGAAGCTTGCATGCATAAAATACAAGAAACTTAGTTTTAAAGCTGTATATGTGGGAGATTTTCTCCAGAAAAGAAAACAGAAACTGACAAATGTATGTTAACAACTAGCTATCTCTTCCTTTAAAATTAAAAAATCAACCAACAGACATTTCTCCTATTTCTTCTACAAATTAATATGCTATTTTGCCAAGACTTGTTTATGAAGCATTCCTATATTACCAAATGTCCTCATAGTGGTAAAGAAATTAAAAATTGCTCTAAATAAGGATAACTTCTTTTGTACGTTAATATTACCTATAACAGAATGTTCTTTGTTTGGAGTTTATAGGTATCATCACAACGACTTTCTCTTCAGTTTCTCCTGGTTTGTGTTCTCATATGTGTTCAGGTGCAGAACCAACCAACCACTTGAAGGGGAACCTGTTTTCTCCACTTTGAGTGTGCTCACACAAAAGTAAGACAGGCAGCATGATCCGTAATTGCCCTGAGTAGGAGGGAGAAGAGGGGGCAACTGGCAGTGATGGAAGGAGAAGGGAAATGTGTGAAAATAAAGGCCATGTCAGGAAGCACAAAGCCCTGGAAGCCAGTCACTAGATGCAGCAAGGAGAAGGGAGCGGCCAAGTTCAGGGCTAGTGTCAATATTTTCAAGTGTAATTTTCCTTCTTTTTTTTGTTTAAAAATTCTGTCTAAGAAGTCAAAAGTTAGCAACTTCGAAACACAAGCTACTTTTAAAATTATGATTGAGGTTACTTTAAAAAAATGTACTCATGCTACATTATAGATGTACATAAATAAAAAAGAAGCATAATATAAACATATAACTTTACATCTATCTTAGAGAATATGCTCAGATATCAAAAATGTTCCTTGGAGTCTCTTCTGATCTTTATAATGTTGTTCCCTTACGAAGAAAACTGAATAGCTTATTTTATAGGAGATCTGAAAGCAAAGGAATCTCTGAGGCTGTTCATATAAATTGGTATCTGACACCAGATATTTGACCAAGAAAGTACACAAAAGGAGAGATGATGTTTAATGCAGACACATTTTTAGGGATAAATCTGGCTACTTTGTCCATTGGAAAGCCTTTATATAGCTCAGTAAACAATCAGGGAGAAACTTTATTGTGCCTGAATCAATAGACATTAATGCAGTGCATTTCTGCCTCCTATACAACCATCTTGGCTGGAGTAACTTCCATTCAGAACTTATTTCCCCCTTTCCTTTCATTTCCGTTTTATACTAATTTCTTCTCTCTTTTCTTGCTTGAGTGTTTACATTCAATTAAGGATTTTCTCCTATATTTATCAGCAGTGTTTCATCTAAATTACAAGAAGAACCAACATATAGTCCCAGGTCATTCAGAAAGTCTCATTAGCTTGTTGATTATCCTCAGCATTTTTGAGAGAAGGTTTCATTACCATGCAAATAGAAATAGCTTCTTTATTCAGACAGACTAATGTTTACTGTTGTATGAATTATGTCATGCAACAATTAAACTCATCAAAAGGTACATAGCAAATGAAATTCATATTGTACATACTAGTTATTATTGCCACAAAGGATAAGGGGGGAAAAAAAATAACATTTGCTGTCATCTCTAAGTTGCCACTGTTTTTAGTATAATATAGCTTAAAACCTCAAATTCAGGCCACACAACAAAAAGACAGCATAAAACTATTCATTTGGAATCACTTGTTTGCATGCGTTTCTTTCTCTGGAAGAATTCATTTCACATCCTGTTAACAGTAACACACAAGGCATTCACTACTGATGTTTCTAGAAGATTGGACCACAATTCTTTTTTGGCCCTTGAGGAATAAAGGTCAGGCCTAAGCTAGAAAAACAGAGAAATGAATCGTCAATCCACTGAGAATGTACCAGAGCAGAGGAAATATCAGCTGACAAGTTGACACACTCAACTCCTAGACTGGTATGATATTTACACAACCCACTTTATGCAGACTTTAATTGTGCTTTTCATTTATGTGCTCTGAAATGCTGTGTTAATTCCTTTATTATCCTTGAGCATTTAGGGACCATACTATTTTAATTTATGTGCTTAGATTATAGATCTTTCTCTTCCCTTTCTACTTTTAAAGCATAGAAAACTCCAACTGACTAGTAGAAGCTCCGACTGACAGAAGAGAAATAAAAGGGAAACCTTTCCCACTGTGCCATAGCAGTGTAAGTTCTCACCCCCAGCCTCACCTTCATTTCAGCAACTCAGTGGTTTTCCTGGGCTGCAGCTATCTATGCAGTCTGTCTGTGTTCCTAAGAAAATTTTCTCATTTTGTCACACTGGGAACCTGGTTCCAAATTTGCTGCCTGATTTTAGCAACCTTCCTGTGCCTCCTGTGCTGTGTGCTCGCTGCTTGGCTTGGCTCTTACCCCAGCACTCTCCATAGCTGCTGCCTGTGGCCCCAGCAGACTTGAACCTTCCCTCCTCTGAGCGTGCTCTCTGGGCTACCTCCATCTCCCCATCCCTCAGGAGCGTTTATCCAACCTTGTCATTCTCTTTTTGTATGAATAACACATAGAAATGTACAGTACCATATAATAGTATATAAATCATTCTGTTCACAGGAAAAGAACAGGGGTGAAACCTTCTTTAAAATACAATAAGCAATAGAGGTTCACAGCTAGAACCTGAACAAGGTAAAAAAATATCAATTTTCTTCTGGTAGGTAAGTGTGAATATATGACAATTTCCGGTCGACATAGAGCTGCAGCTTTTTGGGCATAAAACCTTTTTAGGCCCTGGATTACTTTAAACAATCAATGCTGATATCCCGTATTGAATAAAATGGACAGCTAGCCAAGCAGTTTAGTCAGTCATTCAGTTCTGCACTTATTTGATTACCAGAAGGATGCAGAGTGATCTCCCAGACACACAACATTAACCTTCAATCAATAACCACTTTAATGGTAGATGGACTCCTTTCTTCAGGCCTCTTCCAGCTGCATTACTGTGGAACTACTATTTGGATAATGATTAATATGCTCAATACATCAAAGATTAATTCCTGTTTACAATGGAAGATGCTACCTTATCTATTTCCATACCACAGTCTCTGTCCTCTAGTCATGGACCTTGACAATGACAGGATTTTGATTACTTTCAGAATAGTCTCCATGATGAACTTCTTACTTGTGGTAATCAGTAAGGCAGAAAAAGTTTAAAATGTTGTAATTTGAAGGAATCTACATATTCTCTGAATCCTGAGTTGCTAGAAACAGTGTTAGGGGCTGAGCAGATGCATAAAAGAAATGCAGATGCTAAGCCTTTTCCCCCATATTTTTTCTTCTGTTTCTAATGTAACCAAGATTAAGAAGGTAATTTATAAAAGGGTGCTGTTATGGTAGAAATATAACTTTGTTCTTAGCTCATCTTTGTTGAAATACAGTGGAAACACATAGTCAGATAGTAACTATTTGAATTATTTAGTAAATAAATAAATGTCCAGTTCTTAGAAATACACCAGATTTAGAAACACTGATTGAGAGATGTGTGCATTTTAATGACATTACAATACAAATAATGTATGATTAACTTATGTTACCAAATTTAAGATATCACAGAGACTAGTGGAACTCCTTCCCCCTAAGAGTTTTGTTGTGGTTTAGCCAGCATTAGGCCAGCATCTAAGCCCCACACAGCTGCTCGCTCACTCCCCCCTGGTGGGATGGGGAAGAGAATCAGAAGAGTAAAAGTGAGAAAACTCGTGGGTTGAGATAAAGACAGTTTAATAGCTAAAGCAAAAGCCACACAGGCAAACAAAGCAAAACAAGGAATTCATTCACTCCTTCCCATGGGCAGGCAGGTGTTCAGCCATCTCCAGGAAAGCAGGGCTCCATCATGCGTAATGGTTACTTGGGAAGACAAACGCCATCACTCCGAACATCCCCTCCTTCCTTCTTCCCCAGCTTTATATACTGAGCATGACAACATATGGTATGGAATATCCCTTTGGTCAGTTGGGGTCAGCTGTCCAAGCTGTGTCCCCTCCCAACTTCTTCTGCACCTGGTAGAGCATGGGAAGCTGAAAAGTCCTTGATTTAGTATAAGCACTACCTAGCAACAACTAAAACATCAGTGTGTTATCAACACTGTTTTCAGCACAAATCCAAAACAAAGCCCCTAGCTACTAGAAAGAAAATTAACTCTATCCCAGCCAAAACCAGCACAAGTTTATAGGGTTAAGATCTCCTTGACATTCTCTCTAAAATCTCATTTACCCTCATCCTTGGGGAAAAAAAAAATACAAACCAGGGTTATCAATAGTTTTTCTTATGTTTAACTAAAATGTTGTTAAGCAATCTTACTCATTAGACGTGTAATTAGAAGACTATAAGTATTAGATAAAGTATTTAGATGACTATAACATTTTTCTATTTATAAATCAACAGATAACTCATTTGAAAATCACTCCTGTATTTTTGAAAAAAAAAAAAATCCTTGCTAATACATATGTCTAATAGTACATTTTATGCTCATGTACAAATTATCTGTCTGTCTAAGGCATCAAAGGCTATACTCTTAATTGCCAAATTGACCCAATGAATTCCTTAGTCCTTCTGTCAATGAACTTACTCCTTTCAGCCCTGTCCTGTCTCACAGATGAAAAGAGATGGTTCGTTTTGAAATTTATTTTGAAAATCAACTCTCTATGGTCATCATTCTTTTGTAAGGAAATTCAGGAAATAGGCTGAAGTGGGCAGAAAACTGCAGATAATGGCAAGAACAGTCTTAGAAGCTTATGGAAGAAGGGTCCTCTTCTCATTCGGGCTTATTTAGGATCAGAAAACAGTATGTACACTTAGCTTTTACAAGAAGCTTCTTTAGGCTACAGGATGGACTATATGCCAGATCTATCTGACTTTTCAAGGGATGTCACATACAGAAAACAAGTAAAATGTTGCTGTTCTCACATGAAGGAAGATATGAACATGACTGAATAATAACTATGATATGGCTCAAGTTTAATAACAAAATATCACACTTTTCCACCCTAAGTGTTCCCCATCAAGTCTTCCTATTTCTTCCTACTCTTTGACTCGGATATGGTAATACCTTTACATGTCATTGTTACTGTGCTTATTATAACAGTTGTCATGTATCACTCCATGTTTCAGTGGTGGAGGTCACATTCATTTATGATTTTAAAATAATAGAGTTATTACAGTGAAAAGCAGTATATTCATTAAGAATATTATTTATATTCATGCTTATTATTAACTCCAAACTTCATATAAATTTACAGTCTTTCATGTTTGTTGACTTGGAAAGAGCTTTGTTTGCTTAAAGCTCAACTGAAATTGCATAAAAAGGTAATAAAGTGATTACTTTTTGATAATATTTGTCAGATAATAAACAGGCTGTTTTTTCATCTTTCTACATCATAGACACAAGTCCAGTAGATCAAATCCTGGCAGCCTCAGCAAGCAATAGTAGATGGTTTATATGACCATTTGTATGGCTTAATTGTTCAATATTTTTGGCATGCTTTATGCTAAGTGGAAGAGAGCCAAAGGAAACAAGTGAGCTAGATCAGAACCAAAGGCGAGCAACAGTTCAGATAAGGAGTACAAGAAAGGTCAGACCAAGAGAGGAAAAAAAAGGAACATTGGCAGCAAATCAGTTTTGTATTTTGCCATGAGAAATAAGGAACTATGAAGATTGGACTTTACAGCATTATTCAATGTGGAAATAGGAAAAAAGATTTATATTTCTACATGTACTGGATGTTGACAACCCTTCCTGTCTTTGTAGATGTAATGTTTCAACATATTTATTGACATTCATCATACTTATCTGAAGTTCTTTATACATGCCTAACCTCTAATGAAATGAAAGTCTTATTTGCATAATGACAGTAAAAGTGATTTCTTTATGTAAAGCAGTAGAGCAAAATGGTTAGTCTGGTCTGAATAATAAGCCTGCAGTCTGGAAGTATTTGATGGCCAGTAATATAAAAGTATTCTGAGTCATTAATTTGCTAAACTATACATTCAAGATACTTTGTTAGGAAATGACCGCTATAATTTCCATTCAACACTTTTGCCTTAATTGCACAATTGTGTGCTTCACAAGGCTTATACAGGAATGAAAACCTGCATTTGTTAATAGATTTGTGGGCAAGAGGCCAAAATTTGTGAAACTGTGACTGACAGCTGAGTATTAATTGAAAAGTCTTTCCTGGTTGTTATTACTTAGTTTGTTATTACTTACTGTGAAGAAATATCTGACTTATTGAAAACCAGCTATTCCTAAATAACTATCTATTCCAAGTACACAAAAATTCTGAGTTTAAATATATTTTCAAGCAATAGTTGTTGAAATAGAAGATAGTAAATTGTAATTTGTTTATTTTCACCTGCATTCATCATTGGAACTGGTAACACTCACAGTGTATTTTGATCCTTTCTGTGATCCTTTTAGCTCCCTCAGGGAAGGTTCACTGCTAATATCAGGGCATGACAGTCCAGTAAGAGCCCACTATGAAAGAGCTAGCAATTCTGGTTGTAAAGGAATCAAACTGCAGTGCAGCATTCTTCCCCTATCCTTAGCTGGCAGGCAGTACCTTAATGAAATGAAGAGAACTGACAGAAACAGATGAGAACTCAGTGTGACAACTGCTTTTAGAGGCAGGCTGAGCCAAAACAATTTGATGCAAGCAATATTATGATCAATAACACCTCCTAGGCTTGCATATTGCATTATGTACTAGTCTATATGGCTCTTTTTATTATTATTATTTTCCTGCCTTCTTCTTCTTCTTTTCTTTTTTTTTTTTTCAATTAAAAATGTTTCAGACTAGTGATAGTGAACAATTTTTACTGCATCTGTTTTTGGAAGAAAACTGCCAGTGCCACCCTCGTGCATCTTTTGTGCATGCTCTGTAAACTTTAACAGTAAAGAAAGACATTTAAGGTGTTTTCTGTGAAAGAATAGGTACAGTAAAAGTATTAAAAAAAAGTTTTGTGTAGTGCTCCCAGGCTAAGCAAAGTCACCAGATCAAACTGTACATGAGGTAAACAGAATTAATTATATCAGCATCTAGCAAAGTAAGTAGAAAGTGTTATGCAATGACACATTGCACAATGCAAACTTTTACCTATTTGGCAACCATCCCCACAGAATACATTTATTTTCAACATCACTAGTTTAGCATAGCACCTTTTTGTCAAATGTCAGCTTAAACATAGTGCTGCTTATTATATTTTGGGTACATCAGCAGTTTTTTAGTAAAGTCAAAACAATTTAGGAAAACAATATAATTCTGGAAAATCTAAGGGGACACACCCTATTTTTGGGTGGAGTCAACTGTTTATGACATTGCAGTATGTAATTTTAAGTTTTGTATTCACAAGTATATAAAAAAAGGACATTTCTAATGAAAAATTTTCTTATTTAAGGAAATGGTCAAATGTTTACACTTTCTTAAAAATCCTCCCCTATGTCCACTGGAAGAAGATCTTGTTGACAGCGAGATGCATTTGACAAACATTTCAATGTTGTACCGTCTACACAGTTGACCAAAAAACCTCATGTCATAGAAAGAGATTGATGTATAGACAAGATTGATGTATAGACTCTGTACTTCTTTTCTCCTTTATCTTTCTTTAGATGAGTTGGGAATTCTTTCCTTGTGTAATCAACTACGGTTGATTAGACACACTGGTAAATAAAATAGTTTTCTGATCTGCTGTAAATGCATTCAGTTTCACACTTATTTTCCTCTCAGTAAGTTAATAATAGAATTGCTCTATTCTTTCTTGCTATGTAGCCCAGTTATTGGATCATGTAGGCAAAAAACCCTACTGAGATTAGTCAATTTTATAATCTATTTTAGGCTTAGCTATGTAATGGAAAGTTGTCATGGAGATCAATAATTAACCTGTTTATGTTTGACCTGCATATATCAACTCATAAAGGTATAGCAAAGCAAAGCAATCTTTTAGAGTTCTAGTACTGAAGAGGAAGCAGCAAAAATTCATACATCTAAAAATGGCATAAACAGATTAGAGATTTTTTTTTCTGACTTTACAAGTCTTTTTAAGGACAAAAGAAATCATTACTTTTTAAATCTTAGAACTGCATTTTAAATGGCAACCAGCAATCAATGAAATTGTCCATGATGAGTCCATGCCAGGCTAGAAACTTGTATTCTAATGCAGATAATAAGATCTTTATAACAGAGACATTGTCATAGTTCTAGTCTGAAAATAACATCCACAACAGCTGACCTATAGATCTGAATCACTTATAATCTCTCTATCCAAGTTTCTTTGCTGATCTTCATCAACAATTATTTTATCTTAAAAATAAAGACACTTGATAGCTCTTCTCTCAATTCCCTGATGGGAAAAGGCAGGCTTACTTACTTTATTTTAATTATTAAGGGATAGTTCATATGAATATTAGTACAATACTGATAAAAGCAACAGCAGCCTGTCTATGGCATCTTTGTCTCTTAGATTTCCTGGTTGCAGGATATGTAGATTGCTGATGTCTTCATTCTTTAATGGACAGGAAAATATAAACCATTTTTCCTCTTTTCAGCTTCCCTGAAATATCTAGAGCCATTTGTGTTAAATACCAAAATAAAAATAATAGCATTGGCAGTGTTTACTGTCTCTGCATTATTTTAACCTATGACAAGATTGATATGTTCTCAATGATAGAGCTCAAAATTTATTTGTAAAGGAGGAATAATTGACTTGAAATATTTTAATATGGTCCTGCAGAAAAAAAAAAAAACAACCAACAGTATTCTGTACATATATATACATATTTATATGAGCTATCTAGAAAAAAAGAAATTTTGATAACTGCAGATGACACAGTCAGTGGCATGTTAATTCTAACAGGAGACCATTTTACAAAGACGTTAAGATTGTTTGGTAAACTGGGTACATTTGAAACACATACATGCATATACCATTTGGTTTCTCCCATACATATAAATCAAGAATACATGTCATACCAGTGGTGAAAGAGTGAGTGCTTTAAAGCTGTCTGGGAAGGATTTAAGCATGGATAACCAGATGATTGTTGCTTACAGTATAACAAAGTAATTTAAAAACCCACTTGATCTTAGGTGTACATGAGTAAAGGGAAGATCTACTGAAATTCCAGGGGAAATATGACCTGTGTAAAGCTATTTGCAAGATCACACATACAACAGTATGGTCATTTCTGCAGCTGCACCTTATAAGGCCCTGAAGCACTAGAAATAGCCCAAGAAAGGCCCATGGGGATGATACAAGGTATGGGAAACTTGTTACATAGTAAAATACTAAGAAAAGTCCTCCTACTTCCTCTAACGAGAAAGTCAGAGAGATTTTGATCTCCAGGTACATGGTTTGGGACAAATATTACTAAAAAAAGGTCCTTTAAACTAGGTGATAAGTTCATAAGTGTAAATAAGTACAAGCTGAAAATGGGAAAACTGGACCCAAAACCAATGTCATTCTTATTTTGACAGAGGTAGTTTCAGCCCCTTTTGACTTCAGCATCAGTGAGCTTTGATCTCCATTTGTTTGATTTCTTCTAAAATCTCTGAAAAGTGTTAACAGGTTTCTCCTCACTTTTTTCCTATTTATTATTTGTTACTTAGTTGAAAAAATTATAATTACTTACATAGTTACGCATCCAATCAGATATTATACTGGATTGTTTCTGCCACATAATGTAATTTAGATTTTAATAGTTAATATTTTTCTCATCTAGCATACTTCGGATGAGTTAAGCATCATTAGATTGTAAATTCTGTGATTACACATCTCTTTTATTTTTTCCTTAATTGACTGATATCACATTTATCACCTGGGCTGCAAAGAGCAGCTCATCCTGCAGAAAATGCCAGGCTCTTCAAGAAATAGCCACAAATGTCAGACTTGAAATTTGCATCTCAGTATGAACTTTTCTGCAGCTCAGAACTGTTTGGAAGATGATGTGGTTTAATTCATCAGTGGCCAAAATATCACTCTGGAACTAGCAAATTATCAATAAAGATGACAGAAGATGGCTGTGGTATGGGACATAAGGTATTCTGGAAGAGGCAAAATGCTATTTACATACAACAATACAAACTTTAGAAAGGGTCTGGTCTCATAACAAGGTTAAACATGGTTTAGTACAGTTCTTGCTTTTCTCACCAAAGCAGTCAGCCCGTGATCAAAACTGATTAAATTCTGAAAGAGAGAGTGGAGTCCTTCTGCAGTGGGTAGGTTGGAGAGCACAGCAGCCAACATCCTACCACAGTCATCTCAGGTTCTCATTGACTACAAACAGCTATCTGGAGAATTTACAGCTCTTAATTCCCAACAGGATAGAACGCTGAGTGAGTAAATGGCAAAGATATAAATGCATACTTCTCCCAGGAGTCATCATGAAGTCTGACCCTAATGGATCATTTATGAAACAGTTGATATTAAATACTCTCCAGTGGTGTCTGTCAAGCGTGTAACATATACCTAAAGACTGATTTCTAACCAGAAAGGATTTGAAATTTTAAATGTCTTATCATTTTGTGGAACTCCACACATTGGCAACAATCACAGATAGGCAGTTACTCCCACCCAAACACACAACTATGTAGAATATTATATAGTGTCTTTAAACGTAACTACTTTTCATTTAAAAAAGTGATGGCTGTGTTTGACTCTCTTCTCTGATAATCAGGACTGGCTTCTGATGCGATCTGTTGAATGAATTGATGTCTCACCACAGAGTAGCGACAGTGGGATGCGCTTTACTATTAGGTTCATAGTATGAACAACACTAACATGAACAACAATTTAACTGTGAACTATTTCAACAGGAAAATTTGAAAGATCAGTCATTTTTCTAGTAAGATTTGTAAGGGTCTGGAATGACTTTTTGTGTGATCCATAAAAATTGCGAAGAAAGAATGCAGTGTTTTAAGTTAGCAATAAAGTAGTCTACATGGATATTCCTTCCTAAGTAATTTCCCCTGCAAAATAAAAAATAAAAAACTTGCTGGGGAAATGGGGAAAGTAAATGAGTCCTTCATTTTAAAGTGAAAACTGTTGTCTACATGATGGGAGAGCACGCAGTGTTGTAACGTAGCTCTGTCACATAAATAGATAATCTTGTTCAAAGCGAATATGAAGAAAATTACTATCTGCTTAATATAACTGTTTCAAAAATTTGGAGATAAAAATAATGGAGCAATGTTTGGGCAGCAAGCCCTTGACCTACCTCCACCTGTATCACTGTGATATTTACTTATGCTACTCCATCACTATATGTCTCCAGAACTGACAGTAAATTTCAGAAACTAGTATAGTACTTGAAGGCAGAGAAAAATGGCAGAACAATGCTGGTTTTACTTATCCTAACACTCCTTCTTGCTGTTGCCTCTAGGAAAAACAAAATAACCCCTTTCTTTATGGTGTACTCTAGATCCTTTCTCTCTTTCTCAGACCATTTCCAATGTAAGTACTGTCACCTCCACACTTCTAGAACTCGGGAGTAAAAATTTTGCAGATCATGAGCTGTGCCTTGAAATCATGATGTTAAAATATTTTTTTCTTTCTTTTTTTTTTTTTTTCTTAAATGTAATGCTAAAGAACTACAGATGTGGCTAAATCATTGCTATTTCCTAATTTGGCTAATAAGAAATTATGTATTTGGGAGGACTTTTTCCATATCCTTTTGTTCACATGTGCCAAAAAACAACAAAAAGGGTTCTCCTAAATTATTTTGCTGATGTTAGTTTATTTATTATTTAAGCTTTACTTGAAATCTCTATCTTCTGCACTGCTCTAGTCAGCAAAAATTGGGTAAGTCCTTACTTAAAAAAAGCATCATGTTTCCTAATGAAACCCATTTTAAAGCTTGAAAAATGTGCAGAAGTGCACCCTAACTACATATTTCACACTAATTCTCTATTTTCATTAGTATTACTTCTTTTTATGATTGCTATTACTTCTTCCCCATTTTATGATGCATGATGCCAGTACATAGCTCACAATTGCTTTCCTGATCAAGTCTGGATTCTGCAAATCCTGTCTCTTACGGTGAATAGGCTCACCAGCCTAATTTATAAGATAATAGCACTTCAAAATCCTCCCTATAGGACAACTTAGCCCTCATTCACTTCCTAGTGCAGAGGTTGCTTTAGGAGTTATTTAAAGGTTAGTTCACAAGTGATAATATACTGGTGCTTGAGCTGTGTCGATTTTGGTTTTAATTTTAGTTAATCACTGGTAACATCTATGAAAAAATTAAGTTACTGAAAGAAGAATTTATTCTTTGTCATGTTGAGGTCTTCTTTCATTCCATGTCAAAGAGTTAAAAGTATCTATTGTGCAGATTTCTTGAAAAACTGCAGGGAAGGCTTGAAGACAGACAGGCAGGGATGTGTGAAGAAACCAATGATGAATGTACTACCGGAAATGAGACAAGTTTACCCTTAAGTAAGTCAGAAATAAAACTTACAATGGTACAGAAAGAGCAGCCTCAGTGTGAGCTCTGACATTCTGTTGAGGGTAGTGCCTTTAAAGGGATGAACTAGACAGGTCTCAGACTGTAGTTTGCAGGCAATTTGCTGTGGCATATGAAGAAAAGGATTCAAGATTTCCTTATTTCTGTCATATCTCAAAAAAAACCCAAACCAAACCAAACCAAAACCAACCTGCTACAACTGTGTAAGTACATTTTAAATATTATTTTTCCATGTAAGAGATTGTAATAGCTGCCACAGAACCACTATGGAACTACAAAGGGGAAAACAGGTTTGTCCTATAAAACAAACTCATGTTACACAGCATGCAGAAAAGTTGAAGACCTGGTAGATGAGTTACACATAATATGGTGCTTGAAGAATTTATCTTTAAATAAAGACAGCCTGAATACATAAACCAGTGATTGAGTACCAAGATTTTCATTAGGTCTCAGTTTCCTTTGAATTTGAAACGGAAAAAACCCCAACAACTCACTAACTGAGAACACAGTTAGAAACAAATTATGGGGTGATATCACTGATCACAAAAAATAACCACTTGGTATCTTTTGCAAAAACAAAAAAAACCCCACTGATAGCAGGAATTAATAAAATAGATAAAGGAAACAGATGTGATACATTGGTGAGAACAAGAAAAAATCCAATCATATTTATTTTTGAAAAAGAAACAAACATTAATTTGTCTCTTGCATTTAAGTGGCTATAGCACATGAATTTTTGCCACTCGTATGCTAGCTAAACAAGAATGTCAACCATTTGAAGATGAGTCATCTTCTTCTAGGAATTAAGTGATTGTGGTTTTTTAAGGACATATTTGTCACACACTGATTTGGCAGAGGCTCTAGCTTATCAGTATTGGTACGGTGGAAGCACTAAATTTGAACTGTAGCTACCAAACAGCACTCCCAAACAATTCTCCAGACTAACTCTTTTTGTGCTATGGTACTATTTCTGAGCAAAATCTCTAGGTCTGAGATAAAGTATTGCTTTGAAGACTATTTTCCCAAGTTTTTCTTTTAATTAATTCACTGTTGCCATCTTCACCTCCTCCCTGCATCCCTGCTAGGTCTTCTACCTCATGGTGTCTCCCCACTTGCCTCCTAGGTTTGGGGAGGGAAAATGCCTCTTCCTGCCAGCTTGAGCATAGTGCTTACTATCAGTTTGCTGTCTTCTATCCTATCATTATCATTGGCGTGTCTTTCTAGAAAGACTTACCTGACTGACTTCCAAGTCAGTGGTCTATCTTCAAGGATAGTCTCACCCTGAGCTATCTGTCCCATTCGTAAACAAACCAACCTACCCAGAAAGCACTGAATTTCATTTTCCTTTATGTTCTTAGGTATTTGCTGGACAGACAGTTTTTTATAGTTGAGCTGGCCAAGTAGATACAGAATATATTCAGGCAGTGTTTGTTGTGTTCTTTTCTTCAAAGACTTGGAATTTTCTGATTTGTTTACACAGCTTGGGCTACAGAAGCGGTCAGATTATGCACACAGTATTATTTCTGACCTTTCATTTCCCTTTAATCCTAAAATATAATTTGTTTTATGAGTGTCCTAATAGATGGTGGAGGAGAAAAGAAAACGCTTCAGAGGGAACAAGGGGTATCTGGACAACTTAAAAACATTTTATTTTCTCTACTCTTGTGCATGTAAAAAAACCCCATAGCTTTAAAGATAGTCTAGCATTTAGGGACATAAAGGTTGTTTCAGAAAAGGGAGACAACAAATATTAATCAGCTGTTTAACATATTTGTATTGATCTTTGTCTTACACATACAGGAGAATGTTTCAGACCAAAGTATGAATGATCAGCTATTTTTGTCTCTCTTTTCAGCAGCTGCAAAGCGCAAGAGAACTTTTCTTTCTCGTCTTTATGTATAAAACTCTAGGATAGATTTTTAGTAGATATAGATAGGCACAAATGCCCTAAATAGTAATGCAGAGGACAGCATTTATGACTCTGAACCACTATTTTTTGTGTTAGCCCTGCCCATGAACTGATCCTCAAAACTTAATTTTCCATAGGGTTTTGGCAAGTCCAAAGCATTGTATGGAGTCTTGATTATCTATTCCATTTCCTTCAAAAATACTTATGCATATTTAAGAATTTTCCTTGTGAAAATGTTAAGTAAAAAAATCCTTTTTGTTTTTCTGTCACTGAACACTGACAAACATATAAAATGATAAACTATTATGGTACAAATGTTCTCCTTTTAATGCTAATAAATGGATTTGAGATAGAAGTCAGTCTATTGTATAAAGTCTTTCCCAAAAAATGAACAAGTATATCTTAAGTATAGTTACAAACAAGTACATGCACACAAGAAGCACATGCACGACTTTTTCAGTTGATCAAGAAGGATATTTATGGCACTAATGTTATTTCTTAATAAAGATATTCTAGTCAAATTTCATTTTGTTTGGCACTGTACAAATATGGAGAAAATGACAGCCCCCAACACAAAAATTTAATAGTTAAAAATACAGTATTACAAGTAAAGGTTTTTAAGGTATTCAAGATTCTTGCTGGCTTTTAAAAGATGTTATCAATCTTTGGATTGCCATGGAACTTTGTTTTTAGCTTTACTTATTTTTTTTATTAGAAACATTAGCTAGTCTTGAAAATGATGATATGTTCATGCAGTAAAGGTTAGTAAACTCACTCTGTTTATAGCTCATTTACAGCTGCCATGTATTTACATGGAACATTGAAATAAAGTAAGCACTAATGAGCTTCTTTCTTTGGATATGATGCTTAACTGGTATAACTACAGAAACATGTATGTGCTTAATACAGTATGAATATGGTTAAGTATTGTCTGTATATCTTTTTCCTACTTTCCAAACTTATTCTTTAACTTTGGGATTACTACATGTATCAAATTTTAAAATCCAAACATATATATGTACATAGATACATATGCATATATAGGGTAAAAGTCATAGCAGTTTTGTGCTGTGAAAAGGTTTCTCATGAAAAAATAAGCATTGCTTCAAGGGATTTACAGTTCTAATTTTGCCTTTATGTTATTTACACGCAGTATGTTTATTTCAGAGCTGCCACCTGCAACAATTTTACATCAATTGTTATATAATTAATGTGTCAAACTTGGCCTTCACCATTACTGAGAGATTTACCTATTCACCCTCCACTTACTTTGCAAAATGGAGTACTTTGAACCTGAAATCAGCTACCAGATTTAAACATTCTGTGCTTAATGAGTGAAAGCCTACCTCTGAAGTGAATCCTAACAAACAGATTCTTAAAGTCATGGAATACAATCACAAAGCTGTAATTCAGAACAAATATATGTGATTATAAATAATCCAGCACCCTATGAAATTTTTGTATTTCTAAATAGAGCTTTTTTAGAAAAACATGACTGGTGAGAAAACTTATTTTCTAACACACTAGTGAGGCAAAGAAGGAAGTTTATTGTTGGCTAGTCAGTGTTGCAAACTTGCTTTCAGTTACCATAAACCAAAACTTATCTTTTCTCCCCCTCCCACAATTATTTCTATGAACAAAACCAAGACGTTTTGTATTTTTGTATTTTGCAAATTAAGGTTTTAGTTAAATATGCATAAACTAGATTTTTGCTCATTTTTTTCATTGCGACCCAGATTTCACTTGCAGCTTTTCATGCTTTGTTGCACAAAGTACAAATAAAACAGTGAATTCATCTTTATGAGACTGTGAAGGCAATCAGCTTACAATAGATAGAGCAATTTCATTTCTCTTTTACATTTAAATGCAGAATGTGTTGGATCCAATACTACCTATTTCACTTAATTCTCTACTTCTCATCTCTTTAACTAAAAAAATGTATATATATTTCTTTCAGTGTGGGTGTGTGTACAAAGAAACATGTTCACTGCCTAAATTACACCTGAAGGCAGAAAATTACACCAAAATACAATAAATGACTCCTACAAAAAAAGGACTAATACATAGAAAGTGAACTTATTCCCCCACGTCAACATAGGCTCTCTTAGCTATAGCTAGACCTTCAAACTAGTTTTCTGCTGTATCAATTTGTATGTCATTAAAAATAACAGAAACTATCTAGTATACATATTAAAGAGCTACAATAATAATATGAGTGAGGAAAGCATTGCATCATTTTTTTTTCTCTCTCTAGGTTTGGGTACCTGTGTATGTATGGGGGGTGTCTTTACTTTTTCCCGACACCATTCTCTACTTCCCTGAGTGGGTATAACTTAGCCCTGGAATCCCATACAATGCTGTATAAGCTTGAAAGGATCTGGGTCCTTGGCCTATAGGTAAATGGATGTAACATATATATGCTGGCCTTTTAAAGGAATATAATACTAACATTTACTAACATATAATACTCACATAATAACCATACTGCCAGAATCAGATGAGATTAATTTAAGAGTTTAACAAGAACTCAAGGAAAGAAAAAATGAATACTAATGATGATGTATAACCTCTCACTGAAAATCACTTGATACCTGTGGACTGAAGGGAGGCAAATGTGGATGTTAGTTTTATAAAAAGCTTCCAAAAGGATTTAAGGAACTTCAGACTTGTTAATAGGTGTTATAAAGGATAAATAAAAAAGAAAAAAGAAGAAAAAAGGAAAAAAGAATTGTGGACATCTGGGTGAATACTGTCCACTTGGGAAGGGACAACACTCCTTCCTTTTATAGAAGCCAACATTGCAAGACTTCTGGAGTCACCTGACTTTTCAGCACATTTGGATAAGAGTGACCAAGTTCTTGTGTCTTCCTTGGATTTCCAAAAGGCTTTTGATAAAGTTCCTTACCTCAGGCTTTTAAGAAAACTAAGCAGCCACTGCATGGACCACTTAAAGATATGAATTAAGAGCGTAGGAGTACAGAGCTATTTCGTACAATGGAGGGTGGTCACCCATGGAATTCCTCCAGAGCCTGTGCTCAAACCAGTTCTGGCACCTGTATTGTCTGACATATTCATAAATAACCTGGGCAAGAAGCAAGCAGTGAGGTGAGCTGGTTTGCTGATGAAGTTATTTAAGAGAGTAAGGGCAACTGCAAAGAACTGTTGAAGGATCTTAGGGGCCCAAATAACAGAACAACAAAATTAGATGTGAAAGTAAATATAGATTACTATAAAGTTGCATATGGGGAAAAATAAATCTACTTCCACAAATAAAACTATGAACTCCAGTTTACAATCAGGAGGAACAGGCTGGTGTTAGGAGAGTTTCATCAGAAGGCATATAGGTGTTTGGTAGCAAAAAAGCAAATCACTGCTAGGAATAGGGAGCAAAGAATAGAGGAAAAAGCTAAGAGAGAACATCATGCTGCCATGGTATACATCTATATTCTCCCACATCTTATAGACCAGAAAAAAAAAAAAAAAGGACTAGCAGTCATCAGTAAAGGTAGTAGGAGCCAGGCTCAAAGCAAAAAATAACAAGTCATTCTTCAATAGCAGTCCTTGCTAAAGATAACTGTGAATGCAAAAAAGTATGTGTGTGTATATATATATATACACACAAAGGTTACTAGGCAGGCAAATCACTTAGCAACATCTCCCAGTATCCAAAAATATTTCAAGAATGGAAAAGTATCCACTTTCCTTCTTCTCACTGTTCCCTTACTATCTGCTTAGATCCACTGTTAAAGACGTAGTATTGAGTTAGACCCTTAACTGAGGCACTACAGCTCATGTAAACTGCATCATCTGAGCATTGCTCCTATATTTACCCTCTGCCTTTTTCCCATTTGTTGAGACTTGTGGTATGTGGACACATGAGGGTAAAAATTACACTAACATTGCAAATGTTGAGAAGAAACAGTTTGTCACTAGGATAGATTTGATATATGTTGTTTTGTTTTTTTTAAATTGTAGCATAGGAGATTTGTTGTATACCAGCCCAGACTATTTAATTTTTTTTTATTATTATAATATGGAATATAAACAACCAGCATGACACATAACTTATCATGTATCTTCTTTCAATCTTGAAATAAATTGCAGGGAAGTTATAAAACAACTTAATAGCCTTATTTTGAAATGCACCAAATATGAAATGCACCATTTTTGTTGCACTAAAAAGAAACTGTTAGAATATTATATGGCATTATGATTTGGCTTAGAAGATACTCTTTCATACATTTCTATGTTTCCTGAGATTTTAATAGTCAAACTCTGCATAGAGCATATGAAAGTAATAACTACGAATGCTTTGCAGTGAAACTAGTTCTGAATTCACTTTTTCCATTCCAAAAAAAAAAATCGTACCTAAAAGTAAAAGAAATAAAGTTTCCATTCTGAATGCAAAGCACAAGTAAGTTCAAATACAAGTCTCCGGATGAAGACCACTTAAAAACATTAGTATCCAGAACAAGACAATAAAAGAAAGCAAGGCTTTGAAATTACTGAGTCATTATTGATTGGGTTCTACACTTCTCTGAATTAATTTTCAATGGATTTTCCTGAAGAGCACGTGCAGGATATTTTGAGTTTGTTTCTTGCTTTAGCATCAGCCACATAGCTAGCCTGCAAATATATTCTGGTAACTTCTGATTTACACAGGCCTATTTCAAATACATTCTATCTCTTTTTACATTTTTGCTTCTAGTTCGGCATCTTCACTCAGACTAAAGCTAGTGAAATATTTTTAAAGATTTCTTCCTACTGTTTTTCCAATTTTTTGTTTAGATTTTTTGTATGCTTAGGGAAGAAAAATATCTATTTTTGTGGAACATTTTTTTAAAAATGCCTCACTTAAGTTTCAAAAAATAAAAATAAAAAAAATCAGGCTTTAGAAAATCTCAAATGTCTGGAGCTGTGGAAGGGAAATTGAGTAAGAGGATTCTATCACAGAATACAGAAAGTGGGACTGGAGGATAACAGGAGGGAGAAAAATGAGCTTTACTGTGAGGAGTAAACAGATTGATGTTGCCAGTAGACAAAGACATCACCGACATAGTCTTAGAAAATGGAAAACAACAGTTCTCTGTGTGTATTTGACCAAGGACAATATTACGCGCTGCTTTTTGCTGATTACTTGGCACTTATAAAAGTAAGTTCATGGCTCTAGGTGATCGTGTTACATGGTAAGACTGTTATCTATCCATGCTCATGTCCTCCTACTCACTTACCAGGTAATTAAGAAAGGAAATAGGGCATTTCTTAAAAAATATATAACCAGATACTGAATCAAAAAGCAGAGAAAATAAACAATGAGAATAAATAGTAGCTTTGGGGAAAAAAAATACAACTCCATGCAATGGTTTACAGGTAAGAAACTAGTGGAATAACTCTGCTTGAGATTATTAACTTAATCTATCTTGGACGTGCAATTGTGGAAAGGAGACTGAGGAGGAGGAACGGTTAGTGAATGAGTGTATCTCTGTAAATAACAGCAACTGAAATAAAGCAAATTATTTGCAAAAGCACTAGACTTAAGACCCCTGTGTGAATTCAGAGCTCATTGGGAGCTAGAGGGAAAGTAGATGCTTTTGTTATCATCTTTCCTCTCCATCAAGCAATGCAAGACATACAGTCACATTATACAGTGCTGTTGTGGCTGTTTAGAGCTGCACTGTCTCTGATCTGATAAACCAGCTATTCAGATGTAACTGGTGTGGCAACATAACCACCTCTTAAAACCACCAGGTGGTGCATAAGCTTTAACATAATGCACAGACAATAATTTCTCCTGTCTGGGGTCTTTATTTTAATGTCAGGGTTCCTCAAACAAAAGCATGCATACATTTGACATTTAGTGCACTGAGGTTAATTAGTTCTAGGGATTTTTAACACAATGGAAGGGAAAAAACCCCACCCAACACTAAGCATATATTTAGTATTCATATGATTTCAGTAAAATACATTATGAATAATCTCCTCTTGGTCCTGTATCTGGTATTTTATTGATTATACTTTCAACCTTGGCTACAAACTATGTTTCAAAGCATGGATGTCTTTACATCACTGTATTACAAATCCTATAACAGTATCACCTTCTAAAAAGTAGAGTGCCAGAATTCCTACCAGAATTATGACAGGAAATTGCGATTTTAAAACACAGAACAACAACCTTTTTTTTTTAATCTTAATATATTGTTGAATCATGAATGTCAAACATTATCACGACAAGTTAATGAGACATTCAATTGCTTTACACAATTCACTTTGATTTAGAGACCATGCAAAGTAACCATCTAGCTTGTATCCAACAATGGTGACAATGTTTCTGCTAAATGGTTTCTAGATAGAATTTTTTTCCCCACAAAGCTCTTTGAATTTCAGTTTCTGTGAGATATTACTTGGTTTTCATTAAAATCAAATAAAACAATATTTTTTTAAAAAAAGGTTTTTTTCTGTGAAAACAAAACATTTCATGATTACTTCTATAAACAGCAATAGTTTTCAGGGGGTTAACAGATTAATGGGGCAGTACTTCGTAAACTAAGATGAGAATTTAATCCAGTGAGCCTATCTATTAAAAAAAAAAAAAAGACATGTATGAAGTACACATGCTGTGCTAAGAGTCTGCAAGTGAAAAATGTGTGGCATGTCTACAAAGATTTATGCTTTTTTAAATGAAAATGTTGAATTACTCTTTCCTCCAGATAAATTTTCTAGTAAGTTTTGCACTCATTAATTTACTGTTTCTGAGGTTCCTGCATTTTCTATGCTAGCCATCATCATCACTATTATTATTACTGTATTGCTTAAGTACTCTAGTTATGGATCAGAACCACTGTGTTAATTAGATGCTGAACAAACACAGAAAACTGTTATACTGTCATTTAACATGTTGTCCTGCTGAATCATTGAATGTGGTCTTTGGTTTGGTTGCAAATCACTGCAGGCAAGGCTGAGCTATGACCCATACCTTATTTTCAGCCTAACTATTTCTAGCTGTGAGGCTTTATCCAATAACAACAGTGGGTAGGAGTGGGCCTTGGATGTCTACTGGCAGGTCTACTCATTAATTAAAAAGACAAAAGGAAAAATTTGTCTTATCTGTAATGTGCAGGTATATAGATTAGAGTCTTGATTTGTACAAAGGAGATATTTTGTAAACAGTAATTTTCAAGAGATCAGCAGGTCAGGAGGGCTGTTTTAATTTCTTACTGTCACTCTGGCTTTACTGCTGGGGACTTTTTTGTTAAAATGTATGTGCACTTAACTGTCACACTATACACACTAATTTTGATTAAAATGTCATATAATTAATGAAGGCATTAATTATATTCTTAATAATTATAAAAAGCATGGAATATTTTATTGAATAACTTACTAGTTATCCCTCTAGTATTTGGGATGGTTTATTTCTTCATAAAGAAAATAGTTATGGACTTGAATAGATACTCAATCTTTAAATATTTAAGAGCTCATCAGTAATAACTCAGAAGATTCTTTGAACAATTTTTGGTGCTATACTATAAGAAACAGCACAAATGTATAAACTACCCAATATGAACAAGTGCCTATATAATTTATCTGTTCTTTCCATAATTTTGTGGTTTCTATTCCCACACCACCTACAGCCTTGTTGGAACTGTATATACAACTTACTTACTATTTGTTCAACAACGTATTCAATGACAGAGCTGATGGAAGAAAAAATGAGTATTTAATTTGAAGGTGCCTCAACTACAACACAGCTTTTCTCAACCAGACTGCCCTCAGCTGTCAGATAATTCCATTATCACCATGAAAAGCACTATCCAAAGTTATATGTCCCTATAACATAATCATTCTAGATTAGTCCTGATTCTGCTGTGACACTTCTAGCTTTCTTCAAAATGGTAAGTTCTGTTATATTTCCTTGTACACAGAGACAACCAGAAGATTTAAATGGGTTGTAAATGAAAATTATGCTACTTTACAGCTTCATTCTATTGTCGTTATTTTAAATTTCAGAACACAGCACATCTATATCTACCACACCATATCACACCTACTTTACCATACTAGTTTCAAGGTTGAAACAGAAGATACTGGCCAACAAATAGGTGACCTAGGATCATCACTCAAAGCATGTATATTAAATGTACTATTGAAATTAGTCTTTCAAAATGAACCTTTAAAACATATGTCAGGTTTATATTTATATCCCCATTACTAGTTTTCATTAAATAGGTGTGGTGAGTTGACTTTGGCCAGCTGCCAGATGCCCATCCAGCTGATCTCTCACTGCCCCTCCTCAACAGGACAGGGAGAGAAAATAAGATGGAAGAGCTCATGGGTACCAATTACCATAATGTGCAAAACAGTCCCGACTTGGGGAAGAGTAATTTAATTTATTGACCATTAAAATAGAGTTGGATGGTGAGAAACAAAGACAAAAACTAAAATACCTTCCCGCACCCCAACTTCTCCCCAGGCTCACCTTCACTGTTTCATCCCCGACTCCTCTACCTACTGCCCACTGAGCAGCGCAGGGGGATGGGGAATGGGGGGCTGCGGTCAGTCCATAACAGCTCCTCTCTGCCACTCCTTTCTCCTCACACTTTTCCCTGCTCCAGCGTGGGGCCTTCCCTTGGAATCAGCTGTGTCTGGCACAGGGCAGCCCTAGCCACTCCTCACAGAGTCTGCCCCTGCAGCCCCCCCTGCTGCTGCCAGCACCTGGGCACCTGCACCCAGCACAACAGCACAATTATATCCTATATATACACATAACCTATAGATATCCTACATTTACACATAGGTATATCACATGCAGATATATACAAGTAAGTAAAATGGTTTGTTGAACCTTTGTTCAACAAAGCTGTTGAATGCTTTCTTCTGGCTATATCTGGTGAAGAGAGCAGCTTTAGCCTGAGAAAGCGTAAGTGAGGGGGACCATGGCTCTTGGCTGGCTGCGCTGGTACTTCCTGTATCAGAAAGACATTTCTAATAAGCAAGTATCCTGAAATTAATATGCCTATGCCATAATAATCCTTCAGACAATTAAAAAGCATCTAGCACCAAAAATTACCACCTTTAGGATTCTGCAGAGAAAATGACAAATTCCCCCAACCCCACACACTCAATAGCACCTCAGATTCACTGGTATTCTCTCAATTCTCTCAGGAAATCACCATTAGGAATAAAATCATTAGTCTTCAATATATACACTGAGAGCACATAGAATGTATGTCATGTATCCAGCATTTATGGTTGTGTTAATTCTTGTCTTAATATGATGGTAAATGTAATTAAAAAAATTATTGAGGAAAAATATATAAGCTTTCAATAGAAATCTAGGCATGGCTCTGCTAAAAATAGATATTATTTTCTTCTTTGATTCTTAAGACTGAACGTCTTCCTTCCTGTCTTTTTTTTATCATGTTATTTGAGGTGAAAACACTGATTTACTCCTCAACCTTTCACTTTAGAAAGAATAGGCACATGGTTCAAACCATAGCACAGAATAAAATTCTAAGATTACAGGGGATTTTGTTCGACTGCTGCCCAGCTGTTTACCCTTGACCAGATCACTTCAACTTTCTGCTTCTTCTCCTCATGCCTGGTGCTTCTGTTTATATAGGATCAATTCAGAAGGAGTAGTTTAACAGACAGAGAGTATATTTATTTTAGTAGGACTTAAACAAGGATGATGATCGTTTACCTGTACAAAGATGCTTTACTGAACTGAGAGCCTATAGCATAAAGTCATTTGGACAGAAATTTTTTTACTATACCTAACATAAATGTGTGAGGTAGCAATGACAATTCTTTAGTTTTATTTTCTATCTCATGAAATGCAGAACATTTTTTGCTACTTACTACAATGAAATGGTTGCATAAGAATATTGCTTGAAAAAGAGTATTAAGGTATCTGATGACTTTTGTCAACAAATTTTTGTTATATTTTTTTGAACAGTTTCTGAAGAAGAAATTGAAAAAAAAGTTTGTAAATCTAAATTTTATTTCCAAAACTGAAGGTTAATTGTAACAATCTCTGAAACGTATTTTAGAGCATGTGTAACATTTAATAATGTACACATATAAAATATATATATGAACGTGCAATGTCTATTTAATTACTCCTATTTTCTGTCTTGTGATTTTTAATTTAATCTCATGCCTTTCTAAGCCAGATTCACAGTTCTGAGAGCTTGATTTTGGCAGCAGCATATTGGGCTAGGTAGGATTCTGGTCTTGTTTATCCATACAGAAATTACAGTATTCTAAATTACGTTTTTTTCCTCAAAGAATCACATCCAAAAGTTTTGGTGCATGTTAGGACAGGCATTTATCATGGACCTCAACATCCATCTTTTAATATTAAAGACAACTAAATAATGTATTATTTCATATGCTTCTATATATCAGCATAGATAATCCTTGAACATAGCTTCAGAACCTCTGGAAGTCCCTGAAGATAAGAATCACATAACAAAACAAAACAACAACAAAAAAAGAAGCAGACTTATGAATATGGCCAGAATTACCCTCCAGTTCAGGATAAACCACAGTTTTTAACAGATGGCAAGTTCTAAAAGGAAGATAATCAAGTTAAGACACTATTTCTGAAAAACTGCCATAACTCTTCTCCACTCTATATTTTTTCCCAAAGTAGGACTGAGACAGGTATTTGTGAAGATAATTAACCTGAAATTACATATTTAAAGGAAAAACATTATTGTCCACATGACTTTATTTTTATGGTCAAAATACAATTCTTATAATAAAAATCTAAATTTATCTTCACTGTTTCCTCTTTCTCTCTACCAGAGCCAAGCTTAAGGAAATTCTATTACCGAGTATCTCATGTATCCAGGTAATAGTCATCAGCGTTTTACAGTATCTGGGCCTGCACAAAATGAGATCATTAACTTCACTGCTGTAATTATTACCTGTATTATTAACTGCACCCTTAGCAGTAGAATTAAATTCTTATCTTCCAGCTACCGTATCTGAGAAAGTGGAAGGTCCCCAATGGAAAATAATTCTGTCACTAAATGCTGAAGTGTTCCCTGTAATTTAGTTCCTTTTGCTTACTTATCTTCTCAATAGTGTAAAACCACTTTTTAGCAATGAGACTATGCCACTTTTGTAAAGGCACTGAGAAACTCCATACAAGAAACTCCTTCCCAGCCTGCACCAGGCAGACACTTACCGGGCAACTCCAGGAGAATGCCACTCCCTTGATACCATACAGCAGTAGTGATTCAGTAAAATTTGAGATGGGAATCTGAAACAACAAACACCATGTTGGCCTTGCTGCACTGAGATTTTCCTGAGGATTTGCTTTACGTTAGGGTTGATCATTGTTTGATGCCCCTATCATTATCAGAACAGAACACACTAGGTCCCTTATTTCAGCAAAAACATGTCGAGACTGATACGTTGAAATGCTGCTGGTTTTGGGGTTTTTATTCTCCTTAAAAAACCCCTACATTTTCTAATTATTTTCATACAGCTTTTTTTGGAAAAAAAAACCAACATAACAACAAAAAAAACCCCAACTCAAATCACAGAAACTTTCTGAATCACACCCATATTCTCATATAACTTCACATAACTTACATCCGTTTTCTTTTTCCAGGAAATGCTATATGGACACGACACTCAAACCACAGGCAGTATATGAGTGAACACAGAAGATCTATGCTAGTTAAATGTGGTTAATGGACCACTGTTCCAAAAAGCTCTCTTGTTATTTCCAATTTTTAGAAGGCATGAAGGCATTGATTATAATATATGCTTATATAGGTGAACCTATAATAAACAGTTATGTATAACATAATAGGTATAATATGTATGACATAACTTATAATATGACTTATACAGAAATCATGTAGACAATTCAGTGAAAAAATAGTACTGGTGGCTGTTGGATCTATACATAATTCAAGGAAGATCATGTGGAGAAAATTACATTATGTCCCAGAAATAAATGTACAAGCCACAGAAAGGTAGTTCTGTGACTTTACTCTAGATTTTGTTTACTAAGCAGAGGCAAAATTATAAAGTACAATATAATCATGAACATTTGTATTTTTTGAAGCATCAAATATGCATAGCTTTGACTGGCATAAGAAGGTGCACTGTAATTCAAAGATGGTTTATAAGGAAGCCTGTTTTTCATTACCTGATTTTGATCTTCAGAGAAAAGAAGATGCTAGATTCATTTATATTAAAAGTCTTACCCATTAACTAAAAAAAAAAGAATCTAGTAATTCCCCAAAACTAACAAGTTAATGCAAGTTCTGAAGGTATCAAGTATAGAATAACAAATTTCTCTAATCAGTGTTTTTATACCATTATGATATTAGGTATGAAAGATTCAAGAATGTTTTAGTCTTAGAAAGCCTACACTCTACTTCAATAGGATGCTTCAAAGACATACCTACTTTCCTCCTCAAAATATTTAAGTTTATCATTGTTTATTAAGCCATCTAGCTTCTATCTTTTGATGTATTGTCAACAGATGACATAGTTTCTTTACTTTTCCTAAAAAAACTTTCACTTCTGTGATGACCAGTGACGTGTTTGAATAGATACTAATTCAGCTGCAGTAAGAGAGAAACAATTAGGCCTTCAGCCTTTTTTAGACTGCTTCTGAGGCAGAGACTATTCACATTAGCTCTACCAGAGGGGATGTGATACTGGGCATGTTGGTCACCAACGCAAGTGAGCTAACTGGTGACGTCAAGATTGGAGGCAGCCTGGGCTGCAGTGATCATGCACTGGTGGAGCTCACAGTCCTGAGGGATATGGGTCAGGCAAAGAGTAAAGTCAGGACTCTGAATTTTAGGAAAGCAAAGTTCCAGCTCTTCAAGGAGTTAGTCAATGGGGCCCCCTGGGAAACTGTCTTCAGGGACAAGGGAGCAGAACAGAGCTGGCAGATCTTTAAGGATGCTTTCCATAGAGCATAAGAGCTCTCAATACCCAGGTGTAAGAAATCAGGAAAGGAAGGCAGGAGACTGGCATAGATGAGTCAAGAGCTTCTGGTCAAACTAAATGGCAAGAAGGAAATGTACAGGCAGTGGAAGCAGGGACAGGTATCCTGGGAAGAGTATAGAAATGCTGCTCAGTTGTGTAGGGATGGGGTCAGGAAGGCCAAGGTGCAGCTGGAGCTGAACTTGGCAAGGGATGCAAAGAATAACAAGAAGGGCTTCTACAGGTATGTCAGCCAGAAAAGGAAGGTCACAGAAAGCATACACCCCCCGACAAACATGACTAGCAAACTGGTAACAACGGACGAGAAGAAGGCTGAGGTACTCAATAACTTCTTTGCCTTAGTCTTCACTGGCAACCTCTCTTCCCACACCTCTCGAGTGGATGGACCGCAAGACAGGGACAGGGGGAGCAAAGTCCCTCCCACTGTAAGGGAAGATCAGGTACGTAACCACATGAAGAACCTGAACATACCAAGACTATGAGACCTGATGAGATGCATCCCACAGTCCTGAGGGAATTGGCTGATGTAGTTGCCAAGCCACTCTCCATGATATTTGAAAAGTCATGGCAGTCAGGTGAAGTCCCTGGTGACTGGAAAAAGGGAAACATTGTGCCCATTTTTAAAAAAGGATAGAAAGGAGGACCCTGGGAACTACTGACCTGTCAGCCTCACCTCTGTGCCTGGGAAGATCATGGAGCAGATCCTCCTAGAAGCTATGCTAAGGCACATGGAGGACAGAGAGGTGATTCGAGACAGCCAGCATAGCTTCACCAAGGGCAAGTCTTGCCTAACCAACTTAGTGATCTTCTGTGATAGAGTGACTACATCAGTGGACAAGGAAAAAACAATGGATGTCATCTATCTGGACTTCTGTAAAGCCTTTGACATGGTCCCCCACAATATCCTTCTCTCTAAATTGGAGAGATATGGATTTCATATCTCTGTTCAGTGGATGCGGAATTGGTTGGATGGTTGCATCCAGAGGGTAGCGGACAACAGCTCAATGTCCAGATGGAGATCAATGACAAGTAGTGTCCCTCAGGGGTCCGCATTGGGACCAGTACTGTTTAATATTTTCATCAATGACATAGACAGTGGGATCGAGTGCACCCTCAGCAAGTTTGCAGATGACACCAAGCTGAGCGGTGCGGTTGACATGCCTGAGGGAGGGGATGCCATCCAGAGGGACCTGGACAAGCTCAAGAAGTGGGCCCATATGAACCTCATGAGGTTCAACAAGGCCAAGTGCAAGGTTCTGCACATGGGTCAGGACAACCCCTAGTATCATTGCAGGCTGGGGGATGAAGAACAGCTCTGCAGAGAAGTACTTGGGGATATTGGTGGATCAAAAGCTGGACATGACCCAGCAATGTGTGCTTGCAGCCCAGAAAGCCAACCGTATCCTGGGCTGCATCAAAAGAAGCGTGGCCAGCAGGTCGAGGGAGGCGATTCTGCCCCTCGACTCTGCTCTGGTGAGACCCCACCTGGAGTACTGCATCCAGCTCTGGAGCCCTCAGTACAGGAAAGACATGGAGCTGTTGGAGCAAGTCCAGAGGAGGGCCATGAAAATGATCAGAGGGATGAAACACCTCTCCTATGAGGAAAGGCTGAGAGAGTTGGGGTTGTTCAGCCTGGAGAAGAGAAGGCTCCAGGGGAGACCTTATTGCAGCCTCTCAGTACTGAAAGGGGGCTTATAAGAAAGATGGGGAAAGACTTTTGAGTAGGGCCTGTTGTGATAGGACAAGGGGTAATGGTTTTAAACTAAAAGAGGGTAGATTCAGATTAGATATAAGGAAGAAGTTTTTTACAATGAGGGTGGTGAGACACTGGAACAGGTTGCCCATAGAGGTGGTAGATGCCCCATCCCTGGAAACATTCAAGGTCCAGTTGGACAGGGCTCTGAGCAACCTGATGTAGTTGAAGATGTCCCTGCTCATTGCAAGGGGGGGTTGGACTAGATGACCTTTAAAGGTCCCTTCCAACCCAAACTATTCTATGATAAAAGGGCTACTCAGCTTCTGTATTGGGCCATACGCTTTAGTTGCATGGAAGATGACATTCCTATGCTTTTTCTAATACATCAGTGTTTGTTATAGAACAGAATAGAGTATTTCAGTTGGAAGTGACCTGCAACGATCATGTAGTCCAACTGCCTGACGAATTTAGGGCTGACCAAAAGCTAAAGCATGTTGCCAAGGGTATTGTCCAAATGCCTCAAACACTGACAGGCTTGGGGCATCAACCACCTCTCTAGGAAACCTCTTCCAGTGTTTGACCACCCTCTCAGTAAAGAAATGCTTTCTAATGTCCAGTCTAAACCTCCCCTGGCGCAGCTTCGAACCATTCCCACTTGAATCCAGGGAGAAAAGCTCAGCACCTCCCTCTTCACTTTACCTCCTCAGGAAGCTGTAGAGAGCAACAAGGTCGCCCCTCGGCTTCCTTTTCTCCAAACTGGAAAAGCCCAAAGTCCTTATCAATTCCTTATAGGACATTCCTTCCAGCCCTTTCACCAGCTTTGTTGCCCTCCTCTGGATGCATTCAAGGACCTTCACATCCTTCTTAAATTGCAGGGCCCAGAACTGCACACAGTACTCAAGGTGAGGCTACACCAACGCTGAATACAGCAGGACAATCACCTCTTTTGACTGGCTGGTTATACTGTGTTTAATGCACTCCAGGATGTGGTTTGCTCTCTTGGCTGCCAGGACACACTGCTGATTCATAGTGAGCCTGCTGTTGACCAGCACCCCCAGATCCCTTTCTGCAGGGCTGCTCTCCAGCCACTCCTCTCCCAATTTTTACTTATGCCCGGCATTACTCCGTCCTACGTGCAGAATCTGGCATTCAGACTTGCTAAATTTAATCCCATTAATCATTGCCCAATGCTCTAATCTATTTAGATCCCTCTGCAAGGCATCTTGTCCCTCAAGAGAGTCAACAGCGCCCCCCAGTTTGGTATCATCAGCAACCTTGCTAATGGTGCTTTCACCTCCTGCATCCAGATCACTGATAAAAATATTAAATAGGACTGGCCCTAGAATTGAACCCTGAGGATCACCGCTGGTATCTGGTTGCCAGACAGATGTAGCCCCATTCACTACAACCCTTTGAGCTCTGCCCTTCAGCCACTTCTTCACCCAGTGCACCATGAATCTGCTCATCCCACAGTTGGACAATATGTCCAGAAGGATGCTGTGAGGAACAGTATCAAAAGCCTTGCTAAAATCCAGAAAAACTACATCCACCGCCTTTCCTTCGTCCCCTAGGTGGGTGACCCTATCATAGAAGAATATCAGACTAGTGAATTAGGACATTCCCTTTGTGAACCCATGTCAACTGTGCCTGATGATTGCATTATTCTTTAAATGCCTTTCAACAGTAGCCAGTATAATCTTCTCCATAATTTTTCCAGGGCCTGAAGTTAGACTAACAGGTCTGTAGTTCCCTGGGTCTTCCCTCACGCCCTTTTTGTAGATTGGAATAACATTGGCTAGCTTCCACTCAGCATGGACCTCCTCAGACTCCCAAGACCTTTGGTAGATGATCAAGAGGGGTCCTGCCGTAACATCCGCTAGCTCCTTCAGTACTCTGGGATGAATTCCAGCAGGCCCCATGGACTTGTGAACTTTCAGCTGATACAGCTGGTCCCTTACAATTTCACTATCCACAAATGGAAAGTCACTGTTCCCACACTCATGGTCCTCAGACTCAGGGAACCGCTCAGCCCAAGATCTGTCATTTTTATTAAAGACGGAAGCAAAAACCGCATTGAATGCCTCCGCTTTTTCTTCATCTCTGCTAGTCAGATGGCCATCTTCAAAAAGTATTGGTCCAATGTTTTCTTTAGACCTCCTCTTGGTATTAATGTACTTAAAATACCCCTTCTTAGTGTCTGACACAACACTGGCCAGTTTCAACTCTAATTCAGCTTTGCCCTTTTGTGTCTTCTCCCTGCATATATGTTATAAAAATTCTGTAAAAGCCTGAAAAGGTTTCCAACTAGCTAATGTACATTTCTGTTCTAATATAGGGTGTATATTCAGTTCCCAAAACATTCCATAAGCCTTCATTCTGGGTACAGTAATGGCAAGGGTATGTTGGAGAACTGATGGTTGTCTGTCTTGTTGTTGCAGAAGACTGCCCTGAAGATTATTTCTAACTGCGGTATGACAAGCAGTCATATAAAGGGTGTCTGGCATGACCACAACAGGGTTTTTGTTACTCAGGCATAGCTCGTGGATTAGCACACTTCACAGACTGGTCTGTTTGAAAATAGTCTGTGAGTCTGTTCACAAATTCATATTGATAGGAGACAGAACAGTCAAATGTGAATTTATTGTCAGGCAAAGAATCAGAATAAATAGATTGCAATATTGTAACTTAGGTGCTTCAAGATGGTGTGCATATGCCCCATCATTTGCAGACAGATCCAGTCCCAGCACATCATATAGCTATTCTAGACATTATTTTTGCCAAGAAATATTGACATAGGTAAAAGTACCCATAATTAAAACTTTCCAGAAACCCATGCTTGTTTCTGTTCGCATGTGAGAATATGTGACCTTATAGGTTCCTTTTGGTTCTATATCCATGAATCAAACTGCTGCAGGAAGACAAAAATAATGTAATGAGTTTTTTGGCATACGACCAGAAAGAGATCTGCACAACTCTACACTCAGAGAAGTTGTGCCCTATGTACTCATTCAGTACAAAAAATACCTTGCATGTGTATAAGCTCATTTCCATTTTCCATCAGAACAATTTCTGATACAGAAAATACCACTTAGCATTCTCTATAACATTCAACATATCCGATTAAGTATTCAGTAAAATGTCCATACGGGCATTCAACCTATTGAAACAACTGATCATTTTAACAGACCACAAACTTAAAGGTGAATATTTTGAATGTAAGCCCAAACTGTGACATTAAAGCACTCTAAAACATCCTAGGGAGAAGTTTGCAACAGAATCAAGTGCTAGGCAACAGAAACCTTCCTCACATGTGGTACTTCACATAAAGATAATACCCAGTGTTCACTACAATACCATTTTAAGTGGCATAGCTTGTTTTCACGACTGCTGGCCAGCTATATGTTGATCAAAGAGAAAATTGAGCAAGACCATAATCTTTGCTATGATTCCCTTTTTACAGGTTGCATATGAATAGGAAGGAACTCAGACAGCAATCCCTTGCTCAGCTGTAAGTTGCGTTATGCACTCCTCTTATTTATGATTCCTTTGGTTATGACCCAGGAAACTGATGTGTTTGCTTTCATTAGCATATTTTTTTCAGAATTATAAAGCACTTAATCCACACAGAAATATAATTATAAAATGGCTGATTCGTTACAAATCCATGGCTGCTATTGCTACACATAGTTATACTATTACACAGTATTTTATTTCATGTAAGTCATGCAATTGATTGTAAAGAACAGTTTCCTATGAGAAAAACAAACCTTACTTCCAGTGTCATCTGCAGCTCCTTTAAAAAACAAAGGAAGAAAAAGTTTGTTCATGGAATTTAATTAAAGTTTTTGGTTCTACCATATTTTACTACAAATCTGTGATGGCCTGAAAGAAACAGGAGCTGTTAGCAAGGTTAAAGGGCTATGAGAGCTTATCAGCCAGGAATAACAAAGCTTTTTCTCACTCTTATGTCAGTGAAATGAAACCTGAAAATCTTGCATATTTCAAGCTATTGAGTTACAAAAGAATGAACAATTTTAATTGGGACTCGGTACTATTCTTCCTCACCACTCTTATCTCAATTGATTCCTCCTCAGGTATAATCAGATGCATCTAAACTTCAGCTTCTGAGTAAGGTCAAAGAATTATCCTATCTAGGTGCCATAAAGAGTCCTTACTGTGAATTTTCAGATATAAATTTCTTACTCAACCCTGCAACAGAGCACATATATTTTGAATTTGAATTCTGAATCATTCCTCAAAGTGACTCATAACTGACCTGAGCACGATGAGCTAGGTTAATGAGAAACAGAGTATCTTGGTTTCGGCTGGGACAGAGTTAAGGTTCTCTCTAGTAGCTGGTATAGTGCTATGTTTTGGATTTTAGTATGAGAATAATGTTGATAACACACTAACATTTTAATTGTTGCTGAGTAATGCTTACACTAGTCAAGGACTTTTCAGCTTCCCATACTCTGCCAGGTGCACAAGAAGCTGAGAGGGGGCACAACCAGGACAGCTGACCCAAACTGGCCAAAGGGATATTCCATACCATATGACATTATGCTCAATATATAAGCTGGGAGAGTTGTCCGGGATGCAGCGATTGCTGCTTGGGGACTGGCTGGACCTCAGTTAGCAAGCAGTTGCATCACTTGTTTTTTTCCCTGGGTTTTGTTCCTCTCTCTCACTCTCTCTCATTGTTTTCCTTTTCATTACATTTTTTTTTCCATTATTTTATTTCAATTATTAAACCGTTCTTATCTCAACACATGAGTTCTCCTACTTTTGCTCTTCCGATTCTCTCCCCCATCCAACCGGGGGGGGGAGGGTGGGCGAGCTGCTGTGTAGTGCTTGGTTGCTGACTAAACCTAACCCATAACAGTAGTCTGTTATGGTGCCTAACATGGAGCCCAAAGGGTTTGAGATAATAACAGACTAACCAGAGAGCGTTAAGGAATTTAGATTCATTAACAGTTGCAGGTCACGATATTGATCCATTTGTTCTCAATATTAGTTTATCTGATCAGCACCATGTTCATTTTTTTGCTGTACATATGAAAGATTGGTGTTGGTTTTTACAGTTTGCTGTGCTCCGCAGTGATGTTTTGCCTGGGACATTTGTTATCAAAACAGTGGCCTTGAGCTTAATCTGCTATTTGAGCTTTATACTGAAGCCATTACTGTACTTCGGGTACCACGTCGTGGAGACAGCAATTATACCTCTTCCTCTGAGAGGTTTTTTAAGGAGGAAACACAGAATGGCACCTTCGCTACCTTCTTCTATGATGTTTCCTCCTTCATTACAACAACTTTTGAGTACCTTGGACATCCTTGGGTAATTAAGACACTTCTATTGGTATTATTGGGAATATTGTTTTGGTTTTGTCTAAGGTTAATAAGCAATTTAAGAATATCATCCAGAGATCTGCCCCAAGGCTGGATAGTTATGAGTGGCAGGGTGTGTGGGATAGCATGGGCAAATGCCTAGGATGGTGGGCACCTCCAGTGCTTTGGAACTTCACCCCTGAACAAGTGCAGAATCCTGAAGAATTAGTAGAACATCTGGAAAAGGTATGCTGTCACCCTGGCAATTCTAGGGAGACACAAACCACTGCAATGTGGTGGGGCCTGGCCCATGCCTACTGAGCCCTGTTCAACACTAGTCAGAACCCTCAAGGGGAAGAGAAGGTCTCTGGATCTGACCACAAAATGACAGTTACTGAGGCTGCTCCAATTCCCGCGACAGGCACCGCGGCTACTCCAACGCTGGTGACAGGTGCTGTGGCTGAACCAGGGAACCGGCTTGTGCCAGTATCAGTCGCCCTTATACACAAGAAGGAATCTTGGAAGTGAAAGTCAACTTGTTTAGAAAGGGATGCTGAAAAAGCATGGCCATCATAAGGAGAGGAGGAGGAAGAGGAAGAACTCATAACCACCTGATCCCTACCCCTGAGTGAGCTGCAAGATATGTGAAAGGATTTCAGCCATCGTCCAGGTGGGCACATTGTCACCTGGCTGCTCCGATGCCAGGACAACAGAGCCAGTAGCCTGGAATTAGAGGGTAAGAAAGCCAAACAGCTGGGAACCCTTCCTAAGGGAAGGGGGCATTGACAAAGCAATTGGAAAAGGGGCACAAGCCCTCAGCCTCTGGAGGCGACTCCTGTCAGCTATGAAAGAAAGATATCCCTTCAAGGAAGATGTTATACGTCACCCAGGCAAGTGGACCAGCATGGAGACAGCTATCCAGGACCTGAGGGAATTAGCCATGCTGGAGGTGATTTATGGTGACCTGAACAATGAGCAGTTAGCCAAAGATCCAGATGAAGTCAGGTGCACACGACCCATGTGGCAGAAGTTTGTACAGAGTGCACCAACATCATATGCCAGCTCATTGGCAGTAATGACCTAGAAAGATGAAGAAGGTCCAACAGTGGATGAAGCAGCTAGCCGACTCCAGGAATACAAAGAAAGTCTCTCTTCCTCCCTTATCTCAGCTGTGGAGAAACTGTCCCGGAAGGTCCAGCAACTCAAAGAGAATAGGTCCTACTCTCCACCCGTATGGACCAGTATCATCTCAGGTATTAGGAGTCAGTGTTGTTCTGCTCAAGAGAGAGGATATAGAGGGTACACACCACAGGGCACCCTATGGTTTTACCTGCATGACCACGGAGAGGACATGAAGAAGTGGGATGGAAAATCTGCCTCGTCCCTAGAGGCACGGGTATGTGAGTTGCAAGGAAAAACAATCGCACAAGGGGGTTCTTCCAGGAAAACTGCTGCTCCAGTTTCCAGTGGGCAGTTCCCCAGACAGAGTAAAAAGGATGATCTTACTCCTGATTTTAATGAAGGAACTCCTGACTCATATGCACAAGAAGTGGGTAACGAATACTATGACCAGGACTAGAGGGACCCTGCCTCCAGCCAGGTGGAGGAAAGGGACAACTGACTTTACTGGACTGTGTGGATTCAATGGCCTGGCTCATCAGACCCACAGGAGTATAAGGCTCTAGTAGACGCGGGCGCACAGCGTACCCTAACGCCATCAAGCTATACAGGGGCAGAACCCATCTGTATTTCTGGAGTGACAGGGGGATCCCAACACCTAACTGTATTGGAGGCCCAAGTGAGCCTAACTGGGAATGAGTGGCAAAAGCACCCCATTGTGACTGGCCCAGAGGCTCCGTGCATCCTTGGCATAGGCTACCTCAGGAGAGGGTATTTCAAGGACCCAAAAGGGTACTGGTGGGCTTTTGGTATAGCTGCCTTGGAGATGGAGGATATTAAGCAGCTGTCCACCTTGCCTGGTCTCTCAGAGGACCATTCTGTTGTGGGGTTGCTGAGGGTCGAAGAACAACAGGTGCCGACTGCTACCACAACAGTGCACCGGAGGCAACATTGCACCCACTGAGACTCCCTGATTCCCATCCATAAGCTGATTTGTCAACTGGAGAGCCAAGGAGTGATCAGTAAGACTCATTCACCTTTTAAGAGTCCTATATGGCCAATGCAAAAGTCTAATGGAGAGTGGAGACTAACAGTAGACTATCATGGCCTGAATGAAGTCACGCCACCACTGAGTGCTGCCTTGCTGGACCTGCTGGAACTTCAATACAAATTGGAGTCAAAAGCAGTCGAATGTTATGCCACAGCTGATATGGCTAATGTGTTCTTCTCAATCCCTTTGGCACTAAAGTGCAGGCCACAGTTTGCTTTCACTTGGAGATGTGTTCAGTACACTTGCAATCGACTTCCCCAGGGGTGGAAACAGTCCTACATTTGACATGGACTGATCCAGACTGCACTGGAACAGGGTGAAGCTCCAGAACATCTGCAATACATTTATGACATCATCGTGTGGGGCAATACAGCAAAAGAATTTTTTGAGAAAGGGAAGAAAATAGACCAAACCCTTCTGAAGCCTGGTGTTGCCTTAAAACAAAGTAAGGTCAAGCGACCTGCACAGGAGATCCACTTTTTAGGAATAAAATGGCAAGATGGACATCGTCGGATCCCAATGGATGTGATCAACAAAATGACAGACATGTCTCCGCCAACTAGCAAAAAGGAAACACAAGCTTTCTTAGGCATTTGTGGGTTTTTGGAGAATGCATATTCCAAATTACAGTCTGATTGTAAGCCCTCTCTACCAAGTGACCTGGAAGAAGAATGATTTCAAATGGGGCCCTGAGCAACGACAAGCCTTTGACAAATTAAACAGGAGACAGTTCATGCAGTAGCCCTTGGGCCAGTCCAGGGAGAGCAAGATCTAAAACATGTGCTCTACACCACAGCTGGGGAGAATGGCCCTACCTGAAACCTCTGGCAGAAAGCACCAGGCGAGACTCGAGGTCGACCCTTTGGGTTTTGGAGTCAGGGATACAGAGGATCTGAGGCCCCCTATAATCCAACTGAAAAAGAGTTGGGCCGCTGAAGAACAACCAGCAGGTGGATCAGGCTGCTAAGATTGAAGTGGCTCAGGTGGATCTGGACTGGCAACATAAGGGTGAATTATTTATAGCTCAGTGGGCCCATGACACCTCAGGCCATCAAGGAAGAGATGCAACATACAGATTGGCTTGTGATCGAGGGGCAGACTTGACCATGGACACTATTGCACAGGTTATCCATGAATGTGAAACATGCGCTGCAATTAAACAAGCCAAGCGGTTAAAGCCTCTGTGGTATAGATGGCGATGGCTACAATATAAATATGGGGAGGCCTGGCAGATTGATTATATCACACTCCCACAAACCCGCCAAGGCAAGCACCATGTGCTTACAATGGTGGAAGGAACCACCACATGGCTGGAAATGTATCCTGTGCCCCATGCCATCACCTGGAACACTATCCTGGGCCTTGAAATGCAAGTCCTATGGCGACATGGCAGCCCAGAAAGAATTGAGTCAGACAAGGGGACTAATTTCTGAAACAGCCTCATAGACACCTGGGCCAAAGAGCATGGCATTGAGTGGGTATATCACATCCCCTATCATGCACCAGCCTCCAGAAAAATCAAACGCTACAATGGACTGTTACAGACTACACTGCGAGCAATGGGTGGTGGGACATTCCAACATTGGGATACACATTAGGCAAAGGCCACTGGTTAGTCAACTCTAGGGGATCTGCCAATCAAGCTGGCCCTGCCCAATCAAAACTTTTACGCACTGTAGAAGGGGATAAAGTCCCTGTAGTGCACATAAAAAATATACTGGGGAAGACAACCTGGGTTACTCCTGCCTCAGGCAAAGGCAAGCCCATTCATGGGATTGCTTTTGCTCAAGGACCTGGGTGCAGTAGGTGGCTAATGCTGGAGGATGGGGAAGTCTGCTGTGTACCTCAAGGGGATTTGGTTTTGGGTGAAAATAGCCAATGAACTGAATTGTATGATGTTAATTGCTACATAAAACTGTATGTCATCATTTCTATGGTTGCTATACACCATATCAATGGTATTACAGTAAGAATCACCCAGATTAATGAAGAATGAACTTTGATGAATCCAAGCAAAGTGCAGCAGTGATGGAACCAGAACTGGCTCCAGCATGCAACAATCCAACACCACACACCATCTCTCCTGCCCTGAAGAACTGTTATGACAGATGGAGCCTAAAGTCGTGGACTAAATGAACTCAATGAACATTTCAGAGGGATGGCCCATAGACCAAGGGAATGATATCTGTGTGTTTATATCAAAAGACAGGAGAAGTGGTGGTGATTAATTGGAATGTATTAGAAAGGGTAGGATCTGGGCATGACATACATGGTATAGAATGAGGGGTGGACACTGTCCTGGTTTTGGCTGGCACAGAGATAATTTTCTTCCTAGTACCTGGTATAGAGCTGTGTTTTTGATTTAGTATGAGAATAATGTTGATAGCACACTGATGTTTTAGTTGTTGCTAAGTAATGCTTATGCTAGTCAAGGACTTTTCAGCTTCCCATGCTCTGCCAGGTACACAAGAAGCTGTGAGGGGGCACAGCACAGACAGCTGATTCAAACTGACCAAAGGGCTATTCCATACCATATGACATCATGCTCGGTATACAAACTGGGGGAGCTGGCCAGGGGGTAGCAATTGGTGCTCACGGACGAGCTGGCCATCTGTCGTTGGATGGTGAGCAATTGCATTGTGCATCACTTGTTTTGTACATTGTTTTATCATTATTACTGTTATTATTATTTTCTCTTCCTCTGCTGTCCTATTAAACTTTCTTATCCCAACCCATGGGGTTTACCTTTTTTTCTGATTCTCTCCCCCATCCCACCGGGGGGCGGGAGAGGTTGAGCAAGCAGCTGTGTGGTGCTTAGTTGCCAACTGGGTTTAAACCACGACAGGTTTCAACTTGTGGAATCACAGGATCTTCCTCAAGGAGTGAGAACTGCCAGGAAGAGATGGAAGCCATGTATTGAAAAGAAGCAACAGCATCTTTGCCAGCAAACTTACTAATTGTGATGAAGTTTTTTATCTAGCTTCATCAGGGCATGCAGACCAAAGCCTGTAGTAAACCAATATACAGAGGTAAGGGCGTATGTGGCAACAAAAGTGACTCTCACCATGAAAATACAGGTTAATCTGGAGTGCCTGTTGGAAGTGCCCATCTGAAGTGCCTGCACGCTAATTTGCACAACCTATGAAACAAACAGGAGAAACTGGAAGTAGTTGCAGAGCTATGCCCTCACTGAAGTTACAACTCATGACTACAAGTTGTGTGGGCTGTACACACAGCTTGTAAAGACGTGATGGATGGAGGAAGGCTCTTTAGGAAAGACAAGCAAGAAGGAAGAGGAAATGGCTGCACTCTGCTTGGAGATGGGGGTGGAGGGTGGCAGCTGAAAAATAAAACAATTTAAAATGTACAGGACCCTGCTGTAGAGGGGGTGGCAGGTCCAGGGAGCCCTAGCGTGCCAGGATCAGAAGAAAGGGCCAACAAAGGAGACATTGTAGTGGGTACATGCTTCAGACAATCTCATTAAGAGGAGCAGGTGGACGAAGGCTTCCTTAGACAACAGGAAGAAACCTCACAATTGTAGATCCTAGGGGATTTTGATCAGTGACATCTCCTGGGAGTGCAGTGTGACAGACCCCAATCAAAGAGGTTTCTGGAGAGTGTTGAGGACCATGGTTTATGGAGGTGCTGGGTGGGACAGCTAGGAGACACAGTCTGTCGGACCCATTACTCACAAATAAGAACTCATTACAGATGTAAAAGTCATTGAAGACTTGACAGCAGCAACCATGAGATGGAGGAGTTTTAGATCCCGAGGGAAGCGAGCAAGGTAAACATAGAAACACAGCCTGGGACTTCAGAAGAGAAAACTTCAGCTTGGTTAGGAAACTGATAAGCAAGATCCAAATGGACCCTACTCTAAAGGGTGGAGGAACACAGAAGAGGTAATTATTTTTCAAGGATATCCTCCTCAAAGCACAAGAATATGTGAGAAAATGAGCAGGCTTGACAAGAATTCATCTTGCCTGAACTCCTGACCAAACTTAAAACACAAAAGGAAGCATATACAAAGCGGAAGCAGAGATAGACAACTGAGAAGGAATACCAAAACATTGCCTGGGCATATTGAATACATATTAAGAGAGTAAAAACTTGCTGGAGTTGAAATTGGCAAGGAATGGAAAAAGCAACAAAATGGACTTCTATAGGTGCATCAGTAGAAAAAGACAAGGAAACTGTGGACCTTCTGCAGAATGGGACAGATGACCCTGTGAGGAAGGACATGGAAGGTGCTTTCTTCACCTCAAACTTTACTGGCAAATCTCATGTCTTGTAGATCCCTGTGTCCAATGGTAGAGTCTGGGGAGAGAGAATTATTGTCCTCAGCAGAGAAGGATCAAGTTAGAGACTACTTACTTAAGTTGGACGTAGATAAATTCCTATGGATGGATGCATGAGGGACTTTCAAGAGCGTTGAGGAAGGAAGCCCATGTCATAGCAAGGCTGTGCTCTACCATCCTTAAAAAGCTGTCATAACTACAGAGCACCCAGTGACTGAAGAAAGGTCAACATCATGCCCAACTTCAGAAAAGGCACGAGGAATGATCTTAGGAGCTTCAGGCTTCTTGGGCTCCCCTCAATGTCTTTGGAAAATTAAGGAGTAATACTCATGAAAACTACTTCCAGAAATGTGAATCCATGCTGGCTAGTATCAAGGTGAGTTGTGCTTGACCAAGGTAATTGCCTTTCACAATAAAATTACTAGCTTTGCAGAGGAAGAGGAAAGCAGTGACATCATTTGCCTTGACTTTAACAAGGTTTTCAGCACGGACTGTCATAGCATCTTTTGAAGTTATCCTTGTTTTAAGCACAAGGATGGACTAGTGACCTCTAGAGGCCCCTTCCTATTTTGATCTTTTTATGAATCTATGATGTCAAACAAAAGTAAATTTGCATTTTATGCAGATGTAAACTAAAACCACATGATACCATATGTATTTACATACTTCAGCTGTTACTTAAATACAAAAGGGAAATCTTAACTGTATTTCCAGGGTTCCTTATGGAAGCACTTTCTATAGTCAGCCTCATGGCATTTAATTCTACCTATGAGTCAAGATTACTTTATCCTATAATTTTAGCAGGTGCTAAATACCACTGCGTATTCTGAAACCTATTGTCATTACATACTGGGGAAAAATATAGCAATCATGATCTAAGTATCACTTATGCAATTTTAGTACATCAGCTTCTCTCTTTACATGGGTCATGACAATAACTATTATGGTAACAAAGCCATTGACAAGAAAAATAATTTTACACTTTATTGGTTGACTAGAGATTATTTTGCATTGTTTAGCAATAATTGTAACAAAGCTTATCATACTTGGTGTAGGAGTAGCTTTTCAACTCCTCACAGTGGACTGACAAGTGTAAAAAGTCATGTAAACACAACAGATCACACAAAAACTTCCACCATAGCTTTAAGAAACACTTGAAAATTCTTATTATTAAAATGTGCAACTATAGAACACAAGCCTGCTGCTACAAAAATCTGTGAAAGCATAGCATAACAATATAAAAATATTCACAGTTAACTACATAGATAATTAGTTAACTTTTGTCACCAAATAATGCTTCAAGGTTGAACAAAAAAAAATCGCATGCATGGCCAATATATGTGATCTTGAAACTTGTGCAAGAAGACTTTTCAAGTCTTTTTATAACCAACTGCCAAAAGATATCTCTGAATTAGAAGAAAGATTTCAATTTGTCAGTCTTGAATATATATATTAAAATGTTGGCCCTGCCCTGACACACACCCCCCCACTCATCCCCCCCGCCCCCCCCACCAGGTGCCCAGGCAGCCACAGGCCCCTGCAGTTCCCTTACATATGAAAAGACAAATGTCAATGATTTATGTATCAAAGTCTTAAAAGCAAAATAACACTACCAAATACATGGGAAAATTTTGCATCATATTTCTATGAAGAACCAACTATAACAAAGAATTGATAAACTGATCAGAAACGTTACTTGTTTAAAATACATCATAGAAAGAAAACATGAGACAAGAAAGAGATTTCACACAGTAGCCCTATAAGCTGTCAAAACTGTACCTCATGTTTTGATTTCAAGGCAAAATATTACATTAATTTCATTAATAACTTTATTTTTAAAAAATGTTCAAAGAAACCTGAGATTGTCTTTAAAGCTTGAAGATTCATAAAAAGCTTTTATACAGATCATTTGTAAAAGTGTTGTGAGAGATTCAGAGAAATGCATACACATGCTTCAGAAGTCCAGTATTATGAAGGCATGTGACACCTATCCTCAAATCCTATCCACTTCGATTTCTTAAAACTTGTGCAAATTTATTATCTCCATTGCCACCACAAATGAATCAGTAACAAAAATACTTCCTTTCCATAAACAAAGTTGAACACTCTACAAAAATTGTATAAAATTTAATAAATTTATGAAAAAGTATATTGAAATACATCAACGTTTATCATAAACTCAACTGTAAGTGATACATTGAAGCATCTTATAATTGATCTGTACATGTATTGGGGGGACAGCAGGAACACACACTAGAGAGAAAAATACATAATACTGTAAAAGGAGTTGTTCTCTAAAGCTTACAATAAAGCATTGCTATTGCAGGCGATCTTAATGCCTCACTTTCACATGTGCAATATCCCATTGTCATCCACAGAGGTCTGTTACTCTTACTCATACCAACAGCTGATGAGGTAAGTAGGCACAACTTTTTCTAAAGCTTGCATGTTTGTTCCCAAAATATTTTAAGCTTCTTACTGATCCACCTGGTGGGATCCAGAAACAGACAGAGCTGGCAGCTATTGTATTGCTCATTTATTATGTGTTTTTTTCATTTAGATTTCTGCACAGAACTTCCTCATCAGACTATTAGCACTTTCACATAACTCAATATTTATCTTTTCTAGCCTACTCCTTGCATCAGTCACAGAAGAACTCTTTCATACCTCATAGAAAATGACTGTGGCAGAAAGGTGCTTTATATCTTGCTACTTGTTTCTAGTGCCTTACTAGTCCATTCCTTGTTTCCAGCTAAGGAAGCACTGGGATAATTGAATGCTATTGTAGCACACGACACTTGTACATTCTACTTGCCAATTTCATCATCTTTCACTTATTTCATCATCTGTCATTATATTATTGTATGAATGCCCCTGAAAGATTATGGCACTGTGGAAGAACATATGACTCAATACAGACCCCAAAAAGATGAATTTTCTACTGTGACATTTTTTATTTACTCAAGATTTCCCCTCCCAGTCTGATCTGCAATCCTGAAATTTTATATGACTTCTGAATCTAAACAACATTTTAACTCCTCTTCCAAATTCAAGACATGAATTCTAAGTTGATATTTTGTACAAGGTATTTCCACCTAAGGTATTACAGAGTTTCAAATATTCCTTTTCTGTCTTTCTTTTACTTTTTTAAAGTAAGGAATAAAAAGCTTTTGGGTCGGTCTGTTTGAGCTTTCCGTTTGAAATGAGAGGGAAAGCCAAGGGGAAGTATCAGAGAATTCTTCTTGCTAGCAATACCCCAAGACCTCACTGAGAGATTATTCTTCACTTCTCTCAAAGATCTGTAGCAGTTGCAAGCACACACTTTGCTCAGCATGATACAGGTATTTCAGCTTTCAGAAAGAAACAGCACACTCTCAGTCATGAAAATATAGCAAACAATATGAGGAAACATTCACTACAAAAGTAAGCACCCAGTTCAGCGTGGAAGAGCTTATGCTAATCACCATATGTCAAGTGAAGCTAAGTGAGCTTCAGCTAGTAATATTTAATTGTACTCCACTTGTCTAGCTCTTAAAGTCAACAAGCCCATCTGATCTTGATATCATAAGTTATGGGACGCAAAATGAACTGCAGATTTCAAAGTTCTTCATAGGTGAGATTATAACCAGAATCAATTGAAACTAGCATCCTTACTGTCTTGTTAATCTTTTCAATTTCCTGTAACATACTTGTTACCACAGCATCAATTATCGTAGTTGCAAAGTTCACAAACAGCATAGTATCATAACATGGTATTTTATATAATAATATATAATGCAGTTAAATTTACAGAGCCACTACCATGTTTATTAATAGAAATAAATCAATGTAAAATGCTACTTAAATCAAATGAGCGATAAAAACATCTAACTGATTTGTAGCACAAACTCAACATCCAACAATACATGCCGGACAAGAGAATACAAGAGACTTCAATAAAAACCAGAAATTCCCTAGTTTCGTCTAACAAGGATGTCCTTCATGGTAATTAGATCAGTCAATTAGAATAGAAAGGGTCTGTGAAGCTCTCCCTACTGACTGCATTCACATAATGCTGTCAATGGTGAGGGCAAAACATCAGATAGTGAGATCTCATGAGTCACAGCTTTAAATATAATTATTGACACTTTGAAGAATAAGCAAGTCAATCAAAACACATTTCTCTTCTAGTGTTATCAGACATTAAGCACATGGAGTCACCCCACAGGCAATATCCCAATGCACAGATGTAAGAAAAGTGGCAGCTGTCCATTAGCATGAAAATATACAGGTGTTTTCTTAGTACAAACTTATATTTTCACAGAGAAACCGTCTGAGACATCTTGTTTCAGGCACAGATCCATTATGCTTGATAACAGTCATCCAACAGAAGATTAAAACAAATTAAACTAAAACAGTATTTTACCTGTTTTCTGTTGTCCCTTTGTCACCTGATCAAATGAGTGGAATATCACTGTAATTCACACACTCCACAATTAAAAAGAGTCTTTATTGCTTCTAATCGGTTCACAGTAGGGTCTGTGAGGTATGACTGAAATCAAAAGATGCAACAGGACTGTGGAGCAAAACAGCACACGAAAAAAAAAACCCACCAAAACCAGAGTGTAGAGGGCATATTGTAATAAAATTCAATTTCTTTTGTTTATCCTTCTCTAAAATTACTTGGTTCACATGATTCACTCCACACATAAGATGACACATCTGCTTCAGGGACCACTCAGACTAAAACTGAGATTCAACATGCAGAGTACTTATCAACCTTAACAATGTAAGAGAGAGATTATTCCTTTTATAATTCATTTCACTTTAATCTTGCAAGAATTGGAGCCTTCAGCCTCATCTCCATATAGGCTGGGTGGCAGTCTACCCTAAATCTCATTTCTCTAGCTTGTCTGCATTCCAGCAAAAAACAGAGTCAAAAGGGCCTGAAAAGGAAGCATCAGAAACCCCTGCTTCAGACAATGCTGTGTTACCCTGCCTGGATGGTGCAAACTGAACGGTCATGATTCTGAAACACGTGAAATGAACAGGACCACCTATTCCTGGGTCAGTCATGAGTTGGCTTCTCAGTCTATACAAAGGAGCCGACTCACGATTTCTGTATTAAATTCTCAGTATAACACAAGGTTGTCCAGAGAAAGAACAATTCATGTCACACTACTACTTCTCCTAAAGCACAAACAAATCACAAAGGAAAAGGTACGGTTTTGTCTCAAGCAACCTTGCTCTCAGTGTACCAGGCACCACAGCAGAGAAGACAAGGGAGCATGCTGCATCAGGAGGGATGTCTGATGCAGCATGTGGAAGGAAGAGACCACATTCCTTATGCTGACACCGTTCCTCAGACTGTAAATACATATACTTCAGAGTAGACTATTGTCACTTTCACATATACGAACAGAAAAATTTGCTCTTTATGTAAGAAAACAGAGAATGAACTTGCTTACAACTACAGCTGTTATTTCTGTTTCAGATAACCAAACTTTGAAAAATGATAGTGGTTTGCTTTTTGCTCTTTTAATAAGCTGTAAAAAATTGGCATCATAGCAGTGTTTTATTAGAAACATTCAAAGATATATACTGTGAATGATAGAACTTGGGCTGCTGTAATTTAAAGAAGATTGTGCATTTTGTACAAAGACATGTGTAAAAATGTACTGTTGTATTTTAACATGATTTGACATAAATCTTACTGAGAAAAGTAGTGAAACCGACAGCTAAGTCAGCCTTTGAAATCCTGACACACTCACTGTTTGAAGGTTGTTTTTTTTTAAATTACCTCCCAGTTATACTGCAAACAATAGGGGCTTGCAGTCAGGAAAGCTTTAAATAATTTTAGCACAGTCTATGCATACACCGTATGAAATACATTCAAATGTTCTCCTTTCTACTCTCAGAAATCACTGTTTTTCTGAGAGATGCTTCTGTTCTTAAATGTCTCTAATAACGAAGACTTTGTGCTTCTCCTATACAGTCTGTTTCAGTGGTATTTTTGCCTTTATAAGATTTTTAATTATATGTAATCCCAGTCTTTCTTGCTATAAAGTAAGAAAGCACTTAATTCTTGCCCTACTTGTCCTAAATCTGGAAAACAGGTTATTCTCCCCTTTTTCAGGAGCTTATCACGTCAAATGAAGATTTATCATTTATTTATCCTTTTTTGATTTTAAAGCCATATTTATTAAAAAAAATTCTCTCATGTCATGTATTTTTTTTTTTAACCAATAAGATATGTTGCTCTTTTGGGAAACTCTTCAGGTTTTTCTCGAAGTATAATGACCAAAACATTACAAAAGCATTACTGAAGCTGAATAGAGATGAAAAATTGTCTCCCAAACTATACATGGAATCACTGAATAATTCAGGCTAGGGGAAAATCAGGACATCTTTTGTCCAGTCTTCAGCTCAGAGCAGGGTAAGCTGTGAGGTCAGACCAGCACACTCAGGGCTTTATCCAGTCTGGTCTTGAGCATCTCCAAGAATGGAGACTAAACAGCTTCTTGGGGAAACCTGTTCCACAGTTTGACTGCCCTCAGAGTTCAAAAGTTTTTCCTTACATCCAGTCTGAAGCCCACTTGTTTCAGTTTACGCCTGTTGCCTTTCATTCCCCCCATGCACACCCGTGAAAAGCCAGGCTCCCTCTTCTTGATAACACACTTGTTGGTATGAGCAAACTGCTGTTATATCCTCCCAAAGCAGTCTCTTCTCCAGGCTGAACAGGCCCTGATCCCTCAGCCTCTCCTGGACAAGTGTTCCAGCTCCTGACCAGCTTGGGGATCTTCTGCTGATCTCACTTCAGTTAGTTGATGTCTGTCTTGTATTGGGGGGCCCAAAACTGGATGCAGTATCTAGATGATGTCTCACAAATTCTGAACAGAAATGGGATAACACTTTTCCCTCAGTCTCCTGTCTGTGGCCCTATGAATACAGCCCAGATGCCACCTCTGCTGGCCCCAGGTAATTCATTTGTCACAGGCCTTCAGGTAGCACATGACCCATTAACCAATACTCTCTGGTCCCAGCCATCCAACTAGCTTTTTACCCATCTAGTTTTTCACCCATCCAGAGTGTAATATTCAAAACTAATAGTGTTGAAAGCCTTATTAAAGTCAAGGTAAATAAAACCCATTGCTTTCCCATGTTCACAAATCCAGTCATTTCATCGCAGAAAGCAATCAGGTTGGTCAGGCACATATTCCTCCTGGTAAATCCATGCTGACTGTTCCCAGTCACTACCTACTCCTTCATGGGCCCAGATGTGGGCTTTAGGAGGATTTCATGATTGCCCCAGAAGCTAAGATGGGGTGTCCATACTATAGTTCTCTGTATTGTCTTTTTGGCCTTTTTTGAAGATGTGTTCAGAATTTGCCTTTCTCCAGTCATCAAATCATGTCCTAAATTTTGCTGCCTCCATCCTGACATCATTGTAGAGAGTCATCTTCAGTTTGTAATCCCTCCTCTCCTCCCCTGCTTCCCTGAATAGTTACCTAACAAGTTGTTCCTCAGTTTGTATTTTGTCTCTGGTGATTTCTGCACACAGATGTTTCATTTATCTAAGTTTTATCACACCTTTCGGTGATTACTTCTCCATTTTTCAATGTTATTTTGAATGCTGAGTCTAGTCTCTAAACACTCTTTATTCTCATCAGTTTTGTAGATGGCAAATTAATCTACAAAATTGATAAGCAATATATACTTCTATTTCATCACCCATCAGGTTAATGACAATACTGAATAAAGCCAGGCCTAAGATCATAGCAAAATCCTTATGACACACACTTTCACTCTGCATGTAAGCCACTTTGTCATTATGCAGAACAGTTCTGCACCCAGCTTTGTGCTTTCTCTTTATTGATCCATCTAGATCAAATGCAGATTAAAATACCATGTGAAACCATACCAAAATCCTTACTTAATCAGGATTTATGACACTTACTGCTTCTTCTCTTAATCATATAGGACTATATGATTAGAGAGCTTTGACATAATTTATTAATGATCTGTGCATTTCTACCATGCAATTTTTTACCTCTCATTTCTAATTTTTAGAACTCAAAATGTTGTAAGTTAGGTCACTCATCAGCAAACTAGAAGCATTATGTGTTAATATCACAACTATAACAGATCACATTGATTCCATCTATATCTTTTACAACAGGAGTCTTAACATATAAAGATTTTTGGGGTCGTCAGGTGAATGATGGATATAAGAAAGGAATTGAGGATTTTTTGTTTTGTTTTACATCATTACTGAATTTAGATTGCCTGGATTTTGACATGTTCATTGTGAAACAAATTCTATAGGCCTATGTTGCAACAGCTGCTAACTGAACAATTTTTTTGAGGTATGGGTGGCAGCATGATGTCCCAAGATGGGCAGCCAAAAATAGAGACACAATAATTATTTACAAGTAACTTGTCCATAACACTTACTTAAATGTTGCATTGGTTTTCTTTTTGTATTTTAAGCAAAATATATTTCATATAAAAAAGAATAAAATTTTGAGCTGTTCCATTATATGATTAAATACTTTAATCTAAAAAAAAAAATCTGAAATTGTTTAAAGCAACTCAACCACACTTTGGCTGGGTTTTCATCCTCAAATACTTTATTTTGTGTTTTACTTCAGCTAAACCTCAGATAAACATCAGAAAAATACATTTCCCCCAGGTATAGCAAAAGTAAAAAATCCTACACTGTTGTCATTGATTTTTAATCAACATTGATCAAAATTCCTTGATTTTAGGAATGAGTCATGCATAGTGTATTAAATGGTTATAGTCTCTATGTGCTTAATTTCCCTGTATAGTGCAAGATTTTTTAATAGATTGTACTTCATATTAGAGGTGACAGACATTCCTGATCTCGTACAATAAGCACTTCTATTTTACAGCGTTTTTTACACATCTGTTTTTCCTCCATGAAGTTTGACTGAAATTTTTATAGCATGCTGTATATACCCAGTGGACTGTAACAATCTGAATTTCTGTAATATCCCATCCTAGAAATGCATATTTAAGTAATTCTTAAAAGGATATAATGTGTTATAATTGAAAACCTCAGCTCCATTCCTTCCAAAACTCATACTTATGTGAGTAATACCACGAAGCACTGCAAGATCAGTGCCAGGCTTACTAATGCAAATAAAGGTTTGTAGAATCTAGCTCTGTAGAGGCTCCCATATGCTTACTACTGATGTCCATACCAGATAAATAAATGCAGCCTTAGCATCCATAACCAAACATACTCCCTAGGTAAGAAATAGTTTGCAGCAAAAAAAATCTGGAAACACCTTTCAACGCCTTTATAGATGCCCATACACCCAAAATAACAGTATATTGAAATATCCATATTACCCTTGTAAGCCCTACAGGGGTTGTATAGAAAGTACAGAACTCTCTACGGCCCTTCATGGACACGTAGGTTCTGAATCTACAAGCTGACAGCACAGAAGAGTAGGAGGAAATACTTAAACTGATCTTGGTTGACTTCCATGATTTAATATAACTTCCATGTTCAGAGCATATGCAACCAGCATAGCAAAGCAATTTTACCAGACACATTATTCCTCTGCCACCTGGCAAACAAGGACAACATTTCAATTGCAATGATGAAGAAAACTGTATCAGTACAGCTTCTGATTAATAACAGTCTCCTTGGAGAGGCAAAAATTGTGTGAAATGTACATTGAACTGCTACTTTACTCTTGATAGCATTCATCTAAATATAGGATTAAGATTGGGAAGAACCTGCGTTAATTTTGGCTGCACCAAGGATTGAGTAAAGCAAGTGCTTCATGTTGCAAACAGATTAGGATTTTTCTAAGTGAATTCCACTGACTCTCTGAACACCTTATCGAGACAGCAAGCTTGTTATTTTGGCTCCTGTCACTGTACAGATCTTATATTTTAATCCCATAAATCTCACTGTTCTTTCACGCTCCCTTGTTTCTGAAGGCATGCTTGCTGCAGTGAGTGGAATGCAAGCAGATGCTCACATAATACAGTACAGTAACATATAAGGACACTCAGTAAGAAGCTGAAGACGAATTGTTATGACAGCCCCATGCTACCCCATTGCTAATCAGTCTTTTCCATCAAAACTAATTAGTTTTGGCATGGTGCTGTACTGGTAAGATAGTAGTATAAATTACTTCCAAGTGCAGCAGCCCATAACTCTACAGTACCATAAACCACTTTCTGAAATAGTTGAGCCTTAGATAGATTTTAATTTTCTAGTCCTACTTTTACCTAAATCAGTACTTTCTAGTTTTTTGCTAGGATCTACTCATTCATCCTGGGCTTTAAATATACCAGCACTTTTCAAACATATTCAAAATATAAAGATTCGCAGTAGCAGTATGAATACTTTCATGCAATACTTCATTGCTTAAAAAAAAAAAAAAAAAAAAACAAAAAAAAACACACAACCAAAAAAACACCAAACAAAAAACCCAACACCCTTTTTTTTTTAAATAAGCTTCACTCCTCATAAAACCTAACAGCTCCAGAACATTATATTTTCCTTGCAAACTTTTATAAGCAATTTCTTTAAGCAGCTATTTCTGTGGCATTGCAACAACAATTTGACATTTTCTCTTATTTGTTTCAGGTGAATAAAAATATTGCATACATTTAGTTTAATTCTTTCATTTCAACCATGTGAAGCAAATTTGGAATTTCCTTAAGAACTTGATTACCTTGGATTAGTCTTAGACTCCTTTTTTGGAAGTCACAATTCAATCAGGTATAGCCTTTGAAACTTGAATATTTGTTCAATCAGCTTGTTAAAAAGGGTAAAAACTGACCTGTGCTCAGAAAATTATTGTCTTTTTAAATTATCTCAAGTTGGCACTAAAATCTGAAGAATCCCAAATCAATAACTAGTTTTGAAAGGTGCATGGGTTTGTGCATGGGATTACAAAAATCTCAGTCAGCTATGCGGTTGTAACCAACACCTGATTATCCTGCTTTCTTAAAATAGCATGTTCTATGTACACCATACATAGTACAATTTATAGAAGGCTTTATTAAAAATAATGAATGACAGTTACATTAGGCCAAATTAACACTTCTAAATAAAGAACAGTTTTTGCCAGTTCACTAAATAGCCAGCTGTTTCCTTCATTGTTTTACTTTAATGTTTTTCATGAATCATGGACCCTTAACCAGTGATCCATTCCAGGATTCATGAATGCAGTATGATGTGTTTTATGAGGATGAAAAACTCTGCATGTAGCTCACATTTATGGTATGAAAAAAGAATATTGAAAGGGAAGAAATAATCTTCAAGTTTACATGAAGTCATAGAAAGAAATAAGTCTGTGTACAAATAGTATCCAAGGCCAGAATTTAGTTTCATAGCAACTGCATCATTCTTGCCTAGCATGGTAGATGTATAAGCAAATTCCGTCTCCCTGCATCCTCTGTTTTATCAGCTAGATTTCTAGAGTACTCAACATCCCAATGGAATATTAGAAATTAAATGAACTTTCACATATTTAAAGTAAGAAAAAAAAGCAGAGGAAGAAAAATAGTCAAATTAGAAGAAAAATCACCACAGAAAAGCTGCCCAGGAAGACATTTCCAGTACAATCTTCATGCGATAACCAGAGGATACAGCTATCCTGAAGAGATGACAGAAAGTCTTACCTTTACAGCACTATTTATAAGCAGTTATCAAACCAATATTCTTGTGATCGTGATCTCTGTCAGTAGTCAGGAAGCCCTGTCTAAGAAAGACTCTCTGTAAATAATGACTGAATATAAAGATTATAATGTGATGTCTGTCTGGATCTGCAGACAATACAAAGGTTTGAATTACCCAGAAGCCTCAAACTACACACACATATCTTTCATTTTTTAAAATTTTAAAGATTTAAAATTCTAAGACAGAAATATGGCAATCATCATGTGGGCCAACTCTATCTTTCACTTAAAGATATTGTATGATAGTTATATACTGTATGATAGCAGTGATTACATGCCTAAAGAACATACAAGGTGAAAATATATTTTGAAGGACATCTCTCTCTGGAATGTCGTTCTTCAACATTAGAGCATTTCTATTCAGAGACACATTAATTTTAAAGCTGATTAATAAATACTAAGCTATTTTGTGGATTGATTTTTTTTGCAGTAAATAGAGGACTAGAAGAGCAGTGTCTCCCAACTCATAATAGAAGAGCTGTTTCAGCAGCACAATCCTTTTCAGGACTGTGGTATTTTCATCCACTTACCCAATGTCATTAGAAATGTTTTGACAAATTACAAAGGGACAGGCAATGAAGTAAATAAGAATGAAATAAGTACAGCATTAATGCAACAGAACATATTAAGATCTGAAAATAAAATCAGTAAACAAATCAACAATAAAAAAGGGAAAGAAAATTCCCAGTAAATTAATCATTCTAACTACCAAAGAAAATGCCAGTATTTATATTCCAACTCTTAGAGCTGTCTTTAAACCTACCTATTTTGTCATACAATAACTACTTTTGCTTTTGAAAAACTTGATAGATACAAAAATCTCATAATTTTCAAAAGCTTGACTACTCTAAGGTGTTGAAGCCAAATATTCAAAGCACTGAGCCGTATCAAAATACCATTGAAGACTATGATGCTAGACCACAAATTAATTTGCTTTATAGTGCTGATCTATGCAAAGGATTAAACTTTTAGTAGTGTTAAATTTTTTTGCCTTTTCTTAAACAAGAAAATTGAAACAAGGTTTTTCATAACTGTCTTCAAACACTCAGTACACTTGCTGTCAAAATAGCCTTGCTTTCTTTAAAGTTATTACTTATGGATCCCAAAGGAATAATGCTTAGACACCCCTTTCCAATACCATCATTAAAAAATAGATGATTCCAATCTTGCAGTTCCAGTGCAGACTTCAGGAGGATCAGAATTAACGCAAAGGTCTTTAAGCAGCTGTATTCTGGAATAATAATAATAATGGAATGGATTTGTGAATAAATAATTAGCTTTCTAAATTAACTTAATATTGCATACATACATATCTGACCCTCCCAAAATACATGTCAGAGCCTGGAAATAACTGACAGAATAAATATTTGGAATCAAGGGAATGAAACAGACAACTCCAAAGACTACAGGTTTATTAAAGGTTTTCTTAAAAACATCCGAAAGGGAAAAAGAAGGAGCAATGATCACAAAATGTATCAGTTATTTGTAGCTGAGACAACAGCTCATAAGGACACTGAGAAGAAAAGCTGAAGCCTACAGAAATATAGTCGTGCTAAGGATAATGATAGCATGACTTGATCTAAGGGAAATAAAGAAACTGAAAAGGTACTAGCAAATGATGTTACACCTTGTCTCTTAAGCCTACTAGCCAAATAACATATACAAATTTAGTAATCATACTTCTTATTCTTCTAACAAGCAAGTTACTGAAAATTGGTACTCAAAAAAATCATTTCAGACTGCTCAGAATTGATAACTGCTCTCCATGTATAATTTTCTTACCACCTTTGCATATACTCTGTATAGTTTTGTCTAGACTGTATTATGGGAGACCTTATGAGAAATCTTACTAACTGTATGGTAGATGATATACACTATTTTACTATAGTCACAAGTCCAATTAGCACGTTGCAAAAGGATACAGTTTGTTCCTGGCAAATTCATATTTAATGTTGCTCTTTTATGCCACCTCTATTACAAATAGTTTATTTTTCACAGGAATTACTGTAAAAATGATTAATTTATAATTCTCAATATCCTCTTTTTGCATCCTGTACTTACTATATTTATTACTTAAATTTCTGGTACTTCATCCATCTTGCTCATGTTCTATGAAACTTCTATGAGATACATTTGAGCTAACACGTCTGAGAAAGATTCAGTTGGTCCTGTAAGTAACCTGGGACAAGTTTCATCACATTCTAACAACATGAAAATAAATAACCAAGTGATCTATATAATCTGAGATCTCATACCATTGTCACTGGTATTAAATGACGCCCACCTAATCACAGATGAAGAAAAAGACTGAACAAAATAATAACCACACTGATCAGTAAACACTCATGACAGGTTTTCTTCTCCTCACCACTTTCTTCTTACTATTAAAACCATTTATTCGAACAACTACCAATTCTTCTAACTCCTTAGATTTACATTACTTAGTATCTTATCAATTAGTTATCTTATCAGTTCTTATCAGTATATCTTATCAGTTCACTGAAATCTGCTTCCAGGAAGTACATAATTTTAATTTTGCTCTTTTTCTTCTTCTCCTGAACTCTACTGCTTCATAAACAGCCTCACTCTCTATTTTCCATGTTCTCCTTTAGTTCCTTCTCCATTAGTTTGGATCAAACTTACAAGAACGTTACACCCTTTTGCTTTCTTTGTAGTACATATTGAAAGCTGATCATCATCATTGTCACTGATGCAGTACAGGACTCTGCTGAACAGTATTTTCCTGTATTCCTTTCCCCGATAGAAATGTCTAGGATTTGGAGTCGCACATCATACTTTAAAAAAAAAAAAAAAAAAAGTAAGTCAGTCTTGCTTCCCTGATTTTCTTCATTTGCTGGACGATGAAAGGACCTCCTCATGACATTGCCCACATTCTTTTCCCGTTCAAATATTTTCAGTCCCTCTACAATCTAGCATTCTGAGTATGGAAGTAAAATATTTTTAATGCATTGGTGGATAAGTTAGAACTTATTTACAGGCATACTGGCAACATTTCCAAAGCAGACAGATAAATTCAGGCTTTACAGTGCTTATTTAGCAGACTGAATATGTGGTTATTCTTTAATATTGGTGGTTATGAGGTTATTCTTTAATCACAATGAGTAGTTGAGTCAAATATTCATCATACTTGGAAAAGTAGCTGAAGTCAAGCAAGGCAAAGGGTTGTTCAGGACTCCACCATTTTACAATGGGAAAAGTAAGTGGCTTTTTTGTGTTGTCTATTAAGCAAAGTTTTGAAACATATGCAGAAATGTTAACAATAAAAACAGATCAGGGCTTAGAAACAAACTAATGTTTGTCTTAGAAACAAACAACAGGCTCAGCCAAGAATCAATCCGTTTTTTTCCTTCTTTTGTGGGAAATGTTAAGCATTCCTTTAATAGTAGGAATTCTTTTAAAATCAGTTTTACAACATTTTTTTTCCCTTCTCAAAAGGTAGGTGATACTGTTAATTGAGAGAAGCTTTTTAAGAAGTTGACACCCTTTATCCCTGAACAAAGATTACATGCACAGTAAGTTGTAATCCTTGGCTTTGCAATATTGCTTTACGAGGTTAAGAAGATGAATGTTCATTGCTTTTAATCCTTACCATGATTTACGAGACTCTGGGTATCCTTTCCCCAGAGCATCTACAACTGTGCGGTTGTTCTGCCTGCTGCTTAAATTACAGAGACATCTGCAAAGTAAATTATGGATTGTTGTCCCACAACCAAGCTGCCTCTTCATCTCTCCTGTAGTATTTCTTTTATAACAACAAAAGGATTTTTTTTCCCTTGTTTATCACTCTTGTTTTGCCAGACTGGGTGATATTATGATGACCTGGATTACTGCCTGCCATGCAAACTTTCAAACAACACGTTCAGCTGTAAAAACCCACAGTGAAAAGGAAGGGAGGGAACAGGCTGTAAGGGACAGAGCAGACAGCTACATAATGTTTGTTTTGTGCGTTAAGCTCTTCAAAGTTCACAAATCTAGAGCTTATTTTCCTCATCTTAACAGAAATTTATGTAGCTAAAACAAACATTTGAGCACTTAAACCCATTCTGAATGAGGTGAATATATAGCTTTTTGTTGCTCTAATATTTCTCTATTACGTGTCCATTAATATGCTGATTTCCACATCTCTACTTATAGGCATGTATTCCAATATAAACATATCAAACCCATATAGGCTTATCTAACCTATATGAAAAGCTGAGCTCCTATGCAGTGTAGATGTATATTTGTGCATCCAAAATAGTGTAATTTGTGGACCTTATACTGTAACACTGAGAATTAGATCACTTATCCCATTTAAAATTTTAAGTCAGATTTTTAACTATGTGCCTAATTTTATAATCTTGCACTTTAAAACTTTATTTCATAGTATACGCAGTGAGGATATAAACTCATTATCAATAACAAGTCACAGTTTAAGGTAACTGGTCCAAGATTTCAAAACCGCAGAAAAAAAGACAGCGAGCCAAGGCTTTTCAAAGTACAGATACAACTACTTTTTTACTACAGTATGTATTTCCCTCTCAGTTTCTCCTCTCTATCCCATTCATCCTCTGTGCTTGTCCACTTTTGTGGACTTTGAATCATTGTTCCCACCACAACGAAGCATGCCAATGTTCATCTTTGTCCGCACACGGGTGTTCTCAGAAGGTATTCTACCAAGCGCTAAACTCATCAAGTTTCAGATAAAATCTAATAAAATCATTCCACATTACTTGCTCTCTATTATCCCTCTCATTATGTTTTTGTACTGTCTACCTGAATGCCCTGAAACAATATGCAATTTCGATTACAATCCAGGTGTCAAAAACCCAACATTTTAAAGGTAAAGTGCATGGCAATATATCATCCAAAAACTGTTTTACAAAGCAGAAGTAATAGTCACGTCCCAAGCTCCTTTGGCACAATTCCAGTGAGCCTAGTCAAGATAACAAGTGCTGATAGCATTGACATTAGAGAAACTCTTTATATATTTGGCAGAGTCACTGAGATATAATCTCAATTTCCTAATTCCCTTTGGCTATGTCAGAAGCCCAGAGTTCAGTGAGAGAAGATACATAACCAAAAATTGTATTGTGCTACTTGTCCCAAAGAACAACCAGTAAAGACAGGCTTGAGCAATAAAAACTAGGATCCAGACTCTTCCAACTTTGTATCTGAAGTTTTCATCAGAATTTTATGGAAAAAATACATATCAAATTTTTAAGTATTTACATAAGATATGTCACACAATTACCAGAATGCAGCCACATGTAAAAAAACCTGTCTTTAATATCAGCCACATAACTGTACTGGACAGAGTAAAAGTACTTTATCCACTGAAATCAAGGACTGTATAAAATGGAATTTAAGCAGAACAATGTCTTACTATAAATAAAATATTAATAGGTTTTTAATAAAATCAGAACCTGTATATATTGTGCTTGTTTCTCACTGACATTAAACAACAACCAGCATTAAACAACTCTCTACAGCTTTTGCCTTTACTGTAGAACTTCAGAGGACAATCAGTTTCCCGATCTTTTTTGCTCTATATCTGCCTGCAAATGAGTGTTCATAGCAAGCATCCAACAAAGCTGTGATACATAGAGTATTACTGAATTTAATCATTCCATGCCACCTGTACTTTTTTCTCTAGTGTACAATGCTTCATAGACCAAATTGCTTCATAGACCAATAGACCAAAAACATAACAAAACAAAACAAAAAAACAACAAAAAACCCCAACCTACACCCACTAACCTTTGCCATCTTCTGGAGACTGTGCTTGAAATTCATTTAGGCTTTTACCTCAAAATATAATTCACTTCAAAGTTATAAAATTCATACCTGCCTCTGATTTTTTCTTTTTGTCATCCCCAGCATTAGATTCTTGCCAAGAATAGTAAATAACAAAGCCACTTTATAGTGGATTCCATAAGCAACAACTGAAGTAGATGATAGCATATTAATAAACATGAGGAAGCCTATGACATTGTTTTTTACCCCTGTGAAAGAGGTTCTGCTAAGGTACACCTTTGAAATGAGACAAATACCATGTGACAAAAATAACACCCTCCAATTACAAGAAAAAGCATTGTAAAAGTAAAGCTCAGAAAGAGAAAATTAGTTTCTGTCCTTTAAGAGGTAGAGAACAGACTGTAAAGGTACTTTTATTTTCTCCAATCTGCACGTAAATTGGAATAGCCTTGAAAAGGTAACATACAGCACAGGCCTTTGTAAATAGTCAATTGGTCAGTAGTAGTGCAGTCTCTGGATTGCATCAAGTATTTTTGTTGAGATACGCAGCAAAGATATTAGATCTCTGGATCTTTCCAGCTCAGTTTCATGGGCTTAGAACTAATTTGTGTTGAATACATAAATAACAAAATAGAAAAACAGGTGAGAACTGAATCCATTAGGTTTAACATGATGAGTTGATTGCAATTATTACAAGTTTCTTGGAGATTAGAGAGACATCTACAGAGTTTTTAGAAAGTCTACCTGTGAATATGATGCCACATCTTCCAAGATCTTACAGAAGTAAAGTTCAGACTGGCCTCATTCACCACAATCCTCAACTGATTGGGTCACTATGGTCTGTAAAAACATACAAAAGTTAAATTGTCAACAGTTACTCCTCATGAGACTGAAAAAGTTAACAGAAAAAAAGCAGGGAGCGTGCTATTAAGGAACTCAATCTAGAAAAAAAAAAATTATAGATCACCACACAGCACTTTTTCTGTGCCTCGTGTCAATATGGCAAGGTGAGGAGCAGGACACAGATATCCCTTGAAGCAGATGGACCCCACTGAACAAACATTCAGAATTAAACTGCTCACATTCCTTATAGTTGTCTAAAACTTGTGGGATTTTTACTGCCAGTAGGCATTACTGCAGAAAATCATATTATGGCTCTGATTTGTATGCATTGCCTTGGCTGGGTTTCCTTTGTGCCAGCTATCATTCAACACAGTGTGAAAATAAACACACAAAGATTTCTTTGAAAAGGATGGAGGAGTAATAATATGAGCTAGGGACATCACATATAATGTTTTGTTCTTTGTTTTGCAGCCAATTTTGTCACTACCATAATGGTATAAGTCAGTATCGTATATGGCAGGATGGTAATTTTTCTTATAAGTGCAAAGTCTATAACTCACAGAAGCAACTTCCATAACCAGCCCATCCTGAACTATTAGAGCTCCGAGACACATTCTTATCTGAGCCTTGATCTAATGTTTCGATCATTAAGAAAACAAACAAACAAAAAAAAACCCCAAAAAGATGACAGAAAATGTTTTCTATTACTTCAACAGGACTAAAACTTGGAGGGTTCTTTGGTGCTTTTATTTTTTGTTCGGTTGTTTGTATATTGGAATTTCTGAATGCATATGGACAGAAAGAGAAATGAATAGGAGGGAAAAGAAGAAGGAAATTAAAAAAACAAGGCACCCCAAACTTATGGCTGAAGGAATATTAAAAGAGAGATGGCATCCAGATATAAAACTATAAAAGCAGAGAAAACTCAAGGGAAGACAAACAGCTAAGCTGGTGAGTATCTATTTACATTCTTTCACACCCCAGGCAGTGGCCTTATCCAAGATAAGGGGCTACTAAAGAGAGACATAATACCTACTCTGTGCCAAAACATTAGATTATATTAAATTAAAGCTTTTAGAAATTCACAAACACAGAAGTTGCAGATAAATTATGCACACAAAGGGGAATAAGCCATTTATACAGACATGAATAACCCAAATCTCCATACTTCAAGTAAACATTAAAACAAAAGCTAGTAGTGTACTACAACATAAATTATATATTTATAAATGTGTAACTTGTTTTGCAGTACTTGCACTCCCCTGCCTCCACTGGGTTAATACATAACTGCTTTCAGTACCTTGGGAAGCTACAATATCTTAGATTCTAAGGGGGATCAAAAGTCAAAAGGGAGGTCTAAGGGTGGTGGTGGGGGGAGAGGTGCATGGCAGAAATCACAGCATTTCCTTTAATTTCAGTGGAAGGAATATTTATTCAATAATTATGTGTATTTAATTTTGAAATTATTACTACCATTCAACTAGAAATTTGTTATGCCCAAGTTATTTTATTCACTGAGAATTTACTGTAGGAACGATTGACTCCAATTCCAATAGCTAGTACTATTCAAATACTCAGACCAGATAGACATGGTGTTCTCTTCTACCCTTTAAATTCATTATATGTGGGAGGGAGGCAGCACCAGAACCAAACCTACCCACTTAGCAGGAGAATTCCTTTTAACTTTGTTGGTAAGGCAAGCAGGATTTGAATCACATGTTTTTACTCCAAGCTTACTGAATCAACCACATTCACTTTTCTTTTTAAAAATTTACTTGTGGCTCTTACACTAAAAAATGAGTCTACCTACCAAAAAGCAAATTAACAAACAAAAAAAAAACAGTCCAAGGAGAGAAGAATCCCAACACTGTACAAGCTTTTTGTGTCTCAGAAACCAGTAACAGAAAATGAAAAATCCCAAACGAAACAACCAGTTTTTTCTCACTGTTAGTTCTTCATGTTATTGAATTGGATTTGATAACAATGATATTAACTTCAAGGATTGATAACACTTGATACCAGTTAAAAACAGCAGCTGAAGCATGCATCTAGAACTACACATGTGGTAGGAGTCATGAGTCTACTGATGTAGAAATGAATTAGGAAGTTCGGAAAGCCAAGGAAAAAAAAAAGAAAAAGAATCCAGCTTTTTGGTGTTAGCACTGCAAGTTCCTGTTTCCTTAAAAATATTGTTAACATGCAGCATACAGCTCTAGTTATTTATTGATTAGTACCTTTTACCAAAAACATTGGCAATGAGAAAGAGATCACAATGACTCTTATTGCAAATAAGGATTGGAGTGGTTCTGTAAACCTTATTGATTTTTTCTCAGTTGCATTGATTAAATTTGAAAAATCTTTTCTGCAAATACCCAGTTTACTTAGCTAGAGGAAAAGTACAGCATGAGAACTATAACATTTAGCCTGAGGAGACTGACTGGGAACTATGGTGCCATTTGGGTACACTGGAATATACTCGCATTCACAGAGAAGTTTTTGAACACATTTACAAAACAAAGTTAAAGCTGCCAGGATTGTTATCATCCATGATACTGCAGGAAGTACCAAATGATACAGAACCTGCATATTTGATGAAATATCATACAGTTTGATTTACAGCTTTTTTTTTCTTTTCTCAAAGTTGAACATTTAACTGGTAGTTGTCCGACTTGTACTGTACGAAATTATGGTTCCTTATTCTCTTTTGGTTTTGTGCATGAACTGAATTTCACGGCACTTATTTTCCTGTGCCCTCGTGCCCCCTGCCATGAGGGAGGTGGATCACAAGTGTGGATGAAGGTCACAGTTCCTACTGCCAAGCCATTTGTGAAGATGGCATCCAGGTCTGCTTTTCTTTTCACGTTCCCTTTACACTAACATTTATTCTTCATGAACAAAAGGTTTTCATGCAAGATACAAATTTGGGCCTGTCACACACATACAAGGTCATTTAGAGAGAACTGGGTCATAGATTGAAAGGCTTTTCTATCCCTCATTCCTCCTGTACTTTTCAATATTATCATTTTTACATTTTACTGCACTAGGGTGTTTACAGAAATTTGGCAGTCAAACACACACTGGAAAAACAAGAATGCCATGTAATTTTTAACCTCTCTTCAAAACCATAATAGCCAATTTTGTAAAGAAGAACATATCCATCTGGGTTTATTTGATAAATATGCTCTCAAACACAAATATGCAACAAGGCACAGCTAATAATGCTTTCATGTTTACTCATTCACAAATCAATATTAAAACAAGCAGCACTAACTCCTTTGCTGAAGCCTGAGATTCCTGTGATAAAATTCAGTAAAGCTTTCACAGACTACAGCACTGCAGGGTAAATCTTTACATCCATCCCTGCGTTTTCCTGTTTCTTCTGTCTGCAGTAGATAGAGGCTGTTTCCTGTCACTGCTGGCAGTCTAAGTGAGATGCACTGGTTACAACCAACAGTGCATGTCATGGAATGATCATATTTTTTCACCATTTTACAAAGACGCATCTGAAAGGATTCAAAAAGACCCTATATGAATCCAATGGGTTTCTAAAGCAGCTTTCTCCCCATGGAGAAAACAATGCAGCAACCTCTAAATTAGTGTCTTTTTAGTGTGAGAAAACTTCTAATAATGAGAGCATTACTTGAGTTTTAAATGGTCCAATATTATTTCTACGACAAGGTGACCCGCCTAATGGATGAGGGAAAGGCTGTGGATGTTGTCTATCTAGACTTCAGTAAAGCCTTTGACACTGTTTCCCACAGCATTCTCCTGGAGAAACTGGCTGCTCATGGCTTGGACGGGTGTACTCTTCGCTGGGTAAAGAACTGGCTGGATGGCTGGGCCCAAAGAGTGGTGGTGAATGGAGTTTACTCCAGTTGGCAGGTGGTCACAAGTAGTGTCCCCCAGGGCTCTGTGCTGGGGACAGTCCTGTTTAATATCTTTATCCATGATCTGGACAAAGGGATCGAGTGCACCCTCAGTAAGTCTGCAGACGACACCAAGTTGTGCGGGAGTGTTGATCTGCTTGAGGGGAGGAAGGCTCTGCAGAGGGACCTGGACAGGCTGGATCAATGGGCCAAGGCCAATTGTATGAGGTTCAACAAGGCTAAGTGCAAGGTCCTGCACTTGGGCCACAACAACCCCATGCAACGCTACAGGCTTGGGGAAGAGTGGCTGGAAAGCTGCCTGGCAGAAAAGGACCTGGGGGTGTTGGTTGACAGCCGCCTGAATATGAGCCAACACTGTGCCCAGGTGGCCAAGAAAGCCAACGGCATCCTGGCTTGTATCAGGAATAGCGTGGCCAGCAGGACTAGGGAAGTGATCATGCCCCTGTACTTGGCACTAGTGAGGCCGCACCTCAAATACTGTGTTCAGTTTTGGGCCCCTCACTACAAGAGAGACATTGAGGTGCTGGAGGGTGTCCAGAGAAGGGCAATGAAGCTGGTGAAGGGTCTAGAGCACAAGTCTCATGAGGAGCGGCTGAGGGAACTGGGGTTGTTTAGCCTGGAGAAAAGAAGGCTGAGGGGAGACCTTCTGGCTCTCTACAACTACCTGAAAGGAGGTTGTAGAGAGGTGGGGGTCGGTCTCTTCTCCCAGGTAACAAGTGATAGGATGAGAGGAAATGGCCTCAGGTTGCACCAGGGGAGGTTTAGACTGGATATTAGGAAATTTTTCTTCACTGAAAGGATTATCAAGCATTGGAACAGGCTGCCCAGGGAAGTGGTTGAGTCACCATCCCTGGAGGTATTTAAAAGATGTTTGGATGAGGTGCTTGTGGACATTGTATAGTGGTGGTCTTGGTAGTGTTAGGTTTACGGTTGGACTGGATGATCTTAAAGGTCTTTTCCAACCTATACGATTCTGTGATTCTATTTTTATTCTCTCCTATGTTTTGTCTACCATAGAACTAAAAAGTACACAAAAAAACTCTACTAGTGAACTCTGTTAGCTGGACTAGCTATATAGTCAAATGAGACAAAGATTATACTTTAAATACTACGGATTTTGGGGGGGTTTCAGGTGGGGCAGGGTGGGTGTTTTTTTAAATAAAAGGAACCTACTACCTTACAGTGACAATACATAGCAGACAGTCAAACTCTAAATTTAAAGTTACTTAAAAGAAAGGAAGATAGAATTGAAATAGGCAAGAACAGATAAAACATTATTAATTTAAGCATAAACCATATAAAAGACATTGCAGTATGAGCATGCTGAAGCAACAGAACATCCTCCCAGTTTGCAGAGGACTCAGAGAACAGATTGAAGAAACAGGCAAACTAAAAAAAAAAAAAAATTCAGGAAGCATGCCTGTGTGAGCAACATAGCCACATTCTTCACAGGTTAACAGAATGAAAGGAAATAGATGGTGAAGGAGATGGCAAATGCAATCAAGTTTTATTCAGAAGAGTAAGAGGAGGACAAATGTAATCCTCCATCATTTTAATATGACTCTGTGGTTCTTGAGATTGCCAGCAAGCTAAATGATTTCTTACAGGATTAAATTATATTGGTTTCAGGTGGCATTAATTATTAACATCAGGTCATCCAATTAAGGAGGGAAAAAGACAATGTGACATAGACAGGTAGTTGTAAATCTTTAGTAGCTGAATTCAGGTAGGAATTGTCCATTTACTCAAAACAGGTCAAGCACAATTCCAAGGTCAAATAAATTCATATAAACTACTTGCTTAACAGTTTTCTGTGAATTGCAAATTGACCAAAAAAAAATAATTCTCTATTGCCACACATTTTTTCCTACTGAAAACAGAGAAAACAATCCAATTTATTAAAAAGAGAAATATCATTCTAAAGGTGTTTAGAGTTGTGTTACATATAAAACTTTCACTTTTATTAATGTCACGTGGACAAAACAGGAATCCAGAGTTTTTATTCCTTAAGAGGAGCCTGATGGTAGCTGTGATGCTTTCAATGTGCCAGTGGACTGCAGATTTTTCCCTCCCTCACCTCCTAAAATACTTCTGAGGGTTAAAAAGTAAAGAAGTTTCCTTGTCCTTTCCTTCCTTAAACCCCTGACAATGGGAGTAGGTATTTTTGCAATGAGAGTACCAGTTCACTAGGAACTGGAATGAAACCAATCACCCATTTCACATGGCAATTGCACTGCTATCAGAGAGTAATGATTTTCAGTCACTACTGACTTGGCTTGAATCTGAACTACCAGCTCAAAGGTCAAAAGCTTTCTAACCAATTATCAATCTCCTGGTCCATTCAGCCCCCTCTATTATCTTAATTTCCTTTTGAAGATTAATGCTGTTGCCATAGTTTAATCAAATAAGCCTTTGGCTCTGACATTTACTTCCATGCTACAGCTGCTTCTTCACAGAGACGAGGCAAGAAAACCGTAATAAAATTACTACCATAAATATCGCTTAAAAATTAAATATTGACTGTTCAAGATTTATTTAGGAATTAAGACAAAGAACTCTGTCAGTACACTGAGTATTATTTTATGGTCTCTTAAACATCTGAATTTTGTCTGAATTTTCAGACTGGAATTCATGTGGTTTCAAACATCCAGAGCCCAATATGGCATATAAAATTGTTTAGTCTATTGATTAGACATTCAATATTTTCAAAGAATCATTGGAATATGTATAAAGAATCTATAGCTGGCCTTCTGAAAATTATCTTCTGGACTCCAGCCTGTCTGCCTTAATATCCTTCCCCCATAAAGATGTCATTTAGTACAAGGATAAGGATGACAGGATTACCTAGGATTGTTCTGGACTGGTTATGATACTAGCCAGCAGTTTATTTCTATCTCCAGATCCAGAATATCATTATTTCCTTAGATGGTTTTTGGTCTTCCTCATCCCCTTTCATATCACATATATGTCTCATGAGAAGAAATGAGAAGTTTCTTTTAAAGTTCTACTAAAAAAATGTTAAAAAAAAGAATTTTAAGATTATTTCTAAAGATATCGAGCTTACTTTTCAGAATAAATCATCATGGTCTCTCAAAATATTTTTAAGTATTTTGCTTTTGGAATAGCTCACAGAACACTTGTGCTGAATGCATTTTTCAGGAACAACAGGGAACTGATGAAGAATTTACTATACATAAATTCATCTGTGAAATGATGCCATATGTCTACTTGGTTAATGGCTGTAGGAACATAATTTGTCTAAGTGGAAAAACAAACGGATATTTCCTTAGTCTCTCACCATTCCCTCTGTACACACCTACTCACACACACTCATAAGTGCACATACACTTAACTAATTTCTTTCTACTAGATAACAGATGTTTAGTATGTTTTCTTTTAAATTTAGCACATTTATAATTGCTATTTTTTCCTTGCCTTTTAGTAATTCTGATTGATTTAACTGATAAAAATATTAAAAGTCTGAAAGAAAGTAAAAAAGGAATGTTGCCTCTGCTTTCACTTTAACAGTATTTCCATCGAGCACATGGGCTTATATAGCATTAAAAGTAATATACTGAAGCCATATGTTCTCATTTGATAGAGGACATACGCTGCTTTTGCTAGTCCTATTATTGTAATATAACGGATTCAAGCTGAATTCATAAGGTGGCCATTATCTAGCACATTCAAATACTTTCCACCTACAATTTTTTTTTTTATTAACAGTAGCAAACACCGTTTTGAAAACAGGATAACAATGTAATTCTGTACCATCCTCAGAACTATTCAACGGATGTTTGAATGAACAAGCAAAACACTCCGCTTCAGTTTCAATGGAGCGGCTGAAGCCATGATACTGTGCTTGATCTCTGAACAGAACTTAAACACCACCTGTAAAAAGGCAACTTTGTGTTGTGTTTTGCAAACTTCTCGGGATTTGAGATAATTTTTATTATCACTCTGTTGCTTGAGATAGCCAAAATTGCTTGCTTTCTTCTGAAACCATTTGCCAAACGTAGTAGTTTTTTTCAGTGCATTGCATTTCATTTTTATTTCTCAGAAGCCACAGAATTTCTTTGACGTTATCAGACCCCAGAGGTTTTCCCCAGCAGTGCACTTGAACCTTTCCAAGTGTTCCAAACTGTGCATATAGTCTGTCCATTTACAGGCCTTGGATTAGACTTCAGTGCTGAAAATTAAGTTAGCAGTGCAACACGCTACAAAGCTGTAGCCATGGGTAGTGGTACAAAAGAACTACCTGGGCTTATAAATATTTTTTCTTTTTTTTTTTTACAAAACTGATGATGTTGATCATAGCTACAGTAAGTCACTGTTGCTATGATACTAACAGATAGGAGGAATGAGGTAGGTAGGTAGCTAAGTTAAATAATGCAAGTACAATCCTTGAAATTAATCAGAAGTAAACTGCTGAGTATGGCTGTAAACACTTGGTATGTCCAGGGACAGAATGAGGCTGAGTGTAATACAGCATTGACACAGCGTTCATCATGAAAAATCATCATTCATGGATTTCATAACATTTTTGTCCTATCCTAAAAATAAGAAACTCTTCTAATAGCATGGCTCCTATGCAATGTCTTTGTACAATTGCAAATAATACCAGATATTTTCATTTTTTTATAACATTATGTACTAACTTTTCAAACTTTACAGTTTCATTTCTCAATGACACGTATATATAATTAAATACTTTGGTATTATTTGGACACAAAAATGACAGAAAGTTTATTTTAAAATTGAAAAAATAAAATGAAATCACTGTTCAAAGTATTTGGTTGCCAGTTATGTCTTATAACTAGGTTAAATTTTTTTTCATTCACCTCTGGTGAGAACTGTTCTAGCACTTCTATTACACATGACAGTGTTAATAGTGTTTTATTCTACCCTTAGATGCACAGCTTCTTTGGCTATGACTGTTCCTGGGGGTGCTAGGCCTCATTTTTGTTTTGTAAGGCTTTCCCCAATAGACACTCCAGCTTAAAATTTTTATGGTGGTTGCTTTTGGCAAGTAGAATTTCAAACAGAGTAACATATTTTGGTAAGTTTATTTCTGAAGCTATTTCTGGAGATGCTATAACAAAGTCAACAGAAACTAGCTGGTGACTTTCTGGTGTTCTTATCTGGATATTGATTCCAGTGTTCCTTGGTAACTATATTGTGCTGTTATGTCTGGTCAAAAGGTGATTAGTACATGGTTTTAACAATTTCTAGTCTACATATGATTTTTTTTCAAAATTATACTGTAGTTAAAGCTCAGATTTTCCAGTAAAATAGCTATAGATTCTCAAAGGAATCTGTCTACTGCTTGGTTGGAGCAGGTCAGGAAAAGCAGGTTTTCTAACATCATAAGAGCAAACTATGAAGAAACTACTGTGCTCACCAACCAGAGCAGGCAAACAATTGAAGGCATAAATACCTAATGACTATGATTTTTAAGTTTTAAAAGATCAAATTTTCTGCTAAAAAAATTATGAAACTATAAATATAGGAAAGGGTATCTCAAAAGATTTTACATTTTGAGAACTAATATTGGCAGTTCTATAGTCCTGAAATTTCATCATTTAAAAGAAAAAATGCACCACTAACTTTCATAGCTTAAAATCCCACATTCACAAGCAAAATCCACTTTATTGAGTATCAGTGATTCAGAACGTGGTCTATGAGATTCAGCTCTTACATGATTTAGGCACTAGCTGCTTTACAAATAAGTATTGTAGTAATTTAAGGTAAAGTAAAAATGCTGTGGTCTACAAATAAAAGCTAAACCCAAGATACCTATGCAATACACATTTTTTACATATAGTATCATGTACAAGTATGAGGAGATCTTATTTTGAAGAGGCTGTACACTGAAGTTCTGTGGTTAAGCCTAAGTCATTCCAAAAGCTGCTGGATGTAAGTAAGGAAGGAACCAAAACTCTGCAGACTCAATACCTAAATCTCGTTCCAAAAATGCAAGCTCTTCTCAACCTCGAGGGCAGGAATGGCAACTATAGGAAGGACGGTAGTTTACTAATTAACAACATGTTTCCATACTCCGTTCTTGGCAGATTGTGGATGCATATGTACACTTGTAAGAAAAAAGAAAACAAGGAGAGAACACAATGATTCTTCCCCCCTCCCATCAGAAAATAGTATATCACTAGAAAGTGTTTCCCCCCCCCCAAGGTTATCTACATTGTAGATAATCTTATTGTAGATATTGTAGATAATCTATATTATAAACAAAAAAACTCTTATGATTCATTTCCTTAAGAAATTTTTAAAGAAGCAGCATTTGTACAAATGTGATGTGCTGACAATAAACATGCAATTTGAATACTTAAAAAACAGGTTCACTGTATCACCTGTAGTATTAGTTACCAATATAAAGAAAAACCCCTAACAAACTCTCCCAAAACATCCAGTGCCTATGCAGACTAATAGAAATCAAGCAAAAAAAGTATGTCCCCAAATCTGCTCATTTCTTTCAAATCAGTTTCTTCTGTTCTAGAGTTTATTAAATATGACATCCCTAAAAAAAACACCTGTGAAGATAAAAACCCTATGCAACTATTCCTACAAGATAATGGGATTTGGAAGTCATTGAGCAGTGGCATGAAGTAGAGTAGCCCAAATGTTCTCTGAAGGATCTGAAAAAGTGGCAGAAGTCCATTTAACTGTGATGCCAACAGCCACAACTACACAGATGTAGCAGAGAGGGAATAGGTACAGTCCTAAATGCAACCCAAGATTCCCTTTGTCTGCCTTCCTCTTCCAACTATATTAAAAATGTAGTGGCAATGAAGAGCTTTCTGCTGCTTATCTTCCGTATAAGGTGAATTTCACCCTTGATGACTATTTTGCTTCAAAACATATTAACAAAGATAATGAAATTCCAAGTTTTTTGGTTGGGGCTTTTTGAGACTGAAAAAACCCACTTGTATGTGAATTTTCCATAAGGCAGAAAAGTTATATTTTTCATTCTTTCCTTTCTTGCAAATAAAGTACAACTCCAGTGTTCTAATTACAGCTTATTATTATTCACACTGACACAGAAATAACTAAGCAGACAGAAACTATGTTCAACAATATAAAAGCTTTACTTAGAATTTTATAGAATATTTTTATTAATCTGAACTATAAAACATCTTACTACTTGCTTGAAATTTACCATTTTAATTCATAAAGTTAATGGAGCTTTATATATAATCTATATTCCTATGCTTTATATGTTTTCACATGAAATTCCTAACATGTAAAACCACATAAACATTGGGAAAAAGTTAGGAACAGGTATCTATATTAACTCCTTCCTATGAAACAATTTTCTCAGACAGTGAGATTATAAAATACAGTAAAGGTATAACAGTAGCATGTCAATTCAAGGGTGCACCTGGAGATTCAGATGGTTGGGAAAAAGTCCATAGCTGTGGTAAGTGCTGTTTCCTATTACAATTTCATGACAAGCATAGTAGTATTTTTGCATATGAATATACCCACTGCAGAGCATGAAAGCTTTATGATTCATTTAACTACCAAACATTGGAGGAACACACTATGCATAAGGGGAAAAAAAAGAGAGATTCTGGAGCAGAGGTAATGTTCTTGTTTTTCACCAGAGTAAGAACCACAGTCCTTTTATGTCTACAGCAAGTCACTGAGATGAGAATAATTTAGCTTAACCAAGCTGGAACAGTAGAACAAACAAACAAAGCAAATCACGCTCTTCTCTGTGTTTTCCTAGTTCACTGAAGCAAGCATCACTGCCAGTAATAGCATTGTCTGAGGCTAGGAAGTCAAACTGAAGTGTTTAATGAGACACTAGGTATGTCTTGCAGTTCTATTAAAACGTAGCTACCAAGCCAAGTTTCCTCTTGATTCCAAGCGATGCACCCATTAGCAATGCTCACAGCATCCTTGATGGGGGGAGGAGGTGATGGTCCTTTAGTATTTTTATCTTCAGGAGTATGGATCTGAGACAGAACAAAGAACTAGAGAATGACCCTATTTCTGATTCCTTTCTCTTCTTTGTGCAATGATGTATTTTGTTCTGTCAAATCAAACCTCTCACCCAGATTGGGAGCAACAGCAATGGACCTTTGACACTGAGACTGGCAACTAACTCCATCACTCACTAATGATGGAGAACACATCATGAGCCAGGAACAGATGCATTTTGGCCAACCGTGGGTAGGCAATTGTTAATTATCTGGGAAATCCATTTAAGTTTCTAGCTGTTATTTCCTGTTAGGACCCAGGTGTGATCCTAATTTTCATATCAAAGGGACACATAAGAGAACGTGTGCGAACCCTACACAACTTATGCTACAGGTAACCAAATGCCTGTCCTGTAGATCAGCTGCTTCATCCTTAGTGACTGGGAATCCTCAAGCACTTGACCTGCAGGCTCCTTCGGAATGCGTTCAGGTGATTTCAAAGATATTAGCTTGCACTTCTTTACTAATAACTTTTCTTGCAGAGTGAGCATAAGTTCTGTTTTTCTTCAGTTAAGCTACCTGTCAGTCTTTTACTCTTGTTCTTAGTGTATGAATAGACAACTTTTGTAGTAATCTAACTGCAGAACAAGGTCACACACCCTTCTGCTTCACATGCTAACAGAAAAAGCAACACCTGCTCATTTTATTTATGCATATTTCTCTATAAACCTTCTCAGCATTAGAGATTAATGGGCAGGATAGACCCATCAATATGACCAAAGTTTGGTCCTAAGTAGCCAAATTTACATACCTATGTCATCCTGTGGCAGTTGTCCATCAAGTCTGCTTATTCTATTGAGCATCCTGTTGTTAAACTAACTAAAAGTCCTAGAACTCCTGATGTCTGCTAAATACAAATTTCAGCCACTTCACAATCAGAAAGAAGAAAATTAGTGGGTTGGATTTCAACCTAAACATGGTAATTTTGTCTCAGTGTATTGTTACTCTATCATAATTTCCGTTATGAGTGATGGAAAGAGATGGAAAGTCACTGATATCTATGATACGTGCTATATAAGGTCAGCTTTGGGGAAAAAAAAAAAAAAAAATTTTATCATCACTTGAAGGAACAAAAGCCTACTCTCAAAACCACAAAACTTCCAGAAATCATCTAGATTTTTTTTTTTTTTAATCCTTTCAGTCATATATGGAAGGGATTTTTAGAAGTGCATTATGGCATTGCCACATCATACAATGAGTTCTTCTTGGCATTTTTACTGAGCTCACATTCAATAAGAAAGTGATAGCCAGTGCTTCATCTGCTGGAAGACTATTTTACATCAGCAAGGATTTAATTTGGCTACAATGAATCTTTTCCATCTAACTCTGATTATTTTTAACCAATTTCTTCTCCTATTTTAGTTCAGAGTCAGGATGCTAGTAAAAACGTGACACTGGTTGAAGCCTCTGCCATTGTGCTGAAGGAAACATATACCAGAGTGGCCAGTGAGAACTGCAACTGGTGGGAGAGGATGGTGCTTCCACCATCCTCCTGTCCTGCCTGGCCAGCAACATTCAGGCACTAAAGGAGGGCTCTCAGTCGCTCGACAGTTCCTGGGGCAATTCCTAGTGTTGGGCATCAAGGAAAGGAAAGGGCAAAGACTTCTGCATTCAACAATCCTGGACTACCACTGACCTGAGCTAGTTTGTCTGTACAGTGACAAGGACACCATAAATTAATGAAAATTGAAATATTAGCATTACTTTTGTCAGCACACTGACATAACAATTCTTGAGAACTCTGTCATTTTATTCATTATTGCTTTGAAAAAGTAGTTGACAAAATCCAGTAAAAATCAAAAATACTTATTACAAAATATTCTATTTCACAGGCATTTCCGTAGATACAAATGAAGCTGGTAAATCAGATTGTCCTACTGATTACTAAACATTTCAACTTCAAAATCTTCTGTTTACATACAACCTACAGTTCTGGTACACATTAGATTAAGGTCAAATGCTACTATCTGTAAAAATTTGGTTGGCCTTTCTTAATATTTGTATCTTACTATTCAAGTTGGATTTGGCCCCTATCTGTAAGATGACATTTAAAAGATCCCCCCAAAAATCCCCAGTTCCCTACGACTACATTGATACTTTCTGACAGTGACTATCCAGGAGAGCAACGTGTTACAGAAACACACACAAACAGAAAGGCTGAAAAATGAAGATTTGAAATGTTTCTAACCCCAGCATAAAAAAAGAAATAAAGATAATTTTTTTTTTAAGAAGTGGGGGGTTGCAAATAAGATTTGTTGGAAAACTGCCAAAGCTTTGTATAGCTGCATTACCAGGTGGGGCATTATGTTGTATGACAGGGAAAACTGTCAATCTAACGCTTAATACCATTGTTTTCTCACAACATGAAGTGAAATTTTGGAAGGGTTAACAGGTAAGTTAACAGTAATTAATCCAGGAAAAGCTTTAGCTGGAAGATTTGTTAGTGACTGGTAAAAACACTTTCTTGGAGTCTGTAAAAAAAAAAAAAAAACCAAAACAAAACAAACCACCATACCACCACACAAAAAAAACCCCAAAATCCCAACACAAACAACTACCTAATTCCTGAAAGATTGATGAGGATGGATAATGGACGTGTTTTTCTTTCACATTGTCTTGGCAAACACCAAGTACTTTTGGGAGCCATCGCAAGAAGTGCATGAAAAATTAGTTTGAAATATATTTAAATAATAACCTAGCAATTTTACATACATTTGTTATGAAAGTGATCAGTACAACAAAGTTTAGTTTACTGAACTTTTCTTTAGTTGGGTTTTTTATCTTTGAGTGTAGAAAACACTGAAAGTACAAAATCGCCATTTTAAATGTAGTTTTGAATTAAACCTCTTCATAGTAGTAAGAAATCTTTCCGTATTAACAAGCCTTTCCATACACAACATATATTAAATAACTCATTTAATATCCTAACATTAAATCAAAACATTGAATTCTGTTGCTCCACCTTAGGTTCCAAATTTTTTCTTTTTCAAATAAGTGTATTTTAGACTCCTCCCCCAAAAAAAAGTTTCTGGGTATAGAGGTGCTTCATTTTTGGTATTATTTGAGTAGACAAGTTATGAACTAATTTCACCATTCTAGCAAGCATCATGGAAGAAATTAAAATTATTAGATGCTATTATATTGTTTCATTTTTGTGAAACTGAGGTTTTTGACTGGTAATTCACAGATCACCTGTCTTTTCTTATTTTAATGGGGATTTTGTTACGACTTTAAGGCAAATACAAATTATGCAGAAAACCTATTATAATCAATTGTGTGACTGTTTTCTTATTTAAAAGCAAAAGTAACAAGGAAACAAAGTTGAAGGTTAGGATCTGTTAATGGGGTTCTTAGATCACCTAGAGGTAGTTTCTTCTTACTCAAGGATCTATATTGCTTACAGAAGAAAAAAAAAAAAAGAGGGCAAAAAGCATTGCATTCATTTCTAAAACTTATCATATTCAGACACCCCCTCACCCCATGTTTCCTAATTATTAAAGGAGGAACATTCATCTAGTAATGTAAGTTAAAACATAGATAAGGTTTCAGATATGCTTGTCCAAGGAACCATCACTTGACATTCAGATGCAAGAAAAGAAAGGAAAAATGCAGCAGCAGCTGTGCTGCCACAGTGGTATCTTGCATTGGTATTCTGAAGGAAAGCATTACTGACACAATGTTACAGGAACTATCATAGTTACAGGCCAAGGGAGTAAATTAAAAACAGTACGATAGCTGTCTTCACATTTTTACAAGCCAAGCAACATGATACTTGAGATTGGGTTCTGTTTTGGCAACACATTTTTACAAGCCTGATGCTGCGATTTAACTGAGTAGTCCTCATGCCTTTGCTGCTCAAGGAGGGCAGCACAAATCACATATACAGCTTCTTCTCTGAAACTTTCCAATTACAACAGGGGCTCATGAAGTTTACGCATCCAGTAAAAAGGTTTTGCAGAAAAGTTTAAAGGCTAGCTCCTCAATAGCTCTTCAGTGACCTTCTTCTATTTATTTTCCCTCATGACTGGTTTCCTTAAAACTAGATTAGCGCTCTTTTCCTTATCTAAAATGATGAAATATGGCTACCATATCTAAATGTCTCTTGGCATGAAGAATGAGATGTACTAATATACTGTGAAACAAAGAAGCTTCTGAAGCAAGTAGACCTGGATAGTGTAAATACAGTGTAAATACAATGCACTTACCTTGTAGAGACACGCTAATGTAAAAGCATGCTGTTCTTTTTTTCCAGAGCATTTTGTTAGACTCTCAAGCTTTATCAATTACATATTACTAAGAGAACAATTATTTTTTCTTATGTTGGTAATCAGAGAAAATGCAGATAATTATACAAATAACAGATAAATATGAAATCAGTAAACAGCCAATAAGCCTTGACTGTATATCTGCAATAAGACACTACAGCTTTTTCTCTGTTCCTTGTAATTAATAAGTGTTGTGTCTGTGCTCTGCTCCATGGAAAATAAAATCATAACCCAAATTCTTCCCTTTGTACTTTCTTCTGTTTTAGTAGAAAACGAAATACTTCAGTTTTGTCAGGGAAACCAGTAAGGAAGATAATGAGAAAAAGTATGTATTCAGCACATAGACGTTTCGCTACGAAAGATCGAACGACAGTAAAAGTGGAAGTGAAAGCCTCCCCACAATTCTTAAAGTCTCAAATCAGCCTCATGTGTGACTTACACATGGATGAAACTTGTAGGGGTTTTGCTCTGATTAAGGACAGCAGTTTGTTATGTGTTCAAAAGGAATAAATTCCTGCTATCATACAAAATAGCAACTGTAACCTGAAAATAGTAGTAGTAGGTTTCATAGCATAGTAAAGAAAGTGAAAAGCTAAATAATTTTAAAATAAATTACCAACAGATCTATAAAAAAAGATGCAGAACAGAGAGTTAAGATTAAACTTCTGATTCGTCATGAAAGACAATTATGTCTTTAGACGAAAAACATTTGTTTGCTTTATGATCCTAGTATACGGCAACATGAGAGAGGATTACCTGCCACTGTTCCCAAGAGATGTACTGAGAAGTCCCTTATGAATACAGACAGAAAATATTTTGTTTTTCTCTCTACAGTCTATCACAGAATCCAACTGGTATGAAAGGAGTAGCAGATGAGCGTAAAAAGAAAACTAACAGAGATGCACACACCTAATTAAGATAAAATTTTGAGATACATATGCATAAAGGAGTGGGAGCACTTTAACGATCTGGACTAAATTTGAATTACAATCCTTGAAATGAATCAAACATAAAAGAACTCCGATAAGAAAAGGATTATGCAAATTCCTTGTGTACTTGTGCCACCTACTGGATATTACTGAAAGACGACAGAAATTAGACATTAATAGCACATTCAGCTTGCTGGCAGAATTCCAGCAGAAATCAGTCTCTACATACTCCCCAATAAATTAAAAACTGATACATAATAATACAGCTAGGTGTCCAAGTCCCCAGAAACTGCTACATCCACAAGCATAGCTCTTCCTCTGCTTCAAGACTTGCAAGAAAACATATCAAGCTGCCTTGAACAACTTCTCCATTCTACCTGGGTCAGATTCTTGGGAAGAGTTTTGCTGAAATTAGTGAGCTGAAGAATCCAACTTGTATTGGGTGTAGGCAAAGAATCTCCCATATCTGTAGAGCAGCCGTAGTAAGATTTAAGATGCTGACTGCCTCTTTTTGTGGTCAAAAATATATGAACAAAAGTTAATTGAGTCCCCTGTCCAGAGAAACTCCCTCCAGTTAAAGGAGTGCCTGGATGTTTCCTCAGAATGATTACCAAAAGTTTATCACAATCAAAGATGGCTGCCAAAAATTTTAATTAAAAAAACAAACAAACAAACAAACAAACCCCATACACAGAAACCCAAAAACAAATGTTTTAAAATTTGAGTTAAAAAAAATGGTAAATTAGAGTTGAGGTTTATCAGAGGGATTTAGAAGACTGTAGTCAAACAGTAAAACGTGTGCTCTGGGTCACATGCCAAGGCAGAAGACACAGGGGACACAGGGCTGTACATGTTCCCATTCACTTCATTCAGCCTTGAAATCTACATCAGCAACCAATAAAAAACTCTTAACTGCTTTAAAAAAAAAAAAGGTAATAAGTTCTTTCTACAAGATTAAGCTAAAAATTGCAATACCCAGGAGAAGTCACAAGGAAGATGCAGCTGAACAGAGATAAGCATTGTAAATGACCATCTGATCTGTCTCCAGATTCAAAGCAGATAGCAAAATTACGTCCAAGCTAATTGTGTTTGCCTGCCTTGGAAATCTTGAAGTAAATTGTATCCTCAGCAAATTTAGTAGAAGCCACTTGGCTTGTTAACACTAGAGGATCTGCTAACTGACTTGGCCCTGCCCAAACAAAGCCCCTGTGGACTCTGGAAGGAGATAAGGTCTCTGTAGCCCACATATGGAACTGACCGGGTTGCTAGTGTGTTGCTCCTCCCTCTGGAAAAGGCAAACACATTCATGGGATTGCTTTCGCTGGAGGACCTGGGTGCACTTGGTGCGCAATGCAGGAGGATAGGAAATCCAGCATGTACCTTAAGGAGATTTAATTTTAGGGGAAAATAACCTTTCATTTGAGGTGTATGTTATAGGACCTACTACAGCAGGAACCACCTGAACCAACAGAGGATGAGTCTCACAGGAAAAACTGGGCAAGCGCAGCAGTGACCCAGCCTGAGCTGGCTTTGGCACCCAACAACTCAACACAATATGCTGCTTCTCCTGTCTTGAACGGTACAGTTAAGCAAGACTGAAATTATAAAGAGACAGAAATTAATCTACAGAAAATCATGAAAGTAAAAAAAATGAAACAGGGAAGAATGCAGAGACTTATCTTGTCTGTAGCAATGAGAATTACAGTTCATTATTCCAGAAGACTCTGACTTCCATGTCCAACAAATAGGCAGAAGTGTCACACTGCACTTAAAATGTAAAATTTTATGCTCTTCTACCATAGTCTAGTCTTAAGATGTTGTTCTAATGTCACAGAAATAGAAGTATCTGAAAGATTTTGATAATGAAGTACCTTAATGTAAATTTATACTACTATTCGGAGAAGTTTTTTGAAGATCAGTGAGATCTGAACATCAGTCTCTACTTGTCCCAACTATTCTTGCTCAAAGTAGACTCTCTCCTTAAAACTGAATTCATATCCCTCCCCACTCAACTGAAAAATTTCTCAGACTTTTTTTAAAGCCTGGAAAACAGCAAGGTACGGTACCGTTTTCAGAAAGCAAATGAAATGTTTTTGAGGGTCTTTTTGTACATTTGAATGCTATTTTTATAAAATTAACTCCTTGTTAAACTGAAGTACATCATGCAAATTTGTCTGTTACCAAAACATGGGGCTGTATACTAGCTGTACAGTGCTTTAAATGAAGTCATGATCCTACAAATTTTTAGCATTCATTTAAACTAAACATTGCATTAATTATATTGAGTAACTGAAAAGTTGTGATAAAGAAGGAATTGTTTAAAATAAAAATTTACTAATTTTCTATCGCTGAACCTTAAAATAAAAATAATCTATGCCTGAAGTTTCCCAAGGGCGGACAGCTGTAATATATATACCACACATTTACAGCTAGAGGCTCACAGTGTGGCTTGAATTTCATGCCTTTGTACACTTTCCTGTTAGACTAGTGTAAAACATCAGGGTTTAACAGTCTTGGAATATTTTTGCTTTCCTAAACTGGATTTGACACTGCAAATTAAGATTGAAAAATAGGACATAGTAGAAGACATTAGCTCATCTCAGAATTTGTTAAGAACACCAAGCTTTTAATCTTCTATTCTGCAAGACCTTACTGTTCACAATGTAACAACGTCTACACATGCATCCAACAGGTGGTACTCCTTTAATGCCATATTGCTGTGCTGATTCGGTTCTGCTCCTAACAGTATTTATCAGCCATTCTTTATGTAACTTGATTAGGAGCATCCTGAAAGGTGGGATTTCCATAGTAGTGAGACCCAGTTAACCATCCGGTTACCATTCCTATGTTCATGAAGGAAAAATAATTACTGCAAGAGAAAAACTTTACCTATCAAGGGACTTTATTTTCAAGTCTTTGAAACTTAAGAAACCCACATTCTGTCATGGCCTAAGGTCTTAATCAGCTCTGTATAGCTTGACATTCAGACCCTCAATTATATGTACACCTATATAGTTAATTTATTATACAGTCTCCATGCAATAATCACAGCCAGGACATCTGAGCATGGAAGTACTTCAGTATAACTCTAGCTAGCCATCTAGAAAGTAGAAACACAAAATATTAATGCATAATAGAATTTTGCACAAATTAAGTCTCCAATTATGCACTCATTTTTCTCACGCAATCACATGCCTCACTGGATTTCCAAGTCCTTTTCTTCTCTGCATGTATTTTTGCAAACATCTCTAAACATTACAAACAATGTGCAGCAGCAGCAGAACTTTAAAGCTTATTTAATACAATCACATTTCAACAGAGTTTTTATTCAGTCTGCTGGATTTGGAGCTGAGCTAAGAATTAAGAAACTGCATCTGACGGTTTATATAGTTAAACTCCAAAGAACATAAAAAAAACGTCTATATAGATAAAGACTTTTTTTTTTTTTTTTTTCTTTCTTGTAGTAACAATTACAGTAACAACTATGAGCAAAGTATACCTGTTCCTACCTTGGATCTCTGACCTCCATCAGACCTGTTAATTTTAAGCAGCACTTGGGATGTGAGTATGGGGATACAATACGTTTTAGAAAATTTGGCTTTAGTGATGGTCACTGGAGAGTCACCGGTTTGCATGTGGTATCCTGGATGTTTGTCTCACTGGCTGGGTCAGTCTGTTTATACAAACATCTAATTTTTGCTTTGCTAATGTTACAATAGCAGTAGCAAAATCAGAGTGTTCATACAGATAGTAGCACTTATGTTATACGACCACACTAACTAGCTTTGCTTATAGCAATGCCCCTAGATGAGAATTAGCCTATCTCCCATGGTCCAGCTGTATTGATGCTCAATGGCAGTGTTGCAACTGGCAAAGAAAGCTCTAGGGCAGCTGGAGATGCCCTGCACGACTCAGTCCTCGCTGCCTTTCCAACGTTGTCTTCCACTCAAGCTAATTAGCAAAGGCCTAAAACCTTACCAATGAAATGGCATAAGTTGTCCTGGGGACCACACCTATTTGTCTCAAATACACACGAGATGCACAGTATCTAATGTCTCAGTTTGAGAGCCTAACAACTTGTAAATATATTTTCCGCCTTCCAACATGCAGGTGGGATATATGGAAATTCAGAAACAAGTAAGAAACTTTAATGCAGACAGACTAGAAAATCACTTACCATGTTGTCTTCTGAAGGAAAGGACTGAACAATGATCATGGCCTAAAATCGTAACTTTATTCTCACAGGACATGCAGGTTTTTACAATGAAACTATCACTAAAACATCTTCTACCTTGAGTATTTATATTCTGTGTAGCATGGTTTTGGTGAGTTATGACACAGACACTCAATCTGCAGTGAAGAGATCATGGCAGGCCATAAAACATCAGAAGATAGTCTGTACTTATTGTTAAAATTGAGAACGACACAAAAACAGGCACATGTGTTTTCATACGTTTGCCAGACATATGCCAATGCCTGCCAGCAGGCACAATTAGACCCTGTTTCCAAGTGTTCTTAATATGTATATAAAATGGAGGATGCAGTTATATCAGTAAAATTAGTTTTGTAGAACAAAATACGTACAGTGTCCTATGAGGCCAAAGCATTTACTGTCTTCGTTTCGGGGGGGTAGGGGGGTGGGGTGGGTGTCTGTCTAATAAGAAAGGTGGTCTGTCTAATAAACACTTACAAAAATGTTAACCTAAACACTTTCTCCTGGAACATTATTGCCTGATGTTTCCCTCAGCATTTCATCTTGTCCAAAAGGACATTAGTGTGGGATATAACTCCACACTTCCTACACAAAAGACTTGCCAGAAAGGGCAAGCTACGCCAAATCACTTAAAGGTGACATTGTTACAATGTAAACTGATATAAAACACTTCAGGAACTTCTGAGAGTGATGATGAACAAGTCTTTGGACTTGTTTGTCTGTTGTCTATTTTACATGTTGTGAAGGACAGTATATTTTTTCTGGTTGTTCATAATCTAGTGCACATTTAATTTTGTTTGAAAGGATGCACGAGCACAATAAGAATTGCTGAGCTTGTGTGTTATGTTAGGAGGGACCCACTGGACAGGTGGAGAGATGGCCTTGAGAGCGAGTGAGGATGCTCAGCTGGGGAAAGCTTTCTGGAGTGCAAGACGACAGGCAGAAACAGCAACACAGCATAGAAGGAATTTGCAGAAAGGGTGCACGCCTGGACACTCCTGAGAAGACACAGGGAGCAGATGTAATGCCAAGTTTTCAGAGGTGGCAGACAAAACGATTCTGATAAGCATCTAGAGGTGGATGTGTGAAGTTTGCTGCAACTGAGGATGTAACTGGAAATCACTTGGAGAGCAAGGCTATGGGGAAAAAACCCTGCTCTACAAGGGCAGAATAAGTAGGGAGAAACTGATTCCAGTTCCTTTCTTTTCCAGCTGTCACAAGTTGAATTATAATTTGTTTGAAAAGCTACACCTTGCTCTAGTTGCTGTTTTATTAAACCTCAGTAGGAAGGCTTTTGGTATTTTCAGTGCATTTATTTTAAAGAAAAGGTGCAGGTAGATATACTCCAAGATTGTGACTGATTTGGACCTTGTCAAAAATATATATGTAGAATAGCAATTAACATTTGATAAAAGTCATGGGCATAGAAAAGTGAACTTTTCATTTGTATCCTACAACTGCAGGGCACAATCCAACTCCACAGATACTGCTACTAATGCAGGAGTTTCAAGGTAAATTCACCTATCTTCATCAGTATTAAACCAGAGATTTAAAACTGACATAGAATTACTTATAAACAGAGATATATAAAGCAGTAGTATTCATTGCTAATAAAAAAGGAAATACTTAGAGATATTTTGAAAGGTAGGTTTGTTTTCAATATTTTAATACAATTGCAGTCCTAAGATGAAAGAAAATACACCATGTAGAAAGCTAATAATTTCCAAGTATGAAGACATTTCACCCACTAGTTATATAAAAGGGATAGCAGCAGTATAAGCTTCCACAGATACCACAGTAAGGAATTTCAAACAAGCAATGTTGTACAGCCTGCTTGTTCAGAGACCACACTTTTAAGAAAGGGGAAGAGTGAAGGCTTTTTCTTCTCAGATTGTCTTTACAGTTCTCCAGCACAGAACATATTTTCAAACTTTTCTCTTCAACTACAGACATCAGAAGAATGCTCTTTTTAAATGAAACCTAAGATTCATCTGTTCCTTTATTTCAGAAGCCAGGGTTTTAGAAATAAATGCTAAATTTACAGCGTATGGCAAATCTTACAATTAAAATCATCAGGTATGATGACCTCTGCAATACCCAAGACCCAAAGAAGCTACTTTTAAGAACAAAAGTGTGAAACACCTCTCTTTGTGTCCTACTTTCAGATTTTCAACAGACTACCACCAACAGGACTAAAGAGAACAGTTTTAATTTGAAGAATAAACATGAAAGGGGGGGAGGGAGAAAAAGAAAGCTGTTTCCTTGTTTGAATCACCTTTTCAGATTTCTTTAACTCAAGTGTTTAGACTAGCTACAATTGCATTAAGAGACTCAGAAATAGCTTGTTCAAGTTCAAAGTGAAAAGTCCTAGAATGTTCTTAATTATGAAAACTCTTCAAACTCCCAATTAGGATGTTATGCAATGGTCTGAGAGTTCATTTTCACTCCTCTATAACTAGTAAAACATATGAAGTTTGTATCTCATAATAAGAGCCAACATTGGCGCTAAATATGAAAGCTTGGTTTGGTAAGGCCAACCCCAAATAATTAGTTTCAACAAACACATTCCCTGTCAGCAAGTATGACAGAAATAAGTGCTCAATAACAACATAACCATTAAAAGACTAGGGAACATATGCACAACCTGTGAGTGCCACAGGCATTACCATCTCAGTCCTTCCACGCTTTTTTAATGCTTTTCCTTTCACATGGATACTTAGACCCAGAAGTTTTCAAAACAGATCATTTCAGGAGATTCAAATGTCATCCCTCCATTATAAGTATAATCCATCACAGACCCTCAGACTAAGGAATAAGTGGCTCTCACCACCAGCATCAAATGTTTCCCAGGTGCCGATGATGTGCTGTAGTGCCTCACCACCTCTCTGCTCTGGGAAACCTGAACCTCCCCATGTCAGGGCACAGAGGGACACGGGAAGAGTGGGCATAACACCGAGGAACAGGGGTAGGTGCTAGTAAGTTCTTGTATAACTATTTTAAAGGTAGTATTATTGAGGCTTTCCTGTATTATTTTAGACTACAGGTATTACTATTGCAAATAGACTAATAATTGGGTTTTGTATGTACATTTGATTATGATTGTAATTAGGCTAGTAGTAAAAATTCTTGGCTATAAGGGTATCTGTGGTATATTCCCTTTTTCATGTAATATTTTGAATGGAAAGGTGAGGCACCCACAGCACTTCCAATGTCCTGCACGAAAGGGCTGTGAGCTCTTAACCAAGTCAAACACAATTCCACTATTGCACTTCCAAGGATCAAAGTAGAAGAATTGTGAAAGAATCTTTCAACTCTCAGATTTTGATGTTTAACCTTTTTACACTTGTACCTACACAGACTGTCAATAACCAACTTTCTTCAAGTTTTGTTAATATAATCCATAGCTCCTAAGATCAGGCATTGACACTAACAATAAATGAGCTTGATCTTCACATTGGCAGAATTTAACATTTCAATTTCCTTTCCACTATTGTCAATTATCGATATTACTAAAATTTTCTATTTACATTTTTTAAAAAAGTGATAAATACTACGAATGTGGAAGACTGCAATTGTCACTCCTCTCAAGGGGGTTCCTGGCTGATGGATCATTGCTGAGGTCAGTTAATACTGAGCTAGACAAATTAGTAACTTCAGTTCTAATGAGAATCCCACTGTTAAATACCTGTTTCTAGGTTCATAGCTCTAATAATGAACTTTATAATAATTTTTGCATATCATAGTTGACTAGCTACCTTGTGAACTCAGTAACTTACCGATTTTCTACCAACTACAGTGCAGGAAACACTGTACTAAATTAATAGTATATTGTTCTGCCATTCATATTCTTCAACTACAGTATACTTCCTTTTCACTTAGTGGTAAATTACATCACAGATTGATTAAAACATGGAAACGAGAAAAAATAGTAAAATATAAACCAGTACAAATTAGAGAACAAAATATCAAGAATATATCCAAGACCATAAATGAAGCAACTAGGAAATATAAAGGTAATTGTGTTATTCATCCAATAGTTAAGTGAATTTATAGATAAACTACAGATGCATCTTCTGAGGAGGGAGACAAATGGCTGCAGAACTGAATGAGAACATACAGGAGAACAAAAGGCTTACGGAATATTGGGAAAAGATCACATTTACTTACAAGCATCAAATCAAATACAGCCTAGGCAATTGGCAACAGACAATCATTACTTAAGAGGATTAGCTGGGGGTTATGTGAAAGAATGAGATTCTTTTACTTTAGTTTTCAGTGTTTTCTGCCTGTATTACAATGCTAATCATCATACCCCAGAAAGGCCAGGTACTCATTAAGAACGGTCTGGGTTATGGCATAGACAGAGCTATTCTGTCTGGATTATATTGGTGGCACTATTTTGTGATAAAGTTAAGGAGCTCGAGTCTTTCTTAATAGTGTCACATTATCTGCCAGTTACTGACTGGCGTAAAATCCAGAGAGGCCAGTCTCAAGTATTTCTTCAGAAATTCCCCAATTCCAGCTGATATTGCATGAAGAGAGGGTAGGAATGATCTGTCACAACTTTCTAGATTTTCTATTTTTCCTTTGTTTACTGACAATGCACTATAAAGTTGCCGAAGGCCTAACAGGTAGCTATTTTGTAATAATTTCATTTGAATTTTTCCAAATCAACAAGTAGGCAAGTGAAGTCAGACAATTTTTTTCCCATGCAAAGTTAAAATTACAGAATTATCTGGAACATTTAGCAGCATTGCTGGTCTCGTCCAACATTAATCAATTTTCTATTATTTCTGAGGAATTCAGTGAGTGTTGATAACATGGATGATGACTTACAGAGGAAGTTTAAGTTCATGCCTGCTTGCAAACAAGAGAAGGGATCAGTCTCCTACGAATTCATAGAAACTGCCAACTGCAGCTATGTTTTCCTGATTCTTTATTTCTAGACAGGCGGAGCTCCGACCCCACCTTGCAGTAAGTCAGACTTCCAGTTCACATGTATTCACATGCAGAAGTTAAGCAGAAGAGATGTTCTTTTTGTACAAAGATGCTTAATATTACAACCACTCAATATAAAAATTTAGAAGAAATTTAAAATTGCTTGGTTCAATGAGAGCCTGAGTGTCTCCCTGAGTGCCTAAGCACAGACTACTCCAGCTAGCTGGACTGAAAACTAGGTGAAACTCAGCCCAAGGAGGCTAAAACTCATATTTTCTGGAACAAGAGAGAACAAGTGCAATGTTGAGGCATGTGGGCTGGTAACTGGGCCCTGAAGTGAGGTTAAGCTGAGGACAAGAGAAACTCCTGAATATCACGCGATAATCTGCTGGACAGAAGAGAGGCCAGAACAAGAAATTAATAAAAATTACATGTAGTGCCATGAGGAATGGCTGGGTTTCACAAACGGTTCAAGGGGGAGTTATGGGAGAAACAGACACACTTCATGGATAGCTGAATGGGGAGCACTGGAAATCTTTTTAGGAGCAGAGTCTGGCTAAGCCAACAGAACTTTGGTAAACATCTCAAGACTACAACGAGTCTGAGATTGCTTTAGGTAACACCAGAAATACCAAAACGCAGAATGGATGTAGCCACATTGGCCCTAAAGGGAAAAAAGAAATTGGGGGCAGGTTGTTTATCTGCGAGGAGACAGGGATGAAAAAAGGGAGAGATCAAGGTGGATCAGAAGTAGCATGCACAGCAAAAAGGAGAGGAGGGATGAAAGCAGCTAGTTGTATGCAAGTAGGTGCAAGTCTGGCACCTGACCACAGCAGTTCATCCTGTCTTCTTATTAAACTCTGTTCCAAACTCTCTTTCTTCACGAGTGTGTCGTCTACTCTGTGTGTGCATGCGCATGTTAGATTCTAGCAACTTTCAAGCTTGATTAGCCAGCAAGGAAATTAAGACTGGAGAAATTACAGGTCTGCGACTGGATATGGGTGTAAACATACATTGAGGAAGAGCTACCAGAGAGACTGCATGTGAGTTTGACCCTGTTTAGCCAGTGATTAAGAACAGGATTGGGCCATGTAGAGCTCACATTTATATGAGTGCTGTTTGTCGGTCTGTGGTGCCTAAACAGCTAGAGGTGATGTTCTCCTGTGTATATTGATCTGCTTACGGCACGCCGCGCTCACAGTGTGTCACAGTGTGTGGGTGCAGGGGTTATATATACTGGCATATTACGAAAAATGGAAATGGAAAAAATGGCAGCCTGGCATTTAACAGGGATGGGAGGACCCCCTCTGGCTCTAGCAGAGTGGGGAGAACTCCCATCAGTCCCAAAGTCTACTGGTCTTCTCTTAACATGCACACACAGTGAAACACAATCTGAACTGTATGTGGTATTTATCCTTTCCCGTCAATTTATGCTCACATCGTAATCTACAATATTTAGCTTCACTTAAATACTTTTTGCATTTGGGTGTGTCATAGATGCGTAACTTACCCTGTTCAATATTTATTATTTATCAAACAGACAAGAAAAACCCCAAGGAGAGCACTTATTGAGGCTCTTCATAAAACAAGGACTTACTTGATTTTTTTTTTTCCTTTAAACTGATTACCCAGCTCTTAAAGTGATTGCAATAAGTTTGCCTTTTATAGATTATTGACCCGGTTTACTTTAATTTCATTGATAACCCATTATCATATAGCACAGTAACATAATTGCTGATCACACACACTTCACCCAGAACCCTGCCGCCTCTAGCCTGCAGGTAAACAAATGGATGCAGGGAACCTTGCAAATGTTTTTCACTTATGAGTAACAGCTGCTCAGAAGTGTGGTAAATTGAAAGACTGAGTTACTGACCTGGCCAATGCACAACACTCTCAAGGGCACCTGTACAAACGCTCCAGCTTCAGGTACCTGCAAGAAATCTGTTTTATCCTGCAACAGCTCCAGCTGGTGATACACATGGCAAAGGGAACTCACATCACTTTTCACGGACTTGATGCTGGTATTTCAGCCATTAAACTGATGACTCACAGTACTATCTACTGTAATTTTGGCAGCTTTAAAACAAAATGTATCCATTCTGTTTCAAATAGCTCTTCTCAACTGTGGACCATGTCCACAATTTCTATTAAAAGAAAGCTGACATTTCAACAGTCCAGTAATGAATTGCTTTTTTCAGTGATACTACATTTTCAGGGTTCTTTTGTTTTCTGAAAACTTGAATTTCAAGTTCATTTAGAATTGTTTCCCCACAGAGTTTTTGATCATCACAGTTATGCCTTCAAGAACTATACACAGGCTTTTATATCTCTGCTCATTTTCTTAAGTAATATAGCAACAAAAACATCAATAGGGAAATTAAGTTCTTCCTCCCCCACAAGAACAGAGAAAGATGCAACACGTAATTTTTAATTAAAAATTTGGACTACTTTCTAACAACTGCTATTTTTACACTGAACGAAATAAAAGAATAGGTCCTGTATTTCATGTGCAGAAAATGCATTTCTTAGACAATAATGGCAACAGGCATTAAATAATTTTATTAATGAACAATATTGGTGCATGATCCATTTCTGGCTGCACATGCACTTGGTTTTGTAGTGGTGGCATGGGAGACTTAACTGGTTATATATTGGGTGGAAAAAAATTAGATTTAAATCTACCTTAACGAATACAATTTGTAAATGAGCAGAGCTGTGGTAAAAGAACACAAGAATTAGCAAGGAGATATCTAATAATAGTTTTTGATATTGTCCTGGTTTCAGCTGGGATAGAGTTAATTTTCTTCCTAGTATCTGGTATAGTGCTGTGGTTTGGGTTTAGTATGAGAATAATGTTGATAACACACTGGTGTTTCAGTTGTTCTAAGTAATGCTTACACTAAGTCAAGGACTTTTCAGCTTCCCATGCTCTGCCAGGTGCACAAGAAGCTGAGAGGGAGCACAGCGAGGACAGCTGACCCAAACTGGCCAAAGGGCTATTCCATATCATATGATGTCATGCTCAGTATATAAACTGGGGGAGCTGGCTGGGGAGCCGTGATCGCTGCTTGGGGACAGGTTGGGCATCAGTCAGTGGATGGTGAGCAGTTGCATTGTGCATCACTTGTCTTGTATAATCTTTTATCATTATTATGTTTATTTTCCTCTTCCTCTGCTGTCCTATTAAACTGTCTTTATCCCACCCCATGGGTTTTACTTTTTTTTTTCCCCTGATTCTCTCCCCCATCCCATGGAGGGGAGGGAGGGGAGGGTTAGGGAGTGGCTGTATGGTGCTTGAATGCTGACTTAAACCACTACAGACATTTGCAAAGCATATGAACTTCTAGTATTCTTCATCAATATGCTCCATCCCACATATCCATATTCATCCAATTTGTATGCGAAAAGAACAAACAAAACTGCAGACGGATCTGTGAACTTTTCAGTCGTTTGAATCAGTCTCATCCTTATACTACAAGTCTCACTGCCAACAACTACATAAATAACAACAGAGTAATATTCTGTAACCTCCCCCTTTACCTTTAGTGAACAGCACTATGCTATGTAGAAAAGTGACAGGGTACTCTACATCCCCATTACACAGATTAAGTAGTAAATTGAAAGCCCTTTACAGAGTCTAAGTACATTTACTTCTCCAGTACCTAGTTATAACTTCCACTAATTTTTTATTATTATTTTTGCAGTTTTGCATGAAGGAATCCTATTAATCTTACTCTTATCTCATGCACCTAAAAAACCAAATAAGCTAATATATCCAATATTTTATCTGCCACACAGAAGGCAAAACACAGACTCATTTCTGAAATGCGAAAGCTATTTGCTATGTGCTGCAAATGGAAATTCACCAGGACCAAAATTACTGCTAAAGCAATATGATATTATAAATTACCACATTTTAAAAAAAATAATATCAGGGAGTGATTCATTTGATAAATCTCATCCCTAAAAGTCAAGATATAGGAAGTATTGATCAGTCTTTGATAGCAGAAATTACAGCAGATGGTGCCTCTGTTTACAATTGTTTTGTTACGTTTTCCTTTCCTTACAAGAACATCATAGACAATTTATTACTTAAAAATCTATTTTGATATAGTGAATGCCTATTTTATATCATAATTCTACTCCTAAAAGAATTCACTTCTAGATAATTTTCATTCATAATTTTGATCCTATGAATGCTACTAGTGGGGGGGGGGGAAATAAAAGACTACATAATATGAGCAAAAATTTTCCAAAATGATCAATCAATTTTAAGACGTCCCAAGTTAGACATCAAAATACATCCAGCATGGAAGGAACTGATACTCAGTATCATTTAATTTTAGTAGCCCAATAAATATTTAAAAGCAACTGAAAATTCCAGATACATGCCAGTGTTCACGCTGCAGATTGGTTTCCAAATTATAGTTAGAAGTTTTGTTTTTCTAATATTATTTGGCTACTATTTAGGTTAGACTTGATGATAGGTTATGCGATAAAAAGAGATCATCTCCATACATGCAAAGGAGCTCAGAGCAACAATTACAGGAGTGGGAACCCGAATAATACCCTGCCCAAGCTGCTCCCAGGCCCATCACATGGACCGCTAGCCCATCAAAGGCCCATCTTCACTAGCCCAGAGGAACACAGGGATACACAAATGCAGTTGGGAACCCAAACTGAGGACTCCCAAGGAACAAACACCCTGTCTGGGCCCCTATCAGGGCTGTCCCAGTACAGCCTCAGCCCCATTGTTCAGGCGTGAAACACAACACCATGAGTAAATGGAGCAGCTCTGAAGATCACCTTTTGGACGGAGGTAGGGAATCATTGCCCAGAGGTGTGGGACACATTATGGGGTGCGGGGGAAGAGCATTTTCGCATTCCATGAGACTTATTACGGGATGTTGAGGGGAAGAAGAAAAGGTGGGGAAAAGGAGAGATCAAGGTGGTTTGAAAAGGAACAAGCATGAGAAAGTAGAGGGATAGGGGGATGAAAGGGGCTGGTCATGTGTAAACACGTGGCTGGTCAGTATGCTTGTCTGGTCATGCTCTGCCTCTGATCAGTGCAGTCTGTCCCCTCTTCTTATTAGACTCTATTTCTAACCTTTTCCTGGGTGAGGGACTCTATCTGTATGCATGTGGCGGGGAGGGAGGGGGGGAGTAAGTGCACCAACTGGAGTGGGACCAGGCGTCAGAGACTCACATGCCCATGATGCCAGAAACCAGAGCTAGCGCAGGTGTGCAAATGAGTGTGTGAGCAGCTGCAAAGATTAAGACAGACCAGCCAGGGAGCAGATGAAGTGGCCTGGGAGCTGGGGCAGGGAGAGCGGGAGTGTATGTGTGCACACCTCTAAGGGCAAGACCACAGGAGGAGCTGTCTATCAGGGACTCCAGGGAAGTCCTGGACAGCTGCTGGAGAGACCATGGAGTCTGGGGGTCTCTAGGGGCGAGATCCATTTGTGCATGTGTGCCCACATTTGTGTAGACATGTATGTATTTGTGTGCACACACATTTATGTGCATGTTTCTGTCTCTTTTGGTTAAGGCACCTGGGAAGAGCAAGGATCCAGGACCAGCTACTGGCCTGCATGTGCAAGGCTGGCTGTCGTAGGGACCCACAAGGGGTTCATGTGTGTATGTGTATGCCGGTGTCTGCGGAGGGGTCCATACATGCTGCTGGTACCTGGGCTGTGGGCCTCACGGCTCACATGCCCAGGTGTCACCAACAGGGAAGACTGGGATCCAGGGACAACTACTGGGTAGACTGAGCCCAAATGCTGCAGGGAGACATATTGTTCACATTCCCAGTAACGGGCCTCCATCCTGCTCAGCCAGAGAAAGGAACAGGATGAGGCTGGATTTAGGCCCTCCAACACTTGGGTTTCCATGCAAAAGTAGAATTGTGGAAGCTTACAAATAACATGCAGACTATGCATGGGGCTGTAAGATGCAAGATCTTTCACTTCATTGGTTTGAAATTCATTTATGACAAGTGAGAGTTGAATTTGTGTCTGATTTGCAAGCCTTGGGGACCACAGTCAAACAATGCTCTTTCCAGGCTTCAGCTAAGAGACCTTAAACTGAAAGATGTTACTGTTGACCTGTGGCAACGGTGCTATCTCCCCTCCCTCCCCAATCCCAGCACAATTATTAGACACACAAAACATACAAAGTTCATGGGTATTCCAACTTTTATATATACAATCCAGAGAACGGAACAGGAAAAGTCCAAAGTTTCAATCTTACATTTCATTAAGCACATTCATTCATTCAGCACTGCTGACACTTGAACACTAAACAGATGAAAGTTTAAAGATTAAATCTCACAAACATCCCACTAAAAAAAAAAAAAATAAACCAAAAAAACCCAAACCAAAAACCACCACCAAAAAACCACACAGAGCACTGTAGCTTGAGTTTACCAACCTGTTTTTTCCCCAGAAACAGGGCACCATAAAATAGCCTAACCTAACATCTTCGTTCTAGCAGTAATGAAGTATTTTGTCTGTCTTGCAGAAGTGATTAGTAGTATGGATTTCAGCTAAAATAGGACCTCTATTTGCTAGTACTTAGGATTTACAAAACCTTTTTCCAGTGGAGCTTCTAGAAACCAGGAGATGCTCAAACAATGAGCCAGACTGAACTCTGCAGTAAGACGACAACCTAAGCGATGTATAACTTTGTAAATGTAGTAGGAAAAGATAGAGCCAAACGAATTCACTGGGCTTCCATCTTCAAAGAAGCTCGCGAATTAAACACTGGAGTTAATTCAGGAAGGTATTTAAGTGAACCTGCCTTATGTGTTCGAAGATAGTATTAACTGAGCCCAGAGTTTCCTACCCCTACTCGCTAGCTGTCTTTCAGCAGGGTGTCACTCCTCTCCTCATGAGAGGGGACAAGAGGTATCACATTGGAACAGAGGCCATTGGGACCAGGAGGGTGGGGGCAGAGACTAGCTGGCTGCCTGACTGTGTTAATAATCCCAGCCCATCTTTATGAAATGTCAGCAAGTACTGTGAGAGCAATAAACTGCAAAACTCAATCTCAATTAAAGCATATTTAACACAGATGTTGCTACTAGCAACACAGTAACATTGTCATTGTAACCTCTCCTGTCAAGGTTACTACTGCCAGTCTTTCAAAATACAGCATATTATCTATTCCTTGAACATATAAATTATCTTTGAATATACAAATCATATGCAGATTTTGTACATAACTGTGCAATCAGGCAGCAGAAAGTAGCTTTTCTGCAAACAGATTTCTTTTTCTATGCAATTCCTTTTCTCCGGACATTAATTTCATGGGGAGCAAACAGGTTCAAAAAATTCTTTGAGTTCTATTAAGCAGTATTTAATAATACTGATTTTTTTTAGTGGAACTGAGATTAACATATTGTTGCGCTGCTTTTCATTCTCTCAAACGGTCTGAGTGCCTCAATATACACGGATACTTTTTCAGACTGCCTCCAGCACCTGTAGTTCACATTTCACATATGCTTCCTAGAGGTGATGAAAGGACAGAGACAAATGCTTTTTACCCTGTAGGATATCCAAATGAGCAGTTGAAGAGGTCAGAAGCAGGGCAGGTCTAAATGCCTTACCCATTTATCTCCTAGAGCTACAACAGGTAAAACATTTTTGTGTACCATACAGTCAGCAGTTATCCATCTTCTACAAACTTCTTTCCCTTAGGCAACCAATTCAAATTTTTACAAGTAAACCCCCAGAAAAACTTTTTTTTTTGTAAGAATTTGCATTAGAAAGGGCAAACGTCAGATGTATGCAGCTCAAGATTGGGCATACACTCTCTGTACACAATTAGTGGTAGAGCTTCCTGACTTCTCTATATGCAACAGCAGATCAACAGTGAGTACATTTTTAAGTCTTCTTTCAAAATTGTGGGCTTGCAGTGGACATTTCAGTAAGCATGGTCCTCTGTCCACGGACTAATGAGGCTTCATTTGCTACAAGCACGTGCCTCGCTTCCCCTCATCCTCTCTTTCCCACAGTATTCTTATTTTTCTCCTTTTCCTCTGTGCTATCTGAAGCTTTTCATTTTCCTTCCTCCCAACTCCTACCTTCGCTTTTTGGCTAGACAGCCTAAAATAGGAGTCACATCTGCATCCAAGCCCCAGCAGGTACTAACTGCCTGCCTGCATACCCACAGGCACACCGAGCTGCATTTTCTCCAGTGGTGAAAAGGCAGGCTACACTCTGCCTGTCTTCCCTCTGTGCAGACAGAGAGGTAGACTCCTCTCCTACTACTGAATTTCACAGGACTTACACAACTCCTTCACTGCCTTCAGGCTTCTACTGCCTGACAAATTTAGGAGGAATTGGCCAATAGATTAAAAAGCTATCACAGATAACTGACAGTCATAGACTCTGTGACTATATCAGGAAGCCAGTAAATTATTTTAAATCATGCTGAAACAGAATTTCCTTATATACACACACACCAGAATTCTCTTAAACTGGATTTCCATTAGTTACAGAAATGGCAAGATTGGTTATTTCTTTGTTTTTGTCAACTTGTAGTTTTAAATATCCACAGCCCACAAAGATTGTTTACCTCTGACAGGATTTTCTTCCTGAGTGCATGCATCACTGATTATAGTCTAGCTCATGTACAATCAGATTTCCATTACTTTGTACTGTACTGTAATTAAGGTTATGTGGATCAATTACTAAATTAATTCCAGGCTTATAATGTTATCATTAAAGTCAGAGAATGATTTAGGGAATTAACAGACACTGGGCAGGTAACACTTCAGCCAAAATTGCCTTGACTGCTTTTCTCCCAACCTCAGTGCAATGAGTGCAATCTGAGTTCTCTTAAAACTACTTTAACAAATTTAGCAGTGTCAGAAATAATAGTCCCACACTGGCTTCAGGGTTTGGCTAAGCAACCACACAAATATATATTAATTGTTTTCATACTGGTTCAGTCCACCTACTGTGTTCCAGCTGTTGTTCCCTTGTGTTCAGATTACAATAGAATTATAGGACAATTCATTGGCTGGCAATACATCTTCAAAATACACATTTAAATATGCTGATGTAATTATAACACAAAAATATAAAAGTGCTATCCTGGTTCACTATTCAAAATTTATATATTTTGTCATTTCCCATTCTGTTTTTTTTAATTGTAACCTCTTACGTAGTGGATAGATTTACTAGTAGAAAACAACTCAGGGCAAGATGCAGTTACCAAAAGCAGTAAACTCAAAACATTCAAAAATGAATCTAGTTAATATAATTTTAATTTGAAAAATAGTTTAAAGGCAATATTAAAATGTAGACAAACAAAGGAAAATAAATCTTCAGAAAGAATAAGCTAAATACATAGGAAATACTCTCCATTTGATGTTAACCTATGCTAACATTTTTGTTCTCCCTCCCCCCTCATTAAAAGTATGTCAAGTACTTCTCCAACTTTTTACAGTACTACAATTGACATAGGGATGACTCAACCACATTAAGGAGACTTTGCATTTTAACATTAATCTCCCCATCTTGCATCTGTTATAAGGATAAATGACTCTTATAATACAGAGTTGTTTACCACATATTCAGAAGAAATCTCCAAAGTCCATCTCCCAAAACACAATTTTATGTCTCTCAAACACATTTGTTCTATACAGTCTTAATTCTGCCTTTAAAGTCAATTACATTCATCTCATGATAGAATAATCTTTATCTAATGATAGAATAAGTTATTTTTTTTTCATCTTGGACAGGTGTCCAGTGTAATCACTGATACTAACATTACTGTAAGAATTTTCAAAGGATATCACCTAACATTTCTTGGCTCAAAGTTGTAGGTATTGCAAGGAATTAAGCAACATGCAACATTTCAATTTTGTGATTGTGATACTATAGATTTAGCTTTTAAAATTAGTCTTATGTAGCCAATTTATGATTACCTGGATTACTGTTGATTTCCTAGACTGAAAGGCTGCATATGCAGGAGATTTCAGCAGCAATACACAGCATCTTCAGAAAATTAAAGCCATTTAGTCATTTTCATTTGTTGTAAGTTTCTTTTGTCAGAGCCTATATTAGTTTCACGAAATTTTATCACTCATTATAAACCCCTGGTTTATAGCAAAGCAGAGTCAATAACCAACTGTAGCAGGAGAAATCAAAGAAAAAATAACAGAGTCACCACTTTAGCTTGGGCTAAGACAGACAGTAAAAACTAAAACAAGCACAGAAGTTAGGAAATATCATGACAATCATCATTAATTCTTTGCTAGTTTTGCATCTAATGCCACAAGGCAGAGACAAATAATATCCTCTGAAGAAATGTCTGGTACTAACGAAAGCTGTTCATGGAGTGCAAGAGAGACACCATCACTTGAGAAGGTTTTCTCCTTTCAGCCTTCTCCCCCTTCGACCCCGGTCTTGCTAATTGCTCCAAAACAACAGATCAAAGCACCTATGTATGGGTAAATGATGAAATGTGGGGCAATCCAAATATCCCAAAGCAGCAGCTTGTAGGTTTAGGCCTGACAGCAGCTGGTAAAGCAGGTAAATACAATTTTAAAAGAAAAGGTGAAAGGTTCAGAAGCTACAGCTTTGAAAGCGTTACTCACACTTCTACATCCATGCAGTGTCTGCTAGCAGAAATTTCTCCTAATGTATTGGTGTAAGGTACCACAAGGAAAGGAAGTAAGAAACTAGCAGATTGCTCCCTCTGGCTTAGCAAGAGTATCACAAAGGGTTAATTCACAAGTTTCTCCATTCAGCAGTTCACTCTTATGCATCACAGACAAGAAATCCAACCAGCTGACATAGTTGCATCTGGGCCTTACCTACATAAGTTAAAGTCAGTAGGGCAGTAAGAGCTGGCTTGTACCACCTTAGCTTTCCATCTTAGCTGAAGCCAGAGGTCTTTAGTCTGGAGAAAGAGAAGCATAGCCAAAAGGACAAGTCTTCCTACTGTAAGGCTGGTGGGACAGTCCTTATCGCAGCACATGTGACTTGAGAGCAGGCTTAGATACACAACTTAAATTAGACATGAACATTTAGGCTACCAACATCAGGTGAGAGGGGAATCCCATGTAAATGGCAAGAGCAAGACAAGACATCTTCCCTTAAGTAGCCTAGGGTTTTGTTATCAACATCTCCCCATGGGATCAGCAACCAACCAGCCATGTTGGGTAAACAGGAGCAAGGTGAGAAGGAGGAAGCACAGTTCAAATCAGGATAATTTTTACAGGTATAGGCTGTTCATCCTTATCCCTAGGCACTTTAACTCAGCCTGGTAACTCAACTGGAGAACTCAGTACAATTTCTTAAACTTCTCAGCTCAGACAGCCAACACTACAGTCTAGTACACAGAGATTTCATGCCCTGCAAAGGCACAGATGCATAAATTAGTAAGCAGATAGGGAGACAGCCCAAATCATGCTTTTTAAACTGTTAATCCCAACAATACTCCAAACTACATAACACAGATTTCAATTGTCTTCTATTTTTAATAATGACTAATATCAAGTAATGAACAAGAAATATATAGAGAAGTCAAATCATCAATTCTCCTCTTTGAAACATTACACCTAAAATAAAATTTTTAACCTGTTTTACCCAAACAAACAAAAGGACACAGGACTGGTAATCATGACACAATAGAAAAAGACAGAGAGAAAGCGTGCGTGCGTATGTGTGTGTATATATACACACATATGAATATAGCTAGCACATTGTTCAAAAGAAATGTTGGACACTTGCTTTATGGCTTTGACATAGCACAAGACAATAATCTGACATGCCATAGCCAAAGAAGAGGCAAGTTTTTGCTGTGCATTTGTGTGGATGTGTAGAACAGGCAGCTACTGCATTGTGCTGTTATGCTCAGAGATCAGCACTGCTACGTTGCTCAGCCATATAAGCTCATCTTTGGAAAGATTAGATTTACATGACACTGAAAACAATGACAGAGCCTGCTGAACCAACGTATACAGCCATACTGCACACTCTGGTCAAGAGCGAAGGGGAACACAGTCACACTGAAGTACTTGAGAAAGTGATGAGGGTGCTTATGAGGGAAAGCAAAGCTAGATTTAGCAGTCCTTTATTAGGTACTCAATCCTTTCACTTTGCTATGTACTATCTTACAGAGGATTTTTTCCCTTTTGCCAAGAGCTCTTCCTTAGCCTTCAACAAATTATCCATCACAACTGGCCAAATATTTAATCCTATGGGTACCAGCATAGATGCGCTATCTATAGGTATGATATTGCCTGCCTCTTCAGCTTGTAAATTCAGCAAAAAAGTAGTTATTCTCTTCCAAAAGTTAGGTGTCTGCAACACCAACTAGCACAATGATACACGTCTGGTATTTTATATGCAACAAAGTAGGAGGGGGTTTCATATATACATAATACGTATATATTCCCACATTTTAAAAGATCCATGTAAATAAATGTGTGCGCACATGTAAGCATCCAGTTCAGAATCCTGACAGGCAACAAATACTTTTTGCACTAGTTAGTCAGGCTCCAATTATTCAGCAATATTATCAATGCATAAAAATGCCAATACCACTATTACAACAAATGAAGCTGCATGGGTATTGTGGCAACCATAGTTCTGTGTTGTCATCAGTGCAAACATGCCTTTCTTATTCTTTTACCACCAACAAGCACAAGAAGAGAGCTGGTTACAGTCACCCAAGGTACGACAACCTCTTCAAATGGTATAGTTCTGTACTACAGCCACAGTATAACCAACCACTCTGAACTACTAGCTACGTATTATGCATATATTTAATAACGTTCATATGCTAAATGTATAAAGATAGAGACCAGACTTTTTTTCATTAATCAAGGAACTGGTGGGCTAGGTCCCATATGAAGTCAGAGATTTTTGATGAAAGATGATCTTTGGGATCTTTTCTATTGAAGCATTGCATGGAAAAATATGGAAAAGTGCTTATTGGAAAAACAAGTGTAAAAAATGAGTGATGAAGGTTGTCTTCATTAGCAATATGGTTACAAATGTGATAGCCATATACTTTAATATATCCTAGTTATATTAATATACTATAGGTACATTGGGTATATACCTTAATATTAAGTATGCCAAGACAAGTTTTGGATGGGCCTTGTAATATTTGACCCGTGAACAGAAGTGATGTAATCTGTGGGGGTTTTTTTGTATTACAAGTCTGACTATGAATTTTAGGCCAGGTTCATGACACATGTACCAGCATCAAGGAGCTTTTTTCCACTTACGAGGTGCATATAGCTACTCTATCACAGTATCTTTCAGCATTCTGTAATCATCTACTAGGTTCTTGAGAACTATTAAAAAAATTTAGTTTACCTTCTTGTTTCCATACAGTAGAAAATGACTTACCAAAGCTACTTCCTACCATAAGTTTAATGGGAAATAAAGGAAACTAAGGTGATGAAAGGAAACTAAGGTGATGCTTTTAAATTAGTGTTCATTGGCAGTTTTGAGCATAAATCCACGTATGTTCCTAGGAAGCCATTCACAGGAAAAAGCTGGTATTTTCAATTCAAAAAAAACCCAAACCAAACTTAAGGGTCTGCTCTGCATAACATTAAAAAAATAGAACTAAGTGTATTGGACGAACATTGATCACATGATTTTGAAGACTGGCAGTTACTTCTCGCTTGATTTCTGCCAAGCCTGCAAACACATTTACACAACTTACTCTGAAACGTTTTCCTCACTAACAGGTCTGAAAAATTCCACCCACTCTAAAGCAATCTTTTTAAATGGTAAGACAGGGTAGAATTTGTTTTCTCCATATTCATAACTATGGTAAATAGCTGATGATAAAATTTTGTTCCTGAGATTTATATTTCACAACAATTTTGCAAGGTTGTCATGAAGCATGTAGGCACACACTGAAAATGTCAGAGAATGTGATTTTTTCCTTCTGAAATGAAACATATGGCATTTAATTTTACCTAGTGCACATTTTGAAACAAGCATATAAATTCTTTGGTATATGAGCACATTATAATACAAGTATAAAGACACTATTTTTAGTAAGGTTTATGTTCTTGTGTACATTACCAGAACCTGTAGGTGGATAAGCCAGGCATGGTGATGACCATGCAAATCAGCAGAATTTCCTTTTTACCTTAAGATTAATCTTAATTCCTATTATCATGCACAAACAGGAGTATTTAAATTCTGTCTACAAAAAGATTAATTATTTTCCAGTTATTTGTGTTCATTTCAGCAGCTATCAGTTTACCCCACGTTTACTGCTATTCAATTACTTCGTAAACAGGAAATTCAATACATTTATATCAATTATTATTGTGATGATGAAATATTACTTATTCTCACCATTACACTTCATGAGGCAATGCTTTTGGCTTTGCAAAATTATTAGCATTTTGACAATAATTACATAACTTCAGTGAACAGTAAGTCAGTTTAATTCCTTTATTTTCTCTTTTTTGCAGATGATAGAATTCCATGTCTTGAACTATGACCTGCGTAGTTCAATATGTAATATTGCCTACATAAGCAACTAAATATGCTAAAAAATTTAATTTCATCCATTGTATAAAGTTTCCCACATCAGACATCAACTGTAATAATTAGTATACAGATTAAGAGAACAAGTGACTTACAAAAACAAAAAAAAATTTACTCATCTCTTTTGCCAACTGATTTTTTTTTTAGAGCTTCACATAGGATTTTCAAAACTTTTCCTTACATCAAAAGCAAAAATAAGTGAAAATACTGTAGCTTCCTCAAGTCTAAAATACATGAAGCAATCTAATACTACACAGTTTCTTGAATCATACCATTCAGACATTTGCAGATTTCAATTCACTCTCATAAAATTTATTTTAAAACTTTACCATGTAATCATAGCAAGAATGTGTTATTCTGGTAGTTTAATATTAGAGAAAGAAAATATCTTACCAACTCACTAATAATTTACACCTGTGAGTAAGCAGTGCAGTAGCAAAAAGAGAGGTAGCGTTGGTCAGAATGTTGTAGCATTCATCACCGACTCCCATAGGGATGGGCTTCAAAACTGCATGTAGTCTTTTCAATCATTTTAGTCAGCTCTCAGTGACATTTGACCAGACTGAGGCCCTAACAATAGCAACCACCACCACAAGGCTGAATATAAAGCAGGTTTTGGCAAGGGAACATGCAAGAAAAACATATGCAGCCTAGGATTATGAGCAGAAAACATATAGCTGCAGATAATAGAGGAGACATTAGTTATACAGAAAAGAAAAAAGTTAAGTGATAGAAATATAAGATTATGAGCACGTGGTATAGCACTGACATGGTATTTCTAGCTTGAATGTCATCATTAGACATTGTTCCTGGAGTTGAGGGAACTTTCTGAATTAGAATTTGGCTGTATTTGAACTACCATCAGCTGTGTTTTAGAGTCACATAAAAACACCTTATGTGCTTTACAAATATACTCCCTGAAGCGGTCATCAAGTGCTGAATTTTTTTTTTCCCTTTTAATTTAATTAGCAACTATAAGGAATATGAACGGCACTTGAACAGTTAGCTTAAAAACTAACATTAAGAGTTGAATAAAACTTAACACTTTGCAAGGAAACATGATTCAGCACAACTGCCAGTGGCAAGAATATATCAAACAAACACACAAGTTTACAAACAAAACCAAAGAGTTTCCAACTCTCTTGTGGCAGGGAAAAACAACCCAAACAGCCAACCCCAAAGCCCCCCAAATCCAAACCCTTGAACAGTTTCTAGAGCCTTAAAAATTAGAAAGTAGCCTAAGTTGTTGGACTAACTTTGTTTCAGTATCCATGTTCCTAAACTAGCCCTGTAATTCTGAGTATTAGCTTCCCCTCTGCTCCATTTAAGTTCGAACATTACCACAATGCTCTACATACTTAGGTGTTTTCTTGCATCACAGATCAGTGTTGCTAATTAGTAGTTGCATCTTTATGAAAGTTGCAGAGTATTTCAATACTGTTTTATGTAAGCAGCAAGCAAAGGGTGAGGGAAGAGAATGATACAAAAAACAGGGTTTCCTTTATATGAGAACATGATTACACACAGAACTTCAACCATTTATTCTATGTTTTATTACAAGTTCCTCTTGTAATTCCTCTTATATTTCCCTTATATTTGCCTCTTTTACAATAGTTGAAGGTAGACAGATATGTTGGAGGAAACCAAGCCCTAAGTATAAAAGTCTTTACAAAGTGAGACAGAAAAATTCTATCAACATCATCACATTTATCCCCAAAAGAAGAAAACTTAGAAGTTAAAGATTCAAGGTAAATTACCAAGATCTGTTGTGAATGTTTTTTGGCTCTTTCAGAAGTCCAAGGTAGGCAAGATTCGTCATTTAAACATGGTTATATAAAAATCAGTTGGCTCCCTCATAAAGGATAGCAATTTCACAAGTAATTTTTCCACCATTTAATGATTTATAATTACTAGTAGGAAGCAGAGAAGAACCATCAGAAGTTCAAAATGAAATAATAAGAATGAGGTACACTAGCATAAATGCAACTGTCAAAAGAATTAAAAATAAGTCAATATGAATGTAGGGATTTATGGAGAAGTTAAATGCAAAACAAAAACAGTTTTACAAATAGATTTAGCAAATGATGATTTTATCACTGATAAAATCATGAACAGAATACCTGGCTGAACAACGACGAGTGAACTGCAATTCAGATTAAACAGTTGTTTTGCATATGAAATTTTATTCTTTAACAAATTGCTAGAGTAATAAACTGTCTTTTTAATGTCAAAGATAATATCTTATAAATTCTATGTTATGATTGCCCTTGTTGCTTAGGGCTCAAGAAGTTTCAGAGATAAATTCTATTGACATGACATTTGTTAGCTGAGCTGATAAGACAAAAACCCAAAACTATATATAAAAGTCTTCTTCCTAAACAATTATTTCTGTCTTTGGCTGAGTTTCTTTTATGGTAACAGGTGAAATGTATTACAAGTAGCAATCTGAAAGGGGCCAAGCAGCCTCAAAAGTAGCAAAAAGAGCTTTCTTGTTATTATGAACAAGGTTTTTAAATAGCACTTTGTTTTTAGCATTCTGTTCTACAGAATGTTACTGAAGAGTATTGTTCTATATTCTTTAGCCAAGCAATTAAAAAAATTGTCAGGAGTAATCTCATTTTCTGTTAGATTTCTAAAGCAGAGAACTGTAATTTACCTCTGATTAAATCTTAGAGGACTTTTCCATAAGCTTGAAGCAATTTCAAATAAATAAAAATTTCCAAGTATGAATATAACTTCAAAAGCAGATGCATCATATCGCTAAAGACATAATTCAACCCAAATAGTTAGGTACTTGCCTGAGTGCCTTTTTTTTTCCTTGAAAGAAAAAAAGAACTCAGGATATATTCTTACTGTATTTAACATTTAAGGTACAAAGAAGTGCAAAGTATATTTTTTTGGTAGTGATTAAAAAAGTCAAATATTCAGTTTATGCAAGCCAGTATCATTTTGTCCTTGGTAAAGTAGCTGTGAAAGTAAAGGATAACATTCATATAGCCAAAAAGAGCTTTTTTCTTTTTAGAACAGTGTACAGATTAGCCAGAACACCCATGCATCAGGCAGCAAATTGATCAGAGAATTTATTGTGCTCCAATTTAGAGCATCATGGCTCTTCCTACTTTCACCTGAAATACTGCACACTGGTTAATTCCAAGGAGAGGATTCTGACCTTACTGTCTGAGCCAGCATGGCAAACTTTATATTCCCAAGAGAATAAAAAGGAAGCATTGTTATACTTCAGCCTGAGTCAGCAGTGTGACCTGGTAGCAAGGAATGCCAGTAGCATCGTGGCGTGTGTTAACAGGAGCAGAGCAAGGAGGCTGAGGGGAGGGATTAGTCCCTCCTACTCACTGCTAGTGAGACAATACTTAGACTACTGTGTCCAGTTTTGAACCACTGGTACAAGGCAGATGTTGAACAACTGGGTCAAGTTCGGTGGGGGGAGACTAAGCCAAGCTCTTGCCATGTGGGAGAGACAATGAACATGAACTGAAACAAAAAAGAATGTGATCTGATATAAGGGGGGGGGCGGGGAGGGGTGGGGGGGAATCACTATGGGGATAATTGAGCAGCGGAACAGATTTCCCAAAGAGGGTGTGCGATTTCCATCCTTATAGGTTTTCAAGACCTGGTTACAATTCTGTGTTGATCCTACTTTGAGCAAGAAGTTGGACGGACTAGGTGACTTCCTGAGGCCCCTTTGAACCCGAATTATTCTATGACTGTAACACAGAATTACATACATGTATTTTGGCAGAAGTAGAGCCTTTGATTTTGGTAGTTATCTTAACTAATCTGAATGTTCATTTTAACAGACAAAGAGACATATGTACAGTCTCCTGTTACAAACTGCCTCTGCTCAAGAAGTGCAGAGAATAGAAGAAAAACTTCAGAGCAAACAGCACACGTGACTGGAATCTCAATCAACACCCAGTGCAGTGCTGCTAAACTACAATGAGATTTTGTTGATTTCTTAGTTTAGCTGTTTTCTTTAAACCTATGCACATGCACACACATATCTACTAGAGTTTGAAATGAAGTGACACAAGCAGTTATACACACATGTATTACTAGCCAAGCCCCATTTTGCAAGAGATCTAGACATGTCACTACATACTGTTTTTACTCCAGGCTTAATTATCTTTTATGTTTTTCCCCTGTTGCATGTTACAAGCCTATTCTCACCAACAACAGGACTCAATAATATAGCAGTATACTCACGTTATTTCTCCATTACTGAAGGGGATGAACGTGTTGATGAACAAGTCAGTTCATCAGGCTGTTCACAGTACTGTCATTAAGCAAGCTAGTGAGTTAAGTTCATATAAACAAGGGTGACTCAGCCCTGAAGTTCAGGCCTAGGATACTGAGTCAATCCATTATAAAAACAAAGGCAAGTTCAATTTGGATCAACGATTCAATCTTCACTCTATTCCAGTTCCAAATTTCAGAGTATGCTGTGAACCTGAGACACACACACACACACTTTTCTACAAATTATACATAATTCGTGCATCATAATAAAGCATAAATACTAATTTAGGTGTTTGCTTTCAACTCTGGAATCATGAGAAGTTATAGGCAATTTTGTAGTCAAAATAAGTAGACATTCACTTAGACTGGAGTTCGACAGAAGCATATATTAGTACAACAACAAGACCAAATTAGCTCATCTAACTCCCTTTAGATTCCTGGTAAAAAAAAAGGTATTTCATTCTGCATAGAATTAGCCCATGCACAGATACGAGTAGTTGCAAGAATGGGATCACTTATGTTGAGTTATAATTTCATATAAGGATCCTTCTGAATAAGAAGGATGGGGCCTTCTCAGAAGGCAAATAAGGTTTGACATCCTGGTTGTGAAGCAGTAAGTTATGTGCTACAAAATCTCTGAAGTTAAATAAACCAGTCCCAGAAGGTAACTGGGGGAAAAAGTCACTATTACAGAGAAGGTCTATAAGGAGGACACTGAATAAGTAAGTTGCTTAATCATGCATGCTTCATTGAAAAGAGAGACACTTACTATCAGATGAATGTCATCAAAATTATATTGTGTCATTTTACAGCATTTTTCTGCAGTATGAGTGATCCGTGCCAGATTTATCTAAGTCTACTGATATAAGCAACCCCAAATCTGATTTCTTCCCTTTTCTATTGCATGGGTTGAAATTGTGGAGTTACCTTATTCTCATTTACAGTCAAAATAAAATATTGGGAACAAGTTATATGTCAAGAAAGCAGCTGACAGTAAATCTCCCTAAAGCTGTAGCTAGCACCTCATTCTAATGCTAACTAGACAGAGATGTCATAGATTTCAGCAACTAAACAACAAAATAGATTTGTGAGAAGACGCACTGATTTGTCAGGAAGTCGAACTCATCCATCCAGCCTCACTAGTGACTATAGCAAACAAAAAATCCAAAATAATCTTTTAAAAGAAAAATTTTAAAAAATAAAATCTTAATGCTACATCAGGCAGAAAGCAAATGAGAGAGAATTGCTAGCTTCTTTAAAAGATGCTTTCTCTTTTTCAGCATAAGACTCAGCTTTGTACCCTATCTTCAGTTTAGTTCTGTACTTTTCTGTGTACATATCCACTATTTATTGTGCTTATAATCCTAATTTATTTCTCCTCCCTCTTCTTCTCACCTCTCATAGTTTATCATACGTGCCTGGAATAGATTATTCATTATCATATGACTATTTCTTTCCCTTTGACAAGCAAAAGCTTTTTCTTAGTTGCATATAATTATTATTCTAGTTATCTCTTCAGCTTGGAAACTTACGGGTTTTTTCTTAATGCACTGTTACAACTATGCTTATGGAAAACACAGGAAAAAGAAGTTTGGACTCCTTATTCATTTCCTCTTTCCAGGTAGGGCTGTTTCAGAGCCTATCACACACTAGTTTCATTTGTTCGCTGTTCATTATGTTTACAGACCACAGACTGTTGCACAGAAACACGATGAACGTGAGAGGAAAAAAGAAATATAAAAAAGAAAAATGCACATTTTCCAAAAAACCTTTTCATTTCAGGATCAGTATCTAGCTTTAAGAAAGCAGACATATCATCAGCAAAACAGAAAATTGATTCTTACATGATATATTTCTAATAAAAGCATTACAAGAACTTGCAAAACAAAAGCAGTCCTAAGAACAAACCACCTGAAAAATCATGGCTTGCTGTTGCATGCCATATCAAGTGGTTTGTTGGAAGAATCCATCGACTAAGTAATGGTTCCCAGGAGTTTGGTATCAATTTTCTGGACTATTCAGCTATTTTTAAAAAGTACCATAAGTGCAATACAGACAGAAAATTATTAGACCATTATAATGTGCTGTCATGTTAATGATGCAATTTGAAAACCACCATTACGAACAGATTTATGCAACGTATGTGAAAATTAGCTTATATGAATGCTTCACTTAGGAAAATTTCTAGCAGCCCATTATGAGAATTGCTGGTTCTTCATGGTACCTCCTGGCTTCCGTTGGACAGGTAGTAATTTATGAACTAGGCAATCAACAGCATCAATGCACTTCCCACAACCTAAGTTTTTACTGAAAATTCTATAAAATGTTGGAGGAAACCAATGTAAGAAACAGGTAGCTACTTAAGTCTCCAGTAAGGCTTAGACCACAAAAGATAAAAGCACTGTGTTTTTGTTGAAGAATTCTTAGGAAAACAATTGTTGCCTGAACAGCAGTAGAAAGATCTTCCCATTTTTAGCCCAGTACCTTAAGGAAAACATCCTTTCTCCTGCTGGCATCCTCCACAACCTTGAAATGGATTAATGTTGCTGAAGGAACTGTGCACAAGAAATCCACATTTTAACTATGTGTGTGTTATTATAATATGCTTGCCTAGTTTCTAAATCCAACCCAAGGTCACAAGAACTTGTATATATTTGTACTTTGTGCCACTTAAACAACAACCTTCTCAGTCGATGAGTTTCTGTTGCTTAACAATTGACCTTGTATCATGATTAGATTTTTTTTATCTATTTTCCAAATCATTACAGAAATTATCATTAACATAATTTAATTCAGGAAGATTTTGTGCTGCTGGGAAAGACTTCAAAGAAACAGGCAAAAAAGGCTCTTCTCTTTCACAATGCACTACATGTACGTGTACGTGTCCAAATGATAAAGATATTCTTTGGGAACCATCAGTTGACTCTCCTGATAATTTAGATAATAATGAAGCGTAGTTACAGTCTTTGTTGTACATTCAATGCAATAATTTGACAACTCTTCATTAACTATCTCCTAACATATCTGTAAACCTAATAATGGTCAGAGGGCTGGAACCCCTCTCCTATGAGGAAAGGCAGAGAGAGTTGGGGTTCTTCAGCCTGGACAAGACAAGGCTCTGGCGAGACCTTATTGCAGCCTTTCACTATATAAAGGGTGCTTATATGACAGACAGAAAGAGACTTTTTACCAAGGCCTATAGTAAGAGGACAAGGGGCAACAGTTTTAAGCTGAAAGAGGGTAGATTTAGGGTAGATTTAGACTGGTTATAAGGAAGAAATTTTTGTTTGTTTGGGGTTTTGGGGTATTTTTTTATCATTTTGGGGGCTTTTTTTGTACATAATAAGGGTGGTGAGACACTGGAACAGGTTGCCCAGAGAAGTTGTGGATGCCCCATCATTGGAAGTGTTCAAGGTCGGGTTGGACAGGGCTTTGAGCAACCTGATCTAGTGAAAGATGTCCCTGCCTATGGCATCGGGGTTGGACTAGGTGATCTTTAAAGGTGCCTTCTAACCCAAACCATTCTATGATTCTAATTTAACTCCTTTTTCTTTATTCAGCTCTTGTTAATATTTCTGTAGAGTACTCTACAGTGTGAGCCTCAAGTATTTCCCAACCTCCTTCAGTTAATGGTGATGGCATTTTCATTCTACAGCTAGAGAATGAGACCAGTACACCCATAATCCAGTTTATTAGTCAAAAAAACCTTGTAAACTAAGCTTCTGGTTTCACACAGACCAAAGAAAAAAGCAATAGGCATGTCCTAAATGGGCTAACCCATTATGACATGTAACTGATGACATGCTTATGAGGAAAATAACAACTTTGTCCTTGATCTGAGTATCATTTGCCACTCATCAACATATCCGATGGCATAGTCAGCTGCATCTTATCTACATAGAATTGTTCCTTTGACAAAAATAATGACATAAGACTAAACCAGTCAAGTCTAACTAGATATGCTATGTAAAAAAAAAAAATAATCTCCAAGTGTTATTCATTCTTGTCTCAGGTACGTGAAAACTTAAATAATTGCACAGGGAAACAGAAAAACCTATTCTAATTCATGTTATGGAATAAAACCATTTTTTAAACAAAATGCATCAATAGTGATGGTGGGGGGAAATTTATCTGTATAATTACAGCTATGAAAGGCTGGACAAGTCACAAAAGAGATGATCCTGTCCAATTCTATACATAACCTATCACTGAAGCAGATTTATGTATCCTACATACTTCAATTTTGCTAACCTTAAAACAAGAGTTTTTCCATGGACTGATAATGTGAATCTTACTACATGGAGAGGACTGCCTTATATGACTACTTCCAAACTACATATATGACTACAATCCAAACACAACATTGCGTTGCTAATCTTTTTGTTTACCTCTGGGAAGGCAGGGATATTTTTGTTTCCCCAGCACTCATTGTAAGTAGCAAATACTGGCACAACTGCAGCTGTCCCTCATAGTCAGAGCATAGCTTATTTCTGAAAGCGAGTGCTAGTGCTAATGCTAGAAGCATGAGCTATGCTAACAAGCCACTCAGTGCATAAAATATACGGGGGTGGGGGGGGGGGAAGGTGAAAACAAGAACTGTTTCAACATTTAAGACTCAGAATGTTAAAAACAGGATAAAAGCTCATACCCAAGGGAAGGCAAGTAGTGGAGAATTAGAAAGCTCCATACCAGGTATGAGATGTGCTTTCTCAGCAGAGAGACACAGAATACCTGGAGATGGTTTAATTTGTTAAGACCTCCATACAAGAATCAAAGCAGAAAACAACATACATACAAGTACATACATGTTTTTATAAACTATCATTAAAGCTTGTAATTACATTTGTACTACATGCTTTCCTATGCTGTTATCTTTGAAGTATATTGACGCTAATTACTGGAATTTGGATTAGCCAGGTACTATAGTACACAAGATTTCAACTGAAAAAACATATATATGCTGCAAGTGGCTGTTTGAATATCCAAGTGCAATGCTGCATTCAGATTTGAATGACTTAGCAGGGAGATTGACAATATGACCTTTTGAGATCTCTTCAAGACATCTTTCTACAGCGCTCTCACTTTTTTTTCATTATAGGTGTGATATCATCTTAAAATAAGTTTCTGAAAATGTTTTCAAAATATTTAATGAGAAATGAGAAGAAAAAGAAAAAGAAGGTATTTTAAAGGGATATAATACTAAGTTGCAGAAAGTGTGTTGTGATTTAAACATAGTTTCCAGAAAATTCTAACAAACCATCTAAATATTATAAAAATGTTCTCTGTAAAATTAAGTGCTGTAAGAATTTTACGACTTCCAATTTTTATAAAACCACTAGTGGCTGGATTATGTTCAGTAGGGACCATTTTAGCATTTCTAACTGATGTTGTCAAAGGTGGAATTTATTCTTACTCATTTAATACTTGAAGATGGTAGCACTTAATTCTTATATGCTGAGTTCCTGAAAATGCTGCATCAGCACATGAAACTGCTAATAGCAATTATATCTATAACCATAGATACATCTAAGAGAGAGCAAAACTTTGTCAGATCTGGTTTTAGTACAGTAACTCACTCAAATATAGGAAATGTTTTCTATTGGGTGGACTAGTTCTCTGGTCATATAGAAACAACTTTTTAACCCAACACTGAAAGACGCTTTGGTGAAGCTAAACTCCGTTAATTAAACCTAACTTCAAAAGACAATCTGACTACTTTTTAGAAAGAAGACAACAGCAATATAACCATAAAGTTGAGGAAAAATAACTGCCTGTACACCGTATGGGTAGTCACAGATTGCCTATTTACGAGCTAAAATGCTAACAAGACAACCCATAAAGGTGCTGGAATAATGGCTAATTTGCAATCAGTTAAGCTTGAGAGAGATACATTTTGCTTCTATAAAGTTGTAGAAAAAGAAACGGCCATAAAAATCCTTTGATCTGAACATTGAGCTCTTTGCTCTTATTCTCATTTTGCAACACTCATCACTACCTCTCATGCCTTCTTGTTGACAAATTGTTATAAGACAGTTAAGAAGAAACGCATTAATAAGCAGCACCAGAATATATGAATATTAAAATTACACCAAGACTCCAACTTTTTGTTGACATGAAACTGTAAAACATTGAAAAGGTAGTAAATTTTATGATCTGTGAGGCTTTAAATAGGATAACAAGTAGCTATTCTAACAACTCTTTTTCCTCCCTCTGTAAAAATTCCAGAATACCTCCTAGAAGAAGAAACCTGGGAAATAAAATTATAAAGGGATTTAATTCAGATACAGGCTGGTTTTCCTCAAGAGTTTCACCATGACTTCTCATACCAATGGCGAGACACAGATACAGTTTGAAGAGATGCAGTTCCATGCATCCTCAAATCTACTAAAACACATACCCCAGAGACCTGGCACCCCCCAGTGAAAGCTTCACATCTCTACTTTCCCCCCAACCAGCTAAATCCAATTACCCAAGCTCAGCACATAAAGGGCTTCCAGCAAGTACTTTTAAGTACTTCGTTTGGCTTACACCTACCGTCTTATAAAATTATGTGCTTCCTTGTGGGTAAACAACAAGGAACCAACCATTCACTGACCCGTAGGTAAATTCTTATTCCCATCCCAAACAAGAGAAAATGAGAAGACAGTTCAATGACTACAGTTAAAATAATGTGATAGTGCACACCAGCTGACTGTTTTTGCTTTTCTGAATCTAGAAGCATTGTTTTTTAAAATACTGCATTAGCTAAAAGGGCATTTAACTAATGAACTCCTTTTCCAGTGACTATCACCCTGTCACTGACCTCAGAGACCAAACACAACACAGCAAGACGAGTTCCATCTGCAGGGCATACATCCTCATGCTACATTTCCCCAATTGGTTGACACCTTTCAGAAAAGGTCTAAATTCTGTGATAAAGAACATCTATCCCTCTCTCATGGCCCATTCAGCTTCATCTTGCTCAGACAGTGACAGGCAGGTTTGTGCACTAGAGACTGATCCCTTGTAAGCCCTGAATCACAGGGCTGTCTAAACTCATTTTCCTGCTGACATTATCCCAGGCAAAACTTCTCCATAAAACAATACTGTCATGCCAGAATAACTCAACAATTAGGGAAACACAGCATGACCTTGTAAATAACCAACATGACAGATAGCTAGGGAAAAATAAAAAGAAAAAAGTAAATTTAATTCCTCTTTTCCATACTCATCTGTGAAGACAAGAACATGTCAGCTGTTTCATATGAGCCTGCTACAGTTTGAGTCTTCTGAAGAGCGATCCTTAAAAACAGAGGTCAAAAGGATCACTTATGAAGAATATTTTAAGGACAAAGAAAAGGCAAACAACATAATATTCTCAGCAAAACAATCTAACAGTAACTTACAGTTATTTCAACTCAAAGCATCTTCCTTTCTGGAGACGTGCACAAATTGCAGCTGGATAACCGTAATTCTCCATTATAACTAAGAACTAGTAAACACAGCCTATTATTCATAAGACATTATACTACATTCATTACTGCTAGGTTATGTGATAAACCTCATCCGCTGACCCGCAAAGGAGCTCAGAGATACAATGGCAGGAGTGAGAGCCCAAAGAATACACTGCCCAAGCTGCTCCCAGGCCCATCCCAGGAGCCATCAGCCCATCAAAGGCCCATCTCCACAAGCCCAGAGGAACACAGGGATGCACAAACACAGGTGGGAACCCAAACCAAGGATTCCCAAGGAACAAACACCCTGTCTGGGCCCCTACCAGGGTTGTCCCAGCAGAGCCTCAGCCTCATTGTCTAGGCATGAAACCCATCACGAGGAGTCATCAGGAAGAGCTCTGGAGATTATCTTTCAGACTAAGAGGGTTGCTGCCCAGGGGACACGCTGTAGGACACAGGGGAAAAGCAGTTCAGGGTCACAGGACTTATTATGGGATGTTTAGGGGAGGAACCAACAGTTGGAAAAGGGAGGAGTTTAGCTGACTTGGGTAAGAACAACAGTGGGAAAATAGAGGGGTAAGGGAATGTAAAGGCCCAGACACGTGTAAATAGTTGGCCGGTCAGGACGCTCATCTGGCTATGCCCTGTGCCTGATCAATGCAGCCTGTCCTGTCTTCTTATTAAACTGCTTTCTACCTCTTTCCTGGGTGAGGAGACTCTATGCTGTGTGCACATGTGTGTATGGGGCTATGAGTGCAGCAACTGGAGTTGGAAAGCCCATGTGTCCTTGGTGCCAGTGACTGGAGCAAGTATGAGTACGTGAGTGAGCGTGTGATCATTAACAAAGATCAACCCAGATGAGCTGATGAGTGGGTGAAGTGACCTGGAAGCAAGGAAGTGAGGGCTGCTCTGGGTGTGAGAGCACCTGTGTGTCTCGAGGGGCAAGACCAAAGGGGGCTCAGCTGTGGGACCAGGGGAGTCCTGGCCAGCTTGGGGCAGGGGGGGGTGGGTGGAGAAGGTGGTGCATGTGCACATGTGTACACACATTTGCAATATGTACCAGCAACTGGAACAGGGCTGCAGCCTCAGGGGGCTTGTATGTCCAGGTGCCAGCAACTGGTGACACTGCGATCCAGGAACAGCTACTGGAAAAACTGAGTGAGCCCAGCTGCTGGAGGGATCCACCTTGTACATATACATATATACAGACATATGTTCTCACCAGTGGACTTCCATCCTGTCCAGCAAGGGAGGGAAACGGGATGAGACCATAGGTACTCTGAGTGTCTGTCTGATCTGTGTGGCTGGCCACAGACATGTAATGCGTGCTCTGTGTATGCCTGTGGGAATACATCTTCAGTCCTTGCTAACAGCTGAACCTGGGGACATGGAGCTGCAGCAGCCTCATCTTACCTCCCAGTCTGTTGGATCCTGCATGAAATATTTTCCTCTAACAGTTCTCAGTTGCTTTCTTTAGGATTATTACACAACTCATTAACTTAATGATAAAAATTACGGTGCTTTGGCAAAGTCTATCACATATAGAAATCAGAAGAAAAATACTCCGAGTATATCATCGTACACCACTTGTGTTAAAGTCCAGGGATTGTCAAATGACATGATCCCACCACCAGGAGGAACACACTACAGTCGTTGTTCCTTGAAGAACTTTTCAGAAAAACACTGTTCGGTACACGTTATACTGAAGGTGTAACTTTGGCTGGTAACATGCTGACTTAATTTTGTTTTACTCTTTTTTTCAACTACTGTAGACCACAGATGTAATTTCTTTAACAACAAAATAATGTACCCACAAACTCTAATACTTGCAATACTAGAGTACACAGACACCTGTTTTCAGTTAGTCTGAAGATCAATTAAAGCTCAGTTTAAAGGTAGTAATTTCCAGTAAAATAAAGTTTTCATTATTTAAGACAAAGACAAATAAGTTTTCATTAGGTCAAAAAAAATCTGAAAGCACAAGCAGCTTGGGGAAGCTTTTATATTACGTAGGATCCTAGACTGCAGCAGTATTTACAAAAGGAAATGCATCCTAGTGTGACTGACAAGTAACAAGAAAAGAAAAACATACTATCCCAAAGTCAGGGATTTATCCTAACATTTTGTCCAGAGTGAAAAGGCAAAGCACTTCTGCTCTGAAGAGCCAATTAACTTTAAGATATCCATATGTGGTGCTTCATAAGAGTACATAACATCCTTAGCAAGATAATATGCAATGTCAAATCGATTCCTTAGGTTTTGTGTATATGTTCTCATTTGAAAAGCAGAACAGTGGGTAATTCAGTAGACAAGGGCTTAGACAAAAGACCTTCTTACCTGAATTTGGTTTTTTGTTTGCCAATTAAAACCAAAAGTTCTACATAATAGAAGCAAACTTTTACTGTGTACATGTACACCATCTGGCATGAAGAAAGTGAGATGCTGGTTGTAGCTCAAAGAGTTTACTGCAGTTCTAACAACACTAATAGTCTTGAAGACCTGAAGTTTCAGCTACCCATTGCTACTTCCAACTCTTCTAATTTGATTTCCAAAATTATTTCACCCTAACTGAAAATATTTAGATCTTTTCAGGGATCATTCTGCACCTTTCAAATTAAATAATATTTTGCAAATAATGTTTTATACATATAATGCTTTCTACCCATGAATCAAGGACTAAGCTACTCTGAAAATGTTCTTTGTTGTACATCATAGCATAGACAGTTGTGAACAGATCCTGTATTAGCTACTGAACAACATACTACAGATGTAAGAATTATTTACGTTTACTGATATAGATGCTCATGTCAGCAGAAATGCCACAGACAATTAGAGCTACAGGGAAGGAGCAAAGTACCCCTAGCAAATTCTAGTATTAGCTATAAGACATTAATGATTTAATTTCTAGAGCAGTACACCTAGGGCACCTCTCCTTCCATCTCTGTTCAATAGTATGGGGAATAAGGAATTACATCTCTAACGATAAATTTAAATAGACATGAGAATTCTCTGATGCTCAAGCCACTGTGAAGAAGTGATATGCACCCTTTCCAATAATTTTTTGGGGGGCTTCACCAGCAGATAGTGATGGAAGACTGCTTATCTGATACTTAAAATGGTCCCTGAAACCTTCTTGTTGCTGAACTGTGAACAAGAAGTGTTTGGAGGAACACCAGTGAGAACAGGCTTGAAGCCTAGTGGATGGTTTGGGTTTTTTTCCCCCTCACAATAGAGGTAATTTTGTTCCAGAACTCAGGAAATTTCCTAGGCACTGTTATAAGCTACCAGTGTAGACACCAGCTCATGGTTAAGCTAAGCAGCAAACAACAGGGAATGATTAAGACTGTCTCCAACTGCTTTCTAGGTTGCAGTAATAGCAGGTATTTCTTTGGGATGACTTTTAGGTTGAGAAATACATAGTTGTCTTCTGGATAGGAAAGCTACAGGAAAAAAATTAGGGTTCCTGCCCAGCTCTAGGGACTCCCAGATCCCGAGTGGTGAGAATTCAACACCCTGGGAGATGGTGAGTATCCTCCCCATCCCCCATCCTTCCAGAAGGTTCTGAGCACTTAACTATTAATAGATACATATACAGATGGATGGATGAAAGTGCTCTAACCAGAGATGAAATACAATATAGGTATCAAGTAGAACATGAGTCTCAACAAGTCTAGCAATAAAGCAGAAGAAAAAAATATAAAAGTTTAAAAAGCCCCAAATTTATAGGTGCATAAGATAATGTCTGTACACATGGAAAGCCTTCTAATAGTTAGTAATAACTATCTACACATTAAGTAGCAATATATTTCCCTGCTCCTATTGGCCTATTTTAGAATGAAGTCCTGCCCTTAAAAGAAGTTGCACACTATGTTATCAGTTAGCAGCAGCAGAGGCTGTCTATACATGAGACTCTTGGATTTTCTGCTGTGTTCAAGGTACAAATTCCTGCTGACGCTGCTTCCAGTGTTACCAGGCATGACAATTTCCTATTTTTACAGTAGGTAATTACAGTCCAGCCCAGTGATTCTGAAACATAGTTAACTGAATCTTGGCATTTGCTGTAGTTCAGTCATAACCCCTGCTGCCAGCGTGCACCACTGGAATGGGATTCATCCAATAAAACATTTATCTGAAAGGTTTCAGATGTGCCCATAACACTTTCTAAAAAATAGTGCTTTTTTTTTTTTTATATATATATGCAGTCCTTCAGAGACGTGTCTTGAAGCATGGGGGCTTCTTACCAGTTCTTTTCCCACTAGTTCTCTCTCAATTAAATTGCTTGTTCTACTGAGCTTCTTTGTACATTTTGATAGGAAAGCATTTGCTCTTTGTAGATTTTTTCAATTAGTTTTATCTGTATGTTGGCAGGAATGTATCTTGAGAAAAGCAAGGGAGAGAAAAATACCATTCCCTGGTAAATAGTTTTTTACTTATGTTCTAATAAATGAGGCAATAATTGTCCTTTTTCCATGTTAACAAACCAAATACACTTCCAGCAGAAAACATCATTGTGGACAGACTTTTGAGTAGGGCCTGTTATGATAGGACAAAGGAGTAATGGTTTTAAACTAAAAGAGGGTAGATTCAGTCTAGATATAAGGAAGAAATTTTTTACAATGAGTGTGGTGAAACACTGGAACAGTCTGCCCACAGAGGTGGTAGATGCCCCATCCCTGGAAACATTCAAGGTCAGGTTGGATGGGGCTCTGAGCAACCTGATCTAGTTAAAGATGTCCCTGCTCATTGCAGGGGGGGTTGGACTAGATGTCCTTTAAAGGTCCCGTCCAACCCAAACCATTCTATGATTGTATGACTTGAAATATAGCAACTTGATTTGAGCAGTTTTCCATTATTTCATTTCCATAGTTTTAAGAAGCTTTTCTTTGCCGTCCACTACAAGGTACATGCTCATAACTAAAACTGCCATTTACCAAGAGCAGAAGGTGATACTATAATCAACTGAAAAAAGTCCAGTTTGCTTTTTACTTAAGCCCAAAGCTTACTCTATTAATGCTGCAAGGGTTCTGCAATTAATATAAAGCTAGTATAAGTCTCTGTAGATCTCAAATATGCTCTGGGACAAGGCTGTTAGGTTGTCCTCATTTGCCATACTGGGGAACACAACTGCTTCTTTCCACATCCATCTCTGGCATATAGATCCATCCCACACTTCCTAAGCATTTCAGAATCCATTATAAGTTTATCTCCACAGTGATAGCAAGTATTCTCTCACAAAGGGAAGAATAATATTCTCTCTGTTAAATAGATCGGAAATTGAGTTCCAGGAAAGCTAAAATGACTTACCCAGGACCACTTGGGAAATTTGTGGCAGAGCAAGGAATTGAATCTAGATGCTTAACCTGCGTTTCCAGCTAATATATTATGTAATGAATATTAATGAAGTACGCAAGACCCCAAATGGTACAAGTTTAAATGGATGAACTATTTTGAAAAATCTGATGTTTGGGTATTTTCAATGATGAGAGCTAAGAATTTAACAGAAGCGGGTCAGAAAGTTAACATGATCACACTACAAACAAAAGGTAGTTACTGTGTCTGAAGTCAGATTTTTCGGCAACAGACAAGGATGCTAGAAGTATGGGTAGGTCCTTCACTCTGGTCACTCTATAGGACAATGCTGTGATGACTTCAAACATACTCATTCTTGTTAAACTTTGAACTAGACCTCAAGAGAAAAAAGTGTCAGTGTAAATATTTACATGCTTTAATCTTTCCCTCTTGAATTTTTTCCACAAGCCTAGCACATATTTCCAAGCTTTACATTGGAGTCAAAGTCTCATACTTTTGTCACACTAGAGAATACAGACTTTCAGCACATAGTAGAAGAATAAATAGCTTGAAAAGAACACCATGATTTATTACACAGAAATCACTACTGCAGTAAAAGACAAAAATATATATTAAAGGTTTAAAAAAAAAAAAAAAATCTATAATTTCCAGAGCAGGAAGTCTGCAATTTCTGTGGGGAAAAAATAATATATATATAAGGATTACAATTTAAGAATGTTTTCTGCCTCTACAGAGATGATCATGTTCCAGACATGTTACTGACAACATATGCAGACTGTGTGCTCCTATATTGGTTTAATATATACCTTTATCTTTGTGAAAGATTTAAAACCAAAGCTTTATACAAGGATTTTAAAATCTAGTTATAGATATTCTGCAAGAGAAGACTGTAAAAACATACTTTTGTATTAATAGCATACTCCCAAATGCCCTGAAAGGTAACAAACAAAAGCTATTACAAGCACCTTTGAACCAGAATTATGGCCACTGCAATCTCAGTATCTCTTATGCCACAAAGTATCAGGGAAAAATAATAGCTATGGGAGAAGGACTCATTGCTCCAGAGTGAGTGGAGCCTTTGCAAGTTACAAACTAATCAGAATAATTCCCAGACAACATGCTGTGATATTTGCATTGTCAGCTGGTTATTATGATTTATTAGAAGAGTGGGACATGGGCATAGCAGTACAATGGAATCACACTGTGATAGCTGTAGTAGTCTCGTTACAGAGCTTTTGCTCTTTCAACCCAAACTCTGTACAGCCATTGTTTTCCTTTTCTCAAAGCACAGAGCAGAGGGAAAAGAAAAAAAATCCCAGGTGTTTAAATCCATAGCTTTGTGTATTCTCTGCTTTTTGGGTTTTCTTCCTCTTTTTTATTTTTTTTTTTTTAAAGAGTGCTTCAGCAAATCCACCATCTGAATACTGCCCTAGAGGCAGTCATGATAGTGAAATCATTAATAAAGCTAGAGTATTAGGCTTCTTTCCCGTTGCAACTTCCACATTCTCTCTAACCAGTCAGTGCACCAGAGCACTTCTTTGGAGTCAACATACATACTAACTGCTCATGTCTCACCATCTATTTAGGCTTTCATTAATCCTTCACCAGTTTTCTGGTAGCCTGATATTAGATATTCTTAGAGGTGGAGGTGGTTTGGGTTTTGTTTGTTTGTGTTTGTTTGGTTTTTTTAATAGATTCAACTAGAATTAGAAGGATTCTACAATAACAATCAGCAGCCAGGAGACTACAGTACTATATATACAAAATAGTAATTTATATGGCAGTAGTACCTGCAGACCCTCACTCATGTTCAGGGTTTTGCTTATACCAGTCACTGAAGAGTCATAAAAAAAGGGCTTTATACCAAGAGAACTTAAAAATAACAGAGCTGATGGAAAATATTTTAAAGAAATTAATGTGATTTTTTTTTTTTAATGTTTCTAACTCATTGCCATCATAACCATTACATTCCATGAATCTGAATACACATTCTTAGAGATGTAAACACCACAGGGTACAGAATTGGTCCCAAGCAAGTTTTGGAAGCTATTAATCTCAGCAGCAGTCTGCTATCAGGAATAGTCCTGGAAGCTGCTTCCACCTCAAGCCCTGTAGAACAGGATCCATAAAAAATGCTGAAACAAAGGAAATAAACCTCTTTTCCTTTCCCTTCCCTCTGTAACGAACAAGGTGTTGACCACATGCAGATTGGTGCTTTGCCTATCCTTGTGCAATCACCGTGCCTCTGGATATCAACAAATACCATCAGAAATAGGTGCTACCAACAGATGACACTCGTACCCTTCCACTAGAAGAACATAACCAAGCATTTATGCAACATATAAACCAAAGCCTGAAGAACAACTACAAAAACTGAACCCATGACATACTTTATGGTGTAATTTTAACTCAGCTGAAAAAGTTTGAATTTAAATTACCAGTTAAGTTCCAACAACATTTTGTTTGTAAGTTGCAGTTTGTGACTTAGATGTGGAAGGGAGAGTCTATAGGTTTCACACCTTATGAATTTTACTGAAGCACTGCAAACAGCTAAGTACTCCGGTAGGAAAAGAATTGGCTATCTATTGACTGCTTTTGGGGCTTTAAATGAACAGTAGCCAATCATAGCTGTATCAGAATGGCTGCAGAGATCAGTACTGAATAAAAAAAGAAAAACTGTGGTCAGAACAGAGGATGTCCATCAGGGATGAGGCTACAGTTCATGCCTGGGATAGGATAAGACACTATACTCTGCTTCACACATACATATAGCCATTCCTTGTGGGAATGGGATGTCACTCCTTCCATTCATAAGTAAACAAACATTATAGACTTGAAAAGTATTTCCATTTATGAAAAAAAATTGGCCACAACACTTCAGAAACTGTAGTTTTAAATGCATGTTCACGCACTGTGGCAGCAGATAAGCATTTGGTGTGGGGTGTTGCATAGCATTTTTTTGAGACAGGCAGTCGCAGCTTTTACATCTTTTAGAAAAACCAGCTTTCAGATATAAGTATAAAGATTTTCTGAAAAGGAAAGTGCTTACAAAACGTACCTTACAGTAATCCTATCTCTAACCACATCCACAGCCGCTCGTACGTTTCTGGGTGTCAGCAGCAGAAGGCACACGTTCTCCATTCACTCAATTTGGGATGAACACTTAAAAAAAGACTTCTGAATACAGCAGACTCCAGATGTTTCCGATTGCTGTGTGGGCACGGAGTGAGGCTATTCAGTTTCACAGCAAGAAAATAAAATACAGTAAATTACCTTGCCAGGACTTCAAAGTGGCACAGATTACTGCTCTTCTTCCATAATCATCAGATGATTAAAGAGCATTTTCCTCATTAAAACCTCTTACAAGGGATCACCATTATCCAACTCTTCATTTACTCATTAAGCTACATCTAGGTTTTTACTTCTCTAATTGCAATTTGATACAAGCTCTTTAGCCCTAAAATGTTTTTTTTCAGAAAGGAAAAGGGCTTTATCACCTACTGAGTAAAAACATTGTTTTCATTGAAGAGACCTTGAATTTAAAGCTGCATAATTGCAATGCGAGTTGTTTTTAAAACAGACCAACAATTCATAAAAAAAAAAATCCTGACCAAAACAAACAAACCAAGATTAAAAAAAAAAAAAACCACAAGGGGCAGAAAGTAGGCACAGCACCCCAAATCCTCCTCTTTAGATGCTTGCAACCAGCAGAAGTGGTGTCAGAAAGTGGTAATGCAGGTAAAGAGTTCAACTGCTTTCTTCCTCAGTAAAGTAAAAGCTCTCCAACTTAATATAATCAAATCTCTGAAAGAAGGAAATGTTATTTTCCCTACCAACAAAACCGTAAAGACACATGACCCGGTTTACACAAAGTACATGGGACAGGGAACAATATAAACTGGTACATTGGTGATTGGGGGGGGGGGGATGGCTGCAGGGGCGGTCCCTGTGAGGAGCGGCCGGGGCTGCCCCGTGCCGGACACAGCCGGTTCCAGCCGGCTCCAACGGCCCCACCGCAGGGCACAGCTGAGCCCCTCAGCCACGGGCGGGCGCCTCGGGGAAAGCCTGGGGAAGGAAGGGCAAAACGCTGCCCGGCAGCCGGGGCTGAGGGAAACGGGGTGAGAAAGAGCCCTGCGAGCCCCGAGGGGAGAGCAGGAGGAGGGCAGGAGCTGCTCCAGGCGCCTCTCCCCGGCAGCGAGGCCCCTGCGGCCCCGGGAGAGACCCCGGTGGGGCGGGTGTTTCCCTGCAGCCCGCGGGAAGGCCCCACGCTGGAGCAGGGGAGGGGGTGAGGAGGAAGGAGCGGCAGAGAGGGGCTGTTATGGACTGACCACAATCCCCCACACTCTCCCCCCAGTGGCACCTGGGGAAGGGTGGAAGAGCCTGGAGTGAAGTTGAGTCTGGGGAAAGGGCAGGAGAGGAAAAGCGTTGAAGTGTTGGTTTAAAGTTTGTCTTTGTTTCCTCACTACTCAAATCTATTTTAATTGTCAATGCATTAATTTTACTCAAGTCAAGTCTGTTTTGCCCATGATGGTAACTGGTAAGGGATCCCCCTCTCTATCTCAACCCACAAGCTTTTCCATCTTGCTGCCTCCTCTCAGAGGGGGCATGAGAGAGCAGCTGGGTGGGCATCTGGCAGCCAGCCAATATCTACCCACCACAACAGGACATTCAGATGCATGTCTTTGTTACAATCCAAAACACTTTTTTTTTTGCTCCAGGACTGTAGGACAGAACAAAGATACTGAGGTAGCATCATGCCTTGGGCATAGCCAGGAATCCTAAAATTCAAGAGTTCTGGTCAGTATACAGGTAGAACAAGTCATCCCCCCCATAAGTTATTTGCCTTTGATTGCAGTTAATTTCCTTTTTCACAGTATTCATATACTGAGTATTAACATGGTGTTAATATATTTACCTGCATATATGAAAATCAGATTAAATGATTGAGACAAAGTATGAGATCTTAAACAAAGCCATTAAGTTAAAAGGCATTTCCAGCAGAAGACTGTGTTACAGATGTGTTAACTTTTTAAACACAAGTGCTAATGAAAAGATACTTGTAGTAGAGCCACGTGAACCACTTCAGTTGAAGCCAAGCTGAAATACTAACTCTACCAAAACACATCCTCATTTGTTGGTTTTGGGGTTGGTTTGTTTTTTTAATATTGCTTCAAAGTTAATTTGCCAAAATTACTTTGCAAATAAAATTTTAATAAGTAGCTAGTGTAGAAGTGCTTTTGAGTCAATGCGAAATAATTTTTTTCTACTATGCACATGAATAAGGCCACATATGACTAACATTGTTAAGTAAATCAGATCATTTACATTGCTCCTTTTGTATTAAAATGTTAAAATTTTGGCCTTGCATATAATTGCCCTCCATTTCATCTTTATTTTACTGTATTCACATTGCATTTAGTTTTCCAAATGGATGCATACTCATCGTGCACAATTACCTATAAAGTGCAAAGACCAGGAAAGGAAAGAAATTGCTGAAAACAGTTATTTCCCAGAGTGGGGGCTCACCATGTTTCTACAATAGAATGCTGTATCAGGTTTGCACGGCAAGGTTTTGGTAACAGGGGAGCTACAGGGGTGGCTTCTGTGAGAAGCTGCTAGAAGCTTCCCCTATGTCTGATAGAGCCAATGCCAGCCAGCTCCAAGATGGACCTGTCACTGGCCAAGCCCATCAGCAATAGTGGTAGCACCTCTGCAATAACATACTTAAGAAGGGGAAAAAACTGCTGCACAACAGCAGCTGGAAGGGCGGAGTGAGAATATGTGAGAGAAACAGCTACACAGACACCAAGCTCATTGAAGAAGGAGAGGGAGGAGGTGCTCCAGGCACCAGAGCAGAGATTCCCCTGCAGCCTGTGGTGAAGGCCATGGTGAGGCAGATTGTGCCCCTGCAGCCCATGGAGGTTAACAGTGGAGCAGATCTCCACCTGCAGCCCATGGAAGGCCCCACGCTGAAGCAGGTGGATGCCCAAAGGAGGCTGTGACCTCATGGAGAGTGTGCACTGGAACAGGCTGCTGGCAGGACCTGTGACTCCATGGAGAGAGGAGCCCACACTGGAGCAGTCTGTTCCTAAAGGACTGCACCCCATGGAAGGGACCCAGGCTGGAGCAGTTCTTGAAGAACTGCAGCCTGTGGGAAGGGCTCACCTCGGAGAAGTTCATGGAAGACTGTCTCCCATGGGTGGGTCCCCATGCTGGAGCAGCAGAAGAGTGTGAGGAGGAAGGAGCAGCAGAGGCAACACGTGATGAACTGACCACAACCCCCATTCCCCATCCCCCTGCACCACTTGGGGACGAGGAAGAGAAATCAGGACTGAAGTTAAGCCTGGGAAGAAGTAAGGGGTCGGGGGGAAGGCGTTTTAAGATTTGGGTTTATTTTTCATAATCCTACTCTGATTTCATTGTCAATTAATTTCCCTGAGTCGAGTCTGTTTTACTCATGACAGCAACTGGTGAGTGAACTCCCTGTCCTTATCTAAACCCACAAGCCTTTCATTCATATTTTTCTCCCCCGTCCAGCTGAGGAAGGGGAGTGATGATAGAGCAGCTTTGGTGGGCACCTGGCATCCAGCCAAGGTCAACCCACCACAAAGGCTAACCCATCCACTGTGAATTTCAGATGCTGGCCAATAATACTACTTAAGTATCCCTTATGGACACACATGGTAGTCTTCAAATCGCTAGTTTAAAACCAATGACTTGATATCAGACAAAAAAAGTTTGATCTACAGGAAAAGAGGGTTAAGGATTGGGCGATACGCAGGAAAAGGTTGACAATGAATTGCAGCATCAGACATAAATAAAAGAGTGCTGAAAAAAAATCTGCAGAATGTCCTTATAGAAACACTCAAACTGCTGGTGAATACTGGGGAAAATAATAATGCAGTACCTATTTTTAAATAATGCAGCTAAAAAAGAACCAAGAATTTACAGCCTGGTGAGATTTGTCCCATTACCGAGTAAACTGATAGAGAATCTAATTAAAGATAGGATGGCAGAACAGTTGGATAAATATAACTTGATAGGTGCAAGCCAGCATGGCTCCAGTAAGGGGAGGAGGGGGGCAGGGGAAAGAAATCTCACTCCTTTAGCCCAATAGAGTTACTCTTTGCAAACACACACAAACAGGGGAGGGGGAATAGATGAAGGTGGGCTTAATTAACTTCAGTTTTCAAAAATAATATAATTATATCTTTCCTAAAGGAGTATTAATTTTTTTAAATTACACATAAGGATATTAATTATTTATCTTTATGTCACCAGCTGTGTACTAGATAGTTTTCTAAGGGGCAAATATCTTGATTTAGAAACTAATTAAGCAATCGGAAATAAAGTTTAAGAGTTATTCCTCAAAACAACCACAGATATTTTTAAGTAGAAAAATCTCATGGGTCTATGCAGTTAATGATTTGGAAAAGGAAATAGCTAGCAAATGGATGACATTTCCCAGTGACACCGCACTGTTTCTGTTATAAAACATTATAGTGGATCTGGGAGAAACCCAGGATAGAATTGCATGCTTATACCTGGGGACTAAGCAAGGTGATGGCAGATAAAATGTAACTCGTCTATTGCAAAGTGTGAAGATGTGCCCAGTGAATATGGGATTAGAAACCCCCAGACTCATTCTTGAATTCTTCACAAGAGGTTTTTTGGGTTTGGTTTTTTTGTGTTTTTTTAAAACATAAGGCTTGGAGTTCGCCATAGAGAACTTGATGAGGTTAGTTGTTGGATATTAGGAATGCAAACAGAATGCTTGGGTACATTGAAAAGGTTAGTTCTATGCAG